>NC_048534.1:16900556-18152001 GCF_008121235.1 Drosophila subobscura | reverse complement strand
GGATTTCAATTTCGAATTGGCTGCATTTTGCGGTTCTGTTACATATCACACCTTCTTCACACACCCATCATTCCATCAATCCCATTCCCGTTACCCCTCCGACAGACCGCATCCATCAGCACCGCACGAGAGATGCTTGTACGTGAATGATACCAGATGATAAAAAGCTAATCAAGCAGCTGGCTTTATTGTTGTTACGGGGCTGTTACCTTTTTCTAGTCGGTGATCCACATAAAATTCTCTCTCAGCCACTGATACCAAACAGATTTATGGTTGTGCCAATGCCGTTGCCGTTGCAGATGCGTTGCCGAATCCGAGTCGAATGCACAGATGCCGAATGCAGAATGCGCGTTGTTTGCGTGAACAATTTTCGAATGGAAATGCCGCCGTTGTAACGTTCTCGCCACATGAATTGAAACTGAACGAACGCGAGCGAGCGAGCAAGCACACGAGCCCGAGCCCCAAATGAGAGCAGCCCCAAGAAGAAAGCCGACGACGACGGCAGCAACGACGCGCTGCCGGTCGCCGCCGGTAGCAGCAGCAGCCAGAGAGCTGCTCCCCAGCAGCAACGTCGCGTCGCGAGGGGAAGTCAATGTGGGGGCGCATGTAAAAGGAAGAGTGAAAAGAGAGTGGGCGTGACACAGTGCCAAAGACCACAACAACACAAGTGCGCGCTCGAAAAAGTGAATGAGTGAAAACGAAAGCAGTGCAAAGCGGTTCGTTTGGCGGAGCTTCAATTGGCGAAGCAGTTCATGAGGGATTCCCCAGGAATTAATATCAATAAAAATCAATTAAAATAATGAATTAAATAATTATTTCAATAATATTTCCTTTTCCTCTGTTTAAACTATTTCTTTTCACCCTTTCATTTCCAACTATTGGCAGATTTTTCTGCAATTTTAATTGAACAATCATTACGTGTAGTCCCACACACACACCCACATGCCACACAAAACGCACAAATTGCTTCGAACGCATTGAGAACCCAAAACACAAACCAATTAAATGCCATGGGAAATGAATTGAAATGGCATTGGATAAACACAGAATAATGTACATTCAGAGACTAATGTACATGTAGTTTGGTTTCGGTTTTATTCGCATCGGATGCGTGCGTGTAATTAAAATTCCAAATGCGATTCTGTTCAGTGTTAATGAAAATCAAATAAATTTGACTTGTTTAAGTTAATTTAATAGAAAGAAAAGTTTATTTGTTGGGCCTGAAAAGGGAGAACTGTTGCAGAAAGAAAAACGATACAACAAAATTTAAAACTTGCACAAATTTCAGTTTTTAGGGGCTTAAAATAAATATCAAGAATACTCAGTGTCATATTCTGGTCTATATTGAAGATAAATTGCTGAAAAATCGGAATACTAAGGATGTGTATGAGTACTCTGAAGCACAACGTACAGCTAAAGAGATCCAAAAAGAACGCCACAATTAATCCTACCATCCCCACGATTAACCACATTTAAACTCGAAATTCTTTTTATAAAACAATGTTCCATTAACAATTAATAAGCATCATTTTAATCAGCATTTTTCACACAAAAAGTTTATGTAATAAACGTTTACAAAATCACATTTGGCATCGATCTTGTTGTTGGTTTTTTCCTTGTTTTTTGGTATCGAAGGCCGAATTGTTCAACAAATTAAATAGCAACTATTGCAACTAGTGTAAAAGCTAATGAATTAAATTAAAATTAGGCACTGTCGTTTGTTTGTTTTGTGTAGCTGCTGTGGGGAACAATTCTAGCTGAAGAAGTAGATCGAATCGAGTACGTTGCTCAGCTCAAAGTCGCCCTTTTGGGGCAGTTGCTTCAGGGTGCGATTCAGCTGGCGCTTGGAGAGATCCTCCGTAGAGCCATCGTTGGTAAAGTCACTGAAAGAGAGGAGAGAATATAAATAATAGCTAGAAATATTTATAGCGAGTCAAAACTCACTTGTCTTTAAAGCTGTAAGTGTGACGCATAAACTCCGAGAGCTGCTCGAGTATTGGCTGCGAGTGCAGGGCCACAAACTGCTCGCGGCAGCTGCGATTCAGCTCGGGCACGGTGCACGCATGCGTCCAGAAACAGTCGTGCACGGACACGAAAGTAATGCCCTGCCGCTCGCAGTGCAGCGACGTGAGCATCATGTGCGACGAGTCCAGCGAGTGAATAAAGTTGGGCGGAAAGGCGTTCTTCTGCTTGAGAATGTTCGGACGCTCGTACATGTCCATGGACATGTTGGCATTAACCCTCAGTCCGGTGCGGGAAGTGTGTTTGATCTCCTGCCGATTGTATGGCTGCACGACGGGCAGTCCCAGCGGTGTGATCCACTCGACGTTCTGGCTGCACACGCCCGAAATGAGGCGCGCACACTCGGTGAACCAGTCTTGGATCTCTCGCGTCGAGGTGAACATCTCGCGCAGACTCTCGAATGTTTTGGTCGTGAGGTAAGTGGATGCCGGCCACACCCAGTCCTTGGGGAAGTCATCAATGTCCTTCAGCTGTCTCGCTATTTGCAGCCGCGCACCGTAACGAGTGACACCATAGACGGTAGTCATCACCGTCTGTTTGATCACCTTGCGGCGCACAAAGCCAGCGAGTGCCTCCGCCACATGCAGTCCATTTTGGGCATCACTTTTTCGACTGCGTTCCACCAGCGTGGCCACAGCGCTGTACACATCCTGCGGTATGGCGGAAGGTGAGAGGTTCACGCTGTGGGCACCCGCTTTGTCGCGTCCCAAGGCCGCATAATGCTGCAGTCCGTTGCACGAGCCATCCTGATGTATGGGAAAGCGACTCATGTAGGCAGCTGGATCCGGCGAACGATGCACATTGGCAATCTCCATGCAGCAGCCCAGCGTTTGCCAGGGCGTATCCGACTTGGCCCACCACATGCGGCCCGTGAGTGGGTTATCTGCAGAGTCTAGGATATCCTCCATGATCTCCTCCGCGTACAGCAGACGCTCGCGCACCGAGTCGCGCTTCTTGAGGCCCGTCAGATTGATGCAGTGCAGCTTGAGCCAGCTAAAACCATCGACGCCTAAAGGTTGGGCTTGGTCAAAGATGAGCATGGAGCGCGCGAGATCCGAGCCCAAATGGTTGAGATGCGGCGGCACAGGATAGACGCGTCCACGAAAGTCCATGTTGTGCGGCAGCCAAAAGACTTTGTCGCGGTACTGCAAGGGAAAGAAATAGAAACAAAGAACTAGCTGGATGACCATTTACTTACATGTTGCGCCAGGGATAATCTATAGAGCGCATCACACCACAGACTGTACATCTCCGCCTTCTTCCTGCGATGTCCGAGCTTCTCGCGAAATTGCTTGGCCAAATCCGCATTGGAGATGCCGCTGCCCTCGCTGTTTTTCTGTATGCTCGGCAGCGGTGGCAGTGAGCTCGGTGGCTGCGGCACATCCAGCTTGGCATTGCCACCGTTCTGGAACACCTCAACGATGACATCCAGCAGCTGTGTGTTCACGCGCCACGGCACGCTGGCCAGTTGGTTGAGCGAATCCAGCGCGGGGTAGAGATGCTGTGGATTTGCGGCCCTTATGCGATCCCATTGCTGTATGGCTTGGTGGGGCAGCCGAATCAGTTCGGATTTGTTCAGCAGATAGCCGCCATTGTGTGGCGTGCTCCAGGGCTGCGGCGGACACAGCATTGGCACCAGATTCGAGTCAAAGGTGAGCGTCTGCTGGCGCGAGGCGCGCAGCAGTCGGGAGAGCACTGGGTGCGGCTTCACCTCCTCCTTGACGAGGCGTCCCTGATTGCGGAAGAGCGTGTAGAAAGCGGGCAGCAGATTCTGTGTGGCGGTCTTTGATTTACTCTTCAGACGCATTATGTGCGGATCGATCTTGATGTCGCGCATCAGAATGTTGTACAGGAAACGACCAACGCCCGCCAGCACATTCGTGGGCCAAGGCACCTCGGGCAGATCCATGCTGGGTCCAGTCTCACGCTGCTCGTGCACCAGTCGCTGCCAGGCCTGACGCGAGTTGTCTTGGCTCTTGCCACTGTCCCAGAGATCGCAATACGAGCTGTAGATCTCGCCAATCTTCTCCAGCGTGCCGTTGTGCTTCTTCTGTTCGATTTGATAGCGTTGCTGCACCTTCTCGCCCAGCTCCTTGTACAGCTGCCCCACAGTGGGACTGAAAGTCTCCGAGCCTTCCGCCAGTTTGTACAGCTCCTTGATGAGTATGTCCGCAAAGTGCGAGGAGTCCAAGGCTTTCAGATATGTGTAATAGTTCATGTAGCCATGCGGCTTGAAGCGCACTTGAGCGCGCAGCGTGTTGAGGTCCCGCACAATGGCCGTGGAGATTTGTTTGCGCCAACTTTGCTCCAGTTCTTTGAGTCGTTCGCGCTGGAAAGGCATGCAAATTGTAGCGGAAATCCATAGAAATCTTCTCTTTACTTACGCATTTCTCGGAGTTGGCAAACTCTTTGGTTTTTTCGATGGATTGGATGGTTATGCAGCCGTCTAGCTCCACTTTCAGCTGCTCTCGTGCCAGCTGCTCCAGCTGCTCCTTGCTATACCCCCGCTTTGAGTTCATTATGGCATAGTCCTCAGTCTCCTTTGTCTCGTTCAAATGATTCAACAGCTCATTGTCGTAGCCCAGCTGCGGCGGCACATAAACGGGCGTGAAATCCGGACGTATGCGACGTATCGCATCCAGCGCAATGTCACGCTGATCGGCCACAAACTTGGACTTGTCCATAATTTGATTTAAAGAGAAGCCTTCCGCCTCCGCTTGGGCTATGTACTGGCGGAGGATCTGCTCGTTCTCTGCGTCTGGCTCTAGGCGACCCAAACACTCGAAGATGGCGGCATAAGTTTGCTCATTGAAGCTCAGGCCATCCTCCTCGAGCAGCTTAAAGGTGTCCTCGAAGCGTTCGAACGAACCCTTGCCCGCATAGCCATGCAGCAGAATGTTGTACAGGTCAATGGTGAGCAGTCCCTCGGTCAGACGCGGACTCGTGCTCTTCTTGATGCGACTGCGATAGGCAATGATGGTGGACAGCGCGCGACTCAGCATGTTGGCGGAGACACAGACATTCAGATAGGTGTGCAGATTGATTTGCAATGCGCGCTGCCTGCCCAGGCGCTCCTGTTCCTCATTCACATGATATTTGGACTTGAATCTGGCAAAAACGGAGTGGGAAGAAGCCATCAATAAATGTGGAATATAGGTTAAGGGTGCTTCCGCCTACCTCTTCTTGGACTTTGCTGTCACTGCATTCGCATTGGGCACCACCACCGCTGTCACAGCGGGTTTTCCCTTGTCCAAAGGATTGATGTAGGGTTCTATGGCCTCAAAGGGATCCACAGCTTCCAGCTCCTCCACTTGCTTGGCTGCAGCGAGGCTAAAGGAAACACACGAAATCGTTTAGCACTTCATTAGCCATTGTCCCCCTGCCCTGGACTCACCCGAACTCCGCTTCCTGCTGCTCATTTCCCATGCTCTCAATGATGTCCCGAAAGTTGTGAAAACTCTTCAGAATATTCTGCACCTCTTCGGGATTCGCTATGATCTGTTTGGTGTACTCATCCTTGCCAAAGAACAGCATGGGTCGATCATCGTAGATGCCCGACTCCAAAATGGAACCATCCAGCGCCTCCATGTCGATTTTTTGATACTCCACGGGCTGCCGTTGGGCCGCTGACTCCAGGCTGCCTTTGCTGCTCTTCTTTAGGCCGCGTTTCTCCTCCCGCGCACGCTTCTCCAGTATTTGCTGTTGCGTTTTTTGTATGAACTCGGCAAGCTTCTTGGACTTGAGGCGTTTGACGCGCGACTTGCGTTCGCTGGCGGTGAGCTCAGTGACTGGAGGGGCGAAAATATTTGTTTAAATTTGAATTTTGTGCACTTTTTGTGGCCTAAACTTACCCTCCAGCAGCTCCACATACTTGGCATAGCGTGGCTTTCGCACGCGCTTCTTCTTGCCCTGCGTCTGGGCGTCCGTCTGTGTCGGTGCTGTGGTCTGTGGCCGTGCGAATGGCGTTGCAGTGACTGTAATACAAAGGATACAAAGTAATTGGTGGTCTGAGCCGCAGCACATGTTAGTCGTTTACTCACTTGCCGGCATTTGGCGGTATAGCATTTGATAATACTGCTGATAATGTACGAAATTCTGCGACGCAGAACTACCGCCGCAATCGCAGCATGCCGTTGTGGTGGCGGCCGTCGGTGGCACTCGGAGCACCTTGTGCATGGCCGCGGCACGATTTGCGCTTAGCAAACGATACATTTTGGTTTGTTGCTGCTACGTGTTGAGCACAAAACAGTTGACACTCGTGTAACGCATTCAATTCATGCAGTTTTCCACAATTTTCACACAGTATAATTGCATAATAGACAACAGAAACTAGACCAAAATGTTGTTCATCGCTTTCACGTGCGGCCGCTGAACAGCTGACGGGGAGAAATATACTTAAATATACCAAAAATATACTGAGAAGAAAATCGAAACTTAGCCCGTTCAGCACCGCTATATTTCAACAGGTGAACACGTTGGGGTAAACCGCGGAAAATAGAATTATGTGTATGTGCTCCTTGTAACGCTTTTAGCTACAAAAATACTTGATTAATTATCTCTTACTTGAACAGCTCTAAAATATTTAAAGTATCACAGTGTGCGTAAGTTGAAAAACTGGTCGACAATGGGTTAATCTTTGTCTGCCCAAAAACAGTAATCAAATTTCTCGATTTTGATGTTCGGCTTCATATTAATAGTAAGCTAAGACTCTCAGCTCTGAATATATAATTTAATTCGATTGATAAATCGATTTCCCGCAAGATTGGCTAGTTTTCAGTACTGTCGTCTAATTGGATTGTCTACAAAATAAGGTTTTAACTAAAAAGGTCAACACACGAGGGTGTGTTTTCCAACACCGAGTCACAGCAACTGTGCAAGTACCCCCACCCTGGTTGAACACTTTGAACTGTTTGCTGTTGATTTTCCCGTTAGAATTAAAACACAATTTAATGAAAAATGCCACCAAAACAACAAGCGAGCACGCGCAAAAGCATCGAATCGTTGGAATCTGATGCCTCTGTCCATCCAGAGCCGCCAAATGTGTTTTTGTATATTCAACTGGCAGGGATATGCCTCAAGAGCCTGCCCATCACGATCCATCCGTTGGAGTTGCACCTACAGCAGGGCGACAGTTTGATCATCAAGTGCGCGGAGCAACACAACACTGACGGCGTTATACGGCAGAGCGAGTTCGATGCGAGGCCCACGTTCACATTGATCTTTCAGCAGGACAATTTGGAGCGCATTAACCATGCGGCCGACAATCCGCTGCTCATTCGGTTGTACATGCGAGAGAGCGAGTCATCGGAGCTGCAGGAGGAGGTGGAGGAGGAGGAGGGGGAGGAGGAGGGGGAGGAGGAGGGGAGGAGGAGCCCGGCCAGGGTTTTTCAGCGTCGAGCAGTTTGGAGCAATCTGACACTGAGCGCGAGGAGCTAAATTATTATCCCGTAAAGGAGGAGCTGGTGCTGCTTTGCGTTGGATATTTGGATGTGATTAAACTTTTTGGACATCATCGCAGCATGATCAAGGAGTGTCTCTACCTCTACCCACTGCCCAATGTGCCCAATGAGCTGCGCACCACCGTGCACACCGAGTGGGACCTCTACACACTGCTGCCCATAGCCAAGGAGCTGACGTTCACCAACATGGCCTTCATAACGTTTGAGTCCATCTATAATCTGAAGGAGGAGTACCTGCTGGATGTGTCCTCCATGTGGCTAAGGATTAGCTTTCGCTCCAAGCAGCCCAATGAGCGGAAAGAGCACCAAATGATTCCCCTCTGTGAGTTTGTGGACCTGGAACAGGCCTGCATAGGCAAGCAGTACGTGTACCACGTGTTTGAGTCCTTCCGCAAGACCATTCCAGAGCACAGGACGACCGGCCTGAAGTCCACCATGGAGGTGGAAATGCACAAAATCTTCTCACAGCTGTCCCTGTCCGAGGGCATGGAGGTGGACTTTGGCGTGATTGACATCGCCTTCGATGAGGCAATCGTTTGCAATGGCTTCCATCGCTATATACTCACCAAGGAGCTGTCGGATAAGCTCTCCAATGCCATAATCTATCAGCAGTATGACCTGGCAGTGGAAGTTTTCCAGGCAAACTCCCAACGAGTGTTTTATGGCATACTAGATCCATCCATAATGGTGTTTCCAGGCGGTAAGCAAACACTTCTCAGTGGAAACTTTTTTAAACTTTCCATTTCCAGTTCAAACAATGCGCTTTGCCGTCAAGCTGGACTACGTGGGCAAGCGCAAGTCCCGCCAAGCCAAGCGACAGACCATCGTCAGCATTCAGAGTCAGCGCAGTGGCAAGAGCGAGGCCTCGCACATGATGCCCACATTTGCCATTGTCAAGCTGTGTCTGCTCGCGCCCATCAGCGCCATTTATCAGGAGTTGAAAGTCTTTCGCGAGAGCTTCATCAGCCAGAACCGTTTGCTCTTCTGCGAACAGTCGTACAAGGAGCCCAAGCCGCTCGATCTACCGGAGATACAGCGCGAATCTTATGCACGTTTTGACAATTTTATACGCGAAACGATTACCTATATTGTGAACAAGAATGTCAAAGCGTTGGAGGATCGCAAGTCGCACTTTTGCTGCGATATTCACAATCTGACAAACATTCTGCTGAAGCTGGTGGGCAGCGATTTTAATACGCGCACACCCACCAAAACTAATGTGGAGTTTAAGGTGTGTAACTGCAACTGCTAGAGGATCATTTAAGAGTTTTTTCTTGCCCCCTAGAACCTCTGCGCCGCGGCCTACAATGAGCTGGAGCATCGTATCTATCGTATAATGAACAAAGTCGAAGCAGAGGGCTTTGAGAATTTCGTTGTGCATCCACAAATACAAATGGATCAAATTATTGATCATTTGAATGCGATCAAGCTGCTGCATGCTGTCAAGGATGATCGCATGGCCAAGTTTGTGCTGGAGAAGGTAAAGTGATTCGTGAGATTTCGGTGTTTCGGGGAAGCTAAACACAGAGAAATGAGTGTCACGGTTTCGGACTCACCCAAAGCTAATTGTGGCTGCTCTTGCACTCATTTGTAATTATACTACATGATGCACACATCAAAACCTTGGAAAAATGAGTCCCAAAACATTCGTCAACAAATGCTCCCCCATTCCTTTATCATTAAACTCCCACGGCGTCACTTTTGTCACCTTCTTTTTTTGATCAAACGTTTCCTAAAAAGCTTACAAATGATTCACAAACATTTTGCTTGCTAATTTGATTAGAACTTCCCTTTCCTTTCCGGCTATCAGTTATGAATCGTAACAGAAACGGAAGTAAGCGTTCAATCATTGATAAAAGTGACTATTATTGAGTGTTTTTTAGGCGGAAATTCATTGACTAAATGTGGAAAATTACTTAGCGTAAAGACCTGCCTTAAGTCACTTTCTTTTGCGCTTTTTTTTTGCAGGCTACCAAGGAAAAATCCAACGATGAGCGTTTAAATTTCTTTATGGTCATCGCGCACATGGAACGTCTCGAGTATGCGGAGGCCAAAGCTTACTTCAGCTCGCACAGCTATCGAGTGCCCGAAAGCTATGAATATTTTGCGTAAGTTTTGTATACATATCTTATCAAACCTGCCTGACATCACCTAATCTTCCGCAGCGACTGGATCAAGCTCTACATCAGCTACCTGGACACCCGCGAGGATCCTCAAGCGGCAGCCAACAGCACCGAGTGCCTGATGCGCAGTCTTATACGCTTCTCGAAAGCAAATCCCTTACAGCATGATGGTTGGATCTTGCTCTATTGCTACTACAAGAAATTCAACTACGAGCCAGGCTGTGCCTATGCCCGCTGGCATTTCGAGGAGCAGCTCAAGCAGGGCCGCTCGGGCTCCTCCACTGCACCCTACAGCATGTGGGGCATCTTCTTGAGCATTTATCCAGAGTTCACCACGACACGCGGCTCAATATTCTTTGAGGTTTTCCGCATATTCGTGCGTTTGGGGCTGTATGAGTTTGCTCAAGTTGTCTTCGCGGTGGTGGAGAATCAATGCTCTGAGGCAAATCGTTATTTGATCAACACACAGCTGAAAATATTGCTCAAACAATTGGATGAGAAGTTCGTTGTACGCAGTTTTAGCTACGGGAATGATGAGAAAATGGTGAGTGCTACGACTCCCCACTCTTTCCTCTCTCTGTTGATATTTTCCCTGCCTTTTCCAGGCCGCTTTGAACGCCCAACTCAATGGCAATGTGGAGTATTATCGTGGCAATTTGGAGCAGGCTGCCAGCTTCTATGCTTTGACTCTACAGCTTCCTGTTATCGATGAGAATGAGCGAGATTATTTTGTGGTTAGCAAACTTCGTTTGGGTTACATTGCCTACGAAACGTGCGACTACCAAAAGGTCATTGATTCGCTCAACTTTCCATACATTGGCAAGCTGCTGCCCATGGTCTCCAGCTACCTGATGGGCAAGGCCTACTACAAGCTGAACAAACTCGAGTTGGCTTTGGCGTGTTTTGCCAGCTGCACCAAGCTGCAGAATCATGTGCCCAGCATTTGGGGCTTCCTGGCGCTCATCAACCTACGTCTGGGTGAGAACTTTAAGGCCTTGGAGTGCTGGAAATATGCCAAGATTGTGGGTAGATGCAGCGCCTGTCCAAGCTGAAATTTAAGCTGAGTTTTCCTCCCCCAGGATCCGCTTGTCGCCATCGATGATGAGATGATCTTTGAGGAGCTGTCAGCCATTGACTGCGACTCCATTGACTTGTACATCGATGCGCCCGGCCCCAACACCGAGGTATCCTTTAGGGACAAAGAACGCTGAGTCCATGAGTCGCCTTTTTGTGTATTTTATTTTACATAAATCTGTGAAAAAGTTTCCTCTCTGCTGGCTTGGCACCAATTCTGATTAAAGTGGGTGGAAGGTCGGTCCTCATTTGTAGTTGTTTAGCCATCGCCGTGCAGCTTGTTGACACAAGGTAATGAGAGAGACAGGATAGCCGCAATTTGCTTACACAAGACACACAGATACTCGTACACCCACACTCAGAGGACGTTGGACAGTTGCATTTTTCCTATGCTTTTTATAGCCTACTTTGGTGGCTGCCTGCCTTCAGTCTGCAGCCAAGCATGTCGCATGGTGGAGGTGTTGGCGGGGTCTTTGCCGCCGCAGCGCTTAAGGACTTGGGGGAGAAGCCAGCGGCTAGCGTGGCCAGCAGCACAGCGTTGGCTATCCGAAACTCCACGATTATAGCACATCGCTTGAGCATTTATTTGCCGCAGCTGCTGCTGCCATCGAGGGATCCACAGAAGGTAGGCAGTTGCTGCTCATTGTTAGCCATAATAAATCTTTCCTTTCTCTGCCTTAGCTCATCACCGAAATCAACTGCAGCGTGGCACAGTTCCGTGAGCTGTTGATCTTCATTGGACAGTCGCGTGACTCGCCGGAGTTGCGCGAGAAGATACGAAAACTCAGACGCAGCTGCCTGGATGCCTGCAAGCACACGGCCCATTTGATTACCCCACAGCCACGTCACTGTCTGGGCAGTCCCAGCGAGCGCATGCACCTCACATTGCTCTACAATCTCTCTCAGTTGTTCCATCACGAGCTGGTCAAGAGTCATCGTTTGATACAGTTGGTGCCGCTCGATATGACCGAATATTATGGTGGGCAAGCTTTCGCTGCCAAGTTTTCTTCTGTTTAAATTGTGTTTCCCCCTGCAGCTCCCTCGCGCACTGCACCCTCGAATCTGGGCAATGTCATTAGTCAAATTTTGTTGTGCAAGCAAATCAATCCGGACTTTCAGCAGGAGGAACTCTGCAGCATTGCCAAGGACTCGCAGGAGCTGAGCGAGCTTCTGGATGAGCTGCAGGCGCACATGCCACTGCAGGAGGCAACGCCTGAGGTGGAGTACGTGCAGACCAAGAAATGTGAGTGCTGTTAAGAGCTTTACTGAGTTCCCCCCTTGTTGATAAACTTCTCCTGCAGCTGGCACTAGTTTGGTGTCCCTCAACACACCCATTTGGTATGCGCGCCAGCGTCGCCGCAGCTGCAAGAGTCGCAGTCGCAGCCTCTGCTGTTGCCTCAACTCATCACATGGCAAAAGTTATTAAGCGGAAATGATAACTTACAGTGCAAAAAACAGTCCCCAAGATAAGATTCTAGCAGATAGAAGGCCAAAGTTCTTGGAATAGTCCCTCCAGCGAGTAGCGAGTAATCTGAGCGAGTAATCTAGATACAAAAAGTGTAATTACGAGGCAGTGGTAGTGATAAAAACTTACTTCCCAGAAACGTTAATAAAGCCAAAGTGGGACACCGCAAAAGTTGCCTCCAAGGCACAATAACAAACGATTAAGAGTGTCAACCGATTAATGATCAAAACCAGAAATACTTACAAAACGAGAGTGGAGTGGAGGTGAGACACATAATGATGAAATCTGAAAGCTGCTGCGACAAAGGGCGATAAATTTTGAGCGTGAAATCAGGCTAAATCCCCCCAAAACCCTTTATAGCGTTTGTCATATATTTTTCGCGTTAATCCGCTGAGTGTCAGATTGTTTGCTGTGGAACTTAGCGGCACCCCCAGCAGCTGGTTTGATTATATTTGTGGCTTACAGTTCACTTGGAAGATGATGACTTGGCGCCACAAATGGCACCTGATTCTCGGCAAGATGATAATGGATAGATGCCTGGCAACAGTGGAAGTGTAAACCAAACAAAAGGAGTTTTGTTTTTTAGATTTTTTCGCATAGCTTAAGTATATTTTCTTTTAATTTTAAAAAATATGCCTTTGTCTTTTTACACACAAACATATCTCTACATTAAAAATACATCTAAATATATATTCATATGTGTATATATTGTATGCTGTTTGACATATATATATATAAGGTATATAATGTGTATATAGTTGGTAGTTATTGTATATATATTTAGTTACTTTAGGTGTAAATTTCTTCTAGATGTGTGTCATATGGATTTTCACAGAAAATCTTCAACTTTTGTTTTGAGTAATGCTTTTTTTTCTGTTAGTTGTTTCCCATGTGCGTTTCTCTATGCTTTTTTGCTCTTATGTTGCTTTACGCTTTCGCTTTTCCCCTTGGGCGAGAGAGAGAGAGAGTGTGAGGGCGCCAGAGAGTTACTTTTGTTTGAGCATTAAATGGAAGTTAAGATTCTTTTCTTTTCTTTTGTTTCGTTACGGAATGCACCATCAATATTTGGGGTTTCTTTTGATTTCCTTTGATCTGTGCCTCGTACCACAAAAGCAACAACGCAACAATCTCTCGATTGGCTCTATACTCGCTGCTGCTCTCGCTACTCTTCTCGCTTCTGTGTGTTTCCGTATACAAAGTATTATTATCCCAACGCTATCAACATTAGTTATAGATTTAGTTATAGCTATTCGTATAGCTTTAGCTATAGTTAGACATTTGTTTCTTGCTACTTCTTATTAAATTCACTATTTGTTCACGTTTCTTTCTGGCCCTAATATCACCGTTATCACTGCCTTTTGCCGAACGAACTTGGCTTAAAAGTCTAAGCAGAAAGAAGAAGTCTTTTCCTGGTGCTGGTCATGTGTGCTAAAGAAACGTTTAACAAAAGAACTTAGCTAATCACACAACGAAGAAACCGAAGCAAAACGAACAAAATACAACAAAAAATATTAATCATAGAAATGAAAATGAAAAGAGAATTCTCAAACGCGACAGCAACAATAAAAAAAAACTAACAACTAAAAGGCTTAGCAATTAAGCCCTAAATTACGGGTGAGAGACGGTGTGTGGTGGTGTGGTGTGTGGAGGTGGAACCACGGCGCCCAACAATGGTGCCGGTGCCGCGGGGCTGCCGTCAGCTAACTGCTATCTGGATGAATGAGTGTGTGCGGGTGTGTCTTAGTTGGTTTAGGCGGTGCTGCTGCAGTCTGGCTGTTATTGGAGGAACTCTGTTGGCTCTAGGTGCGAGCACTTTTGCTCGCCGAGGAGGTGGACAGCTGTTCCAGACGGGAGCACAGCTCCTGAGCCAAGCGCAGCTGATTCGCCGCAGCGGCGGCACACGATGTGCCAGCGCCAGCACCAACAACGGGCATTTGGACGCCAGACCCGGCCTCCGGATAGCTAATGCACACGCCCACCCAGCGGGCTTGACTGCAGGCATGGGACTGCAAAAGAGAAAGAGAGAGTCTGTTAGTTGATTGCTTATTTTTTCGTGGAATTTCTTTACTACTCACCATGGCAAAATCACGTTTCCACTGTACACCGCACTGGCCGTCGCACAGGGGGCAGGGACGCTCCAGGCTGTAGCCACCGCACTCGCTGCAATCCAACGAGACGTGGTCATCTGTCCAGGAAACGCCGCAGGTGAAGCAGGAGCCCATATGCTGTCGCAACTCCTCAATGGTCATCACATTGTCCATGCTTATCTCCAGGGGACTTCCCACTAGATCTGGCAACGATGCGGACAAACCAAGATTGTGATGCCTAAAACAACGAGAGGAGAGAGGGAGAGGGAAATTCGTGATTAGCTCAGAGTCATGACAAATCGTCAGGCAGCCGTGACCTTGCTTGGTGGGCGGCGGTGGAGGTGGCATGCGCTAGCAGGCGTGATTATGATAATGAGTAGCGTGGTGTGGGACGCAGAGAGAGACAGAGAGATTGTGGATGATTGAACCAAATGGCAACTGTACACAGACGACAGCGACGCCGGCGAGACTTTCGCTCGATCATGTGAGCGGCATGACGGCGGCAACTTGCGTTTTGCTTTTGTTTTTTTTTTCGGGAGCGACAAAAGATAATGGCTACCAATACAGAAGTGCCTCACAAAAGGTGTGACTACTACGACTGCGACTGCGACTAATGCTACCGCTGCTGCCCCTCTTTCATTAATGGGCCAAAGTCGTGGCCATAAATATATACTGCAGTTGTTGCTATTTCTATTGTTGTAGTTGTACTCTGCACCCTAACCGGCGGGCGACTGTGTGTGAAGCATGATAAGATTGCAAAAATCATGAATGAGTAGTAGCCCCAACCTTACATTTGGCTGGCCTCTGGCCAGGGCCCTGACATTGTTTACACATAAAATTGGCTAAAATACGCATAAAATAAATGCGATGAAACGGAAGCGCTATTCCAGCAATACAAAGTGAATCATTGTGTATGGAGATGATCGTGTCTTGTGTCTATATTTATATACTTACGATAGGGGACTGCAAATGTCGGCGATCTGGGGACCATGTACGCTGGCAATAGACATGTTGGATGCTGCTGTTGGCACTGCAATGGAAAGAAGTAGAAGAAATCAAGTCAATACAGAAAGTTCAACAATTGTAACAAGGTGAGATCGTGTGGGGGTCATTCTGCAGGTAAATACACCCCGAACAGACACAGCCACTACCCGAAGGTAAACGAGCTTGTCGTGCAGGTGCGTGGTGCGTGTGTGCGCGTGTGTGAAATACTTGAAATGTCAGAGGCAAGACTTGCAATGACAGTTTTCAATTCGTGCACAACTGTACCTTCTTGTCTTCTTGTATACATTCAAATATTGATCAAATACAAATCGAACGACATTCTTGGCTTAAAAATTAACAACTATTGAGCCATAGGAGTGGGGATTGGGCATTGGTGTGGGTAATGCATGGAGCAGGGGGCTAAAAACCGCTCAAATCCGGTTAAAAGCACCATAAACAGCCAACGGAGGCCGCAGATCTGTGTTGTTGAATGCGTCATCCGATGTATAGTTTTAATTGCTTCGGATATGGGGGCGCCGCACAATTAAACAACTTTAATGTGCGAATTATTTGGAATTGCACGAAATCTTGTGTTGTGTGGTGTGGGGGCAAGGGCTGGGGGCAGCACAAACTTGTCTACGAATTTGGCAAAGTTGCAAAACAAAAATACAATATATGCAGAGAGAGATCCTCCACCTCCGCCTGCTCAGGCACATGACTGCCGCCTGCGTCTGGCCTGGCAGCATCATAAATTTATTTTGCGTTGTTATGCGGCGACCATCCGTGTTCTATATATAACTTTGGATCGTATGTGAAAGTATAATCAAGAGGCGAATGGTGGGCTAAAATTAAAACGCCCCAAAAGCCAACATGCAGCATTGCAACAGAGAGGAGAAGACAGAGGCGAAAGAAAGAGAGGCCGAGGCAAGGCAAGGCAAATCGAGGCCTGGTGCAACTGGTTCATGCACTCGCTAACTGCAATTTCGCCTGGGTTTGCGTGCCAGCTAATGCTGCGGCGACAAAAACGTCGCAAAAAAAAACAACGAAAATTGCTGTAATTTATCCGAACGAATGCGGCAGCCATGCCATGCCATGCTATGTATCTCTGGCGGCTCTGACACTCGGCCCCTTGCCTCTTTGCCACGGCACAACTAGTTGCATTTAATTTGATTTTATTTATTTATAGAAGGGCACTCACACAGGCGCATAAAAAAACAGGCAGACAGACGTACAGACACGACACATAGATATACAGCTACAAACGAGAGATGAATGTACGAAAGCGGGAGAGGGTCGGGGGTCTGGGGTCTGCTGTTCGTTGTTGTTGATTTATTTTAGGCACGGAAATACTTACATTGTTGTATTTTTACAAAAATTGTTGAACGCTTGTTCTGCTTTTTATTTATTCTGCGCTATTAATAAATCCAAATTGGGATTTTGGTCGCAGTTGCTGTTGTTTTGTTTTGTTGTAGTTGTTTTTTGTTGTAGTTTTGTATTGTTGTTTTGGCCTTGCGTAAGCCACAACAAATCAAATTATCTTTTATAATTGCTTGTAAACGAACAGTAACCGTTTTAGTTATTGTTTTGTGTTGTTTTAAGTAACTTTTCACACGCGATGTTGACAGTTAACTTGTGGAAATGCACTGCAATTATTATTCAGTGTTCAGTGTTCAGTTGTTCATCGAGTTGATATCCAAACAATAACGAAAGTTTTTGATACAGCGCACTTTTATAGTTGGGCTTCCGCTGAGACAAACGGAATTGATTTTTTCTGGAAAGCCAAAGACCAAGTGGCATGCACTACCGAAGCGGTTGGGTGGAATCGAATGAACGCGCTGGCCTGACTTCGCCTCGCTTTTATAGCCCAACACTCAATTTGCTGAGAGAGCGCACAGCAATGAGGCGGATGAGAGAGAGAGAGCGAGCGGGCGAGCGCGCACGCAAAGTGATATTGCGGATGACAAAGCAAAGCTAACGAACTGAACTTGCCAAGCTTCTCACACACAACGAAACCAAACACACACACGCATGCACACACTCATCAAATTCGTAATAAACGGTATGGCAGCAGGGGGGGTTAAATCACAGCAAAATTCCAAAAACAAAAGTCAGATGCTGACCAAATTAGCGGTAGTTGGCAACAGCGGAGAGCGGCGAGCAAGCAAGCAAGTGTGTGTGTGTGAGAGGAGATAACAAAGCAAAACAGAGAGAGATAGAGAGCGAGCAAAGTCAAACGGCAAGGGGGAATACACTTACAGCCTTACAGCTCTGCTGCATTTTTTTTACACCCTATCTGCCACCTTCCACTGCATTATCAGAGATACTCTTACATGGAAATACCAACGTAAACGAAACATTGACCGGACGGACACTAGTACATTGACTAAATGTAATCGCCGCCGGGGTTCTTGACGTAGAAAAGACAGCGGAACAGCAACAGCTTGGCAACCGTCAGAGCGAAGCACCCTCGTCGACCCGTCAACGGACGCATTTCATTTGAATAACAAATCATTTATTCTTTGACAGGTAGAGCGCCGGACAAGGGCAGGGACCACGTACCATCGAACAGTGGTCAGTGGACAGGAATGAGCAGGTGGTAAATAAACTAAAGAGAGATGAATAGAGCGGTGCAAAAACCGATTCGGTACAGGTAAACCCACCATCTTGTTTCTTTGGAAATCGCGAGCAAGAGAGAGCGAGAGAGAGCATGTCGCTCATAAACATGTTTTACGCCAATGCTTCGCTTATCAATTTGCCCTAATCTTATCGTTGGGACCTACGGGGGGAGTGGTTCAAGCGCGTGGCAGACTTCCCCAGCGTTTTTCCCACTTTCGGCTTGCAAAGTGTAACGGTTAAACTTCTCATTATATACGATCCAAGGCGATTCCACCGACAGAATGGAAATTTTTTCGCTAACGTTGGCATGCTAATGGGAGGCAACAAAAAAAATTCGCATTTTGCCAAGTGCCGCAACAGAGTAAGAGAGTCGCGCGTCGCCTCGCATGGTGGAAGCTCAAATTTCGCCAGACAAACGAAAAGGGAGCGCAGCACCCAAAGCCGAAAGCTCAAAGCTCCAAACCCTGAACCCCCGCCGAACCGAACACAAGCCGAACCCCAAAAGCAAAGCGAGATCCCCAAGGCGACCCTCGTCCAAATTAATGCAATTTCAGCGTCGGCAATTTGTGACGATGAGAAACCCAACCGACGGTCAACCATAAAAACTACATGCCGACTATACTATGTAGCACAAACACATACATATGCATGTGTACGGGTAGCATATATTATAAACAATTAATGTTTATTTAGAAAGCAAGAACGGCAACCATCCCCTTGACCGTCATATGCCCCCTCCGACGGTAGCGTCTCGATCGGCTCGTTCCATGAGGAAGCCCTCGGAACCGGGGCACACTTTTGCGACTGGCATTCAACTTTGCAGTCCACGGCGCAATTTCATGCAGGGGGAAGAGACGAGGATGGAGCTGAAATCGAGGGACCATTGTCATTTGAGAAGGTCGCACGGCAATTGTGCTTTGGGACATACTCTCACCTCATCACATCTCGTCTCATCTCGGACGTAATTGCGTCAGAAAACGTGGAGGATATTAGTCCGAAAATAACAATATTTAAACAGTATTTTGCCAACCTTTTGAAAACTTATTAAGAGGCCCACGATTGCAGCTCGTGCGTGTGTGTATTTTTATACTCTTCCTGAAGACACCTCAAAAGAGAGGCAGAGAGGGTGACAGTTTCCGCCCCATTGTTAAGTCTTCTACTACTCCAGTCTATCTTTTACAATACATTTCCAAACCGGATGATCTACGAATATGCCAAAAAAAAAGTTCCTGAAAAAAGATTGTTATTGTATATTTTACGTATCTTATCGCTTGATTTACAAGTCTGCCGTGGCGCTATATCAATCTTGCTAATAGATTGGATATCATAAATATCATTTTATTGCGCGCAATTCCTAAAATATTTATTATATTGAAAACTTTCAAACAGAAATTCCGGCAAAGCAAAATGTTTATTTATAATGCGGTCAAATGGTGTTGTGGGATTTTCTATATTTTCAAATTCTAAATATACAAAAACACAAAATAGCGATGCAAATACAAATGTATAAATATATTTTCCAGTTTAATTCCAAGCTGATAAAGTGGGGCTACTGAGGGGTTTCCCTCTTGGACTGTGTTGTTTTGTTACTACGAATATTTGGGATTTTTTGATTGATCCTGAAATTTGTAGGTGACTTTTTTTTTGGTATAGTTATCTATTTTATGGAACTTTAAAGCTCTTTAGACATTTTTTCAAAGTTTTTTATAGAATGTTGTTCATAGATTTGAAGCTCTGTAGTTATCTCTTCAGAAAGAGGATAGGACGTATGTATGTTGGTTCCATGAAAAATGTCACAAAAAACCAAAAGAATTATGCAATACCTTTCTTTCCAATCGCTACTCTTCCTACTTGTAAAACCGACTTTAACTCTTCAACTAAGCAAATGATTTGCCACTTGACCAATCAACACTCCGCCAGCTACCATACGTAATGCATTTATCAGTCAGTCTCAGCAACTGCCATTAAGCCATAGAGTATTCAAGTTTCCGTTGTGCAAATATAGTTTGTTTTTTGTTTTGTTTGCCAATATATAACTGAGATGATATTGTGCATAAATACAGTACAATATGCCCAATAACAATGTACAATTATTGCGTCGTCAAGTGCTGCTTAAAGACATGCGCTTCCTCTTTGGCACTGCCATTGAGAGCCAATGGAGGCTCAGATGGTGGCTCCAATGTTGGCTCTCAGACCGGCAGTGGCTCTGTTTTTTTGTGCCGCAGCTACGCAAATAAAGCTGCTCCTGACTGTACGGGGTGCTTGTGTCTGTTAATTATTGTTATGGCTGGTGTGTAAATAACAACATCGCTGGATGGATTGTCCATATACTCGTACCAATCAAATGCAAAAAACAAAAGGCGGCCCACAGGTGCTGACGTCAATTGCTGCGCGAGAGCAAATCAGGAACCAAAAGCTCAGCTTTTTGTTTTGAATTTGAGACACATTAAGGCCTCGACCAACTCTGATGATCATAAGACAGATTTGTGGGCGTGTGATTCATTTGTGGGGCTTTATGGGTGGAATCTACAGCCACATATAATGTGTAGCGCCGCACGCTGATCTGCTGCTCATCATCAGTATCATTATCATATCATCATGATCCAGCAGCCAGCAGCCAGCAGCCTCACATGGTAATGCTAATGAGTTGTGGCTCAAATAGCGACACAGAAACTCGTTTCGCGGGATTCCCTCGCACCCCAAAAAACAAACTGATTTTTCGGAATTTCAACCTGGCTTGGCTCTGTACTATGGAAAGCGTTTACTTAATTAATGGGGGAAAAGTACTCAGTACTCGGTACGTAAGTACTTGTGGGTAAACTGTCAAAATGGGGCGTGGCTCGTCTCGTCTCGTCTGTCTGTCGGCAGATTATTCCATTCCATTCGAACGAAAGTGAGTTCAAAGCTTCGCGGCATTTTGTTCTATAATCGCAGATAAGTGCACTAAGTGCTCTCTGTGGGATGTCTGAGAGATTTACGTGTTCTCAGGCCCAAACTGTTGACAAGGGCAATTAGAAGCGCGAGAAGTCGAACGACTGACCCTGAACTTTGGCCTCTCCCGCCACATTTCCATGCAAATGTTTTCTGTAAGAGTTCCGCCAGAGGAATTTACATACTGATGACTGATAAAATGCTATCTCAGCCCTTGGATATTGTAGTAGATCAATGGAGTTACGTATGACTGATATGAGACTGAGGCCCTGCCCCTGACTTAAAGGAAGGTTACAGCAGGTGGTGGCTTATATTTACTCTTATTGCATGACCCTCACCCGCTGCGCAATGTCGTTTGCTTGGGAGGGGAAACTGAATTGCATTCGTCACAGCAGCAATCTGTGTAACACGATCGTCAGCTATGATGAGTCGATCCCATAGATTCCATATTTACTTCCCATATTTTAAGTTATTAACATTTAATTGGAAGCGCATTAATATTAATAAAAACTTGTTCTATTCTATTCGGGAAGTTGGCTTCCACGAGTTTTAGTAGATCTCGTTCTATTGTGTATCACGATGACAGACACAAGTCATGACAGATGTTTTGGGATGATACAAATCTCATCGCAAAAGCAGATTAACATTTGCGAGCTGCCTTGCCAATGGATTAAAGTACAAGCACTAGATAATAAAAATAATAATATGATCATATAATCCATATCTTAGAAGCCTTGGTTAAAGCAATTCCTAGTCATAAAAAGTGCGCCAACACAATGGAAAACTTCCTCATACGCACAGTAAAGATTCCATATAGAATTTGAGATTATCAAAGCCGCATAAAACAATCAATCAATGGGCTAATAAAAGCATAAAGTGCCCACACTTCTAACACGAGGAATCCCACGAAATGTTCTGTCTAAAAGCTAACATTTTGTGGTTTCAACTGTACAAAGACTGAGTTAAGTTTTTGGCAAACAGAGATGTGAGCAAAACTCACGTAGTTTTTGTCTACTTTGAACCAATAGCAAACATGGACTTCCCGTACAATTAAATGCGTATTTCCCACATCTAAAATTCAAACAGGGAATCGTAATAGCAACAAACTTATTTAAATGTCAGACAAATTTAGTGGGAAAAAGGGAATTAAAGTGCCTGTACTTATGGGAAACTTTTTTGTGGGAAGCCAGAACCTAGAATTACCAGACTGATCGATAGTGGAATATTTTTGCATTGGAATTTCTGATGCAAAACCTAAACCGAACCCAGTGATCGCTGGTCCAAGGTATTTATTTTTTTTTTTTTGCTATTCTATTTCCACCGCAATCTCATGAATATGGCGCAAAATCGTGGTTTTTGCAAAAATCCCATTCAAGGCAAAGTGCGCAATGCAAATCAAAACTAGAACAGACCGGAGCAAGGGAGAGAGAGCGAACAGTGTGCCCAGCTGGGGTACGGCTGGGTGGCTCTGGGTACAGAGGGAATTTTGTGGTTTTGGCTTTGGCGTGCGTGCAATTAACACTTGTGGAAGTCTGGAAGGAACATCTAATTAGCGATTTGCATAATGCAACAGTTTGCTAATTACACGTGACAAGTGAGAGAGGGAGAGAAAGGGGCACACATGCTGTGGGTTTACTCCCCAGTGTTTTGTCACCATTTGATTCCTTGGAATTTGCGGATTTGTTTCAGTTTAATCTGGTTTGTTGCCTGCCATTTGTTCAATGAATTCATCGAAATGAACGGAGTTCATTAGTTGGTTGATTTTTAGCACACTTCTAACTAATAAAAGAACTAGTTTGATTAATTAACTGCTGTCCGAAATGTGTTCATTCAAGATTTTTGCTTATAAATGTTTAGAAAATGTCACCAGAAAGGGGAAACGTGCTGCAAATGGAACCTGAAAGCTGAATTAAGTTAGGCTCCACCTCTACTCGAACCACTTGTTTGCAGTGCTAATGGGAATTTACAGCAAGTTTTGTGTTTGTAAATCTAGTCAATAAAGTGGTGCGACCAACTAAATGACGTCGCAACTCTTGGCATCTTCGTCATCATCGCATTTGAATATCTTCATCATCATCGTGAGCAGCCGAAGTGCAAGAGCATAAGCAAAAGTGCAACAACAGCAGCAGCGTCAGAGAAGCGAGAGAAAAACGTCAGCAACAGCGACAACAGAATCAACAAGAGAGCAAGCTCAAGCAGGGGTCGAGCTTTTGATACTCTCGAAACCATGTGGTGACGGTAAATACACATGTAGCTACAACGGTTTACATCGACAACTATTCTCGTATGTTATAGTAATCCGATTATAGCGCTTACTCTCCAAGATTCTGCTTGTATTTTTATCTTTTGTATTTGTTTTCCCCCATACATTGTTGCAAACATCTGTTCAAACTATAAACAACCTTTTTGTATAGGGTATAATAACATCCCTGTTAGATTTGCGTCCGTACGAAACATTTGCCAAATGTAAACAGACGCGCACGCGAGCGAGAGCGTGAGAGAGCGCAATGGAAGTACGTTGACATTTACCGGTTTAAACCGATTACTACCCGTTGAACGGTGTCGTTGTTGTCACTTCCATTCGCCAAGGGTTCTCTCTCTCACTCTCTCTCTCTATGTGTGTGTTAAAATTGTAAATTAATAAAAAGAATAAAGAACAATGAATGAATGAATGAAACGGAATTGGAATTGAAATCAATCCTCTAAAGAGCACACACACAAACACACGCACACAAGTGCAGAGGTAGTGTCGGGCCTCTTCTCAGTTGCAGCCAAGACACGTTCCAGTGCAAAGCGGCGCCAACCGCTGACGCTGACGATTTGCACACGTTCCGTCGCTGGTTTTAGAAGGGTTACGTTACTGCTACGTTGCGTTACGCTATGCAATGGATTAACGAAGAGGTTATAACCAGTTGCGATCTAAGCAAATCGGTTAGCGGCCGATCTTTAGTTGCCATAAACTGATGTCACCTCGAGTCTGGATACGCTTTGGCTTTCCCAGAGAAATGTTATTGATATTTGACTTCCATAGAAATGAGATGCGAATGCGGTGGGGGCTTAGAGTTCGAGAGAACTGAGATTAATGTTGATCCCATGAGTACACAGAGGAATTGTTACTTCCTAAATAACAATACTCATTTAATTCCTTTAATTGCCAGACTCCAGACTGGGAATTTAGAGGCTTTCCATCACGCCACCGAAATGACAGCTGGCGGCGGCGAGGTGGCGTCTGTCCCGATCCCGATTCCGATTCCTCTGTACCTGAATTCCAGCCACAGCCACGCGTCTCCACCGCCCTATCGGTTTTCTATGTCATGTTCCAGCGGAGGGGCTGTTGGCTGGGCTGGCTGCTGCGCAATAAGAGGCGAGGCGGTAGGGGTTGGCGGTACTTATCAGCCAGAGACGAGACGAGAGGGGCCACCACTCCATACAAATTAAACAAGGCGCGAATGGGCTGCGCGTGGCGTTCCGTATGGTCTCGACTATAATGAGCATGGGAACATAAAAACAGACAGCGGCTGGTGCAGGGAGGGGGCAGAGGTTCCACGGCGCATTGCGAAATCCAAAATGGATTTATTTTTAAAATACAACAAAAGGAAAAAAAAAATTGTCACTACGTTTGTCGCTTCAATAAGCATTTTTGTGTGCAAGCGAAAATGTTTATGCAATCAGCTTTATGCATTTTACATGGGAGCTGCGAGCTGGGAGCTACTACTGTTTGGATTCTGAGTGCATCACCCAGAGTGGGGTACAGAGAGCTGTGTACCGTCAGCTCCATTCAAAAGCTGTATATTTAATATTAAGTAAGAGTGCGCTGAGGATGAGTCAATGCGGGGGTACTGTGCGGCTAGATAAGGTGGAAGAGTGATCAGTTAAGATAAGACAACAATTCCACGACATCCATTACGATAAGTGATATAATGTACTACTACAATATCTTAGAAAATGACTCATGGGAATCTCTAAAGGAAAACGAAACTAATTTCACTTGTTCCTAAAAGGGGATAAATCATTCTGAACTTGTTCAATTGATCGGAAACGTAATGAACTTATGTGCACTGACAGATTTTGATTCCGAGGTTCAATTGAACCCAGAATTCATATGCGCAACTCTAGCCACGCGAAGCACCTTTCAAATGGTCTGATGCAATATGGTAATCATCTGAAAATAGACAGAGATTCTCATGATCCATCGCATATATGCGATGATGATGATGATTGTGGGGGGCGCTCTCTGGCAAGGGGTTGCATAAGTGGGAATGTCGTTACTTTTTGCTTTATTTCCTTTAGTTCCTCAATGAAGCTATATGTAGATTGGGTTGGCAAATAGTTTCCTTTACCAATTTTGGCATTATATCCTGCTCATGGTCATGGTCACACCACACCACCTTTAATGAGCGACACGTGCCGTGCCTCCATAATATTATGCACTCATAAAAAACAACTCACGCTAGCCATCAACCAATTGTTATTGTGCCCCAAAAAATAATACATAATAATGAAAATATTCCACTCTCATGAAATGACATCGTGCAGCGGACCTTATCCCCAAAACGATTACTAATATTTGCCCATTCTTTTGGCACCCGCTCCGCCATGATACACAAACAGAGGGCAAACGCGAGAGAGGCCTGTCCAGTTCGATCCGGGACTGGAGCTGAGAGTCACATGATAAACGCGTGAATTTCGCCAATTCTTGCTGACAAGCGAAACGTGTGAATAGGCCGCCTCGCACGCTTCGCTTCGCTTATAAGGCGGCTAATCAGATCGCAGATAAACAAGCAGACAAAACAATTAGTTAAACAATATTGGGGCGAGCGACAGTTTTTTGCAGTAGCACCTAAATGATGGATGGACATGGGATGGGACATGTTCGATGGATATTGCTTCTAAAAACAGACCCAAATTGGTCTAAATTTATGGCGAATCGATTTAAAGACAGAGTGCGGCTGCCGCGGCTATTGACAAGGCTTAATATAACTTGTATAATTGATGGCCATATTGCCATTTGGCATTATATACGGCCATTATCAGGGCACGAAGTGCTCTGCCACTCAGCGATAAACTAGACTATGGCCCGGCAATTGGCATTAATAAAAGTGTACAGCGGTTTCCGCTCGATCCGACAAAAGCCTAATGCCTTGCACTGCCCGGCCCGGCCCGGCCCTGCATTCCTGCCTGAAGTGGGACAAACAAAGGGGCCAATCCAGAGACATCTATTGGATTGCTGACTGCCAAGTGCTGTGCTGTCACAGTGGGAAAACCGCACTGTTGATAAGGCACTGCAGCTGCTGGTGCAAAGGTGCGGTTTGGACATGACAAACACAAAAAAACAAAAAGTTTTCCCCGACGAACTAGTTCAGGGGTTTGGCGCCCGACTCCCTTGCCTTAGCTAATCGTAAATAACAGAGATTACAGTGATGTGTAGACTATAAATACAGTGGTGGGAGCTAATTATAGTCATATATTTACCTATAAAATTCAAATTACTCAGCGCAACGGCACAGCTGCTGGTGGCGGTTGTCAGCTTATCAATGACAGACGTGCCAACGCCGCCGGTCATGTTACAAAAGTCCGGATCATCCACGTCAAAGATGATGCCGTCTTCCCACTCGGTGACAATGTGCGAGGACCTCGTCTGTTGCTGCACCAGGGAATGGTTGCTAGTGTTGGTGTTGGAACGATTTACCTCCCGGCCGCTGTTGCTATTGCTTCTGCTCCTGTTGTTGTAGCTATTATTGCCAAACGAGTTGTTGTTGCCGCTGCCCGTTTTCATCTGTTGGCCAAGAGAGTTTCCAATTAATGGGTAGAACAATGGAATAATGGGTGTACGTGATGCTATGCAAATGCCAAACGTCACACGTGGCGCATATGCAAGCAGAAAGCTATGGCATGGCCAATGGTAAAGCAGTGTATGGAAGAGGTGGGGGGTAATGCAGATGACGATGATGGTAATGAAGTGTAGATTGGCAGGAGGCACAGCTGTTGCTGCAACACACACACACACTGATACAAACTCAAGCAGATATTTGCAACACCATTGACAGCTAAATATGCAAAAATCAATAGATGCAGATGCATTATTTAGGTGAAGGCTGCATTGTTGTGTGTTTTGCGTGGGTGCTCTGTGTGTGTGTGTGCTGCGTGGGTGCTCTATGTGCGTGTGTGCTGCGTGGGCGCTCTGTGTGTGTGTGTGTGTGTTTGGTTTTTGTTTGGCGCTTTCCATGTGTGCACTTGCCCTGCTCCTTGTGTAGGTGTTTTTGCGGGAATTTGCTAATCATAGCATTAACCATGCCTTTAACTTACGTTTCTCAAAGCAACTGCAGCGTGGGAATGTCTAATAATTGTAATTGTAAATAAGAAGTGCCAACAGCAAGATTTTAAGTTAATTTTTTAATTTATTAGCAAAATAGCTGGCAAGCAGTGTGACCGCGGACTTATCGACAAAATATACCGTGTGACCATCAGAAATATACCGAGATGTAAGGTAACTACACATTTTCTACATTTCAACATATTGGCCCCTCTGGTACACATGCTGCGAATGTACAGCAGCATGCTGCGAAAGTTAGCAGCACTCTTCCCCAACATTTGGCACGCAATAAGAAACATTTAGTACCCTTGGAGGGTTGGATATTCTCGAATTGAGGACATTTTGGAAATCTCAGACTCCAATTAATGCAAAAACATTCCATCTGTATTGGGAAGCCACCTCAACGAAAATTTGCATGTATCTATTTTTTGCGAGAATGTATCTAGATCGGTATATGGCACATCTTTATATACATCGAATACATATGATAAGATTAAAAGTCTAGGGCAAAGTCATTGTTTTATTAGGTATAGCAAATAGGGTACACAAGTGCCCATACTATTCTATACCATCGGTTGGCCAGCAACAAATGGTCAAATCACGCAACATTCCATTCCCACCGACCTAACTTCTAATGCAAATATTTTAACCCTATTTTGCAATCAATCTAATAAAGATAAGTCATGAAATCAGCAAAACTTGTTAGCAATTGACTGATGATTCGAGTAAAATTACATTTTTAAAGCTGAGAGTCCTAACCAGCTGGTAATATTACACGGAAGATCAAACTAGAGGAAAATGTTGTAAGATTTAGAGTATGTTTACAGTGCAAAAGGTTATATTTCGGTATATTTCCGAGGGTCTGTCGGTATATTTGATCGACAGTTCCGCGGTCACACTGCTGCTATCCAAAACAGACAAAAAAAAAAGTTTCTTTCGACTCAAAATCCAAAATAAAGTTATTTAAATTGAAAAAGCAGTTTAAAATGCACACGACGAGTCTGCCAAAGGGCCATAAAGTGCATTAGGGCAACTCATTTCACTAGACAGACACTACACATTGCCAAACACAAATCACCTTCAACCTGGTGGGAGAGTCATCATGGAGGAAAATATGTGGTAAATAAAAGCATTAGCGACACCCAGAAAGCCCAGCGAAAGGCGACAACGTCAACACCCAACCCCAAAGCCAACGCATGAGATGCGCGAGCAACGGAATGTTTTCCTATTTTAATTTTTGGAGCAATTTACAAATGGCCTTCCCTTCGGGCCGCAAACACTGAGAGAACGCACTGAGAGAGTGTTTGTTTTATTTTAACTTTCCGATTGAGTGAGACATCATTTCAGTCGGACCGCATCGTTATCAGCTAGGCCATCCGCATAAACAGCTGCTGTTTGAGACACGTTGACGGCCGTCACCGTCACCGCTTCACTTTCTGCCGTGACTAAAGGCCTGAACTGATGCAATTTTTCCCTCTTCCCTCTTTGTAGGATAATTGAACTGGAGTCTGCGCTGCTGGACGACTGCAATGTGAATGATATATATAGCATTTGTAGGGGCAAGGGATTGCCCGAGGCCCTGCGTCCGGATGTGTGGCAGGTGTGCCTGGATGTGCGACACAAAAGCGACCAAATGTCGCTCTTCAACGAGATCTACGATCTGCCATTTCAAAGTCAGCTGCGCGAGGACTGCCAGCGGCATGTGGATCGCATGGGCAACGACGAAGAGGACAAGGTATCGGTGGTGTCCGACCTGGAGTCGATCATTACGTTCTACTGCAAGAACCGAAATCTGCAGTATGAGCCGGAGAACGGCTGGATTGAGCTGCTCCTACCGCTGTTCGCACTCAAGCTCAACCGCTCGGACACATTCAATTTGTTCGAGGCGATACGCGACACTTACATACCGAAGGGCTGCAAGCCCAAGGGCAATGTCTTCCATGTGTTTCGGCTGCTGTTGCAGTATCACGATCCAGAGCTATGCTCGCTGCTGGACACCAAGAAGATCACACCGGACCTCTACTCGCTGACGTGGTTCCAGTCGCTGTTTGCCTCCTGCAGCAGCCTCTCCGTGATCATAGCCATGTGGGATCTTTACTTTCAGAATGCAGACCCCTTCATGGTGTTCTTTTTGGCGCTGATTATTCTGATCAATGGCCGTGAGAAGATTATGCAGATTAAAGCCTCGTCCAAGGAGGAGATCATTGAGTTCCTCATCAACATGCCGTGCGCCCTGGAGCTGGACGATGTGTGGGACTTTTGCTCACTCGCTCAGTACTACGCACTGAAAACGCCGACGTCCTTCAAGACGGACTACCTGAAGGCGCTCTACGGCAAGCAGAATGACTCGCCGCGCAGCCAGGAGGAGTCCAACAAGGTGTCCCAGGCGCTGTGCCTGCCCGTGTCCGTCTACGAGTTGGTGGAGAACTCAGCCACCGAATTCCCAGTGTCCGATGCGGTGCGCTTCTTTCTTGTCGACTGTCGCCCGGCCGAGCAGTACAATGCCGGCCATCTGTCCACGGCATTCCATCTCGACTGTAATTTGATGCTGCAGGAACCCGTTGCCTTTGCCACTGCCGTCCAGGGTCTGCTCACGGCCCAACGTCAGGCCATTGAAGTGAATTCGAATGCCGGCGGCGAGCACTTGTGCTTCATGGGCAGCGGCCGCGTGGAGGAGGATCAGTACACGCACATGGTGGTGGCCTCATTCCTGCAGAAGAACACACATTACGTGTCCTTGCTCACCGGCGGCTATGCATCCATCCACGATTACTTTGGCGATCACATGGCCGACTGCCTCGAGGATCACAATGTGCGAAAATGTCTCGTTTGTCAGGAGCACAATACACAACAGGTAACGGTGACTGCCAGTGTTGCATAACGTACTAAACAGACTCTTTTTTCCTTTGCAGACGAAAAATGTGCCACTGAAAGCCACAACGGCCGCCTCGTCCACGGATTTGTTTAGCAAATTCTCGGCTGCCATGAAGTCCAAGTCTGCGGAGGTCAAGGGCAAGCTGCTGGACATCATAGTGAATCCCAGTGCGGGCAGTGCAGCTGCAGCTGGCGGCGTGGCGAATGGTGCGCAATCAGCGGCGGCGCAGGAGCGTCACGTGAGTGCCAAGGAGCGAAATGGCAAGCGTTATCGCAATGTGGCGCCTGTCTTCAGCATCGATGATGAGAACGAGGAGGCCTACGATGCGGCGGAACGTGATGCACCTAAGCTGGCGGGCGACAACAAGGAGATTGTGAATCTAAATCAATATTTCAAGACGGCAGACATCATCAATGCCTTCAAGTGCCAGGAGGTGCACATGAGCGGCTACATGTACGACAGTCATCTGATAATAACGCCCGGGCAGCTGGTGGTGCTGCGTGAACTGGGCCGCGGTCAGGCGCAGATTATGGTGCGACGTCCGTTGGCCAGCATTGTGAAGATCACAGCCAAGAAGCGGCATCGTGATTTGATCACGTTCAAGTATGGCTTTCCCGACGGCGAGGGACTGATGATCACCGATATGGATCGTTTTCTTATACCAAATGCCAACGAGGCCACAGCGCTGGTCTCCAAGCACATAGTGCAGGTGCTGGATAATGTCAAGTAGGCAGAGTAGGCTGTCCCCTTGCTCCCCCCTCCCTCCCAACAAGCTTTATTTCACAGACAGACAGACAAAGTGCAATGCGTCGCGCTGTAATTAGTTTTTAATTGGCAATCATTTTTTCCTTGACAAATTGTAGTTTTAACTGTGTAAAACGCGGCCACGCGGCAAATTGTAACATAGAGGCAACAGGTAACAGTGACTGCCAGTGTTGCATAATGTACCAGGACCCCCCACAGCCCTTTCCTTAACTAACAGCAGAAGCCTTGAGACTTACAAATGTTTAAATGAATGGATGACAGGATGACAGACAGACAGAGAGTGTAACTAATATTTATTGCAATTAAAACCCAAGTAAAATAAACATGTATTATATTGGAAGCTCGCCAATTGGCTTCTCCAGCAGCGGTTGATCGTTGGAGCGCACTTCCCGCTTTGTCTGTGGCTCCGCCACTGGGGCAGCACGTACTCTGCGCTGATGGAAGTAATACCAGCCGAGAGAGACGCAAACAATGAGCAACAGCAGCAAGCAGACGGCAGCAACGATGGACACAGCTGAGGACTCTTCTACCAGCTCTTCAGCTGTCAGAGACGCGTAGGATCTGGCTCCACTTCCACTCCCTTTCTGCATGCCCTGCAGCATCACCGATGTACTCCGCACAATGCAGTCGCTACGAATTGTCAAGAGGCCGCTGCCATGGATGCGCAGCTGCTGGCGATCAGCGGAACAAACAGCCATAATGGAGAGCTCCTTGGTCACAGCCACCATCCAGCGATTGGCTGATGCGAGCGGTAGCCAAAGTGAGTTTTGCTTCACCAGCCCGAGGCTGCATAACTCCGATTGACTGCGATTCCGAAAGGCTGCCAGTGTGCAGGGCAGTGAGCCCGAGTCGCGGCCAAATGTGATTTGTTGCGACTTGCACAGAAATCTTTGTGGGTGCAGCTCCAGGCAGCTGTCCAGCTCGTCATTTTGCAAGGGAAAATATCTGTCCAGATGGTCGCTAATGGCCAGATTCGGTGTCTCTGTGTAGAGCAGCTGAATGCCGCTTTGCTCTACCCTCGGTATGGGCGTCAGATGGTAGACGTCGAACTGCTCAGCGTCCACCAGTGGCAGCTTGATGTGGAACAGCAAATGCTTGTCCAACTGCTGAATGTGACTTACCCTGGCCACACGATAGACATCAGCGATTGCCCGACTGTCGAATGGCAGACGACGCTCCTGCGGCATGTGGGCCAGCATGGAGGTTAGCTCATGCTGCAGCTGTTCGGCAGAAAGTATTCCAGCCTGAAGTTGGCCCGTTTGTTGGGCAAGAAATACTGCATCGCGTATGGCATCCTGGGTGCGCTTTACACGGCCAACCTCTGCACGTAGCTGATCGTTAAGTTGAGCGAACAAAGAACTGCTAATATCCAGCCTACTGGGTTCGTCCAGCTCATAGAGGTTGTCCGTTGCTGTCATCACATTTGTTGTGCTGTCCACGACTGAGGTTTGATTTGTTAGCAGATCTTTGAAGTCCACCTCGTTGGCTTGAATTCTTGCAACGGTCGCGTCTAGTTCCCCGCTCAGACCATAATTACTTCTGAAATTCTCAATCTCCATAAGCTCCAGATCCAGCTCCAGCTCCAGTGATCTTGGACAGCCAGGCAGGCAATGTTTCTTTAGCGTTTCGTAGTATGCTCGAAGTTTCGGAATAAACGTAAGTAGCGGCTGCAAATTGTAATACACCAAAATGTTCCACTCTGACATGATGACAGAGGCGCGTCCTCGGTGCTCGATGAAGCTGCCCAAACTATTGTTGAAGTACGTCATTGTCATGGGTGGGAGCTGTTCCATCTCAAGTGGAGCCTGTTGGCAGTGGCCAATGAGCAGCGTCAAAATAAACTTGATTAAAGTTGGATAAAACATTGTCACAGAAGCGAAGGCTACGTGCTCGCAGCGGGCTTATCGTTAACTGAATGTAAAAGGCTCTCGAGAATATATTTTGTTGCTTCATTGGAATCAAGTAAATTGCGCTGATCGTGCGGTTACATGGAACACAATCGTCATCGCATTTATGCATTCAAAATGCTGAGTGTTTGCTTTTGGATTATGTATGGCAAAGGAATGGAGGCGCTGTCACAGCTGTCGTAATATTCCTGGAGCACACTGTTATGCGCTGACTGTTACACACACACACACATGTAGCCTCCGACTGTTAACCAAAGCAGCGACGCGACGCAGCTCTGTGCAGACACAGCGCATGCGAATTGGTAAGCACCGTTAGCCGAACAGCTACGTAAGCAGACATTGGGAAAAGGGAATGGGAGCTATGCCATGCCCTGCTCTGCTCTGCTCTGCTGCTGCGGTCGCAAAACTTATCAATGGGAGTGACGTAGGTTCTTGCTGTGCAGGCGGCGGCACAGGAGGCGGCGGCGGGCTGGCCGTAGCTGGGGCTGCAAAATCGAAATTGGGGCCAGTACGTTACAAAACTGTTGCACTGCGTCGCTGGGACGTCAGTTCATTCAGAACAGTGGAAGTGCGCGAACCTCAGCACAGCTCAACAACAGCCGAAGCAACAGCCCCAAAAGCCCTCAGAGCCCTCAACCCGGACAAGGAGTCGCCGTCGTCGTCGCCGTCGTCCAGCCACCTATCATAGCCCGCAGTTTCAATTCAAATTTGGGCCACTGAAGCAGTGTTGTGCCCACGTAAAGTGCTTTCCAAAATGCGTTTGTCAATGTCATTGAGGCAGCTGGCAGGCCATAGCCAGATGCTGCTGCTTATGCTGGTGGCCAGCCCGCTCATCCTGGGCCGCGTGCTGGCGGTGCCCGCCTCTGTGCTTGCCCAGAACACGGAACTATCCACCAATGCCAACCAGAAGCTGCAGCTACAGCAGCAGCAGGAGCAGCAACAGCCGGCAGCAGGTGAGTGCCAGAGTTCAGGTTTTCCTTTGCGTGGGTGGAGCTCACAGCTCACAGCTTACAGCTCCGCCCACGCCATAACAGGGCTCTCTGCTCCTAGTTAATGCTAAAGGTCATTGTAAAATTTCATGTTTTATTTTTTTTGTGTTAAATGCTCACTGGCCGTTGCCATACGGCGGCAGCAGAGTGGACCACAGCCCCAGGGCCGAGGCTCTGCGCTGCTTCTGCTCTGCTCTGCTCTTGTCTCAACGCCCACAAGGGCTTAGGTGGGAACTAGGGGAGCGGCAGAGGGACTGCCATCCACTTGAGTGGCCGCCTGCCAATCTTCGGGTAGCTCATCTCATTTAGCATTTTCCATTTCCCATTTCCCGCTTAGCTTTTTGCGCTACGGAAATTGCGTAGGTGTTTGCCGCTGTCGTTGCCAGCTGTCGCGCGGTTGCTCTGCCGCTGTCTTGTCTCTTCCACTCCCCCAACTCCCTTTTGCACTCCCACACTCATTCGCCTCCTCCCCTCCCCCCACTTGCTGCTTGTTTTTACAAATTTCCATTCTGCGGTTATCCTTCTTGTTGTTGTCTTTTGCGCTGGCTTAGTGAATCATTACTATCCCCTACGTACCCACACACACATACTTGCACACACTCACAGTGTTACACCAGGTACAGTGGGCTAGAGAAGTATGCAGGCGGCAGATGTAATATTTTGCAGATGGAAAAAAGAACGGATCATAATCAAGGGTGGAAAATGATGGTGTAACACTTGCACATGAATTGTTGTTAACATTGATGGCTGCTTATACGATTTATTTTTCTAATTTCAATTATATTTCGCTAATTCATTAGAACTGAGCCGGAATTTTTGTAGATTGTTTGGCATTTATTAACCGTATTCTCTCTAGGCGTGGCTTTTCAAAAGTGTAAGAAAAGTATGTGGGTTCTGTGTTAAAGGTAAATAAAAACAAAGTCTCTATGGACTCCCCGATTGAAGCCTATCAAAAATGTAGTTGGAATTATGATAATTTGACTTTTCTTCTCTCGGCAAATATATCAGAGCAATTATATAATTCTCCTCCTATAAAATAACAGCAATTATAAAACAATTTTCGTTTGTTTTGCAATAGAAATAAACTTTTTGCAAACTAAAATAAAGATAGCAGCCTCACATATTTTTCTTAGTTATGCTTCAGCGCTCTACAAACTTCAAAATGTTCTGTCGCCTGCAGACTTACATATGTCACCCACTGTGCATACTGCCGTACAGACTTACATACACCTACATACATTTGTGTGTACATTACAGGAGTACCTCCTGTAGCGCCGTTAAACATCGCGTAGGCGTTCGCCATACAAAATGGCGACCAGCCAGCCTCCTTTGTGCACACAAACACAAGCACTCTGGGACTCCGGCAACACACACGCAGATGTGTATCATGTGCATGTGCGTGGGTGTTTTGCAAGGCACTGTAAATGTGTGTGGGTGTGCTGGTGTGTTTGCCCTTCTTCGTGTGCAAGTGTGTGCGTACGTGCGCGCGATTTCATTTCTATTTTTAGACATCGAGTTAAGCAAAAGTTTTCAGCTGAGAACTCTCTCCCACTCTCGCTCTCCCACCCTGCTTTCTGTGTGCTGCGAGCCTGGCGCCTTACGACTGGCATCCTCTTTCACCACATCTTAAGCTCAAGCTGCTCCGCCACCTCCACCTCCACCTCCACCACACCGCAGCGCAGCTCAGGCCAGCGTTGGGGCAGCGGCTGCGGCAGGCCTTAAAGTTTTTCATCTCTCAAGCTGTTAAGTCCTGCGTTGCCTTTCTTTATTTTCGGGGCGCAATGCAACACGTTCACGGCCGGCCCCAGAAAACCGCACAGAGGCCGTGTGGGGGCTTGGCTTAAATGTCAATCGCCTCGAGCCAAAAGGCAGCCAGCCGCCACATCAGAATGTCAAAAAACAAGCCAACAAATAAACTCCAACATATAATAGATGGATGGATGGTTGGTTAGTCTTTAGGGTGGACCTTTAATTTTGGGTAGTAAAAACAACGGAATTAGAATGATAGAATGATAGAGAAGTGTGGAATAATAATATAAATTAATGTATGGTGTAGAAAGTCTACCAAAGTCTTCCCTCAACTCTGTACTCAAAGATCTTAACGAAGAATATGAGCATAAAATATTTCTTTTTAAAGCTAGAGCAATTATTATCTATTTGCTTTTAATTATTTTCCCTTGTTTCTAGTTACAAATTTGACACTTTAAAACCACATTTCCGACGCTCTAAATACAATTTTTAATTCATTTAAATTTAAAAGAATGAAAGACAGCTCCTGCATATCCGTTTGCCAACATATTGAGCAAGTTCCAACATTTCTTTCCTGCCAGCTGTTAATTTTTTTTCGCCCAATTATTCTCTTGTACCTCTGCCACTGCCATTCCCAGTCCCAGTCCCCCGCTTAAATTTCAAACAGAATAATGTCCACCCTGAATCACATTTTTGGGGCATTTAATTTACGCATCAGCAGGGACAGCGACAGCCAGCAGCAGTCAAGTGTGTATTATTAAATATTTATAAAAGCGCACTCCCTGGCCCCATCGCTCCTCGAGCTCTTTGTCCTTTCCATGAAATATTCAGAGCAGCGCTCCAGTGCCTGGCTCCCATTGGAACCTCCTTGGCAGCAAAACCGCAAACTTCTATTACGGGGCGTCCAGCGCATTTCCATTTTCGTGCCACAAATTGTTCCATATGCCGATGGTTATTAAATTATTTTCTGTGAGTGCTTCGGACAGCAGCAGCAGCAGCAGGAGCTTAAGCACTGACAGGATGTAGAGCAGCAGCAGCGAGGAGCCTCCCCCACATCAAGGCTGCCAACAACGCACTTAGCCATGGCGTTAATTGTGTTCATGTTCACGTTGTGCTGAACAGCTGCTGTAAACAGAAGGACCCAGCCAACACCCAGGACCAACCGCACTCATTCTACTTCTTCCTGTTCTGCCTTTATTTTTTCTGTCCCATAATCTCAGCTCCCCCGTGTGCGCTGCGCATGTGTGTGCTCGGGGCAGGGGGGGAGTGAGGCAAAAGCAAACAACTTGTTGATATTTTTACAGTTCAGTGAACATTTGGCGACAAGGACGGGCCAGCGAGGAGCCCAAGAACCTGGCGCTCTGCACGTCCCATGAATCTATGTGGAGCTCTGCAAGTACCCTGAAGAAACCTGAAGGACAATGACGAGTCGACGTCAGCAAATGTCAGAGCCAGAGCCCGGCGCTTTCTCTCTCTATTTTTTGTTGCCTATATTTATTTATGGGCACACTCCGGGAACCACCTGGGTGGCAGGACCCATCAGAGTGCACGACTTTTGCTGTGGCCACATATTTAATGCCATAAATTGTGTTGCTGGGCAAATGACTGCCGCGGCGGCGTTGGCTTCTCGGAAACATTTATCCCAGAGCTTCAGGGGAATTGGTATCCCTATCCTTGAGTTTCTGTGGAATTGGCAATCCCCGTGCTCGAGTTTCAGCGGAATTGGTAGCTAAGGACTTGAGGGAATTGCAAAACTGGGTTACGGCTGTTAATATTCATAAGGCATTAAAGGGAAGAATATTTTCCAGCGGCTAGAATTTCAGCCAGAGGAGAGAGGAGTTTCCTTTGATAGTTCTCGCATTACAACTTAATTGCTAAATGTCAAATATGTCTTAGAAGTTTGCAGGAGTTTACTTTTCTGGCGAGGGTTTTTTGTTGCAGTTTCCTGCGAGTTTGAATCCCATTTTGCTCATCAACATTCATGTGAATATGTCGCTTAATGCTCATGGGAAACTTTGCTCCTCTCACCCTCCTTTTTTTATCATTCGCTTCTTATCTAATCCCCACAACTTTGTCCTCCGTTTGCTATCACCACTTGGCACCAGCTAATAACATATTCATCAGCTCTATCGTATAAATCATAGCCATTTAGGACTCCAGCTCTTATCGATCCCTCGATTATTGACTGTGCCAACTATATGGGGTGACTGTTGCTTATCGGGGAAATCATCATGAAAATCCCTTCGTAAACATGACACAGCCTTTCAGCTGGTTCAAACCCACTTAAGTCGCGTCACAGCTGCTCTGCATGTGTCGCACTCATGTCCAGCAGCTGGCCCCGAGTGTCATTTCAAGTGTTAACTGAAACTTAATTGGCGGCAGGCAGCGCCTGATTAACATCTTTAGCTTCAGAGCGAAAGCTCCAGCTAAGCGCGGAATGGAACCAATTAGCAGCAGCCAACTGTTGCGCAAGAGGCAAGAACGCTTGAGACACACACAAATATGATTAGAAGTAATAAAAATAAGGCCAAGGGCTTTGCTGTGCTCCAACAGGGAATGATCCCCCGAGTGCTGCCCATTGGAATTACATAAAAATGGCAGCCCAGTGCTGCCCTTTGCTGTCATTTCCTGTCCTGTGGGCGTTAATAGCAATTAGCGTGCGGCGTACAAATATGTTTCGAGTGTCTAAAACAATTATGAAACTCGTTGGCCCTGCTGCCAGCTAATTGGTTTCTGCGGTGGGGCCACAGCGAAAATTTATTGAATCAACCCCACAAAGCAGGCAATGGAAAATTTTCAATTTGCTTTTCTCCATCCCACAGCCAAGCGGTCGGAGGATGCCGCCTCAAAGGCCATAGGTCCATCGGCCGATAAGAAGTCAAGTCCGGAAATTATGCCCTCGTCGTTCAGCAATTCGCCGCCAGCCAGGAGCAGCAGCAACAAGATGATTAGCAACCAGCAGGAGCAGCAGGAGCAGCAGCAGCAGGGACCATCCGGCTTGTATGCTCTGCCCAGCAATGATGAGATTCTGGCCGCTGTGGCCGCCGCAGCGCAGAACAGCCAGCAGCAGGTGCAGGAGGAGCCCACCGCGTTGGAGGAGGCTGTGGCCAGCTCCACGATGCGCAAGCGGGGCATCAACTACGACTACAATCCCTACATGACAGGCAATGACTATGGCAGCGATGTGCCCAGCGGCGTGTGGGCGGATGAGTACGACGCTGGAGCAGCGGCCGTGCCCGTCAGCTATGGCGAAAGGGATCTGCAGGAGCTCGATGACTATGTGCCCGATCGACGAGGTGAGTGAGAGGAATCTTCCCTCTGTTGAGCCAATCTTCTATGAGTTTCTGTTCTCCTAGTGGGCGGTTCAATTGGCCGCAACAAGGCCTATGACAATCTGCAGAACCTGCTGAATGCTGAGGCCTATCTGGAGAGCATTCCCCTGTCCGTGCCACTGACCTATGCCAATCGCAATTACAATCTGGATGACAGGAACAAGCGTGGTGGTCTGTTCTACAACATGGGCAGCACTGGCAGTGGCTTGCAGGGCAGCACTGGCAGCGATAATATAAATTTGAGCAAATATCGTCGGTTCAATGATATGCGGTAAGCATCAGAGATTGTGCGGCACTTAACAGCGCTGATTGGAAGCACTTCACAGCGAAACCTTAGCAGCAGCTTCAAAGTTTATTTTCTTAACATTCCACCCAATTTCCAGCCTCAAGCGCGACACCACCAAACTGAATCCCGCTGATATGTTGGCTCTGGTTGCCCTCGTCGAAGCCGGGGAACGTGCGCGCAAGGAGAGCGATGTGGAGAGCGCTGGACCCGTGCCCATGATTGCCTCTGATGATTTGGACTATGTGCCAGCGGGCACCTGGCTGGATGCGCCTGTACAACCACAACAGCAGCAGCCCGGCATGATGGACTACTACATGCCGCTGGAGAGCCAGAACCAAGCGATGCCACAGTACGAGTACGTGCCACGCCAACACAAGTACAGCGGAGTGAATAGCCGTAAGTCTAGGGAGTAAAAGGAGATTTCAATCTGGAGATTGTAGCTTAAATTTCTTGCAGGCTTTGGTTCCTCCAAGCAGCGTTACATGGTCTCCAAGAAGAAGCGTTCCATTAGCCAAAGTCAGTTCATGAACGAGCCCGTGGCCGAGCGTGGTGCCAGCTACAATGGCGAAAAGTACTTCTAAAGTGTGGAGCAGACAGGCAGGATGCATCGATAGACTATAGAGAACATTTCTTTGAACATTTCTAGTGAATAACCAAAAATAAAACTCAATTAGTAATGAGATAGAGCCAAGGCAAAAAGGTCAAACTTGTGTGCAATTTCTGTGTAGAATTTCAATTTTAAACAAATATTAAGACAACCCACAAAACATAATCAAAGCAAATGTTTTTTATAGAAGAACGCTGGACACAGGGTTCTACGATTTTGTCTTTACCTAAAGCTAAACCCAAGAAAAACCTTAAAGTAAATTTAATCCCCCGCCACACACTCGTAATCCATGTCGATGTGTGTAATACTTAACTAACTAGAGGCTTCCCGGACTAGTACAAAAATTCCGAGAGGAGAGGAGAGGAGAACGTAAGGAATGCTACACAAATATATCGATAACAGATCGATAGATGATCAACTTGAATCGAGCTCAGATATGACAATTGCTTTAATTGAATACATTTTTTGGTAGACAAAGCGCCCTTTGCACTGCACTACACTTGAAACCAATTACACTGTGCTACAACAGCAGAACTTTTATACAGTGAAGCGCCGATGCCGACTCGAGGACATAAAATGATCGCTAAAGATTTTAAAACAATTATGGAAATATATTTAAACAGAAGATGTATCAAATATTCGCAGCTATATGGATACTATATATATATGTACATGCTATAACTGTATCAAAATTAAACAAGTGGCTCAGGGCATAAAATATTTAAAAAATATTCTATGTCGATTGGAGAGGAGCGGATATGCCGACGATGGATGCGTACATTTAGTTTGAAAATGAAAATGAAAATTGTCTGACTGTTTTTTGGGTAATTAATCAAATATACATACATACATATGTACTATGGAATATGATAAACATACAATTATATACATAACATAACTACTATTATTATACCTACAAAAACCAACAAACAAACAAAAAGCATACATATATCGGAAGAGTATTTAAAATGCATTACTAGCGTATATGTGTGTGTGTATAAAATACAATAAAATATTATTAATATTATTATATATACAACTAAAGTATGAACACTCAAGTAACTATAACATATTTTGACATTTACATACATATAAATATACATTTACTTTTCCTTAACTCTTTTTGGGTCCCTCTTGAATATGTATTTTTGGCCAATTCATTTACGCCCTAAGTTCATTATTGCGAGCTTCATTTGCAACAAAAAAAACATATACATATGCATATTTATTTTATGAAAACAACTGATTTATGATTAAATAAAATATGTCCTTGGTTTGAACAATGCAATGAAAATTAATGGAGGGAAGAAAGCTGGAAATATGAGTATTAGAGCTGAGAGTTGATGGAAAATGCTGTCCATGGGACTTGGAAAAAGGTAAATCCTGTAGAGGCTTCTCTGGAAATCAGGCTATAAATTGCAGACTTACTGAGAGAGTCACAACTTACACACAATAAACAGCCACAATAACCATCATTCAACATGAATATACAAGGGACAACTATTATTTTCAAGGAGATTTAGAAGAAAATTTATTGTAATGGGAAAAGGTAAATAATTCTTTTAGAAGTTTTCTGTAAATATCTTACAGTTTTTCTCTCCGTATTCTAATAGACTCTCACACGAGCAGAAGCTTTATTTATCCATTATCAAATAATATTCACTCCCCATTCAATTATTGTTTTATTTATTTTATTTTTATTTTCGAATCCCTCCAAGTTCTGTGACGTTGGTGTCAGTTTTGTCAGGCAATTCAGCAACCAAAGAAACCAGAAAAAACTGGAACATTTGTATCAAAATCCTGGACATCCAAGGTGTTAATTTTATATCATCAGCCATCATATATTTGATTTCTTTTACGTACGCATAGATGTATTTCATTGTGGATGGCAAATATTCACACATATTTAATTATAACATCAGGAAAATAAAAACTAGCCACTATGAACAATTTTTTTTAAACTCTTAAATTTAATAGCATCCATAAATATCAAGCTGCCTTTTGCTGTGCATAACATTTTCTATTTTTGCTTTAATGTAACTATTTTAGTGGCCTGCAGCGCTGTTATGGCGGAAGAGGTAGCCAAGCTTTCTGTACCTCTGCTCTGTTAACAGCTGTACCTGTAGCTCTGCTCTGCGAATGCCTCTGACTGCAGCTCAGTTCTGCTAACAGCTCTGCCTGAAGCCCTGTTCTGTTAACATCCATACCTGCAGCCATGTTACTGTAACAGCTCCACCTTTTTGCTGCGTTACCATAACAGCGCACTGTTAAAGTTCACATTTTCACTGCTTCGCAGAGGACAACGACCCATAAATCATTTCAATGAATGACAATTCCCTTTCCCCAAAACATTTTTCACATGCCATTGATTCAATGAAGAATCTGTACAATCAGTAAACCCATTTGCCAGCATAGAAATGTGTCAATTTTGGGGTCCTACAGCAGGCATCAGTTACAATTAATAGAAAAAAAGAGAAGGAGAATTAAAAGGGAGGGCGACACTTGAATTGCTTCTTCAGATGCTGCCACAAATGGCGCCGCAAAACAGCCACCCAATCAAAAAGTCATAAAGTATCAATTTTCTTTTATATTTTTTCTACTTTTTCTTCTCTTTTTTTTGGGTGCTGTTGTCAACCGAATCGAAGACAAAAGAGGAGCCAAAAAAGAAATTTTATATAATTGAAAATTGGAAGACAATTCAATGAAAGCCAATTAACAACTAAACAAATCAAGTGGAAGATGCAAGGGGGGTGGGGAATGTGGTGGTGGACAGTTCATCCATCGAAGTGTGTGCAAAAATTAAATAAAAACAAATTGGACGACGCACACGCGTTGACATCAACCGAAAATGCTACGAGGGTTTCATCATTCGAACACCCCAACCATCCGAAACAAATTCCTGTGCTTCGTTCTAGCCTGTAGAACATTTTGTTTATTGTTTATCTTTTATGTAACGTTGCAGGGAACGATGCAACAAACTGAGCTGCAAAGCAAATCAGGCAGCCATGAAATTCATTATGGAAATGGCTCTAAAAACAGAATCTGAATCTGAGGTCCAACTTTATGCAAACAGCCAGCAAACAAGGCCCTTGTCAGCCATGGACAATGACAGTTGGACAATCAACAGTTGGGCAAATAAATAACCAAAATAAAACACAACAAGGGGAGAACTGAATAGTGCAGATGAAAGATATGAATGGTAACTAATGCATCTATACACAAACATAGGATCGCTGGACTGTGACTGCCTCAAAGTGGAAATGAGAATGAAAAGAGTATAAATAAGTCTTTCCAATAAAAGTACAACAATATATTTATGGGAATAATCTCCAAACTGCTATAAGAAAAATATCCTTGGGAATAATTCCTGAAATTTAAAACCCCTTCATAAATCCCTTAAAGTCTTGACCGAAAATAAATCATCATTTCTGTGATGATACACAAGACATAAAAGTCCTCATAGTTCCCTTACAATTCCTTAATTTGAGCCTCTACTTTATCTCTTCCCTGAGCTAATTCCAGCTAAACAAAAAATAGCGCCAACATATGTATGTCAAACACTCTTTTCCTTGTGTTCGAATATCATATCTAATCGGAAGTGACGCGTTTTTCTGTTGCAAAATGTTTTACATACACTCAACGTCAGCGGCTGTGCCCCCAATTGGCCATATGGCCAAGGAAAAGCACTACAAAATAAATGCAAACCAAATAACAGGGAAAAAGCCAAGCCACCAAAACAAAAAGAAGAAAAAGCGGGCATAAATATGGATGGGGGTGTGCGGATAACGACTGCACGGGGGGGAACTGAAGCCTGAAGTGCCAGGAATATGGAGCATCTCGAGTGCAGAATTTGCATATTATATAAACAAATGAGCAGTGACCAGAAAGTAATGGTAAACAGTCAATGTAAAAACAAAAAGTTGCTATAAGAAATTCTTAAAATTTTAAATTTTAAAGCAGTGAAGTAGGAAAAGGAAATGCAAATTGGAAAAGCAAATTGCAATTTATATTTGAATAAAACTTTGCTTTATTTGCTTAGCTGATTAGTTGTCCAAGAACTTTGTTTATCAGATCAAAAATATGCACTACAAATGTTCAAGTTTAAACAAAAGTTCTTTGGTTCAAGGAAACTCAACACTAAGACAGTTCCATAAACTTATAAGAACTTAAAAATACTCTTTAAACCTCAATAACAATAAATTCAATCAATTTATTATCCACTTTACACCGACTCTTTCTCTCCTCTCTCTCTGCGTTATATTTTCATTCACTTTGTAATGGGGAAGCGTTTTGTCTTGGCAATTTCGAATTCCCCTCACGGGTTGCTCCACTTAACACCTGCTATCATGAGACTGTTGCATTGGAAAATTTGTTAGATTAGCGTTAATTAACTGCCCAAATATGAATTAGTTTCTACTAATAAACTGCCGTAGCACAAGTCCGAAAAACAACTGAATTAAAACTGATTTAAAAATGGCATTATAAAAAGAGACAAATAAAAATATTTTTGCTACTTTTGAGTTGAGTTTTTCGGTTTGGTTTGATGGGCTATTGGGTCTGGGTTTGGGAAGTTTATACTAATTTTATGCACGCGTTTTGCATGTTTAATATTGGATTTGTGTGTGTGTGTGTGTCTAACAATCACACGCACACACTCATTTAGGTGTAGCTGTTTATTTACACATGTATTTTGTTGTTTGGTTTTGAGTTTTGGTTTTGAATTGAGCAGAGCCAGGGTAATTGAATTGATTGCCGATATTTATATAACAAATAGATTGTGCATAGGTTCGCATGGACTTAAAATCGAATCGATGTTTTGTGAAGTTTGAAAATTATTTAGTTTATGTTTCTTATTGAATTTTCATTATTTCAGTCATAGACACTTTTTCATGTTTATCCATTCCTTTAACCTAAATAATGTCAATAAGTCGTGTAAAAACGAACAGCTAGTGTTCCCCCATTCATGATGCATTTTCGATATAAACGCGCTGCGCTCAGCGCCCATTGACATGCGAGAGGGGAAAGTGTGTGGTGCTGACAAAAGCATGACGAACCCAACGTTATTCAGCGTTGCGACGCGTCGATGCAATCGAATGTAAGCCAAACGAAATTCCTGCAGCAGCCAGAAGCATAACGGTGGAATGTTCAAGAGATATTCCGAGCAGCGTCAGTGAGAGCCCGAACCGAACGAGCGCCAGCCGAACAAGCTCCAACCGAGGCAGAGGAGCCAACGTGCCAGCCGACAGGCCTGGCCAGGCTGCCTGCCTCCCCTCTCCAGAACAGTAAAAGAGAGCAGAAGATCCCAAAGAAAAACGGAGAACGAACCACCACCAATTGGGCCAAAGCATTTCAAACGCTGAGGTAAACATACAAACACACATACTTCTACATGTGTATGTATGTATGTATGTACAGCTAAAGCGCGTCAGGCCTGTTCTGTTCATCAAAACGCAAACGTAAAATATTGGGGGACAACGACGACGCACAAAAAGCAAGAGTATTCCAGCTTGCCGCCTCAGTTCGAAAAAAACTGTTTAAGGGAACGCAACGTGACCCGCGAGTGTATTTCAGTTTGAATTTCGATTTAGTGTTTGCCGGAGCTATTAGGAGCTGCTGTCTCCCCCCACTCGATAAAGTCTATTTCCATTTGTTTGCATAAACAAATCACATTTATTCGGTTCGCCAGCTGCTGCAACAGAAAACCAAAACACAAGGAAAATGACGGAGGAAGTGCCTGCCAAAGGCAGCATATTGGGCAGTAAGTGTCATACAGCTTATGGGGCTGAAAGTGTCATACAGCCACGTTTTGTGGGACAGGGACAGGAGCCTCCATCTGGTTGCATCCATTTCGAGACAAAGTGCAAGTGCAACAAGTGTCAGTGAGCGGGTGATGCAAATGTTGGCCAAATGTGCGAAATGCAAGGCCAGGGCCAGGGCCAAGAACAACACAAAACTTTTGACCTCAAAGCCGGCTGAAAGGTCGTTCGGTGTGTGCGTGAGTCCCGCTCGTATATACACTTCCTGTATGTGTGTATGTGAGGGTGTGTGTGCTTGCTTGTGATATCCTTAATGTTCAGTTCGGTCCCGGCTTTTTTTAGATGCCACCTCCAGGCCCTTCTGGCATATTTGATTTGTTTTTGGCGTTTTTATGCCCAGGCTCTCGGGGTCTTCTTTTCTCCGACTACTGTCCCGGGCAAGGTCACATGGAAGTCAAAGATATACTGGCAGATATAGTACATACCTATATATCTTAATACTTAAATAAACATTTTTGGTTGGTATTTCCCGCAGCAGAAACTTTGAAGACAAACTGTCGCCACATTTATGACTTTTCACTACGTAAAGCGTACATATTTATGTATGTATTTATGTATGTAAATATGTACGAGTATTTATGTACATATGTACATATGTACTGCCTATCCCAACAATATGTTTGATGCGTGCAAACATTCATCAAAGTTAGCCAAGCGTTTTGAATATGCAAACAATAATGTTTAACCCCAAAACAAACAATGCAGAATTTTACGCCTTTTTTTGCCCACCAGCCACCAGACCTGATGATAAACAGAATCTAATCGAATTTTAGAGCAATATAAAAATACAACAAAAATAAGTATTGGCTGCTTATCAACGAATTGGTTAATTTAAAATTCCCATAAATATTCGAAAATGGTTCTTGTGAATTTTTTTTTGGTTACTTAAGAAATTATCATTAGGCTGACTGCAGCTTTGGCACATTTTTTGCCAGATGTTCCAGACAGTTGAATGGATGGTAAAACCCTGTGTTAAGTGTGCCTCTAGATAACCCCACAGCAGCACTTGAACTTACATATAACCACAACCGACCCCACCCCATCAAGAATGATAAATAAATATAGCACCAGGAGCGAACGAATCGCTGAACAATTAATAATTTATAACCCAAGCAAACAAAAATTTAGCAGGCAGAAAATGAAACTAATACGAACTTGAAATGCTCTACCCATAGCAATTCTAATAAGTAAGGAAGCAAATATTTATTACACACAAAAGTGAGAGTATTTCCGTAACTTATGGCACCCACAATATCAATAGCAGGGAGAACAATTAGCAAACATAAATAATAATCGTGTTGCCAGCTCGAAGGAGAGCCCTGAAAGTGAAATTGAAAATGAACGACCACAAATTTATACAATTTTGTTATCTGCCAGACATCGTTCCACCAGCAAGGTGGGGGAAGGATTATTTGCTGTATCAAGGCGCGTGGCACCCCTTATGGAGGGAGGTCTACACTGACCCTACCCAACTGTCAGTAATCAGGGACGGGCGACGGGCTATTAGAAGAACTCGTGCCTGAGGTGGCCAGGTGATTGCTGCTGTCATATCTATATTTGTAAATGGGTGGAAATGATTTGATTTGAATGCAGAAGGAGTGCACCGTAAAGAGTGCAGCGGTTTCTGTTTAATTTGTAGTTTTAAATCAATTTTAAGACCTCGAATTGCTATCAAATAAAGACAAGAACTTAATTCACTTAATTAGTTAATATAACCAATCAATAGAATTGCATTAATCAAATGAATTTGTGGCACTAAACAACTGCAAATAAAGTTCCAAGCTACTTTAAGGAACTTCCAATTGATGGTCAGAATAAGATAGGCTTTCGAATGGTGCTTTTCTGAATTTAAGTAATTTATCAATGGATGTTCTCAGCAGCAGCTATTTCTACACTTTGCATAGCACAGGATGGGCATTAACTTTCGGATTACATAATCATTTAAACTAACTGAAGAATCCTTAGAAAGCTTAGCATTCCAAGAAGCAAACAACTATTTACCAACAAAATTGAAGAAAAGACAAATTAAAAATCGTAAATCCGCGTAAATCCGCGCTGCAGATCCTGATTAAAAGCTACAAAACAAATAAATTAGAATTGTTAATTTGTAAAAGAGCTTTCGGGCTGAGTTCTATTCTGAGTTTTTCCGCTACTCATCAAGGCTTATCTTTACTTTTACTAACACATCCCAAACCTCTTCTCTCCCTTCCAGAACTCGTGCCCGCTCGCTATGTTCTCGCCCTACTGGGTTCCATTGGCATGGCCATTGTCTATGGCCTCAAAGTGAACCTCAGTGTGGCAATGGTAGCCATGGTCAACCACACGGCCATCAAGGAACTGAATGAATTGGGACATGGCACAGTCGTGACCCTTCTCAATGGCACCAAGGAGGCGGAGAACTTAGTGGAGACTTGCTCGCCGCCCGGTGGTGCCACCAATGTGACGGCCAAGGTGGAGGATGGACCCTTTACATGGAGTGAGCCCCTGCAGGGCACTTTGCTCTCCTGCTACTTCTGGGGCTATCTGGTGTCGCAGATTCCGCTGGCTCATGTGGCGGAGAACTTCTCGGCCAAGTGGGTGATGCTCTTCTCGGTGGCCATCAATGTGGTGTGCACCCTGCTGACGCCTGTCTTCACGCAAATGCATTATGGCGGCCTCATTCTGATGCGCGTGCTCGAGGGCATTGGCGGTGGCGCCTCCTTCCCGGCTATGCACGTGATGATTGCCTCGTGGGCTCCACCCAGCGAGCGCATGGTCATGTCCACCATCATCTATGTGGGCACATCGGCGGGCACAGCGCTGTCCATTCTGCTCGCCGGCATGCTGTCCGCCCAGTGGGGCTGGGAGTCTGTCTTCTATGTCATGGGCGTGCTCAGCTGCATCTGGATGCTGCTCTGGACTGTCCTCGTGCAGGACAATCCCAACAAGCAGCGCTTCATCAGCGCGGAGGAGCGCCTGATGATTACCAGCTCGCTGGGCACCGAACAGAAGGTCGAACACCACCCAGCCGTGCCCTGGGGCAAGGTCTTCAAGTCGATTCCCTTCTGGGCTATACTCATTGCTCACACGTGCAACAATTTCGGCTGGTACATGTTCCTCATTGAGATTCCCTTCTACATGAAGCAGGTGCTCAAGTTCAATGTGGCCAGCAATGCGGCACTTAGCGCTTTGCCTTATTTCCCCATGATTATCTTTAGTATTGTGCTCGGCAAGCTGCTGGACACGCTGCAGTCAAAGGGTAAACACTTCATCTTAAATTACCTGAATCACTTCTTAAACTCTCCATTTTCCAGGCAAAATTAGCACCACGTTTGCCCGCAAGACGGCCACTTCCATTTGCACTATCGTTCCGGGCATTTGTCTGCTGATCCTCTGCTACATTGGCTGCCATCACTATGAGGCTGTTACCGTTATGTCTGTGGGCATTGTGGCCATGGGCGCCATGTTCTCTGGCTTCCTCTCCAATCACATCGATATTGCGCCCAACTTTGCTGGCACTCTGGTGGCATTAACCAACACGGCGGCTACACTGCCGGGCATCATAGTGCCGCTATTCGTGGGCTTTGTCACACATGGCAATGTAAGTCGAAGCAAATTTTATATTTCTGCATAATTGACTGACATTTCCCCTCTGTTATAGCAAAACATTAACGCCTGGCGCATCATCTTTGGTGTCACAATTGTGCTCTTTGCCCTGGAGTTCCTCGTCTTTGTCATCTTTGGTTCTGGCAGTGAACAGCCGTGGAACAAGTCGGGCTCCCCCAAAGATCCAGAGGCCAAGGATGAGAAGACCCCGCTGAAGGACATACCCGCCAAGCCCTAAGTCCACAAGGCCACAAGAGGCGCTTAATCGCGTTTCTAGGATCGATTGCCACCAAACTCTACTCAGATGACTTTTGAACAGAGCAAAGCAAAGCAAAGCAAAAGCAAAGCACCGAATGAAATGGTCACCCTGGACTGTATATACCAATTACAAACTCTAGATTTTAGTTTGCTGTATCCCTAAGTAACTGTATCTGTATCTATGTATGCCTCAAAGATGAAACACTCTCAGCCCGCCTGTTGTACTTAGCACTCATGATTTCAAAAGTTATCTACAAAATAAAGCGATGTCGTAGTGAAAGCGAATATTCAATTATTGAGGCGTCTTTGGCCATAAAGGTTAAATTTTTGTTGGTCTCAAGGAATTATTGGTTTCGGACAAGGAATGGTTTAAATTTCCGCGACAACTTTAACATTTAACATTAACATTCTCTAACATTGAGCTTGAACGGTTATTCGGAACATTTCACAACACCAAAAGTAGCGGCACTTTGTTTATCTTCTTAATTTGAACCTTATTTTTTAAGCAATCCAATAAAAATTTGTCTGGACAACAAGCAGCTGGTAAATTGGAATTGTAATATTACACAAATGCCCATACCATACTATCGGTTGGCCAGCAACAAATTCTCAAATGACGTAACATTCCATTCCCACCCACTTAACTTTCAATGCTGTTTATGTTGTTGACCTTTTCCTTTTAACCTTTTTTTGGAATCAATCCAATGAAGATAGGTTCTAAAGAATAATCAATCTTGTGGAGAGTTGATTGATGAATCGAGTAAAATTATTGGTTTAGTGCTGAGAGTCCTAACCAGATTGTAAAAATAAACAGAAGATCAAAGTCAAGAAAAATGGTTCAGGATTTTCGGTATGTTTCGGTACATTTCTGAGGTATATAATGGTATATTTCATAATTGTTTTGGTAGATTTGCGGTATTGTAAAAACAAAATCAAATTTAAAAATGTTAAACGTTCGCAGCGTTTTTTGGCTGCAGCGACGCTGGAAAAGTGGAGGAAAGAAGCGATGGAATGTGTTGCAGAACAAGAAAAACAACTGCGACCGTGCCATAGACAGCTTCGATGACTTCTACGGCTCCGTTTACGGCACACGATGGAAGAACATGCGAGCCGCATTGCTCACGAGGCACAAGTACATTGCCATGGTGAACAATTTCGGGGACACGGAACAAACCTGCAGCATGCTGGAGACAGACGGGGCCATCAACATGAAGTCCCTCATCAATTTGGCCCAGGAACGTCTCCGGGGGACAGACCCAGCGACGGAGGGGCAAGGCCAGAATCGTTACGAAATCGACAACAAACTTGATGCGCTGCTGCGAAAGCAACAGGAACGCGAGGTGGCTTCCATTTACCCCAGTGCGGGAGAGGATGGTGCGTCTGTGCAGATGCCACAACAATTGAAGTACGATAACGTCGAGGCAAAGGAGGTGACACAAACAGAGTCGCCGGACTTCAAGCAGAGCCTGACAAAAGCGCTGGAGGATGATGTGAAGCTGGATGAACACCGCTTGGTTGATCCCCAGTTTGGCACCGGTGGCCTGTACGAGTATATGCCTGCGCACAGCATCAAGGGCATGGAGGATTGGGTGGCAGAGTCGGAGCACTACAAATACTACCAGACCAGTGCAGATTTTCCCCTGCGGATAGAGCCGGAAACTTCTTTCCACTATCCCGAGCACTTGGCGCTGTACACCTACGAAATGGGCAACTGCTCGGACTTTAAGGCGCCAAAGAAATGCCTCACGGGCGTCTCCTCTCACTTCATGATGGACGGCGCCTCCGCGCTGCCGCCACTCTTCCTGCAGGTGCAGCCCGGCGAGAAGGTGCTGGATGCCTGTGCCTCGCCGGGTGGCAAGTCACTGCTGCTGCTGCAGACACTCCACCTGGACCAACTGGTGTGCAACGATATCCAGGAGTCACGCGTGAACAGAGTGCGCCGCCTCATGCAGGAGTTCCTCTTTGACTACAAGCAGCGCTCGGCCGCCAAGCATCTGATCTTCAGTCAAAGTGATGCCCGGAATCTGGATGAGTACCAGCAGTACGACAAAATCCTGGTGGATGTGCCCTGCACCACCGATCGTCATGTGGTCATGGAGCAGGACAACAACATCTTCAAGCCGTCGCGCATCAAGGAACGCCTGCGCATACCCGAGCTCCAGTCGGGCATTCTGGCCAACTGTCTGCGGCTGCTGCGACCCGGCGGCAGTCTTGTCTACTCCACCTGCTCGCTATCGCCCATACAAAACGATGGCGTGGTGCACATGGCGCTGCAGAAAGTCTTCATCGAACACGGCATCACTGCGACGATTAAAGATCTGAGCAGACAGACGGAACTCTTCTCGGATGTGTTCAAGTTTGAGCACCCAAAGGGGCTTAAATATGGCCAAATGGTGATACCTTATCTGCCAGCCAACTTTGGCCCTATGTATTTTAGTAAAATTACAAGAAATGTATGAGAAAGATGATAAAGAATGTGTTCCTGAGTGTACAAAATGTACAGAAAATGGATTGAGGTTTGAACTTATAGAATATGAAGTAACCGGAAGCCAAGCGCGGTTCCTTTCCCGCGAATTCCAACGAAGCTTCTCTTGAAGTTACATTTGCTTATCCTTTTTTTTCTTCTTAGCCTTGACGGGCAGTGGTCCCGGAGTCTTGAAAATTGTGCTGCAAAGATACACAAAAACCTTGTACTAAAAATCAGAGAGATAAACCTCTTCTCTACTCACTGGCACGTGGTGCATATGGGACTATATTTGCAGAACACCGACAGGCAAACGGAGCAAACGTAACCAATGTCAATGAGCTCTCGATGGCAGAAGCAGGAGGCGCGATAGTCCACCTTTGGCGGTGGCGGCAGCACCAATTTGTGACGCATCTGTGGTGCCGGCAGAAACACCCACAGTAAATACTGTAGCAGGCCATCCAACTGTGTGACCTTTAGGAACTGGCCAGTGGTTATATCACAGCCTTGTTGCAGCAAGCTCAAAGTTTTATCCAAGGCGCAGGTGTCAATGGTGATGCCCAGCTTTTGTGCGGTAAAGAAGACATTCATGAATGTCATGTACTGGGAGGAGCACTCATTGCTGCCCGTCAGCACCAGAATGCGTGAGTGCATCTTAACGCCGGCGGCAACATTGCGTTGCAACTGAAATGGAACGAAATTCGAGTTAGATTTGTCTTTGGAGCTCAGTTCTGACTCACTCTTGATATGTAGCATAGTGCCATGGCCATGCTGCCAGCCAGCAGGCTCTCAGAGGGTGCATTAAGGCTAGGGGCATTCATCAGAATGCTGCCTAGCTGCTGCTTCACTGTCTTCTCCACCAAGCTGAAGGCCTCGTACTGGCCGTCAATCTGTCGCAGTTCCACCTGACGCCTTGGCTGTGGATAGAGGAAATTTCTGCCAAAGCAAAACTCAATCATTTACGAAGATGTAACTAGAAGAAAGTATTCCACCTACGTTGCATGATGCGAGCAGGAGATGACCGCCAATTTGTTCTGTGCCTTCTGCATGAGGTGCGCATTGCCGAAAGCGATCACCGCCTCCAGTATCTGTGTGAGGTTCTGCGGGTTCTGGCGGACGATGTGCTGTGATGGATTCGTGTCCAGCACGATGACCAACAGGTCGATGCCGGACTCAGCTGTAAAATATCCATAAAATACGAGATATTTCAATTATTTACAGAACGTACTTTCGGTGCTTGCATTTTGTTCCGGTTCCATTTTATCGATAACAAGCTTTACCAAAATGCCGACAAATACAGTATCAATTTCACAATATACCGTAAATATACCGATGGAAATCATATTCCTCTATTTTGATATTCGATTTAACATTAAAAGATAGCTGGGACTCTTTGCAATGAATATATAATTTTTTATGATTGGTGAACCAAATTTCTTCAATTTAGGTTATTTAAAGGACACCTTTTATTGGATTGTGTACATATTAAGGTTTAAACAACAAATGTACAACATTTGTTAGAGCATATAGAGCATAATAGCTCTCGCATGTCATTACAGTATTCAATTCAATTCCAATGCACAAGCCCAAAAATGTATAAAAAGGCAAAAGAGAAGGATCTAATATAAGGATCAAAAACTACATCTGCGATAAATAAATTAACAACAACAATTTTGTACACATGTCTGAGATCTCAAGCCCACTGTAATTCGGTACATCCCTTGGTATTTGATTGGTATTTTATCGACCTGGTCATACTGCAATTTCAGCTCAATCGCTGGGCGTTTCACATATTTAGGGAAAAACAAAACAAGATAACACCCCCAAGGATAATACAATGCTCGTCCTGGTACTCGGGGATCTGCACATCCCGCATCGCTGCAGCAGCCTGCCCTACAAGTTCAAGAAGCTGCTGGTGCCGGGACGGATCCACCACATACTGGCCACCGGCAACATCTGCACAAAAGAGTCCTACGACTATCTGAAATCGCTGGCCAACGATGTGCACATAGTGCGCGGTGACTTTGACGAGAATCTCAGCTATCCGGAGCAGAAGGTGGTGACAGTGGGCCAATTCCGCATCGGCCTGTGCCATGGCCATCAGGTGGTGCCGCGCGGCGATCCAGAAGCACTGGCGCTGATTCAACGCCAGCTGGATGTGGACATACTGATAACGGGACACACGTACAAGTTCGAGGCGTACGAGCACGGCAACAAGTTCTACATCAATCCAGGCTCGGCAACGGGCGCCTTCAATCCGCTGGACATGAACGTGGTGCCCTCTTTCGTGCTGATGGACATCCAAAGCACGACGGTGGTGACGTACGTCTATCAGCTAATTGGCGACGAGGTCAAAGTGGAGCGAATCGAGTACAAGAAGATATAGGATCAAAAGTATTAACAGCCATTCCTAGCCCCCTAATCTACCACCCACAGATCCAGGCTTTAATAATTGAATTGTAAATGTAATTCTAGTAGAAATAAAACGCTTTCAATTTCTCCTTTTTTTTATTTGATAAAAAATGTTTAAATTTTATTTCAATAGAATATAAAAAAGTGTTTGTTGTATTTTCTGACGATCAAATGAAGAGTCTGCTTAAAAAATGTTCGAATCTCGATATAAATACATTGGGGGTTCTGTTCCTTGCGGTTCCTTTTTCATCGCTTTTCCATTGACATGCGACATAAATATCTTTAAATATAAATACTTTTCACGATAGCAAATGTTTTGTGTTTGTTTTTGGGGCTCTTACAATTTCTGAATTACGAAAACTTTTTGCGCTTAATATTAGATACACACAATGATTGCCGTGTCTGGCCAATGCTGTTGATGATAGCTGGAAAAGCAACGGATGGCTGGATACCCAACACACGCACACACATTAGCCGAGGCTGTCCACGCACACAGTCTTGAGGGTCTTGCCAGCAATGGTGGTCTTATACTGCTCTGGAACAGCCAGCTCAGTCTGCAAAAAGAGAGCACAAATTAGTTTTATTTGGAGAAGTTTCGCATTCCTTTTGGCACTCACATAATCACCGCTTGCATCGGGCAAGAGTATATTCATCTCGGAAGACTTGGAGCTAACAATCTCCACGCCCAGCGACTCCTTGGACAAATACATTTGGCAGCCATCGCTCTTGTCAATGGAAATTGTTGGCACAAAGCCGAGCACCTGCATTTGGACGCTCTGGCAGTTGACAAACTCCACGGAGGCCACCACCGAGTCGAACAGCAGCGAGCACTTCTTGCACGAGTCCAGCACAATGTTGTTCACCTTGCCCTTGACCGTCAGCGTGGAGCCCTCGCAGCGGAACACATACACCACATTGTTCATCTCAGCATTGTCCACCAGCAGGCCAGTGTTGTTCTTCTGGTATTCGATGAGCCACTTCTTGCCATCGCGTGTGAAGACGGGTTCCTTGGCAACGGCAGGTGCTGCGGGTGCAGCCGATGAGCCCGACTGAGCGGGCGTCTTGAATGGTGCCGGTCCAGTGCGCAGTGAGGGATTCTTGTGGGTCTGCATATCACCAGTGACCTTCTTTAAGTCTGAAATGAAACACCCAAAGATTGATGAACAATCCACGGAATGGAAACACTTCATACTCACTCTTGGTAATGTCAGCGCCCTGATTGATCTGCGCAAAAAGCGCATTACGATCATCGCCGCCGCTCTCCAGCTTCAGGGCGCTCAAGTCCAATGGTGGTGGTGGTGGTGGCAGACCGCCGGGTGGTGGCGGTGGTGGGGCACCGCCAGACGGTGCCGCCCCCTTGCCGGACCACACCAGACCCGTGGTGTGATACTGCTTGATGTAGGCCTGCAGTTCGGTGAGGGTCTGCACCCAGGAACGTGCCCACTCCACATGCGTGCTGTCCTTCTCCTTCCACTCCTTCAGCACACGATTCGTGTAGAACTGGCCGGCATCGTTCATCTCCTTGACATACGGTCCGGGCGTCTTCTCAACGCACACCCAGCCGAGGGCAGGGATGCTCTCGCTAATGGCGGACAGATGATTGAAAAACGGCGACGTGCGATGCTTCTCGCGATAATCCTGAATGGCGCTGATCTGCGTCGACGTGGGCTTCAGCAGCTCCGCTTGCTTTGGCTGCGCCGGCTGAGCAATCTGCGTGGCCAGCGTCACATACTGCTGCTGCAGGCTATTGAAAGAGAGACCAAAAATTGAGCAAACAGCAGGTTGATTCATGCTCGGTTTGACTCACGCAAAAACGCTTCTCACGAGTTCGGCATGCTGGGCCACATCGCCGCCAATTTTAGCGGAGAGAGTCAGGTATTTGCTCAGCGGACCCGCAACGATGTCCTCGAATCCAGCGACACTCATGATGCTGCTTGGAGGTGCTTCGGCTTGAACGTCTTCTGGGTTAGCGGCTTCTTCAGCTTCTAGTGGTGGTGGCGGTGGTGGTGATGGTGGCGGGGGCAATTCAATCGATTCCGGCTGGGCCTGCGACTGCGACTGTGGCGCGATCAAGGTACGCTCCAAGCGATCAACTAGACTCTCCAAGCGTTCACAAATGCTTTCCAAATGTCCAGCAGCAGCCGATGGCTTAGCGTCGGGTTCGTTTTCTGAATGGTTAGAGAATTTCTTTTGTTATAAAAACTCCAACATTGGTTTGTCGTTAATGAAATTAAGTGCTTTAAGAACATTGAAAAATCTATATAATAATCACACAGAGTACAAAGTAAAATTCGTGATGGAGAGTGTGTCCCTTCCCCCCTAACAAATCGTGCACACAACACACAAAAGTTTCGCTATGGAAAAAACATTACATGGCACGAGTATAAATCAAAAGTCAGCGAGCAAAAAATGTCGCTGCGAGAGAGCAAGATGGAATGAGCTGGAATAATGATGATGATGATGATGATGATGAGCTGCAGGACTAAGTGCACTTAATAAACATCAATTAAGAAATGTAATAAATCAAAGTGTTGGTCAGCGTGAAGGACCACGAAAGAAAGTCAAACTTCGCATGCCGAAGCTGTCGATACCCTTGCAGATCGATAAGTGCCTAATACAGGGAGAGCTTATTCTTAGAGATGGATTATCTTCGATAACTTTACCATAAGAGCATTAGCAGACAGACTTCTAGGAGGCTGAAATTATCTTCTGCAAGGGTATAAAAAATCAAAGAATAGACGACATTGCCACATGCAAAACACTAGGAAGAAAACAGCAGACAAAACAGAACGAAAGAACAAGTGAGAAGGAACAATAGAGAGTTCCAATACAAAATGCAAAGTTACTTGAACGCTATTTAAGTTTAACTCTCAGACACAAGCGATTTGATCAACGGAAAATGAGTGAAAAATTCCACACAAATCGCTTGTAAATTAAACCACACTAGATGCAAGTAATTTCGTTTAAAAAACAGAGCCAAAGAACAGAACTGAGGACGAGGCCATCATCATACCCCGCACGGCCACGCTGTGCTCGACGGCCGCGTGTGCCGCTCGCAGTAACTCCGTGTACAGGCGTTGCCGCTTCAGTTCCAGCTCATCGCGTCCCACTGGCGTCACCGGTGGCTCAATGCAGCCCCTGAACATGAAGGACAACAGAGGATGTGAATAGTCGAAAAAGGATTAGCGAACGCAGAGAACGCGTAAGGAGCAAAAACTAAACAAGAATTAAAGAAGAACAAGGCGCATACATCTCATTGAGTCGCTCGTCTTCGAACCACACGGGCAGGCCGTGGGCGAATGCCAGAGTTTCGGAGACCAGATCCCCCTCGATATATGGCGCACACATGCTCTCCCGCTTGGGCGGTGGCAACGAGTCCGAGAACACCTCATCGTCGTCGGCCAGCGAGCCATTGTTGTAATTGTGATTGTGCATGCCGAGCGGTGGCAGCTCCGGCTCCGGCTCAATTATCTCCGCCCGATTGCTGATGTTCACCTTCTTCTTGATGGATTGATGTGTTGAATTGTGGCGCGACAGGCAGCTCTTTGTGGGCGGTGGCTGTGGTGGTGGCGGCGTTGTCGGTGTAACCGTTGCCACAACCACATCATCCTCATCCTCCACACCGGCGCTCGTCATCGATGCGGGTGGGGCCGTAGAGGTCGAGGAATGTGTAGAGCGAAGCGAAGATTGTAGCACGGGAGATGGAAGACTTGCTGTCTCTTTTTCAGTGGTTGCTGGTGCAGCTAAAACGTCTACAATAACTGTGAAAACGTTGCTTAGGATTACTCTAAGAGAAGTTTAAGTTGTGGCAGGGAATATCAAGGCAGCGAGGCGATAAATTAATCGATTTAAAATCGTTTTATAAATGATTATTTTCAGGTTCGATGACTGCAAACATTTATCGTTTACTTTTATAGCTTATCTCTGACTTTGATTGATGTTTATGTGTGGTAAAGTCATTATCAGCTAATGAATCGTCACCATGCCTTGATATTCCCTTACAGCCACATGGAAACAGGCGGAAAGTACAACGAAAGACAGCATAAAGTGGTTCAAAATCAAAAAGAAAAGTAGAGATAAGAAGAAGTAGCACGAAGCTCTGGCCTGGGTTTGGGCTGGGCTGCAGGTCCAGGCTGCGGAGGTCTCTGAACCCTGTGCAAAAGTACACAAAAGCCGAGCGTGCGATTGCTTTGCAGTGCTTCAAAGAGCACACAGAGCAGCAGCAGCAGCAGCAGCAGAGAGAGTGGTAGAGTAGATAGAGTTGTGTATACTTAGGGAATAAGTTAATACCAGTATCGGATTTGGTAACTTCATCGTTCGACAGTGGCTGGGCGACATTGTCGTCCGCCTCCACAGTGACTGGCTGTGGCTCTGGTTCTGGCTGTGGCACTGGCATTAGCTTTAGCTCCGGCTCGGGTTCACTTTCAAGCTTGGCTGCAGTGCCATTCAGCTGGGGTGGCTGTGGTGGCTCCTCCTTTTCGTTCGTTGGATTGGGTGACACTGGTTCTGGCACTGGCACCTCTTCATTCTCTTCTTCGACTTTGCTGCCCTTGTCCTTTTTGCTTACTTTGGTATTGGCTCGACAGCATGAGAACATTTTGCGGCCGTTGGGTGGTCTTCACTTTAAAGACGAACGTTGTAGCACATTATATAATTTCCGTTTAACGTTTTTTTCTTCTTTTATCTCATGCTTAGACACACGGACACGGCACAGCGGTCACACACAACATCGGTGGCATTCAGCATCAGAGCATCAGCACATTGACGGTGGCGGTGGCAGGCAGCCATACAAATGGGTTAGAAGAGGCAAATGACAAAAGCCGCAAAAGGAAAGAACACATGAGAAATGGAAACCAAAAGCGGAGTCAGGTCAGCCACTCCTTCGTGGCTTATCTGTCTGTCTATCTGTCTGACGTCCGACTCCAGGTGAGAGATTAACAGATTTAACACACACTTTTTCACAGCAGTTTTCTGTCCAATATAAAAGAAATTTCCTGGTTGCTGTTCCGGGCTCCAACTGGGTCAAGTGACGACTGCGGGGGCTAAATGACACACAAATACACATACACACACACACACGGACAGACGGTCACGGCACACCCATACGGCGGAACACACCCTAAAAGGAGCACACGCGCACGCACAGGAGCAAGGGGAACAGTTATGCAAGGTGAAGCATGCCGCGAGAGCGCACAAAGCGAGAGAGCGCGGCACATATGCCTCACCCCCTTGGTAATACACTCTGCACACAGAACTCAGCCGCAGCCTCTGGCCTCTGTTCTGCTGTTAACCCCACATTAATATGTTAAGCTCATATAGGCAGCAAATTTTAGTTCAAGCTTTCAGCTGTTATGTGCATTTTTCGCCTATTTTGGCTTGTCACTGCAGGAGAGGCTTGACCAATTCGGGCAAGCAACTGATTGGCAATGAAAATGTTAGCTTAATATTTACTTTCGGCGTAGATAATTTCGCCTAACTCGAAAAAGATGCACTTGACCGGCAGAGAAAGCTTACATTAAGGCTCCCCTCAGCGAGCAATCAAGAGAGACAAACAAAAAGAGCGGGACAGAGAGAGCCTCGACAGCTGCGCAATGAGTTTATTGCACCGGTAAAGTGGTTTTTTGTGCCTAACATCTTAACTGGCTAAAACAAATGGCTGGCAATTAAGAGTGGGGAATCCGAATCCGTTTCCGAGAGCGGTGGCAACTTTCGCCCCGACTATACTAGTTCTTGTTGCTTCTGCTGTTGCTGATGCGTTTATAAACTAGAATCGCAAACAGATTAAATGTCTGCAGCAGATGCACCGTTATCCCACATATGCGTGCATGCAATTCTGTGCGTATGCTTGTGTTGGTAACACTATCGTAAATTAAAACTTACCGCCTTATAAGGCAACAGTAAGTAAAATACCCGGAATAATTGTAATCTCTGCAACCGTTTTTAGTTGCGAATATTACTGATAGCATTTCGGCCATCTTTTGAGTCATCATACATACGGGCGAGGGTTGGGTTTGGTCGGTGGTCGGTCTTGCGTTAACTATCGAATTGGGGAACGACTCTGTGTGTGTGTGCGTGAGTCACAGAACAGCTGAGTAGTTAAGGCATCGGGTTGGGTTGTTAAAATATGTACTAGAACCATCCACATCCACGAATAAATTAATTTGCATACAATGTACATACGTTTGTATCTGCGCAATTAGTTAAGTAAAATGGAATTGGATATGAAATCATCATTAAAAATACATCGAAAAACACAGAAAAGCATATCTACACACCCTCACACGTATATATGTACGTGTTTGTGTGAATTTAATTTTACAAAACAAAATGAATCACACAAAAATAGCCATCACATCTAAATCGACCATGGTTCGCTGTCACAGCGGCACAGCACAGCTGTCTCTTGTACATTCACACCATGCACATATATATGTAGATATAAATATACATATCTTTATACATATATATTTAGGATACACTTGCACACACCCACCCACTCACTAATTCCAGACAGCAGCCTAGACACCGACTTAATCACAAACTCCAGCTACGGGGGCAGGATGTGCGGTTGTTGGTTATTCTGGTGGATTACTCACCTTGATTAGCTTTGAAGACTTGGCAGATAATTAATTAATTGTACTTAATATTTTCACAAGAACTTGGAGACGCAGCAGAACCGGCAAAACTGTGTAGAGGTGGAGAACTATCGATGGCACTATCGGTACTATCGATGGTTGGACCTAGAAGTGGTATCTTTCGAAACAGTTACAATCTCAATGAATTACTTTACAAATTTGCAGATTATAGATACCGAGAATGTATCCAGATCGGTATATAGTACAAACAAAACATATGAAAAGGTTAAACGCCTGTCAGTGTAAGACAAAGTCATTGTTAATTATTAAAAGCAGTTGATTAAATGGATTTGTATTATTAAGTATAGCAAATATATTTTTTTGGTTGACCTTTTTAGTTTTAACCTATTATGCAATTAATTGAGGAAAGATGTATCATAAAATTAGCAAATCCTGCGGAGAATTAAAAGCTGATTTGAGTAAAATGACATTTCTAAAGCTGAAAGTCCTAACCAGCTGGTAAAATAAGACTGAACATCCAAATCGAGAAAAATGATTTTAGATTCACGGTATATTTTGAAGACGCAATGGTATATTTTGGTATATTTACGAGGGCCTGACGGTATATTTTATTGCCAGCTGGTCACACTGCTTAGAACACGTACTTTAGTTGGGGTGCATCGGGCTTATAAACTTTATACTAAAGCAGCTACATAACACAATGACCCCCACGTAGTGATTGAAGAATTACGCCACACAGGCCTGGATTAGCGTGGGTGAGTCCTCGGCGCCGGCAAAAGGGTTTAACTAACGTTCCGCCTTTGCAGGTTATGTTTGCATGTATACACTTTGAACGGGACCTCAAGAAGCAACAGGAGGCCAGTAGCAATCGCCAGCGATTCCACACATACCGCAGGCCAATCCCACCATGATTGAAGTGATTTGCTTACTGCTTGGCAAACTCCTGCTACTCCTGGTCGGAGCCTACGAGCTACTGCGGCAACAGCACCAGACACTTTATGCGCTTGTACGCGGGTCATATGACTTTTGTCGCGGAAAAGATGCGCGTGAGCGGCACGAGCGCCGCCTACTAGCCGAGTGCAAGGCAAGTCTGACGAAAGTGCCGCAGCACCTGGTGCTCATCATAGCTCCGGATGATCACTACGTGAATGCTGGACGACTAAATGCAATTTTTGGCTATGCCCTGGCCATTGGCATCAAGCACGTCAGTGTGTACGACAGGCGCGAGGAAAAGGACAGCTATGTGGAATTGGAGCCAATCTGCCAGCCGAGGGAGGACCCGAGCGGGAGGTGCTACATTTGGACAGCGAGGACGGTTCATAACAAAACAAACGGCCATACAAATGGACACCACAAGAGGAGTAATGGGTATGCGAACGGTGTAAACGGCACGCACATACCCCAGCTGCAGGTAAGACTGACTGATAAGACAAGTTACTAAGCGACCGTCGATGGTTCCCAGAACTAATCGTCGCCTTATCTGTGCACGGTACAAAACGCTAATTGATTTTATTGTTGTCTTTGTGCTGCAGGTCTATCGAATCAGGCCCGCGGATTGCCATGCCCTTATAGCAGATGTCTGCCGAGATCTGTACGAAATACGGAAGACACCTCTGGTGCAGGGTCTTCTGCAGAAGCGGGAATCACTCAGCGAGGAGATAACCGTAAGGCTGTCGCAACGGCTGGGCTACGAGGCACCCGACCCGGACCTGGGCATCATTTTTGCACGTCAAACGTGCACCTATGGTCTGATGCCGTGGCATGTGCGCTTCACCGAATTCCATACGCATCACAGCGATCGTTACTTCAACGTGGAATGCTTCACCAAGGTGCTCTATCGATACTCACGCTGCGAGCAGAGGTGGGGCAAGTAGGGTGGCCAAGCGAATATGCAATTTAAGTAGTTAAACCTAATCCGTATGTAAATTATAAACCCTTCAACTATTCCTCTAGAACGTAAGCGAGAAAGTTCATAATTTGTTCATAAACGAAATGTATTTAAGAGAGAGATTTGATTTGTGTGTGTTTTAGGATCGCAATTGCATAAATATGTTTGTTGTGTGTAAGTGGTTGGTGTCCTTAGGCGCTACGGTTAGGTTTATTGTATTTTTTCATGTTAAATATAATTTCAGTGGGACCTTCTACTCCTCGGCATGACGCTTGGACAGCAGATTCACGTCGGTCAGATACTGATTCTTCTCAATGTTGTGCGGCCCCGGACCCGTCGGCATGCGCTCGTGCAGCAAATGGAAGGAGTTGCGCAAGTCCTCCAGCGAGTCGGCGAGGCCCTTTTTGATGTTGGCAAACTCACTGGACATGAGCGAGAGTTTGCCCAGCAGGAAGTTCAAGTTCTCATCCATATCGATCATGTGCTTCTTGGTCTCCTCCACCTTGCCGCCCAGACCCATCATGGTGGCCAAAGTGCTGTTGATGTACCCATCGGAGGCAGCCTGAATGATGCTCAGCATGTCCCTGCTCTGGCTAATCTCACTGGACATGATCTCAATGCGATGCCACACCTGTGTGAGCTCCGTGTCCAACAGTCCGCTAATGTTGCGAGTCGTCTCCTGCTGTCCACTGACCACAGCGCCATCCAGCGCAGTGAAACGTGTCTTGAGCACAGCCTTCAGGTCGGTCACCTGCTCCTCCAGCAGCTTGCTCACTCGCTGCACAATCTGCAGCGTGCCGAACTCCACCTTGCGCTGTGTGTCCAGCACCACCTCCGAATTGGTCATCATAATGTTGTTGAACTTGCCCAACGCCTCGAAGCCATCGTTCAGCTTGCTGTTGCTCTCGTTGACAGAGGCAAAGTAGGTGTTCAACACGCCCACATCGGTGGAGAGCTGCTTAACGTCGGCCTGAATGTTGGCCTCTGTTTGCTGTAGACGTTCCGTGGTTTGGGTTAAAGCTGAAGGCAGAGATTGATATTAGAAGGAGAGATTTAAGACATTGCTTGTGCGTACCTGTTTGCTGTCCCAACGCAGTCTCACTCTTCAGCTTGGCCAGCGCATTCAGCGTCTCGTTATTCAACTCCTGGATGTACGCTCGGTCCTTCTCGTTCAGACCAACAGGAACAGGTGCAGGAGCTGGTGGCGGTACATCGCTCAGTTTGGCCACCTGACCACCCAAAGCATTCAGACGCTCCAGCAGCTGCGTCTCAAACTCATCGTTCTTGGGCGGTGCTGCTGTCGTGACGCTGGACGAGTGCTGCTGCAGCTTCGCCTCAATCTGGGTGAGCAGTTCGTTGGCCTTGGGCAGGCTGTCAAAGTTCTTCTGGGTCTGCGTGGCTGTCTGTTTGCTGCTGTCCAGCAGTGAGTTGACACTCGAGGAGAGTTTTTGTAGCTCCTCCAGCAGCTGCTTGTTCAGACGCTGCTGCTCCTGCACAAACTCATTCGGAATGGCCGGTGGTGCGGGTGCTGCAATCAGATTAGCAGTGGCTGGAGGACGCTTGAAGCACTCGTCATTCTCCCGCATCCATTTGAACATGTGCTCGGTGGCCTGATTGAAGCGATCCGATTGCGCATTGTATTTCTCCTCTTGCTGCACGTGGAAGATGCAGCATTAGCTGGGATGGAGATTTGGTTACTTTCCGCAACTCACCGTAATGAGCATCGTTTCGATCTGGCTAACACGCTCGTCCAACCTCCCGAAAATCCCATTGATGGGCTCCAAACTCTTTTGGCCCTTTTGCAGCGACTGCAGCGCCTTCTTGAGCAGCTCCCCCAAGGCACGCTCACGATGCTCGTGCCGTTCCAGCTTATTGTCGAGCTGATTGTACGAATATATCAGCGACTGGAGGGTGCCGCGCAGCTCCTCATTGCTGCAAGGAATTTTTTCTAGCTCATTAATCATCTGAGTGGGAGGCCTCCGCCATTGCATCTATAAATATTGAAGGGCCGCCATTCCCATTCCCCATTCCGCTCATCACAGCTGTGTGTACCATTCCTTCATTCCCCCAATACAGTTTCCCATTTCGATTGCGATCGTTAATGGTTGCTTCTCTCCGGTTCTCAGGGTCAGGAACCCTGTTTTAGTTTCTGTTTGTGTGAAATGCATTGATGCTGATGGATATGCCACAGTGGGAGATGGGGGAAGATGCAACTGCCTAAGTGCCGCCGGCTACACATGCCGCCTCTATGCCCCACTCCCACTCCCCGTTGCCCATTTGCATGAAGTGTCTGCAGTTAGAGCGCTGCAGCCCCGGCCCCGGCCCCGGCCCCGGGGTCCGAAAATAAACAAACAAATAAGCGGAACAGCAACAGACGGACGGAGAGCCGGAGAGACGGAGGGGACTGAACATCTTCGTTTTTCGTTTGAAGGAAGGAGGACAACGCCTGGGACTGGGACTGTGAATGAATGCAGGGGACTTAGATGGAAGTGGCACTGGCACTGGGACTGTTGATGTCTCGCATATTTCGCTACGCTAAAACCCACTCCCTTCCCCCTTGGGATAAGAGCCCGAATGTCCCAAAATGAAGTGCGAACGAATGTGTGTGACATGTGTCCAAATGCGATGAGAGCTGGGGCTGGAGGCAACCACCAGAACTAGAATATTTTTAGTGCTCTTTGAATCCGACATGGGCAAAGGGAAATTGTTCAAAAATTAAGCATCCAATTACAGTTCTTTTTATGATTTAAGAGATTTATGTATGAGCTGAGATTTTATGCGTTTTCGTTGCATGAAATTGTACTTCAAATTTCTTTACTCATTTTCGTTTTGTTTTTGAACTTTACTACAAGTTAAACCTAAGAAAATAATTTTTTGTATGTAATTTCTCATCAAGTTAGATGTTCCTTACACCAGCATATTATGGAGAAGCAATAGAGAATGATCCTATTATTTGTTCAACTTTAAATTTCTTTAAATGAGAGGAAATTGTAAAAGATCTTCGAGTTTTAGCTGCCAATTAGAACCACTTTAATATTTCTCCATCTGAAATGTTGCATTAATTCAGAGTCTACATTTTAGAGGTTCATTTGGCTATCAGAAATAAATGTACATCTTTATGTAAATATGTAAATATTTATGTATATGTATTTGCAAATTACTTACGTGACGGGCATCGCCGCTGCCAGTGTTTGCCACTGCGATAGAGCAATTAAAGCTAAGAATACTAATTGGAGTGCTTGACTTCCCCTGGCCATGGTGCAGCAGTGCAGTGCGTGGACTCGTCTCTGATGATCCGATATGATCTTTGATTGGGATGCAAATTCGAGCAGCTATGCAATCCGCAGCGTAAGTATTTCTGTGCAGCGACAAGAGGAAACTGAATCAATGGGAAATTGAAAATAAATTGTAGAGGCGCCACATCGTTGGCCTTTGTGCATGCGGATGGGGGTGTTAGCTATAAACCAAATATTTCCTTGTCATAAATTGCAGCCAACAAAAATTTGTTTATAACATAAATATTTCGGTTAACTATAAACAAACAAAAACTGCGAGGAATTTATGGCCAAAATGCAAGCGAGAAAAATGCAATTTTTATGGGCAACGGGAAGGGGAAGCAAACAAATAAAGTCATTCCGAAAAAAGATTTGCAAACAAAGCGCATTGCATGGGTTCCTTGTCGGATTCATTGTTAGACCTCGTTGTGTGCTGTGTGCATATATTTTGCGTATATAGACTGCCATATAATCGGCTATGCTATATTGTTCTTGCAACGATAAACAAATGACGCAAAAATATGTGCGATTCCAAGCAGACTCGTGCCAGTTTTCCGCTGGAAAGGAAATGTTGCATTCGGGAAATTGGGTCAGAAAATATGCGAGTGAAATTATCACAGAGTACAATTACAACAAATAAAACACCGCTAATGAGTATAAAAATGAATAATAAAAACAAAAACACGACGAGGCTGAACGAGAGAATATTAATTTGTTGATAAGCATTTGGCTTGGGTTAAAAGGTTGATAAATTGTTGGTGTTTTAAATGTAGAGCGCCTGAATGTTTATTTAGTATTTATATTAAAATTAATCAGAACTAAGCAAATCCAAAATTGTTACTCACTTTCTGACACGCCAAAACTCCCCAGAAAAAAGTCTTCAAACAGAATATTAAAACTTCTTGAATGTGTCACACACTTTGGAAATTTCTTTACTTGGGAGACGAGTCGCGATCCTCACTGCTCGAGCAGAGCAAACTGAATGAATGCTCCGATTCCGGCTGTGGATTTCGTTTGCTTCTCCCCTCTGCCTCAGCGGATGCTGGCGCTGGAGATAGCCGGAGGCGCTCATATGTTTTTAATAAAATGTAATTAAAAGAGCAAGCGGAGAGCCCACCCCGCATGAGAGAAAACGCGACGGCGGGCATCGAATCAAAATTCAATTAATTTTAATACAAAACTATTGAGTGCAATGCAAACAAATGATAAGGGTGCCCAGACTTTTAAATGGTTTTGCGGCAAAATCAAGGCAATTAAAATCTAATATGCAGTCAGTTCTCAAACGATTGATTGAGATGCTCAATCAGGCGTTTGTTTTAATTGAATTTCTTTGTTGGCGCGAAATGGAAAGAAATTAAGTCATTCACTTGAGAACGCGTGCACCAGTGCTGGGCAAGGACTATTCACTACAGTGAACGAGCACATTTGAGTACTTTTGAGTGAGTAAAATAATTTCTGAGCTGCACAATTTTCACTCAATTCGTGGCGAATGGCACTTTTAGCTAGAGTACAAGAAGAAGAACGTAAACAAAAGACTCTCGAGAACAGTCTGACCGGCCAAATAAAGACATTTAAAATCTGATATAATATGCATTCGTTAAACAATTGATTAAGATGCTCAATCAGGCGGTTGTTTCAATTGATTTTCTTTGTTGCCGCCAAATGGAAGACTCGATGTGAATACGCCCCGAGGCGAATGGCACTTTCAGCTGGAGCGCAAGAAGTAGAAACGTAAACAAACGACGCTACGCTCGAGAATAAATACATTTTGTGGTTTTAACAATTTACAAAATGCCCACAATCATAGCCGTCGATGCATCAATTTCGATGCTGCGCCAGGTGCCCGGCCGGAATGAGCACACATATCTATCGCTGGCCATCAAGGGCATTCAGCATCTGCTGGACAATTTCACGGCGGCCGGCAAACTGGAGCACCTTGCTCTGATGTCGTACACCATGACAGCGGATCTGAGGGTGGATTTCACGCGTGACTACGATCAGATACGACAGGCGGTAAAGAAGATTGAGACTGTGGACAAGTCCTGTCTGTTGACGCTGCTCAAGACATCCGTCAGCATAATGTCCACCTGGGGGGCACAGAATGTGCTCCAGCTGGTGGTGTTCACCGACTGCGGTCTGGGCTTTTGCAGCACCTCGATCAGTGGGTTCCTGGAAAGGTATGCCGGCAAGGAAGCCGATCCGGAGTACGCATGGCTCCGCACGGTGGCCAATTACAATCTGAACTTCATCTGCCTGGGACTGCACAGCGATCTCTTTTTCACACGCGCTCTGGTCGTGTATCAGCAGCTGCTGGATGCTGCCGCACTGAAGGGTGGGTAGAGGAGTGCACACACCTCGAGAGTTTGCCCCCTTAACTTCTTTACGTTCCAGGTCAGCTGTTTATGACGCCCGTCAAGAACCAGGAAACAAATGAGGGAGGAAGCGCCGCCTCTGCGCCGAGTCACAAAAGCGAACTGGGACGCACGGCCGTCTTTGAGCTGATTGAGCGTCTGTGCGAGACAAGCTACAAGTCCACGGAAGTCACGTTGAGGTGCGGCAGCTATTTCCGCATGGAGGCGCCCGTCCTCCTCTGGCCACCCACAACGCCGTACGAGCAGCCGGCAGTGCTGGGTGGCGTAGAGGCGCAGCTGCGACACATTGATCAGCGCATCGAGGTGTGTGGCTTTCTGGCACTCTCCGACATTGGCTCGCCGGCGACACTCAGTCGGCATTGGGTGCTGCCAAAGGTGGAGCGTGAGAAGACAAGTCGTCGGTCGGCAGGCATGGCTGCGGGCATGGCGAAGCCAGCGAAACTCACGCTAGACACGAGCAATCCCAACTATGTGCTGGAGAGTCTGGAGCAGGACATTCGTGAGTTTTACGCCAAGGACCCCAAGGACACCGAAGAGAGCGGCGACGATGCGGATGTCACGATCGTGCTCAAGCACTCCACTGGCCCACAAACGGAGCAGCAGCGAGAGTCCCTCTGTGTCCTGCTGCACGGTGCTCTGAAAATGGAGAACATGGCCGCCCTGGTGCGAGTGGGCGAGAAGTGGTATGGCTTCATCTATGCCTTCACCGATGCCAAGAAGAAGTCCAATCTGATGCTGAACATTCTGCCCCCGGGCTCGAATGTCATACCCTGGCTGGGAGATCTGGAGCTGCTTGGCTTTGCCGAGGATCTGGCACCCGGCGAAACAGCCAGCTTTCCGGTACGCGCCGATCGTCGCTCCTACTCGCAGAGCAGCGTTGTGTGGATACGGCAGGCGAGTCTGCAGTCCGACGTGCAGAAGGTGCTGCGACACGCCAAGAAGATGCCCGACAAGACGCAGCACTTTTACAAGGAACTCAATCGCATTCGTCGTGCCGCGCTGGCGCTCGGTTTCGTCGAGCTGCTGGAGGCTCTGGCCATGCTGCTCGAGAAGGAGTGCGCTCACCTCACACTGAATGGCGCCAGCAACGAGTGCACGGTGCAGCTGCAGCACGCCGCAACGGAGCTGCGTAAAACCTCTAATCGTGACATCAAATCCACAATTGTGCCTCACCAAAAGGGTGGGGTGCCGGATGTTAGCAGCTCAGCTGCCACTGCATCCACAGCGGGTTATATGTATTAAATATTAAATAATAACTTTAAAATGATTTATTTAGTTTGTGTTGCATTGAGGTAACGGCTCTTTGAGCTCGCTGTAAAGCACTGCATCGGCTGAACTTTTACAACACTGCTACAGTTTATCGAAGCGAGATATCGTCATCGTGCTGCGAAAAAAAAACAAAATAAATAAATAAAACGAATTCTAATTCTAGTGTTCGTTCGGCAAACAACTCTTTTTTGAGCTCAAAATTTTCAGTAACTTTTTATAATATTCAACACAAAACTGAAGTACCTGGTCAATGCGGACTCATCTCTGCGACCAACCAATTTCGCTGTAGCGATTAAATATCAAAAAAACAAAAAAAAAATAAATAAAACAATGGGCCCCGATCCTGGTCCTTCTGATCCTGGACATGAGATATTTCCAACGCCAGCGGTGGACCATCCACGTGTTGGTGTCGAGAGCGAGGATAGCGACGAATCAGACGCCTACGATGGCTACCAGCGGCTTGCCATGGACGATGTGAACGACAATGAACCGAGAACAGAGCCACAGCCACCACAGGTGGAGGAGGAGTTAGAAGCGGTGCCTAACGCACTACCCGTAGATGATGAGGACATCGATCTGGCAACAGCGGAAGTTACACATGGTGATCCCAATATGCCGCCCATTGAGTGTGCCGACATTGAAATCGAACGACAAGTGTGGAATGAGCCGCGGCCCCAAGCGCTACAAATGGAGCTGGATAAGACGCGAACTGAACAGGTTGGAGCACATAGAAAGCTGATCGATAGTTTTATAAAATAACTGTTATCCCTAGATACTGAAGGCAATGTCCACAATTACGTTGCCCAACATAACGGTGCCGGAGTGGGCCAAAGGTGTGCCCGAGGAACGCTGGAAGTTGGAACTGCTGGAGCGCATAAACAACCGCCAGCAGCCAACAGCTGCAGCAGCAACGGTAGCCACAGAAGAGGCGCCACAGCATTCCAAAGATTGTGTATAATATTGTGTATTTAGAAAAAAACGTTCTCCAATATATAATTTAGACTTAATGCAGGAAGTAGTTTTAGAATGCGGCCAGCAGGGCCTGTCCCACGGAGTTCACCTTGCTGAAGTTCTCGCCTTGGGGCGTGTTAGTCAGCTCGCGCAGCTTGTCCATCACATAGTCAACGGAGATCACCTGGGCAATGGTCTCCTGGCCACAGGGGGTTGTGGTCAGGTTGCCAATGGCCTGCATGGACCGGTAGCAGGCCTCCAGATCCTTGGCCCACTTGAGCAGCTCGACAACGCCCGTCGTGACCATGTAGCATATTTCAGACTTGGCCACGCCCTGCGTCTGCGAAATGGTCAGATTCAGATAGAAGGTGGACATCGCAATCTGTAGATTGGCGCTGCCCGCACGAATGCCACTGATCAGCTCAATGACCTTGGGCAGCTGCGACTCCACCGCCTGCCGTCCCGTCTTGTGGGTGAGGCTGTTGGCCAGGCATCGCACGATCATCAACTGATTAGCCGCTGCTCCACCCAGCTGTGGTAGCACGATGCTAAGGAAATCATGGCTATTGCAGAGCACACTGAAGATCGCCTCGTTGCGGACGGCCAGGCGCAGTATGTCGATGACCGGAAAGAGCTGACCCGCCGGCCATTTGAGTAGTATAACCAGCGCCTCCAGAGCAGTCAGTTCGAGGACCGGCGACTGTTCGGTTAGCTTGATGACAGCCAGCAGCAGTTCATCCCCAACTTTACCATCGCTGGGCGTCAGCTTGCTGTTGAACTCTCTGAAAGGAAAAGCAATCCAATTCAATTCAAGGATTGCTCCACTCAATGGCGAACTCACTTCATTTTCTCCAGCACTTTGGCGGCATCGCAGGTATCAAATGTGCGATAACTGCTCACGGGAAAGTGTTTATCGCCCGCACGCACAAAGTTTACATCCACGCTGGACGGAGCATGGCTGCTGCTAGTGGAATAGCTGGAGGAGCCCGTAAAGGGATCCGCATTGCCTGTAGTTCTGACACTCGTATTGCTGGAGCCGGGCACGTAACGAGAGCCGCCAGTGAAGGGATCCTGATAGCCGGTGGGCGCCTGACTCACCACCATTGGCCCACTCTCCGAGTTCTTTACAATGAAATTGGCCACCTGCTCCAGATATGCCTGCGGCAGATCATTCTTGTGTATGAAGGCCTGTGCGGCCAGCCAGGGATCTTCACCGCGATTGTAGGGCAACTTTATCGGCGGAGCCGTGTCCGAGATGTCAACATTGAACACAAAATCATACTCCTTGCCCTCGTACAGATTCTTGCCCGAGCTCGCCTGCGTGCCGCCCGACGCTCCTGTGACATCACCAACTAAATTCCACTTTCCCAGCTCCCAGCTATAACACTTGACGGATCCATCCAGATGACGCACCATTTTCGTTTGTCCCTCGCGGGTGCCATTCGATAGCAGCGCCTCCGGACCTGGAAGACTAAAAGAAGGAGTTAAGTCAGCGACTTCCAGAGCTTAGCCAATGCTCACTCTGTCTTTTTAACGCCGCCAATCTCCTCGGTTAGCTGCGACTTGCGTGTGGCCACTGCTAGGTCAAAGGCTTTCTGCACGGCTTCGCTCGCTTGCCGCGCTGGTTCCTTGCTAAAGACTCTCACAACGCCATCGCTGCAGCCCGTGACAATGTCGCCGTTTTGCAGGCACGCCACTGACCACACCGATATGGCCGGATGCAGAATGGGCTCGCCTAGCTGATCGCCGGTTATCACATTCCACATGCGTAGGGTGCTGTCCTCGCCGCAGGAGACGACCACTTGGTCGCCCAGCGCCTGATTCCGTGCCATGGCATAGATGTAGTTGGTATGCCCCGTCAGCTTGCGCACACACTCGCCATCCTCGTTCCAAAAGTGCAGAACAGCATCGTTGCCGCACGAGAGCAGCGTGTTGGCCTCCAGACCAATCAGACCGCGAACGCAGTCGGTGTGGCCCTTGAGCAGACGCAGCTTCTCGCCCTTGTCGTTCCAGTAGTAGATGCACTTGTCGGCCCCTCCGGTCACGTACTTTTGTTCCGTTTTCAGAGTGGCAACCGCCCACACAGCTGCTTCGTGCCCTTTGAGCGTTATGGTCGTCACTTCGCCCGTTTCTCCAATGCTCCACACACGGGCCGTTTTGTCCCAACTGCCACTGATGAGGCTGCGCGGATGCAGGCCCTCGGACAACGCACAAACGGTCGACTCGTGACCTTTAAGCGTAAGCAGCGGCAGAAAGCCGTCTTGCTTATAGATGCAAATTGTCGCGTCATTGCTGGCCGTGCAAATCCACTGCTCGGCGGTATGGAAATATATGTAGGAGATGAAGTTTTTGTGGTCTTGCAGGGTTAGGCTCTCAATATACTCGTTGCTGGAATGTCAAAGGAAGCTTGAGGATGGACAAACACGTGTTTTAGCTAACACAACGCACCCAATTGGCTTCCACAGCTTTGTACTCTTGTCCCGAGAGCCAGACAAAATAATTTGACCGCCCTCGGGCGTGCTCGCACCAACTGCAACGGCGCGCACATCCAAGCTATGCCCAAACAGCTCACAGCTAAGCTTATACGTGTCCAGCGTGGGCTCCATTCCTCTATTATATGGGTTAAAACTCTGAAATTTCTCTTTTCCGCCGGCTTTTTTGCCAAATTCTCGTCTTTTACTTAGTGGTGGTGTCAGCGACTCCTTTGCATGAATTGCCATTCGCGGCGGTGCAGTGTTGCAAAGATATGTGCAGATATCGGAGCAGATGAATGGATGTATTTGGACTGTCTGGGAAAGGTGTGACAGTCGTGTAAATGATAGCTATGTTGAAATGGCAATTGTACATAATTTGGTACCTGAAAAGTTGATAAATGGATTCCATTTTTGCAAATATGCAAAACATCATTTTCAAGCTGTGCGCATCTGATAGTCCATTGGCTGCCATCACCATGGAGATCTGCACTATCGACGCATGCATTTTCCACGCGACCATCTCTAGGACAAAAAGTAATTGTTTACCTTTGCGTTGCAGAAATGGGTCAAAGTTATTTTTGTGATTACTGCGGCTGTTATATGAAGAGTGATGTAAATGTGCGCAAGCTGCACAACAATGGCATCTCTCACACGGTGGCCAAATATCGCTACATGCGGCGCTTCGAAGGTGGGCAGGCAACTCCAAATATTTCCGAATTAAACTAACATTTTGTTGCTGTTGTAGATCCCGCAAAGATTTTGGCAGAGGAGCGCCTAAAGAAGCCATGTCAGCGCTATTTTAAAGGCTACTGCAAGTTTGATCTATATTGCAATTATGGGCATTATAGTGAACAGGAATTGAAGAAGCTGGAGCAGCTAGGTATGGTATACGAATTATGATGGAAACATCCAACATTCACTCAATTTTTATTCTGCAGTTGCTGCGCAAAAGAAATCCAAAACTAGGAGGCGAAAACCTAAGAAATGGCCCTGGAAAACTCACCATCAGAGTGGTTTACCACCCTCGCTGCGTCCAATGGAATTGGCAAAGCTGAAGACAACCAATTTTGAGCTCAACTGGGGCTAAATGTTTGTAATTTTTACTATGTAAAAACAATGTTCACAAATTAGTCTAGGAAAAGTTAATGTGTGCACAATTATCGTCATCCATTTAATATGCCAATAACCTTATCCATTACGCGGGATATTTTCAAATTAATGCGCAAAATGCGAGCATATTCGTAGTGAAATGATTTTGGGGAATGCCCGCTGAGGTTTTCTTGATCCGGATCGCACATGTGAGCCAGCAGGAAATAACAAAAGTGCTCTGAAATATATATGCAATAGATAATGATGATGCAATGCTATGATATCATTCCCTGAAGCCATTAGCTCACCTTGCTCCTGTTCTACGGCAAAGAAAAGCGGAGTGTTGCCCGCTCTCGACTCTACGGCATTTAGGATATCCATCTTTAAGCGACGATCCTTGAGCCTGTGTTTGGTTAGTTCAAGTCTATCGCAGGCACGCTCATAGTATTTGGCAAATGCCTTCTCTGGCGTCAGCCTTGGATCTGTCCCCTCTGTTGCTCTTTCATAGACTGGCTCCCCAGCCAATTGCCGCTCATCGATGCAGTCCAAAATGGTCTCTGCAACGTTGTACTGATTGTGGCGTACTGTCAAGTGCAAGGCCGTGTACCCGTCATCGTTGGTTTGCAGCAGGAGTTCCAGATCAATGCGTAGCATTAGTTCCCTTATCGATTCTAGATTAATGTTGTTGATGACAGCTAGATGCAGAGCCGTGTTGGAGTTTTCGTAAATGTGATTGGGCAAGCAGCCCGCTTTCAGCAGGTCTGTGACCAGTTCCGGATCAGCATCGTTCATTAGGGCAAGTTCAAGGCAATCTTCACCTTCCGCGCTGAGCATTTCATTGATATTAACATTGCTATGGGTGCAAACAAAAATCTGACGTTTTACGGCATTAGTGTCGCCCTTTAAAATTGCATTATGGATGGGCCTAAACGGGAACGAAAATTAAACATCTGTTGGTGCATTTGGCATGTTGAATTACTCACAGCAGGCCTTCCGGCGACAAAACACGAGACGTCTTGAATTCGTTGGTCATTATTCGTACCAGTAGAGCCTTTAGTTGCTCCTTATCCGTACCGTCTTGTATAAAGCTGTCCACGTCTTCGAGACCTTGTTCCACCACTGATGAATTGATGGATATATCCGAAATGTTCGAGCTGCGACGCTCTGATATCGGTCGTTGTATTTCTTTGATCGCCGGTTCCTGGGAAACAACAAATATTATAAATTAAGTATTCAAACGCAGCATGAGGCCAGTCTGTTAACTTACAGGAAGATCCAGTTTTTTCTTCTTGATTATCACGGGTGTCAGTTGTTTATCCTCCCGTTCCTGTTGCGCCTGTTCAGCTGCGGACACTTTGACCACCTTTGGCACACAGTTGTTGCGCTTGCGGCCACGCTTTTTCGCAACAATTAGAGGCGCGGATCGAGCTGGACTGGGGCTGCTGCCACTGGGTACACCAGAATCGGGTGAATCACTTTCTAGCAACAACTTTTGTAGTGAATTTGGTGTCGCATGATATCGATAAGATGTGCTGGGCCTTGGCTCTTCATCTGTTTGTGTGGAAGCGTTAGCTTTGGATGCCCCACAGTAACACTGTTTTTTTAGCTGCGAGGTAAATGTCGCAGATGCCTTATCGCTGCCCCGTCCATTAATGGCATCCATGACACGTTGTTGCATACCTTTATCGGGTATACGCAAGAGCAATCTGAATATATCCTCGTATACGGACTGAAAGGATTTTCGTTGTATGTACGCGTTGCTGTTCAGTGGTGCAGCTGCTGCAACAACTCGAACTGGCGCCGTCTGCTTCAAAATCAGGTCTGTGGCGCACGGCACTCGCTCTATGCGCTGCGTTTTCGTTAATAACACTTTCTTCATTGTTTAACACTTTGTACAGCTCTTTCACAAAAAGCAGAGTGACGGCTGCCGAGCTGATTATGCTTCTCTCTATATTCGGGGGAAGTCTCTGTTTAGATCGAAGAAAAATATTATAAAATGGTTATTCCCCAAGACACGCTGCGTAGTGAGTGACTTTCAGTGTTGCCAAGCGCAAGCCCTCTGACGTTTTGAAGCACTCTCCTTAGAGGTGTGCGATACTCCGACTATATCGCTATAACTGTAAAAGATCACTTTCAGTGATTTCGTGTTAGTTTAATCATTTTTTATAATTAGAATGCCAGTTATTTAATAGTAATTTTTATTAACTTCACATCTGAGACTCTCTGATTGTTGAAGATTTGTTTTTACGTTTTGTATTATTTCAGTAGGTTCGTCTCTAGATTTCTCAATCATCAACTATCGCCATTGTGTGAATGGCAAATAAGTAGGAGTGGGTGTCCCTGAACAAACACCAAATCTAATCTACGATCCTCTGATCTGATTAGAGTTTATTAACCTAAAGATTGCCGATATGGTTGCAAGGCCACTATTTCACCTCGAGCAAAAATATGTCATGGCCATGTGGAGTGGTCACTGCTTTTAACAATTTGGTGGCAGTGAAAGCGTTACACTTACCCGCTGTTGTTTAAAAAATAATAAAAATACAATTGGAAAATAAATGCTTGAGTTATAAAATAGATCAGTAAATTTAAAAAAAATCGGGATTTTCCCCTAAATTCCACAAACAGCTGTAAGTGATGTATGTCAGTGCTCCGCTTTCCAACACATTCGACTCAGTCCTAGTTTCGATAGCTTGCAGTCGGTTTTTGTGAATGGCAAAGCAGGCAGAGTTTTTTCGATAGCCTTTTTTTGTTGTACAAATTTTATTTCACGCTCAATAAACGAGCTACGGGAATCGAGAATAATTTATATATACTTTTGGTTCTCCCAGAAAAGTGCAATACGTAAGAAATGTACAAACTTGAATACGTAACTAGCTAAAGTTTACCCTTAGAGCTCTGCAAAAGGGCCACAGGCGCGTGTGAGGAGAGAGAAAAATTAAACATAATTACCGATTCGTATTAGATTAGCATAATATGGATTCCCGTTACGGGCGAGGCTTCTCAGGAGGAGGCGCAGGGAATGGCAATGGGGGTGGAGGCGTTGACCACCGCGAGGGTCAATACAGACGCTACAGTCGATCCCGGTCACGTTCACGGTAAGAAAAACCTTTTGGTACATACCTTTGTACGTACATATGTATGTATGCCTTTCACTTGTACATATTACATTATGAAATATGTTTGTATGTGCCTGCAGTGACAGGAACCGAGACTACAGACGTCACAATTCGCGTTCGCGCAGCCGCGAGCGTTCCTCGCATTACAACAGACATGCCGACGGCAGTGGCAGTGGCAGCCAGGACAAGGATCTCTATCGCGACCTGATCGACGACGACTACCAGGAGGAGCGGAGCTACAACTCGCGCAATCGCAACGAGGACAACTATGACCGTCGCGAGGATAATTACGACAACAATCGCGACCACCGATGGAAGAACTATGAGCGGCAATCGCGGGAACGCGGAAACTCTGACTACGATCGGGGGAATGAGCGCAGCAAGTGAGACCTGGATTATGTGTAGCACATTCTTTCGGTAGCTTAACGCTTTGATTCATATTTTCAGTCGGAACGCTGACTATCGGCATCATAATAATGGAAACAACAGCAACCAACCGAACAGGGAACGCGACAGGGAGCGGGAGAGGGACAGAGACCGCGAGAGACGCTACTCCTCCGACGATGAGAGCGATGAGAGCCAGTATCGCCGCAAGCATCACAGACCCTGCAACGAGGCCCAAAACAACATCATACTGTTCGGTCTCCAGAAGCACGTTACGGAGGCAGACGTAAGCCAGAAAGGAGGGCGATTTGTAACGATTTGTAATGTAATCCTTGCAGATCATGGGAGAGCTGATCAAAGTGGATATGGAGCCCACTTCGATACGAGTGATGAGGAAGCAGCCTACAGGTGGGTTACACATCCAACGAGCTTACTTTATTTGCTATACATATGATTAGGCTAGTCTGAAAGCACACGAAGAGCGTGAGTATTGAGTGGCCAGCAATCGGCAGTGATCGAGAGGAAATACAATTCATTTAACAGTTGGCTTACGGCTTACGACAAACATCTACAAAATTCCACAATACTCGAAACCCAAAAGCAATCCCAATCTCCAACAAATGTTACAAAACTATTGAAACATCCAACAACATATTTTGACAAAAACATTTTCGTATCTGCTTCTATCTAAAATTTAGGTGCCTCACGCTGTTTCGCATTTGTCGAGTTTAAAACCGTCGAGGAATCGAGACAATGGATGGAAATAACTAAGGTATCCCAAACAAACCAACAAGACAGGGAATTCAAATCTTCTTGATTCAAATCCAAACCCCGCGGCATCTGTAACTCAACTCTAACGAAACGAAATCTGAGCTTTAAGTTCGGTTCTCCCTTTGTCGCCCTTTTCAGTTGGGCATTGAGCCTAAAGCATAAAGCATTAAGGTTCTCATCATTTCATCTGTTCTGACTGTTGTTTCGTTTGCTTCTCTAGTCCAAATTTGGATGGTTTAAACTTTAAAGCGAGAACTGAACTTAAAGTAATCATTTCACTCTCAAATAGCGGTTATCAAATGGAGCAAAAGCAAACTTCCAGCGACTACAACCGGCGCGACCTCTGCGCGTAGCAAACAGCAAACACAGAACAGAAGCAACCTGGTGACTGTGTAGCCTGTGAATCTTGTGATCCAATCATTCCAGTCACTAACACGCAATCATTTCTGTTCTCTTCCTTCTCCGCTTCAGGGCACGCTCCAGTTGGGCGACCACCGGGTGTCCATGCAGTATAGCCACACACGGATGTCGGACTGGACTTGCATAAAGGTAAACAAAAATGCTGCTAATTACTAAGATGTTGCATTAAGAACAAATCCCATTTGAGCTTTCGTTCGATGCGTCTGATTTAGTCGCACAGGGAACTAGTATTTGTGGTTTTGTGGGGCATTGAATATGTTCATTGAGCGACAAATGCAAAGAAATTGTATTGATTCTTCCTTCGCGATGACAAACACACACATACAAATGTGCATACACATTGGACCACAAGCAACAGTAAAGCGGTACTATCTCTAGTGTTCGTAAACGAGCGATGACTGAAGCCTCGCTCAATGCCCGTAAGCGTGCAGTCCCTTCATGTGCAGTCTTCACTCTGTTTTAAGTCCTTTTGCGATAATTTTAAGATAGTTAAGACGTCGCTCGTGATTTTGTTCGCTGTCCATATATGAAAATTCGTATCAGAAAACAATAGTAGGAGCCTAATTCACACTTTCGAAAATGTACGTAGAAACAGGCGAATGCTGAAGACAGACAGACCAGAATACACAGCGCTTCCTCTTTTATTCTGTTCTTCATTCAACATCTTGGTATTTTTTTACACTTTAGTCCAATCAAAATCATACAAAACGAGAAGGGACGTGTGAGACGCTTCTTACGCGTCACAACTTTTATACCCGGCACTCAGTACTACATCTGCACTTTAGCGGTTATTTGTCAAATTTTACATTTTTTCTTCATCTGTCATCTACATCAACAACACTACTCACGCCAACACGCTCCTTTAGCTCGCCACCCTCCCCTAGAAACACACACTGCAGAGTCGCGGCAGAGTCAGCGGCAGAGGCAGAGGCAGTGACGTGTCAGGGGCCAGGCCATAAACAGCGCGAAGCAGAGTGTGAATGCTGCGGGACGGGGTGGGTTTGGCTACTGCAAATTAATTTCTTCATTGTGGCTATAATAATGATCCAATCGTATCCCAATTTGGTGATCTGATAGATATGGTCATTCCCTACGGAATGGCGTTTTTAGTTTTCTGCTATCTTCAAAATTGTAGATTTGGGAGGTTTTCGCCCTTTTGCGGCGGCGGAAGGGGGCGTGGCTCATTTTTGAAATACACTTGTAACAGTGTGAGCATACAGAAGTATGGATGCAAAATTTGGTGGCTCTAGCTTTAATGGTGTCTGAGATCCAGGCGCTCAACAAGACGGACGGACAGACGGACAGACGGACAGACAGACAGACAGACATAGACTCGGCTATTGATGCTGATCAAGAATATATATACTTTATGGGGTCGGAAACGTTTCCTTCTGTGCGTTACATACAACCGTTATGTGCACAAATACAATATACCCTATTTACTCTTCGAGTACCGGGTATAAAAATTAATAAATCCTTTCGTTTCTTGCAACTTTAGTGCGGTGCCAGCAACTTTAAGCGGCGCTTCCAATGCTTCATGTGCAGCGCATCTCGCGAGGAAAGCGAGAACGCCCTCTGTGGGGGCGGAGAAGGAATCGATGAAGTCACCCGAATCCTCACAAAAAGTATACCAAACAAAAACAATCTCATGCCATGCCATTTTGTTCAGATAGAGATACACACTCATTAACCTGCCTGCCATGCTTACCCCATGCAGAGATTATGTTACGCAATCTGGATGCCCTGACCAACGAGGAGGGTGTGCTGACTGCCCTCCAGCAGCTGCTGCCCAAGCTGGCCAAGTCCATCAGCAAAGTGCTGATCAGTCGTGATACCCTAACGCAGGCATCGCGAGGCATTTGCTATCTGCAGTTTGACACGCTCGTCGACTCCATGGAGTTGCACAATGCCCTGACAGCGCTGGATCCACCGCTGACCCTAGACGATCGTGAAGGTGAGTGTTTTCATGGTTTATGTACTCCTTACTCATTCCTAATCCCTTCCCTTTCAGTTGCCATTAGCTACTGCGTCGATGTAGATGATCGACCAAAGTTACCAAAGGAATCGCCAGCTGCCACTTCCACGAGTTCGGCCAGTGGAGGCATTCCAAACGGATCGATTGCAGCTGTGGCACCCTCGGGAGCTGGTGGAAGTTATACTCTGGCCGATGTTCCCCGTCTCGCCGAGTACAGTGCCTCGTTGTATGCCTCCAATCCGGCGGAGCAGGCGCACTATGTCCAGTACTACACGGACTACTACACGGCAGAGATAGCCAAGAGCAGCGCCTCAGACCCTCAGCTAACAGAAGCCAATTCCGGTGCTGCGGTGGCTCTCTCGGCCATTCAGCGAAAGCAGAAAAAGATGAACCAAATTGAGACGACAGCCACGGCGGCTGCCATAGCTGCTGCCCAGGCAGCTGCCGAGATTAAAGCCGCCTTCGCCGCTCAGAATGTGATTGCCCCAAGAGGAAACGATGGCAAGACTTATCGTAAGTAAACAGAATACAGCCTCAAGTTTCATTTAACACAAGCTCTTCCTTGTGCAGCCGCTCCTGATGTTTCCCGCTACCAGTACGATGAGACCTCTGGGTACTACTTCGACCCGAGCACGGGTCTCTATTACGACGCCCACTCCCAGTACTACTACAACAACGAAACGGGAGCGTATCTGTACTGGGATCAGCGGCGCAGCACCTACATTCTGGCGACTCCCGCCTCCACCCAGGCAGCACTGAAGGAGGTGCTGGCGGAGGCCGAGCAGAAGGACGACGATTCCAAGAAGGAGAGGGAAAAGGACAAGGAGAAGGAGAAGGACGGAAACAACAAGCACGACAAGGTGAAGGTGGCCAAGAAGATCGTCAAAGACATGGAGAAGTGGGCCAAGCAGCTCAACCAGAAGAAGGACTACACCGTGGTGGCCACACCCCATCCCATTCTATCAGGCAGCGAGATGTCGGGGCCCAGCACTTCGCGTTCCACTCAAGGCTCGTATGCAGATGTCGGATTCTCCATCCTAGAGAAGAAGGAGCGAGCCAAGTTAACGGACTTCATGCCGCCTGCGGCTCCACTCAGCGGGAATAAGCTGTTCAAGGCTTATGGCGGTGGCTCCGAATCGGATGAGGACAATGCGGCGGGGCCCGCACGGGCACCAGCGGCGGCTGTCGGTGGATCCGGATCCAGTGCCGCTGCTGACGAAATGGACTTTGTGGACTTCCAAAAGCTGACGTGTTTGTTGTGTAAACGTGCCTTCCAATCCCTCGAAATTCTTCAGAAGCATTTGAAAATGTCAAATTTGCACAAAGAGAATCTGGCGAAGCTCAATCAAAGTTCAGGAGCTGTGGCTGCCGAAGCCGATCCTGATCCAGACAGCGATGCGGGATTATCGTAAGTGAAAGGCCCTCATGTGACCAAATATTTCCTAAATCTATGAGTCCTTTCTTTAGCTATCGGGACCGCGCCAAGGAGAGGAGACTGAAGTACGGGGAGAGCGATCCACCGCCGCCGAATCGCAGTCGGGAGCGCTTCGAGCAGGAGATAAAGACACTGCAGACGCGTCAGAAGAACAACGCCAGCGCGGCTGCAGCTCTGCCCATCAGCTCGAATAATGTGGGCAATCGCTTGATGCAGAAGATGGGCTGGACGGAGGGTCAGGGTCTGGGCCGGAAGAATCAGGGGCGCACACAGATCATAGAGGTAAACACGAGTCAAATACAGCCTTTCGTCGGTAATGTTTTAATGTAAATTGTATATCCACAGGCTGAGGGGCGCACCAAGAGTATAGGCCTGGGTAACAAGGTGTGCAACCTGCCACCTGGCACAGACTACAAGTCTTACATCAAGAAGATGATGAAGCAGCGCTATGAGAACGCCTGAACATGCCAGAAGAATGCCCGAAAATGTATTTATTAAGATTTTAATTATTATTATATGTTTACTGTGGTATGATAACATAAATTATACAAATACAATTGTAAAATAAACTCGAAATTGTAAACAATGACTGCAATCTGAGATGGCAGGAGAATATTGAATATTTGCGTGGAGCCCGAAAGAGCTCGGACATTGACATGGAGAAAGAGTGCCTAGAAAAGCAAAAGGAGCACCATAAGAGGCAGTAATTCTCCTTCGAGGCGCTGATCAACAGCCAAACAAAGTTACAAGCTGATTTTATGCAGTTTCTAAGAGAAACAAACAGGTAAATTCCACTTTCACACCTTTCAAAAATTCCCACCGTTCCACCGGCTGTGGTTGGTGTGTGGAGACTTTTGTGGAGACTAATTCATCGAGCAGCTGTTTAATAAGTGGAGACTTGCAATGTCTGTGCTTCGCTTTGCAACACATGCGAACTTGTCTGGTATCGATGGTCGATAAATGTAGTCGGTTTTGTGTGAATGGCAAAGGAGGCACAGACTTTTTCGACAGCCTTTTTTTGTTGTACAATTTTATTTCACGCTCAATAAACGGACTTCGGGAATCGAGAATACTTTAAATATACTCTTGGTTCTGCCAGAAAAGTGCAATACGTAAGAAATGTGCAAAAGTAACTAGCTAAAGTTTACCTTTAGAGCTCAGCAAAAGGCAAAAGGGCCTCAGGCGACAGGCGTGTGTGAATGAGGAGAGAGAAAAATTAAACATAATTACCGATTCGTATTAGATTAGCATAATATGGATTCCCGTTACGGGCGAGGCTTCTCAGGAGGAGGCGGTGGCAATGGCAACGGCGGTGGAGGCGTTGACCACCGCGAGAGTCAATACAGACGCTACAGTCGATCCCGGTCACGTTCACGGTAAGAAAACCCTCTCGACATGCATAGCTCTATGTATGTATGCCTTTCACTGTTTCATATTTACATTATGAAAAATGTTTGTGTGTTCTTGCAGTGACAGGAGCCGAGAGCACGGTGGCTACAGACGTCACAATACGCGCTCGCGCAGCCGCGAGCGTTCCTCGCATTACAACAGACATGCCGGCGGCAGTGGCAGTGGCAGCCAGGACAAGGATCTCTATCGTGACCTGATCGACGACGACTACCAGGAGGAGCGGAGCTACAACTCGCGCAATCGCAACGAGGACAACTATGACCGTCGCGAGGATAACTACGACAACAATCGCGACCACCGATGGAAGAACTATGAGCGGCAGTCGCGGGAACGCGGAAACTCTGACTACGATCGGGGGAATGAGCGCAGCAAGTGAGACCTGGATTATGTGTAGCACATTCTGTCGGTAGCTTAACGCTTTGATTCATATTTTCAGTCGGAACGCTGACTATCGGCATCATAATAATGGAAACAACGGCAACAGCAACCAACCGAACAGGGAACGCGACAGGGAGCGGGAGAGGGAGAGAGACCGCGAGAGACGCTACTCCTCCGACGATGAGAGCGATGAGAGCCAGTATCGCCGCAAGCATCACAGACCCTGCAACGAGGCCCAAAACAACATCATACTCTTCGGTCTCCAGAAGCACGTTACGGAGGCAGACGTAAGCCAGAAAGGAGGGCGATTTGTAACGATTTGTAATGTAATCCTTGCAGATCATGGGAGAGCTGATCAAAGTGGATATGGAGCCCACTTCGATACGAGTGATGAGGAAGCAGCCTACAGGTGGGTTACACATCCAACGAGCTTACTTTATTTGCTATACATATGATTAGGCTAGTCTGAAAGCACACGAAGAGCGTGAGTATTGAGTGGCCAGCAATCGGCAGTGATCGAGAGGAAATACAATTCATTTAACAGTTGGCTTACGGCTTACGACAAACATCTACAAAATTCCACAATACTCGAAAACCAAAAGCAATCCCAATCTCCAACAAATGTTACAAAACTATTGAAACATCCAACAACATATTTTGACAAAAACATTTTCGTATCTGCTTCTATCTAAAATTTAGGTGCCTCACGCTGTTTCGCATTTGTCGAGTTTAAAACCGTCGAGGAATCGAGACAATGGATGGAAATAACTAAGGTATCCCAAACAAACCAACAAGACAGGGAATTCAAATCTTCTTGATTCAAATCCAAACTCAGCGGCATCTGTAACTCAACTCTAAAGAAACGAAATCTGAGCTTTAAGTTCGGTTCTCCTTTTGTTGCCCTTTTTAGTTGCGCATTGAGCATCTCATCATTTCATCAGTTTCGTTTGCTTCTCGAGTCCAAATTAGGATGGTTAAGAGTTGAAACTCAAAGCGAGAACTGAACTTAAAGTGAACATTTCACACTTATAGCGGTTATCAAATGGATCAAACTGCCAGCGACTACAACCGGCGCGACTCCTGCGCGTTGCAAACACACAGAACAGAAGCAACCTGGTGACTGTGTAGCCTGTGAAACTTGTGAACCAATCATTCCAGTCACTAACACGCAATTATTTCTGTTCTCTTCCTTCTCCGCTTCAGGGCACGCTCCAGTTGGGCGATCATCGGGTGTCCATGCAGTACACGCGTAACACACGCATCTCGGACTGGAACTGTGTCAAGGTAAGGATTGCCTTTAACCTACTGCTCTGCACTAAACTGATGTCTTTCCTTCGTTTGTTTTTTCAGTGTGGTGCCACCAACTTTAAGCGTCGTGTCCAGTGCTTTATGTGCAACGTCTCGCGCGAGGAAAGCGAAAGCGTCCTCGCTGGTGCCAGCGAGGGCGTCGATGAAGTCAGCCGAATTCTCACAAAAAGTATACCAAACAAAAACAATCCCATCTCAATGCCATTTAGTTCAGCTTAAGCAACAGACAAACTAAACTGAGATGCTTTCCCCATGCAGAGATTATGTTACGCAATCTGGATGCCCTGACCAACGAGGAGGGCGTGCTGACTGCCCTCCAGCAGCTGCTGCCCAAGCTGGCCAAGTCCATCAGCAAAGTGCTGATCAGTCGTGATACCCTAACGCAGGCATCTCGAGGCATTTGCTATCTGCAGTTTGACACGCTCGTCGACTCCATGGAGTTGCACAATGCCCTGACAGCGCTGGATCCACCGCTGACCCTAGACGATCGTGAAGGTGAGTGTTTTCATGGTTTATGTACTCCTTACTCATTCCTAATCCCTTCCATTTCAGTTGCCATTAGCTACTGCGTCGATGTAGATGATCGACCAAAGTTACCAAAGGAATCGCCAGCTGCCACTTCCACGAGTTCGGCCAGTGGAGGCATTCCAAACGGATCGATTGCAGCTGTGGCACCCTCGGGAGCTGGTGGAAGTTATACTCTGGCCGATGTTTCCCGTCTCGCCGAGTACAGTGCCTCGTTGTATGCCTCCAATCCGGCGGAGCAGGCGCATTATGTCCAGTACTACACGGACTACTACACGGCAGAGATAGCCAAGAGCAGCGCCTCAGACCCTCAGCTAACAGAAGCCAATTCCGGTGCTGCGGTGGCTCTCTCGGCCATTCAGCGAAAGCAGAAAAAGATGAACCAAATTGAGACGACAGCCACGGCGGCTGCCATAGCTGCTGCCCAGGCAGCTGCCGAGATTAAAGCCGCCTTCGCCGCTCAGAATGTGATTGCCCCAAGAGGAAACGATGGCAAGACTTATCGTAAGTGAATAGAAAACAGCCTCAAGTATCATTTAACACAAGCTTTCCCCATTGCAGCCGCACCTGATGTTTCCCGCTACCAGTACGATGAGACCTCTGGGTACTACTTCGACCCGAGCACGGGTCTCTATTACGACGCCCACTCCCAGTACTACTACAACAACGAAACGGGAGCGTATCTGTACTGGGATCAGCGGCGCAGCACCTACATTCTGGCGACTCCCGCCTCCACCCAGGCAGCACTGAAAGAGGTGCTGGCGGAGGCCGAGCAGAAGGACGACGATTCCAAGAAGGAGAGGGAAAAGGACAAGGAGAAGGAGAAGGACGGAAACAACAAGCACGACAAGGTGAAGGTGGCCAAGAAGATCGTCAAAGACATGGAGAAGTGGGCCAAGCAGCTCAACCAGAAGAAGGACTACACCGTGGTGGCCACACCCCATCCCATTCTATCAGGCAGCGAGATGTCGGGGCCCAGCACTTCGCGTTCCACTCAAGGCTCGTATGCAGATGTCGGATTCTCCATCCTAGAGAAGAAGGAGCGAGCCAAGTTGACGGACTTTATGCCGCCTGCGGCTCCACTCAGCGGGAATAAGCTGTTCAAGGCTTATGGCGGTGGCTCCGAATCGGATGAGGACAATGCGGCGGGGCCCGCACGGGCACCAGCGGCGGCTGTCGGTGGATCCGGATCCAGTGCCGCTGCTGACGAAATGGACTTTGTGGACTTCCAGAAGCTGACGTGTTTGTTGTGTAAACGTGCCTTCCAATCCCTCGAAATTCTGCAGAAGCATTTGAAAATGTCAAATTTGCACAAAGAGAATCTGGCGAAGCTCAATCAGAGTGCAGGAGCTGTGGCTGCCGAAGCCGATCCTGATCCAGACAGCGATGCGGGATTATCGTAAGTGAAAGGCCCTCATGTGACCAAATATTTCCTAAATCTATGAGTCCTTTCTTTAGCTATCGGGACCGCGCCAAGGAGAGGAGACTGAAGTACGGGGAGAGCGATCCACCGCCGCCGAATCGTAGCCGAGAGCGCTTCGAGCAGGAGATAAAGACACTGCAGACGCGTCAGAAGAACAACGCCAGCGCGGCTGCAGCCCTGCCCATCAGCTCGAATAATGTGGGCAATCGCTTGATGCAGAAGATGGGCTGGACGGAGGGTCAGGGTCTGGGCAGGAAGAATCAGGGGCGCACACAGATCATAGAGGTTACATAACTAAAACTTAAATATTAAATTAAATAATTAATTAATGCAATTTCTTGCATCCACAGGCTGAGGGTCGCACCAACAATGTGGGCTTGGGAAACAGGGCTGGCAATATGCTGCCTGGAAACGATTACAAAACTTATATTAAGAAGATGATGAAGCAGCGCTATGAGAACGCTTGAAGAACTATTTTTTTATTAGCTGCATTTTAATTCCGCTTGAATTTTAAAGTATTCGGGCCTTGGTTAGTTACCTAAATTGTACATCCCCTCACCCACTTGTGCTCATTTAGAATTGTTTAAGCTAGTAATTGTACAATAGATGTGTACAAAATATCTTAAATAAAACATTTTATTCGACTTTTATATTTCAATCTTTCTGCATAACAGTGCCAGATCGTCAAATAACAGATAACGATAACAAAAGACCAAATGCCATTTTATTTATTTTATCGTTAGTGGAGTGCGGGCACACTAATTCACATAGAAAACGTGCACCGGCAAATAAAAATTTACATTTATTTTGATTGTTTTTGCCATTTGATAACTAAATGAGTCCCAGAAATATTCCTCCACTGACCTACAAGGTCGTGGCGGAGTGCTCCGTATCCAAGGCAAGGGCTGGCCTGATGACACTGAGGTGAGTGTGCTCAAAATTGATTCTTTGTTACTCATGAATGAACATCATAAATGGTTATTGTTTCGCAGGGACAGTGAGGTAAATACGCCAGTGTTTATGCCGGTGGGCACACAGGGAACATTGAAGGGCATACTGCCGGATCAACTGATTGAATTGAACTGCCAAATCCTGCTGGGCAACACCTATCACCTGGGACTACGGCCGGGCATTGAGACTTTGCGGCTAGCTGGCGGCTTGCACAAGTTTATGGGCTGGCCACGGGCCATATTGACGGATTCTGGTGGCTTCCAGATGGTCTCTCTGCTGCAGCTGGCCGAGATTAACGAGAAGGGCGTGAACTTTCGCTCACCCTTCGACAACAGCGAATGTATGCTGACGCCCGAGCACTCGATACAGATCCAAAATGCCATTGGAGCGGACATAATGATGCAGCTGGATGATGTGGTCAAGACGACCACAACCGGACCACGTGTGGAGGAGGCCATGGAGCGGACAATACGCTGGGTGGATCGCTGCATCGAGGCCCATGCCCGGGACGATGATCAGTCTCTGTTTCCCATTGTTCAGGGAGGTCTCGACGTGCCACTGCGGCAGCGTTGCGTCTCCGCACTGATGGAGCGGCAGGTGCGAGGCTTTGCGGTCGGTGGACTGAGTGGCGGCGAGAGCAAACACGATTTCTGGCGCATGGTTGATGTCTGCACGGATCATCTGCCGCGTGACAAACCGTGTTACCTCATGGGCGTGGGCTTTGCCGCCGATCTTGTGGTCTGCGTGGCCCTGGGCATTGATATGTTCGATTGTGTCTTTCCCACGCGTACGGCACGTTTCGGCTGTGCCTTGGTCGACAGCGGACAGCTGAATCTTAAGCAGCCGAAATACAAGCTGGACCTGCAGCCCATTGACAAGCAGTGCGAATGCAGCACGTGCAAGCGCTATACCCGTTCGTACCTCCATCACATTGCCACCAATGAGAGCGTCTCCTGCTCTCTGCTCAGCATCCACAACGTGGCCTACCAGCTGCGTCTGATGCGGTCCATGCGAGAAGCCATTCAACGCGATGAGTTCCCACAATTTGTGCTTGACTTTATGGCCAGACATTTTGGCAAGGATCCGATTCCCACATGGATACGGGAGGCTCTGAAAGCAGTGAACATTGAACTGCCACCAGATGAGGAGAAGCAGGAGAAGGAAACGATCAAGCAGGAGATGCATGAGCAAGCAGTAGAAGTGTCACAGGCAGCTAGCAGTTAACACACAGAGGGAAAACATAAAACGTTTGTTTAGACGAAGTTTATGATACCCTTTACGCTTTAATTGCATTTGCTGGATCCATTCTTAAGAGGCATTTGTACATATTTACCTAATTAATTACCCACAAAAACACACTTCAAAGCATGTGAATGTTGAGCGTGCCGACCCCTGGTTTACAGTTAACCAAATGCATTATTAGACTGAAAGAAATCATCGCAACTAAGCTGAGAAATTCAGCAAATAAATAATTACACTATCAAGACTCAAAAGAAACTCATTCACTGAACGAATACTTCCCCATTGAAGGGTATCAGAAATACCGGTTTTTGTTTCTGCTTTGCCAAACTTTTCCAAGACAAAAGCTTTTCTCTATGGGAAAAAGCTCTGGGGACCAGCTGTATGACGCATAAACAGCAACTCGATTGCGATCGTCTCGCGGCGCAACGTCAAATTCATTGCCGTTTTTGATTTTGTACTTCAGTTTCGCTTTTTTTTTATCCCCGCCCCGTCTACGACTTTGTTGTACTCGCACATAAAGTACATGTGGAGAGTACGCGTATAACAGCTGCTGCCGCCGCAGAAGAGTCAAAAAGAAACGAAAATAACAAAATAAAATAAAATTGCCTCTCACTTTTTGGACTCTGTGCTTGGGGGATCTCTCGCAGTGCTCTTTCAGATCGCTGAGAGCTGACAGCGAGAGAGAGAGAGAAACAGTTGCTGTGTGGGGCCCAGTGGGTACCCAGTTGCCCATTCGCGAATTCTGCTCCGTCGTCGTCGGTCTAACGGTCTTGCTGCACGCATCTTACGGCACATTGGCAGCGAAAAAATCGCGCTAATAATAAATTGAAACCGAAATCAGAAGATCGGAAATCCAAATAGAGCGTACACCCACACAAAAAATCCACAATCAATTGTAAGAAATCCCGATTGAACTTTTTCAACAATACAATTTATTGCTTTGCAATGACAATTAATCACGGACTTGTGCAAGTGCGTGAGTGAGATGTGTATGAAGAGTGTTTGCCAGAGTGTGTAGAGTGTCTGAGTGTGTGCTGGATTGAGCATGAGAATTGTGTGTGTGTGTCTGTGTTTGTGTGTGCTGAAGCTTAACACGGCTCACTCTTGTCTCGAATTCGTTCTGTTCTGTTGCCAAATGTGGTCAAAGCGAAATAACAACAAAATAAAATATACTCACACACACACAGTACGAGCGTACACCAATACGTGTGCGTACCAAGTGCTTTTTATGGTTTTGAAAAATACTGTGAGATTCGATTGTCACCTGCAGGATCGATTGGATCGTGTTGCCTTGCTGCTGGAATATCTCACACGACAGTTTTTCGTGCTCACCCCCAGCCCTTACATAAAGAAAGTACTGCCCCGCCGATAGCATCTGCAAATTAGGCAAAGTCCAAAAGCGAACTTTTCACGGTTGGTCTCCACATCCACATCACACATCGCTCTTATTCGTTTCCTTTCCTTCCTTTGCTTTTATTATTTATATTTTTTCTGTATTTTGCCATCGTTTTGGCTTTTGCCAGTGTTTTTCATTTTTCATGGTTTCATTTCTTTAAATAAGTTTTATTTTTAGCATTTTTAGTTATTTTTGTGTATATGTTTTTTTTTTTCATTTTCACACACCAATTTCGCTGCTGTGGCCCGCTGTTTGCTTGATTATTTTTCGAAATGTTCATGCCGATTCTTTGGAATATACACAGCCCCGAGAATCCGGGCACAGAGCACAGCACAGCACTCTGTGTGTGTACACATAATGTCGGTGTGAAATCTGTTCAAAAACTATAGATTTTCGGCAAAAGTCGAAGGTGCAGAAGCATATTCCTTACAGTTCAATTCAAGCTTTCAGTAAGCTTGCAAAACTGGCTTCAAAGGAGCAACTTTCGATGCGCCTTCAGCTCGGGAAAAATAATGGCAACAGGAACATCTTCATTCTGTATTTTCTGGGATTTTTCCATGATCCAAGAGCGCTTCTTTTTCTATTTCTGCTCAATTAAATAAACAATTCCTGTGCAACAAAATTGAATTAAACAATTCTCTTGAACCCACAACAACAAAATGTGCTGCTGCTAGGAGCTGCGCTGTCGCTGTCGCTGCGCTGCTTCCCTCTCTTTGGGTGTTTCTTGTGGTCTTGTCGACTTTTTATGGCCAGACTTTTTGTCTATTTTTGTTGCCTCATTTTTCAAACACTCAAACTGTGTTGGCCACAATGAAATTACACACAACAAAATCGTTGCGTGATAAATAAAAAAGTAAACAGACAAAGCAGCCGATTATGATTGAACGCACACATAGAGCATAAAGTTGGGGAATGGGGCAAAAAAAACGTTTTTGGCTTTGATTGTTGGTTGGCCTCCAAAAATGCCAAAGTCTCAGGCAATTGTCCAATATTCAAGTGGGGGATAAATCTTGCAAACGGCAAATTACCTCGAAAGAGAGTTCCGCAAGACCTCAATACGAGTGTGCATACGAATAAGCGAAATGATTGCTGGTAATCATAATCAGTCGAGAATTTGTCAGTTTTGTACCGTTAACAGACTCTGGCTCTCGCTTGGTCGCATCTTATGCGCTGCTAGAGAGGGCATGATGGGCTACAGCATACGAAGAGCTTCTACCGAACTTCACTTCACAATACAATAAATATTTAAACTCTCCCTAAAACGACCCGTCGGACTTGGTGTACAAGCAAAAGTCAAAAGCAAACTTTTTTTCCTAATGCTGTTTTTCCATAACAAAAAATGTTAGCAACATCGGATAAATGTGTAAAAGAAGTAACCCTTCTAACGTTGGTTCTGCTAGGGTATCAAGAGCTTCGGCCTCCCCCGTGCCCAATCTGCATTTCTTGTTTTCTTTTGCTTTTGTATTTTTAAATTATGACACATGCGAGAGGCAAAGAGAGACGACCAAGCGACCAACCACCTCCACTCACTGGCGGCGCTCACTCGCCATCTTTTGGAGAGCGGAACTAACTCTTTGAACAGCTGCTGAGTGGGTGGGATGGACAGACGGACACATGCTATATTCGTCATGAGAGAAAGAGATGTGATTAAGGAGAAGAGTAAGTGAGAGAAAGGCAGAAGAAGAAGAAGACAGAGTCAGGAATGAAAAGAAGAAGCGAAGACAGGGAAAGAAGACAGGAGGAAGAAGCAGAGCAATTAAGCAAAGTAATTCGGGGGTGAGGGAGAAAAAACAGAACGAAAACACAGGGAAATACACTTTCGAGGATGTTTTCTGTTTGTAATTGATTAATTAAATTTTTGATATACTTTTTGTTTGTATATTTCCGTGCTGCGGTCTTGTGTCAAGTGCTAAAAAGCGGTTTTACATTTTATAAATGAATGATTACTTTTTTCATGTCCGGACTATAGTAAAGTACGCTTCTCAACGCTTAAAAAATAACAAAAAATGCATTACAAAAATGTCGCAAACACATTAAAGTTAAAACAGAAACACTTTGCGTATTTTTCAAGGATTTTTCAATGCATTAAAAGTATTCCATTTTCACTGAAACATTTATTTGCTTTAATTGTTTTGCCGACACATTATAATAAAAGTTAATAGCGCCTTAAAATCCTCTTGGGGTACCTTAAAAAACAAAAATCATAATTGATGTCATCCATTTGAAAGTGTTTGCATTTGTTTTAAACCATATTTTTGGTCTACTTATATTTTCCAAACAAATATATAAAAAGCTTTCCCCTTTTGCGTTTATCCATTTAATTTGCCACAACATTTTAATCAATATTCTGAACAAAATCAACAAAAAACAACACCCAGAACAATAATTATTCGGACCAGCTGAAACAAGTTTTTCATTTTCAACATCAAAATGCAAATTTCGGCTAGAGACTGAACAAAAAAATTCCAAATTCCAAAAAATCTTCAGCGAACATATTTTGTGTGTTTCTTAATAGTTATTCTATGCAAATTTGTTGTGTGTGTTTTTGTGTTTTCCGTTTTCGCCAATACAATGCCAAAATAAACGGAAATGGAATGACTTTGCACAGATTTTGTTCTTTGGAAATTGATGCTCAACTCGAATTAGTATTAGATTTCGGCATAAACAGAGAGGTTCACCTCATGGAGAGGACTCCCCCAAATTCAAAGCATTACTTAATAGATTTATGGCGAAATTGTAAATCACTGTGCTCACATTTTTGTTTAATGATTCATTTTTTCAAAAATTTCTCCAAAATCAAATGCGTCTGCGGATTGGACTTGGTCCGCTGATTGTGTGTGGGGGTTCAGCTGTACAGCTGGGACGACAGGTAAAAAAGACTTAGTCATAGGACCTATTTGTGGCTTAGAAACACCCACTTCTTTGAGTATTTCCAGCAACCCCAACAAAAGTTACGAATTTCAGTATGCAGAGGTAGGAATTTTGCTTATCTTTTGCATGGGGGTATTACCGATTCAACAAACTTTTGACCATATATTAAAAACTTAAAAAATGATGTGTTCTGCAGCATAATAAGTCGAGCTCTATGCAATTTTTTCTATAATTTTTCACGCTAAAACTTTCCACTCCTACTTCTCCCTGCCTGTCGTAGTTGGGACGCCAAAGTTTATTCTATTTCTTTTCACTCCCTTCCAGGGTATCAGTCACATCGACCCATGAATTCCTCCTTCTACCTCCTTCCTTGTTTGGTCATCTTATGTTTTTGGGGTTTATTGTGTGGTATGTGGATTTGCCTAAACGATTTGACTTCGTTCATGGCAAATGTTGATTCTTGTCGCACTCGTTTTTTGCCTACTTTTTTCTTCTTTTTGTTGTGGATCATTTGGTCAAGAGTGGGTGAATAAACTTCATGGGGCCTGATCGCTCTTTTTTTTAAACAGCAACAACAACAAAGTTGGTTGACAATGAATGAGTTGCTTGTTGACTTTGAGGCAAAAGCAAAAGCCAAAAGCAAAAGCAAAAAAGAAACACCAACAAATGAGTTTTGCTTGAATATTTTTTGAGAGCGAGAGTGAATGGCTTGGGCTTTGAATGATATGAGCGGGGAGAGGGGGATCAACAGTTGGCTTAACCTTTTTACATAAATCGAAAACTCTGGGTTGAAATTGGGGGGCATTATTCACGCAGAATTTGATTGGAAATTGAAATGTTTTTGGCATGCAAATGAAGGGAATAAAATTGCATAATTTGAGGAAAGTCTTTCAGGGTGATCTTTACAAATCCTTCCATCTGTTTTCTGCTTAAATAAAATCTAATATATTGCAGGGACAACCATAAGTCTCTCTTGTGTCATCTCCCTGTTAAAAGCACATTTATTAACAAAAGGCGAACAGCCGAACTGTCGAATTAGTAACTGATTTTGATCAACAAAATATAACAGTGCCAGCGCCCCAGGCAGTTGACTTTGATCTTAAAAGCCATAAATATAAAATTTGAATAGCCCACAGCAATACATAAATCACACAACAATTTAATGTTTTTGTTGCCATTATTAAATATGAGAATTTCTTTTAGTTTTATATCAAATATGTGAAAATATCTGTGCAAAAAGCGAGACACAAAATTGGAATTAAAGCGGCCGAGTCGGATCCCAGTTCGAGGCATTCATAAATCAAGTTCAATTCAATTAGAGGCAATCCGGGAACGACACAAAACATTGTCAGTGTGCACACATACGAGTATTTTCCCCCCTTTGTGATGTCCCCTCATAACCTACGACAATTTATAATTTTCACATGGAATGGCAGAAGAAATTCGCATGTAAATTGTGCAAAATGCGAAAATGATACGCGGACACACAATAAAAACATTGCAAAAACAATACACTAATAATGCAATATTGCACATGGCCAATAAATTGTTAAACAAATGTTATTCCTGTAATCAATAAATGAGCGGCACACCAGGGAGCTAAATAATATATGCGGAAATATTGCCCACCACACTTGCAACATGTTGTAACTGTCAATGTGGGCTATAAAAAATGCGACTTTATGCACAAAAATGGAATGCAATAATTTCGATTTCAACATGAATTTATTTTGCAACTTAAGCCCATAATTTAGCGCCAACAATGCACGAAAAATGTTGTTAATAATTCAAGGGGGGAGCGTACCGCCGAATCATAAAAAGAATTATTTAAAATGTGAAAGAAAAACATTAAAACATTTGCAATTAAAATTTGGAATATCCTTTGTGTTGTTTGGCAAATAAAACCCACTAGATAATCGCTCTTTGCATAACAAATTTTATATTTGATGCCATTTATCCTTTTTTTATTTGCTGTGCAAACTTTTTTTTTGGCAGCAAATAACTGAGAGAAAATGTTGGCAAAAAAATATATAGATATTTCTATATAGATTTTCTATATCTATAGATATTTTTTAAATACATTTTGTGACCTTGTGGATCTTTTGTCGCTTCGCTCAATCTGGCACACATTTTGCTGAACCGATTTCGGAATTGATGGCACGATCCCCAATCCCCAATCCTCAATCCCCATATGCAAATTATAATGCACACTGCACACTGACTAATGTCTGGAATGGCGGTGCTGATCGCATCAATCGTCGCTTGTCAATAGATACACGTCAGTCCCCGCCCCGAGCTCTCTGTCTTTGCAACACTCTTTCGCATTTTCCTATTTGCAATTCAAGGCAGACATTCATTTGTGCGGCGACAATTTGGCATCGTTTATTGTCAAACGCAACAACAGCAAGTCTTTATATGTTTTATTTATATATGAAATTATATACCAAGATGAAATCAGTTGAAGCTGAAGGCTGGACAACTGACATCTTGAATGTTCATGAAATCTTTTGGGGGGACTCAAACTTGAACTTGAGCAAAGGCGGGGCAGACCTTCAGTGCAATTAGAGGGGACTTAACGATGATCTTATCCCATAATCCCCCATGTGTACACACTGACTGAAAGAATAGCAATAATTAAACGAGATAAATATAAATTTTAGTTTAATCTAGAGCAAAAATATGTCTGCAAATAAGTTCATTCATTTGAAGAAGCTTTCAGCATAGACACAAAATATTTGTGAGACCTTTTAAAATATTTAAAATATAACAAAAGAGTGGAAAAAATGGTTTTAAGCTCCAGATAAACCTTCATTCTGCCTTATAATTATACATTTAATTCGTTAACAAATTATGTGCAACTTGTCGCCTTTGTTACATCCGCAAAAAGTTACCTTAATAAATCCTTTCCTTATCATTTGATAGCTAAAAGCGGCCTCTGTTTGTTGTGGCTAAAATCACTGAAATCTTCAGAAGTAATCCCACCGATTAATCCCATCCAGTTAAACCGCAAGCAGTATTCTAGTATCAGGAAAAGTTTTATATTACAGCGGCTGTCGCACTGGCCGTTGATAGAAATGTCAACTAATCAAGCGATCTTTCGCATCAACTTGTTGCCCCATTCAAAGGGGTATTCCAATATGATTTGGCACTGTTGTAGCCAACCCATTCATAAATGTCATCGTCAATTCTAATTCACGTCTTATTCTGTGCTCAATTGGACTGAAAGAACTATAAGAACTTTTGAGAGAAATGTTAAGGTCAATGCAAATTGGCTAGAGAACAATTTTCAGACAGCAACAAATAAAAGAAGAAAAAATGAACAAATAAAATAAAAATGTACTGAAATATGTAGAAATGTATATATGTACATATGTACATGTGTAGAGACATGTTTAGGTACATGTGTATGTGTGCATATTTATGAGACTTTTTGCTGTTGCTTTTCACATTTGTTTGTCGCGAGGGCTTCGAGCTCAACATTCGTGGCGCATTAATTGAACTTGAAGTGTTTTAGAGTCGCGCAAATATTTAATTTAAATGTGTCCATCAATTGCTGATAGACAAGAGCGATATATGCATAGATAGATAGAGTGTGAGAGAAGATATTTCCAATGTTCCGGTAAGAACAAGAAATATTTCTAGCGAGGCGTTCTAAAATTAGTCAAAAGGCGTGGGCCGCCACCCGCAACCATCAGCATTGAACATGACCAGGGGTCTGTGACGCGTCTTATGATCCGAAATGGAAGTGTCTATGTGTGCGGAAATATGTATAGAAATATACATAAATATATGTAGATATTATCTTTAAATATTTCTGATTTGTTATACATTTTTCTTGCAGATCCTAAGTGATAATAAAGCAAAAGCGAAGAGCGCGACAAAATGCATGTGCCATTATAAGAGCTACAAGTGGAAGATAACATTGGAGCAGTATCATAGCAAATAAGAGGAATATATACTATATGGACTATAACTAACTGATAATTATAGTTGTGAGTATTACAAAATAATTAAATCGACTTTTAGGGCTAATATTTTCTTATTTCTTGCAGATTTTACTAGACTTTTGCGAGTTTTACTTTACAAATAAATATAAATCTATATAGCACCTATCCCCCACACACAACCCCCCGCTCAGCTGCTACACACCCTTCCACATACACACATAAGCACCTGCAATGGGCAAAGATTACTACAAGACGCTGGGGCTGCCCAAAACTGCCACCGATGAGGAGATCAAAAAGGCCTACAGGAAATTGGCGCTGCGCTATCATCCGGACAAAAATAAAGCCGCAAATGCTGAGGAGAAATTCAAAGAGGTGGCCGAGGCCTACGAGGTGCTGTCGGATAAGAGCAAGCGGGAGGTGTACGATAAATACGGCGAGGATGGTCTAAAGAGCGGTGGTACGTAAAGGAAACGAAACTCAACCAAAAAGTACTCCCAATTGAGCTTCTATCTTCCCCTTTAGGCACTCGTAATGGCGGCAATACGAACAAAACATTTACATATCAGTTCCATGGCGATCCGCGTGCCACTTTCGCGCAGTTCTTCGGCAACAGCAATCCCTTTTCCTCCTTCTTCGACATGGGCGATAATCTGTTTGACAAGAATGTCTTTGATCTGGACACGGAGCCGGATTTCTTTTCATCGCCCTTCGGTGGTATTGGCTCACGGCATGGTCTGGGCAGTGCCTTCAGGTTGGTTCAGCTTCGCGTAGACTTTGCCTTAGTTTTTGCTAACCTTTTGTAGGCCCTCTTTCAGATCACACTCCTTCAATGTGCACACACCGTTCAAGAAGGAACAGAAACAGGATCCGCCCGTCGAGCATGATCTCTACGTGACTCTGGAGGAGATCTATCATGGCTGTGTTAAGAAAATGAAAATCTCCCGACGTGTCGTCCAGGCGGATGGCAGCTCCCGCAAAGAGGACAAAGTTCTGCAGATATCCATCAAGCCCGGCTGGAAGTCCGGCACGAAGGTGACCTTCCAGAAGGAGGGTGACCAGGCGCCCGGCAAAATACCCGCCGATATTGTGTTCATTATTAGGGATAAGCCCCATGCCATGTTCAAGCGCGAGGGCAGCGATCTGCGCTACACGGCGAGGTTGACGCTCAAGCAGGTGAGTTTGATGCAGCCAGGGGAGCTGCAATAAAAGTCGAAGGGTTAGGATTGGTAGGGGAAAAAGGAGCGTTCTCACCTAGATCTACAATCTCTTGTAGTTTTGCAGCTGAAGTTCTCACAGTATGGCGCCCAATTAGAGGCGCAGCCAGTGCCTAAATCAAATTGTAATGAAATCAGGCAGGCATTATGGTTTTGGCAAATTTACCATATACGCAAGACAAGCCAAACAGCAGCCGCCAAATTGGTCAACATGGTCAAGTTTCAATTAACAACAAGCAGGCAGCCACAGCTAGAGCTTTGAGAGAGGGCAAGAGAGAGCGGCAGACACGCACATTTTTGGGCCGCTGTAATCTCGTCTCTCGAGCGCGTTGTCTCCCCCCAACTGAGGTGTTAAAATTTTACACACTCGCAAGCGGCGCAAAACTTCGCACAAATATTTTTCGATTTTGCTTGATACTCAACGCATATGGACAGATTCTAAATAAGGAAAAACGTATATCAAAAAATTTTGAAATACTCCAAAACGAACAGAAACCCAAATGACACGCCACGAAGTTTGTAGTGATGTTAAAATTGTTAATTGCATTAAGTAGATTAAATAGTTGCAACTCGGTTTCAGTGCGTAGATTTTTAACATTTTATTGCTTGTTAGTGCGACAAATTTAGTAAATATTTTTGGGCCTCACTCGCTATGGCAAAGTATTTTTTAAATTTATGAATTCCAATTTTGGTTCCACGGGTTTTCGTGTTTTTTCGAGCTTAAAGTGTCATGTTGCTGTTTCTATATAGAAATATTTGACACGGTTTTTAGTTTAGGTTTGTTGTCATAATTATTTGGGTAGGTAAAGAGATTGTTGCTATGGGAATGAGTTTGAAGTGTGAGAATGAAAATGTTGAGTTGGTTAGAGTTAATCCATGTCGCTGTAATTCTCTTTTTGCTCCCCTCTGTAATTCTAATTTTGAGACACGCAAAACGGTGAAATGCCGCTCCACAGCGCGCTGTGCTAAACTCTCCGAAAAGCAACTGCGCTCAACGCATTGCAAAAGCAAAACAGAAAGACATTTTCTACCTGCGATGCAGTTACCATTTGCCTCTTTCTCTTTCTAACCCACGCTCAGGGGTTGCAGCGGTTCAGGCGCAACGCGCTCTCGCTCTCATTAGCATTGATCGTCTCTGAGCGTGGATCCTCTCTCAGCTTTCACACACGCTCTCACAAGCAGAAGTGCAGCAATGGGACAGGCAAATGACCCAACAAACGGTAAATCAAGCTAGAAGATGAAACCCATATAAAGGAGAGGCACGCAGGTAGCGGAAGCTTACACACTCTGCCCTGCCTCAAATAAATCTTTATTAAACAGCCGCGTGGCTGTCGCTCGTAGAATCTCTCTCTCTCTCAAAAGCCGCTGCCATATGGCAATTGTAGCATACGCCATATATGGTTCATCCACATAATTGCCAACAAAAATTCAATTTTTTTCCAGTCATAATTTGTTGTCGTTGTTGTAGCCTGCCTGTTGTCGCGGCTGCATTAAATTTACGAGTAATACGACCCATAAATTACATCATCGTTTACGATAAAAATTCAAGTCAATGAGTTTCGAATTAATTTTTTTGTATTTTCATTTCGCCTTTTTTGTTTGGGCAAACAGTCTTTTGATTGAGATCTGCGCTGTGACGTTGAAGGGATTTAAATATTGGCAGTGATGGGTGCAGAACAATAGGAATAAATAAATGATAGTAATCCTCTAGGATTTTCAATGTTTGGAAACTGTTTATCAGACTTTAAAGAGCAGAAATCAATGCGGAGCTGATGGTATGCTGAATCTTTCTGCACCTTAAAAAGGATTTCCAATGGATCGTTTCAATAAATATTTACATTTCCAAGTCCCGAAGCGTAGACTCTGCCACCCCAGGGCCGCTTTCACTGCACATATTTTAGAAATGGAAATTAAATTTAACAATGCTTTTGTTTTCAAGTGCCTGCGTCAGAAATTCCGCAGTGGCAGCAAAACTAAAATTGATGAACAATTCAAGGATGTACAACCAGGACGAGTCCTCAACAGACTGGACAGCAAACTAGACTGGGTACTGGACTGGGTACTGGGACTGTGTGCTGTGTTCTGGTTCTCAAACTCGCTTGTAACTGATGGCCAGACGCCGCAGCGTTTCTCCTGTTGTTATCCCTGTCTGTCTGTCTGTCCTGCCCGAATGGCATTGTCATTCGATTGGTACCGAGTACTACAAAATCATTTGCTTCGAGTGCGGGAAAGTCCCATATTTTTTTTTAGAAAAAAAGAAGCAGCAAAAACTCCAACTCCATAGTCGAAAACTTCGTTTGCATTTTGATGACAGTTGTCAGCAGAAGGATGAGGCGAGCTTCAGTCGGGGAAAGAATAGAAATAAAAGAAAAAGAATAATTCTTTATGACATGCGATTGAATGTTGTTGATTTGTTTTCACCATCCAGCCAGCCAGCCAGCCCTTTTTGCCTGAGTCCTGAGCTCTTTCAGTGAGAGTAATTGTCTAGTGCTGCGTTCGAAATGAATGCGGGAATGTGCGGAAAACTGCGGGATAAATCTACGGGCGGGAATTTATGTTTGCTGCCTGCACTGCAACTTGCCATTAAAAAGCTGAAGCTGACATTCAAATTTATCATCTATCGCTTGATTTACATCTGCCTTTTTTTTGTTTTTAGATATGCCAGCTTTGAAAATGGGCCGCCATTTGAAGCTGCCATTTTTGTGTATCCTACCAGCGGGTGTTCAACTTTTGATGAGGGTTTTGTAACGCAGAGTTGGAGGTGTCTTCTGTGACACTCTCAATAGGAAATATTCTCTATCTTTACAAGATTTCTGGAAGCTTTCCTAGCCTATCCAAAACAGGTTATCTATTAGAAATTTGTCTCAACGATTTGATTTTGATTTTTATCTTGGAATGGCTAAAATAAATAAATGTTTCTCTTCGGCTACACCTGAAACTTCAACATAAAACAAAACACATTTACCACTTTTAAATATTTAAAGAAATAAAAAATGTATCTTAGGTCTCAAAGAGCATCCCTGCAGCGGCTTCCCTGTCCCGATTTCTAGTTTAATTTTAGGACTTGTGCCTTGGCCATACCTGATCGCCGCTGAGAAGTGGTCGCAAAATTTTAACGTTTTATTCCCTTTATATTTTGCGTTCCCCCTGTTTTCCCGCTGTTCTCTGTCTCTCTTTTTTTTATTTTGGATTGTGAGGAGAATTTTTTATGCTTCAGCTTCCCGTAAAAGGTAGCAAAGTATTTAAGCGTTACAGATTTTTATATGCGAACATACGTGGATATATATTTTGAGTTTTTTTTTGCGTTTTGGTTGCTTTACTTGGGACAACATTTTCAACATTTCCATTAAAAAAATATTGATGCTGGTCGACCACATCCACATAGTTGTCGTCATCGTCATCATGGGTATGGGACGGGTTGTTGTTGGGGTCTGTCGTCATCAGTTTATGTTGTCATCGCCTTAAATTCGCCATTCAGCAGAGCTCGAACCTCCCCCCGATGTGCTCGCATATTTAAATATTCATAAGGTGTGCACTTTGGTTTGGAATATATCATTTTTTTGGCGCTGTTTTACTTCTTATTTTATTGGGTGAGGCCCGAGAGCACAATTGACAACTATTTAACAAGTGTCCGGTCAAGTTCTTGGGTTACAAAACACTTGTGACAAGTTATGGATTGGCATAAAAATTATTATATCACACAGTTGCCCGTTCCCGATAGGCATCTCTGGGATTGGCTGGAGATTTCAAACCCTTTTTTCAGTACATAAATCATTGATGCGGTGCGGATTGACATCCAAGTTGTTTTGGCTTATTTATGGTATCTAGTTGGAATATGTGAAAAATGATTGTCTATTGGGGTTCGCCGACCCAAAAGGATTACGCATGATAATCTGTCATTTCAAGGGTTCCCCGATAGGGAAATGAAATGTTATACACAGCAATGCTGAAGATATGCTAACAAGGCAAGTCGAAATGGTGGGCAAACACTTCGATCCCAAGTCAAAATGGCAAATCAATCTTACGAATTCCTCGGGTGCAATGTGTCTATCCACTTAAGAGCGCTGCTTTGCATAGGAAATTTATACAGTAGAGATGGAAGATACACATCGGAGAAATACTTTTAGTGTCATTGTTCAAGGGGGTACCAATTTTTGATAGTTTTCTATAGCGATACTTTGGTGGGTAAGCTGAACATTTTTTGAACACAGAACACAGTTCTGTGTTACTTTCTCTGTAGAATGTATGTAAAAATGTATGCGTGTACATATTTACATATGAATTTATGCACATTTCGGATATTAATTGCATTCTCATTTGCGTGCCTGCTGCTGTGAGGCTGTTCTCAATGTGCAAACTTTCGCTACCTGCGTATATCTCTCCTTCATTTGTTTCTCAACTCCTAGCTTGATTAACCGTTCTTTCGGTCATTTGCCTGTCCCCAAGTGCTGCACTCGTGCTTGTGAGAGAGCGTGCCATGCTCAGAGAAGATCAAAGAACTGAGCTTATGAGTGAGAGCGCGAGATGCGCGTGTGCGCCTGCACCGATAGGCGTGGGTTACAAAGAGACAAGTTGTAATTGAGTCGCAGGTAGCGGTTTGTCTTTGGGTTATGCTCTTGCAATGCGTGGAGCGCAGTTACTTTTTGGAGAGAGCGCTGCAGCAGGGTGGGTCACTGTTGGAAATTACCAAAAACAGTTCAATGTGAAATGAAAAACTTTGTATAAGTCAATGATTTAATTCTTTACCTAAAAACTAGATTTTTTGTATCATTTATTTTATTAGTTTGCTCTGCACTTGTTACACTTGTAAAAATGATTAAAGTTGTTTACGTGCCACGAAAATCCCTGAGAGTGAATCACAATTTGTGTGCTTTCCTAAGACCCTGCGAGATACACAAGTTTTTCGATCAAAACCCTCAATGATAAGCCCAAACCCTCGAACTTTGATGATAAGATAAGTTCGGGCTCTAAATAACCAGCTGATATGTCGGTAAATGAACCCAAAAATAGTCTCCAGACTTTAATTAAAGCAGCTTAAAGGAATCAGAGATTTCCCTTGAGCAGAAAGATTGAAACGGATAAAGTTTCGGTTCTAATTAAGTAAGCCCCAGACAGCCCCATCAATGTCTTTGGGCCCAGACAAACGCTGATTGATGCCCATCTTTTAGTGGGCCAATTAAACAAATCGTATGTCAAACGAACAGAACAGAACAGAACACAGACGTATCAATGGGCAAAGAAAGGGAAAGCAAACAAAGAAAAGGGAAAGGGAAAGGGAAAGGGAAGAGGCAAAACTCCAATAGAATGGACATGAGAGAAGCACAGAAGCGTGTCAACAACATGTTTAAACACGAATTAGGCAACATAAAAAAGGATTTACAAATGTTATGTTCGATACGCAAGGCAAACACAGAGCGAGGACTAAGAAAGGAGCAGCATAAGAAACACACAGAAATAGTAGGGAGTAGGGCAGAAAAAGGGCCAGCTAAGAACATAAACAGGATTACCAAAAAAAAAGATTGATAGATTTCTCTTCTGCAACTGTGGGACTCATGTGTTTGTGTTTGTTCAGCTTAGAAATTGAGTTGTTGTGGTTATTGTGCGGGGTCCATTTTGATTGATAAGCCAAGTGCAAAAATAAATACAAAAATAAATAAATAAACTTATCTTCATTGATTTTTTGTTTGCAGGCACTCTGCGGCGTTGTCTTCCAAGTTCCTACCATGTCCGGCGACAAGTTGCGCATCAGCACCATGCAGGAGATCATCAAGCCGAATACGGTGAAGCGTATTCAAGGCTATGGTTTGCCCTTCCCCAAGGATACCACCCGAAAAGGTGATCTGCTTGTGGCGTTCGATATACAGTTTCCCGAGAAATTGACTGCCGCCCAGAAGGAGGTGCTACGGGACATGTTATGAAGGGAAACGCTGGTGCACACAGCCATGAGCCATGACTCAACGCACTCATCCATCCCCAGTTTGAAAGGAACGTGACTGGGCTTAGTCATACCATACACACACACACACACACACACACACACACACACCACGCACACCACGCACACACCACTCCCACACACACCGAATCAGTCGCTCTCTCTCTCTCTCCTTTTTTGCTTGTTTGTGTTCGATACATTTTTGCGCATTTTTTTACAGGAACTTTTTGTATAACCCTTTGTCACCCCCCTCCCCAAGACGGTTTTGCTCATTTACGCCCTGCCCACCAAACCGGTCCCTAGCTACATGTTTACATACTCGTATATGTTGACCATAGTTATTATATCATTAATTTTTAATTTATTTGTCTAAATTAAAGCTACATTTAATAAATTACACACAAAAAAAAAACACACACATGTGGAAGAAACAACAAAAAAGAACAAGCGAAATTTATGTGAAGAAGTTTTTTATATTTTTAATAGGTTTTTTCTTAAGTTTTTAGATTTTGTTGAGATTTTTTGGAGGAACGACTAAAAACTAAATTAACCTTCATTTCATTGTTAAACATTGCCAGAACTTTAAGCATATAAAGTTGCTTGGTAAAAACCCAACACATTGTTATGTTTCCATGCATTTCCCTGTCCTCACATCATTCTCATAGAAGCAAAAACTTTCCTGCCCAAAAAAAAAAACAGGAAAGAGTCGAAGTGAAAAGTGAAATTTTCGTTTTGGTAATCGTCGAGCGTTTGCCTAATTAGCTGCCGTCGCCTGTCTGGCACACCAGAGAGTCAGTCCTCTGTTCCCCCTGTCCATGTCAAACGGAATGCTGCTGCTTGTGCTCCTCGTTAAGTCATTAAAATTGCATGAAGTGAAAACTTTATGGTCTGCAAAGTTTGCCTCAAAGCTGAAACTAACCAAAAAAAAAAGAGGCGAAAATTTCGAGCAAACCGAAAAGAATGAGACGGGAAAGTCCAGGCAAAGAAACCAACATCAAAGCTGGCAAAATGGTAATTCGTTTAAACGAAATCCAAGGACAAGCGGCACATAGAACGCATTTCATTTGCAGACAATAAACAGGCAGCAGGAGGAGGAGCCACAAAAACAACAGCAACAACAACTGGCGGGCAAAGTAAATAAATTAAATTCTGAACAACTCTTTGCATACAAAATAGAGGAAGAGCCAGGCAAAGAGTGCGCCAAAAAAAAGATTCAAAAGCTTTTGCTCAGATTTCAAACACATGCCAGAACGTGGGCAAAGAGGAGGAGCGAGAGCTGAGGCTGCTGCTTTGCAATGGATACCAGAGAGACAGCCAGGCGAGCCAGCATTCGATATGCACGTGCCTGGGAGCACTCCACACACAAACTTCTGACTGACACTGTAACAATTCGTAGCGATTTTCCACTTATTTGCTGGAAAAACCAAAAATAAGAAGAAAAGGAAAGGCAAAGGCAAGGGCAGTGGCAGCGGCAGCAGCAGAGGCAAAGGCAACGGTAAAGCCAAAGGCTGATGCAGAAGCAAAGACAGCGGGAGAGGCAAACGCAAAGCCAGCGGCAGAAGCAGCGGCAGAAGCAGCGGCAGAAGCAGCGGCAGAGGCAAAGGCAGCGAGAGAGCCGAAGGCAGCGGCAGAGCAGAGGCAAAGGCATAGGCAGCGGCAGAGGCAAAAGCGAAAAACCTCAAAATGGTAGGCCCGAGGATGAGCCAGCAAGAAGCGCAGAGAAGCGAAGCGTAGAGAAGAAGGAACACGGAACGCCAGTCAAAATCACAGAAAATCATCGACAACTGGCAAATGTGTGAATTGAATTTTCAAACAATTTTTGGCCCGAGTGCAGCAGGAGCTGGAATGCTGTCCTCCGCAGCCGCAGCAGGCCTGCCCTGCCCTGCCCAAAACCTTCCCAGTTCAGCCTTCAGCAATGGGCTCCTTCCTGTTGGTTCTCTGTTGCTGGCGCTTTTCAATTCCCTTTACCCTCCATTCGCTGCTTTGTTCGGGGAACGTGCATGATTTGAGATTTGATTTGGGGCGGCTACATTACAGTCGCTGAAAGCCATCCGACGCGATGCTTGGGTAAACCTCGTTGTCCTGTGCTGTTTGTCCTGTGTCCTGTGTCCTGCGTTTGAAGCGGTTTTTAAACATTTCGCTCACGTAGCGGATGTTTATGCCATTAGCGTTTAAGTTTGCCCACCATACAAAATGCGTCTCGTAAATAAAGCCAATGCTGGGCTTTGTTTGGCTTTTTTTCTCCTGTTTCCAAAGGCAGTTCCTGCTGCTCCTGTTTCGCTGGTTGTTTGGCTGCTCCTGTAATTGCCACTGGTAATCGATGCTGCGGCTAGTTATTGAAAATTACGATGGACGCTGGCGCGACACGGAAAGCATACAATTAAGCGAATTTACGCGGCGACAAAGAGAGCAGTTTAAGTGGAGTGAATTTCCTTTTCACTTGCTTTGGCTTGCAGGAAAGAATTATCATTCAATTTTTGTTGAGAATTTGGTGAACCGCAGCTGCCGATACTCTCTAATGTCTCGCAGCTTTCGGTCATTAATGACTCTAGAGTCAAGCCAAGTCTTTTCGGGCTCAAAAGTTGCAACAGGAATCTTTGCCAATTTCTTGGGAGGCTTTAATAAAAGTTTCCACAAAACAGCCTAAAAATATGCAACAAAAAACAAAATTAAACTGAAATTTCACGCCCAGCAACTCTCACGAATAACACTCGCAACAGCAAGACCCACAGCAATAGCTGCAGCAATTCGTACAATTATCATCGTTGTCCTGCAGATCGATTGGAGGATCGCCACAGCCATTGCTGAGGGACTTGCACTGCTTGGCCAGTTGCTGTTGCGCCGCACGATGCAGTCGCTCAATGCGCTGCTTATACGTTTTTTTGGGCGCCAGAATATTGCTCTGACACTCGATGTGATAGAACTGGCAATTGGTTTGCAGGCACATAAATGGTTGAGGCAGTTGGGCAGGGCCGGCAGGAGGTTCCTCTGTCACAGTGTCTGCAGGTTCCCCTCCACAATCCTGCAAGCTGCTCGCGCTGATTGTGCTCCTCTTTTTGACTCTCTTCACTGGAGTTGCCTTCTTCTTTTTCAGCTTCTTGGTGAAGATCTTCGTGTAGGTTGGCTCTGTGATGGCTGCTTGGATCTCCCGCTCATACGAATCCTGACCCTTGGCAGCGTTCTTCTTAAGGCTGGACACCACCTCATAGCGATGATTAATCTCGCTGATTGTGCGCAGTGTCTGCTCAAAGGATATCTCCACCTGCTCCACAGCTTGCAGCGTGCTCAAAAGTAGATTATTTTTCAGCATTTTTCAACAGCAAATTTGAAGTTTGTGAGACGAAAAACAAAAGCAACTCAAAATAGTTGCCCGACTTGAAAGGAAATCCAAAACCCAGGCGTACCCTTAGTTAGTATTTGGATTTGTCATTGGAGGTGGGAAATTCCGATATGAATCGATCGTTGGGGAAAATATGTGCGCTCGAGTGGGGGCGCCTTATCTGGACATAAAACTGATAAAAATTAGCCTATTTTTCCTATATAAAGGTTGTCCTATAGCCATGAACTTCAGTTTAGTTTTGAATTTACCCCAGCCAAGATGTCGCCACCACCACCGCAACCGCACCATCCGCCGCACCACGGACCACCCCACCAGACGCCGGTGCATCCAATTCACCATGAGCCCCCACATCATCCGTCGCCACCACACCATGACCCCCATCACGGAGCTCGCTAGGAAATCACTTAAACTGGATGTTGGATGGGCCCCACTTTCAATTTAACTATTTAATTACTTTTGTGGTGTTCAAGTCAAAAATATATGCCCCAATTCAACCAACAATTTTGCCTTCAACTGTCAACCCGTCAACCTGCCCTATCTACATTGGTGAATAGATAAAAACCCAGTATCAAATATTGCGATAGTCTTTCAAAGCTCAAACAAGGATTTCAAATAAATGAATAAATATATAAACAACAATATTGATGTAACAAAAGTATAAACGTAGTGGAATATTTTCATTTTGATTTAAAAAAATATATTTCATCCACAGCGATTGGAAAAAAGTGATGGGAGTCGATTATGGACTGTGTTTTACTGAGAGTTCATGTTGCATGAATCTTTATAGTTAAAATTAATAACTATGCAGTAAATATGGATCAAATTGCCTTCAAGTTGTGCCATCCAATAAATAAGTTGAACAAAATATTAACCACGAAGGCATTTCTTTTCCCAGAGTAGAAAGTAAGAAAACAGTTGAAAAACGTTGACGAAAAATATGTTGGAAAATATTAAATGCCAATATTTTAAAGGAAAGGGTAAGGAATATTAGGGCTTTAAAAGGAACTACAATGATTAAGTCATTTCGGTTTCGGTTTATTTATTGTATTTTGGATTATATCAGTTGTCACGCTTTAGTTCCATTTTTTAGTTATGCTCGTTCCCTTCTCCAATATCAGCATTCATTAAAGCTTCCTTAACTATTCGGATAACTATTTCCAGTGACGTATAAATAGGCTCATAAGTGTATGGTTTAATTCTGACATTGGCCAAAGGAAATCCGGAGGTTCTCATCCATCTCTCTACCCATCAACACTTTTGTCATTTGATTAATATTAGTTATCATATTCGAAACGTAAAACACAGAAAATGTCATGTTATCGAAAATTTGGTAAGACATTTATTTTGTATCTTCATTTCCGCACCCCAAAACAATATTTTGAAAGGATTTGGAATAAATTAAATTGGATTTGGATTTTGAATAAATATTTGGAACAAATTTGTTGCACTTTGTATTAAATTCTTGTCACTTTTCTATTAAGATTTTTGTTTTGTTTGCTTATGAACTAATTGTATCCCGTTGAATCCTAACGAGGATGCATTGGAGGGCCGTGATGATGTGATGGCCCATGGCAGGGTGGTCCGTGGTGCGGTGGTCCATGGTGCGGAGGTCCGTGGCATGGTGGCCCATGGTGCGACGGTCCATGGTGCGAAGGCCCATGGCATGGTGGCCCATGGTGCGACGGTCCATGGTGCGGTGGCCCATGGTGGTGTGGCGGATGGTGGCAATGATCGTGGTGTGGTGGCGGCGACATCTTGACTTGGCTAACGACAAATTCGTACTGAAGTTCTGTCAGCCTTGACTTACCATTTATATGATTCCAAAATATTGTTTCGAGTGCATCACTGGACTTATCGGAGCCCACTACTGCGATAAGAACGGGCCCGCCCGTCCATAAGCTCCGTATACCTACGGGAATTCCGAATAGACGACCATAAAGATAAGGGACTAGCCCATAACCAGAAGAGTTGATGTGCTCATGGGTGAAATGGCCGTAGGTTGGATGAGTTATGGATTGTTTTTGTTATGAAATGTTTGGCCATGAAAGGTAAACATTTATAAAAGTTTTTGCAATGCATAAATGAGGGAAAAGTGCATGGAATGGCTTTGAATTTAATTGCTAATTTTCGCATAAGAATTTTGCTTGGCTAATCAATCAATTCCCTTGGGTTCTGGCTGTCTTAACGTCTTAAACAAATGTCTGGACAACATTTTGATGATTGATTTGCCATGTTATTCCACTGAATTGAACAATTAATAAATTTCGTTTGTCCCAACAAATATTTCATTTGTTTTGGCGTGACATAAAAATAAATAAATTTCATTTAGATTAACAAATATTTCATTTGCCTAAATAAATGTTGTAAACATTATCTAAAGCTTGTTTTTGGCTGGTCCGATAATGTTTTCGCTATCTTATCGCTGTCTGGTAATACGCATTAGATTCCAGAGAGGTTCCAGATGCTATTAGTCAGTGAGGGAAATGATTGGAGTGATGATTAGTTGGGGACTGCGGGACTCCCGCTGTGGCTTCAATGGGGATGCACCGAAAGAGCCATAAAAACGCTTCAAACTTTTCAACTGAAACCCTTTATCAGCCATTGCCCACATCAAAACATTGTCCCGAAACGCACTGTACTCAGCCTGCCATCCATCAACCGTTTAATAATTGACTGCTTCGGCATTGGCTTTCACATCGATCGAAAACGAAGGGGAGACAAGAAAGGGGTTCAAGCAAAGAGCAAATAAAATTTATAACAAATCCAACAGACATACATCATTTTGATATGCCACGTTCCATCTCCTGCTCCGTATATTTGCTTAAGCAGGATGCTCCCCACCACACAAGGTTCTGGGAGCTGCTGGCCTGCGGGGCAACTCTTAGCCGGGACAGACACATTAATTTTACTGCTTGCTCCTCTAACCGCATGCAATTTTTCTTGGCTGCCGCTCAGCCTCCCCTCCCACCAGCTAACGGTTTGCAATGGCAGGAAGCAGTGGGAAGCAGTGGAAGCAGTGGAGGCAGTGGGCTGCTGTCGGGCAGCTGCGGGTTTGGGCTGTGCACATCTATCGGGATCCTTCAGTCAGTTAGTCAGTCAGCCAGATAAGTGCGGTTTATGTGCAGCACGTAGACCAACTCAATACACTCGATAAATTGCGGCGGGGCCGGCTGCTTAGAAACGGGGCGAAAACTTGACCGCAAGCAGTGGGGGGAGCAGGCAGAAAACGGAACGGCCTCGAGCACCAAATTGATGTTGTGCAGTTTCTTTTTTCTCTCTCTTTTACACTGCAAGTGCACTTTAACCCGCTCAAGAGGGAGCACAAACCCTTCCCCATTTGGAGCTCAACTTAACTCAATTTCGTTGCTGGCCCTTGGCACTTGATTAAAGGACGCGCACGAGTGGGGGTGTCCGTGCAAAGGCAAGACATTCCAGCGAGCCCACTTCAGCAACAAAATCCAAATTCCATTGCAAATTTACTCATATTAAAAGCTCATTAAAGATGAGCCCAGGCCCGCTCCTGCATAGCAACAACATTCCATGGATTGCACGGGGGAACAAGCAAATTCTGAACGGAAAATATGTTATTAATTTAAATTAATGTAAGACAATTTTCCATGTTTTTTTCCCCTTATGCTGCCTCTGCTTACCCCACTGTTTTCCCACTGCTTACTCCACTGCTTTCCCCACTGCTTTTCGCTGCTGCCTCTGCCTGGCTGAGCGGGAAATGGAAACTACTTTCTCAACGTTGCGCTGTCAGGTCGCGCATTACGGAAAGATGTTTTCCCTTTCCCTTTCCGCTTTCCGCTTTGGATTAGGAGTTCTAGAAGTTCCGTGGGGCTGCAGGCTCGTATGATGTATAGACATTGTCGTATCTGGGTTGGCATGAGAAATGGGCGGAACTGTCGGCGGTTGGGGCGGGGGTGGCCGCGTTTTGTGTGGATTTTATGGGTGCGGTTTTTGCATTTGTTCTGCGGTGACTCAGTTTGGCGTGGCTTAATAATGTGGCCCGACATGAGCCCATCATGACAGCTGGAAATTTTGCACATATATTTAATGGTTTTGTGTGTTTTTTGAGGGCAGGCCATAAACGCACAACAAGAAGCAGTCAAACTCAAGCAAATATATCAAAGCAGTTCAAAGCTCAAATAAGAAACTCTCATCACATCTGCAGCGGCAGCTTACAAGCGAGAGAGAGCGAGGGAGCGAGCTTAACAGTGCGCTGTTAGAAAGAGCGGCTAACGGCTGTTAGCAAGAGCGCCCGCCGACTGTTAACATTGGCTCGCTAACAGCGCTGCTCTGCGCTGCGCACAAAGCTTTTAGAATTTGAATTCTTCACTTTTCGTACACTTTAATCAAGCAAATGCACATCTGAGCGGGAATTTCACTCATCGAAAGCCATTGCCCGGCATTTCAGCCATTCTCTACACTTTAACCCACATTCAGTGTTGACTCGCTCACTCGATGGCAAATCACAGCCAGACAACTTCATTCCAAATGCCCAGAAGGTGGAGGAGGAAGAGCAAACAATTCGCATGTGCAACAGCTGCTGATGTCTGTGGCAACCACTTGGCTGTATCCCCCGTAAGCCATTGTTGGCTTGTTGGTTCGATAAACTCCCCCTGCCAACCGCCGCCACAAACAAGCCCCAGCTGCACTCTATCCGTGTGCTCTTCAGTCAGTCAGTTTTGAGAGCGAATGCCCAGCGGTGAGCAAGCAGTGAGCAAAAAACTGTAACGGCAAATGGATAAGCTGCGAGTCAACAAGAATGCAACGACGAAGACGGCGGTGGCGGTGGGAATGCCGGCTGAGAACCCCTTCAAGCGGCCAATGAATGCGCTGCAGAAGCAATGGTATCGAGTGCTGCTGGCCAGACGCGTTGGCTTCGGGCAACGCCCTCCGCCGGACGAGAAGGAGCTAACCTAGTAAGTGAGCAGCGAACTCAAATCAAATTGTGTGAAAATTGCAATTTCCTGTTGATTTAATGGCAAACATTTTGCAATTTCCCAGCGCCGATATTTGTCGCCAGCGTTACATGGCCGCATTCCGGAGATACAACGAACGTTTCCGCCGCGAAATGGCCAAGCACGAGGAGATGCAAAGCTGCGCCATCGATGCGATGCGGGTGCACAGGTGAGAGAGAGCCAGAAACACAACCAAAATCCACTTAACAATTAAAAGAAATTCCGCAAACAGAACCTTTGCCATAACCACGCTCTGGCTGCCATTGCACTCGAAGCAGGAAATCAACTCAACGCTGGAGACCCTCGAGCAGGTAAAATATCACAGCTACGAGGAGCGTGTACTCCCGGCTACTGCTTGCTGTTTGTTCTCAGGTTCTCAGTGCCGCGGAAAGACGACGCCTGCAGGAGATACTCAAGCAGGGCGAGTCACGGCGAACGCGTCGATAGAGCAGCGTGGCAGAGGCGCGGCGCTCGCTCACGTCGATAGAGCAGGGTGGGAGAGAGAAAGAGAGAAGTCCCGTTGCCACAGCTCAGCAGCAACGTTCCTGTCATCATCATCTGCCATGGCTAAGTGAATTCCATTTAGCTTGGATTTCACTTTGCCTTTGGAGTCTGATTTTACACTCCCCGCTCCACTTCCCCTCCCACTTTGCTGCTCGTCTTTGCTTTCTCTTGTCTCTGCGCTGACTGGAGCGTTGTCGTAAATATTTAATACAAGTAAAAGTGCAAAGTTCACTTTTTGGCTAAAACCGAAACTGTGTTGGGACTAGATCAATGTTTCAGCTTTTTGGAGGGGTTAAATGACAGCGTTCTAATTCTTGGACTAGTCAAAAAGGATGGGAAGTTGTTGTGGATTTTTGGTAAGAATTTGAACAAGTTTTGGAGTGGCAAAAAATATATGAAAAACTCTAGGAATTTTTATCGTATTTCAATGAAATTTTGCAACCATAAAAAGAGCAGAAAAAGGGCTTCATGGAGTCCCCTTTTTCCCCATTAATTCCTCTCCGAATAGAACCTCCTTCTGGGGTTCTAGTTCCTCCCTCAACACACTTTATCTTATTTATTATATTTACCCAAAAACAATCTGTGAAGCCTATTAAAAACTGCTGCCCAGGGCAAAGTTTTGCGCAACAAAATCTGTCATATACCAAAAACTAAATTGAAAAAAGACCAAAAAGGGCTCCTTCCGTTTGCACATTAAACACACTTGTTGGGGGGACGTCCCGAAAGATGTGAAAATATTTGCTAAAGACAAAAACCAAAAGGCAGCTTGAAGTCTGAGGCCTAACCCACTCACATATCTCGATGACATTTGTTGCCAGCTCGCCTCTTGGCTCGACTGTGGCTGCGAAATAGGCCAAACACCAAAAAAGCGCTCAACCCAATATCCTTGCCAACAGCAAACAACAACAGAAACAGAAACAGAAGCACAAAAAACACATTGGAAAAACAAAGGGGAAAAGCCAAAGAGGAAACCCGACTCGTAGGCGCACAGCTGTTGGAGCTGGCATATTGCCGAGTAGACAACAACAAAACTATTGAACAAAGTGGCGCCTGTCGCACTTTATGACGAGCTCTGCAGAACCTTCTTCCAGCCCCCGCCCCACAAATAGCAATCACAGAAATGTGTTCTAATTTAAAGCCATATAAGGAGGAGGAAAGCTTGAGCAGGGGGAAATGGAGAAAGAAGGAGTGGTGCTGCTTTGGATGCTCCAACAAATCGATGAGTTCTGTGCTGCCATGTTGGAGTTTTGTGGTTTTTAAATACTGTGAAAAAATGTATTCCTCCTCCTTTACACTGCCAAACTTCACCCCAAAATCGCTATACCCTGTTTGCCATACCCTCCAGCAACACCACAGCGAAAAGACAAAAGCAGCAGCTGCCAAGAAAAAAAGGCGGCCAGGCCCGGCCAGCAGACTGGGCTTCTACGATTGGGAAATGCTGTTGCCAGAATGCAGTTGGCAAAATGATTTTCTTATGTATTTTATGTCTGTTTGAGTTGTTTGTGTGTTGCCAGTCGTTCAAGTTGAAGTCAAAGTCGCTGTTGCTGTCGGGTCACATCGGGTCGTGGGTCGTGGCCCCACCCCAGTATCAACATTAGTTCACGGTAATGTCGTGAGCTCCACTTCTGGCCTCAGCTGGCCTCTGCCACTGGCTTTGTCAGCGTTTATTGATGGCATCAACGTGTTTTTCAATTTATTTTATTCTCTTTACTCCACAAAATTTATTGGCACACACTTCGTGTGGGGCGGGAGGAGGGAGTCGTGGCTCGGTTCGTGGCTTGTTTTTCTTGGCCCCACGTGCGGCTGCGTGTTATGATTGATGTTGCAACAATTTTGCAGCATGATTTTAGGCTGTCCATTGTGCCAGAGCGGGACAGCTATAGTGGGTGTGTGTTGTGTGTGTTTTGGCTTGTGGCTTCTTATGGCCAGACACGTAGGCGCCGTTAAGTTTCAAATTGCACAAGGAAATTCAATTGAAAAATGGTTGGAGGGGGAACAGTTTCACATTAAGGGGAATTAAGTTTGAGTATGAAAAATATAAAGAAATTATTGAAATTATTTAATAATTTCCAAAGAAAAGTCATGCCTTTTTTGTTAATTTCTTTGCTGATTAATCTCCAATCTCCCCTCACATGTCTGAGGAAATACTAGTCCTACTTTCAGCACTGCTTTTCCACCACAAAATTCCATTTCTCCATCGTTAATAAACATTTGACAATTAACCCAATTGCAGAGCAATTACAGCAGCAGCGCATCAATTTCAGGCTGCGATCTATTTGCTGTGTAAACCCGAAGACCTCGACAAAACTGTGAAATTGGCAAATGTCGGCAAAAGTGCAGAGGGTAAAACGGGAGTCAAGCCCAAAAGGGGGCCAACGTTCTAAGTATATGCACACACACACACACAGGGACACAATGAGTTGATAATCCCAAAGGCAAATGGGGAAGAGGGACTAGCAAAAAGTGGGGTGGGAGCGAAAGCAGCGAAGTTTTGGAGAGAGTAGCGGAAGAGTGGGAGTGAGCAGCGCAGTGGGAGCGCGAGCAGCGAAGTGAGAGCGCGAGCAGCGCAGTCGGAGCGCGAGCAGCGGAGTGAGAGCGCGAGCAGCGCTGGAGTGGGAGTGATATGTCAGTGAAAGATTCGTACACACATCCTCCTCCCTCCCTCTCCCCACATCTCCACATCTATGCAAAGCCATAAAGCAACAATAATAAACGCACATCATCATCAGCGGTGGAGGCTCCTGCCATACGGCTCCACTTTCAGTTTAACCTCCCCCGTCACCACTGCCGCTGCCACTGCCACTGATGCCGCCGCTGCTGCTGTCAGCAAAAAAGTATGAAATATCATCTAAAATAGGAAATGCGTAAATGCGAAATCCTACAGAACGGAAACTCCAACTGAAAGCGATGCGCAAACGAACGATGATGATTTTTCCCTCTCCCCCTGCCACACTCTCCCCGCTAAACCAAAACCCCGACTCCCGTCGCCACTGCCACTGCCACTCTCATTCTCTATGCTCTGTATGAAAGTCAATTTTTCATTTAGATAACTTTGACATACGCAAACGTCATGGAAAGGAAGGAGACACGGGCACACGGCACAGTGGACACAAGCGTGCAAAAATTTGTGCTCTAGTTTCAAATAATTCTAAGAAGAATATAAGTAAAAGCAGTCGAAGTGCAGCGATAGATTTCACTGTTTTATACAGATTCGCGGTCGGTTAGAATGGTGGCGGAAGCACCATTCTCTTCACTCAGTTCTAGCTTTCGAGTTCTTTCTTCGGCTGCTCGAGAGAGAGAGGCACGATCTCTTTCACTGCCCTGGCAGAGCGCTTTAACAGTGACGCGAGCGACCACAGGCTGTTATTGAAGAGCCCTAACAGTGAGCTGTAAACGGGAGCGGCTACATTCTGTTAGCGTAGATCTATAAAATGCGGCTGTTACTCTGCGATGTTATGATCCATCTATATTTTTCTTCGTAATTTCTATACGTTTTCCCATCCCTCTATCCCACTGTTCTTTGTGAGCAATGAACTGGGGAGCATGGGGAGCTCCCCATCCTCCATTTTGCATGTCCATGCGTGTTTGCCTGTGTGTGTCTGTCTGCATATAACGATTTAGACTTCGTGTTTAACCTCTGCCTCTCTTCTGTTTCTGCTGGCGCCAGTCAGTTTTATCCTGAGGGGTTTCATCGCGGAAATGCGGGCAGCGTTTTGATAAATGAATTTCCCCCCCACCACCACCTCCAGCAATGCCATCTCTTTCAGCACAAACACAAAGCGAATGTGTGTGTGTGTGTGTTTATGTGTGTGCATGGCTTAAATGAAATGTTAACAATTAAACAGTAACACGAAAAGACTATCAGAAGAGCAAGTCGGCAGGGGTTCAACACGCGACGGTTAATGAATAGTTGGGGTATTCTTGTGTGGAGGAAAAATTAAAAGATTAAGAGAGAAAAGAGAAGAAGGTAATGTGAAAGAATTGATCTTTAATGTTACGCAGAGTCCACACTGTAACAGAGCTCGCCGCTGTTAAGTGATCAGCTGCTTAACAGAGCTGTTTGCAGAGCAGCGGCAGGCGCTGTTAACAAGGAAATTATTTCTGGCGACTTTAAAGTTCTCTAAAATATGCAAAAATTAAACAATTTATGTGGAATTTTTACACAGCATTGTAACAGCTTCATAAGGATAATATTTCTAACCAAATCAATCCCAAAACCAACTCAGGAATACCTCTTCTATGCGTAATTCTGGGAACCAGTCTAATTCCGTGGGGTTGTTATGATATTTTTGTGTTTGTTCTTGATTTTTGCTGCTTTGTTGTGTTTTGCTTGGGTGGTTGTTTAGTATAAACTTACGAAAAACATAAGTGCCAAAAGGGATACACATTTATGTGGAGTGTGTGGGAGTGGGGAGTGCGTGTGGGCGGGGCGCAGTCTTTCATTAAGGAGGGTTGTTGTTGCTGTTTTGTTTCTTCGTTTGCTGTCTGCTTACCCGAGAAGTTATTATGTATTTACAGAGCTCCCCCGGAATGCCTCCACAACTAAGCAGACACTTACCGACTGTTGTAATCATAAAAAGTATTAAAAAGGCAACAACAAGCAGGAGAGGAAGTGGAAGTCGAAGGTTGTTTGCTGCATCGCTGGCCTTCTGGGCAGGACAGGTGGGGCCATTTGGCAGTTGATTGCCCATTTTTTGGAAGCTACACTTGTTTACCTACTTGAGATGTGGCTCAGGGACTCACGGGGGGGTTCAGGCATATTGTCTGTGTGTGTGGAAGAATCTGGCCGCGACTTAGGTACAAAATTTGCGCTTACGTTAGCGTGAAATGATGTTTGGGGGCAGGGTAATAAAGGTACGGTCTGAGCGTGTACGCTAGGGTGGTTCAGGGATGCGCTGTAGAGGGTTTTGGATGATAAAGTTAAAGAAGCTTTGAACGAAGAAAAGATAGGGAAATGAGAGAAATTATATTTAAAGATATTTGTTTGTGATATGTTTTTCGCTGTTTTTTCAACAAATATAACGTTTACCTCCTTTTCATTCCCACTTCACCTTCTTGCATGCGCCAACCCATACAAACCACTGCCTCACCTGTAGCGCACCACAATCATATTTCACGCTTTGCTTCATCCACACACACAGACAGACAGCGCAATATAAAATTTTATATGCGCTGCTTCATAACGCAAAATCCCCGGGAATTACCAAAAAGCCCCCAAACAAACGACCAAAAATTGAGCCCAACATTTTAATGAAATATCTTTAAAGCGAAGAGCCCGAGAGAGCATCGTAAATAAAACTTTATATTGATAAACGAGTGGATGCTTCATATGAGTACTCGTCCGTGTGCTGTATGCTATATGATTTACCCAGTACCCCTACCCTTTCCCCCTGCAGCTGTGAAAGTTCGCATGATATTTTATTAAAGCTCCAACTTAACCTTCAATATGCTGGCACAACATAAACTTTGCCCGCACACTCCCCACCCACGCGGCAGAACACTTTTTGTTATTGTTTGCCCATTCCATTTCCATGGAGAATGGATGCTGCTGCTGCTGCTGCTGCTGTTGGACGCAGGTGTTGGCTACGTGGTCGAAAGGCTGGCAACAAAGACGCCAACCGACTTGGAAGCCACAAAAGCAAACTCACCCGAAAGCACCCGGAACACAGACCCCAGACCGGGAGCAGACTGAACCTCAGACGGAGTCTGACATTGTCGGAAAAAACAGGGTACGTGGGGGAGGAAAGGTGAGCAATTTTTTGGTTTTGACTGCGTCTGGAAATATTTCTCGTACTTTGCTTGCTCTCTAAGCTCTCCTCGCTCCCACTGTCTTTGCTCTCCACTCTCCACGCTCTCCAAGCTCCTCGCTCTTCGCTCGCACTCCTCGCTCACAGCTCTGCTCGCTCTCTCCTCTCACTCCACTTTATTTTCATTTCGTTGTGCAGTCTACTCCTCCATGCATACCTTTTTGGCACTTTTGCCGAATTTATCGCATAAGCTTTTCGCATACTTCCGGGTAATTGGCAACGCCATGTTCTACACCTTCTCGAGTCTCCCTCCATTCGAGTGGGGGGACTGAGGGCGTGTGACTGTTGTGTTGCGCATTTAAAGGCGTTAAGGTGCAAATTTATTTCTATGAAACCTTTTACACACCCAGCATCCCATACATCCTTCCGTCCGTTCGTTCGTCTGTCCGCTAGTCCGTTCAGTCCCTCCCTAATGAGCACTCGCCGTGCGTAATATTTCTCTTCTACCCTTGACACATGGACGGACAGACGGACGGACGGGACTGCCTGGCTGGGGTCCTCGTTAGAGTCGGGTTTTCCACTTGTGGTTTGGACATTATTGTTCAAAATTGTTAAGCACATTTAAGCTTGATTTAGTTGCATATTTATTGTATTTTCCTGGCTGGGAATTTTCCCCCACATTTTTCTTTCTCCATTTTAATGCTTTATGTAAACTGTACTTTATTTATGTTATTTATTTTACTTTTGGAGGCTGGTAGGGAGCTTAAGAACTTTGCGTAATTTGGTTTAAGGTGGATCATTTCGTTGCATGTTTGCAGGAATTGTTTCCGAGGTTGTTAAAAGCTCAGATTGCCACAAAATGTAGAAACAATTTTGATTCAGACAATCAGCGACTGCCCAACTTTGATGGCGGTTTTCCATATTATTTACGAGCTCCTCTGCTGTCCATTTGCCCACTACCTAAACAATTTATTTGCCATAAAAACGTCCGCCGAACTACCTCCATAAATCACTGCAAACTACAAACGACAAAGGACAAGTAGGCACGGAAACGGGCACGGCTGAAGGACAACGGCAACGTTCTTATCATAATCATTTCCAGGCAGCTGCGCCAACTTCCGCCTGCCGCACAGAGATCGCCCATCAACGAATTTCGCCGTCTGTGCCGCCCCCAAGCCCTGCTCAGACGCAGTTTCAGAGGCTCCCACGCCAGAAGCAATCCAATCCCAGCGACCCTTTCTGTCGATGATGATGAGGAGCATGATTGAGATGGAGGTTGGGGTTGTTCCCTTCGCCTTCCGCATTGCTTTATGACCATAAATATTTCATTATGAATTTTTGTACGAGCGACGCATTTCGACATGCTATCTATAAGTAATTTTGCCTAGCTCTCAGTCTCCGCCTGCCCAACTTTGTCCCGAAATAAATAATAAAAAATGCAATCCGTTGCCGCTTCAATAAACCTTTTGCCTCCAAAAAGGAAACCCTACAGGAAAAATATAGCCATCCATTTTGTTGTTGCTGTTATATTTTTTACGCATAAAAATGCGTTGTTGCACGGTAGGGTTAAGCATGAGGTAGAATAAATGGGACTGGGACTGGGCCTCCAACTCCCTTTTTTTGACAGGAGTTGGAGGATTTGTGTTCGTGACATCTGCAAGTCGCATTAATAATTAAATCAAGCAATAAAAATTCAGCACGAGTGGCACGAGTCTATGCCCAGACTCAGACGCAGGCACAGAACCCTGATGGATAGCCCGCTGCCTGCCTGGCCATGAGACTACAAGTTGGGGAGCACAAAGCGGAGTGTGGGATGATTCTTAGTGGAATTGATTGACTTGTTGAATACCCTAAATATGTTTTTATGGCTGCGAACTAATTGGAAGACAAACTGAAACTGTAGCCAAGCAAGGCCTACGGTACTGCTTTTATTTCGTTGCTTCGCTGTCAAAGCTTTTTCTTTGTCTTCCCTTTTAAATGGTGAGAGGATCAACAGACAGATACAAAGAGAGCTTACGCCGCAGCTTCTGTCAGAGAGAGAGAGAGAGAGAGTGCTTCTCACCAAATCAGACAAAGAACAGGTAGAATTGTAACCTAAGCTCAGCTGTAGGTAGGCTGCGACGCGTCGCATCTTAGGTGCATATGAAAATATCTCGGGCAGCGCAGTCGGCGCACGAACAGCGTAAGAACTTCGTGCAGCTTCGGCCTATGCACAGAAAACCGCCACAGAAGCAGGTAAACACAATTGCACGGCAGCGCTGCTTCTTGCAGCGGCAGAGAAGCAAGAAACTTTTTTGTTGTCTGTCGCTGCTATAATCCGAATACTCCTTTGCAATACCCTACAATTATTGGTTAACAAAAATATACATAATATATTTGTACATAAATCATTAATTTCCATTGTGTACATACAATAAAAAGTTCAATTGACATTTTTCCTTTGTTTTATTTTGATTCTGTTGTTGCTGTTGTTCTTTTTTGGATGAAGTAACAAATTTTTGCACACGAATTGCTAAATTCATAATAAATGAACATTGGCTAGGGAGGGAAAATTGAAAATGCCGCCTGCAACATTCTTACGCACGAACAATTCCGTAATGAAAAGCTTCCCAAGAGCTGGAAGAGCAGCTACAGATGCAGAGGCGGAGGCGACGGCTGCCTGTACATTTTGCCTTCAACATTGTTGTTAATGCTCCGCCCCACAGCCCATCCCCCCGCGCACTCACAAATGCGATTAAAATTGTTAGAGCAAATTATGGAACGGAGTCCGCATTGCTGCCTGCTGCCTGCTGTGTATTTTTCTGCGCGTTTCCCTTTTGGGTTTTGTTTTGTGTATTTTTAATCTAATAAAAATAGTTTACGCTGTTGCTCATAAATTCGCAGATAGAAATTCCAGCAGCGTCAAGGAAATTACAATAAAATTAAGAAAGTTGCCCAAGGAGCCAAAGGGGGCCACAAAACTTCAAGTTTAATCAATAAAAGCCGCAGGAGAGCAGGCAGTCAGCGGGGGGCAGCGAAACTCCCATTGTTGCGGTGCTCTCTTTTTTTTTATCCTCTGCTTTATCTCTGGCCTTTTGCCCATATACGAGTGTGCATGTGTGTGTGCAGGTCTGACTGTATTTCGGCTGCCTCCCGTTGAGCTTTTGTGCTCCTCTTTTGTTTCCACTTGCTGTGGAGAGGAGCCCGGACTCCCCTTTGACACTGCGTCGGGCTCCAGTTTCGCCTGGTAAATATTTTAATTGAAATTATATTTTGTCTGTCATGCTAAAGGTAGGACCTGAACTTCACCTACCATGGGTATGGCTCCGACTTGGGCTACGGATAAGACGATGATGACATGCAAAGAAACACAATGCATTCCCCGAGCACACCTCTTAAGGATTATCTTGCAAAGGATTGCCTTGACTTTTAGCTTTGGTATCTTGGTCACACACATTCCCAACCACGGAGAATCTCTTGAGGGACAAGTTGGAGAGACGAGCGACCACAAGCCGGAGAGTGACTTTTGCATTGGGACCGACAAAACTTTTTCAAAGCAATTAGTTAAGGGCTTTTGCCAGAATTTAAACTTCCAAGCAGATATCCTTCTCTCGCTCCTCCTTCTTCCTTTGAGTGGCGTGTGTTATCGGCTTGAAGAGGACTTTGGCCAACATTTAATCAGCAGAAACTTTGTTAAGTTGACCAGGAACTTGCAGTCAAGCCAAGCGAAGAGAGAAATCCACCTGAACTCTATGGAAATCTCATTATAGATCCAGAGAGCAGAGTCCGAAAAGTTCTATTTAGCTTAAATAATATTTAAGGAAGCGTAAAACGGAAATGGCCACTAACTTGAGTGTTTTCCTGACCAAAGAACAAAGAAAAATATTTAAGCACTTAAGTGGCAAATGGCAAATGGCAAAAGGCTGCCTGTCCCCCAGTCCACCGTCCAGTGTCCAATGGGCAGTGTCCAATGTCCTCCAACAAAGTCTTCGGCTCTCGGGCACAGAGTGCGTGAGTCCGAGTCAGAAATTAGTTGTAAGATGAATGGCCAAAGTCGCAAAGTTTCTGCAGCTTTTACTTGGGATTTACTGCTTGGTGCTGGCTGTAGCTGTAACGGCTGTAGCTGCCACACTCACTGCCCCTGCAACAGAGTCTTTAGCTAAGTTTAAGTTTTATTTTTTATATTTAAAGCAAAAACTTTTTTAATGAATGCTCTTAGTTGTGCACATATTTTTAATGCACAGAGTTCATTAAAAGGCAACTTCGAATCTTTATACATTTTCTCGTTTTTACAGATTTATGGGCCAACAGTCCCTCTCCCCTGGCCCTGTCCCTGGCCCTGTCCCTGCCTAGACGCAAAGTGGCTTAAGTGTTGAGCTTATGTTATTAGCTAAAAGCTGCCCCATAATGGACTTGAAAATTGTGTTTTTGCTCAAAGTAGTTTTAATTTTGCTGTCGAAAAAGCAAAAGCCAAATCAAAGGATTTTGAGCCAAGCGGCAAAGCAACTTTTAAGATTGGAAAATCTGCCATCTCCATAGCTCTTCCGCCAGTGAACTCTTCAAAGGACATATGAGGGCACACCTTAGTTCCATCCTTCCATCCATGCCTTCACTTTCCAGGCATCTGTTCAGAATCTGTGCGTTCATTGCGTTTGTTGAAATTTGAAATGTTCACGCCTCCTTGACAGTCCCCCAAAAACCCCGAAAGTGAAACAAAAACGAGAAGGGACGTGTGAGACGCTTCTTACGCGTCACAACTTTTATACCCGGCACTCAGTACTACATCTGCACTGTATCGGTTATTTGTCAAATTTTACATTTTTTCTTCATCTGTCATCTACATCAACAACACTGCTCACGCCAACACGCTCCTTTAGCTCGCCACCCTCCCCTATAGACACACACTGCAGACTCACGGCAGAGCCAGCGGCAGAGCCAGCGGCAGAGGCAGAGCCAGCGGCAGAGGCAGAGCCAGCGGCAGACGGCCAGTGTTTTGCTATAAGCTGCGGGACAGGGTGGGTTTGGCCACTGAAAATTAATTTCTTCATTGTGGCTATAATAATGATCCAATCGGATCCCAATTTGGTGATCTGATAGATATGGTCATTCCCTACGGAATGGCGTTTTTAGTTTTCTGTTATCTTCAAAATTGTAGATTTGGGAGGTTTTCGCCCTTTTGCGAGGGCGGAAGGGGGCGGGGCTCATTTTTGAAATACACTGGTTTCAGTGTGAGCATACAGCAGTCTGGTGCCAAAATTTGGTGGCTCTAGCTCTTATAGTCTCTGAGAACTAGCCGACAAACAAGACGGACGGACGGACAGACGGACAGACGGACAGACAGACATGGCTCAATCGACTCGGCTATTGATGCTGATCAAGAATATATATACTTTATGGGGTCGGAGACGTTTCCTTCTGTGCGTTACATACATTCACTTTGTGCACAAATACAATATACCCTATTTACTCTTCGAGTACCGGGTATAAAAACCCCAAGAAAAAATGGGTACGAGTATTCCCTAGATTGCTTGGAGATCTTTTTTGGCATTAAATTTTTGTTGAAAGTCATCTCACGTAGCGGGCGAGCAGCCAACAACGTAAAGCTGATCCAGCGTGTATAATGGGATTTGTTTATTGGTATCATTTGTGCCAGCTTTCAGGAAGAGAGCGAAAGCCAGCCAGCGACAACCAACTTACCCCCAAGTGCAGTTGGGGAAAAAAGTTTCGTGTTGCGTTTTTCGTGAGTGCAGAAGGCAAGGCATAAGTAGCCAAAGTGGTTGCCCCCCTGCTCTCGCTCGGGCCATACGCATAGCTAATCCTACACAGGGAACAACCATCATCATCATCATCATACACATCCAGCTGGGATTGGCTGGGTGTCGCGGTCGGGTGTCGGTTCGGTCCAGGTGGGCTCCAGTGGAGTGGCGAGTGGAGTGTGGAGAGAGCACTGCAGCAGAGCTAGCCACGTGATGCTATAACGCAATATTGACACTTTCAACGACTTTCAGCGCCCGCCGAAAAGTCATAAAGGGAGTGGAGCCAAAAGTTTCTCTTTTTCTATACACTGCCTGAGGGTACTTTGATTTTGGGTGGGTTTTTGTGAAGCGGAAGCACATTCATAGAGTTTATACTATATTCTGTACTAAAATATCGTGTCGTAGTCTTAGGGACATTCCGCCATAAGAAAATTCCAGTAAGAATAGCTTATATTAATTTTGACGACAGAAGAGAGTGTGCTTTGTGTGGGAGAAATGCAAGAAATCAAATTCGCCGGGTCCTCCGCCCTCTGCTCTCTCTTTACAAGCTTTTACGCCAGAGGCTGAATTGAAACTCGCCGCATCTCTCTCACCGATCTGCTTTGCGCTCTCGTTTCAATTCGCCCTCGTTCGTACCTGCTCGCAGGTACCTGCTGTTGTGAGTGGGAATTCGCCCAAGAGCGAATTGGCTTTATCTTGTTTGTGTTTGAACGCGGCAACTGCACTTGGCAAGATTAGAATATTTTTCATATATTTACGAGTTTTATCGAATTCAAAAATAACAAAGCAAGACCAGCAAGTGTATCCACAGCATCGGCAACAAACCTTTATTTTCTTTATTGTTTTTTGTGTTTTTTCGAAGCTTACACCGTTCACCTCTCGGATTGCACTCACTGGGCGTGAGGTGAGTGGGCGCGTGGGTTCCCGGGTGTGAAAGTGCATAAAAGTAAATCCAGGGATTTTGTCGTTGTTGCCACTTAAACTTTTTCACACCCAGACACCAAAAATGGCATCGACCGAACTGCGACCCGCCCGACGAGTCTTTAAGTGCCTTGAAGGGCTTCCTCTACTGGCTGGCTGGCTGGCCGACCGGTCGTCTGCGTTGGCTCAGCCTTCATTTGGGCACCGGGATTGCCTGGGAGATGGAGATGTGCCCCGCCAGGGAGATGGAGATGCGTGTGCCGGGCATTATTTTCATTGTCGCATTTTTCATCATCACACTCCCCACTGCCGTTGCTCCACCACTCCAAAGGGGTCCACAGAAGCTTCCATAGAAGTTTTTATGGCTCGCTGTGCTTGGCTGGCTTCGGCTTCTGCTCCGCTCCGTTCCGTACCGTCCACCTGCTACAGCTCCTTGTGGGGCTGCTATTGCTGCTGCCACTGCCACTGCCACTGCCTTTTGCCGTTAGCCCTGCACCTGTGCGTCGCTTAGGACCGGAAGCTGCACATCAGCGCTTCCATGTGCGTGGGAGGCGTGGGGAGAGCTCTTCTAGTCTCGCCATCGTCGTTGCACAGTGGGTGCTGAGGCGATTTTTGGGGATGAAAATATGGTTTTTAGTAGTTGAAAAAAGCAGAAATGTAATGCCAAAAACTATGGGGAATAAAACCAATGACCTGACAGTTCTTATTATTTTTCCACACGTTTCAGCTGCAAAAACTAACACCCCCACCCACTGTGCATTGCTGTCCTCGTGCTGGCAATTGCCACTTTTAGCCTGTGCATTGCATCGCCGTCTTCATTGTCTCTCAGTTTTCGCTATTTCTCCTTTCGCTTTGGCTTGGCTGCTGCTGCTGTTGCTGCTGCTGTTGCTCTGCTGCTTTTTTTTTGTTTTTTGAATGAGGTGGGGGCAAATCTCTTTTGAATTATTACTGTAATTACCGTTGAGTTTCGCCTGGCAATTGCTTCTGTTTCTCCTTCGTTGTCGTCGTCGTCATCATCGTCTCCTGCGAGGGAGTAGACCCTGGAGCTGCAGCCAGACCCCGAGCCGGAGCCTGTTGTGACACCGCTGATGACTGTGTTGATCCGACGATTATGATTTTATTACGTTTTCGTGTAGTTGTGCTTTGTGTGCTTAATTTCGGTCGCAGTGTCCCGTTCCATGCCTTATCCCGTTGTCTTATCCCTGTGGTGTGAAATATGGCTCTCAATTTGGTGTGTCCTCACAGCGAAATAAGAAAAAAAGAATGAGAAACGGAGATGAAAAGACTTTCAGTACTTTGGGTTCTCTTAAAGGGGGTTTTGGTATTTTTTTAGTGGTGTTGAGGAAGTGAATTTGAGGCCATTTGTTGAGTACATATGCTGCCATTGTAGATTTTTCGACTCTTAACCTTCTCCTAAAGGGTATCCAAAGTTTCGTTGACAAACTTATTTGTCCTTTCATTCTCTTACTATTTGTTGTCTGTGTATTCCTGGTCGAAACAATCAAAATTAATCGTTTGTAATGAAGCAACCATAATGGTTCCGAGTGGCCAGAGAGAGAGAGGATTGTAGAGAGGGAGTGAGAGACAGAGCGAGAGCATGATAAACGATGTCGCAATGAGCGCAGCATTTAATTGTGGATTGCCCTTCGGGGGCTCATGCTGTAAATTGGGTCTACTCGGGTGTAGGATGTTGGCCATCCCACAGATTTCTTCTGCCGCATAGCTAGGGATTAATCAAAATTGATGAATGGAAATTAGTTAAAGGTGAGCTTAGTTTGAGGATAAACTAAGGCTGGGTTTCAAATATCTGCTGCTTGGAAATCTCTTAAATTATGAAATATGTAGAAGACGTAAGGTCGGAATAGCATTAAATTAGTGACTTTTTGAGAGGAGGAATGGACGTTCTATAAGAGCTTTAAGTGTTAGAATTTGACTGTTTTTGGTATGCATCTTTCCAGCTTGTAGATGGCCAAAGATGTCTCCACTGCAGTTCTTTTCCTTAATGTAATTGTTAACACCTTTTTACTGCTGAAAATATGTTCATTTCTTTAAGCCCTGACAATTACCTGCCATCTTATAACAACATAAATTAAATGTTCTCAATTTTGTATATGAATATATCCCCCACAATGGCACACATGCCTGCCATAACTTATCCTCTTGTAGAGAGAATGTTCATCTCCGAATCGTATATCATTTTGCAACACACTCCAAATGGTTTTCACCTTTTCTTTTGCCAGGGCTTACCTTTTGGCTCTTTGGATGCGTATATTGTTCATTATATCAGTCATAATTCATAGTCAGCCACTCAACGCCTGTTCTAAAGTCAACCCACACCAACAGCCAGACAGCCCCCCACATTTTGGAGTTACCCCACACTGACAGAGAGAGTGGGAGTAAGAGTGGAAGCGAAACATCTGCCTGTTCTAAAATATTAAATAAAGCAATCAAATAAATCTTCCAACATGCCTCATTTATTGCAGATTACCAACGCAGGATGCCCGCACCAGAAGCTCCACTGAAAAATGCACAGTGACTACACAGAGAGGAGGATATAAAAGATGTTGGAGTACATGGAAGGAACATCACATCACCCCCCAAAAAGTTACACGCACGTACAGGCTGGAGGGTCTTCACTATCATTACGGCATTTGCCACCACCACCACCACCAGCACTCCACTGTGCTCCACTCTGCTTGGAGCTTTCTCTCCCCTCCCCGTCTGGTAATCAAGAGCGGGGCTTGTCTGTAAGTGAACCTTCAATTACGCAAAATAACGGGCAAGCGGCGCAGATTATCTCATTAAAGGCGGCACACTGACACCCTCACCCTCACGCTCCCCCATTGCGCGGACTATTTTTTTTTCTTGGTCTTCTTTAAATTCCACTCACACGCACAGCACGCACAGTGGAATGGGTAGGATCAGTTCAGCTGACAAACTAAAAATATGTTGACTGTCCCCCCAAAAGAAAACGATTTTCGTTTGGGTCTGGGTCTGGTCTCTCTTCCTCATGTCCTTGAATGAAAGTTCAAGCGAAAGTAAAAGTAAAAGTCGCGACTTCATGCGCGACACATTTCGCAACGGCCAGGCCCCGACCCTTTCCACTGCCAGCCATCCCTTTCTCAGTTCTTTAACCACACACACAACTCTCACTGTCGCACTCTCACTCTTGCTCTTGCTCTCACACTCCTGCTCTCGCTCTCACACTCTCACTCTTGCTCTCTCCTTCGTTTGCTTCTTTCTGGTGCTCACACTTTCGCTGTCGTCTGTCGTTTCTGGTCTATAAATTTCTATGGGCAAAGAATGCGTGTTTAATGGCCAGCATTGTGTGTGTGCGTCGCGGCGAGCTTTAAGCACGTGTGGGAAGAGAGCGGCAGAGCGACAGCGTAGGTAGGTAGCTGCGGTACGGTACTTCTTCACTTTCCTTTCCTCCTTGCCCGCACAGCACAGTGCAAAGCCAAGCGCTCCATTTATTATGCTTCAAAAATATTCGTATGCATGCCCTGTAGTTGTGATGCGGGAGGGCATATTTGTTTGGTGTTGTTTTGTGACAGAAGCAGGCGGAAGGGCAGCTGTAAGGAGTCAACAAAGCCATTGAACGTTTCATAATGTTTAACAAATAAGAATATATACTGGAAAACCCTTGCAACTTTGGCAACTTCCTTCATCTCCCACTGGCAAATCCACTTACAGGGCATCCCCTAGTCGCGATGCCAAGTGCAGTCTTTCGTTTTGCTATTTTTTGTTGGTCTGCTGGAATGCCATGCCCGCCGCCTGCTTGTGCCTGCCTGCAAATGCCATTTTAGAAGATGTTTTATGTGTGTGTTGACATTTTTATTGCGGCAACATGTGTCGAAATTCGTCTGCCCTTTAACTACGCTCCCCCTCCCACAATGCTAACCCACCACCCCACACCCCACACATTCCCAATGTTGTAGTTCCGTTTGTGCGCTTTGGTTTTGTGTGTACCGAAAACGGTTTACATTGTACTTAGCACAAGGCAAGAGTTAAATGTACTTTCAGGGATTTGCTGTGGCGGGTATTTCAGGGGAGCTTTTGGATTAGCGGAGTTACTCGTACTATCACATTGAACATTCATGGCCACAGCTTTAAGTTGGCTGCCGGATAATGCCTGTAATTGCGGAACTTTTGCGTAAGTTTTGCGTAAGTTTTGCAGTTAAGGTTTCGGTTGGTTAACGGATCTTACGGTGGGAATTTTGTTTGAATCTTTAATGTGCTGATAATACCTGAAACGGAGACAGAGGGATTGTTATAAGAGAAGCCAAATTGTTGTGGGAGTATTAAGTTGAATGAAGAGTAAAATTGTGCTTAGGTAATTCTTCTTACTACTTTAGGGTTCATAGAAATTGGTGTTCAGTTTTTATGGAGACCAAAAATATGTCTCTGTACATTAGTTTTCAAGTTCTTATCCCAGTTTTGTATTCTGCCCTGTTTGTTGGGTGTTTCTTATGGAGGTTTGAAGGGAAGTTTCATGGAAACCGTAGAAAATTCACTGTACATTCGTATTTTGGCTATGCAAATTTATGCACAAAATGTGGTCCCCACCTCACATCTGAAAACTGCGCCCCACTCATATCTTGCAATCCTTTCAATCAGCATTAGAAGAACACAGAAGTCCATCCTCTGACCCTGCCACAGCCATCTCCATATTCATAGTAGACCCATTTCCCACAGCAATTACCCTTTAACATACACAAATGCCACATCACGTATACGCCCTGCCAGGCAACGCCCATCCGCTTTTCGGGGGTACCGAAACCAGCCATCCATCGTGGCTCGGGTTGGGGGTGTGTGTGGTACATCTATCTATATCTATGCAAAAGCTAAACGTGCAGCAACTAACAACTAAATTTCATTAAACCGCAGCGCACAAATTGAACTACAACAAAAAGCGCCAGAAGGTGGCACCAAGCCCAAACCCCAAACACCAAACCCCAAACCCAAAGCCGAAACCCATTCCCTTGCTCATCAACAGTAGCTGGCCTGGAGGGAAATTTAAGTGCCTTCGGCGACCAAACGAACCAATTTCGTGTAGCCCTGGCCCAATCCAGGGAGCCAGCAGCAAAAAAAAGGGCAGCAACAAAATGAAGCGGCATGAAGTTAATGCCGCAGACTCCCAGCACAGCCATGTGCTCTATGAGGCGGATGCCAAAAACGCGGCACCAGAGACGACGACAACAACTCGTGCATGAAGCAACAAAGCGGTGGGGAAGGAGGAGCGGAGGTGGAGGCTGGAAGGCAGCAAGGTGGAGCAGCAGCAGTGGACAAAAATCACGCAACGGACCATGACAAGCAAACGCAACGTAGCGCATCCTGGACTGCCTTTTTGCGTCTGGTAGCCGCCCCCTGCTCGTCCTTATGGACAACTTCAAAAATGCTGCAGCTGCTCGACCCCCAATTCCCCATCAAATGATGCTCCAGCAGCGCTTGTCCAAACGCTTTCCTTCTCCCTGTACCTCCCTCTAGTTTGGCGTGATAATAAAATGAAAACTTTTAACGGACAGCAAAGGAATGGAGCTAGATCGAAGGCACTGAGAGAAACTAGGGGGAAAAAGCAGGCAGAAAGAAAGATTACTAAGCGAGAAATTGGTTAACAAATATTGGAAATGCTTTATGGAAAAATATACAAATATTTCTAATGAATGCTGAAAGGATTCTGCAGAGCGTGGACCGATTTTTGACACATTTTTTCTACCAAATTTCATCATTATTATCTCTACAGAATATTCTTATATATTTATGTTAATATAATGTTTAAATTTCATGACATTTCTGCTGTCTATTTGCATCACAAAATACTGCTCAGATTATCCCAAAATTCACTTAAAATCTTCCCAAATTTAATTCCCATTTAAACCTCTCTTTTCCACGGTGCACTTTGGTCACTCGACTAACTCGTTGCTCGCTTGCAGGGGGTGTTGGGGGGCGACCAACGGCGCACCGCATGTCTGGCATATTTAATTTATTTATTTTATGCAAATTTTGGATAATGTATCTGCGGCCGCAGGATACAAAATACACAAACACAAACAACACACAAGGACAACAAGGAGTAAGCAGCAGGCAGGAGGCAGTCAGCAGCATCATTGGAGTAGCAGGAGCAGCCACAGCAGCAGGACTAAATGTAACAATATCAAGGGGTTCTCCCAAGGTGGAGCATAGAACCGGTTCTGCCAGCACACACAAAAAAATGCTTCCATAATGAAAGCAATTGTTGCCAAACCGCGCAGCGGCGCACAACAAAAATGATTCCAGCATAGTTGGCAGCAAGAGACAGCAGGACTACCGTAGACGGGCACAGCACAGGACAACAGCAGCTGGATGCTGCGGTTTGCCAGAGCGATATTTAGCATTATACGCTTCATTGTCTAAAGTGGCGCCCAGGGAGGCGCTTCCACCCTCCACCCACCATCCACCACCCACCTCTTATTGTATTTATTCAAAAGTTAGAACATCGCCGGCTTGCACTAACTACTAATGTGCGGTTCCCCCCCACCAGCACCCCCTCTCCCGCATAGGGGTTGAGCGCGTGGGCGTGGCAACAAAATTTCTATCTAGCGCCACTTGCTTTTTATTGTTCCCCAAAAACTGCTGCAAAAGTTTTTCCATAATTTTCAAGGCACTTTTTTCAGCGCATTTTTTGTTTAAATATTTTTTTTTTGTATTTTTACTAAAGTGTAATAATGAAAATTCTTGATGGAAAAAAGTTTGGGGAGAGTTTTTCGATTGTAGAATTTATTTACCCTTTTTGGAAGATTTTGTTGAAGATTGAAAATGTTTGTAAAGGAAATTTTCGTGTATATTTTTTCCCTCCACGAACTTTGCATTTATTTTTACTACAATTACGTGAAGAATATTCCAGAATATTATATTATTAATTATAAAATATTCCCATTTGATTCCAACACATTTTTCGCACATTTTCAGCACATTTTTTGGCATTTTTCCCCATTTTCAACAGCCGCATTTTCCGCTTTTTATGCCCACATTATCCGCTGTTAAATCATTTAATTTGTATCTTAAACACTTACCCCAAGCCCCTATATGCGCCGCAGCTCTTCATCCTTTCAGCTCAAAACCCCCAAAAAATAATACGTATACGCGCTGTGCGCTGGCGGCAGGGGCCGAGAGTTTTTACTAATTAAAATGGTTTTTCCGCTGACGCCGAAAGCAAGTTTATAATTCCCACACCCCCAAAATGATTTTCGAAATGCACCAACAGGGAAATAAATATTTATAAATTGTATGCCAAGCCTCCTGCCCGCCTCATGCGAGGCTCAACGAAGCGGCCCATAAATTAGCATTAAAAATGCTCGGCTTGGGGCGTGGATTCTGATGATTTTTGGTAGCATTTTTTCGGCTGTGTGTTAACTATTCACGTGCAGCTAATAAATCTGTCCAGGAGGCGGCATTTAAAAGGATTACGAACGAAGGAATCGAAGGGACTGTCGGTCGGGGCTTAAAAGTGATTAAGTCTGACCGCGACGTGGCAACCTTTTCGAGGGGGTTTTACTTCCAGTTTATTTGTTTTGCTTTCTTTTTGCATTTCTTTTATCTTGAATGGGGGAGTGCCCTGTGCAATTGTATGTGAAACATTTCTGAACTTTTAACCCTTTTTTATGGAGGTCTTGGACTGTCGCTTGCAGTCCATTTACCTGCACAATTGAATGATTTTCTAACACTGGGAAAGAGTGGGGCAACCTACATGGATGGGGGATATTCCAGGGGGATTGCTGGCAGTTTATTTATTTTTGGAGTAGCAGAAAAGAGTTTGCAGCAGTGGAATGTAATGTTATCCGCATTTTATTGAAAGCTTTTCAAGTTGAAGTTTGGGCGAGTTTTTGGGGTTATTTATGGGCCTTTGTGATTATAAAGAGATTGATTTTGGAAATGGTACTCGTATCTTAGTCGTCCTCAGGGGAGAATAAATGTGGATTGGGCAAACAATATCGAAGTGAAATGAAATATAATTAAATGAACTGTAAATTTATCTGTAATGAGAATCTAGCAGAAAATTGATGAGAAAAAAGAAGGAAGGTGCGCATTTTTTAGTAGTTCATTTAACTAAAGGCAGCCAAAGGTTTTTTCTTTATCTAAATCCCCATTTCAGCTACCTAAAATCGCACAATTTTCCTGATTAAACTTCCAAGTAATATAAATCAAACTGATGTTCTTCCTGCTACTTTTAGTTCTACTTTTATTCCAGTCAAATAAAGTAATATCCCAACACAGTTGCTCCCTGCCTATCCTTCATAAGTTAGTAGCCGCCATAAAAACTCTTTTTGCAGCTCCAAAAGATGAAAATGAAACAAAGGAAAAGGAAGTACAGGGTACAGGATTCTTCAGTTAACATAAATATTAACTAGCTCAGAGAGCGAGCGCAAGAGCGCCCAGGAAACTGCAGTCTAGGACATTAGTTAGCCGGAGAGGACAGCACCGAAATTACAATTTTTTGGGAGCAAAAGGAAACGTACAAGAGGACTCCAACCTATCTATGGGTAGTCCCTCCCAGCTGCAGCACTCCCACGCTCCCTCCACGCAGGACTGTGTCTGGCGAGACTCCCACGTAGGATCCTCTGCGTTCCCCTTCCTGTTGAAGGCAATTTTATGTGTGGTCCGGCAGGCAATTTGCTGCCTTTACAATAAGTGGCAGGGACAGGGACAGGGACAGGGGCATGAACATAAAAATAATAATTATGCCTTGTACCTTTTATGATTATGGTGTGAAAACAACAATTGTTGCTACGATGCCAAGGACAACGCATCCGCAACATCCCTCCCCGCAGGATATTTATGAGCCATGTGAACAAATTATTAAAACAACAACCCAAAAAATAAGAGCAGCAAAAAGAAGGAAGCGTAAACCTCAACGAGCGAACAACTCAATGTTAATGGCCGAGGCTTAGCGCGGGGGAGGCTCAAGCACGCAAGGACCTTGGCTAGGAGCAATGCTTAGCTCTAGCTTTGGAGCTGAGTTCCTTCTTTCAGCACAATAAACAAAAAGTAATTTTCACAAATTTGCCAGAAACTTGTAAGACCCCCGGCCACGGCATTGGAATTTATGTGGCACGGCGAGAGTGGACCCAGGTGTTGCCTCATGCCACACGGCTGCTGCTGCTCCTGCCCCTTCAGTGCTAGACACGAACCTTTCTTAAGTTCTTCTTCGACCGTTTTTGGTTTCGTTTTCTCTGGTAGCATTTTTCGGTTGCTTTTTCTATCTTTTGGTTAGGAAGGAAACTGTCGCGACGCCATTTATTATCCACTGTCTGAAGGGTCGCCCATTGTCGCTTGTCCCCCCCCCCTAATAGATATGGTTAATGTGTGTGTGTCTGTGTGTGCCTGTGTGTGTGTGTGAAGTGCTTAAGCCTGGGGGCATGCATGTGCAGGCCACCCATTTGGCGGCTTTGCAGTTCCGCTTGATTGTCCTGCTGCTGGGCGGGGAAGAGTCATGTTTAAGGTGGCAGGAAATTGCGTTGGATTTTGATAAAGGTGAGGCTAAAGTTGGCTGATTGGGAAGGGGAATAAAGCAGTGCAGGGAAGCAGTGCAAATGAAGCAGTTTAATAAATGAGAAACTTAAATTGAAAGAACGCTTGGAAACTTTTAATTTTCTGTGGTTTTTGGTGGGGCAACAAAATTATTAAGCATAAAAATATAAGAATGATCTCTCGCTGAAGATTTTCACTTGCACTCTCTCTTCCATTGTGGCTTAGCAGTGGATCTCCATGACTAGTAAGAATTTCCAATCATATTTTGTACTGCAAATAAAATTGCAAATAAAAATGAGCTTGAGCTGCGCTACTCCCTGAAAATTCCACCAATATTTTAAGCTAATTTATGCACAACATTTCATATGATAATTTATGTAAATCAAAGTCAAACAATATCAAAATCCAACTCCTTTGATCTTCTCTCTCCCACCCAAAGGCCAACCCCAAATCATTTAAAGTTTTCCTTGCCGCCTTAACTATTTCCCTTGCAAGACAAAAAGACTCCCCGCAAATTCCTATCTGGCCAGGGCCTTGCCTAATTCAATCGGCTGTGGCAAATTAAAGTTCCATTTCTCTAGCTCTTTGCTGAGCGCGTCGAACCCTTGCCAAATCAAGGAAAAAACAAGAAAAAGAAAAGAAAAAGGGAAGCAACGGCAACCCCTGGCCCAGGGTCAAAGTACCAGGACTTTGCTTAGCATATGCGCATAAATCAAGAGACCAAAAATAGAAGGGGGAAAGCCCCAGAAATAGAACAGAAACCAGAAGCAGCAGCAGCAGCAGGACCAAAGCCAGACTAGACATGAAACCAAGACGGGGGGCGGGGCAAGGACAATAAAATTGCTAAACGCTACAATGACAATTCAAGCATGTAAATGAAAGCAAGGACTAGCAGGACTAGCAGCACACAAAAAGGGGATGACCAAAAGGGACAGCAGCAAGAAGACGACGAAAAAATAAAGGGGGAAAGGCAGAGAGCGGGAGAACGAGCTCTGAAAGCAGCGCCGCGCAAATGAAATTAAAGGCGAGCAAACAAGTTACGGTCAGACAATCAGCAGAAAAAGGAAGGACACTGGCAGTGCATTGTGCGTAGACCCACACCCACTCCCCCCCGCTCTCTCTCCCACTCGCCTTAATCAATTCCTGTTGGGGAAACGCCTTCGGTCCCTTTTTTTTTCGAGTGCACAAAGCGAAGATTCGATGCTGCCTGCCCTTTTGGGGATTTCCTTTCGTGCATCGCCGAGATTGATTTGTGCTGGTTGACCCGCTACAGCAAGTCGTCCAACCTGCTCCTTGTTTGGCCTTTGATTAAATTAAATTTCATGGGGACATATGCACACACACAGCCAGCCCCCAAAAGATATTCGCAGCAGTTTTTTGGATGCTCAGTTTTAGCCCTTTTGCCTCCATTGTTTGTTGTAGAAAAATTGCGCGTAATTTGCTGTAAATCCATCGTGTAATTTGTTTGTCAACAAATTGGGTTCGGCCTCTCCCGAAACGTTGCACATTTAACATTTTTCTTGTTCATCTTCTTTCAGTTTTTTCCTTCAGTTTATTTTCTGCTTCTTTCAGTTTATTTTTGTGCTTTTTTGTTGCTTTCTTCTCTTCTTTCGGTTGACATTGTCTAATGAGTTAATTAGGCTGCTGATGCGGGTAGGTGAGCACATTCGGACCTCATCAGCAGCCCAATTTATCTGGCTGCCTTGGGGGTCACAGTTACAGCTTCAGTTTCATTTTCCTTAACGATGATGACGTACTTTAGAGATGGATAAGGGACAGGCCTGTGATGAGTGAGGATATGGTAAGTAAATGCTGTGCGTTTAGCTGAGGTTGCGCCGGTAAATTGGCATATTTATTGGATGGACTTTGATTTGGGGATTATGGCGGGGAATTTGGGAAGTTTTTTTGGGAGAAACTGTTGTATAAAGTTGATAAATTGTGTGGATTTGCAGGAAGAGAGTGGTTTGAGCAGCATTCTAGATTGTGGGAGCACTTTAAGATAGCTTCACCATTTGTGGTTGCTCATAGCAGGGCCTGTCGCTGAAGTGCGTTTGCCAAAGGTGAGCGCAGCAAGCAGATGAAACAGTTGAAGCGGGCGTGGGAAACGGAATGCGCAAGCTTACAAGAAAGTGCTGCATGAGCGCCGCTTGGATCGTAGCTGCAGCGAGAGAGCGAACGTTGATGCGAGAGAGCAAGCGTTGCGGCGCTGTCGATGTGAGAGCGAGAGGCAACAGTCCGCGTCTCTGTAACACTAACAGTCTGTTACGCCTGTTGTTGCTGCAGTGTTAACAGTATGTTGTAACTGCAATGCTAACAGTCTCCTGCTAGCCGAAACAGTGGGAAAAATATGTTAGAATTGTGTTTCTAACTAAATGGGAATCTTCCTTGGGTAGGAACGAATATTACAACTGGTAAGCATGGCCTTTCGCTCAAGATATCTAAATAACTATCACATAAATTAAATATTCCTATAAATATTTCCGCCCTTGTCTTTTATCTCTCTTATGAAACATATGTTCACACTTTCACGCTAAGAAAGACAGCCACTGCATGCCACTTTCATAATTGAATTTGCTCCATTGTTTCTGCTCGTAATATCCCCGGTAAATCTATGGATCTGGGTCGGAGTTTTGATTTATCAAAGTTTTAAGCCGCTTAATGGCAGCCACCACAATGCCTAATGCGATAATGCTCTCAATGGACCCCAAAAACTGCTTTGCCTCACAACTCACTCGCTACGCGCATTCATGTTTAATGTCCTTTTCGGCACAGGACATGCTAGGGCTACACTCCGTTCGATGCTCGATGCTCGATGGAGAACCGCAATAATTTCTGTGGCCTTTCGTTCGAGCAACATTTATTTTTAGTTTCTCAAAACTAGCCGCAAAAGGGACGCTGCGAAGAGATGTGGTTGCCAGGGCTGTCAATGGCCGGCAAAGGACTCGCAGGACTCGCAGGACGTATGGACACGAAACAAAGGCAAATTGAAATGAATGCGTGCGGCAAAAGTTTTGTGGCAGGAACCGGGTACCAGGCAGCCGGCCAGCCAGCCAGGACTTCTCAAGTGCAACACAAATGACAAAACCAATGAAATAATCCTTTCGGGTCCGGGGTACGAACTTCGAGCTCCTTTTGTCCTGCCACATGCTAAGGATGTAAGGATGTAAGGATGCTGGAGAAGAAACTTTTGCGGTTCAATTTGAAAAGGAAGCTGCTGGTCCTTAAGGAGACACACACACAGGGGCACACACACATTCCAGACAGAAGGATGAATAAAATTTTAATTAAACTAATGAAAATGTACAGGACATGCATAACTTTCGGATGTGGAGCAGGAAATGTTCTGGGTCTCTCTTCCTCTCGCTCTGTGTGTTTCCGTCTACTTTGCCTTAATTTGTTCCGTTATTCTTTTTCGGGTATACCATTAAAAATTAACTGGCGGAATAATCGAAACTGTTAAAACGTTAATTTAACACTTAAACAAGCCAAACCGCAGGACAGCTCGTAACAGTTAACTGGAAACTGCTGGCAAACGGCAACTGTCACTGTCTATGCTATGCACCCCACTGTCTCTCACTCTCTTACTCCCGCTCTTTGCATGCGTTGAGCGTGTCTATGTGTGTGCGACATTCCAATTGGCAGCTTCTCTCTGTGTGTCACATTTAATGCAAGAACGGAATTCCATTAAGCGGCAACCGCAGCGCTGCTGACGTCGCTGCCGCAGACCAAACCAACCCAAAACCAAACTGAACCCCAGCGTCAGTCCCAGCCTCCCCCCGCAATCCACACCGCGTTCCACAAGAGAGGAAACGCATTTGTGGTGCCAAATAAACACGCGTCTACGGATGGCACAAGCTCACTAGAGATGAGCGCGTGAGGGCATACAATTTGTATTTGTAAGAAATAAATTTACATTTTTGCTCACAGTTTTATAGTTTTTCTATAAGAAACTTTGTTTTTTGTGTTGAATATTGATAAATAAATTAATCAAAGTTACAATTTTCTCTTATTGGGAGTAAAACCTTACTTCGTGTCACGAATCAGCGGCAGCTCTCCGTTCCACCAGCAGCACTCTCAGAGTGCAGAGGTGCCGAGACCAAGCCGTGCTTTCCCCCCCTGCGAACTGCAAAAGCCGACTGACTGCAGTGTGATCCCAAAACACATTTTCAGTCCCATTCCATGACTTCAGGCTGCCGGAACACGCAGCATATTGCAGATGTTGAAACACAAAGCGCCAGCTGAGTGGGGGTACCGGGTGCAGGCAGGTCCAGATCCAGGGTAGGGCAAAGAATCACAGCGACTCCCCCAAAACGCCCACACATGTGGCTTACAATCCTACAATACATATAAGCATTTATATATGTACATATGTATGTATATGTGGTGTGCTGTGGTGTGGTGGCACATAAATTGCAATCGGAATATCAAATTGGCAGGAGGAAGGAGGACCACAAAGAGGAGTGGAGAATGGAGTACTGGGAGCTGACACAGGAGCCGGAGCCATCGCCGTCCTCGCAGCCCTCTCTCGCTCGACTCTCGTCGTTTGCTACTCTCCTGTTCTTCGTTCGTGATTTTATCAATTCAATAAAAACCAAATAAAATCAGTACAAATGCAAATACCATTAATGTATTGGGTTTAACTTTGTTTTGTTTTCGATTGTTTTATTTTATTTCTCCCCCTCGAAGCCCACGCAACTCGCATTCGTACATTGTTTTCCCTGCGAAGAGGTTTGGGGTCGTCCAATGGTCGGTCGTCCATTTGATGCAATATTTTCATATTTATTTATTATTATACACACACACCCACACACACTCGAAAATTTTTCGGTTCTGGCCATATTATTTACGCTCTTGTGCGTTTTTTATAGTTGACTGGGGACGAAAATATGTGAAATATGCGATTTATGGGCTTGAAAATAATTTAAAGATATTGCCAGGCCAAATTAAAGCAGGAAAATTGATAATACAAATAATTTTGAGGGTTAAATCCGCTGCTGCTGATGCCTTGGCGGGAATGTTGAAAGCGAAAGGGAAATGGAAAAAGGTGTACGGAAATAAAGAAAGAGGAATTATTACGAGTTTTAAAGAAAGATTGCTTAAACACATATCGAAATCCAGAGTTGTATCATGTAAAGTGGTTAAAGCACTCAAGGGCTTACTGAATTTAATTCACAGATTCTTTGTTGATTTTATAGTTTTGATTTTTCTTGAGAAATAAGTCGAAAGGCTTCCACTGTGCGTACGTTTGCTGCAGTTCTAAGCCGCTTCGCTGCCAGCGTTAGTTTAGTTGTTGTCGACTTTACCAGCAGCAGCTTCTGCTACAAGCTTCTCTGCTGTCGCGCAGGTAGAAAGAATCAAAGAAGAAAGCGAAGGTCGGTCCCGTTGGTCGCGAGCATCCGCATTTGCTGAGAGCGAGAGAGGCGCACATCGAAGTGCACGCAAGTGAAGACGCAGTTGTTGTTGCTGAGAGAGTGAAGCCATTGCGGGAGAATGCATTGCGTGAGAGCATGGTAGAATTACTACTAGGTAACGGATTCACCACAGTGCTTCTCATTCGAGGCCGGTAAATCTTGTCAGTCGTTTGCCAAACGTCGACGAAAGAGGTTGTGTAGCGCACGAATTTTTTCATTGTCTTCTTCTTCTTTTTCTTCATTGCTTACGAATGAAGGCGTAAGCGGAAGACAATGAAATTAAGTACTGTACATGCAAGTACTTTTTTATTTTGGATGTATTTTTTATTTTTAGAAATGAAAATGTCTGCAAAATATTGTTTGCTGTGCCGATCCAAAACTTTGCATGGAAGTATTTTAGCTCCATTATTTAGCTCATTTATTATCGAACATATTTTCTTTGCTGTCAGCAGAAACAATAAAAACGAAGAGGGCAGAACGTAAAACGTTTGCTATCTGCTAGAGAGAGATAGCTTGCCTCTCTGAGAGCTGAGAGAGCGTGGTGAATAAGCTTATGGGCCTGCACTCAGCTGACGACGTTACCTAGTAGTAATTCTACCATGCGTGAGAGTAGCAAAACCAAAGCTTGTAGTTAAGAGGAAGATCAAGAGATAAGACGACTGCGGCTGCACTTGGCTCAACACATGATGCAAAACGAAATGGCAGAAGAGAATGGTAGAACACAGGCAGGTAGACTTGTATGTAAAACAACTTTGGATTACGAGAGATTGATTGATAAATACTTATAACAAAATATGTCAAATTCATTATTCCCTATAATTACTCGCAATGTCAGATAAATATTCCGCACCGTAATACAAATTAGTTTCCCTTACAATATTCTTATAATTATTACAACAATTAATTACCACGCATTTTGCTGGGAAGATATTTTCCATCTTTCAGCCACCTGATCTGAATTTACTTTGGATATACGCCTCCGCCTATCCCATTAAACGGCAATCAGTGGAAACTAATTTGATTTTGCCCCACAAAATACCAACAGCAGCTGCTGCGCTGCTCCGCATCTGAGCAGAGGCCAAAGAAAAATTGCGCCGTAGCCTAATGAAGTTTTGGCGTGTGTGTGTGTTTGTGTGTGGGATGAGCTTTCGCTCACCTTTCGACGCGCACTGCCAAGAGCAAGAGCAAGAGCACGAGCACAATTCAATTATTGTTTTATAATTAATATTTTGCACATCAAAATCGCATCAGCAGCAGCTGGGAAGCTGCCTCTAATTTCCACGAAACGCCCCCACGCTCACACGCACTCATGGGCACAGCACACGCAAACGCCATGCTTGGCAGGAGGGAGCTGGGAAAAATCCTAGAATGTTGCGTGTGGCAGACACACAACAACAGCCACGTAGAGATTAATTGGGTAGGGGAAAAACTGCGCTAGTTGGGATAAATTCATTAATTAATGCTTCATATTTTTAAATTCTTTTCCCAATTTCCACGAAAAACAAATTCTATTTAAAAATAATACAATTTCAATTCCCCATTTTCCACTGCCATGTGTCAAAATGTTTGATTTTTGCAGTGCCTGAGGGCCTTGGCATTGCCCAAAAATCAAATTAAAAAGCAATCTAGCATGTAATTATTAGTTTCCATGGTACAAAAATTTTATATGTGTTCCCCCATCATATCCTCTTCCTAGCTGGACCTTCTGCCCAAACATTTTAGCAACTTTTTATGCAAATCACTTTGTAGCTGCATTTAAACTCAATTAAAAGCAAAATATTTACTCGATAGCCCCAAAGATTAATAACTTTTTAAGGACTTCTCTGCTGTCAGGAGCAGAATAGACAGAGAGTGGCAGGAGAGATAGAACTACGACTAAAAGTAGTCGGGCAGAGAGAAAGATTAATCTAGTTAAACGTTGAGGCGTGCCAGGCATCAGGGGGCAGCTGCTGCTGCATCTGGGCCAAAACTTTGCGTGCTGCAAGAGCTTCTCATACATATATAATTATTCCTTGGCCATGGCAGAGGCGACGACCATGGCCATGTCTATGGCTTCCTCCTGTTCCAGCAGCTGATGGCGTCAACTCCCAGAAGTATACTTAATTATATTGTCGTAACTTTAAATGTCATTTGGCCATTGTCTGCGACACATGCGAGCGGCAAGTGGTCGGGTGCACTGAGAGAAATGAGAGATTTTTACTTAGACTTCACTCAAAAGAAACTCTCTGATATTTTGCTCTGTGTACTTCCCACAGTGTGAGCCCAAGACTGGGACAAATCAGCTGCCGTACGTGTTGGTCGCTCTGCACAGACAACAACATTGAGATTCATGTGGCAGTGTCATGCCAGTTAGTCCAGCGCGTGCCGTGCCTGTGACTCTGCCTCTGCCACTGCCACTGACTCCGGCCTAATCCCAAAGCACAGTAGTGGTCCTGTGGTCCTGGTTCTGGGGGGGTCAAGAAACTTGAAATCTCAACATGCGTTTGCTTCATGATATTTGCCAGCATCCGTTTCCGGCTTGCATTCTGCCAGTCCCCCCACCCATTTGTTAGCTGTAAATATGCTGAAGAATATAATTCATCTGGGGCAAAAGATAATGTGGAACAGCTGTAAAATATGACGCTACGGACGACTCATATGCTGTGACTCCGCTTCGGACTTGAACTCGAGCTCTGCCTCTGTCGCTGCTTCACTTTTGCTGCTTCTCTTTTGCTACTTCTCTGTCGCTGCATCTCTGTAGCTGTTTTCTGCCGCTGCCTCTGCTTCTGTCGCTGCTTCTCTTTTACTACTTCTGCCGCTACTTTTGTTTCACTGCCTCTGCCACTGCGTTTATTCCTCTGCTTTTGGCACAGCGTCGTTTTGCTTCTCTGCTTCTGCTTTTGACAATGCCTTTAAATTCTCATTATTATTTAACTCATGCAATTGAATTGTCAGTTTGTAGCAATAATGCAATGGGAAAAACCAACTTGACCATTTCTGCTACTGTTCATCGGGCGAAGATCTCACGTTGCGAATAATTTTATAAAATAATACAGCAAATACTCGTACTCGCCGATTTAATTGGCTGACAATCAATCCCAGAGATGATCGCCGGCAGCACTCCCAGAGATGATTCAATGGCAATAAAATTACACAGCTGAATGTCTGTCGATTGGGAATAGATTTGAGATGGGAATGTGACATGGAAATTATCGTAGAGTGATGATGAATTATGATATTTTATAAGGAATCTTTAAGGAAAGAATTCATTATGCTATAAATAACTTAGATTAGCTAATTAATAGCTTTATTTTAGTGTTCGTTAAGCTAATTACGACCTCAAATTAATCTTGAACAAACATTCCCATTCCCATTTTATATTCAAGTATTGCTTCCCATTTTCCTTGCAAAAGCTACCCAAAAATCAGGCCAAAAATCTAAGTAATTCCAGATTTGTTGTGACTCAATGAACTATGTACACAAAACTGGCATGAAGTTTACTCGTCATCATCAGCTATAAAGTACGTGATTAGAATGCTGGAGAATCAGCGCCCGGACGCCACCAAACATGGTCTTATCCCCTGGGCAGCACGCAAACTGAACGAAGCAACACAAAAGTTGAATTTTATATTTTTATCAACTAAAGCGATTGTTGTTGTTGTTGCTTTTGTTGCTGTTTATCCAAACAAGTAGCCGGCCTCGCTGAACGAAAAAAAACCCACAGCTCTGTTATGGAATGAATTCCCTCAATCCGATTTCAGTTCCCATTTGACAATCGAGTGAAACGAAATGCAATCGCTGCCGAAGCGGAACTTTCTGTGGCTGCTGCTGCAGCCGCTACTGCTTGTTCTACTGCTTGCTGTGACCTTGACGAGTGCCGAGTCCCATAAACGCGTAAAGCGCATTGTCGGTGGCAAGCAGTCGAAAGCGCCGCCTGTCGATGATCCCGTGGTATTTGCGCGTCTCTTCAATCGGGATGCACGCGTCGAGGGCTATCGGAATTCGGATACTGGCATCTACAGCTTCCTGGGCATGCACTATGCCGAGCCACCGACGGGTGACCTGAGATATTCCCGTCCCGTGTACCGTCGTTTGGGTGGCGACATCAATGCCACGCGGCATGGTCCGCCCTGCATTCAGCCGCATCCACAGGCACCGCAGCGGATCGTCGGCGAGGAGAATTGCCTGCTGCTGAATGTGTACACACCGCAGATGCCGGACGAGAGCACCGGGCTGCCGGTCTTTGTGTGGATCCATCCGGGTGGCTATCGCCATGGCTCGGCGGCTCAGTACGATGCCACGCCCATGGCGCAGCGGGGCGCCATTGTGGTCGCACCGCAGTACCGTCTCGGCTCGCTGGGCATCATGGGCGATGGCACGAAGCAGTTTGACGGCAATCTGGCCATGTTCGATCTGGCCACAGCCCTGCGCTGGGTCACCGATTACATCTCCTACTTTGGCGGCAATCCCAAGCAGGTCCAAGCCATCGGGCATGGCTCGGGTGCGGCTAGTGCCATGTATTTGTCGATGTCGCGCACGGCGCGGAGTGCGGGCGATGTTCACGGTGTGGTGGCCATGTCGGGCACTGCTTTGTCGCAATATGCCACGGACAAGGATCCCGTGCAGAGTGTCGAGGAGGTGGCCAGGATCAATGGTTGTCCCACTGGCAATGAGCTGGAAATTGTGCAGTGTATGAGAGCGGTAAGCGAGCAGGAAAGGGAATCCAAATTCCAAACTAAATCATTCATTTAAACTTGCAGAAAAGCGCCGAGGACATCATCCGCAACGATGACAAAGTGCAAACGGAACGTCTCGCGGGTCGTGCTTTGGTCAAGGGCCTCACCGGCAGCGTAGGCTTCCAGCCACACATCGAAAGCCCCGACGATGGTCGTGCCCTGCCGAGTCTCATTGTCGGAGAACCCGAGGAGCAGCTGAAGAGCAACAACTTCTCGGGCATTCCGCTGCTGACGGGCGTGGCCAAGCACGAGACAGCCAACTCGGTGACGGTGGAGACCATCGAGAAGGTGTTCGGCTCCGCGGAGCAGTTTCTGGGCTCTCTCAGCGATGCGCTCAATAAGCTAACGGGTTTCCTGAAGATCGATCAGATAACGGGACAGATCGCCAAGCCGCAGCTGCCGGGACTCACGAGTGTGCTGACGCCCACGCTGCAGGATGTGTGGAAGGTGCCGCAGGCCCTGAACGTCGATCAAGTGCTGTCCAAGGTGGTGGAGTCCACCACGGACGTGCTGTTCAATCTGCCCGCTGTGCTGACCACCCAAGTGTGGTCCAAGCTGGCGCCCGCTTTCATGTACAGCTTTGAGTATAACGGCACCAAGTCGAAGGGCATCAACTTTCTGCGTGGGCTGCCCATCGTCTCGGAGACGGCGAACGATAAGCCCGGTACAGTGGCGCATGGCGACGAGTTGGGCTACATGTTCGATGCAAATGATATCTTTGGCACTCCGCTGGAGGATACGCGTCTGACCAGCGAGGAGGATCTGCAAGTGCGTCACAATCTCATCGATATGCTTGTGCAGTTCGCCAAGCAGGGCAGTGGCGATGGCAAGTCGGGGTCCGGTTCGTCGCTCTTCCAGAGTGTCACGGGCAAGGCCACACCCTTCATCAAAATCGACACGAAGCTGGAGACCTCCAATGACTTTCGCTTCTGCGAGTTGTCCGTTCTGGGCGCTTCACTCTCTCCGCTCAGCTCCACCAGCTGCGCGGGTCTGGGCAGTCTCCTGGGACAGCTTGGCGGTGGACTTGGACAGACGATTGGTGGTGCTGGCGAGAAGTTGGGTCTGAATAATGCAGGCCAGAAGTTGGGACTGGGTGGTGGTGGCGGTAGGAAGCCAGGAGGCTTGGGCTTGGGTATTATTTAGAAATTATAAGCGAAGGTGTCATTTTTGTATTCTAAATATATAAAATAAAAGCAAAGAAATAAACTCAAATGAGGCCCATGGTATCTGTTTAGCTAGCTGAGCAATAAGAAGTTGTGCGAAAGTGTGCGCATGTAAAAGTTGTCTGCATGTGTGTGTTGGCATGCAATGCTGATCACCGAAAAACTACCTGCAGGGCAACCGTATGCAAAGCTTCGCAGCAGCGAGCGAGAGTGAGCGTAGGAGAAGCTCGACGCTGCTGCGAAGCTAAGAACGAACGCTAGCTGCAGCGCGAGCGCACAGCGTAGACGCTGCAACTGCAGGAACAAAGCGAAGGTGCGTGTGATAGAGAGACGAAAGAATGACCCTTTTCGTGCATAAGCTGAAGCAGGTAGCAAATTGTATGCACTCTGAGTAGTGCAGAGAGTGAACAGTTATAATTTACTGTTGCTGCGAAGCCCGACAGTAAAGCATTAAAACTTGTCACCCGTCACTACATAGTTTGCGCCCGTTTTCACTTTTGCATACCGAATGAAGCTGGGTGGCTGCGGGGAAGCTGTGTGGGAAGCTGTGGAGTGGGCCGTGGTGGCGCTGCTGGGGCTGTGCTGTTTCTATTGATTTAAGCTGTTGCCATGACCCGTCCGTCGCTCAATTAGCACAGCTCTGTGCCGGCTCAATGCCTGCCGCACTAATCTCTCTATTGACTTTGGGCATGCCACTGCCGCACGCCCCCCACCCCCCGACCCCTGCCACACGTACGCCACCAACCCCCTCTGGCAGCAAGAGCCGCAACTGAAACGCGGCGATAAGCAAATTTCCGGCGCGCAAAATTTAAACAATAGAGAAAGCCAGCGAGCTGGAGGGGGAGAGTGGGCGAGGGGCTGAGGCTGGTGCCTAGGGGAGCTACAAGGCAGTTTTATAACTTGTGGCCAGATCTTAGCCCCCGGCAGAATCAGTGTTCCGTTCTGCATAATGTTGATGCTGGTTGGCACTGGCAACAGTGCAAACAATGAGCATAAGCCCCAGTCCCCCCCTGCCACCCTCCGCAGTGGAAAGCAGCGTGACGATGAGTCGTAGGACTCGACTCTGTCTCTGGGTTGCCTTGGCGCCTTTTGTGTAAATTCCTTGCACGCGTTGAACTATGACCAAAAATGCTAAAGCCAAAGCCAAAGTCGAAAGCCGAAACCAAAGCCGGCTTATGGGCCGGAGAGGCCTCTGCCTCATCCTCTGTCCAAGTACCAGTTTCATTATCCCCACAGCCATGGAGGGGCAGGAGGAGGACCGCCTCTTGTTTTCGCTGCCAAGTGATGATATTATTAATATTATTAAAACTAATTTTATGAATTGAAAAGCAGAAGCCACTACCCCCAGAACGGGAAAATGCTAATGGGACTGGGACTGGGCCTCTCTATTTTAAGAGTTGTACAAGCTGACGGCAGGCAGATAAATGTAAGAGAGATTTAATTATTACACTGAGAAGAAATCTGGGTGTAGTTACAGTTGGGAAATATATTAGAAGCGATGAAACACGCAGAATAAAATGCACAATAAAATACAAAATAATATCCAAAGAGCTCTCTCTTCAATTTACATTTTCTGACAAAAGAGTTCTCTAGAGTTCAGAAAAAATACCAAATAAAATACAGAAAAAATCAAAATTTGCCGCTTATAAAATGTACATTTTCTAGCAACATATTTCTGCACCCTTTTCCACTCCGTTTTGGGCATTAAAAAGCGCCTCAAGATGGAATCCTGTCATGGGCCACTTACAATTGCAAAAACTTTTGATGTATTAATCATTGGAGGAGTCTTTGGCTCAGGCCCATGCCTTACCAATTGCGACATCTGTGACAATATTAATGGCTGCACACACAAAGATTTCACAGCAAAGAAAAACTTTACAATTAATTAGGCAAACAGATGATAAACGATGATTGCGGTGCGTGGAGCCCAAAGAGAGATGTCTCCAGCTGCTAACGTCTGGTCAGGGGATTTAATGACGGCAATAAAAGAATTACGAATGGTTAAAGATAAATGCCAGCCAGCCAGCACAGGTCTGCAAATAATAAATGATTGGATGAGCATGGGAATGATGATCAAAGTGCTGGCCATAATTATCCTTTTCCCTCTTGCTGGCTGGGTGGACAGTTCATTATGTGGCCGTTTACCTGCGACGTGGAGCCGGCTACAATTGGCATAAATCAGAGGCCTTTTATGTGCCCAGAGTGTCGTCCAATTTCCGAAAGTTTTTCTGCAGGGGTGGGGGTAAGTTTTCCAGCCATCCCCCCGCCAATTTTTCTTCATTAATGTGTAGTTACGCAATTTCCTGTACACAAGAAAAGTTTTCCACGGCATTGCGTTAATTTTGGGCCAATTTCGAGGGTGAACCGGGGTAGGGGTTGTACTTGGTGCCACCCTCCGTCTGTCTGTCTGTCTGTCTGTCTGTGCAGCAACCCCTCTCTGTTCAAGTATCATCATTTCGGTTTTTCGTGCGGTCGTGGACCGGCCTATTTCGAGTCTTTTGCCAAAATTAGTTCCGCCCCTCGATTTATATTGTCATTTCGTGCGTTTTCGATTCGTGTAAAGCAATTTTGGCAGTGCTCCAGTCCTGAATGGGGCATCATCCTGCCTGCCACAAGGGGGCGGACATCACAGAAGTTGCTAGTTGGGGCCCTCAGATATTCCATCAAAGTTGCGGCATTGCCTTCCCCCTGCAGGGAAATGGAAATGGAAATACAATTGTAATTCCAGTCTGCAGAATGGGGAGCTCCGTCTCCCACATGTGGGTGCAAGTATCCTGGCTACAAGGTGCATAAATTAGGCCAGTCATTTACTGTTAATAGCAGTTGGCAACTGTAGGAAATGGCAATAGATGGAGCAGCAGCAGCAGCAATTGGAGGAGGATTAGCAGCTGCTCCAGTTGCTTCATGTTTTGTGTACTTTCTAAATTACTTTGACCTGAGCTCCGACTGGGGATTTTGTGATGGAAACTTGCTGCAGTTTTTGGGCAGGAGCTGGAAATTGAATGGGCAGCTCATGTGTCTGTTGGAAAGAGAATTAAAAATTGAAGAATGCTAAATTCTAAACGAAACTCCAGCAGTTAAATTCTAAACTCAATTTGCTACACCTTTCGCACATTATGCTCTCAAGTCCAATAAAATTATGAAATAATAGCAACCCAATCCACAATTTTTGAAGGCCCATTCAGCCCAAGCTCCGCATTAGATTGGCAGCAACAATTGCTCTAATCCGTATAATGGAATTTTTGAAGCCTGTGCCCAGTGTCAGTGCCAGTGGCAGTGCCAGTGCCAGTGCCAGTTTCAATTGCCAGACACACCCCACACACCTCCACCCACTGCATTCCCGACTGTCTATCAGTGTGGGAGGGCTCTCGGATGAGGGTGAGACCGTAGCCGATGCCGGTTATGAGGGCTGTCAGCTTCAATTTTCGGGCCCAGCCACTTGGCCCATTGTTCGCAGTTTTGACATAAGCAAAAATCCCAAAACCATAAGCAGAGTGCCTGCGTGTGTGTGGGTCCAAAAATGAAGCCCAGGATTATGGCATTGCGCTTTGACAATGTCAATTGCAGTGCAATCGGTTTGGGTCCTGGACAGAGTTGAGTGAGCTGCTTGAAGGGTTTCTTCTTTATTTTGTGTCCCTGGAGTCTCTCTAATTAAAATTGATTACCATAATTTGAGTATTGATTGGCCATGAACACGCACAATGACCACGCACTGTACGCGCTGCCCGCTACCTTGTCGACATTTTTCATCATTTGCACCTAGGGGTGGGGCTCTGGGGTTCGTGGGTTAACAGTTTTGACCCAGGCGCGATGTCTTTGTTCTTGCGTCTGACACCTTTGGACCTGGCCTGTGGCATTCAACCATTAATTAGCCGCACGCAATTGACCAGGCTTATTGATTGCGAAGCGTTTTGGGCTTGGGTTCAGCGGTTCAGAGGGTGAACCACTTCCCCGGTTCGAATGTCACATGTCTTATGACTTATTTATGCAGCTGATTGTTTCTGACATCTGTTGTAATTGACACTTTTCGCAAGCTTCATCTAATGGACGAAGACTGCCACAAGTCACTGTCAAACCGCACTCTCACTTAACACCCCCTCCCCGCAGCACCCGCTCCACCCATCATTCAAATACCTCCCACCCCTAATGGCTGTGCCATTTCTAGTTGTAGTCGCAAACATACTAGACTCACTGTTTGCCAAATATCCAATTACATTTGCATTCGATTGTGAGTCGCAAAGGGAGTGGGGGGAGAGGGAGAGTGAGATAAGTTGAAACGGAGATGAGATAATGAAATGGGAGTAGGGGAGCGCAGGAGACTTATCAATTTGTGGTGGAATATTTGGTTAATAAATACCATTTCCATATGGCAGAAGAGAGAGACACCACGAAATACTTAGAATTAGCTCGAGCTTCGAGATGCTTTTACTGCAATGAATTGAAAAGTGAAGCATTAATAACTGCGCTCTTCAAATGCTTGAGAGAGCTTTCGGCACCATCGAATAATTGCCGTAGATCGCTGACGCTGCCTTCTCTGCTCTGCTCTGCTCTGATCTGCTTCTCTGCTCTGCTCTGTTAAAATCGACGGCTGCTGTTAGTCTCCCTGTCTGCTGCTGCCGCTGTTAACTCTACAGACGCTGCTCTCTCACTCTCTGTGGCTTTTGCTCTGTTAACAGTACAGACTCTGTTGAATAATTTATTCACTTCTCAAGCATTTATCAGTCTCTCACGGATTTTTGTTCGTTTCCCAATTCAATTTCAGACTGAATTTCACACTCTCACATCTCGCAGCTGAAATGTTTATCCATCCCAAGCATCCCAATGTCTTCTGCTGCGAAAAGAGTTCATTAGAAAATGCATCCCTCTGCCGAGCATGTCCATTCACGTTTCAGCAGTGCCTTAATCTAGTCGGAGGAGAATAAATTGTAAATTACATTTTGTCTTTGCAATAAGGATGGGCTTTTGGGGGTTGCCAATGGACGGGGGAGGGGGTTTTGGGATGCGGTGCCATGACAGCACGACAGCACGGCAGCAGCCTCCACTCGAAATCAACGCCAAATGTGAGTTTGCTTTTACAAGCGCCGCGGGTGCCCTGTGCCCCAAACAACAGTTGGGGAAGCCGAAACCCCAACCCCCACCCCATACGGCTGCTGGGGCGCCAAGTGCATTGGAATGTGTGGCAGCTGCAATTGTGCGGCAATAAATTATTGTGCAACACGCAGACATCAGAGAGGGGCCAGCAGCCAGCCAGCCAGCAGCCACCAGCCACTGACTGGGAACTCCACTTCGAAGTGAACTGAGTGAGTGGCAGTGGCGGGGGGCTGGCCGGGGGGTGCTTCACTCCTCGTCGGCATGGTAATGAATGCTACGAGCATTTTTTAACAATTTTTTAACTTAAAAATTACGACAGCGCTGACAATTTGCCATAAAAAGCGACGCGGGAGGAGCAGCCCTTCGGCTGACTTTGTGCTGACTCAACTGCGACTGTGCCTGGGTCTATGGGAGTGCCACCAGTCAGCCAAAAAGCACACACAAGGATCTGCAGCAATGCTGGAGTGACTGCCTGACTGACTGGAGATGAGAGCGTGAGGCGACTGCTAAAAGCGGGAAATTTTGAAAGGAGTTTTGCTGATATTTGTTGTAAGATATTTTCTCGTTATTAAATCCAAATAAAAGCCATTAAAATGGAATTAAATATATGTATTTTTATCTCGTTTCCTTGCCCAGTTCCTCCCACTTTTAAGTTCGTGTCACGCTGCCATCTCTCGCATCCAACTCCCCACTGATTGCTGACTGGCTGCGTTGGCATTTTTGCTCTTGTTACACCCATTTGATGTACCTTAACATACGCATGGGATGTACATATGTACATATGCATGTGTGTGTGTGTGTGTGTGTGTGGCTGCAATATTTTACTTTCTGCGAAAGTAGGAGTCTGAGGGGTTCAAGGCTCATTTGTCAAACGTCACGACTTGATGATGCAATTGTTGTTGGTGCCACACGCCCGTCATTCCAGCAGTTTGCCGGCAGATTTATGCCTGCCACATTCGGAGTTATTTAAATGGGGGACTACGAGAGAGACTTTTCTTGGATCTTTTGACGCTCTCTCTGGATGCTGCCATTTTAAATAATAAAAACAAAAACTCTGTCAACTGTCTGTTGGCTTCTTTTTGAATGTACAAAAAGCTTTTTACCTTGGCTGTGTTTTTGGCCTAAGTAAATAGATCGTATTACAGCCGCGTTCCCCCTCATCGATGGAGGGGGGTGTTCGCGTCACAGAAATAACACTTAAAGGCAGTGACAGGACAGTGACACTCCCTCAAGGAAGTTCTCTGCGGCCAACCCCCAAATGACATTCAATTTATGCGCTTTTAAAGCGTATTTTCCTTTGTGCTGCTATTCCTTTTGGTTCTCTTTTCTTTCGCCTGCATTTCGGGTCGTGTTGCTATGAAAATATTATTCTTTAATTTCTGCTCTATTGCACTTATGGTGCGTACCTTTTCGAATGTGCACTGCCAGCCAAAAGGCATAAATATACAATGGAAAAATATGGCAACTGGCAGAGCGGCGGCCAGACCCATAGACAGTTTTACCTTTCGCAGAAGTTCTTCTGCATATTTCGCCTTTGGAAAACTTCGCAATTGGTTTGCCCAGTCCTTCACTCTCTTTGCTGCCTTCCTTTACACATTTTTCACTGGATATTTTTTGGAGGATTGCATCGCTTACAGGAATCGCAGATGCAGAAGCTTGGGAGGCGCCACACAACTGCATAAACTTTGATGCATAAACTTTTGCAGCACGAGAAACGTACTTCCCTTTCTGCTCAATTCTTTTTACATCCTTTGAGCATCTTTTTGCCATCTTCTTTGGCTCCTTTTTGCCTTCTCAAGCTGTTTAATTGTCAGGCAAAACTTCGCTTTGGTTCATTGAATTCAAAGTAAACTTTGTATGTCTGAGGTTATTCTCTTGGGCACTGGCAGGGGACGTGGCACTTGGGGGACTGTCTGCATATCGATGAAAAGTCGCTGCAAGTTTTCACACATGAATAAAGCGGCAGGCTAAATATTTTAGGCAGTTTTATGGATTTTATTTGGTTACTTTTAGAGTTTATAGCTGCGAGATTTTAATTTATATTTGTTTTAGGTTGTTTTATGATTATTTTCTTCCTTTTCTTAGCCATTTACCCCTCAAAAAACTGCCTTCCTCCAGCTCTATTGAGTAACCTTCCCTGCTGTAAGCCCACAGGGCAACTACTTTGCGCATTGTCAGGACTAAAACCCGCTAAGCTCAATGCTGAAAAGGAGACCCTGTCCCCTCCCCCTCTGCTGCCCTTGTCGCTGCGCGAATACGTGTAAATATTTTGCCAACTCTGTTCGGGTTGGAGCATTAATCATATTAAAACAGAAAGGCAGACGGCAGACGGGAGTTTTTTCTGTGCTGCCTTTGTGTTCCTTTTCCTCTTGTGAGTGTGTGTGTGTGCCTCAGTCGTGTAGTCGTCACACAGTGCGTATGATTATTACCACTATTATTAATATTATCATGTGCTGGGTCCGTCCGCGCTCCAGGGGGGAGGACTTGTTGGGGCCTGTGGCTTCTGGCTGCTGGCTGCTGGCATCTCGTCATTGCAATTATTTACAAAATCAGAGCACGTTCTGGGCTCTGCTTTTATGCGTTTACAGGGGCGATGGTGAGGTGTGTGTGTGCGCCTCTGCCTTGTCTTTTGTTTGAGCACTAAAATGCCTTGAGCCGATTCGCTTATTACGACACACAGAGCAAAAGGGAAAGAGAGAATAGACAGGGAGGCACACACTGGCTGACAGCCCTCCAGGATCCTCCGCTTAAATGCTTTGTCATCACTTTGGCAGCGGCAACCCAGGAGATCAACACGCAGAAATTTAATTTTTTCATTCAGTTTTCACATTAAATTTTGCGTTTTATTGGTTGATAACCAATGGGGTTTATAGCTTTAGATATTTTCTGCATTTAAGTGGAGTGCGACATGTGCTGGCATTGGAAAGGCTAAGATAATTCAGGAAATTAGTAAGCAGGAGAGCCGCTTGGATCGTGAGAGCGCTAACAGAGCTGTAGAAAGAATCGCTTCAAGCTGTTAGTAAAACTGCAAACGGTAGCGCCAGAAGCTGTTAGCGGAGAGCTCAATGTTAATGTTAATGTGTTGAAGCTGTTAACTCATAAAACTGTGCTGTTAATAGCGCTGCTGCGTTGAAAATGTATGTTTGGCACACGAATTCATACTCTCCGTGACTACCCATGAAAGTTAGATTGGAACTAATTGTTGTTATCCCCAGTTGGTCAAATAATTATTACGTTTGTTAATCAAACTGTGCAGAAGTAAAAATGAAATAATATGCACGTTTAAAGACATTCAAACTGCGAGTGCTTCTTGCGTTCGCTTTGCTTGTCTGCATTGCCGATCGGATCTCCCTGAGCGCAGCTTCGGTCGGCAGCGAAGAGAGCGTAACTCCAAGAGAGCGCTTAGCAGGGCAAGCAGGTAGAAAGCTTAAGCTGGGCGGCACAAGCATAGCATAAAAGTTTGCAGCAACAAAAATATGCGCAGCAGGTAGTCGGTCTGCTTCTGCTCCGAACAGTGAGCAAATAAATGAAAGAGAAAAAGAAAAACTTTAAATTAATAAAATAAGGGACTTCCAGTTAACGGCTAAACTTTTTTGGGCAACAATTATGTCAAGTGTTAGACGCTTGCCAGAAAGTCCTTTACATGTGGCAGTATATATTATGTATCCTTGTAATAAGCCACTTTCTTTAATGACAAGACATTTGGCAGATCCTTAGCAGCGAGAACTTTTTAATTTCCCAGTTTGCCCATCTCGGGGGTCCACCATTAGCATACAGAGAGACAGACAGACAGACAGACAGACAGAGAGACCGTTCCGAGTGCAGTCATAAAGAAAAGTTTTGTTGCCTTTGCCCCTGTCCTGTCCTTTCTTGTTTTCTTTTCCCTTGTTAATCCACGCATGCCCTGCTGCAATATCCATTTGGCCCCCAAACAGGTTCCACTTCCATGGGGTAAGGGTGCGGTCCATGGTTTGGGTTCCCTGTCTATAAGTCTGTCTTCCATCTGCGCTCCTCCCGGTAACTTTTGCGGCAGTGGTTTTAATTTAAATTGACAGCATCAAGCAGTTAAGTACTTGCAGCGACATTTTAATAGCTTGTAAGCCCCACGAGTACCCCCAAAAACTTCCCCCGTTAACCGAACGCCAAGCGCCGAGCTGAGCAACAGCCAACCCGAACACCTTCTCCCCCTCCCACACACCACTCTCCTCCTTTCGTTGGGTTGCCACGCAAAGCTAAAGAAAATAAATACAACGGACGCTTATTTACATATTCCCAAACGTAAATACGCGCCGTTTTTATTTGCTTGACGTTATTTTCTTTTTGGTTTTATATTTTTTGTTGTTTTTCCTTTTGTTTTTATTTTTTTTAATATATATTCGGGCACTCAGCGGGTCGTGTGCGCCGTTTTTGAAGGGGCGATGGGTATTATCTGTTGTTTGGAGACTTAAACAACAGGTTTTTGAGCGAAAATAATGCTAGAGAAGTTAAAATTTATTATGATACATAGTTCTTATTAGTAATTTGTAATACTTTTCATATTTTAATTGTATATTTTCATATCTGTGCCTCTTTCTCTCTCTCGCCATTCCACCGCTAGCACTCTACAGGTGAGACTTTTACTCATAATTTCGTTCAACTTTGAGCAGCGCTGCTGACTCTTCTGCCTCGATCTCTTCCGCTCACCCTCTCTTCTTTCACCTAAAGAGCGCATCCGCTTCAAACGGTATTCCCCTGGTCGACTCCTTGACACTCAAATTGCTCTCTTCTCTGCTGGCTGCCCTCGCTTTTCATTTGATTCTTTATTTTTTTACGCAAGAATTTGCATAAAGTGAAAACAAGCATTTTAATTTCACTCGTTTCATTTCGACTCGTAGCAAAAATGAAATGTGCGACAGACAGACAGACAGCCAGCATATACGATGAGGTAGTAAACGGCACCATTTACCGGTAGCTCAGCCCCAAGCCCTGCCCCCTCAACAGTTAGCTCCCCAGAGCGTTAAAAAGTTTTCCAGGGAACCAAAAAAAAAAGGGGCACAAAAGCGCCCGGAAGGTAAGTAAAGGGGGGACCACCGACGACGGCGACAGTCGTAATTGTTGGGGGACTGAGCCAAAGTGCAGGGCAAAAAGCGCAATGCCAACAGAGGACGAAAAAACAAACCAATTTAAATTAGACTGAAGGGATACTCAGCTCAGCTCAGCTCCTGCCACGTCTTCGGTAGAGTGGGAGCAAAAGTGTTGAAAACTTTGGAGCTTCCAACTTTTGACATTTGCATTGCACTAAATGGAAATCCTGGCAAACGGAGGGCATGGGCCCATGATAAATGTCCATTGTCTGGCCTCCTATCTGGCAGCTATATCTGTGTGCGAGTGTCCGTGAGGTAACATTATGAAAACAGTTTCTGGAACAGATAACCGCAGTGGGAAGGACATGGCCCACACTCACTCTGAGGTGGAGTCCCCAACATTTGAAATGGGACACATGCCACGACGCTGTGGCAGTTTAATATAATTTAAACCTAAACACACACACACAACACACACCACATCAAGTGGTATTTGTGTCCTTTCTGTGTCCTGCTGGGGGGGTTTGTCAAGTAGCCGCCGCGCAGCCCGTCTGCCATTTGACGCTCGTTGCCATAAATTACCAGACACTTGGAAGCGGAAAAGTCCTTCGTCTACCGAAGGCATCTTCACATTTCTGGTTAGTCATTTGCCTGCCCCAAACACACACATGGAACACACAAAAACAAAACTATTAAGTGGGCATAAAACTGGTGCCCCAACCCCCAGCAGGGACCATCCACTGCTGGCGGGCGTGTGCCATTTCTGGCAGGGGGCGTGTGCCATTTCTCTTGCAGTAGTTGATGTTTGAGCCAACCCTCGGCCTCGGCCTCGGCCTAATGGAATATGCAAAAAACATTCCAGCAGAAAGGAGCGAAAATAAATCCGAAATATTCTACAACATTTCAAGAGAGTTATGTGTGAGTATGGCAGGATGTGTGTCAGTGTTTATGATGGGTTTTGGCTGGCAATGATGCCCGACTACAGTCCATTAAATCGGTTTATAAGCTTACAGAGTTTTGGGCGGAGAATAATATAAGAGAGTGGAAACTTTACAGACTAGGATTCCATAAAGCTATCAGCTAATATCTAGACATATTTATTTACTCAGGATAAATCTGTGTAATTCCACGCTAATTCCCCCATTAAATGTAAACCGAAAGTTTTAAAAATAAATGTGCATAAAATGAATGCTGCGTGCATTTGCCTCACCCCCTTCTAACACCAACTTTTAATTACAATTACTACTCCAAACTCCCGCCACACATTTGCAGTAACTAAAATTTCAGAGCTGCAGCCACAATTGGCATGCTGCAAGCGACACAATTTATTGAGCAATTTATTGGCAACTAATTTGGCATTGATTTCAATAAATTTGCATTTAATTGTTTTGTTTGTTGCTGCTCTCTTTTTGCCACACTTCATTGGCTTAATTGACAAAAATCGAGGCGAGAACGTGGCCAACAGGTAAGCGACGGGCATTGCATGTGCAATGAGCATTGAGTCGGCATTTTAATGGGATGACTGGACCCACTCCCCCGCCCATCAATGGGAAAAACTTTTGCCACCTTTCAGGCCAAACTTTGGGCACAGACTTGGCTGCTCCTTGGGCACATCTCTGGGGACATTGCTTGAGTGGCGAGTCTCTCTTCCTGTCGCCTCCTGCTGGGGGAGCGCTTCGCCTTGTGCATTTAACTGCCATCAGGGGTAGGTAGAGCTCAAATGTCAAGGATCTGTACCTGCGGCAAGGGCAAGTGCATGTTCTGGAGTGCCTTCACCCCTCAGGAGGGTGGTTTCAGGGGCGGCTCTCTAGAAAGTCAATCACAATTCCCAGTGCAATCACGGCACGCGTATTAATATTTAAGGAGGTCATCGGAATTGGTTTTGCCACTGTCTTTGGAGTCGCATTGCGAGGATTGGGCTTCGCCTTGTGCAGAGTTTAAGATAAAATGCCAGATTTTGTGGCCTGCAATATTTTCCACTTATTTGGCGATTTGTTGCAGCTAAGTGGGAGGCAGAGGCAGGAGGAAGGCAACCCCAGAAGCTCCATTCCGATAAATTTTATGTCTGGCAATTTGCTTCCTTCTTTTCTTCTTTTTTATGATTTGTCTCCGTCTGGATTTCGCTTTCATTGCTGCTGCTGCTCACATTGTTGCATTTTTAATGCCAACACCAGAGATTGATTTCGCATTTGCATTCACCCCCCAAGTGGCTCCCACTTTTATTTATGATTTTCCGCCCATCTGAAGATACAAAGATACGCATCTTGTAGCTGCACAATGACATGCCCTCTGTCTGAGCTCTGTCTGGTCTTTCTCGACTTCCGGCAGAGTAAAGTGAAAACTTTCCCTTTTTGTCACTGTCTCGTGGAGAAGAACTTTCTGCTTGTGCTGCTGCCGCTCTGGCGGGCATTTCAATTACGTCTCCCCCGCAATCAATCACACTCAAAGTTTGAGCAAAAGCTCTTGGCAAAAACATTTGGCATTCCCCCTGCCCCCGCGCTCTCTGTCTCTGCCTCTTCAAAGCTATGCTAAGTGATTTGCTCATTGATCATTTTGTCTGAAGTATTGAACATTTGGATGAACTTTTGATTTGATTTTCAAAGTCACCAAAGAAATTAACAAGCAAAACAATATTAAGTCGGGCAGTGCGGAGGAGAGAAGTCAACGCAGCGACGGGCAAGGAGAGATGTTAAATGATGGACACGCAATTACACACAGGTGCTAGTGCATTTGTATGCACACACAACAGAAACGAAGTCGAAAAACGTTTCTTGCTTCTCTGCCGCTGCGACAGCAGAGCAACGGATCTTTACTGTGCATCTACCTCAGCCACAGAGGGTGGGTAAACGTGAGAGAGCGAGCTTCTTTGGCACCTTTGCTCTCCGGTCAAAAACGTTTCTTGCTTCTCTGCCGCTGCGCCGCGCCGAGCAATTGTAAATGAGCCACCCACACACGAATTTGTTTCTCTGCCGCTGCGGCGGCTTCACCAAGAAGCTTTGACGCTGTCTGTCTCTGCCGACTGCGCTGCCCGAGATCTTTTTCTATGCACAGAGCACGATCCGCTACCTGCTGGCCTCTGCCGTAGATCTTTAAAAGAGATTTCGAGAAGTCAGTGAGTTGGCCAAAGGAGAGACGGAGAAAGATGGCAGAAATGTAAATCTACTATGCCTGTCTCATATGTTTTCTCCAGACTCCTTCTCTGATATCTCTGGCATGTTCTTATAATTTGTTTTGCCAGTTGCTGACTGGCTGGCGAAAAACTTTTAATTCAACAGCAAAACACGAAAGCATAAAATTATGCCAGAGAGCCAAATGAATTAACACTTTTTGGGCATACATCCCTTAGACCCCCCTCCCGTTCCAGTCACGCCTTCAAAACCCAAACCCATAACTTTTTGATATAATTCCTGGCAAAGTTTTCGAAAAAACGAAGACCGGGACTGGGGCTCTATCCGGAACTTCCTGCGTACTGCTCAAGTTCTGGGCCGTCGCGTCGCGTCGACTTGTGCCATGAAAGGAGTCAGCGCCATCTCTTTTCAGCCTTCCGCTTCCGTCTGTGCCAAGCGGGGGCGTGGCACAAAAATAAATTTGTATTGTTTCGTCTGCGGCGTGGTGGGCAGGGGAGAGGCCAAAGAGCAAACAATGAGAACTCGAGGAGCTTGAGAGAGCTCAAAAACCGCAGCCACTAAATGCATTACGTGAGAGGGAGAGGGAGACAAAGAGAGCGGAGGGTGAGCGAGCTTGATGCTGTGTGTGTGCGTTTGTCTCGCTCTGTGGTTATACTGTAACGGTTTGCCGTTTGTTGCTGTGCCTGTGCATTGGTGTGAGTGTTTGGCATTGTTTTCCTGCACGGATATCCTTAATGAGTGAAACTGGGCTACCGCTTCTTTAGACGTGTCAGTGGGGAGCGTAGCAGCAGCTGCCGCACTCCAGCCACCCACCGAAGACTAGCAGCAGCAGCAGCAGCAGCAGCAGCAACAACCATCATAATTACCCCACCCACTCAGCTCGCACCCTCCCACCGCATCCGCCTTTGCTGCTCCCCCATCCGCACAGCTGACAAACACACTCTCGTGGCCCTGGCACTCAAGAAACTGAGTGGGGAGCAGGGGCTGGGTGCTATCTCTGGTTCTGGTGTCCGCCGCCTGCCCCTTATCTCTGACCACATGAGCACATAAATCTTCAGGGAGGTGGTCCCCAGCTTGATGGACGCAGCTTGAAACTACAGTGGTTAGAGGAGGAACAAAAGAAGATACAAATAATAGAAAACAAAACAAAATAAATTGCAGTTTTTTAAACTTTTTTGGCACATTAATTCAGTTCTAAGTTGATTTTAATGCAAATAAAGTGTAGGAAAATATACAAGAAATTTCCCAAAACAATTAAAGTTGCTAAACAATAAACCATAAAAATATTCAAAACAATATTTCTATCCATAATTTCTTTTTAAATAACTCTAATGTTAATTTTCTCTCCCACTGTGGCTTAGCACGCCTTCCCCCGCACATCGTTCCGGCCGTGTAATTATCATGATGATCACTTTTCAACATGGCCAAAGCGAGAAAACTTTTATATTAAAAGTAAACTTATGACAAACGAGCGAAAAGAAAAGGCAACAGAAACAGCAGGGGCAAAGCATACAAAAAATAGAAAGAAATCCTCGACAGGAAGGACACTCCAACACAGACACAGAAGGACACAGCACACACATCTCATGGCTGTGTGTGGGGTGGCGTGGCGGCATTGTCAAGTGTAATTTATCATTCAGTCAACGTCCTTCGATTGCAGTTTATCTTCGGAACTTACTTTACTGGGTCGTCACTGTAATTTTGCTCCAACTCCCACACAATCTGCACCTCTCACTCACTCACACCCACTCTCTCTGTCTGTCTCTCTTTATTCTCTGTCAGTTTTCCTTTTCTCTGAGCTCTCCGTGGCGTCTCCCTCCTCGGTGTAAAAGCAAAAGGAAAAGTATATTAGAACAGCAACAAGGATATTCCCCAGGAGTAGTTGTTATTGTCCGTTTGCCCTCGACTGTGGAGTGAATGGAAAATCAGAGAAAATCTGACCCCCAGGTTGTTAGTTTTCTTGCAAGGATTTTTTTTAAAGCCGAATGGGAGCAAAATAGCAATTAACATGGATTTTTGAGGGAGAGCTCCCTCCTGCCTTTCTCTGGTAATAATCGGAAATAATTGAAGAAAGGAACCCAAGGAGCAAGGAGAGTGAAGGAGAGAGACTACTTATTAGACGGAGGGTGTACTGTACTTTCCCCTATCCTTGAAGCACGTTTGTATGTGCAATTTGTAACGTTTTAATTGTTGTTTATGCGATCAAGAAAAGGCAAGGAGCAGGGTGGAGCCTGGCGGAGTGCTTCTCGCTACAATATTGAGTGGTGCCGGCACCACACCACAAGCCACTGAACTAATTTTGATTGCGGTGAATGCAAGCGGCAGCACGTGAACTACGTCAGTTTCTAATTAACTATGCCAATGCGCAGACGAGTTTCGATACATCAAACTGCCCACGAATGCGGGTTAGTAGGAGGCCTTCTAAACGGGCTCAAAGATTGACGGGAGGTTAAGGTATTGAGCGGTTGAAGTGGCTACATGGAGTGTACATATGAGGGGGAGAAATATTCGATGTGTACATACGAACCAATATGAAAAGATGCAAAAAAGATTTAACAAAAGTTTCCACATTTTACGCGTCATGCAACAGCGCTCCTCTGTTTGTATTCTGCTTGGGACACGTTATTTTCTTCACCTTATCCCTAAAATGGTCTCACATTTCGCCTTTGTCTCAGTCAATTTATATTTTCCCTGCGCCTCAAATTCCTTCGAATTTTGCTTCATCCACAGAACTTTCCTTCATCGGAATTTAACGGTTCTTTAGCATAATTCAAATTTTACTCGCTACTTTCATATTCCCACTCTCTCGCGCTCTTCCTTCAGCATTGCTCTCTCTTGTGAGCAGAGTCCCAAAAGAGCGAAGGAATTTCCGGTGCGAACTCCGAAAATGTGCCACGCGCAGACTCAACAATTTAGCCGGCAGAATTCAGCAACAAATGTTTATGATACCAAAATTGATAATAAACAAAACGTGGAAGGGAGCAGAGAGGAAGAAAAGAGCAAGAGGAATAGGAAAACATAAAAAAAGGAAGGAAAAATAAATACTTTGAATATTTTTCAAAGGTTAGAAACAAATTCTGAAAAATAAATTTAAAAATATTTTTACATATTTCTTTACACTTCCCACAATTATCTCTCCTTTGTGCACAAAATCTTATCACTATTACTTCACAGCCCCCTCTCTCCGACACACATTTTCCCCGCTAGAACAGCTGTTTGCCCTGCAGGAATTTACTCCGAAAAACGAAGCTCTCGCCGCACACGAGCACGGAGCGGGCAGCACACCCGAAGCTTGGAAAATTCACCACCCTAACGCGAAACATAACTGTGGAGCGTGCGACGGGCAGCTCGGTTCTGGGTACTCTGTTTGGTGGGGCGCCACAGTCACGTCCTTTGGCCTGTCTTCAGTTGAGTTTTGGTTACTGGCGCCAACGGTTTACGGGTCGTTCCAGACAGCGCGTTTCGGGCTTTTAGCGATTGGGCCAACTTCGTCGGCAATTGGCAGCGGCAAACATAAACAAACGAAGTGGCATGCCTCCTATCAGTGTTTGACTTTCGTTGGTATTTAATGCTAATTTGTGCCGCTGATAATGGGGCAAGTGGGGCAAGCAAACTGTGGCCGTGTGCTCACTGGCCAAACGGAAGCGGAAGCCGCGACTTAAGCCGCACAATAAAATGTAAACTCACGGAAATGTCACGAGAAAATGTTGTGTGCCAGTGAATAGAGGAGAAAGGAAACCGAATAGAGAATCAAACAAATCCCAGCCCCAGAGGCAGTCCTGCGGGAGTCCTCTGTGTGCGCTCTCGCGTATGTGTGCTCCTGTGTGTGCGGTTCAGGGCAAATAAATGCAACGCCAAACGCTTTTTTAGCCAAGTTTATCTTGAGGCGAAATACTCTAAAAAAAGAAGGAAAGAAGAGAAATAGAAATAGAAATTGTACTTGTAAAATGGATTTACGTTTCGTATTCATCGTTTTTCTGCTCAAGTGGACCCATGCCCAAGGTAAGTGTACGGTAAGGGCGGTGCCATGCCCGATCCTGGGTGTTTGCTTGGCATTCTGTTTGTCCTGCAGCTGCAGCAGAAAGAGCTGCCAAGTGCACTTCACTTGCACAACAAAATGTGCCATAGCGAGGAGCAAAGTGCACGCTTTTGACTTCTGTTTACGGAATGTTTGAATGCAGAGATATTTGTATGAGTTTTCCATCGTAATGAGTTTCATTTAGCCGGGGATGGCAGTTGCTTCTCTGCCGAAAGGTGTTGCATGTGGACTACATCGATTTGTTTTTGGTTGAATGGTGATGCTGTGGATGGAATAAAAGTGGAACTTTAATGGGGGAAAACATTTTGGGGCCGAGAAAATATTCTTTAAATTTTTAATTCATTTTTTGCAATAGAAACAAAGGTGAAGCGCCTCAAAGGTCTAAGCTCCAATTTTTGTATGACAAAAGTTGATATATTTGATTGAATTTTATGAATATTTTTCACTCAATAAAACCTTCAAAAAAAATACCGCAAATACTTGCAAAAATTATGTTTTACTCCCACGCACTTAGCCACAACGAAACCCTCGTTTATCCACACCCAAAACGCTTACCCAAATTTAGTTATCCACTTGCTTGGCCAGTTTAAGTCACAGCTTAAGTTTGCCAGACGCAGATTAACATATTTCCAGCTCAATTTCCAATCCATAAAGACAGAGAGAGGCAGAGCATAAATCCCATTTCATTTGGCGCATTGATTGCTTCCTGCAAACGGAAAACTTTTATCCCTCCCCCGCCCCGCACAATCATTCATAACTCTTGCTTATCTCGGCATTAAGTTGTTGCCATCAAAATCGAGGGGAAAATTCGTATGTGAAAAGTTTGCTATTTCCGCAACTTGCCAAAATGAGTGGAAAATGTTTGGCAAAGAAAATGCGCCCGAGGGCAAGCAGCTAACTAATGGAAAGGAGTGCACGAATGTGAGTGTGAGTGTGAGTCATGGGTGTGTGTGTGTGCTCCCTTTGTTGCATAAAATATGCGCATTTAATAAGGGAGAAGGGAGCATGGGCCTGCCCCATGATGGAAATGAATATGTAAATGTTGGCCCAAAAAAAAGCGAAGAAAAACAGCAGCAAACCAGCCACATAAATGATACAAAAGATACGAACAAATATTTCTTTACATATGAATGTGTATGTAAATATGTACGTAAATATGTATACATATTATGTATGTAACGGGCGTACATCCATTTGTGCTGCTGCTGATCAATTTGCTTTCCTTTTTGGGCGCTCTCTGTGGCGCTTCTCTCTTCGATGTCGTTGTCGTTTTTTGGTTAAGGGCATTTTTATTATGTAGTTCATGCATGTAAACGAATTCAATTGAATAATATCCTGTCATTTTGTTGTTACATCCTCGAACGGTATAACCATTATCCCCCGCCCTCTCCCCACTCCACTCCCCTGTGGAATGGCTGCCTCGTTTGGCATGTCAAAATTTTTATCATCGCACAAAATCCGCCAATGCCAAAAAGGATGGAGGATGTGGAGGAGTAAATAAATAAATCCCGACAACACGCGTGTCGCTCGCTCGCTCCCTCGATGCTGCTGTTGCTGTTGCTGCTGCTGCTGCTGCTGCTGTTCCCCTCCCTTTGCTGCTGCTCCATCAGAAGCTTTCCGAAGTGTGCAATAAATTTCGTGCAAAAAAAGCGGGGATACATATCTATGTACATACAGCTGTATGTATATTGGCATTTTAGTGGGTTCGCTGCTTGTCTCTGTGTTCATGTGTGTGCGCTGTGGTGGTGCATCCAATAAAAACAAATTAAATACTTTTTGGCCAACTTTTGAGCCCGGTTGTGCAAATGAAAAGTGGAGCCCAGTTGGCCCACCAAGTTGTATGCCCCACAAATATCTTATCTGATGCCACAATTCCGCGCGTTGCGCCAGGGAGCTTTATGTTTTACTTCATGTAAACCTACATTAAATGAGTGCTTGGGGCAGAGATAAAACTTATGTGCAACACTTGTTAATTTAACTTTAATTTATTTAGGTATGGAAACACAAAGAAAATAAAACCTTTCGCTTACTTGGAACTTCCATGAAGCAAATCCATTCAGCCACATGATCGGTTAGCTCATGCCAGCAGAACTCCGTTTCTCTTTCCATTGCGACACGTATAACAACAGTGAATTACGCCGCTGCAGCGCACTGGGATCAACTCTCCCAAAAAGCAACTGCTCTCAACGCATAGCAAAAGCACAACGCAAAGACAATCGCTACCTGCGACGCAATTGCCTTTTGTCTCTCACTCTTTCTAACGCACGCTCATAGCTGCACACGCTCAACTCTCGCTCGCTCTCATTACCGCACATCGTTGATCCTCTCTGAGCTTTGCACGCTCTCGCACAAGCACGAGTGCAGCAATGGGACAGGCAAATGACTGAAGCAACGGTAATTCAAGCAAGAAAGTGAGTCACAAATGAAGCAAAGAATTGCGCAGGTAGCAGAAGTTAACACACTGAGAATAGCCGTAAAGTGAATGATTGAGCAGAGGGCAGCCAGAGAATTCTTTGCGTATTCTCCTACATCTTCTGCATAAATATCTGTGTTGTATCACTTACCCCTCAAATTATATGTTATTTATGCAAGCGTTACTTCCACCTAATTGTAACCCATACTCTGTCACTGTATCAACTTTTACAACAATTTGCTTTATTTATAAATTATTCATTTTTTGGTAGACTCTCGCCCGTTGCCAGGCAATTATCATTTTCGGTGGGAAAATGGGAAATTTGGGCTGTTTCGCTCATTTTTAGGCTGTCCCAAAATGTAGGCTACGCAAAATTAATTTCTGTACTCAGCTGAAGGTACATAAATACATGTGTACATGGGTATGTATCTCTGTGTGTGTTTTGGCATGTGCGTGTGCTTATTTATTTGGCAACGGCAGGACAGAGCCAAAGCAACTCTTGTGTCTTGTGGTGCGGCTTGTGCCTTGTCTCTGGGTCTCGGTCTCGGTCTCGTGCCTGGCGGCGGCCAAAAGCAAAGGGCATAAATTTATTTGCCAAAAACACAGAGCAGAGAGATAGCAAGAAAGAGCGACAGAGAGAGTAGGGAAAAAACTTTTGCAGACCGGAATATTAATGAGTATTTAACCTAAATTGTTGCTGCCTTTGATAAGTGCCATGATATATTCCCCATATACCCATACCCATGTCCCATGCGTATCCCCCCCTCCGTCTCTAGTTCTCTGCCCTCCGGTATCAATGGCAGACAGCAAAAACTTTCCATATCTATAAGGAAGGAAGGGTTTTCCCTGGAAGAAAAACGGGTCAGAGTTTGCCTTTAAGACTTACTCCGGGGTGCTGTCTGGGGAATTTCTTGGAGCAGGTATTATTTGGCCAGCCGCAAGTTAATTGAAAAAGCCCAAGAAATTATTCTCTCGCTCTTCTGCAAAAAGGGCGCATAATAAAGTAATATGGAATTAATTTTTGGAGTCTATTAGATGTGAAAATATTTCGAAAATTGAGTGTAAAGGGTTTCAAATATTTCCATTTGATGAATAAAACAGAACACAGTCATAATTGACTAAAAGGTAAAGGCAGGGATGTGCCTAGGAATGCTCAGAAATGCAAGAAATTTGTGCGAAAAGGTGAAGTACATTAAAAGCAATTTGTGGGTTGTTAAAGAGGGTTTATATAAATTCTAAATATATTTGCACAATATTTACTGTAAAGACTTCACACTGTAGACCCACACACAAATTGAATGCAAAGCAATTACCAGCCAGCTTTCAGTCTATTCATAACGTGTGCTCTCCTGGCTTTGGCCAAAATGTAATTTATCTTAGCCTTAGGCCAAAGGACAACTCATTCAGATAGATAGTCCTATTACAGAGCACACAAAAACAGACACAATCCACACGCAGATAGAGGGAACATTTTAATTAATTTCTGCATCAATTGAACGGCTGTCATAATACAAATAAAAGATACACGAACACACACACACACATGCGCGTTCTCTGAACAAATAAATACACAGACACAATTGCATGTATTTATTTATTGAACAAACAATGGAGAACATAAAGGACATGCCAGGCTATGCAGGATACCCATCATTATGGCTATATTTTGATTAAGTTAATTAAGCGATTTTACTCGTCAGTTGTACACAAAACACAGCCAGTGCTCAACAATGCCTATCAACAGCATTTTCTAGCTAATCCACCAGCTATCGCTCCGTCTCTCTCTTTATGTTTCTCCCCCGACATGATTACCCGCTGAGTGCCAAGTGTTTGCCATGTATAAACATAATTCATTTCATTATGGGTGGCCCAAACTAGGCCAAAAACGAACAAAACAACAGCGGGATAACAAGCAGAAACTGCAACACGAGGCAATTGAGCCTAATGAATTGCTCGGTTGAGCCACGGCAGCCGAGGCGCTGGGAGCCCATCAAAAACTTTAAAGTGCTCGAGAATGCCATTAAAAAATAGGAGCAGGCAACAAATAAAAACAAACAACAGCAAAATATAGACCGAAACGCGAGCATAAACAAAAGGAATGCAAATTTCCATAATGAACCAAGGCGAAACTTTGATACTCTCATTGGGGAGAAGCAAAATTTTCACTGCCGTTGTTTTTTGGGTAATTCCCCAGCAGCAAACTAAAACCGCAAGGCAAAGCAAGCAAGAGAGAGATCTTCTGAGTGATTTGGGTTACTTTTGAGCTCTTGAGAGAGTTCTTTGCTTGAGCTAAAGACGAAGCTGCAGCCTCTTGGGGCTTTCCGACGCTATTGCTAATTGACGAAGTTGACGAAGACTGCGGCTCGCTTTCGACTCATCTCTCGTGGGACTCTGTTTGTGTTGTTCTGCTGCCGTGGGCATTGCAGTCCGCGGCAATGCAATCAATGCAATGCAGAGCAGAGCTTGGGCAGCGCAGTTGCAGAGGGAGCGAGCGAGCGGGAGAGCGCGCTTTAGTTGGCAACGACTGCCGAAAAGCGCGATCGAACTACGCTTCGCTGCCGCTGCGCAGCTTGCGCAGAGTCTTAAGCTGAGAGAGAGAGAGAGGACGAAAGGCATGAAGATTATCCGCTACCTGAATGCATTTTGGTTTTGCATATCCCAACAAACATTTAGTTTACAATTCTTATTGAAAATATAACGGCAGTAGAATCTGCCGGAGGAATCTTAATATATCCAGATGGCCGCTATCCCCTTTCCTTAACCCTTTACCCAACAAACGTTACACCCATTGTACTTTGTCTGGAAAAAAAGGGTGTCGTCTATGGCGACATAAACAAGTGTTGAGCATATTTTTTACGGCAAGTTTGATATTTTTTTGCGCACCCAACACCCTCATTCTCTCGCCGACTGTGGTGCCGTCAAGCAATCATAAAGCACCCCAACAACAACAACAGCAACAACAACCTCACAACAAGCGGAAGAAGTGGTAAAAAAAAAAGGAGAAGAATGTCATGCGGTCAGAGTTGATGTCTGGGGAAGTTCGTTCCCCATCGTATAACCGTCTCGCCGGCTTGTTCGCATTTCTCGCGCATTTTTCAAATGTTCCTACCCTTTGGGCGGCAGAGACCGGAAAGGGTCGCGAGTCGCGGGTGCTGGACCTAGAGACCAAGTGTCATTGACATTTTAATGTGCTAATGAAGATGACGACCCAAAAGCAGAAGAAAAATGCTTAAAAACATAATATAATCAAATTGTTATAAAAATAGTCGGCGGTGGGTGGCGCTTTGACGAACTCCATCGGGTCTGCCTTTCCTCCTTTTTCTCTCTCCCTTTGGAAGTTTTGCTGCTTCATTATCGTCATCGCATCGTGAGGTTTTTAATTTTTTTATATTTTGTGGCTCCTCACAGCTGCTTGAGGACTTGCGGTGTTTGCGAGTTGTTGCGATTTTTATTTTTTATTTTCTCTCTGCCATTCTCTACTCAATTTTGTCGCTTCTGTGACTTTGCTTTATTTTCTTCCGCTTTTAGTCCCCGGGTCGGGTACTTTAGTCAATTATGTCAAAGTTGTCAATTCATGAAGCAAAATTGCAGGGCGTTAGTGTGAGCAGCTTTTGTATAGGGGCTAAAAATGTTAAATGTAGGTTATAATTTTGAGTGCAGCCAAAGAGAAGAGAGAGAGTGGAAGCGAGAGAAAGAGTGTGAGAAGTGGACGTAAGAAAGAACCACAACTGCAGTCTGCAGCTGACAAAACAGAAATTAAAGCAGGTGCTAAAAGGGGTTTTTCATTTTGTCGATTTAGCAAAGGATAAACATAAATGGCAAAGTTTGATGTTGTGAAACAAGTTTTGTAAGGGAATAACTTTAGTTTTGCTTTTAATTTGAAGGAATTTGGTATATTTTTTGAACTTAATCAACATTTAAGAAACGTGAAAGCAGCTTTGCAGAAACACGAATTTAATTAGTAGTAGAGCAAGTGGAAATATCCCATAGAATTTCTGCACTGCAATTCCCCTAAAGCCCTTTTAAACTCTCTCCCAAAGTGTAAGCGCTGTGCATTTGCCCCTTCCATTGCTGCACTTGTGCTTGCGAGAGAGCGTAAAGAAAGACGACGCGCTGAGAGAGGATCAAAGAAGTGAGATAATAGGAGAGCGCGCGCTTGAGCGTGGGCAAGAAAGAGAAAGCGAAAAAAGGTAATTGCGTCGCAGGTAGCGGATTGTCTTTGAGCTTTGGTTTCGCTATGAGCAGAGCGCAGCTGAGTTTGAAAAGTTCTGCCCAGTGGCGTTGTAAATGTTTTACGAGTCGCAATGCAAACAGTAACGGAATTCTACTGGCAGCCCGAAATGAACTTATTCTTAATAATAACCAACAACTTTAAAGCTCCCTCTCAAGCGTTCTGCTTAACACTTTCAATCTCAAAACTCTTACCACGCCAATCCTTCTTCGCAATCCTTTCCTTAAGCAGCTTCATCTTATGGGCACTTAAATTTTAGATGCCAGCTAGCAGCCTTTCAGCCTTGGATCTCTTTTTATGACTTATAATTTTTGCCAACTCATTGCCTTTTGCTGAAGTAAAGGACGAGAAATCAGCGCGCCTAACCATTTGTTGCGCCTTCCTGCTGGAACGGCACTCCGCCTCATGGAAGTCTGCATAATTTATCAATGTCAGGACTAGCCCTGCTGATGGACGCACCCAAAAAGCGCCCGACCAGCAGATTGTGACCTGCCCTTGTGTGTCCTCGTCCTCGTTCTCATTTTATTGTCCTTTTGCCTCAGCAGAAATCGATAGACTTGTTGCCAAAAGAAAAGGCCATAAAATTTGAGCTTTTTAACAAGCAAATCGAATGAAAGGCAGAGACGACAACGACGACAGGGATATCGTTGATACGAAAAGAAAAGAAAATGGGGAATGAAAAGAGAAAGGACAGGACATGCCTGCTTTGCTGACCCAAGTCCAAGCTGCTTATCAATGGCCTAAGCTAAGCATTCCTCTCCATTCCCATTGCCAGTCCCCTATCCGTATCCGTATCCGTATCGTTATCCCTAAACATCTCTTGCGAGTCCCCAAAATTTTGTTGACTTACCTTTTGTTCGAGCGGGGAGCTGGACACATTTTATATTTATTAAAAAAGAAAAAAAGAAAGAAAGAAACTCTGGGAGTCCCTTTTGTGTGTGGGTGTAATAGGCATCCGGTCATAAAAACATGAATTGTGGCTCTTAGCAGCAAATCCAATTGGGCATAAATCGGCTTTGTCGCCAGCACATGAGATGGATCCTTCCTCTTACAACGAAAAGTCCTCTTCACCGGGTTCCCGGCTCCTATTTTATGACTCTCCATTGTAGTAGGCCTTGTATTTCATGTGCATTTAAGCACAATGCGCTTATTGACTTAATGACAAATGTAGTTAGGCCTCGTCGCTCTCTCTCTCGCTCTCACCAGATGACTGCTGTCGTGCACTGAGGGAAAGGCAGTTGAAGCTTTTGAGGAATGAGGGGATAAGAGATGCTTTTAATGATGCTTGAGGAATGGCTTTATATTGGTGGAAGTTTTCGCAATGTTTATTCCACGAAATATTGAAGGTACCAAAAATGCTGAAATTAGTTTTCGTGATTTTTCGTGCACTGGGAAAAGTGGGTTTCAATGTGGAAAGAAGTTGCCAAAATGTACCTTAATTTTAGTTTCAGTTTCAGTTTTCCATTTCTTTGAATTTCTCTCAGTGCTCCCCTGCAGTTCCCGTTCCCATTACAACTCCTTCCCCGTCTTCCTAGCTCTCCCCGCTGCTGTTACCGTTACCGTTTCGCCAACGCTGTTTGTGAGCCAAAGTGCTTGAGTTTCCTATTATAAGAGACTTAACTGAAATTGCATTGTGGCCGTGCATCCTGCACTTGTCACCGGCAGCAGCCCCCAAGCTATTTGTTGCTGTTGCTGTTGCTCCTGCTGTTCCTTCTCTTCATTTTTCAAGGATGTTGACAAATTTACAAACGCGAAAGTGAATTTTCTTTCAATTTTGCAACGTCTTAGTCCTGTCTGTCGAGCAGGCTGGCAGGCAGGATGCGCGCCTAAGTAGTTTTTGTATAATTGCACTCGTCATTGTCGGCGTCCTGGCCTCCTCCCTTTAGCTTCGTCTCTGCTCCTGCAACTGCTGTACCTTTGGGTCTTCACTGCCTGCCGTCCTATCTTATTGCAGCTCCTGCTGTGTGGCAGCTACCCCCTGTGGCAGTGGCAACAACAGCAATTAAGGAATGTTAACAAGCGCACTTTTCAACTTTGGCTCGCGGGCCTCCAATCTCTATCTCTCTGGCTGCTGCTGCTGCACTTCAAAGGTGTGTCTGCGTCTCCCTCTCTGCCTGTCTCTATCCTGCTGCCTCCTTGGCCTGCTGCACACTAAATTGCTGCTGTTGTCGCTTCTTTAGCAACCGATTTGAATGGCTTTTCTGCTGGATTTTGTCAATGCAATTTAGGTACAAAAGAGACTTAAGCTACGATTTCTTCTGCCTAATTGGCAGACTCTTTTCTCTATAAAACTTATCACAGTTGCTGCTCTTAAATACTGTAAAACCAGGTAAAATATTCACCAACTTACCCTAGTAAGCGTGCAGTCAACCCTTTTGGTATTCAATTATTCAGACCACTTATTCGTAACCCAGTTGCATTCATAATCATACAATGACTGACACAAGTGGCAGCAAGCCCCCACTTAAAAATCAATTTGCGGGGAGCGAAACTCGAGCGAAACTCTAGCTCTGGTCTCAGGTCTAAGCCGCAGAGACTTTAAGCAATTAAAAATATTAAAAAGAAATGATTGTGAGTCCTAGTTCTAGAAAATATCAATAAAAAATCCCCTAAACTCACTGGATTTTTGCTGAGAAAACAGAGACTTAAAGCGATCCAATTTGTACAGAAAATATCAATAAACCCTTCGAGCTTTAGCCGATATTTTCTTCAGAAATAACATTTGCATCCCTAAGTATTTATTTAACCCCTTCCCTTATACCCTTACCTCACCAAAGGCACCTCCTAATTAAACAAATCTGAAAATAATTGAAAGTTTTCGCTCATAAATCCCAGAGACCCCTAGCCCGAACCCTTACCCTTATCCTGACACAACTATTTCATAGTTTTAGAAAAATTCCCATGCTGACAATTAAGTTAAGCAGAAAACACAACCAGAAAACATGGCACCCCCACAGTAGACATAGCAAAAACAACAACTAAAATGCGTCAAAGGCACGCAACCCTAAGCCCAAAGCAGGACACCCGCCACCCACACACAGGACTACCAGAAGGACGAAAAACTGGTTTCGGTTTCTGCTGGTTAGCAACCCTAATTTACTTTTAATAACTTCATAGGCAGAGAGAGAGCTCTGTGTGGGTGGGTGGAGCGACCTCTCTCTGGGGGGAAGCATTAAAAGTGTCCTTTTTCACATGGACGGAGGACGAATTGGACGTTGCGTTAATTTCGATTTTGCTTAACGAGGGTTAAATGCTCACCCCGCACCCTTCCTCACCCCTTTTTTCAAACAGTTTAACGCAAAGTTTGAGCTTGTCAGCAGCCAGGCCAGGGCTCGTATGAGCGATATCGATAACGATAATTACACATGCAGACATGCTCCCCCTGCCTCCAGCGACCTGCTCCTCATTCTACCGAAACGCATTCAGGTGAAAAATTCAATTTGCAACGTGCAGATAGGCCCGCCAGCACCAGGAACATGTCTAAGTGTGTGATTGGGTTTTTCGTTTTGGGGCAACTATTTCGCCATGGGGCGAGTGGCTGGGGGGAGCTTGGGCATCAAGTGTGCGGCTGCATGACTGAGTGACTTTGCTGTCAGAACATAGATTTGTGATGCAAGAGCGCAGCCAGTCAGCCCCCCACCCCACAAAAAGATTGGAAGAAATCACAGCCAAGACAGGAGACATGTGACGAGGCTGAAATTTGTCAACGTTAGAGATGACACTTTCCAGTGATTCTTAATATTCGATGGATAAGTCAAATAAAGTTAAAGTTCATTAAAATATTTGCTAGTTGGCATCAAATATGATTGTTATGGATAATTTCCCTCCCATCAACAAACGATACTCTTCGACACCTAACACCCATCTGTCCCATCTCTAATCGCCTTCACAGGCGCAGACACATGTCAGCCCACAAATGCAAAGACGAAGCGACAAATCGAAAAGACACAAACAGAAACGAACAGTAAGAGGAACACAACCATAACTGTAAGGAACGAGAAACACAAGCACACAGCCCGCAATGAAGTGAAAGAGAGACACAACCCAAAGTCGTAGCGAGCGAAAGACACAACCAAAATTGAAGAAAGGGAGAGAGGAAGAGTACGGTGAATGCCAGCTTCTGTGATTTCATGCGACGCTGCTGCTGCTGCTGGTGGTGACGCTTCGCCTCGGTTCCATCTTCAGGCAGAGGCCGCCCCATGACCATGTGAATGTCGATGTCGATGTCTATGCCCATTGCCACTGCCACTGCCACTGGGACAGAGCCATTGGCATGCGTTGCCATTGCCTGCTTTTGACAGTCGTTTTGCAAACATGTCGAAGCCATTAAGACAATCATGCGTTCTCCTCCTAACCCCTCTGTAACGACTCTTACAACGCCTAAGCTTTCCCTTACATATATCAAGTGTTTTTTTCGTGACATGTAACAGAAAGGGTATTACAATTTGGTTGAGAAGCTTGGCAGGCACGAAACAACGTTTCTTGCTTCGCTATCGCTGCGACGGCCGAGCAACGGATCTTCCATATGCATTTACCTTTGAGAGAGTGTCACAGAGAGAGAGAGAGAGCGCTTGCTTTGACACCTTTGCTCTCTGCTCAAAAACGTTTCTTGCTTCTCTGCCGCTGCGGCGCGCCGAGCAATTGCGAATGGGCCACATGCGAAGTTGTTTCTCTGCCGCTGCATCGGATCTCTGTGCATAGACCGAAGCTTTAACGCTGTGCAAGCGCCGACTGCGCTGCGCGTGATCTTTTCTATGCAGAGCGAAAACGATGCTGCCGTCGCCACCAAAAGTGTATGCACCACTTCGGTTTGCTCTTCCTTTTTGGCTCACACTTCTCCTTCCACTCTTTTACAGCTTTTCTCTGCTCGTTTCTCTCTCTCCCTTTTGCTGTGTGTGGATTGTTTTTGTGATGCATGTTTTGTTTTTTGAAAAATGGCTGTCGCGTCACTTCTATTGTGTTTTTGAGTGTTTGTCCTTCATACTCTTCATCTGCCTCCAAAAAGCACTTCTCCTCGGCCGCTCTCTGCGGCACTGTCTGTTTGTCACAAAGATTTATGCGTTGCAATTTACACAAAAACAAAACAACGAAAAGCAAAAGCAAAAGCAAAAAAAGTGTTTGCCCAACGTTTAGATTGAGTGGAAGTTGCTTTTGTTTGTGACTGCCTGTAGGTGTTGAAACGGATTCCAATAGTGGGTGGGAGACAGACCAACTCTAGTGGGTGGTGCTGGGCGACAGAGACATTTCTCTAGTGGGTGTTGGCTGGGGAGACACCTCTCCAGTGGCTGGTGGGTTGGGTGACACAGACACTTCTCTAGTGTGGATGCACGAGCCTTTGTTCTACAGGCAGTCATCAGTATTTTTTTTTGGTTGATTTCAAAGTGAAATATTTATTCATCAGGCTGTTAAAATATTTGAGCGGCAGGGTGATCAAAGGGGTGAAGGAAAAAGTTGAAAAGTTGCTTGGAAGAGGCCTAAAAATTTGAATTTTTTCCAAAATATATTTTTTATATATTTTTATATATTTTAGGCACATTAATATTCTCTCTTAATCCAATTAAATGCCACGAAAATTTCTTCCTTTGCAATTCCATTTTTAATCTCACTAAAAAACGTAAACTCCCCTCATTTAATACCCTGCAAATGGTTGCATAAATTCAATTTACTAAAATCCAAAAACAATCAAATTTGATGACCCTTTCCAACAGGATTAAACCGCAAATACAAAACCCCCAAACTGGCTGCCAGCGTCCACGGACTCGATTTCCATTCATAAATATGGCTTAATGCCGCCATTAAGCTCCAAAATGATGATGCAATGAATTTTAATCAAATGCTGAAAAATACAAAACACAAAAAACGAACTCAATGACTTATGAGTGGACATAAAATGGGAGGCAGAAACAAACTAAATGCGGCCCAAAAACTGGCCCAAAAAATGGGGAAATATTCAAAGCAATTCCGCCACTCCACAACCGATTTGAGAGCCTCTCTTGGAGCTCTCTCCACACCCGAAAAATAAAACGCATTGCCGCATAAAAAGTTTTCCAGAGAGCATAAAAAGGGAACACAAACTAATGAAAGGAGCGGGGACAGGGATCGTGGGATAGGGGGGAGACAGCAGCCCCAGAAATACCGAAAGGACACGGTGGAACGACTATAACGACAGATTGAACCCTTCGCTTTTAATGCAATTAAGTTTAATTGAAAATTTTCACTCCGAAATTATGAGACGAACGTGTTGGGACATGACAGCGCAGGACCCACGGAGAGGGAAAGGACCAAGCAACCCCAGCAATCGGGCAGATAGAAATTAACATGAACACGCCGCTGCCATTGTGTGTGTGTGTGTGTGGGTGGGAGAGAGAGGTGCATAGCGAGCGTGCTTGGCACGTACTACACGTGCTGCTCCGCGTTCTGGTTGGGTTCTGGTTTGCTGGAAAAAGCAATCAAGCGTTCAAATCACCAGCTGGCCCCCAAAAACAGGCCAAGCCTGAAGTTTTCTTTGATGCTGCGGCGGTGGAGGAGGAGGAGGATGATACTCCCCTGGCAGGACTTTATTACAAAACAAACAAGCAAAACCAAGTGCGACAGGACAGGACAGGACAGCAGTAGAGTGTCCCTCGCCCCTGTTTGGCATTTAACTTATCTTTTATCTTGATTGCTGTTGACGATGACAGGGATAATGATGATGATGCCGATGTCCCAGTGTCCTGTGTGCTGTGTTCCCCGTCCTTCTGCTGTGATTTTAGTTTACCTGCGGATAGGATTCCTGTTTAAACAGGCGAATGCCCGCTTGATTTTAATTAGCATTTGACACAGCAGCTTGACACGAAGCAGCAGCATCCTTGACTTCTGCTGGGAGTCCCTCTGCTGCCTCTGCTCTTAGTCCTGCTGCTGCTGCTGCTCCTGCTTAATGAGCCATCGCACCACTCGCATTGCCAATGTCCCCACTCCTCCGTGTGCAAATAAAAATATATCCTTGCGGCCTGCAGTCCCGTAACATTTCACGCTCCACAAAGTTTTCTAACACGAACAAAAAAATCAAATAAAAAATAAAGTTTTGGCTTTAAATTTAAGGCGTGAAAGGTGGAAAGTGCCAGGGAATGCCGCGACACCTCAACAGCTGATACTTGGCTTCCATTTAAAAATTCCCAAAAATGGGCAAACAATTCCCAAAGGTTCCCAAAACCTTTCCTTAAAACGCTGCCTGCCCTTTTTCAATTCCCTTACATTTCGCAGCTTGCACTTTAGGCTGCCAAATCCAGCTTTGCAGCGGAGGCTCACAGTTGTGTAGCTCCCACTGGGGAAATTGTAACTGGGGGATAACTGACACTTTGCATCCCACACCCACACAAAAACAACTAAAAGCAGACAGAAAGCCCCAACGAAGGTGAGACATGAAAGCCCATACCAAGGATTTGTCACAGGAAGCGCTGCGCTGAAAAATTCAATGTGAAAACTTTGCATGCAACGAGTGTGTGTGTGTGGCAGGGTGGCAGAGTGTCAGGTATGGCTGGCTGGAGTCTAAGCTGCTGCTAAGGCTGCAGCTGGAGGCAGAGAACGAAGCAGAAATGGGGCCAGAAATAGGAACAGAAATGGAGCTACAGATAGAGCCAGAGCCAGAGCCAGAGACGGAGCCAACTTGCAGCTGCAAAATGCATATCCTCCGGACAGTTGTGTGCCACCTCTGGGGGGTGTGGCTCCACTGCCTGCCCTGGAGCTAAACTGGAGCAATAGTTGGCAATGATTCTGTAGACAAACTAACCCACATGTGGGAGCTGCCAGACGAGCACGAGTAAATGTGGGGTAAATATACATATGTCAGAGCCACCCACAAGGAGCATTGTAATGCATTTATGTGGCACCTCCGAGCGAGGATGGAGAACTCTTCTCCGAGCTGCCTTCAAGTGTGTGCACTCTGGCGTGCATGTCCTGAATTATTTATATTATTTGCACTCTATATGCAGCGGCAGAGAGAAGCCGAAGACCAAGCCCAAAAAAGAAAACATTTAGTCAGCAAAGAAGATCCAGAAATGACTCCCAATCGTTTCAAAATTTGCTACCCAGAGTGTCAGAGGTCAGCGGGGTGTTGGGCCAGCAATTAGAAAGAGTGTCACTTGGGGACACCCTCAAAAATCTACCAAACAAAATACAAATGTGAGTCATTGCCACCCTTGGTCCCATGTCCAGAATTGTAGAATTTATGGTCCTGTTACGGTTTGTTTCTCCCGTTGTTATAGCGATGGACAGTCAATGGGTGTGTGCGTCGCTATGATTCATAACTAAACAAGAGCCACGGACAACAAGCCACAGCACCAGGAGGAGTTGAGTTGAGTTGAGTTGTTTCTTCTACATCCCCGGAAACAATTTGCAGCACACGAAAAAATACACACAGCGAAGCGTTTACAAAAGTTTCATTTGAATAAGGTTTTTCGGGCATTTTTTCTTTGTTTTTTGACTGGTCTGGCAAATGCTTAAGGGAGGAGAAATCATGCTTGCATGATGGAAAATGTTGCCCTTCAAAACTTGAATGAAAGTAGAAGAAATTCTGGCACTGAAATAAGTTTTGAAGGCAGGAACTTGAATGGTTGAAGGCAGAGCTCCTCTTTCGAGTTCAGCTCATTGAGAAATATATTCCCAAAAACATAAAGCATGACTGTAGCCCCAAGGGATTCTTTTATCCCAATGATGAAGCGCCTCATAATAATTCCTAATTAACACATAATTTGTCGCTCGCAAAAGCAGAAAAATTGAGATCCATGACTGACAAAAATGTGAGCGCAACAATGATGATGATGTAGAGCATGATGTGGAGGTCCTAAATTCCATTTTTGTGCCTGTCCTGCCAGCCATATCCATCCATTATTACGCCCGCCTGTAGACACTCTTGCGAGCAGCTGTTCTTGCCTTGCTTTTTCACGTAAATTATAGCAAAAATTTAATTATTGCATTGGACGCGCTCTACTTAAGGTCCTGCAGAGGAGCAGGAGCAGGAGTAGGAGGGAAGCCCGACTAACACAGTGCCTTAGACGGAAGACGAAGGAATCAACAACAAAAGTTGTGTGTCGAAAAGTATGCTACTAAAACAATTAGCAGGTCCTAGAGCCGGGGCTATAATTAAAACAACAATGGGTGTAGCAGGAAGCCGACAGAAAGGGAGAGGGAGAGCGAAAGAGAGAGCGGGAGAGAGCGAGAGCTTTCTCCTTATGGGCTCTGCCTTTGATTGATGATGCGAAAGCAGCTAAAGCCGCTGGCTCCTTGAAGTATGCAACACATAAGCAACTTCCAAAGGCGTTGAAGGAGCCCTCACTTCAGGGGGAGTGTGCGGGGTACTGGAACCAAATAACGAAGGCTCCATGAGAGAGCCATTGTTTTATTTTTGACCCCCCGAGCGACGGCTGCGACGGCAACAAACTATGCAGTGCCCCACCCCGCACACAATAACAACAACAGCAACAACTGCTTGCAGTACTTACAACAATAGCATTGAGAAGGAAAGTTTTACTTTGAGCGAGAGAGGGAACTGTGAATACTCTTTAGCAGGGATCGGCACGCAACCACGCAACAGACGCGAAGCACAAAAACGTTTCTTGCTTCTCTGCCGCTGCGCGCAGCAGATCAATTGTGAATGGGCCACATGCGAAGCTGTTTCTCTGCCGCTGCGTCGGATCTTCTACGGATCGCACACGAAGCTTCTACGCTGCGCTTTAGCCGACTGCGCTGCCCGACCCAAAGCATTTCTACCTGCTGCATGTCGTATTTGGTGGGAAGCGTCTGTAGTGTTAACAGAGACACTAACAGAGCAAGTAACAGCAAAGAGACTAGCTTGTAACTGGGGATAACTGACACTTTGCATCCCACACCCACACAAAACAACTAAAAGCAGACAGAAAGCCCCAACGAAGGTGAGACATGAAAGCCCATACCAAGGATTTGTGAATGGAAGCGCTGCGCTGAAAAATTCAATGTGAAAACTTTGCATGCAACGAGTGTGTGTGTGTGGCAGGGTGGCAGAGCCTCAGGTATGGCTGGCTGGAGTCTGCTGCTGCTAAGGCTGCAGCTGGAGGCAGAGAACGAAGCAGAAATGGGGCCAGAAATAGGAACAGAAATGGAGCTACAGATAGAGCCAGAGCCAGACGCCAGAGACGGAGCCAACTTGCAGCTGCAAAATGCATATCCTCCGGACAGTTGTGTTCGCCACCTCTGGGGGTGTGGCTCCACCAGCTGCCCTGGAGCTAAACTGGAGCAATAGTTGGCAATGATTCTGTAGACAAACTAACCCACATGTGGGAGCTGCCAGACGAGCACGAGTAAATGTGGGGTAAATATACATATGTCAGAGCCACCCACAAGGAGCATTGTAATGCATTTATGTGGCACCTCCGAGCGAGGATGGAGAACTCTTCTCCGAGCTGCCTTCAAGTACATGTGCACTCTGGCGTGCATGTCCTGAATTATTTATATTATTTGCACTCTATATGCAGCGGCAGAGAGAAGCCGAAGACCAAGCCCAAAAAAGAAAACATTTAGTCAGCAAAGAAGATCCAGAAATGACTCCCAATCGTTTCAAAATTTGCTACCCAGAGTGTCAGAGGTCAGCGGGGTGTTGGGCCAGCAATTAGAAAGAGTGTCACTTTTTGGGACACCCTCAAAAAAACTACCAAACAAAATACAAAACAAAGGTCATTGCCACCCTTGGTCCCATGTCCAGAATTGTAGAATTTATGGTCCTGTTACGGTTTGTTTCTCCCGTTGTTATAGCGATGGACAGTCAATGGGTGTGTGCGTCGCTATGATTCATAACTAAACAAGAGCCACGGACAACAAGCCACAACACCAGGAGGAGTTGAGTTGAGTTGAGTTGTTTCTTCTACATCCCCGGAAACAATTTGCAGCACACGAAAAAATACACACAGCGAAGCGTTTACAAAAGTTTTTTTGAATAAGGTTTTTCGGGCATTTTTTGATGTTTTTGACTGGTCTGGCAAATGCTTAAGGGAGGAGAAATCATGCTTGCATGATGGAAAATGTTGCCCCTAAAAACTTGAATGAAAGTAGAAGAAATTCTGGCACTGAAATAAGTTTTGAAGGCAGGAACTTGAATGGTTGAAGGCAGAGCTCCTCTTTCGAGTTCAGCTCATTGAGAAATATATTCCCAAAAACATAAAGCATGACTGTAGCCCCAAGGGATTCTTTTATCCCAATGATGAAGCGCCTCATAATAATTCCTAATTAACACATAATTTGTCGCTCGCAAAAGCAGAAAAATTGAGATCCATGACTGACAAAAATGTGAGCGCAACAATGATGATGATGTAGAGCATGATGTGGAGGTCCTAAATTCCATTTTGTGCCTGTCCTGCCAGCCATATCCATCCATTATTACGCCCGCCTGTAGACACTCTTGCGAGCAGCTGTTCTTGCCTTGCTTTTTCACGTAAATTATAGCAAAAATTTAATTATTGCATTGGACGCGCTCTACTTTGAGGTCCTGCAGAGGAGCAGGAGCAGGAGTAGGAGGGAAGCCCGACTAACACAGTGCCTTAGACGGAAGACGAAGGAATCAACAACAAAAAAGTTGTGTGTCGAAAAGTATGCTACTAAAACAATTAGCAGGTCCTAGAGCCGGGGCTATAATTAAAACAACAATGGGTGTAGCAGGAAGCCGACAGAAAGGGAGAGGGAGAGCGAAAGAGAGAGCGGGAGAGAGCGAGAGCTTTCTCCTTATGGGCTCTGCCTTTGATTGATGATGCGAAAGCAGCTAAAGCCGCTGGCTCCTTTGAAGTATGCAACACATAAGCAACTTCCAAAGGCGTTGAAGGAGCCCTCACTTCAGGGGGAGTGTGCGGGGTACTGGAACCAAATAACGAAGGCTCCATGAGAGAGCCATTGTTTTATTTTTGACCCCCCGAGCGACGGCTGCGACGGCAACAAAAAATGCAGTGCCCCACCCCGCACACAATAACAACAACAGCAACAACTGCTTGCAGTACTTACAACAATAGCATTGAGAAGGAAAGTTTTACTTTGAGCGAGAGAGGGAACTGTGAATACTCTTTAGCAGGGATCGGCACGCAACCACGCAACAGACGCGAAGCACAAAAAATTTCTTGCTTCTCTGCCGCCGCTGCGCAGCAGATCAATTGTGAATGGGCCACATGCGAAGCTGTTTCTCTGCCGCTGCGTCGGATCTTCTACGGATCGCACACGAAGCTTCTACGCTGCGCTTTAGCCGACTGCGCTGCCCGACCCAAAGCATTTCTACCTGCTGCATGTCGTATTTGGTGGGAAGCGTCTGTAGTGTTAACAGAGACACTAACAGAGCAAGTAACAGCAAAAGAGACTAGCAGCGGCCGTCCAACAAAGCTGTAACGATCGCTGCCTTTTAATGCGGCGACAGAGTCTCTCTTAAAATGCGAGCGCAAGCTTTGCACCACGGGCCACATGGTTGAATGGCTGAATGCATCGTTAGGGTATTTTTCCGAGGTAGCCATGCAAATGTGTGTTATTATATACATACACATGGCTGCCTGCACTCTCTCTCTGTCTCTCTTCGCTGCTCCACCCACTTGCTGCTGCTGCCAGTAAAAGGAAAAGAAAATGTTTAAGGAAATTGCAGCAAATATTTTGCTTGTTAAGTGAAACCCAGTTTGGCGAAACGTTTTCTCAGCAATTTCTTCAGGCATTTCGACAAAGTCTTGGTCGCTGGTCCTTGTGTCTACGTCTTCGCCTTCGCCTTCGCCTTGGTCTTGCTACTCCAGCTGCCTGGCTGTTGGATTTTAGTTGCTTTTGGGTTGCTCCTGCACCTCCCATCCGCTATTTGATGCATTTTGCATAAGCGTTGGGCAAATGCCTCTGCTGCTTTTATGCAAATTTCAACCATTTTCCATGTCGTTACATTCTTCTTCCTCTAAGTTTTCCTTTCTATCCCGTACATACGATATGCGCTGCACTCCTCCTGTGTATGTGGCTTTTCCCTGGCATGCAATTAAAACTAAATTAGTAGGCCTCTGGGCCAGCACACAGCCATGTACGGGCAAATCGTTGCAGTTGGCTAAATTTTCAACGTCCACTAATTGAATTATTCAGCTGCAAGTCGCCAAGGTTTTCCCTGGCTTTTCCTTCTCTCTTCTGTTTTTTGTGTGCCGTTCAAACAAACTGGAAAATGAAGCGTAATCAAAACAAAGGCCCGGGAAACCTTTTTTTTAGGTGTTGAACATCACCGCAGGGCCCAAAACCGCACCAGCCCAACTTTTGGTGCTGTCGTGGTCTCGATACCAGCGCGCTCCGGTCCGGTCCGGTCCTTGTGCCTGGTCAGCAAAGATATGCACAAACAAGGACCCCAAAACCAAAAAAAACGAAAATGATGTCCATGGTTGAGCAACCCGAAGGGTGCCCACAACCCCGCAACATGCGACATTTAACCCTCGAATTGTGCAGCGGCGAGACGTCACATTGAATGTTTTTTTTGTGTTGCTCTGCAGGGCGCAAGGTTGATTCACTTTGTGGTGGGATATGCTTAGAGATGAGTGGGAGATGTCTATAAGGGCGTACCTTAATCAATAATTCGTTCCAAAAGATTCCTCAGCTCTGAGACTCTCTTCTTGGCGGCAAAACTCATCATGGGACGCAGATTCGAGCGAAGCTTCTCTTCCCAAAGAGCATCTCTTCGTCAGCTCAGCAGCACCGTTTTCTCTTCAGAAGACATTCCCATTGCCTTTTATTTATTTTATTTTTGTATTTACTTTTTCTTACTTGCATTGCATGTTGATTTTTCGACTGCTGCCATAACTCCCCCGCCCAGACCCACACACTTGAATGTTTTATTTTCATGTTCGTTGTTGAAATAACATTGACAGGCCGTCTTGCTGGTTGACCCCCCGCAAGTGAGGGTGGCAGCGCACCCCTCAGTACTCCGCCTGGACATGCAACACGTCTGCTGGTCCCACACCCCCCTCCCGAATGGTTTTCTCCGAAATTTCGGAATTCGATTTCCAGCTTGCAACATCGTTGATTGTTGTTGTTGTTGTTGTTGTTGTTGTTATTGCGGGATGACATGCAACTTTTGCCTCGAGCTGCTTGCCATTTGATGTTGTTGCCGCTGCTGTTGCCATTGGAATTGTTGTTGCTGCTGTTGCTGCTGTCGTGTTGTCTTGTTGCAATCAACAACAAACTGGCAGCGGCAACAAATGTGCTCGGCGGTGGCTTTTATTAAATAACGTTTCAATATTCCAACATTTTCTGACATATCAATTTTCACGCGGAATGGCCTGCCGGCACCCGGCACACACAGCTGCATCGAGAGCAAAGAGTCGACATTATGATACCCAGTAAACAGTTTTCACATGATATATTTCTCATATTTAATCCCTCTTTACCGCTCAGTGCATTTTATTTATAGAATTGCTGCTGCGTTCTGCATAAAGTTTTTGCATCTTCTGCCGTTTACTTTTCGCACTCAGTGTGCGTACGCCCGTGTGGGGGGGGGCGTGAGTGTAGCTGACAGCAAATTGTTTAGATATGGCATGAAAATTGAAATTTATGTCTTTTGCCATTGACAGATTTGCTGGCTGGCTGGCAAACACTCGAGAGTTTTGCGGTTAGCAAATAAAGATTGCGGTTTGGGGCGGTGGAATTGATTTGGGTGGCAATAGTTGTGGGCGATAACCATTGAAAGAAACTCACGTTAAATGGGATTTCTCGGTGCTGGAGGCGGCAGAAATGTGCAAATAAACAATTGGAGTTTGAAGCAAATGTCAATGGGAAAGGCTTTCAGTTTGTACAAATAAAAGTAGTGCAAAGAACAGAGGAATTTAAGTATTGAAAGAATTATTTGAAGTTCGGAACTGCAGGGACACCGATCACACGCTTCCACAGAGAGCCTAACAGCGTCTGTAGAGTTAACAGAGCAAGTAACAGTGCGAGAGAGAAACACTAGCAGCGGACGTCGATTTAACAGTGAGCAGAACAGAGAAGCCAGCGTCAACGATCGACGCGTCGCGGTGCCAATAATTCGGTGCCAAAAGCTCTCTTAAGTGCGAGGCGTCCTAATAGTTTCTCGAATTTGCACATTAATTTTCCCTAACATCTAAGCAGCAAATGGCTCTCCTGCATTGCACTCCTCTTGCACTGCCACTGCCAGACAACATTATTCTGTGCAGCAGCCTGCTTCACTGAGCAGTGATCACTGCCAAAGAACTAACGGAATTGACAGACAAAGAAAATACAATGCTGTTCATTCAAATAGAAGCAATGTGCAGGACAGAAGGAGCATTGCAATTGCTCCAGAGAACAGCAGCAACCACAAAAGCTGCCAACCTGGGACTAGGCTAGAACATTTTCTTAATAATGTTCTGAAACCCTGTCAGGTGTACAGCCTTTTTGCTATCGCCAATCCACTCCACCCTCCCCTTTTCCACCCAACTAATTTCCCTCAACGTTTGCATTATGCAAAACAAAACAAAAAGTAGGGGAAGAAAAATTACAGAGAAAAAAGGAAAAATACTTAACTGCTAAGCTACCAGCTAGCTGGGGTCCTTTGCCGCATATGCAAATCTAAACAAATTAATTCCAAACCGAATCCTTTGAGCAAGTCAGGACACACCACTCCTCCCCCCACCCCGCCATCTGCTGCTGCTGTCGCAAATGCAAACTGCAACTTCATTTGCAACGTCAACGGCAATGCGCATTAACATTGTTTTCATTTGGCCAACGAGCGCTTCTCGTTTTACTCTTCTTTACTCTACCCATTTGCTTTTGCTCCACACAAACCGCTGACGATGATGATGTCGACTGACGCAGCGGAAAACGGAAAGCCCCGCATCACCCCAGCTACCACACCCAACAGCAACCCACCCCCCGTTGAATCCTTTTGCAATTTTTATATTCAACTTTTCTTTCCCTCTCTCTCTCTTTGGCAGGTTCACATCCGCCACGAATAGTGGAGCATCCCATAGATACGACAGTGCCACGACACGAGCCAGCGACGCTTAATTGCAAAGCCGAGGGCAGCCCCACGCCCACCATTCAGTGGTATAAGGACGGAGTCCCGCTGAAGATACTGCCGGGCTCTCATCGCATCACCCTGCCAGCTGGTGGATTGTTTTTCCTCAAGGTAAGCAAATGGCAAAAGAATGTGTGTGGAGGAGGCATAAAAATTACAAATTATTTAAAAGAGAGAAAGTTGCGTGAAGGAAGTCGACGTGGGGAGTGCCCTATAGAGGCAGGGGAGGAAATAAACAACGGAAAATAATAAGAAATTAAATTCTATAATCAAAGGAATCGAAAGATTCTATTATTTTACATCTGTCTATATAATAATATGTGTTCCAAGTTCTTCCACAATCTTCGTTCTGCAACCTTCAGCAGTGCACTTCCAATATATTTTCTCTTCCTTGCACTTTCCTTGCACTCTCACTGCTCTTTTGCTCTTATTTGCATGCATAATTATTATTTCTGCTCCATGCTTTCATTCATAATGAAAGAGCTGGCCGCAGCGCGAATGATAGTAAGAGACAGGACCGAGAAGAGCGAGAGCCAAGCGAAAGGTTTTAAAAAAAACACGCCATCTGTTGAGTGATGAGCAAACTAATTGCTTTTATTTTTAATTCTCCCTACGGCTGCCACTCCTTTTGCTCAATATCTTCCGCGCACCCTCGCTCACCTACTCCTCTTTCGATTCCCTGCTGTTGTCTGTTTCGCTCTTTTTTCCCCCACTCCAACATATTATTTGGTGAACTGCAAAAATATTTTTGCAAAAATAACTGTTCACTCGATGTGTCTGTCGGCGGCAGCGGCGCGGCGGTGGGCAACAACTTCATTAACGAAAGGTAAACATACATTAAGCGAAAAAAAGCAAAGGAGCGTCAGAAGGAGAGTGAGAGTAAGAGAGCGCAAAGAGCAAATGTCAGACAGACAGACAAATAAAGACATAACGGAAGTTGGCAGCGACAGCGGCTGGGCAGCGACAGCAGCAGCTTCAGCAAAAGTCAGCGCTGCCGCTGCCGCTGATGAGCTGTGAGCGAGAGGGATGGACTGAAAGAGAGAGTGTGGCTTTGGTCTAAGATAAATTTGTAAGGTGCGTAACGAAAGTATACGACGGCAGCAGGGTTTTAGCTGGCAATTTAAGCCTTTTATGCGCTTTTGTCAATAAGGAATTATTTTTATTGGAATTAATTAATTATTGAGGTTATATCCTGAGGTTTTTCCCGACTTCCTAAATTCATTTCTGATCTGCGCTGATTTCTGATCTAAATTAAATATCCTACAGAATTTCCTATTTTTGCATAGTTTTGTGACGCACCTTATGACTTGCTGCGACGCCCCTGCCATGACTTTTGCAGCAGAGCACTCAGCAAATTTACGACGCAAAAAGCTAACGGAACGGGTGGGGAGGGAGAGCCGCGTTGATTATGCTGATGATGCAGTCGGAATCGCAGTCTCAATTGGGCGAATGGTGGGGGTGGGAGTTGGCACACCAGAGCAAGGCACTCTGTCGGCGTGGAGTAGAAGCTGTGCCGTTGGTTAGTGGAGGAGGAGTGGGGGTGGCTGCTGCGGGTGCGACTCAGAGCTTGCCACTTTTCACACTCGATCTGCTGGCTTTGCCGGTTTGGTGTCTGTCTGCGGCGCGCTTATGCATTCGCGTCTGGATGTGCACTAGGAGAAGAGCATATCTGTTTTCGCATGAAGTTTGCCCAACAAATGAGAGTTTCATTTTGATCAGCCTCTACCTTGAAGCTTCCCTGCTGGTTTTTTTTGCAGGGCATCTAAAAGTTCGATCTCCTTCGCTGGCTTTCCTCTCTATATTTGTGTGTGTTTTAGTGTTTGTGTGTTTGCCGAATGGCAGTGTATTTGTTTATCACTTAAGTGCAGAAAAGGATTTCAGCAGCCGTTGATGCCTGCCGCTGCTCCTTCTGCCGCGGGCTCTTGCCGTCTCCGGTCTCTCCCCGTTTCCGTGGCTGCCTTCGCGCCAAATGTTTCCATCTATTTTTTTATGGCTCGCTTCTAACGACTTTTAAATGAATTAATCCCGCCTCCCGTTTCACTATCCAGCCTCTCAGTGTGTGTGTCCTTAGCCTGGGGCGACTTTGGCTTGGGGTTCGGCTTGAATGGTGTCTGAAGGGGCTGGGATGTGTGTGTGGAGCGAATATTTCTTTGACTATTGGGTGCCTGTTTGGTTTGAAATAAAATATGTAAAGTTTCATGCAGCTTTTAAACCACTTCTTGGCATGAACTCCTTCTAAATTCTTGACCTAAGCACATGCATAAACTTGTATGCCGCGCTTCAAATGAAAATGTTCCTCCAACTCAAACAAACGGAGTTATTACACATCATTTCATGGCTCCCTCGCGGCATAATTTAAATTCTAATTCCGGCAGCTCTCTGTCTGTAAGTCTGGCAGACAATTCATCTTACTTGTAAGTATCCACTCCACTCCACACCACTCCAGAGACCACTCCGCAGCCCACTTCAAGCAGACATTATTACTATGGCAACCCACAAAAAAATAAACTGCGGGGCCTAAAACACTATTTTGCCGAACTAAATCCCACTTTAATATGCCGCAAAAATAGGGGAAAAGTCTGCCGCTTTAATATAAATGTTGGCAGAGGGGAAAAAACAGAAAGAAGAGAAAACTTTTTCTCGTTTTGGGTCTTTAAGTGCCGAAGGGGGTGGCTGGGGGGTGAGCAAAATGTACAAGCCAAATGGGGAATATGCAATAAAATACAAAACATGTACATGGCTGCCATGTGTGTGGGTGTGTGTTAGTGTAGGAGCTTTGAACACAAAAAAAGAGGAGCGCCCAGCTGAAGTACGAGCGAAAAGTGACATGAAGAGGAGCAGAAGAAGACAGCGAGCAGAGGAGCAGAGAGAGAGCAGAGCAGAGCAATAGGAAGAGCAGACAATAATTTACGTAACTGCACGACAGACAGACAGAAGCGAAGAAAGGAGTGAGGAGGAGGGAGTGGCAAAGGGAGTAAGCCAGAGAGCGCAGCGCTCGTGGCAGAGCGATGGCCAGAAAGTAAGACGAAGGCAGAGACGAGACACGCATGGATGTAGCAGATGTAACTGTGCGTGTGCGAGCGAGCAGCAGCACTTTGGTTTGGATACTCCCAAAGTGGCAGAGATGCCAGCCAGAGATGGCAGCGTGAGGGCATTGAGCTCCCCTCACACATGTCTCCTGCTGCTCAGCTCTGGGGGAAATGGCAGAATAATCATCATCCTTTCTGCCCGCGTCCTTGACTAAAGCAACCCAGAAGCTCGCTCGCTCTCTGTTTGCTCAGACCGACTCCCACACTGCGTCATCCTTCTTAACGTTTATTTAAATGGCTGCCACATTTGGCAATAGTTCAGCAACAAATGGCAGTCCCAGACACCCAATCTACTCCCCAGAAAGAGAAAACTTTAAAAAGCCAATCAACCGAAGCTGCGAAAGTAAATCAAAGCCCACAGTAGGTGTTGCCCCTCGAGGGCGCGCCTTAATTAAAAATCGCTCCAGACTCCAAAAAAAAGTAACGCCCTCCCGCAGCGGCCATAACTTTATGCACCGCACTGTACGAGCACAATGAGAACATTTTAATGAGTTTACAAAACGCTCGACACATTCGCGGTTCTAAGTATGAAAAACAAGAAATAAAAATCCTGCAACATAAATGAATAAACATGAAATGTGGCGGCTGTGGCGGCGGCTTAAGCAGAGTTGAGTGGCATCCTGGGATGGGGCCGAGGCTGCGTATGAGTTATGTTTTATGAGCGAGGCGACAATTTTTACTTGAGACTTTCCTTTGCAGTCAAAGTCTTTGGGCTAGAGGGCTAAGGGCTAAGGGCTGTGGGCTTTGGGCTGTTTATTAACTTGAGGTGTCGGGTGGCTGGGGCACGCCTCTTGAGCTGCGTTTAATGAATGTGTGAGGCAGCTAGGGGGCAGGCATATCCCTACAGGATGATTGGATTAGGGAACGGATAAGGGGCCAGCCAGGGCGGTGGGAGCAGGCAGCCAGTAAAGCGAGTAAAGATTTTTTAATGAGCAGATTAACAGGAAAGTGAGGAAGAAAATAAAGAGGGAAGGAAGGAAGGGATGAGGGATGAAAAGAATGAAGGCAAGAAGGGGATGTTATGACAAGGAATTAAATGCAACAGAAGCTCGCTTTTTGGGGGTTTTTTAAGCCAAGATTTGGCCACTTTTGGTTGCTTTAATTTAAACAAAATGATTCCCCATGAATATAAGAAATTTCTGCGAGTCTTTCAGTCGCCAAAAAACCTTTAAATAAATTCTTTAAACCTTTGCCACTAAGCCTACAAAGTGTGACTTTGCCTCTCCTGTTGCTCTTTCACCTGTTTCACTTTTTTTTGGCACTGAAAGCAAAAGTGTTTGCCCTGCCCCCCGCCCAGCAGATTTGCCTAATTTCATTTCGCTTTGCAGACTCGTTTTCAGGCTCAATTAAAACCATTTACACGTCACATTCTACACAAGCTTTAAAATTTAAACCAAATTATAAAACACTCAAAAGTTAGAGAGAGACAGAGAGAGAGTGAGAGAGAGAGAGAGAGCGATAGCTGTGGCCATCCCGCTCTGGCACACGCACAAGACAATTACGAAATGTTACAACATGAAAACGGGAAATGGCTCCCAAATGAAATGTTGGAAAATTTATGGGTATTTTAAATTAAAACGGAAGCGACACACGGAGAGAGGGGGGGAGTTGGAGAAGGAGTGGCAGAGAGGGTGGTGGAGTGGGAGGGAACTGTGGGGGAAAGAATTGCACACAGATACAGCCAATATATTTTATGGCTTTGCTCGACCAGACGCTGGATGCTCCTTTCGCAGTTTTGGGGAACACAAAAATTGCACGTAGCACACGGCAAATATTTGGAATACTCTCTCCAGGTGGGGTGCATTAGGATTGGGCAGCGATTAGAGCAAAGAAAAAGTTGGAAGAATTTACGGAAAATATACAGAAAATTTCTGTAGAAATATTTAAAATTAAATGAAATCCCCTCATAATTTAGTTGCCAATCCAGCCAGGAGCAGCCTTACCTTTCGCATTCGCATTTACCTTTTTCTTGTGAGTTTTTCCCCACTTTCTGCTGCTGTTCCTTTTGGTTGTCAAATCAGTTTCAACGCTTACAACAAAAGGAAAAGGAAAATCTCCTCTCTCTCGCTGAGCGCAACCAATTCGCAGCGATTTTCCACCGGCTCAAGTCATTAAAGATATAAATAAATTTATGTGACTTTTGGACATGTTTTCTGCACCCACCCGCCACGCTGTAGTCCCTTCAGTCGCTCCGCTTGGCGCATTTTCTTGGCTTCTTTTTGTGTTTTAGCTTCCTGGGTAGTCTCGCGAAAAAAAAAAAAAAACGAAATTAAATTTTCAGCAGCAAAAAGGGGGGAAGGGCACAAAGGACTTAGTCTGGTACTTGCTTTAGGGACAGACAATCGGACAAAGTATATATAAATATATTTATGGCAATACAGTGCGTTTCGGCAGAGTATAAACAATTTCAAGACATTTAAAGCTGTGCAAAAATCTTTGCAAAAATCAAAGAAAAATATAAAAAAAATTCATTCAAAATAAAAATTAAAAAAGGAATTTTTGTGGCCTTAAACTTCCTTCACGCACTGTACTTCAATTCATTTTGCTGCTCAGCGCGTTGCCATTGCCAACGAATGAATTTGTGTTTTAATTTTATTTGATATTCCCCCACCCCCAAAAAGGGATAGTCGGGGCTTGCCCACGGCTGCTGCTTGAGCTCCTGCTCTCCGCTCTGCTTGGCAATTCATTTCAAATTTTAATAGCAATTCCGCTCCGTGCCTAGCTAATGAGCTTAGGCTCAGGGTTTACCTCTGCCAGTGCCACTGCCACTGCCACAGTTCAGGGACCACATTGCGTATGCTTAATATTATGACAGCGGTGGGAGATGCAGCTAAAGCGGGGAGGCTGCAGCTGGGAACATGAATGGAAAATGGGTCAGTCGAGTTGTCGAGTTGCCGAGTTGAGTTGAGGTTTAGTTTGGATTTTGAGAAGTGGTCACGGCAGGGAGCGGGGGGAGTAAGATTTGAGTTTAAATTTAAATTTAAATTAAAGCGAAGAATGAAAGAAAGTTTAATTTAAGTTTCTAGCAAAGATAATTGCAGCTTGCCGCACAAAAAATAGTTGATTAATCAGCAAGACAAAGGGAGGAAGTCTCACAAATGTATATGTATATCTACATCTACATATACAACTACATCTACACGCTTCTCTTACTTTGTGTCGCTTAATCCTGTTGCCTTTGAGCGCTGTTTTGTGTCTGAAGTTCCCTCTTTCACATATGGAGAATGACAATCGAGACCTGCCTTCAGGCGCCCCGACAACTTATTTGTTTTATAAAGCGCGCCCGCGGCTCTCATCTGCGAGGATATCTGCGTGTGTGTACAGCTGAGGAAGTGAGGATTAAATGAAAGAATAATACAGCTGAAGAACCCTTTTGTCATCTTCACTTAGCGCAACACTTAATTTCAGTTGAAGGAGAAGGCAGCAGCAGGAGGCAGAACTTGTGTGTAAATTGTGCGAACTTTGTTGCCTGCCAGTGTGCTGTGCTCCTGCAAGGAACAGATAAATATGCTACACACACAGATACACAGCAAATACACACAGATACACAGCAAATACACACACAGATACACTTAGTTTGACATTTAATTTTAAGCGCATGTTGGGGAATTCTTTTGTGCTCCAGAAAAAAACAAATAAACAAACACCGAAGACAACAAACAGCAAAAAGGAGTGGGCCAAGGAGAGACTGGAATGTGCGGGGGACGAGGCAGAGAGTTAGACAGAGACAGCTACAGCATGAAGGGACATGTAGTAACTATAAAGTTGCTCAAGAGACATTTTATGATTTGAGGAGCACTCGAAGGCAGCAGCAGGAAGGCTGGGAGCGAGGCAGGCAGGGAGTCTGCCAGGCAGCCAACAGACGCGCAACAGACAACAGATTGCTGACTGTTTTATGGCCAGGAAGAAGTCAGGGGCAGAGCACTTCCCACTCTCGAAAGTAGTGCCAGCAAATCAACGTCTTAGGGCGAAAGTTCTCTAAAAGATTTCGCTGTATTTTCAAGTGAATTTTCTGTTTGCCATTTGTGAAATTACAAATATGAATGGGGATTTGTGAGCTAAAGCAAAGCGAATGGCAAGTTACACTTTTTGGGGCATAAAGAAAGTGAGTGAATGAGGGAAGTGAATGAATAGAGGAAGGGAATAAATAAAGGAAGTGAATGAATAGGAAAATGAGTCAAAGAAAATGAAGTAACTGAGTAAAAGTTATACTGAATAAATGCACTAAAGCTATGAATGAAGCGACTGCCATTGAATAAAGTAATGATAAATATTATTCTTTGGATTATATTCAATAAATATTTAAAAGATTGTCAAGAAGCCATGCAGAAAGTGTCGCAGATGCCAAAAATACATCCAGAAATCTGAACCCCCATTATCTCCGGTTAAATAACACAAACTGCCTGAAAATTTGGGCATGCCTCAAATCCTTATTCCTTAACCAACATCTCATCCATTTACTTATGCACATCCCTTGCTCATTTCAATTATAATTACTCACATTACCACTTCCCTTACCCCCAGACTTTTCCACCATCTTGAAGCCATTCCTTATGCCTTTTTCTTCATCTTTTCTCTTGCAGGTTGTCAATTCGCGTCGCGAAACAGATGCCGGCGTCTATTGGTGTGAGGCAAAGAATGAATTGGGCGTGGCACGCAGCCGGAATGCCACATTGCAAGTGGCGGGTAAGTCAACAACTTGCCCCTTTCCCATCCATCCAGAGTCTCCGTCTCCGTCTCCGTTCTTACATGGAGCGTGTGGTGTGCGTTTTTAATATTCTAAATTGATGTTGATTTTTGCCCCTTGTCGTGGGTGGCCTTCTCCCTCTCCCCCTTCTGCTGCAGAGGATTGACAGTGTTGGCCTTTTTTTGCTTTTGCTTTTTGATTTTTGGCCCACAAACCCCGCCCACTTAACTAACTAGCTCTGTGGATCTGTGGAGCTGCCAGCCTGCTGCCTGCCTGCTGCTGCGTTTACAAGTTTTACGCTCGAACGCACCCACTTGTCTTGTCAGAGTCTCCACCACGACCCTGTCCCGCTCCCTGCCTGTCCTTTTGGCTCTCCAATAGAGCGTATTCCAGCCTCCATTAACCCGTTTTCGTTTCAGACTTTTCTCTTTTTTTGCTTTTCTATTTTTGACTTTTGAAACCTTTTTAGTCGAGCTGATGGCACGGGCACATTTTCTCCCCTTAGATTTTGAAGCATGGAAGGGAGAAGCTTGATGTGTGTGGGATTTATTGGGGCTATATCTAGCATGGCACATGCCGTGGTTGGTAGCTTGTGAGTTGGGACAGGTCGGGACTGCATTTTAATGGGGTTTGAGTGTGTCTGGTGAGGGTTCTTGTTAGGGAGAATGTGGGGTAACGTGGGACTAAGGAAGTGATGTAGGGATCATTGTCATCATTAATATTCACATAAGTTAGAAATTACGGAACAAATTCTAGAAAATATTGGAAAAATACTAGAAAACACTCTGATATGAAATAAAATAATATAAAAAAAACAACAACTGTGCCCTGACAATGGAATAATATTATAAAACCATAGGCTAGAAATTGAAACAAGAAAAATACTAGAAAATACTGACAAAATACTAGAAAATACCGTTAAAATACTAGAAAACTCCTTGCAATATAATAATGGAAAATACCAGAAAATACTATAAAATACCGGAATATACCGCAAAATACCCATGCAATTCTCTGCTCTGCTGGAACTTTCCATTCATGCAAAAGTTCTTGAACAACAAAAATAAGCTCAATCTTGGCTTTTTTTCTACAATTCCAAGGCTGGGTTTGGGCTGCTCGAATTTGTTGCACATTTCATTTAGAACAATGACCATTAGGGTCTCTTCTTTCCAAGTTCCAACTTAGCGGTTTGCTCCGTCTACAAAGATCATTTGTCGCTTGAGCGAACCTAAAGCGAAACTTTCTGGTTTTTGGTTACTTTTTCACATGCTGAGGGAGCGAGCCGTTGGGTTAAGCAGGGAGATACCACGCTGATAGCTTTGGTTTTAGGCACCATGGAAAGTAGGTACTGAAGCCCACGCCCACCACACACACGCCCACATGCCGCACGACAGGGCGGGGACAGGGAGCCCTTCCATATCAGTCGACAGAGACCGCCACTTTGTCTTTTGTTGGCTAATATTTCTTTTATTTGCCTCTGCCTTTTCATTCCTGTCTCCCCCGTCCGCCTGTCCCTCTGTCCGTTCTGTCCGCCCGCCTGTCATGTCCGTGCTCCCTGCTCCTCCTCCCACATAAAATCGATATTTGGTCTGTGGAGTTTATTTTTCCTCCATGTTGGATGTGTTTTCTTTCGCCTTTCTATTTTTTTACTCTCTCTCTCTCTGCTGGTTTGCTTTTTGCGGTATATATCCTTGGGGAATATTTTTCAATATTTGCATGTAAATCACGAAAAGCACGTCAAATTTGTTTGCTTGGTTAAAACGTCGTTATTGCGGCTTGTGGCTGGGCTGGGCTGGGCTGGGCTGGGGCTGTGCTGGCAAGTAGGACATGCAGGATCTACTCGCAGAGGACAGCGACTGAGACTGAGGCAATGGCAGCAGGCGTTCACATTGATTGGGTTAGGCAATAAAAGAGCTAACAGCAAAAAGGGAGACTGGGAGCCGGGAGCTGAAGTAGAAATCGAAGTGGGAGTGGATCCAAGAACACGAATCTGAAAGGTAGAAGGACCTCCAAGTGCCAGTGGGCTTGGGGCACTCTCGTAGGCGGTGCACATTTTTTCCCTGTCATTTTTTTCCGTTCCCTTGCCACGTTTTTTTCCTGTGGCTCGTCGCGAGTTTGTCAATAGTAAACATAAGTTGCACATTCGTTGTACGATATTTATGCCTCGTATTCCCCTCATTCCTGTATGTATTTTTGATGTTGTCAGCGTTCTGTCAGCACACACGCACACAGGACAGCCGGAGTCACAACCTTTGAACTGAGGGAAAGAGGTAAATTTGACTCCCGCATGGATGGGTTTTCTGCTGGTTAAAGTATAGGAATTAGCGGTGGGCTTCGCTGTGTGTTTAAGCGAAAATTGTAGGGAGAATTATTTACGGCCATTTTGGCTAATAATAAGAATTTTGTTCTTGGGCTTGGGGGGTGTGAGCTGCTCAGGGAAAATGGTGGAGTTTGTACCACAAATAAATTCGTAAAATGTTTCTTTATTTAACACAATTTAGTTCCGTTTATTGGCAGCATCTGCCACTGCCAGACAATTCCTCAATCAATAATTATCGCAGCATAACTTTATCCTGCAATTAGCCCAGCGGCCGAGTATTTATCACGTCTCGGCCGCTCAAGTAGTTGCCATTTTGCTCATAAATCTGTGATAAATATAGATAAATGGCCATTTATTAACTGATTATCGTTAGATGATGCCCAAAGCGGGCAAGCAGTGAGCACCTTTAGCCGCTGCCATGACCTCCAACCAACAGGACAAAACAGACGAAAAATATAACAAAATCAGGCACGAAAGCCCTACGTGGAGGCAGCAGAAACTTTCGCCCATTGGCAGTGAACCTGACACTGATTATGACTTTGATTAATTTATTGATGGCTGGCGTGTCTTCCTGCTGCTTTCTGCTTCCTGCTGTGTTCTCTTTCGCTCTGCTGTGTGCCGCTTCCATCCAGTTTGCTCTTAAAAGTGAGCTTCCTCTTTAAGGGCGAGTTTTTCGCCATTGATTTATTGCGCTTCAAGTTTAAATTTTAATAAAAGTCATGATTTTAGCACATTTTTGCATAACCCAAGAACGTAGCAGCAACAAAAAGCTAAACTACAGCTAAAGCGTAGTAAAAAGATGGCAGAGCGCAAAAAAGCAAAGTAAAAAGAAAGAATTCGCTTATTCACTTTGTAGATTAAAAAAAAAAGGAAGCAACAAAAAACGTAACGAAACGAAAAGCGAAATTTAATTTACGTAAAAGCTGCTTTCGCTATGGATTTATACGTTGGGATGTCCATGCAGATATATTTCTTTTTTTTGTAGCTGCACAAAAGGTTGCCTTTGTGGGGGGTAGAATAGAGTAGAAATTTTACTTGGCGCTGCTTTTCAAGTGCTTGAAAGTTGCTTGATTTATTACACGAGCAGCAATCCACCCGCAATGAAATGCACACTGGACAAATAATCGCCTGGAAGAGCGGTACCTTCAGGTGTGTGTCGGTGTGTGTGCAAATTACAGGTCTTCCTTTTCTGACCACATTCACAAAAGCTCCGTAGAGCAGCAAGCGAGCGACCGACCGCTTTGTCATCAGCGAGATAAGAGCAGAAGAGTGGAGAGCGGAGAAGCTAAGAACTGAAGAGCGAAGAGCTGCAAAGCTGTGACGTGAGTTACGACTTTTTGCGTTCTCTTTGTGCCGCGCGGTCCAAATCTGCGACTGCAACTGCGACGCCGACTGCGATGGCGACAGCGACAGCGACTGCAGCTGCAGCTAAAGCAAAATGTTGATAATGCTCTGATTTAGTATGCACTAAGGCAGAGCAAAGAGAGCTTTAGAAACGCGTGATTGTGACAGATATATGTATGGTCAAAAAAAGGGAGCAAAGGGAAATAGTAACAGAAAAATCTCGCGAGGGATAAATGCTGAGTACATCCATGAGCGGAAATCTTAGCAAGAAAGGTTTTTAATTAAATTCTAAGCTATTCTTATGCACACAATAATGCCAGCAGCTGCGGTTTAACGGTGAAATATTACAGAAGATTTTGATGTTTTTTTTTACAGTTTACGCTGCAATCAATATCCAATCGAATTAAGCTTGAAAAATCCACTCACTGCCATCATTTTTAACAAATTAGAAGATATTCTTTACCAGCTAACCAGCTTCCTCTCTCCGTCGCTCTTTGTCCCACTGCCTGTCGCTTTTGTGTGTGTGTGAATGGCGTATAAAAATCACATTTATGCCATTTACCAACAATTTATCTTTGCTGTCAGGCCGCAAACACGCGCTCTCCCTACACACACACACACATACATGAGCACCCACAGGAGCCGCAGGTTAAGGCAGGACTTTGGACAGGACACATGGGGCATTTATCATGCAAAAACCCACCCAAGATAATTTATAACCCCTAAAAAATGGACAGGGTCCAGGGCCACCTCACACACACAGAGACACTCACTCACCGCTATAATCATTTGCTCGTCCTTCTTCTGCTTCACTTTCTCTCTCTCTGTCGCCCCATATTCACTTTCTCTCTCTCTCTCTTTTTGCAGTGCTTCGCGATGAGTTCCGCCTGGAGCCACAGAATACACGCATCGCCCAGGGCGATACGGCACTGCTGGAGTGTGCGGCACCGCGGGGCATTCCCGAGCCTGCCGTCACCTGGAAGAAGGGCGGACAGAAATTGGATTTGGAGGGCTCGAAGCGTGTACGCATCGTTGACGGCGGCAATTTGGCCATTCAGGATGCCCGACAGACTGACGAGGGTCAATACCAGTGCATAGCCAAGAATCCCGTTGGGGTGCGCGAATCGTCGCTGGCAACGCTCAAAGTACATGGTAAGCGATTAACCCGTAGACGGTGCTGTTGGGTTAAATGGGAATGCTGCGGGACGGTTATACACAAATGGAAATGCGTGAAATACAATCAGAATTAGTGGGAAATTAAGAGAATTTATGACAAATATAAGACAAATCAGAGGTTAAAACTGTTGTCACTGTTGAGAGCCGCGTTGTTCGTGGGAGCGAGTGCAAGCCTACGCGCAGCGCTAACAGTGAGCGCTAACAGTGAACTGTTACAACATGCTGTTAACGGCGAGCGGTAACAGCCGTAGGTTGTTAACAGCGCTGTTTCGCTATTTTACGTAGCGCACAGGGAAAGCTCTAAAATGACACCAGAAGCAGCAGCTGCGCCCATTGCAGGGTTAAAGGCTAGCAAAAATGGACCCCCAACCACGAGTTTTCCACACACCACTTACGAGCACACCTCAAATCAATGTGTCATGTTCAATTTGCAAAAATGTGAAATGTGACTTGGGTTTGGGTTTTCGTTATGGGTCGCCGCTAAGCGTTTTTCTCTGCCTAATTCCCATTTGCAGTCAAACCCTACATCATACGTGGACCTCACGATCAAACCGTTTTGGAAGGTGCCTCCGTGACGTTTCCCTGCCGTGTGGGCGGTGACCCCATGCCGGATGTGCTGTGGCTGCGCACCGCCTCGGGTGGCAATATGCCATTGGGTAAGGAGAGGAATTGGCAGGGAAGGAAACATTTTTAATTCATTATTTCTGGATATTCTCAGATCGCGTGAGTGTCCTCGAAGATCGCAGCTTGAAGCTGGAGCGTGTGACCATTGCGGATGAGGGCGAGTACAGTTGCGAGGCGGATAATGTGGTGGGCGCCATCACTGCCATGGGCACACTGACAGTTTACGGTAAGTTTTAGTACAGTTTCAAGTCTCTCCTTAGACCACCGCTAGTTGCAGCACTTTTAGCTAATTAGTTTCCCCATCTCCCACCTTTCCCCCCTCCGTACTGCACTGTAGCCCCTCCGAAATTTATACAACGGCCGGCCAGCAAATCGGTGGAACTGGAGGCAGACACCTCCTTCGAGTGCCGTGCGACGGGCAATCCAAAGCCAACGATTTTCTGGACCATCAAGAACAACAGCACACTGATATTTCCGGGTGCACCGCCGCTGGATCGTTTTCACAGCCTCAACACCGAGGAGGGACACTCCATCCTAACGCTGACTCGTTTCCAGCGTTCCGACAAGGATCTGGTCATACTGTGCAACGCCATGAACGAAGTGTCCAGCATAACGTCGCGGGTGCAGCTGAGTCTCGACTCGCAGGAGGATCGTCCGCCGCCGATCATCATCGCGGGGCCCGTGAATCAAACGCTGCCCACCAAGTCCCTGGCGACGCTGCAGTGCAAGGCCATTGGTCTGCCGAATCCAACGATATCCTGGTATCGCGATGGCATACCAGTGCAGCCGAGCAGCAAGCTGAACATCACCACAGCGGGGGATCTGATCATCTCCGACTTGGATCGCCAGCAGGATCAGGGTCTGTACACCTGTGTGGCCAGCTCCCGGGCGGGCAAGTCCACGTGGAGCGGCTTCCTGCGCATCGAACTGCCCACCAATCCGAACATCAAGTTCTATCGAGCGCCCGAGCAGAACAAATGCCCGACGGCACCGGGACAGCCGAAGGTGCTCAATGCCACGGCCTCGGCGCTGACGATTGTGTGGCCCACGAGCGATAAGGCGGGCGCCTCCTCGTTCCTCGGCTACAGCGTGGAGATGTACTGCACGAACCAAAGCAAGACTTGGATCCCGATAGCCGCACGACTGGCAGAGCCCATCTTCACGGTGGAGAGCCTCACGCAGGGCGCCGCTTACATGTTCATTGTGCGGGCAGAGAACTCGCTGGGATTCTCCCCCCCATCGCCCATCTCGGAGCCCATCACAGGCGGCAAACTGATCGGCGTGCGGGATGGCAGTGACATTGGTTCCTCCACGTCCCAGCTGCTGCTCAGCGATGTGGAGACGCTGCTGCAGGCCAACGACATTGTGGAGCTGCTCGATGTCAATGCGAGTGACTCGACCACAGCGCAGCTCTCCTGGGACATAGACAGTGGCCAGTACATCGAGGGCTTCTACTTGTACGCCAGGGAACTGCACTCCACGGAGTACAAGATGATGACGCTGCTGAACAAGGGGCAGGGACTGAGCTCCTGCACGGTGCCGGGTCTGGCCAAAGCCTCTACGTATGAGTTTTTTCTTGTGCCATTTTACAAGAGCATCGTAGGAAAGCCCTCGAACTCGCGGCATGTGCGCACGCTGGAAGATGGTAAGAGGAGATTGACATTGCCTCGCCTGTTCTCATCTTTCATTCAGTCATACTCTTCTGCCCATGCCTGGTTCTGCCTCTGCTTTTCGCTTACTCTTTTGTTGTCTCTCTCCTTTACAGTGCCTGAAGCGCCGCCATATGGCATGGAAGCCATTCAATTCAATCGCACTTCGGTCTTTTTGAAGTGGTTGCCACCGCAACCAAATCGAACACGCAATGGTACGTATAGCAAGAGACAAAGAGCTTTCGCTCGTGGATCGTAACGCATCGTGTGCATCGGGAGAGCGGGCGTGAAGCTTGCGCTCAGAGCGTTAACAGTGAGCGCTCTGAGTGAGCGCTAACAGTGAGCTGTAAACGGGAGCGGCCACAGGCTGTTAGCAGCAGTAACAGCTGGTTAGCCTAGGCTGCTAACAGCACTGTTACGCTATGGCTGGGCTTTGACTGTTTACCTGTTCTACTGCCATTAAAAATTCAAGAATACTTCCTTCAATTACTTCCTTCTGCTAAGTATCCACCATGCCAGACAGCAGCCTTACAACATTAAAGCTACACCATTTGCTGCCTGAAGCCACAAAGACAGAGAGAATCCCAGCCACCATGCCGAGTCTCTTCTTTTTGTTTACATTTAATTTCATTTCTCTGTCTCTCTCTTTTCCCACTCCACTCTGCCACTCGCGCACAACAGGCATCCTCACCAGCTACAATGTGGTCGTCAAAGGACTGGATGTGCACAATACGACGCGGATATTCAAAAATATGACCATAGATGCGGCAACGCCCACACTACTGCTGGCTAACCTCACCACGGGAGTCACCTACTACATTGCCGTGGCGGCTGCGACGCGGGTGGGCGTCGGACCCTTTAGCCATCCGGCAGTGCTCCGCATCGATGCACGCACCCAGTCGCTGGACACGGGCTATACGAGGTGAGTGGCGGAGGAGGAGCGTTGTCGGTGCTCATTTGACTGGCTCCAGCATCAATCCATTAACGTGGCACAAACGACAATGGCCGACGAACGACTTTTGTGACCATTAAACTAAGCCTCCGCCGGGGCACGTACAAAAGCGGCAATTGGGTGGATGGCTAGGATGCGATGTGATACTCATTCTCTGGGCTCTTTATTGTGTTGTCTATTGCAGATATCCCATCAGTCGTGATATTGCCGATGACTTTTTAACACAGACCTGGTTTATCGTCCTGCTGGGCTCCATCATTGCCATAATTGTGTTTCTATTGGGCGCATTGGTACTATTCAAGCGCTATCAATTTATCAAGCAGACCTCGCTGGGCAGCTTACATGGTGAGTGCGATTACATTTCCCCCACCCAACGCTCTTTATAGCTGTACCCAGTTTATCCTTAATTTAAATTTATATTTTTGGGTGCCATTTTTTGTGTCGCCTTTTGGGTGGCTTTTGGTAATTGTTGGAATTTATGTTAACATTCAAGTTTAATTTAGTCCGAATATTGGAGGGTTGTTTGCTGTTGTGCAAGTTCCAATATACAGCTAAATAGTCAGGGAAGAGCTCTTATTTACCCAAGACAATCTTCAATCGTTTCGTCTGGCTACATGCAAACATTTTGTTCCTGCTCTCTGGCTGTAATCTATGATTTATGACTTGAGCATTTATGTGCGTTCGTTCAGTCTCAATTAGGTTGCCATTTTGTAAGGCCACAAGAACTGCAGACACGCACTCCATAACATTGTAAAAGCAGCAAGAAACGCCCCCAAAACGGAAACCCAAGGGTAATAATCTTTGGCAGCAAGCAACACACACAGACGGAGCACAGAGCGAGAGCGAACGCCAAGGTTAAAGCGACTATAAAAAGATAAACAAGCAACGATAACTGGAGCAGAGCAGAGCGTAGTTAAAGGTTGAAGACGACTGCTAGCTAGAGGGGAGTTTGGATAGCATATAAAAACGACAAAAGCTCACGTGAAAATCACATCAATTGTCTAACTGCAGAACTCTAAACAAATGGCATAACAAAAGTAAACAAAAGGAAGTAGGGACAAACGAGTGAAGACTAGAAGTTACCCTAGAGTTGTAGCAGCAGAGTTTGGAGAGCGCTGAGCTAAAGTTTTATTGCGGTGGCCAAAGCAGAGCGTAGCAAAAAGTGCAGCCACGTACCCAGCCGCATACAATGGTGGTTGAAAAACAGCGTCCCATTTAGCTTATAAGCTAAAGTTGCGTGAGCGCTGCATAGATCGTCGCTGCAGCGAGAGAGCGAGCGTCGACGCGAGAGAGCAGCGTCGCGACGCATCGTTGCGGGAGTGGGAGACAGAGCGAAAGAGTCTCCGTACCTGGAGAGCGGAGTTGAAAGCGGAGACGAAAAATACAAAAACAATGCAGCAGTGCAAGTGCGCACATTCGTAGCTGCCCAGCTATACAGTGGGATTCATGGCAGTTACAGCAGCAGATCTCCTGTAAAGATTCTCTCTGCTTCCTAATCCAATATACCCACTGTGAGATTGTGATTCCCTTCCTTTACAGCTCATTCCATATCGCTCCCTAATGGGCGTTGCAAAAGCTTTTGCCAATTGAATATAAAAAGTAATTTCCGTCTTTTATTATTTGCACGTTACACAGCTAGGCGACCCCACCAACTCCCGTACACCGTTTTAGTTTTAACGAGCCGTAATCATTGGCAGCGCACACACACAACAAATAGAACCCTAACCATTCCGATATTTAGTCTTTTGCTCATACATTTCCCGGTTTTTTCTTTTATTTCAGGCAATCACGCAATCGGAACCGTGCGAAAGTTTCCAACATTGCCGCTAAATGGAGGCGGACCTGTCGGTGCCGGCGGCTCAAATTCGACGTCAACCACCAACGGCCCCAATGGCCTCTGGATCGATCCCAGTGGCGGTGTTTGGCGACAGGCGGCAGGGGGAGGCGCTGCTGCTGGCTCTGCCGCTGGAGGTGGTGCGACAAAGGAGCAACTTCCGGGATACGCACAGGCCACCGCTCAACAGGGACAACAACAACAGCCAACGCTGCTGCCTGATTACGAGAGGTGAGTGTGGGGCTCTCTCCGGGGAAGGGTTGTTTATCTCCACAGGAAGTTACCTTAATATCCTGTCTACGCTTCGCCGACTGTTTAATTACAATAAAAATTGGCAAGCCGAATGAGCCAGAGTGGAGAGGGGGATACCCATTCAAGGATCCATTGGTTTGGGCCACTATTTACGAGCGGGCTCATAAAAAATATTTGCAGCAACCGCTGCCTGCCATAAAAACCGAAAACCTCAACCAGAGTACCCCCGAAAACGGCGGCCCTCGAAAAACCCACCCCTGCCTGGCATCATCTTCCCTCTGCAACAACAACAAACGCCATTAAATTGTTACACTTGAACGGGTTTTACTTTGGGCCATGGCAACTTACCCCCACGGAAATGTTTACGTTATTCGAGTGGTAAAATATTTCAGGGGAATCCCGTTCTCTTTTTTTGCGTGCTGCACTTGCTGTTAGCGTCATTTCATTTGCATATTTCCACGCATTTTATTAATATTTCCTCGGGGTTTTTTTGTATTTTTTATCTCTCTAATATTTGTGTGATTTTTTTTGCCTTTTTATTTATTTTTTTGTGTTGTAGTTTTCTGCTCTAAATGATTTATGTTGGATTTTAGACATCTGCAAAAGTAATGTCAAAACAAAGAGCTTAGGAATCAATTTAAATATTTGCAAAACAAAACTTAAAATCCCCAAAATAATCCTCTCAGTTTCCCTCTTCAAATTCGACAAAAACTTATCAACTTATCAGCAGGCTCAAACTGTCAATAAAAATGCTCAAAAAACATTCAAAAAACTTTTAATTTCCAAAATCAAATCTTGGCTTTCAATTTCCATTAACAAGCCCCTCTCAATTTCTGTCAACTCATCCAAGAATTTTCTTTAAAAATCCCCAACTTAATCGCTTTAATCGCCACAATGAAGCCGCCTAATCCGGGCGGACACACTTTTCCTATCTTACTTTTTACTTAGAAATAAAGAGCAGCGCCGAAAAAATTCCTTTTGTATTTTTCTTTTCCTTATTCGTTCCTTACTTTTTGTTACTTTGTCTTAAAGCTTAATGTACCGTTGCGGCAGCAATAATAAAAATAAAACAAACAAAAACGAAAAACAGCAACGTAACCAGAAATGGCACAATAAATGCAAAGAAAATAAAACAAAAGCAAAAAAATGCGTAAGAAAATCCAAAACAAGACGCAATAAAAAAAGAAGGAAACGGAATGGCAACTGCTGGCGACATGTTGCTGTCCTGCTCTGGCACACGCACCCACCTGTCTTGGACTAGCATTTGCTGTGCCACTTGCTCTTGGCATTTTTCGGCACCCTCGATGAAAGTTTCGCTCATTTATTTGCGGCATTTTACGCATTTATTTGTTTAGATTTTTGTTATTTTGCTTTGGGTATACTCTAGCAGGGGGTATGATGATTAGGCAGAGTTGCACCTTCCGTATTCAGAGTTGCATCTGGCATAAGCTTTGCTCTGCTTTCCTCCAGGGTATCCACAGCTTCGACTTCGGGCTGTGTGTCTCCTCCCGCTTTAATTTTTGTTCCTGGCTATATCCCCCATTTGCCACCTTTTGCTGCGCCCCCATGCCCGTTCCCTCTCTTCCTTCCACTTCACTTACAATTTCAAACATTTCCTACCCACCCTGTACACTCCCCCTCCCGCCCTGTTCCCTGGCATTCCTCTAATGCTGTTGCCACTTCCGTTACGCGATTTTCATTATTTACGTTTCAATTTTTCCGTTGTGTTTCCTTCGAACTCAAAGTTTTCTCTTTGCCTCCCCGCCCCACGCCGTCTGTCTGTCTGTTGCTCACTTTTTTAACAACGTTGTAAAGTCGTAAAAAAGTCCAACATAAGCAGAATTACAATAAACAGAATCTTCTTTTATTTTTGCTTGTTTACATAAACACAAGCCCCCATCCCAACTGCCCCGCTGCACCTTTTTGTAATTTCAAGACACACGTGGCAGGCAGGTTGCGCCATTGCCTACAACATTTCCAATTAAAATATTTAATTTCTTTCGCGGGTTGTTGTCTGATTCGGCCGGGGGAGTGGCAGCACGCCCACTGTTTTGAGCAACGCAATCTTCAGCGCTAAATTAACAATTAAAAATTGATAGTCCTCGGGGAAGGCGGCACTTCAGATCTGCATATTTTTATTTATTTTTTTCATTTTCCATATTGTCTTCAGACCACAGAAATTAATTGCTCAAAAATTGCTTAATGTATTTTTGGGGGTGTATTTTGCATAATTATCTTTCTTCATTTATTTTTACTAATAACTGAAGTGTATTATTGACAGACTTTTGTAGTCTTTGGAGCTCAGTAAGTGGACCTTCTCTTAGGCTTAATGTTAGGCAAACAATTGGGAATAAATTCGAACAATTTATTATTTGTTTCGATTATTTCTAGTGCTACAAGTCCCTGTGGTTCTGTTCCTTTTGTTTGCTTAATTTTTACATTCTCTTTTTTCCTGCAACGAAATTGGCCAAACTATTCACATGAAACTCCGAACAATTTTTAGCAAATGTTTCCCAAAAAGCAAAGCGATAGATAAGCATTATCTCATTAGCTAATTAGTGTGCCAGCACCCAAATAATTTAGGCAATAAAAAAAGTTGCACCCTAAAAAGTTTGATTTTTGCAAATGGAAGTCCTGGCTCTGGCGGTTCCCTGGTCTCCCCCTCTAATTACAAAGTTAAAACGGGTAAATTTTTCGTATTGTTGCAACGCAAAATTTTTAATGAGTAACGAGTGAGAGAGGGAGAGAGAGAGAGAGGGAGAGTGGCAACAATTTCCGGGGAGTTGCATGAACAAAAACAAAAGCAATTTCCCTGCCCGAATGATTTATATGCAATTCGCAGACACAAACCCATGGATACGACTGCGACTGCGACTGCATTGAATACATTTTTAACAAGGTTCCCGCTCTCTCCTTTGCAGACTCTCGCCATTGAATATGCCGGATTATGCGGAAGTTGCATGTTCAACATTCAAAAGTCCCACCCATGGTGGCATGGGCTCGACGGCATCATCGTCGCTGTATGATAGCTGCGGGGCCTATGCCACCACCAATGTGGTGGCCAATGTCAAGCTCTATCAGAATCGCTATGCAGCCAAGCCGCAGCCACAGGGCCAGTCCCAGTCCCAGTCCCACTCCCAGTCGAACAACAACAACAATCAGAGCAATCATCAGAGCAATAATGACTATCAATCGACGGGAATGTACTCGGCACCGCCCAGCGCCCACTATGGCTGCCTCGATGGGAAGCAGCAACCAAATCTGATGACAACTTCGACAGCCTCCACGGCCATAATGGGCGGCTCCCCGGCCAAACTGAAAAAGATCAACATTACAGAGAACAAAATGGAACAAATGGAATGCAAGACGGAGCGCACGAATCCTTTCAATCAGCAGCAACAACTCCTGTTGGCCAGCAATGCCCTGAAGCAGGGCCTGGGCGCCTATGCCAACACCACGCTGGCAGCCCAAATGGCCAGCGGCGGCGGGGCTGGCACACTGCGGCGCCAACGACAGCCCAAGACGCTGTACAAGAGCGAGAATAATATACTGGGCAAGGCCTCAGGGCTGCGGCATCCCATTGTGGCATCAAATGGTAATATGGATTTCCTCACTGGAGGCCCACCGATGAATGCAGAGAACCTCGAGGCGGGTGACTTTTCCGGCTTGGGTTTGTGCAACTCCACGAATCAGCTGCTCAACGATTGGGCATCGAGTGCCTCGATCGCCGCTGCTGGAGACTATCATTTTGGCAGCAAACAGCCCAGCAAGCAGCATTTGTATATGAAAGCCAAGGATGGCACTTGGTCGGCCGTTAGCTCGGACGCCTATCAGTCCTTCAAGCAGTCCCAGCATCAGCAGCAGCAGCCGCAGCATCACCAATTCCTCGCTGGTTCAGGTGACAACAACAAGTCCTTAGCTAGTGTCAACAGCTTAGCTGCTAGCGATACCAAATTCATGAGTAGTTTTGGCTCCACCGCCAATGTCTAGGCACACACTCGATGGATACTCGAGAATTGCTCAATAAGAAAAAGAAATACTAAAGAAAATAGTTGTGAAATTTCGAAACCGACTTGCTGATGGTTTTGTTTGGGTTGTGGAAGGTTTTTCTAAGGGCTGGAAGGATAGGTTTAAATTGTCCTAGGAGTCTTGTGGGGTTTAGAGGATTGGAGGTGGGTCAAAGCAGTAATTGAATGCTAATTGATGTTTCGCTAAGGCAGGTAGCACATAGAATATCTGGAGACGAAACTACAGAAGATATTACACATCAGTTTTACAAGAGTTATAGTTAAAGTTGAAGCGTAAATCCATTGAATAGAATAGGAAAGTCTTGACACAAAGTCTACTTAACATTGAGCACCTCTTAAGGCTATGGATACGAACATAATCTTCAATATTTAGCTAGAATTTTAGCTAGATATTTAGCTGTAGAAACATCGCAAAGCTGCTGCTAAATTTTAATAGATTCTGTGATGTAAGCAAAACCCATAGCTGCCCACAAAACCTTTTAGCTGCCACCAAACACCCCAATCGAACATATCTAGAGAGCTGTCAAGACCAACTCCTTACAACCAGTATTACCCAAGCCCTAAAAAATCTTAGAATTCCACCAAAGAAAACCCAAATTAAGTAAATAGCAAACCCAAAAAACAAAACAACGAAAAGTGTGTAAAGAAATACAGCAAAAAACACCCAAGAAATATTGGCTTGTAAATAATACCAACTAAATACATAATATCTTAATAATACCCCTTCAAGCATATAGAATATTGCAAACAGAAATATTATTAATTTACACAAGAAATCAACTCAAAATAGCACCGAAAATGTAGTTAAAGTAAGTGAAAATTCATAAATCAAATAGATTATAGAGAGATTTCCCACAGAAAAAAAGAAAACAAAACGAAACATGAAAAGTTAAAGCCAAAACGAATAAAAATACCTAAACCCTAACGAAAAACATACTGAAAAAAAAACACTGCACGAAAAGAGAAACCATAAATTGTGTGAAGAGTAAGGATTAAAAAGGACACCTACAACCTACAAGCAGAATGAAAGCTACATAAATGCTAATAATAAGGCTGTTAAATGTAAAATATCATAAATGAATAAAATCCCACATTTAAACCGTGTAATTAAAGCATTAAAATGTGTAATTAACTGACAACTAGATTTAGTTCGAATAGCTAAAAAGGGGAAGGGATTACAGCGAAAAATAATGCAAAATTCGCTGCATAATGAAAAAATCGAAATTAAAAACTAATCAATTAATTGATAAATTATGCAATGAGAAAAAGCCTAAAAATAAAAATAAAAATAAAAATACTAAACTAAATGGAAAGCCGAGAGCAGAGGCAGTGCGTTGCATGACTTTAAGGCCTAACAATATGCAGTTTACACTTTATAATATAACAAAGTTTGCATTAGTGTGTGGTCTTATGGATATGAAACGCACTGTTTATATATTTTATTTAGAAATTTCTTATTAGCATTCCCCCCCAATATAGCTATAGTGCTCCCCTTGTCGCCTTTAAAGCCTTTCTTTAAAATATCCATAACTGTATGAACTGCACTGTAGCTGCTAATTCCACATGTATGTAAGTACGTTAGATATATAGCCCACCAGGCGACTTTCGTTTTGCTTTGTATTTGCTTTCGCGTGCGCATTGTTGTTGTCCACCTGATCGTGTAAGCAAAAGCAACCCTCTCTCCGCAACAAGCAGGTAGCCGCGCGCAATGCAGATTACCGCAATTCCTTTAGTACCCAGTGCTTGCTCTCTCAACAACAACAACAATGCGCCCGCAGACGATGAAGCTGATGACGAAGCTTCTTATTCGAGTGCAGCCGCTCTCTTGCTTTCGCGCTCAGTCCCAATAAGATAAGCAACAACAACAATGACATAAGCAGCGACTGCAACTAACTGTATGCAATGGATTCAACGCCAGCAGAGGCGTGGGCAAAGCAAAGCAAGAAAAGGGCGCAGCTTAGTGCGTTGGCGGCAGAGGCTTATGAGAATATTCTGGAACTAGAAAGCTTCAAGCAGCGACGCTGGCAGCGTCTCCATAAAAATGCATTTATAAATAAGAGCAGCGTAAGTGCTCGTGCTGCCGCGATAGAAGTATACAAATCCGATATTTATGTAGATTTCAAACGCACAATTTAGCCAAAACTATCCATAAACATATTTGAATGTATGTACATATCTATGTACAAACATATAAAACATACATGCATTTATGTAGTCATAAATAGCACTGCTAAAGAGACGCATATTTGCGTATTAAACCGTCTCTAATTTGGCGCAAAACATTTTAGCATTTCTATTTTTCAGCAGCCCGCACCATTTGGCGACGGCATAGCTGTGCCTACATGGTCCTCGACAATTCCATGGATTTTGTGATTTGAATTCCGCACAGCCAGCAGTGTCCGAGGCAGGATGAAAGGATGTACGGGGGGCATCAGGTAAACCCAACTATTTTGCGGCCTGGCCACAAAACTTTCAACTGATTCCCGGAAAAAGCCCATGCTCTGGCATTTTCCACACGCTGACCAGCTAATTAATTATGCACTTTGTTGCGCTACCATAAACCCAATTTGTCCTACAAAATCATTAATGTTGGGGAGGATAGCCCTAATGAGACATTGTCTGCAACTGCGCGACTCCCTCATTTGCAATTGAAAATTCATGATAAATACAATGATTTCAATCCATTTCCTAGCAGTTTTCTGTATATTTTCCTTATTTTCGATGGTTTGAGTTTTTTTTTTTGGTTGTAAACCAATTTTACAAATTGTTATGGACAATTTATGGATGTCCCGCTGAAAACGATGCGTGGACAGCAGCAAAACGAAATGAAAATCAATTGAATCAAATGAAGCGTAAATATTTTTTTATTTATTTGCAATAATTATGTTTCAATGAATGAGCTTTAAATACAGTTGCATGTAAGGAAGCCATTAACTAATGCCACCAATAAGCAGTCAAATATACAATAAGTTGAATGGACATTTTTTTGTGTGGTTTCAATGGGTTAAGTGGCATAAAAGGCTAAAAATATTCCAGTGGTAAGTAAGCACTGGGAAGTGATTATGGTAAGCTTTTGAGGGGAAAACAAAGGGTAATTTAAACAAAGTGTTGGGACCTCGATTGACAGTAGTTTATTAAAGAATTTCTTAAGTATTATGTGCAAATTCATTGAAAATTATCGTTTAAATTTCCATCATTTTCTACCTTTTACTATTTCCATTCCAGCTCAAAAACTTATTTATTTCCAAAGTCCAAACTTCCATTTTGCCCACTTTCCCACTGTGACATTTGGCGTCCCGTATTAGTCCGAGCTTTAACTGCACCAACAGCTTGTTATTCTTGACTGAACTTTAAGCTCGTTGTTGCCGCTCGACCAACACCAGCTGCAGCGAATGAACGGCTAATGTATCAGTGAGCAGACCCCAACCCCCACACCATTAGCTTCGACACCCCCCAATAGATTGTCGTTCCTCGCCCCCCACCATTCGATGGGCGCCCAAGCCTAAACTACAAATAGCCTTAGTGTCCGAAACATTGGACGCTGCTGCCAGTGCGTGTTCTGCCGCTGCTGCTGCTGCTACTACCAATTGCCACTGGCCACTGGCTACTGGCCGATAAATAAGCCCAAATTTATCATGAACATTGGAGCCCAAAGCACACAGCGACGAGGGATTTTCGGGGGGGATAGAACGATGTCTGGGCGTTCGGCTGTCCCATATATCGTGGAGACTATAATAGCGCTGGCTGAGGCTCATAATTTTTGGCACAAAATTGTACGATAGGCGTTGAAGCGTTCAATTGAATGTCGTCTGGCATGTAAGACCTTTCGTTAGACGCCCACCCAGTCAGCCATTCGTTCCTCGCTCCCCCCTGCTGCCCAACAGCAACTATTGTATAATCAAAACTAATGGTCTATAAAGAATCAATTCTCAATTTGTTTGGCCAGCTGCTGCCCCCGGAACACAAGGACCCAAAACCGGACAATGCTGCCCAGGATAACGATGCAAAATGTTCGCTTTCCTCGCTCCCTCGCTGTCTGCTGTCTCGTTTTGTGCGTGCAACACATGTGACAAATAAAATTTAAATGCATTTTGTAAATAATTGTATATTGAATTTGTTATTGTACTTACAGTGCGTATCATAATATGCGAAGGGATTGTATGCTAAGCCGTTATGAGAATTGCCAAAAGTGCGTTGAGAGTGTTCGGAATGGAGAGAATTTTAAGGCTCCTGAAGGTACTATTGGAGCGTGAATAAATTCCATCAAATTGTATATTTTCCTGATTTCATTTAACTAAATTTTACTTCACATTTCAATCACAAAGTTATCTTTAAGTTACAACACTTTTTGGTACTTCCTTTTCCCTTATTACTAATATTTCTCCCTAAATTAATTCCCAGCTAAATTTTGTGCATCGTAAAAACATCGAAGCAGCGATGTGAGCCCTGGAATTTTTGATTCGTTTGTATTTAGGCAGTGGAGTGCGTGTCCTCCCCAGAAAACTGATTCAGCAAATTTGCCATAAAGTTTAATCAGCAGCTTTTTGGCAGCATCACAAGAAGAAAAGAAAAACTCGTAAAAGAACGCACATCCCCACAAGCCAGGCGACGAGTTCGAGTACTTGGCGGAGCAGACAAAGTTTTATGCGCATTTGAGTGACCATAAAAGTGCTGCATGTCCATGGATCTATCGCTGCCATGTATCGAGTCGTGCTCCATGTGCTCCATGTCTCTACATATCGCTGGTTGCATACCAGCAAAACAAGGGCATGGGGGGGACCAGTGGCGATTCCTGTTGATAAGTAAATTCTGCAGAAGTAATTTGCTGAAATTAGCCAAGGACATTTTGTGGCCACAGAAACTGAATAGAAACTCGTTACTATTTCATGGGTGGCTTCCTTTTTTCTGGACTACAGCCAAGGGGAAAATAAGTTCCCCAAATAAATTAATTTATCGCGCGGAAATGGTAAGGAAAATGAGAAGAAAGAGAACAGCAGCGCACAGATTCGAATGTAATTCTGTGTAAATATGTATTTCAGCGACCAGAACTGGTTCTGAAATAACCCAAAAAATAAGTACAGTCCACTCCAACGAGATAAATATTTGAATAATTCTTATTGGAACCCTTTTTATTCTATATCCATTCAGATCTCGGTCACTTGTCGACTGACTTGGTGTCGATGGCTGAGCTATTGTTTCCACATCTCAGCCGTCCGACCAACAGTTGCAGGTTCGAATCCTGCCTCGGGCATGGTTCTGTAGATTTTTAGTTGTTTAGATTTTGAAGTAGCTCAAACCACATACTAGAACGCAGATTACTAACCTAACTAATCGCATGATTGTAGTCTCTGTGACTAATAATGTCCAGAGAATATTCCATTTTTAACCATAAGCTTCCATCTCTTTTCAGTTTTGATGATTTGTTTGTATTTATTTTATTTCAATTTTTGTAATAAGTCAATAAATAGGTGGGTTTTATGTATCGATTCTTTGATTTGTCTCTTAGTTTTATGTATTTGCTTTCTTCTTTCTTTGTACCATTATTCTTCCCTGGTCTGCAAATTGTTGTTCTTGTTCGCGTTCGCTGTCTTGTTCCTGTCTCACTCGCGCTCTTGGGATCAGCGCTGCTTGCGCTCTCTGCTCTCCGCAATGCTCTGTCGCGTCGCTGCTCATGTTCCGTTGCTGTCGCCCGCTCTGTCGCTAGCTGGCTTCGCTCGTACGCTGTGTGTGCTTCGGTTCGGGGATCGTGGGCCGACGCTCTTTTTGTGCATTGCTTTTCTACCTGCACTCACTCTCGGTCCCGTTCCCCTACTGCCCGCACCCAATTGCTTTCTGCCTACCTGCGTTCATTTTCGTTTGCAAAAGTCAAAGCAAAGGAAAGCTCAACAAACGGACAAGTCCGAACATGTTCAAAGTGTTGACGCTGCCATCATTTTTGCATTTCCCCACCCCTCCCTCTTGGAGCGACCTTTTCTATTGTTTCTCCCACGTTTCTCCTTTTGTTTGGGAGCCCATTCAAAGAAATTCTTGTAAATTGAAAAACCAATTTCATTTAGAACACTCCACCAAAGAAACAAAAGCAACAACAAGCACCAAAAATTCTGTAAAACAGAACAGACATTGGACAAAAAAAAACATGTTTAAGGGGAATGTTTTTGGGCTTGGAAAAAATGTTTTTGGGAGGCGGATACTCGCACATACAAAAAAAATGGGGAAATCTAGTGGGGAATTTGTGTAGAGCAAACATTTTAATTTGTCCATTATGTTATTTTTGATTTTTCGGCTTTTTCTCTGGCATTTCTCCCTCAACCCTCTGGTATACGCATTCAGAACTTAATTGAAAATGGTCAGCCAGGCGAAGAACCAAAAACCAGCAACGGACCCAGGCCCCCTCAAGGGTTGATTACACTCCGTTTCGTAGCTCTGCAGCTCCGTAGCTCTGTCCGGCACACACACACTAATTAAATGCCCCCCAAAGAAGGAGAGGAAACTTTTGGCCAGTACTCGTACTCGGACGATGTGCATGAAATGTTGGCCGTGGCTTTTCCACTTTAAATGGCTAAAACTTACATGACGAGTTAGTCAAAAAGTTTAATTTTTCCACTGCCCTCCCATCTGTCTAGTGGTTCTGGTACTTTTACTTGTTCCACTTCCACTTCTAATTCTTCGCCCCTCTTTCGTTACATCTCCTGCTGTTGGGTCGAGTAATTAGTAAAATGCATTAAAATAAATGAGCTCAAGGAGTGACAGTCGAGGGGAGCGACCTGCTGGACAAATTGAAGTCAGTGGCAGAGTAAAGTTACCTTTCCACCTGTTTTTTGAGTGGCTGCTGAGGGACTTTGCAATTGGTAATATTAAATTTAAATTAAATGTAAAAGGGAATGCACTTTAGAGGAGTTTATTTGTTGCTAGAAGTCGGGTGGAAGTATCACTCATGGATGGTGGCTAGCTATCAAAGATGTAGGCACAACTATCATGAAAATATGTAAAAATGTATGTAAATATGTAAAAATATGTATTATCTTTTATCTTTAATTATATTATAACCATCCCATCAAATATATATTCCAATATCATAATCTTATAACATCTCTTTTTATACTCTAACAATCCAAAGGTCTTATGACACAACTTTTTGTGTCGTTTGTTTGATTCAATCAACACTCCCAATGATGTCTCGCGCCTAAGGAGCTTATTCTCCTAGGCATTCGGAGGACACATGACAACCTGGACACATGCCCGAAATGACTGCGCCAGGACTGGAGGCAGCAAAGGCTCCTTGTGAAGGAGACAAAGCGCGAGACATTTCAACAGGCCATAAAATCCATTTTGGGACGCCTTTTGTGAGTCGTCGTCCTTCTTGCCGTGGGGGCTTTTGGCGCTGTAATTTCTTGAATGTGTCAGACATTCAAGACTCTGTCGTGGCATTCTAATTCTATTCTAATTGCAAAATATGGCGACAATTTCAAAGAAGTTAAGGACGGACATTCGCTGTCGCTGTCTTTCCGGAGGATAATACAATTTCGAATGACATTTTCAGAGTGGTGCCGTAATAAATATCCAGTGGAGTAAGGGTCGTCCAACCCTCTTGAACTCCAACCCCCAGCCCCATGCTTGTTATGTAATGGATACTTAGTGACCGTAAAGCAGACGAACACAAAAATGCAAACAAAACTATTAAACGAGCATAAAAAAAGAACAGAAAGAGAATAAGGAAAAACCTAAAACTGTAACCGATGCCAAAAGTAGGGGGCAGCCGACTGTCTTTCCCCCTTTTGTGTGTGTCGGGGGTCGGTCCTCCACTTTATGAAACGTTTTATTATACTAATTTGTAGGATGGCAATGGTCGAAACGGTCGCCAGTTTCGGTTACATCGAATGGCCAACTAAAAATGGCAATTTGCCATTGCATGAAATGAGCGTAGACCAGTCAGTGACTGCGGAGAGCAGCAAGCAAAGCTTGCTGCCTGCCAACTCGGGGGTGTGGCGACACACACTCTCAAGCACACACTCTCAGTCGCAGTCGCCGTCGCCGTCGCCGTCCTCTTCTGCTGCTACACACTTCACTCAAGTCTCTATTAGCAGACAATGCTCTTGAGAGCGTCGCATGAACGGGGGACGGCGGTGGAAGGGACGCCGCTGCTGGTGGCCAAACCAAACTGTCTCTGTCTGCTAATACATATGGAAAAGGTAGTTAGACGCATTAGTTGCAGGGTAGCAAAAGGGATAAGCGGTTGTATAATGATAAAGCTACCGAGCTACAAGAGAAATGTAATATTTCCTTGACGTAAAAACACTTGGGAATTCTAAGCACTAATCAATGAAGTGCATGAAAATTAAATGCGCAGAAACATTACTTGGGAATTATATTACCAAAACGAAGAAATAATTTGTCAAATTCAATTTCCACTTTCGCTGCGACGCTTCGCCTTACAGGCGGCGCTGCTCACCGCTGCTCACATTCTCCTTTGTGCTAACCTTCGCCTGCAGGTAGGCGCAGTCCCGCAGCGACGCACGCTGTCGCTGCCTCTCATAATTGTTTTCTCAGTCGCGTCGCCGCTTTCTTGGGCATCAACTATTCGTATGCTTTGTCCGCTCTCTTGCCACTCTCAATCGTTTTAAATGCGCTCACCAAAAACTGTTGAAGTGTTCTTCGTTCAGGGAGTGTGTGTGCCGCCGGTAAAGGGATTTTCGCCTGAGTTTTATTAAAATGCCTTTGTATGGGTACGGGTCTCGCTGTCTGTGTGTGTTCCCCAAGTGGACAATGCCCTACGCATACCCCCAACCCCAGCTCCGTTTTGGTGGATCGTTAGCATTGCATTTCAGTTTCAGTTAGTGAGCAAAAACCACTGGGGGGTGGAGTACTCAGCCCACCTGAGGTTGGGGGATTGCCAAGTTTTAACGACTTTGTTTCCGTTACGTCTAATTTAATGAAATTCGTTTTGCCTTTTTGGTCTCATTCCACAATTTCAATCCTTAGCTCCTCCGTTCTCCTTTGCACTCTCTCCAACCCCAGAGGCTTTTCCTTTCTGGCGTTTTGCTCCTTTTTGGGTGCAAGTTCTGTGCATAAAACTCTTCACCAGAAAGAGAAATTCTAATGACTTGGGCGTTGTTGCAACATCTCCTTCTTGCTTCATATTGTGGTTGAGTCTGGGTCTAGTCTGTGTCTGCGTCTGTGTCTGTCTGCTGGGTCGTTTTACAGTTTTGTTCTATAATATTTTGTTTGGTTTTTTGATTTAATGATGGTGGTAGGTGTCCTTCACAAGCAATTTCAGGGTAATGGAAATCAAGACATGCATGCCCCTATAATCATGTGCCATGGGGGCCCATGCCCTCCCCTGTGAGCAGTCGAGAGCTATCGTATGAAATGGGAATGCAGGGGGCGTGTCGCTCCCTTAGATATAGTTTTCCCGATAAGCAAACTATTATGTGCGCACTTGGTAATTAGTTGAACTTCGTCCTTACCCGAGTTTTGGTGATACAAATGGAAAATTATAGAGATTTGGGAGAGAGCATTGAAATCAGATTTAACGGGAAAAGCGGGAAGCGGTTTTTAATCCCTGGGAAGTTGTGCTGACAATTTTTTGATTTTAAGCACTTTTATGGTGGTTTTTCTTCTTTTGAGAATATCGTTTTTAAATGTAAAATAATACCAGAAAAGTACTAGGTATATGTGTAAAAATATACTAAAAATGCCCAAAAATACCAGCAAGAATGAAAAATGCATCATAATTCTCCTTTCATCTCTGCATCATAATTTCACCGTACCCACAACATTTCTCCTCACAATATTCCGCCCCAAAAATACTCACTTAAATCGCTCATAAAACCGAAACCCCTCTGGCTGTCTGCATCTTCAATTATGCCACAAGTAGCAAAAGGTTGCAACGTGCAACCCAATAACTTTGCCAAACGAATATCAATTTCGTTGCATGCTGCACTCTGGTCACGCCCACGCGGGGTGCCATAACCTTAAGTCGGCAAAAATGCACAAGAAAAAATAAAACAGTTGCAGAATAAATTTAGTTTGTGGATTGCAACGCCTCAAAAGTTATAACTATTTGGCGAATATATACGAGTGAGGGGCATGCGGAATAAACAAACTGATTTGCATTTATGGAAATGGCATTTTAGCACACATTTAACCCCACAAGGCAACTCCCCTGCCCGCACAAGCGTCATAAAGGGGCGCAAAAATGTGCAAAAAGGAAAGGAAATGTCTGGGAAATCCCTTTCGACCAAAACTCAAATAGAAATGTCCGTTGCATTGGGTCCGTGTCTGTGCGTCTGTGTGTCCGTGTGTCTGTGCCATAAGTAAATATTTATGTTTTATGTTAATGAGAATATGTCTGACTTTTTGCTATTTGAATATTGGCAAAAGCCCGGACCCGTACCCGTACAGTCTCTGGGGCATTTGTTTGCCTTTCGCCCCGCCAGCCAGCCAGCAAAGAATGACAAATGCGTCGGGTTCTGGTTAAAGCTGCGGTCTGTGCACCATGCATATTTTTCCATGCAACCAACAGGCAAACACACACAGAGACTGCCAGCTGGCATTACTTTATGGCTCGCACTGTGCTACTGCTTCTGGCTGCCTTTTTGTTTGCCAATAATTGACAATTTAATTTGGCCAAAAGTGTTGGGGCGCTGATGGTAGCGAAAATTGCATGCTAATTAGATTGCGGAATATTGAATACGCTTGCTGGGAAAATGTTTGCTTTAGGTATGCGCCGTGGCTTTGTGTTTTGGTTAGTTTAAAGGGGAAATTGTTGCTTCAACTGCCAAGCCACGCTGTGAAAGATTGATAGAGGAAACACGCGTAGAAGAGTTGTTTTCTTTGCACTAAAACTCATGTTGCTCTTTCATTAATAGTGTTCGATAGCCAAAAGTTCAAAGAGCCAAGCGAGAGTTTTACTTAAAATTTGTAATAAAAAATAACCATAGCATACATTTTCGGGCAATCAACTTTCTGCATTTTGTGTCTTTTATTTGCTCGTTGTCAGACCCATAAAAAATGAGAGATATTTATATTAATTTATTTGTAGAGCATTTAATTGTTCGCTATCTTTATATATTTTATGTCATGGCACATTTTTTTACATGCATACATTTATAATTAGTTTGTTGTTTATGGCCTCCCCTAAAGTTTTTTTTCGTTTGTTGTTTTGCGGCTATTTTTATACCCGGTACTCGAAGAGTAAATAGGGTATATTGTATTTGTGCACAAAGTGAATGTATGTAACGCACAGAAGGAAACGTCTCCGACCCCATAAAGTATATATATTCTTGATCAGCATCAATAGCCGAGTCGATTGAGCCATGTCTGTCTGTCCGTCCGTCTGTCCGTCTGTCCGTCCGTCCGTCTGTCCGTCTGTCCGTCCGTCTTGTTGAGCGCCTGGATCTCAGAGACCATAAAAGCTAGAGCCACCAAATTTTGCATCCATACTTCTGTGTGCTCACACTGTTACAAGTGTATTTCAAAAAAGAGCCACGCCCCCTTCCGCCTCCGCAAAATGGCGAAAACCTCCCAAATCTACAATTTTGAAGATAGCAGAAAACTAAAAACGCCATTCCGTAGGGAATGACCATATCTATCAGATCACCAAATTGGGATCCAATTGGATCATTATTATAGCCACAATGAAGAAATTTTCAGTGGCCAAACCCACCCCGTCCAGCAGCTTATAGCAGCACACTAGCCGTCTGCCGCTGGCTCTGCCGCTGGCTCTGCCGCTGGCTCTGCCGCTGGCTCTGCCTCTGCCGTGAGTCTGCAGTGTGTGGGTCTAGGGAAGGGGGGCGAGCTAAAGGAGCGTGTTGGTGTGAGCAGTGTTGTAGATGTATGTAGATGACAGATGAAGAAAAAATTTAAAATTTGACAAATAACCGCTAATGTACAGATGTAGTACTGAGTGCCGGGTATAAAAGTTGTGACGCGTAAGAAGCGTCTCACACGTCCCTTCTCGTTTGTTATTATTTTTTGTTTGTTTAACCTTTTTTTTCGTTGTTAATTTATTAATGCAGCACTGATATGTCGCTTAAGTTGACGTTTAATTAAATTTGCATAAAAAAACAGTATCGGAATAAAAAGTGGATTATTTGTGCGGTTTTTCGTGTTAATGAAAAATGAATTCATACAAAAAATGTAGAGATAAGCGCACAAAAATTGCGATTAAGTAGACTAATTCAATCATGGGGTGCAACAAATGTATTATAGAGTGTGAAAAAATGTTTAAATTGTTAAAGAAAATGTTTGTGGAGAGTGAACAAATATTTGAAACAGAAGCGAAAAAATCGAAGAAATATTCCTGAAATTCTCTATTAAACCTGACATAAAAAAATCAAGCTTTCTCCTGGTTGGGTGCGGGGTGTCATGGGCTTTCTCTTGTTATGTTGCCAATGCAATGCCATCTATTTAGCGTTAGTTCAATAAACTTTTATGCTAAAACCCTGCTATCCATTCCATCCTGTCGGAGGGGTGTGGGGTGGCGTAAAGCGGGCATAAATATGCTCGGGCATGTTCCCAGACACTAAATATGGGGTGTGTGTGGGGTGTGGTGTGGTGTGGACACACACTGAAACCGAGATTGTCAACAGGAGGCAGCAGCGAAAGTGATACGGGGATTTTCCACAACAGCAACAACAACGCCGACATGGTGAGAGTCACGGGCATGAGGCACCAAAGTAGACAGCTAGAATCGCTGCCGTCACTCTCCTGCTGCCTGATGCCTGATGATGATGATGACACGGTGTGATGGGAGCTTGAGCGAAAGAGAGAGCGAGAGAGTGTGTGTCTTGTGTTTGACTTCGATGCTGAAATATGCATTATAGTTATGGTAATGGCCTGGCTGGAAGAAAACTACCCATGCTCATCTCAGCAGCAGCAGCGGCAGGAAGCTGATGTCAAAATGATGACAGGCATATTTACGCTCGTTTCGGGTTCGTTTTTTTTTTTGGATACACTTACCAATAAGGGGAGGGTATATGGGTTGACAGTGGCGACAGGGATAAGCAAAGGATTGATCGAACATAGAACAAAAGAAAGACGCAGAAGTTTTATTATTATTTAATTATTTCAAAAGATGGTTTCTTAGGATGATCATTCCTTTTCAATGGAACGTTGTAAATATAATCATTATTAATTTTGTATGTAAAAATGCATGCATGCATGTGCAGCGCATTCGCACTTCGGCCAACCCGCATCAAAAATCTCTTCTCATCGTTTTATTTTTGTGTTCCGCGCTTTGTCTTTTCACCGTTCACCGTCGCCTTTTTTTTCTTGCGCTGCGTTGTTTGCTTGCTTGCCGCGTCGTCTTTGGTTTTATGGCTTTTCTTTTCATTTTGCCTGCCGCTTTGCGCAAATTTACAGAACCCATGAAAGACAGTGTGGAGGGAGGAGAGAGTGCTGTAAGTGGAAGAGGGAGCGGCAGTGTGGTGCTACTGACAGGCCGTGCAAGGTTAAAGTGACAAGTGCGATGATGTGGCGCCTTGCATAATGTTAAGGTAAGGCTGTGAGAGAGTGCAAAACAGAGAGAGGGAGAGTGAAGGCAGACCATGCTGTAACAGAAGCAGCGGCATAAGCAGAGGGTGGGTTGGGTTCGCTGCCGTTATGGCAAACATATTTGCGTCGCGACAAAAGCAAAATTACGTGCAGCCATCAGTCGGGTACGGACGCGGAAGGAAGTGCAAAGGAGAGAGAGAGCGAGGAAGACTGCCTGCCCTGCCTGCCATGGAGAGTGGGAGAGATATAAAAACTTTTGCAGACTGCAAAACGGGATTGTGCTTGCTCTGCAGAGGGTACGCTGCGGGTGGATAGGTGCTGGCGGAAAGCTTCGGCGGCTGCTAGGAGCGATCGTCGCTGTGGGTAATAAATATTCGTTGATCGGGAGGTTGCTTGTAAGCACAACGGGCGCTCTGTCACGCTCACTGCAGTTGGTTCTCTGTTAAGCCGCTGTTAACCTGTAAAGTCTTCCCTCTCACCTGCTGCTTGTGTTCTGTACATTTAATGAGTACTTTCCTAGTCGTTACACCCTCTATAGCTCTGCCAGCTTGTTGTATAGTTTCACTTGCGCTTGTCTTTGTTGTTGCTTTTTGCTGCTGTTTTTGTTGCCTGTTTTGGTGTTAGTTCGCTGTTTGACTGCGGCTTTTGCCTTTTGTTTTTATGCCAACAGTAAAAAACATTGAAATGCGATACTATTGTTGCAACAATTGTTGCTGCTGCTGTCGGTAACTGTTGTTGCTGCTCTTGCACATTACCCAACCAACACCTCTGCTGTTGTTTTGTTGTTACCGGTTGTTGTTGTTGCTGCTGCTTGTCTCGCACAATGTGGGGCCATGTTGCCAGCATGAAATCCATGGATTTAGCAAGCACTTAAACTTTGTCATACACGTACAATGCCAGGCCAGAACAGCCGCCACCATGCATGGGAATGAGGTTTACATACACAGATACATAAATACATACACATACACATGTACATCTGATGATGATGTTGTCGTCGCCAGCTTTGGCATTGCTTTGCACCTTCCATTGCACTATGGTCCAGATGACCACTTTTCTTGGCCAAATTGAATAACTCGCGAACGGAACAAGATTTTTTGATTTTGTCTTTTGATATAAGTTAAGAATATGAAGAGGAAGGCTTTTTGAAAAAATGGGCGTGGCAGCTCCTTTTTTTAAGGGAAAATCGGCTTTTAATTTTTTTTCTCAAAAAATTAGAAGCAAAAACAGGATGGGAATATGTTTAGCAGATCAAGATTTTATAAAAAAAAGTCGTAGCACGAGTTAAAACAACCTAAAAGTCCAAGATAATTTTTCTCCCACAGAGCATGCTCTTCAGCAGATTCCTTTCAAAAACAATATTACACTGGCTACACTCTAGCCCTCCAAAATAGCTAGTGATTAGTACTGTGGCTTAAATGCAATGCAAAATGGTACCTTACTTCACAATTTTCTTCTTCATTGTCTTCCAAACGGCAAAAAACATCGCATATTCTCATTTGAGGTTATGATCTATAAATGCAAATTGTAAGAGTTGTGGTCAAATGTGGCATGTGTGACTATGTACATTTTAACAATCATTTGTTGGTCTACGACACACAATAGGTTTCAAGGTGGGACTAGGTGACACTCTATTAAAAAACCTTCTCAAAAATTAGTCTTTACTACGAACTGACACATATTGAAGGCCTCACTTTGACATAAAATTACGAAGACATCGCCAACTACTAGATACCGTTCACATTACAAAAAACGTAGTAAAAACCCTACTGAATAAAATGCATCCAAAAAATTGGATCAGTTAATCGTATTTTTCAATTTATGAGACATTTAAAACAGCAATAAAATTGGTACTTTTTCACTGCACGTGGTGTGCAATAATGACCGCTAGGTTTCATAGCTGATTTTGCGAAGGTGGCGCCATCTATGCAAATTTCTGGTACGCAACTTTGATGGTCACTCTTTTTCTAATGCAGAGCGCCAAAAACCACGTCTTGGTTTTAACTTTTAAAAATTGCCTTTTGGCCAAGAAAAGTGGTCATCTGGACCATAGTGCATTGCCCAGTCCCCTCTTCGCTCTCTTCCTCTCTCTTCCTTTCTCTCTTCCGTTAGTGCACTTGAAACTTGTCCCGTTCGGTCAGACGGTAGTCAAGCGGTACATTAACCTCTGATATTTGAGACACTTCACGTGGACTGGACTGAGTGGCATTCAATTGTGATTTTCAAATGAAATTACCAAACGGCTTACAGCAAAGAGTGGAAGGTTAATGGGGTTACAAGACTGCGGGTACTGCCCGTTTCAATTCCGTGTTCCATCTACCATCATTCCAACAATCCCTCAAAGCGAAAATCAAATCGAATCATGGAACTTGTCAATATGTTTTTTTTTCTCCTCTACTTTTACTGAAGTGAGTGCCAAAAATGGAATTCCCCCAAACCCCACACGCTGATCAGACAGCGTTCCCCTGCAGCGTGTGCGGACGAGTATTGGCTCGTAATCCACGTGGATTATGTCAAAATTGGTATATCATAAAAACGTCGCGTACGTGATGGGAATCATAAGCTCAGATGAGATCCGAACAACAGCCCAAACCATTAGGTTCGGGGGCCCTGCAAATCGTTCAACACTCAAACCTTTCGTTTCCTGGATTTTCTCTCTCGGTTTTTCTTCGACCAAATGATTAATTTGTATGCGCCAGGCGGTGACTTTTGCGGTCTGCGGGACAAAGGCCAAAAGTGTTTGGCATGTAACGGAAATGCGCGACGAGAGACCACGCGACCGGCGACCAGGGACCAGGGACCAAGCAGCAAGGATCAGGCACCAGGCACGGACATAGACAGACAAGGAGACGGAGACGGAGACGGGGGCCAGTGGTATGCTTTTGAATATGCAATCGGGAAAATAAAGTTTTAGTCCCCACACCTCCCCCCTCCTGGTGTTTTCGGCTAACGGATTTTCCTCAAGGGGAAGTTTTTCCCTTTATGGGAATGCCATATAAATTTCTTGGCTTTTGGCCAACAACTTGTTTGGCGCAAAAAAAAGGGAAAGAAAACCTGAAGAAAGAACCCGAAAATACAATTCTCTCCCGCTCTTTCTCTCTCTCCTTTTTCGTTTGGGTTTAATTTTTTTACAACTTGTAAAGAGCAAAATAAAATTCATTGCGCGACAATTGCCATCAAGGCGGGGTCCTTGGGGCTGCTCCTACCTACAGTCCCGTGTCAAGATTTCATTAAAGTTCTTGTCCATGCAGCCGAAGCGCGACCAATGCATGTTGGAATGGCAGTGGGGGAAAATCTCTTGGCGGGGAAAAGCACAAAACGGAGACCGGAAAAACTTTGCCTCATTAATTGAGTCGCTCTATTAGGCAAGCCGCGGGGGGGTTGGCAAAGGGAAATTAAACAACAGCAAAAAAAGCAAACGAAGAATTCGCATAAATATAAATGATTTGAAGTTGCTTCGGGTTGCCAAGGGGTTGAAGGTTTTTTGGGAGGAATTTGGGAGGGGAGAAGAGGCTTGAACCAATGATAAGACGAAGCGTTGGATATCCTATGATAGGTGGGTGATAGAGTAAGCAAGAAAGAGAGAGATTAAACATTATCATTAAAGTGAATTCGTGGAAGAAGATATCAACAAGAACTTGTATATTTTTCCAAGAAAACAAACTTTTACTTCTTAGAAATTTAATTTTTATATGGTTAAGTTGTAATTATTTCTCTCAATGACAGGTTTCCCATATCTCCATGTGTTATTGGCTAATTTTTAAAATATTTTCCAACATTTATTCCACACAAGTTGCTTCACATTCAGCCCAAGAGCCGAAGCGATTTCTGTTGCCACCGCAGCCGTTAAAAGTGAAACGCACGCATTTTTCTCCATCGTAGGACCAACTGGGAATGGCAGCCAGACATAGACCATTATTTAGGCTACTTGGAAGGCCACAAATTTCTGCAGAAAGTGAAGAATATTTTAAGTTATAGGTAGAAAAAGACAGCACAAATGGACAGACAGACCGTTCTTCAGGCACAACGACTTGGCCACAAAGGCAGCGAGCACAAAAAGCAGCCATAGAAATTTCATTTTCCTGTGATTTGAAAGGACTTTCGGTTAAGAGAGAGACAAATAAACTGAACTAAAGCTGGGGAAGAGTTGCGCTATTTATAGGAAAATTAAATCAATATCAAAGCCCCTTATCAGCCAACCTTTGACATGCATTCAGTTGCTTGCAGTTCAAGTTAATTAGTGGAAAGTAATTCTTCGAACTCGAGTTTTTCTCAGAAACTAATTGCAATTACAAACAGAAATTCTACTAATATATAGTGGGGTTAAGAGTCAGGTTTACTTTCCAATGAAAATAGAATGAAAGTCCGAGCGTCACTATGCAAGCTACAAGCTTACAAGCTAAGGCCGTTTGCGAGCCGTGTCGATCGTGAGAGCGAGCGCGAGTTCACTCTCAGAGCGCTATCGGAGATCGCTAACAGCACTGTAGATGGCGGTGTAGATGCGAGTGCTGTTAGCGGGAACAGGCTGTTATGTTACGCTGTTAACAGTGCTGCCGCCCTGTTAATCACAAGATTACAACGAAGACTCTCAACCGAGTGTAAAATTATTTGTGCCAACAAAACTTTATTGCTTAGTTTTTTTTTTTAACATTTAAATGGTTAAATCTAGATATTTCTAAATTTTATTCCACACACATTGCTTCACACTGAGCCTGAGACAAGAAATGATGATTCCTCTTCCCACCGCAGCCAACAAAGCGGAACTGCACGCACTTTTCTCCATCGTAGGCCCAACCGAGCAGACCAGCCAGACACAAGCTAAGATTTTCGGTACCTGGAAGGCCACAGATTTCTGAGGAAATTAAAGAAAGTCTTTTAGTTAATGAAGAAAAAAGAAATCTTAAGCTGACAGACCGTTCTTCAGGCACACGGAGTTGGCCACAAAAGCAGAAAACACAAAAAGCCGCAGTAAGAAGTTCATTTTTGTGTAATTTGCGAGATGTTTAAGCTAAGAGAAAGAAAAGTAGACCAAACTAAAGCTGGGGAAGGGTTGTGCAAATCAAAACCAAAATCAAATGCGCCTTATCAGCCAACCTCAGCGGATGATGATGATAAGCGGCGCCCACAGAGTTGTTGTTTTCCGGTTTATTATCTGATTGCCTTTCAGCCGTTTAAAGCCACTACAATGTGAATAGACTAATTCTTGGAACTGCAGTTGTTCTCAGTGTTTATTTTCCCAGCCTAATATTCCACACTGTAGAATCTACAGTAATCTCGAGCTCATAGTCAGTCGTTCTGTATTAAAGTAAATTCTGTTACTTGTTCGGTGTGCGCACTGCCCATTGTACCGCATTGTCATCTGCATGCAAACATATGTACATATGTATATATGTATGTGCAACCGTTCTTTCGTCTCTTTATCTCGCGCCTTTCTTTCCTTCCCCTGCTTTCAGTATCGATCTCGCGAACCTTCAATCGCTCTCGCTCGCTTTGGTCGCAGCTGCGCTCTCTCGCGCGCTAATCGCTGCATCGCTAAGCGCACTGCCAATTCTGCCCGCCTGCTCTCTTCGGTCAGTTGTTGACATACGAAACGCATGCTGTGTGTGAAACGCGCCTCTCTTTCTCCTGTCGAGCTTTCGCGATCTGTCGCTCTCGCGACAATTCTCAAATGAGATTTGCTGAACAAAAATATATTCTCTAACCAAATCAAACCATCAAAATGTTCGCATGTGCTTCCTCAAGACATCATCAATACCCTTTCTCGGCGGCCTCATAAAAGTATTTCTTTCCTTTTGCCATTCCGAGCAAACGATGGCGCGGCAATGAGTTTCCTTTGGGAGGAAGGAGACGAAGGAAGGAGCCGGAGGAAGGAGACGGCGACGAAGCCGGAGACGGAGCTTCCTATTTCAATTTCAGGATATCAGGCAATTTTCCAAAATGAACTTTACACTTGGCCTGCGCTCCTTCGAGTTGGATATCTGAAGCATCTGTATCCTTTTCTTTTTATTGTATTACCGCGAGTGTTATGCTAATTTCCGGAACCGGAATGCCAAGCCACCCACTACCCGTCCCTGCCTCAGTCCTGTCTCGCGTCGTGCCCGTAGCGGGAAATGAAATTTAACTGAAAATTTGCATTGGAATTCGATTAAATCGTTTATGCAAACATTTCGTTTCATTTCATTTGCGGGTTTTCTCGGCGCTTTTTCCCGCTTGAAAGGAACTCAATCCCCCGGACTACCATGTGAATGTGTGTGGGAAATCCTGAGGATAAACCAACGGCCTCAAGTTGATTTTAGCGTTTATATCATTTGCATAATTTCTCATACATTTGTTTGTTTGTTTGTCTGTCTGTCTGTCGGGTTTGTTGCTTGTTATTTATGAATTAATTTCATTTCGCCATGTAAAATGTGCATCAAGGTAATCGGCCATACTCGGCGGGGCCTTTGAAAATTGCCTCTAAACAATTTGCATACAAAATATGAACACATTTTCGTGGCAGCTTAAAGCGAAAAGGAGCGGAAGAGATTGATGGGAGCAGATGATGACAGTGTTGCACAGGGTGGGATTGCTGCTAAAGTTGATGAAGGATGGCATAAAGTGTAGGATGAAGATGGGTTTTGATTGGGTTTGATTTGATGTATTTGTCGGGGAAAAAAGGGGAAGTTGAGACAGGTTTGGGGTTTCTAAATCGCTTAAAATAGGTGTAGGAAAATGATTTCTTCATAGTTTTTTTCGTACATAAAATCTCAGTCTAACTATTTCCCTCTTCCTCCCATCAATCTTTCCATTTTAATTTCTGCCCAACCCCTACGCACTCTGCAAACATTCTTAAATCCTTTTCCAACACTTGAAGTGTGTTTTGTCGAGGGTGTTGCTGGTGGGCGTATTTGACAAACACACCCCCCGAACGCAACACCCAATCTAAAATTATAAATAGCGGTTATTATGAAGCCATAATTTATGCAAATGAAAGGGTGGTCCGTGGCTGGGCCACTGCTCCTGGGCATCGACTTCAACCAGCTCTAATTGTTTGATTAATGGTTTTGGTTTTAGCTGCGAGAAACTGCGAAAGCCACGGCACGTGTCCTAGCCAAGAGCCACCCTTGGACACACTTCAGCCCCTTCCCTTACCACTCCCTTACCTTCCTCCAGCTCTCTCCTCTCCTGTCACTGATGTAAACTGCAAATATTGTTTCAATGCGAAAACTTACCTTTTAGCCGGGCAGAGCCACAGGCGCAAACTTGAAAGTATCTTGTGGATGCGCGCACGTAGCTGCAGCAGCTCTTGGCAAACATGCAAATATCTCAGATACACAAAACACACACAGACCCTCACATGTGTATATCCTGCATATCATGTCCTTTCCTGCTGTTTTCTTGCATGTTTTTTTCGCTCCTGGCGTTGTAGTTTTTCATGGAACATGGAAATTGCATTGTTTGCCTTTTGGCCTTAAAATATTTCTTGCATTTCATTTTAAAAAGTATTTCAGTTCCATAGTTGTAGCTTCATATTCTGTGATTATAAACAGCTAAAGGAAGACCCAAGAAAAGCCAAAAACAAACATCATTTGAGCACAACCCTGGACCATCTTTTGCGTCAAAAAGGAAATCGTCAATTTCTGCGCAGCATAAAAGATGCTTAAAAACTTGTTAAAGTTATTTTGAAGTAGGGGCACACAAAAAATAGAGAAGATGATGAAGAAATAAAGTTTTGGGCACGCTGAAAAGGGAGAGAAAATGAGGCGCAAAAGGACAGGGCAAAAAAGTGATGCAACAAATAGAAAACCCAATTGAAAAGTTATTGAAATTGCACAATAATTTCGGAAATTGCATGCCCTATTGAATTTCTCTTAAAAGTTTTTGCCCTCACCCTGACCCACCCTCACAACTATCTTTCAGTCTCTGCCTTTATCTTTCTCTGCCAATGTCTCTCCACTGTGTCTCTCTATCAACCATTTTCAAGCACCATTGCATAATGGAAGAACTCTAAACTTGGTTGGCCCCCGCAGCATATTTCTTCCCATTGTTTTATTGAATTGTTTAATTATGGCAGGGAGAAACTTTATTCGGGGTTTTGCATTCAGCTGACAATGAAGCAGAGCAAGAATAAATCTGCGAAACAATTGTGGGTAAACATCTTTCAAGAAAGTTGAAAGGATTGTGAATATTTCAGGATGAATTATTTAGCAATTTTAATGTTGTGTACGGAAAAATTACTTGGGAATTATAGGGAAAAATCATAAGGAAAAGGAAAGGAAACATTGAAAACCATAACTTGGGAATTCTAAGGGTATGGGAAAATGGGAATTACGATTTGGTTTTGAACATGGATCGACAATTTGGTTCTAAACATGGATCGAGAGAAAGGTTCCGAACTTCACTCTAAAGAAAGGTTCTGAGCTGGGCTAAGGTTGATCAATTACGGATTGGAAATTAGTGTAAAAAAGTAAACCCCTGAAGCTACATTCATTAAAACCTTTCTCTTTCACCTCAATTATTCCCTGAGCTACATTTCCTGTCACACCCACAGATTGAAAATCAAAGCACATTCCCTGACTGCATTCAGCTTATTGAATCCTGCCGCCACTGCTGCCAATAATCGTAAGTAATTGCTGCACAAAAGGACCCTCAAATGGGAGTACCCATGCAAATTAAAAGCTATAACCCCAAACGACAATTATCGGACAGGCACAGGGTTGCATAACGATAACAATTAAAGTGTACGACAACTGCAAATTGAAGATGTTTGCCAATATGGCGTCGTGCCTGCCTGTTAGACATTGGATTGGATGGGGAAAAAAAGGGTTTATCGTGCTGCTAAAAAGCATAAATAATGGCAAGGAAATGAATGCCAAACGTGCAGTGCCAAGCAACGCCAATGACGTCAATGCCAACGCCATGATTGTCAAGGCAGGAAAGGACACAGCCAGGGACAGGGCTAGAGCCTGTGACACTGTTGAGTGCAAGGACGAGATACCTGGTGACAACGTCAACGAAGCCTGAAGCTGGATGGAGGACCTCAAGGGGGAAGGGACACAGGAGACTGCAACTGGGATAGGGTCTGGGATTGGCACTGGGTCTATGTCTCTGTGGCTGCAGACAGTTGCAGCGAAGTACACTCAAAGAAAGGAGATAAACAAAAAAGAGTCAAAGAAAATAAATACAGAGTCCTGAGCTGAGATTTTCTTGCAGTGTGCATTAGCAGAATTATTGGAAGCCTGTCCACCTGACCAGCACTCAAACAGAGAGATTGAGCGACTGAGTGGGGGGGAAACACACACACAGCTGCAGCCCACACATACTCTAAGAGAGAGAGAGAGAGAGAGAGGAGCTGGTGCAAACTTTTAGAAGACAGTCAAATGGGTTTCGCCCTGGCCCCCGCATGACACGCTGAACTCTCTGAAAAGGAAAATGAGAAAAAATCCGCCACATGGACGACACCGGAAACTGGGACAATCATCAGGCAGCCTCCAAAATCCCCCACCCACCCTTGTGGCAGCCACCCCAACCCCTCGTGGACAGCATCAGAAAGCAATGGCTTAAGTGCCCTGGCATTGTGAGGCTGACAGGAGCAGAATGCGTTTATTGGTGGGGTAAAATGGGGGCTGCACTGTCGTGTCGTGTCGTTCATTGTTCTCCCTTTTGCCTCCCCCCAAACGCGTTGAATTTTTCTGCGCCAGTGTTGTGCAGTGCAAATGGGAAAAGGTGCGCCCCTGAAGGTGTTCGAGTTGATGGGGGTACGGGTTTGGGTGCTACGTGGCATTGGCACAACTCTCGAGGCATGCCATGGGGCAGCAACGAGTTGATTATGGGGCAGGAGGCACAGAGACCAGAGCTCCCTCGTGGACTTAAGTGGGCGGCCAGCACGATGAAGCACCTTTTGTTGTAATGAGTTTCGAGTGCGATTTTTGGATGTGCTCGTACTTCCCCCTCTCCTTTTTTGTAAGCGGCTTAGGGGAGTGTCTGCGTCTGGGCCTGGCGGGAATTTTTGATGTACATTTTTAATATTTTCGCTTTCATTTGCGGAGAACGGAGCGAGATTTTAATGCGGAATTTACACAAATAAAACAAGAAGTTCAGTTACAATTTTACACATTTTCCAGCTCCATTTTTGTCACTTTCTGAACCATCTTTAGTGCCCAATTTATGTATTTTACTTCGAACAATTCCTTACCCAATTAAGCTCCCATTTGGTACAGTCTCGCACACAACTATTAGTCCGTTAAGTAGTACGAATTGGTTATTGCATTTGCAGTTGTCCAACTCATCAATAAGAAAAGGCAATAGCAGATGCTGCAGGACTCAGCCTGCTGCTTAGACAAACCTTTGCTCTGCCCCTCTCCTCATGGACCAGTGCTGGACAGTCCAAATTGATGATGCATACAGCAAACAAGACACACAGAGAGACAGTGTCCCGGCAAAAGACAATGACAATTGCATTGACATTTCGACAGAGAGAGAGAGAGAGAGAGAACTACGCCCAAAACCCCCACAGCAGAATCTACAGCATCCTGCATCCTGGTCAGTGTCCTCCTGGGCAGCTAGACCGAAACATGACCATTTACTGTGGAAGCATATCGATTGCTATTGCTTGATTTTGTCATTGGGATTTGTTGTCAGTTTGATTTTTGTGTGTGGAGAGAGACAGATACGAGCTGGAGTATCATGTGAGGATGGCAATGGCATTTGGAATGGGATTTCCAGGGTGGTGTGTGCCTGCCTGCCATGAGTATATTTGTATTGGTTTTGGTTCTGTTTTCCTTTTTTGCCGGAGTTTATTTAGTTGTCATTGGAAAAATGTTTGCTTATTGTTAGTGCGTTTTTGGGGGCAAATAGTTTTTCCAGGGAGATGCCAAAGGGCATTGCATTTCATCAACGAACACAAAATTTCATTCCTCTTCATTTCATATTCAAATTTCCAGCTAAAAACAAAGAAAAAACGTGGTGAGTGGAGTGCCTGCAGGCTGCTCTGCTGCACTTTTCTCTGTAATTGGCAAATGGAAAATGTGAAATGGGAAATTTTACAAATTTTATACACCCAACTCTGGCATTTCCCACTGCGTTCAATTAAATTCATTTGATCAGTTCATTTGATTCTTGATTTTGGCAATTTGTTTTGGGCCTTTAACATTTAGCTGCAATTTGTTTTAATTGTGTTTTGTGTATATTGCTGGTTGTCTGTTTTTAGGGCTATATTTGAGATATTTAATGCCCAATTGCATTGGGCAACATTAGGGGAATTCTGGTTAGGGTGGTGGGACTGGAAATTGATTGGAATATGTCCATGGCAAACGATTGAAATTAAATACAAAAGGGAAACGGACTATAAATGAAGTGATTAAATGGAACAAAATATTCGAAAATTCAAGGCAAAGAAACCTAAATTGTTCCTAGAATTATTTTAGAAATAATTTAGTCCATTTTTTATTTTTTTCTGATTTTAATGTTCAACTTTTTTTGATATTTTTATGTTCTCAGTTGCATATATTTCCACGTTTCCAGAACTCTGGGAACATTTTCTTCCATCCTTAATTTTCTCTTCTATATTTTCTGCCATGTAACTCCATTTTTCAGTGTCAATCTTGCCCACTGTCTTACCTTTGCATCCACTCTCATTTTATGTCCCGCCTTGGCATCCCTCAAGCAGTGGCTATCGACAATTTGGATTTCCCTCTCGGGGCACAGGACAGTACACCGATCGACTTGAGCACGTTCCATTGTTGAACTTCTTGGGGAGGTCTCTGCCGGGGCAAACAAGTGAAAGCCTCGAGAGTGTGCTCATTGGGAGTCCGGGTTGTCGGCTTATCATTAGACCAAACACAGATGGTTCTGCATCTTTAATTGGACTTAAATTGGATTCTTTCGCTGCTATGAATAATTGAAGGAAAACTTTATCCAATCCTTCAAGCTTCGTGCTGGCGCCGTTCTTGCCTATCAATTTCAATTATATAATAATCATTTCCGTCTGGCAAACAGAGTTTCAAACACTTTCCCAGCTAGTCAGCCCAATGCGGGGGTGGGGGGAGTGAGCGCGTGTCTGTCAATCATAAAACGCCTTCCATCAAACGGAGGAGAGGGAGTTAGAGATGGTAGCGTGATTGGAGTAACAAATATAAGCAACTGAGGGAATTACCTTCATTTCCTTCTCCTCCCCACAACTTATTCAAGTCTCGCCCTTGCTCGTGTCACGCTGCCATCTCTGACGCTTCGACCTTTGCCAATCGGCTGCGAAGGCAGGAAGCTGCTTGGCATTTGCTGCAAGTTCATGCCAATTAAAGCTAATCGAATTATTTATAATGCCTAACCTAATTTCTTCTGCTAGACGAACGTCACTGCAGCACCACCCATCGCCTCTCCTCCGCCGCCCATCGATATCCACTCCACTCCTTTATGTAACTCAATAAAAATTGCGCTCAATATGCCAGCGAGCAAGCGAAAGAGAAAGAGAGAGAGATGAGAGGCGTCCAACACTTTCGCTACTTGATGTCGAGCCTCGCCGCACCGCACCGCGCCGCTCTTTGCCAACTTTTGCAATAACCACTTAAAATTCACTCAGCTGTGAATTTTGCTCACGATGCCAGAGTGTTGTTGTTCCTGTGCTGTTCCAAGGCGTGAGAGCCGACCAAGGAGGCTGAAAGCGAAGGCAGTGGCAGTTGGTGCAGTTACAAAAAGGGGTTTAATTGTAATTTTAAAAGTATTTTCTATTTATTGGCAAATGTTTTAAGTGTGGAAACTTCAATTAAATATTTCACAAAGTGCATATAAACACATTTCCACATATCTATTTTAACCCTTTGCTTATGGTTTGTCCCCATTGTCCCTCTATCTACGCCCCTGCTCTAGCGGCTCCTTGTGCCAGCAGACAGTGGCACTGGCAGCAGGCAGGCACTGAGTGGACAGACAGACAGCCGGACGAACGCATGTGACGTTGACGGTGGGTGCGGCCTGGCCTCTTTATTGGGCGTCAATTTTAATTTGCCCTCGATGCGGCGCGATTCAAGTGTGCGACTTCTGCCCCAGTCATGGCTGTTGGGGGGTATTTAAGAGATTGAATCTTTAAAACTGATGGAAGCCCATACAAATTCATAATATTGTGCATTACATTACATTGTCAAAGCCCAGCACGCAAGTTTGTAGCTTGCTTTACTGGCGACCTTTTTTTTTCGATTGCGCGAGCAGGTAGCGGAAACGAAAGCGACCCTTGGCGAAGCAACGGGAGAGACAAGCAAGCGCGCTCTCAGAAAGACTAGCGATGGGACTTTCAGCATGTGTCTGCCGAGAGGCTACTGCAATATGGATGCAAAATATTAATAACAAATATATGGAAGATTGATTAAAAGTCACAGGTTGGCATAGTAAAGAAAATAGATTCAGTGGAAATCATATTCAGCTTTAATTCTAATTCCATCATTAACTCACATCTCTAGCAGATCTTTTCTTTCTCCCTCTTTTGCTCCGCTGCAGAAGGGGCGCTGCAGCAGCGCTGCAACTGATGACTGCATTGAGCAGTAGGTAGCTGCTGCTGTAGTAATGAGCTTTGCTACGCCTTGATCAGTGCATATGAAAGCAAAAGCTCGCCTCGCATCACTCTCTTTCTCTATCTCTCTCGTTGTGTTTATGTCTCTCCATTTGCGTCTCTTCATTTGTGTTCAGCTTTTGAAGCTGTGTCTGTCAACTCCCTGCACTTGTTAATAAAAACTTGCAAAAATAAGAAAATCTTATTAGCCAAACATTTATATCCGCCCCAAAGCGCAGGCAACTTAATTTGTCAACTCTACGCTCGACTGTAATTTATCTATCTCACTCTCTTCTTATCTTTCTCTCTCTCTATGCGACAGACAGACAGCTCTTTTGCCTTTCCTTCTGCCCTAGAGGAAACTCATTCATTATTGTAATTTATTTGCAGCCATGAAAAATGCCAAATATTTATTTAATTTTCGAGTATTCTTCAATTTATTTGTTTGCACACAAACGAATATCAGGCTGCCAGCAAGCCAAGCGCCCATTCAGACTCCCATTCCCCACTTGAGTGACATTTGGCAAGGCGTATCGATTGCGATTAGTGGGAATATTTTCAATTTTGCTTGGCAGAAATGTCAGCCTCAAGCTGGAAGGGGACTCTACCCAAACAGGGGACAGGGGAAACAGCAGAATGAGCGGCGGCAAATCAGTGGAAAACAAACTTTTGGTTTGCGCTTTCGCTTCTGGCGATGTTGACACCCGATGGCGGCGATGGCGTTCGTTCCTCCCCACAGTACCTCAAACCTAAAAAAATTTGCCTTCTTCGCGTAACCGCTGTGAAAATATTGTGCGCGGCATTATCGACAGGGTACAGTGGGACAGACACTTAAAATTAGCAGATAAAATTTCAGTTTATTTATGGGAGTTTCGGGAATAGAAAATGAAGCATTTATCAGCTAAACTTTAGAATTTATATCACATTCATGCACTTCCCTCCCACTGTGCCTGTAACAATGGCAACAGAACCCTGCTCCGTCTCAGACGATTTTCCCCTGGGGGGGTGGAGAGGCTGCCGAGGACATCTCATCCACATCCTGTTCCCGTTTCTGGTTCTGATTCTGCTGCTGGTCCTGTGCCGCGCTTCTCCTCTATTTGAAATCCATTTTTGTTTGCCTTATGGATTTGCGGGGCTTAAAGTGGCTTCGTTGCTTCGTTTGCTTCATTTTGCTATTGTTGAAAATTTTGAAGTTGCTTCTAGCACCACAACCCCCCCTGCAGCCATCGTCAAGTGTGTCGTCTGGCCGTCGGTTTTTGTTTTATTTTCCCATGTTGACTATTGGCTCAGAGTTATGGCCCAGCGGCCAAAAACTGTGTTTGCCATCGCAGCTAGACGGCGGAAATTGCGGCACTGGCGTTGCCTCTAAGACCTTTAATTGGGGGCAAACCAAAAAAAAATATAAGGCGCTAATTGAGGATGTGGGGGCAACAGTTTATATGGAGGATTAGCTAGAGGTTAAGGGATAGACAACAAAGGGGGGATAAATGGAGAGTTAGTGGAAAGGGCAAGGGGCTTAAGTGGTTTCGGGAAATTTAGTTTTAAAAATTCTCCAAAATTCTTCAAGTGCTAGAAGAGCCTCCAAGTCGAAGATGGTTATTTTTCCCTATTTGTGGATGCCTACAACTGGATTACCATTCCTTCAATGGCCACGTTCTATGACTTCCCTTAAACATTATAATTACTTTACGGACATTTTTCTACATACTTAAATGTCTTCCTTTATATTTGGCATTTTCAGCAATAACTTTTGCTTGCAATTAAACTTTTTGTGGCATTTCTTTCTTCTTATTTGATTTATCTGGTCAGCTCATTTCCTTTTTGGCCATTGATTACGGCTCCATGCAGCTTCACAGCTCAGAGTGCAGGCGTGCGTGGGGCTGTGTATCTTTCCATCTTTGTATCTGTGTAGCCTCTGTGTGCGCTCTCTGCTCGTTGCAAATTCGTTCTGGCAGCTTTAATGTTTGCCAAAGCGGAAATGGAAAACTTTCGCACGTAGCGAAAACCGGTCGCTGGCCCTCGTCTCGTAAGTGGCCAAGAATGCACGTTTCTCAGTTGCTTATTTTGTTGCCATTTTGCGATCGAGCATGAAAAGTTTTTGGTTTCATTTTGGCTGTTCACGTATTTGCACCCAGACCCCCACGCACACACAGACGTACGTATGTATGTGTATGTAACACTTGGATTGTGTAAGGACATAAGCGGGATTCCGAATGCCAGACTTCGCTTCGACCTACAGCTGCTCTAAGCTGAAATTTGCACGCACGTCTGCTCATTAAATACGCATAGAAACAAAACTGAAATGAATAGATGTTGGTTGGCAGTGGCGTAGGTGCATTAGTTGCAGGAGGGGTTGAGAGGAAGAGAGCAGAGGAAGAGACAGAAAGCTAAAGAGTGCAAAAAGAGAATAGCCACAAAGCAGAGACTCTAAAGCGCGCATCTGTGTGAAGTCTTATTGAGCACTCACGTTCGTTTTTTCACACAGTGGCTTAGCAGCAGCAATTCGTTGCAATCTCTCGCCACCAAGTCGCTACCAACGATCCAAACTTTCTATTTCAATCTTGAATCCTAACACAGATCGTAAAATCTGTTGCTCAAACGAAAATAAACCCCAGAAACCCTCACAAATCCCTTGCTAATTGATTTATTTAAACTTCCCCAAAGCTCCACACACAAATTCTGCATCTTATTACAGCCTCCTGCCCGACCACAAGACTACGCCACTGCTGCCCCGCCCTCATGTAGGACACGCACACACTTGGAATTGTTGTGCTAGATAATGAATCTTTCAACTCTCTAGCGCCCCAACTCCCTCTCCGCTCTCTGCTCCATCCTTGAGGTTGTCTATCTTTGTATCTGTTGAGTTGTCTGTCTGTTTTATTTGCTTTTATTGTCTTCAACTTTATTCATATCCTGTTAAAATGTATAACTTTGGGTTTTCGGGTTATAAATTAAATACGAGGAGGCAAATCCCCCTCTGTGTTGTGTGGTCCTTTGGGGCGGTTAGGCACTTCAAAGTAGACGATTGTGTTGATAAACTGCGATATGCTGCATAATTAATGAGCTTGTCATACAATGCCAATATTTTACATTCAACACAGAGGAAACACGCACAGCACAGGATGCAGACGGAGAGCTCTGCCCTGCCCTGACATGTGCATTGTCTGTCCGACCAAATGTTAAACGCTTTTAATGAGTAAATTACATAATGCACTTGAAATTCAGCTCCAAGCAATGCAATTAATTCGAGATAATTGCTTGGATTTTGCAGCCAGGAATAGAAATTGCAGACGGAAGGATCTCCCCTTGTTATCTGGCAAAAGAAAACATGTTTCCATCTGCTTAAAGATGTTTAAGTGATTACTTCCCATGGAGTTTTACTCGCACCTTTAGGGCATTAATTAACTTGTAACTCAGTTGTTTGCACTGCTCGTACTTCCCTTGCAATTCAACTCTTGACAACTCATCAATAATTGAGCTGGAAGCAAAAGCAAACTGCAAAATTCATTGCAAAAACTTCAAATGAGGAGAACCGCCCCCCACCTGAAGCAAAAGTACACAAAAAGCTTTGACTTTTGGTTACTTTTCATTAGCTGTGGCTATTGGCGATTGAAACCGAATTGTGAAGTGAAAACAATGGAGAATTTTGGCTATTATTAAAATATAGTTGAGATGCTCTTCCTGGGACAGATTTGATGAATGGCAACTGGATCTTCCTTTTTACAGATCATATAATTAAAACTTCGTTTAAATATTTGTACTCTTTCGCAGTGGAAATCTTCTACAATCTTTCAACTGGAATAGTAATCTTTAAGTTTTTAAAACATATCTAAAATATTCTCCACATTTTCCTCCCTCCTCTGCGCTATTACTACTCCAAAACGTAGCCCCTTCAATTTCCTAGGGTTATGCGAAACTAATTTATCGTAATTACCCGCCGTTAAGGGTATAAATAATGGTAACGCCAATGGAAACCACTTGAACAAGTCAAGTCCATTCAAGTGGAAGATACCGGCAAATCAATACACACACACACAGGACATTCAGGACATTCAAAGAGCAGAAAGAAACAGTGGAATACGAGAAACGCAAGACGAAAACGATAAAAATCAAGTTCATTTAGCAAACCAAAAGAGGAGACAGCAAGTACTTGAAGGGGCAGTGCAGGGAGTGAGAGTACAACGAACAGGTGGAGACAGACGGACAGACGAGACAGACGGACAGACAGAAACGGAGACAGACAGACAGAGACAGGTAGCAGCTAGACGGACACAGATATACCCGTAGATAGACAGAAACATAGTTAAAGGTACACCCTCAACTAGGGGTACTACGTTTTTGAATAAGAACTTGAAATATATACTGAATAAAATGTAATGCTTTGCCTCAGGCACTCTACAGCTCAGCTCCCTGCCGAAGGGTATCCTCTGCTTCGCGACTCCCGAAATTTACTTCATTTCTTGCGCTTCTACTGCTGGCATTAAAGTTAATAGAAAAAGTTGCTGTTGCCCAAGATTCAATCATGCGATATAAATAAGCAAACACACACACACACAGGGACACACACACACACACAGTACCACATAGACTTACAGTGAGAGCGAAAAGTTGGTGGCCAGGTAAATAAAACAATGGCCAAAGTCAGCACCCCTGCCCCTGCACCCACCGCACACAGAACTAGCAGAAAAACGATAAGAAGTCAGCCAAAGTTTCCTTTTTGTTTTTTATTCTTTATGCTTCCCGTAGTTGGTTTTCCACTTTTCTTCTCAAGTTGAGAAATTACACAATGCGGGACAGTTTGGTCAGTTTTGGTCTGGTTTGGGGGATGGCTTCTAGTTTTTGGTCATTTCTTCGGTTGGTCGGTTGACTGGCTCCACTGTCGGTGACTGGCTCTTTTCTCCATGGCTGTGTCTGTGACTGGCTCTTCTGTGTGTGGACGCGTTTGTGGTGCTTGCCTATAGATCAGGTGACGGCACGCAGGTACTCGCATGTTTTAGTTCGTTTGTATGCACACACAACAGTTACAAAATTAAAAACGTTTCTTGCTTCTCTGCTGCTGCGGTAGCAGAGCAACGGAACATCACCAAGCATTTACTTTTCAGAGGGTTCCGCCCGCAGCGGGAGCGTAAACGAGAGAGAGCGAGCTTGCTTTGGCACCTTTGCTCTCTGCTCAAAAACGTTTCTTGCTTCTCTGCCTCAGCGGCAGATGTGCAATTGTGCATGGGCCATAAACGAAACTGCTTCTCTGCCGCTGCGTCGGTTCTCTGCTACTGCTGCTGTTCTCTGTGCATGGGTCGAAGCCACGCGTAGCTTTTACCGCTGTGCGTGGGCCGACTGCGCTGCCCGGGATCTTTTTCTATGCACAGTGCATGCAGCGCTGCCGGCCGCTACTTTTGCGTTTCTCTCTCTCGCTTTGATTCTTTTTCTGCCTCGCTGATATTTGCTGGTGGTGATTGAAGTTTGAAAGTTCCGTGAAAGAGTCATTTAGAAGACACCAGCAAACTGTTTCAAAATTATATTTCCAATATCCATTCTCTCACTTCGATCTCCCACTTCATATTTTGTGCTATAATTCCATGAAAGCTTGAACTTTCTTAATTTTCTCATCTCAATTCGCATGCAAAGCCCAACTCTGCTCCCACCAAAAATCAATGTGGTTCTGGCCCCCCTTAAGCATTGATGCCATTCAACCATGAGCCCGCATATTGAAATCTCATTTAATTCAATTACGAAGCGCCACAACTTAAAGCAGACAAAAGACTTAAGGGTTCATGGATGTGCGAGAGAGAGAGAGGGCTAAGGAGGGGTCAACATTTCCTTCCCCCCACCAAGGTTTCACTTACGATTATTGCCTACTTTTGAGAGGAAGGATGTGGAGCTGGAGGAGGGTGGACCAAGCAAGCTGATTGCGATTGTACGACACGGCTTAAGCGCCACATGCAACATGTACGACTCGTACCTACCCCTCAAGCTCTCCCTCTCTGAGCTTTCCTTTTCCTCCTGCTGCCATATATTTTGTATATACTTTACATGCTCGAATTGTCATTGAAGCGTTTAGACATTTTATTGGATTGCTGTAAAGACCAACGCCGGGTCTCGTCTGAGATTTATGCGCATATGCCAGGGCACTTTGGGGGGTTGGCTTGGAGCTGCTGTCTCGTCCAAGGGGTGGCCCTGGCCCTGGCCCTGCCTCGAATTTCCCTGTCCGGCTCCTGTTTTGTTTGCGCACTTTTCTTTGCCTTTTCCTTTTCCTTACTTTACTTTTCGCTTGTCTTGGCATTTTTGCCCCACCTTTTCTTTGCCCTGCTTTTCCCCCAAAATTAAAATTGATTTGATTTTTGTGTGTGTGCTGAGGGGTCCTCTGTCGCTGGCTCGTCCTTAATATGCTTAAAGTGCACATATGGCTGTCTGGTGTGTGCCGTGGCCTTGCCTTGATCCTGGCTACGGCTTGGCCTTTTCCTGTTGGCATCTTTGGCATGTCTGTTAATAAGGGCAACAAATGGCAGCGCTTGGCATTTTAATTCGATAATGAAAAGGGGGAAAGCACAAGGAATGTTGTTGGATGGGAAATTGGTTCTTCGAAGAGAGTTATTGATGGGAAGAAACGCTGAGCAGATGGAAGAAAATATTTCATATAAATATTAACGTGGAAAAGCTGCTCGTCAAATAAAATGTATAAAAAATACACTAAATAATTCATCAAGATTTTATTAATTTTCTGCAAAAATGTATTAACATTTCTTGCATCGGAGGAGGACTCGAACTAAACTAATTTCTAACTCTCTACCACAAACACAAACATCCATGTCCGAAGCGGGATTCGAACCCGCAACTGTCCTTCGGCTAATGGTTGAGTGAACGCACCTCTACCATCAACACCAAGACAGTCGACAAGGGGATCGCCAGCTAAATGGGTAGAAAACTAAATTGGGAAAATTATTCATAAGAATTGGACAATGGTATAGAAAAAGGATAAGTTCGTTATCGAAGGGTTCGTGTCTTGGATTACAAATTTCCATAAGATTTTCAGCTGATATTCCTTTCAATTTCCTCCCAATTATTTCCCATAAATTGTAATATTTCTCACCGGCTCCTTTCTGCACATTCCTTTGAATCCTTTGCAGACAATCTTCACCACTTAACCCAATCGCTGCTGCATTAATAAACAAAGCACATTCTCCCCAGCCGCTCTATCCCCCAGGAATCTCTCTTATATCTCAGGAATTTGTGTTAATTCCAGCTGAAAATGTGCCACACAACATTTCTACGCACGCAAAGTATATGGCAGGATTTTTTAATGAAGCCTGCCGAAATCTCTCTGGGATTTGACATGAGTGAAAATTAATTTGAAATCGGAAAATCATTTACCGTCGCTTATCGCAGTGCCGACAGGCAGCGCTGACAGGCAGCCAGACAGCTACACTGGGGACACCGCTGCGTATGCGCAATGCTAGGCATGTGGGAGGGGGGTTTTGGGGGTAGTCTGGGGGAGGCAAAAAGTAGCTTATTTAAATTATCAACACGTTCGATAGGCAGCGCACGGGCACGGCTGCCATATGTTTGGTCCATTAAGATAAGCGTCAATCGAACGAGAAACAATGACGGGGCGGGGGTTGGGAATAGGATTTGGCACCCCCCCCCCAATTTTCGGGATTTCTTTTCTTTTGTAAATCCGGCAAAATGTGTAAAATATTGTAGGGCACGTTTTAAAATTACCATCAATAATGCAGGCAAACAACAACCAGAATAGAACGCAGCGGAACAGCACGGAACAGAAAAGTCCTCTAAGGGTGGTTCTCCCCTTCCCAAGCCCCTGCCCTGTTCGATGTCACTGACACTTGGCCTCTCGCCACCCACACCAGTCCTTTGACTTTTGTCTAAGCCTTGGCGGACAGGGACACTCGTTTGCCAGTTTGATGGCTTGATAGGCATCAGACCATGGCCTCAGCCCCAGCCCATCCCCCGTTCATGTATTTCCTGGGGGCAGCTGAGAGTTTTCGGAGTGGAATCTTTGATTCTCGATTCGGTTGACATTTTATTGTCTGCAGCTCGTTTCGTATTTATTGAAAATCTGTTTGTTCTGTGAGCTCCGGCAGGAAGGATATGCCACACTTTGCGAGGGGTTTTGGATGCTGGAAAATAATGGGAAAGAATGAGAGAAATTGAGCGAAAGTTAAGGAATTATTTTGAAGTAATTTTGAGTAGGGAAAGGCAGAAAAATAAATTACTTTAGGCAAATAATATGCAAAAAATATACTTAATTTCCACAGAAATATTTCCCATCGAAAGGGTATTCAATACATCATTTCCTCCCACTTTCAGTTCGTGCCGCAGCTTTAACTTTCGACTGTGGCAAAAGGGCAGCTGGCCTGCCACCTGTCCGGAGCGCTCTTTGCACTGCCAAAAGCGGATTTCAGGCGTATTTCATGCTTTAATCCGCGCAACTGTAGTCAAAAGCTCCTGCTTCGCCCCCTCTCTATTTTTTTACAGGTAAATGGACTGGCCAAGCCATGAGACGGGACACAACAAAAAGGGAAAAATGGAACGGGGGAACCGGGGACAGTCGCATTCCAAAGCTCCTCGCAATTCAATAAAAATGCCAGAGCTGTGCGGCGTTTTCTATTCGCGTTGGCAAATTTGTTTGGACTCCAACGAGCGACCAGCGACCAGCCATCGACATGGACATGAACCTGGGATGCCCCCCCAAAATTCGCATTCGCTTTCTGGTTCTTTTCTGTTTTCGGTCTGGCCATCCGACTTTTGCATTAATCACTTTTGCAAGCTTTCCGCTTGCCGACCAGCAACAACAGAAACAAAATAGATGGGATCGTGTGGGGGATATGCGACTGGAGGGTACCCTTTGGAGAGGAACTTGGAGCGAAGGAGAAATGCGAGCATTAGATCTGCAGGAGAGGCATTTGTTGATAGATTTGTCTGTTCCATTAATTTTATTTAAATAAAATTAATTATTAATATCCTAGGATGGTATATAACCAATATCCTCCTCTTTTTCTATGATTACCTTTTGCTTCAAAGAAAGAAAGGTCGAAACGAAACCGAAGAAAATCCCTACGCAAAGGCATAATAAATAGTGGGAGCGACCGAAAGAGAGCGCGGCCGATGGAGGCAGCGGCCGATAGAGTGGGAGAGCCGCAGCGGCAGTGATGGAGTGCGAGCGCAACAGTGAGACTCAATGGATCGCAACAGAGAGCCCCGTTAGGGTGTGAGTGAAGCAGAGTGACCCGTTAGAGTGTAAGAGAGAGTGAGCGGGTGTGTGCCCAAAACCCCGACGAGACCCTTTAATCCGCTGTGCAAATGAGCGTAGGTCCCGCAGCACAAAATTTATGGCCCTCTGCCTCTCTACCCACCCTCAACATATTTTTTGCATAGATTTTTTCACTTTTGCAATTGGAATTGTTCAAACTCAACAAATATTTACTGTGTTTAATTTAACAAAATGTAAGGCTCGAGCAGAACCGATTTAAAAATTGAATATTCATTTGGTCGCAAACTTTCTTTAGTCGTTCTGCCGCCCCTCCCACAGCCATTCATTCAACTGTGCGCAGGGCCTGCCGCGGGCCATTTGGCTGCCGCGATGTAAATTGTCAAATTAATGTTAAATTTGTTGTAAAATTCGAATCGAAAACTTTTGCTAATGTTTGATAATGGCCAAGTTTGCTCTGCAGCAAAGTATTATTAAATTTTTTGTTGCCTTGATTATTTATTAGCGAAAAGTTTTGTTTCTTTCAGAGTTTTCCCAAATGGAGCTTGAATATTTGATGCTCTTCTCCTGGTTTTCTTTTGCCTTAAATATTCAAACAATTTAATGGGAATTACCAAACCAAAAACGAAACCAATGCACGAGAACCATATGAAATTAGTGCGGTTTGTGGAGTGCAGGGGGAGAGGGAGAGGAAAAAGCTCGGAGCGGTAGTAAAATTTGAGTTGTTCTTCTGCCTGCCTCTCTCCATGCGCTCCTCCTCTGCATCTTTCTTTGCTCTGCATTCTCCTTTTGCTAGATTCGCAAAAATGCAGTTATGCTGACGTAAATTGGGTTTACATAACCATGAACAGTGCGTGGCATGAGTGTAAGATCACACTTAAATAATTACTTATTTGTTTCATATTTCCTGCTTTGTTTCGTGGAATATTTAGCTGATTTTTGCATGCACAAATGTTAAGCATATGCCGCCTTATCTACACGAAACGCACTGTGTTTTCACACACCCAGCAAGAGTAACTCACACACATATGCTTATTTATGAACCGTTTCATAAACCGCAATAAAACAGAAAATTGTGCTTGGCTCTCGCCATCTCTCTCTCTCTCTTCTGCTGCTATCTCAGCCTCTGCTGCTCTATTTTTGGCTTTTGAAAGGGTTCATGGAGGGTGGCTCGAGATTCTGCAGCGAGTGTTCTAAGAAGACAAAGTATGGCCGCATTGGGTTACAACTCCTTTGCATCCTAATGTGACTCCTGCGGTTTGGCTTGCATTTGAATGCAATTTGTGGCAAAAAGCCCAAGATAAAAACTGTGGCAATAGGCAAAAGCGAATATGAGGCCAAAATGGCAAACGAAACTTCGAGATAAATGTAAGGCAGTGGGGAAATATAAACCATAAAGGCTTATGGGAATTAAAGATTTAAATGCATAAATAGTTGCTAATGGTTTTGGGAGTTTCTCGGCTATTTTTCAGGCTTAAAATGGGAATATCTATGAATATTATTTCTTGCTTTGGCTGTCGCATTGATTCTACATTAACATAAAGCCTTTAAAGTAAAGTTTTGCAGCGCTGTAAGCAATCCAAGTGTTAACAGCCGCTGGCCGTTCCTGTTAACAGTGCACTGTTAGCTTGCGCTCGAGCCGCCTGCTCCCACGCTGTCGCTCGCGATCCGCACGCCTCTCTAGCTATAGCTACTCCTTGGGCTCGCTCACACACTAGCTGAAAGAGAAGTTGAAAGCGCAGCCGAAAAAAGCAACAACACTGCAACAGCGAAAGTGCTCACATTGCTGCTTACGCACGCATAGCTGAGCTGAAAGCTCTCTCACCGATCAAGCTTGTTTGTTGTTGTCAGCAAGCTGTTTCAGCTGCGCTTGCAGCTAGTGTGTGCGTAAACACATTTAATTAATTTCTGCTAAAACTTACATCTTCATCTGCTACTCCACAGCACAAATCAATATTTCTGAAAGCCCAATTATTAACTTGTTTGTTTTACCTTCCAAAAACCGCAGTAATAAATTTGTTAAAGAGCTTTTCCATCAACACTGGCCTGCCGGCAGCGGCAGTGCCTTTGCTTTTGACTTCATCAAAGTTATCTAAATTCGCATTTATTCAATCGAAATGATGAAGCCAATAAAAGAAATCGAAACGCAAGGCAAGCCAACTGGAAACTTGGATAAGTTAAATCAACAAAAACAGGCACACGCACACGCACATAAATTTACGAACTAAATTAAGGAACTTTAAAGCGGAGAGCTACCCAAGGTGGCACCGCAACCCTTTTGCTGAGACATTTTGGGCGTTTTGCATGCATAAATAAATCAGTTTGTGATCAAAAACATATTCATAAAGCGCACACAGAGTGAGCGAGAGAGAGAGAGGGCGAGAGAGAGAGAGAGAGAGCTGTACAACAAAACGATTTTCCACTTGACATAAGCTCAAGTGGCCAAGCCACCCCCGACCCACGCTCTCCCTCTCCCTCTCTACGGAAATTCAATCTGTTCATTCCATTTAAACAATTTTCAAAAAACTTGTTTATAACTCAATTTGAGCACACCCCACACACACACACACACAAGAAAAAAGAAAGTAAAAACGAAAAATAACACTTAAATAAATAAACACAGAAAGTGCTTCCTGCTGCCACACACCCAACCCAACAGCCAAACCAGCAGCCAATCCAATGCCAAAGTTTTTGAAAATGAACAATTCCCATTTTGTGATTGTGAATATCTTTCTACTCGCACTCGTATGTGTTTGATTGTGAATATGAATGTGAATGCGAGTGCGAATTCGAGTGCGGAATGGCTTTGGCGCGTGGAATGTGGCGAGTGGCTCTCTGGCTGCCTGGCTGGCTGGGCTCTTGCCTGAGTTCTGTTTCACACGCATGTAATACACAATAATGGAAACTTTTTTCGCTCTTAACATGCCAAGCGAAGAATACGCCAAAAATGAAATGGATATGTGTGCTGCTCTCTCCCTGTGTTTGCCAAAGGATTGCAGCATTGCCAGGATTCTATTGGAATGTTTGGCGTGTGAATTTTATGGATTGCCTCACTCTTTGTTGAGTGCTGCACAAAGTTTCTATCAATGGAGGATCTGTCGATAGTTAACACACAAAAAAGTAAACAATTCAAACAGAAGTAACAACTAAAAGCCTCAGCACTTTCCCTTTTTTATGCCCACAAAAAACCCACAGCCAATTATTTAATTATTACCATAATTTCCGCTAATTAATAAATGTCACTTGCAGTCACTCAACTAAATCAAAGGAAAGAAAGAGCTCGCCCAATCGGCAGCGGGATTGCGCTTCTTTCGTTTTCAATCATTCGTATTCATATCTGTTATTGACATTTTATGCATGACATTCCGCTGCGGGCAGGGCCTCTACCCAACACTTCTGTCAGTCCCTTGTCAAGTGAGCAGCGGCGGCAAAAAGTTTCGCCTGAAAATGACGCGAGTTGTCAACGTGAATTAAAATAATTGATTTATTTTAACGCAAGTTAAGCGAAAAAACAAACGAAGCCAAGAGCCAAGAGAAGGGCAAAAAAAAGGAACCCACGGAAAAAGGGCAACCGCACTTGAAGTTGTCAGCGGCAGGCGGACAAGTTTTCATTTTTATTTTAAATAGATATTTAAACAGGGACAAAGGAAAGTGAAAATGCGCCATTGATGGCATTATTAGGCAATTATTAAAGTGGAAAGCGCAACCCTTGGCCACTGTTTTCTTATCTGCTCCAGAATGTTGTGTAAATTGTCAAAAATTATTAATTGCCATCGTTATGCCCAAGGCGGGCTTTTTCGGGTCAATTGTGTTCCTCCTTCAGCCTCCAACCCACTTTAATTAGCCAATAAATGCCGCTGCGAATGAGTATTAATGCCGCTTGTTAACTGTTGCCGATTTGTTATCGTTAAAGGAAAGTATTCTGCTGCTGCTCCTCCGAGTTTCCTTCAGGGTCTGGCATTTTACTCACTTCTGGGTTAATCGCTTTGTTGCCTGCTGGCTCCACAAAAATATATTTATTTTACTCGCTGCTTTTTATTAGTCGTCATTAATATTTTTATTGACAAAACTTACGGCTGCGGTTCGTTAATAAAGATATAAAAGAGGAGCGCAGGGGCATATTTTTAGCCCGGATCTGTATTCAATTTGGAGCAATTTTTACAACGAAATTGTTTGTAATTTTTATGGGAAGTGCTTGCCCTGATTAAGAGTTCCGCTAGGCAATTTTCTGTCATGATTTTCTCTGCGCAATTCCCTTCTAAAGCCATTGCCCAACACTGTTCCTGCCTTCAATGCCAATGCAATCCTTTCCTTGCCACTGATAAGCTGGGAATATCTACCCTCGAGCTGGGCCATTGTTCTCGCTGCTTGCCACAATTTATGCATTTTCCATGGCATTAACGTTGAAAGGCGTTGCGCAAAATGAAATGCCATTCAGAAATGCTTTGCTCGACTCTCGGCTGCCGTTGTCTGGTTAGTTGCTTACCTGGTTAAACTCCACCCCCCAAAGGTCACGCAAATTAGTGCAGCAGTAAGACAGAGGTAGAGCGCAGCAACAACTTGAAACCTCAGAGAGCCAGCAGCAGCAGCAGCAGCAGCAGCAACGAGAAAGTTTCCATGAATAGAGAGGATAACTGGCAGGGCAGACAGACTGCTGGTCGGACTCCTGCTGTAATCCAGGTTGAGCAAAACTTGTAAAAGTAACCAGATAACGCAGCAGCCAACAAACTAAGTAGTTGCCCCCAAAGGGGTGGAGTGAAACCCCCAGGGGAGGCTCCTCAGATGAGGCAATAGTTGGGCAGAGTTTAGTGACCCTGGAAGGAGCACTCCGGCTATTGATTTCAGGTTAAGTTATCGAACTTCAGTCATTGATTAGCTGCCGAAAAAGTCAAAGAAATAGTTGGGAATATTTATAGATTTTTAGAGGAACTATGAGGGGAAATACTTCTCTTTCAGTTCCTTCTTTTTCGTCTCCCACTAAATGCTGAAAATATTAATAACTTTTCCTTGGTTGCAGCTGTCGCAAACAGCCCGAAAGGCAATTCCAATCTGGGATTAGGCTACAATAATTAATACGCTAATTAATCCATAATAAAGTCAAATAATGAGCCAATATTTGAGCACAGACCAAGCGTCGTTGATGGAAAATTACGTTGTCAATGCCAGGGACTGCGTGTGTGCCTGCCAGCCTGCCCATCATTATGCTGCTCATCAGCGTGCTGCCTGGCAAAGTGCCTGCCTCCATGCCACAAAGCGCTGCCGCTTCATTATCCTTATTACTCCTTTTGGTACAGTACTCCCCGCCGCCACTCATGTGTGTGTGTGTGTTCTGTGCATCGTCTAGCTGGCGGGAGGTTATTGTTTCCATTTTGATTTATGTCTGGCATCATCCTTGGGGCCTCGTTCGTGGCTAGTGCGGGCACTCGTCCTGCTGCTGCTCGTCCTCGTCCTGCTGCCGCTCGTCCTCGTCTACTATTTTAACGTTGTTAACCAAATTGCATAAATTAAGTGCGTTCGTTTTGCTTGAGTGGCTCCAGCTCCAGCTCCAGCTCTGGCCTCCGGCTTCAGCTTCAGCTTCAGAGTTAGTCCTGGCTTCAGTTTTGACTTGCCTTCGTCCTGCGTCCTGCTGCTCCTGCTGCTGCATTTTGTGTTGCTAATGTGCGCACATTAGACGCACATGCTGCCAGCTTTTCTTCACTGAATCGAGTTCCCCTTCTTTTTCCACACATTTTTTCTTTGCCATAGAAAATGCCATAAGAGTGGCTTTGGAAAATTATGCAAAAGCAGTTGAAATATTTTCATAATTGCCAGCCACGTAAATGCCGTTTCTGGCTAGCTTCAGTTACGTAATCCGCTCTCGGAAGTAATAAAGAAAAATATATTCCACTCTTGGACTTTCTGCAAGGCTAAAATCCATGAAGGGTTCAGTTTAAATTAATTGTTTGCACTTATTAATTAATTCGTTGATGTGTGAAAGTTTATAATTGTGGAGAGGAGAAAATAATGCTTTAAAAAAAATAAAATATAAAATGTTTGAGCGAAGATCGTGCTGCGAATGTAACTGCAAAATGCGCACAAGAGTGCAACAAATTTAAAGACATTTCAGCCCTTAATTTTTGGTGAAAAAATCCTATAAAGAAGACCACAAAAATCTAAAATAAATGGATTGAAATCGAGCATACCTTTGATACCTTTTCTTGATCAATTTATATTTATTATGGAAATAACTAAACCACTTTTGGCAAGCTCCAAATGCGCTCTAAAATATTTTTACTTGTAGCTCCACGAAGTGCGTGTCTAGAGCTGCATTTATCCCTAATTTCCCTGCTTTATTTATCCGCACAAATGAATATCAACTGCGCTTATTACAATTAGAGTTTAATTTGGTAAATATTTGTTATGGAAAATTGCGACAATTTCTGTAATCATTTCCAACAGCTATATAAAGACTGATATCTGCCAGAGCTGAAGCCAGAGTTGGAACCGAAGTTCAGAGCCATGAAACTACTTTGGTTGAGTTTGCTCTTCGTGGGCTTGTGGTGCTCAAGTCGCTGTCAGGAGGAGAACGAGTTGAATGTCAGAAGAATAATGCGGGAAATGGAAGTAATCCCCGAGATACTGGACGAAGCACCGAAGGGTCTGCTCAAGGTAAGCTTTAAGCTACTTCCAGAATCTATTTTACCAGCCACAACTTCCAGGTTAATTATGACAACACCATGGACATCGAAGAGGGCAAAATGTACACGCCCAAGGAGCTCAAGTTCGAGCCCAAACTCGATTGGAATGCCGATCCTGCGTCCTTCTACACTGTCCTTATGATATGTCCCGATGCGCCGAACCGCGAGAATCCCATGTACCGCTCCTGGCTGCACTGGCTGGTGGTGAACGTGCCCGGCCAGGACGTGATGAAGGGTCAACCCATTGCCGACTACTTTGGCCCACTGCCTCCCACGAACAGTGGACTGCAGCGTTATCTCTTCCTCGTCTATCAGCAACCGGATCGCATGGACTTCGATGAGAGGCGTTTGGAGCTGAGCAATGTGGATGGACACAAAAATTTCGATGTGCAAAAGTTTACGCAGAAATATGAAATGGGTGCACCCGTGGCAGGGAATATTTTTCAATCCAAATGGGATGAATATGTGCCCGAGTTGATGAGGGTGGTGTATGGTGTGGGGGAGTGAGAGTGAGAGAGGAAAGAGCTGGAGGGATGTTATTTATTCCTTGTTTTAGTTGTTTTATTCATTAAAGAATTTAGTTAGCTGCGAGCATTCCAAAATGTGGCGTTGATTTTGGCTATTTTTGGTGGCATTTTTTGATGCCTCTATTCGAGGACTTTTCTCCTGGTATTTCTGTCCCTCTAATCCCTATTTTATTTGCGATATTTATGAGCTTATAAACCACTTTCCCATCTGTAATCTTCCGAGCACCTTCCTCTGGAATTAATCCCAGCATTTCGGCTTTTTCTTGTATGATTTTAATGGACTAACCACCAAATCGCTGCGAGATCTTGCAGCCTCCTATAATCTCGCAAAAGGCCACTAAATATGTCAAAATAAAGGCAAATTTATACACGAGCCGATAAACAACAAAGCGCAAAAAAATACAAGAAAAGAAAGGCCCAAAAGGAAAAGAAAAGCGAGCTTCAAATGAGATGGCAAAAAGTCCCTGTTGGCCCGAGGGGGAGAGCTGCAACAGTTCTTATCTTGACACTGGCATCTATTGCGACTCAAAGTGGAGGGGAAATTGGCACGACACCACCGGTACAGCCATGCCCAAGCACAAGCCCCTTCCCATTCCCATTCCCATTCCCATTCCGTTCCGGCGCAATCTTCATCTCCGTTTCCATCTTGGGACGCTGCCTTGGCACGCCTATCACAGGAATTGAATCAAATTACCTTGTAATCTTAACCTTAAGGTTATTTGCCAGTGGCCGCAAAGAGCGAGCTTTGTGCTCGACTGCGTTTAGTTACTATTTGAGTGGAAAACGGAGAAGCCCATGGTAACCCCCCTGAAAGTTGCACCTTTTACACTTGTTTGGGGTGGGGGTGGGGTTGGGGTCTCCGTATAAATGGAAATCTAACATTACCTGCTATCACGATTGCAAAGTTTAAGTGAGTTTTGTGCCAAGTGTAAAGCCACTCCACTGCTTGTGGGGACTTGGAAAATGTTGCAAGTCAATCAAAGAGTGGGAGGCGCCTGTGGGAGTTGCACTGAGCCCTTGACAGTTGATGGTTGAGGGGGTGCCAGGAGTTGCAGTTCAGCAATCAGTCAGTGGGGTATCGATGCTCGATAAAGTATATCGGATTGAGTTTTGCCAGCAAAGCAATGGGAGAAGGCAGAGAAAAGACTGAGAGTAAATCGCATTAACTTTGATTTAATAATTTAAATAGGATTTGAGATGCAGTAAATATTTAATTTTATTATTTTCTAGATTGTACACCATGCAAATATTTCGAAAATAAAATTTTGAAACATAAAATTCTATTTGCCCCACCATTATCTTTGCTTGGGAAAGAGCTTCCCTTGAAGAGCTCCCTCCTTCATCCCTGAATCCCGAGCTTAGCTCTAATTTCACGCTCCTCTGGTCACACTATCATAAGAAGGAAAGTATTTCCCCTTTTTTAGCCACCAACTAGCGTATGAGTAAGCTGCCTGCCCCAGCAAATGGCACAAATCCCCTCAGCTGCTGCAAGTCTTGTCCCTCCCATTCTCACTTTTTGGAAGCTATTTTTCTTTGCGGACCAACTTTTGCTCTTATTATTTATCCCATGTGACAAATTTGGTGCAGCAGATTTTTGCCTCGCATTATAAATTATGCTTTGCAGTTGGGAGAAACAAAAAAAGGGAATTCATTTGAAAGAAAATGAGTAAAGACAAGAGCCAAGAGTAGGAAAAATTGTGAAAAATGCGGGATACCCTTTGGATCAAACAGGGAAAAGTGTTGCAGTGTTGGAAAATATTTTAATATATTTTCCATCCATTTAGAAACAAGTAGCATCCACGTTAAGGTACCCTTTAGGGCTACATATCAGTAACATCTGCTCATAAAAAATCAAAACAACCTTCCCATTAAGAGTATAACTCCCTGGTAAAGACTAAAACTTTTTTCTTCCTTTGCTGCGTTGATATTTAAGTTGTTTCGTGCAGATTTTAATTTAATAATCGGCGTCTCGAGTCGTTAAGTTGTGGCAAAAGTTTTGCTGGTGGCAGTAGTGGCCCGAAATCTGACATTATCCTTAATCGCTCAAGGGAGTTGGATTGTAGACCTTAGGGCTTAGTGGAAAATAATTTTAATTGGAGCAACTGCTGCGTGAATAAATCATGCAATAAATAAACAAAAACAAACTCACGCACACACACACACTTGTGGGTCGTGCATTATTTATGGGAGGAAATCAATAACTGTGACACTTTGCCTTGCATCATACCGAATTGAATGGCATTTGAAATGCATGACTATGACTGTCACTGCCACTGCCAGTGCCACACAGCCAGACTGCCTGCCACACGCAGTGGCTGCCAGCTGATGATGAGTTGGAGGACCTCTGTAGCGACCGCCCCTCCCAGTGGAGAGTGCAGCCGGAGCTAGAGTTTGGTTGCTGCTGCCGGACTGTGGCTCCTGTCACACAGTTAAAATGTGATAAATTCTATTACGTGACAGAGAGAGAGGGGGAGAGAGAGAGCAGCGCCACTCTGACACACAAAATGCAAACGTAAACGGGATTCGAGATTAGAGATGGCAGTAAAAGGTGAGAGAATCACGAAACCTGTAAAGTGGAGTAGAGGAAAAGCAGCGGATCGGCAGCGTCGCATGCACTGTGCAGACAAAAAAGATATCGGGCAGCGCAGTCGGCAAACGCACAGCGGTAAAAGCTTCGTGTGTCTTTCGTCTGTGCACACAAAACCGCCGTAGCGGGCAGAGAACCGCCGCAGCGGCAGAGAAAGAACTTTGCCTGTGGCATATTCACAATTGCACTGCAGCGGCAGAGAAGCAAGAAACGTTATTCGACTAGAGAGAGCAAAGGTGCCAAAGCAAGCTCGCTCTCTCGCTCGGTGCAACTCTATGAAAGGCAATTGCATAGCAGCGGATCCGTTGCTCGGCTGCCGCAGCGGCAGAGAAGCAAGAAACGTTATTCGACTAGAGAGAGCAAAGGTGCCAAAGCAAGCTCGCTCTCTCGCTCGGTGCAACTCTATGAAAGGCAATTGCATAGTGAAGATCCGTTGCTCGGCTGCCGCAGCGGCAGAGAAGCAAGAAACGTTTTTCGACTAGAGAGAGCAAAGGTGCCAAAGCAAGCTCGCTCTCTCGCTCGTTTACTCTCCCAACTCTGCAGCTCTCTGAAATGTACTACATAAGTAAATGCAGTGGAGATCCGTTGCTCGGCTGCCGCAGCGGCAGAGAAGCAAGAAACGTTTTTGAGTCCGCGTCTGTTATCTGTGCATATATGTATGTATGTATGTATGTACCTGCGTGCCGATCCCTTATGTAAAGTTTATTCACTGAAAATTATTGCCCTCGTGCTTTCCTCTATCATCTCTAGTTAACTGTGAATTCCGCATAGAAATGTTTTGAATGGACAGGCAAGAAATCCATTTTGTGTGGCACCAAATCAAAATGTACCAGCCAGCAACAGACGCACACTCTCCACAGCGCACTCTACTCCATATAACTACCGATAGAAATGCATATGTACTCCACATATTCAGTGGGGGCAACACACACACCATCCATAAACTGTAAACATCTAGTTGAAAGTTGCATGTTGCTGTTGCACATTGAAATCCAAAGCTGACACCAGCAGACATTTAGTACGCATCGCATATTGAAATTGTAATTTGATTTCTGCCTTTTGCCACCAACTGTCCAACTGTCTATCCGGTTATCTCTCTCTCTCTCTCTCTCTACCTCCCCCTCTGCCATTCTCTTTCTGGCTGTGCCCTGTGGTGCAGCACTCGCATTTCGATCGCCCTTCGGTTGCATGCCAGAAAGGTTCTTGCCCCTGTGTCCTGCCCCAACAATTGCGTAGTTTTGCAAATGGATAAACGCATTTACAGCTTAAGGGCACAAATTGGGTCATTGTGGGCGTGGCTAACCGAAATAAAGGAAGGATTTGCCCTCCTGGCTGTGATTTGAGGGCATCCGTCACGCTTCGATTTTTGCAATTATTTAAATAATTGCTTGAGAATATTTATACGTAATTCAATTTGCGAAATACGTGAAAAAATGTGAGACAAAATTGCCAGAAAAAATCACGAATCAAAGGAAGCGAAAAACTGACGAAAAATGAGTTGGGAATTCGAAGATTTCTCACCCAAAAATCTGATTACTCTGCACTGAAAATTCTAACTGAATTAATTTCAAGGCTCAGGGGGAACAGCAACTTGGGAATTCTAATATTTACTTAGGAGTTTTTGGAGATAATTGAAACTTCGCTTGGGAATTAGAGTGCAGCGGGGGAAACTTCGTTTCGTTGAAGGAAGATGAAAAGAGAATTTGCTTTCAATAAAAGATTGTTAAATAAAATGTTGAAATTAGGAAATTCCTTTATTTTAATGTTATTATAAATATTTAATTTAATGCCCTGACGAGTTCTGCAACTTAAATTAATTTCCCTCCCTACACAATCCGCTGCAATCCCTCGCAAAAGATTTTCTGCAACAAAGTGACACCTGAGGCTGCTGGCTCTGGGCAAAGTCCCCCCCTCGTGGAGCCTCCCACCGCATGCATTTTGTGTGCAGACAAAGCCTCTTGGGAGGGCACTTAAATCATTATTTAATTTGAATTTAAAATGCAGTCAAGAATTTTCCACCGGCGGGCGAGGCGAGGCTCTTGTTTTTCCTCTGCCGCGCTGAAACAAAGGCGCGGACAAATAAATAAAAATAAAATAAAATGGCGAAACTCATTACAAGGCAAGTGCTGGACGCAGCAGAGGATGAGGATGATGATGATGCTGATGCTGATGTGGCAACAAGTCGTAGGCATCACTTTCAAACAATGCCACATGCGTCGGGGCCGCTGCATATACACCACTCAGCCGCACAGCGCGGCGGGAGGGAGGGGCAACAAAAAGTGGCCAACAATGGGAGGGTCCTGGGGCAGAGGCCTCCGCAACGATTGTTGAGCTCTCCCACTTGGCTGCCTGCATTGTTGGCTCGCTCGGCACAGCCGTGGGGCTGCCATCTGGGGCATTGATGCCAGGTGACAGCAAAGGTAAAAACTAACGGCATGGACGGACGGTGGGTGTGGCCTGGTGGGTGTGCTCTGTGTGCGCATATATTTATGTACTTGTGTGTACAATTTCCAGCCTGCATGTGGCCATGTTTTGCAGCTAATTGCCGGCTATTTACATATTAAATTGCGAAAAGCAAAAAGCTACTTTAAAGCGCATTTACTTGAAATTACAACAAAGAGCTAAGCCAATAAATAATGAAGAATGTTTTGTGCTTAAGCGGAGTTTAATGAAGTTAAACAGCAAACGACTTCAAGGGGTTTTCCGCTCATATTTAATATGAAATTTAAGCAGCGCCTCGAGCCTCAGGCTTTGATTGATTGCACTGAGTAAGCCACAAACTGAGTTCGTGAATACGAAATGCGGTTTTCGTCATACTTTGAGTTGCTTTCAGTCAGTGGGTCCTGGAAATGTGTCAATCCTTTGTCGTTGCCCTGCCGCCGCACTGCATGTGACATTTCCGTAGAAAATATTTTTACCTTTCTCGGATTTTCAAGCTGTTCTGGAATTCAGCTTTTTGCGTCTTTCCTTTTTTTATTGACAACTTTGGAAATTGTTTTGCAGCCCACGCCCACACAGCCATTGTGGTAATACTTTTGAGTGGTTCTGGGCCCAACACACAGAAATTCGATGGAGTATGAAAATGTTTTTTTGACATCAACTTCGTGATTTTCATGCAAAAATGTGGCAAAAACAAAGGCACAAAAGAAGGAAGGAAGGAAAAGGTGGAAGGTGCTCTATCCCTGTCTCTCTGTGGCTTATCGATTCGCAAATTACATGCAGAGCAAAGTTGGAGCCAAAGGAAACGCAAAATTAGCCCAGGCCACGTCCCCGCCAGAGCTGTCAAGTGTTGCATACTTTTTCGGGCAATTTGAGAGCGTCGCCGCTGCTCCAACTCGGCACTGGGTGGCGGCAGAGTGGGGTTGAAAATGGAGCACATTTGCATGAAACTTCAGTTGGAGAACGGCAAACATTAGCCAAAAGTCAGATAGCTAACGAAAGTGAGGTTGGACTTGGAGGGGGTTGCAGCTGCAGACACAAATTTTCGTATGAACCCTTTGGCTGGCAACCCTGTAAAGAGCGCGGGAGGGGAAGAGCGGGTTGGTTGGGTGGCAAGTCAAATATGCTGGCAAAGTTATTGATGGCACACGCACCAAAACAAATTTGCTTAAATCTGTTTAATGTTTTACCATTTTTTTCGGCGCCCTTAACTGGCTCTGCACCCTTGGCAGATTTTCGCTGTTTTCCCGCTTTCGTTTTGTTTTCTTTTCGTTGTATTTTTCAATATTTATAAATATGCTTTTTCTTTGAACAATTTCCTGCAATATGCCTTGTTTTTTTTCGGGTTTGGTATGCGTTTGATTAGCCTTATAGATCATGTTGATGAGGGTACTTTTGAGTCGTGGCTGCCAGGGCCATGATAAGTGGGGTAATTGTAGAGAAATGTGAGGAATTTGAGCAGAAAATTGGATAGATGCAAGTTAGGGTGGAGAATGTGTGGAATATTTTGAGGATATCATTAAAATTTATATGCGAAATAATATTTCTTTATTCTTTATTCTCCATTTCAAATTTTCATTTTTCTCCACTCTTTGCTGCTGCTCCTCTTTCTCTTTTCAACTGTCCAAAGACCCATTGATACCTCCTGCCCGTCTCCATGGAACTCTTTTCATCTCTGGCTTCATCCGCATTAATATTTAAACATTTTTAAGCTTTGCATGTTAAATTTCTGTTTAATTAAGCGAAATACTCTTTGGACTTAGCAACCAGCGAAAAATGTTAGCAAAAAAGAGTGTCTCGACTAGAGGATACCTCACTTTTGAGTTTCATTATTTGTGGATGGATACATTTTTAAATTTCTTTTAACATAAACCTGTTATTCCTTTCCCGTTTCCTTTCCTTACAAAGTTTTCAATTTGCCGGTCCCAACAAACCCTTGCAAAAACCCTGCAGCAGCAGCAGCAGCTACAGAAAAACGAGCTACGAAAATGCCCGACACAGCCCGGCACACATTTTCAGCATAATCAACAAAAGCACTAATTGCATAGAAGACACCGCTCTGACATTGATGTCTGCTGCCAAAGCGGGGAGCAGAGCGCAGCACATACTCGTGGGAGGAGAGCGCTAAAGCTCTGTATATGGATATCTCTGTCTGTCTGTCTGGCTGCCTGCCTGGCTGCCTGCGATTTCATTTCATTTGCGTTTCGTGTGCAACGGTATTAACGTTACAGTTTGCCCGAACCCCCACGCAGGTAGAACTCTGATGACGCGCTAAGCTGTCTGCATGCGTAGACACCCATGCCAGTGCACCCGTTTGGCTTTTGGGTCTCGCTATCTCGCTTCTACAGCCAAGCGAATGTCTAGCTTCTGCACTGCTACAGTCGTTTCCCCTCCCACGTCTACAGTCGCTTCCTTTCTAGCTTGCACGGGCGCCGCCTCTCTCACTTCTCACAGTCGCTGCCTTCACAGCCTCTTCTCTTTCCCCCTCGCTCCGCCCTCGCACAACTTCATTAACGCAAAGCAAACACACGCATGTCATGCAGTTTTCGAACTGACGCTGGGAGCCAAGTGTTTGATGTTGTTGCCTCTGCTCTTCCCGGCTGCAGGCAGTTTAAAGTTACATTTTAGATGCCGCCCAATCAGGAGGGGCAGGGGATACAGTGGCGTGGCTGGGTCTGTGGGGCAGACATTCCCAAATGTTAGCCGTATTTGCTGAGGTAAATGTGTTTGTGCTGGCTTACAGCCAGACAGAAAGAGAGAGAGAGAGAGAGAGAGAGCGAGTCAAGCCTTGGGTTTAACAAAGTCGCAAAAATTAAATTGTGCATGCGACTGGCTGCGGCGGCAATGGATAAATAAAATGGAAAGTAATTATTTGGGGAAAGGGGAATATTTCGTTATTACAACTAAGCATAAAAAACCAGTAAAGATTAAGCGAATCATTTAATATATTTGATTGTCTGTTTATTGTATTTTGCCAGCGGAAGCTGCTCTAACGACAGCCGCGCTGCAGCGCTCCGAACTGCAGCAGCAGCGAAAAGCTCAGCTCAAACGCGAGAACGATCACAGTCAACGCAGAGCGCAAGCTTTAGCGAGAGAGAGATCATGGAGAGATACGGTAATTGCCAACAGGAGCAGCAACAAGCAATTCCGTATGCTCGATGGCATTTACTTTAATGTAAGAAATGATTTGCTTATGCATAAAATAGCTGCAAAAACAATTTTTGCATATAAATTTAATTTGTATACAGTTTAAAATTACATAATATCCCGATGAAATTTTCAGTGCAAATTTTCCTACTTGAGTGTACTTTGAGAGCGTAAAATTACTTCACTGTAATTGAGTAATTTTTTGTCATCATCCTTTAAATGCATGCAAATTAACATTATTTAAATAATTAATTGTAATTTGATGTGCTTTTCCAGCTGAGACGCTACTCCCATGCCTTCTACTGCCTGCCTCTGCTTCCCAGCCTCTCCTTACTGCCTCTCTTGCACGTCTCTCCTTGCCCTCATTGTTTAGGCGCGGCACAGAGTCCATTAACAAAGCATAACGATGTGTCATATGAGACACACACAAAGAGAGAGAAACGGAAAGACGAGGACCAGCAGCACTGCCAGGCTTTCATTCAGCTTTTGTTGTTATTCATATTTATGGGTCTACTGCCACTACGTGAGTGTGGCTCTGTGTGTGTGTCTCTGTATGTGTCTCTCGGTGTGTGCGATTGCCTCCTTAACAGGCCTAACGAACTGCCAAATTACGCTGAAATAGCATTAAAAATTTAAATTTTTTCGAGACCCATCAAAAGCGAAAACGCCAGCAAGTCCTAAATAACATTAAGAGAGGAAAATGCTTTCTTTTTTTCGCCTCAGCGTGGGTATCGTTTTGAGTGGGAGTGTGGCTGTGTGAATGTCAGAGTGTTTGTGGTTTTGCCTTAAATAAATCATTTGGGTTGGTGTGGCTGTGGGAGGTCCATTTGAGGGGAATTAATAGCAAATGAAAAAAATCGTGATAAAAGAAGACACTTTTCACTGCTTTAAAATGTATCGTACAAAAGCTTTTCGAAATTAAAATATCAAAGAAGTTTGTCCTGTTAAATCTTTGAGTGATCTACAGTCCAGAAACTTTAATATCAGCCCTCGTAAATAATACAATTTGCAGTTGGCTTACATAGTTCATGGAAGTAATATTAAACGGTTCGAACTTCCAAGACAAAATTCTAAACGGTGCTGCCCGAAGCGCGGCAGAACACACGACTGTTATCGACGAGTGTTATCGAAAGTGCAACTCTGCGGCTTTGCCAACAGCAGCCCCAGTCCCGCTTATATGCCTGTTCAGTTATCCATTAATTGTCGACTGGCTTGGTATCGATGGATAAGATGTGTTTCTCCTGGCACACGTCGATCCCAAGTCAGTCGCGGGTTCGAATCCCGCTTCGGGCATGGATGTTTGTATTTGTCTTTGTAGTTTGTAGAGTAGATATATGTAAGACTCTGGCACAGAAAATGTTAAAATTTTTGCAGAAAATTACTAATATTTACATAAATCAAAACTCATTTTATTTTTCGGTTATTATTTTTACTGAATATTGAGCTTAACCTAAGCTCCAAAATGTTTTTCCTGCTTTTTCTTACACCTCTTCCATCACCCAATTCCCAGCTGAAATTCCTTCAAGTAACCCATTGAATTTCCGTATTTACTTTATTTACTTTTTGTGGCTGTTTGTTGCTTGTGCCACTTGGCAATTGAATGCTGGATGTGAGTGCCACCAAAGGACCTGCAAATGTTGCCAAGAATGTCAGATAAAAAGTACAACAAACTCCGGCAGCGAGAGAGAGAGATGTGAAAGTTTTTAATCTGCCGCATGCAAAACTTTAATCGAAAAGCGTCGACAACAAAAACTAAGTCAAACTTTTCAAATTGAAATATCCAACAGGGAGAGCAGTGCAGTGCAGTGCAGTGCAGAATGGAACGGAATGGAATGATGGAGAGCAAACTCGATTCGATTCGTATGTGTTGTGTCGCCGTCACATGCCAATTGCGTGTTTGAAGTGCATGCAAAAATTTAAGCCGAAAACTTTGATCTCTCTCTCTCGCTGCAGCAGTGACAAAGACAAATGGGAAAGTTTTAGCCATGCAGCAGCTGGTCTTGATGGCAAAGTGGCAAAAGTAGTTTTGTTCTTGCCTAAAAATATTCAAGGGGCATGCAAACAATGCACTTCCCATCCCCATCCCCAGCCGCCCTTTTGGGACAGGCTCAACATTGTTTAGTCAATTTAGAGCAAACATTGGGGATGTGTGTTGTAATGGAATGAATGCAAATGTAGCGAAAATTCGATGGGCTTTTGGCACTTTTTTATCTCAAATATAAGTCATTCCAGCGGCCAGCTAATCCCGCTCCGAAGTGTAAACTCCAGCTTCTATTTTATTTCCCATTTTAAACAACTTACAAAATGAATTACGACAAATACCCATATTAAATTTGCCCCACAAAAAAGTGTACACAAAAGTTCCAAAAATGATTTATTTGAGAGCTTAGAAATGTGAGCGTAATTTAATCAACTCGAATATGAAACTAAAAACTAGAAACTACAATAGGATCGGGGTCCTGGGTGCTGGTTGTGGAGCCAGGCAGCAGCAACAGGCATTTCGTGATAAAAGTCAAATAATTTTCAGCTATTTTTAATTAACCAAATATGTGTTTGTGTGTGTACAGCACGCACACAATTACAGTTGCATGAAATAATATGTTTAGGATGCTGTCACACGTCGAGTTTTTTGACGAATAATTTTCACCAATTTTTCGAATATTTTGTATATCTTTCATTGGATTGTTCAAAGTTTTCCATGATCAAATATCATCATATAACGACGGTGAAATTCCATCGGCAACATGCGCATCGTTTTCCAGCAGGCAGCTTTAGGCAGCCTCGTAAAAAGAGTAAGCGAGACAGCAGAGCAAAGGAAGTCGGTGCCACAGAGAGAGAGAGAGCGAGGGGAAGACCGAAAGGGGAAATGTAAATATGACAGGCGAAATTAATTTGCCCAATGCAAATATGCAAAATGTGGAAAATGTTCGCCGCTGCTGCCTTTTTCCTCCCTCTGCCGCTGCGCTTACGTTTTGCACAGTGCCCTACCAGTGTGTGTTTTCCCTATTCTATGTCGCTCCCTCTCTTTTTTACATACATATGTACATATGTATGTCTGTATATTGTATATGCGGTGTCATATATTTTTGGCAGCAGCCCGGAGAGTCCTACCCGAAAAACCATGAAAAGCAAATAGCTGAAAAATATTCGCTGACGCTTACGAGTCGAGAGCAAAAATTTCAAGCTGAGTGCAAAATGCATGAACCAACACACACACACACACACACACTCATAAAAACACACAATTATAATGCAAGTCATGCGTTATCAAAACCCAAACCCAAAACCCAAAGCGCAACCAAAGTTGTTACCCAAAACTCTGCTGCTCAAATATCATGAGGCGCTGTTTGGGTAGAATTTCCAAGAAATTTCACCTGCGCTGGGCAACCCTGGGCTAAACCACACACACACACACACACCAACATCCTGGCTGCATCCTTGCTAATATCTCTGGCTAGCTTAGTTCATGTCAAGTTGTTGCTGGCTATGTGACTCTGCCAACTAGTTGTCGAAAACAAGGGTGGAGACTGCAACTGAGGTGCAGGCAGAGTAGCGGTACCCAGCGGGCGACATTTGCCAACAAGAAGCTCATTTTCAAACGGCTGCAACAGCTGCACAACCCAGTGAACATATTTGTGGGTGATTTTCAACAGGTGAAATGTTTTAAGTTAGATATGAGATATTAAAGTGGTGATTGGAGACATTCTCTCACAATGTTTTCTTACTCTATAATTATATTCATTCAAAATATGCATGTAACCCAAAGGCGTCGGTATCGAAGCTTAACGGATAACATATGATCAAGCGCTTGCAGAAAAATTGTCTGATGTGCATAGAAAAAGATCTCAGGCAGCGCAGTCGGCACACGCACAGCGCAAAAGCTGCGTGTCGCTTCTGCCTATGAACAGACAATAGCCTCAGCGGCAGAGGAAGAGCTTCATATGTGGCCCATTCACAATTACTCGGCGCGCCGCAGCGGCAGAGAAGCAAGGAACGTTTTTGTGACCAGAGAGCAAAGCTGCCAAAGAAAGCGCGCTCTCTCTCTCTCTGCAACTCCCGGAGGTAAATGCAAAGTGAAGATCCGTTGATCGGCCGCAGCGGCAGAGAAGCAAGCAACGTTTTTGGACCGCGTGTCGGGCCTTTAATCTACATTTCCTTATTCTCTTCTCTCCGTTTCCTCTCTACACATTTGCTCACTGGGCTACCACTTGCATATGCACGGAGTGCATGTAGTTCTGCTCCGCCTTCCTGCTCATTATGCATAAATTGTGGCTGCGGAGACTGCACTGAATTATGGCAAAGTTAATGGCATTATAATACCAAAATGCTGACAACTGCGAATGCCAAGTGGAGCACTCCAGCAACGCATATTGAACATATTCCAAACATTTCTTAAAGCTCTGAAAAAATACGGAACTTTGTTGCTGGTCCGATGCATGACTTGTTGTGCGAAAGAGCGGACAGGGAGAGCGGGTGACCGCTCGTTTGCTGTCTCCCTCCAGAGCTTGCTTCTTCGGTGTGTCTGGCTGGGGGAGGGGGGACATGCATGGGTCACTGATGTCAGCACACATACACATCAGTGTCAGAACCCTGAGCTTTTTCTGCTGCACATAATCTGTTTTTGCAGTGCCCTGGAATTGGAGAGGAGTAAAGGAGTATTATTTCTGGGTAAGTAAAAGAATTTAATGTAATTTTTGATGTAATATTTTAATGCAAGTAGATGATTTATGTAGTTGTTTTATACTTTGTGTAACTACATGATATATTTATTTACAGGGTATTACGTTTCCTTAACTCCACTCCTCGGCTCCTTCTTGTTTCGCTTTTTTATCGCGATTCTGACGCTCGCAACAACAAGGGCTTCTCATAACGCTCAGCCATGCTCTGCTTGCTGTGTGCTTGCTTCCTGTACACGCCGCATGCCGCCACCGCAAACTTGCGGCCAAGGAGCACCAGCACCAGCCCGAGCCCTGCTCCAACATCCGGCTTCCGATTCGCCTTTCACCATCGCCAGTGGCTTCGCCTTCGCCCTCGCCAGCGCCTCGCTGGTTGGTTACTGTTAACTTGTTTTGATTTTTTAATGGCTCCCCGCCTGACAACAAGCCAACATTTATGTTTTGCTCTCATAACTGCCCCAGAGCTTAAAGCGCAGGCAACAGGCAGGCAGCCAGCCAGCTTTAATGAAGGATTTTCTCCCAAGTTGCCTCGCGTGAAAAATTCGTCACGTGAATGAATGCTTTGCGTGACTTTTGTCAAATAATGGCTAACAACAATGGCTAACAATTCATCTATGTTGGAGCCCTGAAAGATACTACTCAGCATTTGACGGGAGCCTAGGAGCCGCCAGTCGAGCTCCACGCTCGAGCTTTTGTCATGCAAATTGCTGAACAAGCAGGGCGAGGACCAGAACCAAGAGTCGTGGACGTCGTGACGTTGATTGCTCATGAAGTCAAATTAAAAGCAAACAAGGCAGAGGCAGAACAAGGTGAAGTGGGGAATGCTCTTTAAAATTACACCCAAAAGGGAATCCTCTAAGGAGTGAAACTAAAGCTACAAATTACACACAAAACTCCAAGAAGAAATTCCCAAAATATTCCCACAGCTAATGTAACCCCTTCTCTAGAGTATTTCCACGCGAAACTGCAGCTGAAGCAAAGTGAACTGCTTACCTTCCAGACCATTTCCCCTTTCTACCATTTACCTCCATTAACCATTTCCATGTTGTTCGCATGCAACACTCGGAGTAAAAAACAAAAGAGCTGCCAACGCGTGGCAAAAACCAAGGAAAAAGCCAGCCAGAAGGGAAGTAAGTGAAGGAGAAGTACAGTTGACGTTAAAGGGGAAGCACACACAAAAGTCAAGTCGGAAAACTTTTGTTCTTGCTGCTGCTGTAAAAAGGAGAATGATGAGGAGGCGTGGTCCTTGTGCAGAGTCGTCGATTTTAATTACGTATGCAATTTATTTATTACCTTTTGCCCGGAAATATTGTGCGATTGTGTTGCCTTGTTGCCTTTTCTGTACGGATGTGGCACAAGGAACAAGGAACAAGGAGCAGGCATGCAGTCCGTGCAAGACTCAGGCAGGAGCAAAGATTTAACATGCGGTTATGAAGTTATTTTTCATTTTCACAATTGAGTCCTGTCAGAATGTGCAGCGGCGGGCACTCCTTTGGAGTGGCAAGAGAACCTTCTTCAGAGTAAATTTTCTGATTGAAAATTTCAACTTGCTGGAAGTTACTTTAAGTAAATGAAGTCTCGAGACTGCCTGAAAATGATAAGCCTAATTCCCCGCTCGATTACCGGCGGGTGTGCAAAGTGAGAATTATGAGCGAGTAGCCCCCACGGCAGTCCCATCAATTTCTATTCAAAATTCCCTATGCTGACACACAGACATGCCTCTCCTGTCCCTAATAAATCCTTGACCATAGCGTGTGTCCGCTGAATTAGCTTTTTCATTACGAAAAACAAGCAAAATTTGTTCACAATGTTGTCGTGTGCTCGTGGTACTCTCGGTCGCCGTATCCCTCATTCACATTCAAAAATTGGTTGCATTACTTGATTAGGGAGCGCGCACAATGCTGTTATTAAAATTCAATCTAAAAATGTTCAGCGTTTCAGCGTTCAGCGTTGGAGCAGCTGATTGCATGTCTAATCGAATTTAACAGCCTTTTTGCAGCGCGGATGTGTGATAAATGTGTGAGGGGCACAGGACCCATGGCAAGGACCCAACAAGGAAATTAACGAATTTCGTATTAAGTGCAAATTCCGGCAGCCAATTCCGTGTCAGGCGATTGTGATTTGATGGAGTTCACCTGCAGCCAAAGGCGGGGACTTTCCTCCCTTCCGTTTGTAATGTGATTTGCATGTTGATCACGGGAATTCGTTTAGACATCAGCAGTGTTGGTAAACTGCCCTGGCATAAGATAAACAAAGGCTCTGATTGCTTCAAGAAACCAGGAAAGTGGATCATGCTCGGATGAACGCAGCGAAAAATACCATCAAAAATTGCGCCAAAGTGTGGTGAGTTTGCACACTCAGTAGAGTGTTGGAATAGATGGTCACACTACAAGTTTAATTTGTGATAATTATATGTAAGCTTCAGAGTACTTTGGATCCTTCTCCATCATAATTCGCGCTTTGTTTTAATAATATTATTAATATTAATATTATTCATATTTAATATTAATAATCCCAAAATACTTTTTGTTTCATTTCGAATATCGATCAACAAGTATCGATAGCTATCACGAGCCTTAAAATATCGCGTAAACAGCTGTTTGCCAGCCCTCAAATGCAATTCTGACTTTTTCCCACGCTTTTAGCAATTTTTTTCGAGTAACTTTGTGAAAGTTGTCAAATTCAATCAGAAAACTCAGATTTAGTGTGCGGCTGTGTGATTTGTCAATCAAATTCCAACAGAGCTCGAGCTAGCAACAACATTTTCAGTAAATTTTGGAACGCAAACTCGAAAACAGCTGAAGCAAAACCCAGGCGAAGTTTTCGACAAACGCAAAGAAAAAAAAAATCAAAACAGCGGCAACAACTGGTAAGAAGAATGTGCCCGAACATAAGGGCACATAATTGAGTGTGTGGCAATAATAAACCATGGATTTGTACAGCTCAGGGAAGCGCTTTGAACAAATAAAGCTGAAACCATGTCGGACCGCAAGGCAGTGATCAAAAATGCAGACATGAGCGAGGAAATGCAGCAGGATGCCGTGGACGTGTCCACCGCGGCCTTGGAGAAGTTCAACATCGAGAAGGACATTGCCGCCTACATCAAGAAGGAGTTCGACAAGAAGTACAATCCCACCTGGCACGTCATCGTTGGCCGCAACTTCGGCTCGTATGTGACCCACGAGACGCGTCACTTCATTTACTTCTATTTGGGCCAGGTGGCCGTGCTGCTCTTCAAGAGCGGTTAAATGCAAGTTTACAAATTAGCAAATAAGCAACACACATTCACACAACCATAGACATAAAAGCAATAGAAATTCTAGGCCCCCAACAATAGTACCCCAACAATTCTGCACAAAGAAAAAGACAAATTTAAATTGCACAAAACACACACAGAAATGATTAACATTTGAAATTAAATGCTGGCGATGATAGATTATTTGAGTTGCTTCTTAACTAATTGAAGATTACAATTATGAGAAAAGAGACTGTAAAGCATGTAAAATAGAGGCATCAATGGACAGGCCAGTAGGACTCTTTGATGCCAACAAAAAATACTTTGAAAAATCTGCAAATTTTCAGGGAATTTCTTTAAAGGCTTCCCCCACGACTTCAAGTGCTCAATGAACCCTGAACCAGCTCTGTTTGAACTCCACTGATAATGCCTTTTGGGTTTAATTCCAGCATTCATTGAGGGCCCGCACACTGCTCGAGTAGATCCGTTTGAGTCCATCACAGGGCAAACAATGGGAAGAGGACAGAGGCAGCATCAGCCTCCGCCTCACCTGGTTATGGGCAAATAAAAAATTGCTTAATTAACTTAATTAAAATATTGTCGCTGTGCAGCGTGTCGACCCGGCTGCTGCTGCTGCTTCCGTGTGTGTTGTGTCCCTGGCATTTATGTATTTTTATTATCATAGCGATTGGCTACGGCAATTTCGGACAGGACTGGACGCGCTGGTCGGTCGGTCGGTAATTATGCCAGATCACGTGCGAGTTCAGTCCGCAGTGCGGAGCCTGGTCTGAGTCCTCAGCCGCAATAATAATCATAAAAATAATATTAATAAAGTTCTCAAAGAGCGCGCGCGGGTACATATTTGCGAAATACTTTTACACTCAGCATATGGAAATATTTTCCATTGCGAATTGTTGAGAGTTGGCTCTGAGCCGCTTTCACAGTTCGACGACTTTTGGCCTTGTCGGACAGCTGACGCCCCTGCATCCGTGCAGAGGGTCAGTCAGACTGATTCTCATGCATATTTCATGGCTCGCTTAAGCGCGCCAAAGGATACAACGATATGGAGCCCAAAAAGGAGGAAAGTAATTCCTCAATTCGGTTGCTAAAGCCGTGCCGTTAAAATTTAAGTGCCACGCAATCAGTTTTACGCTGCACAAAATCTTTATTAATATTTTTTTACGTTTGTCAATTTATGGATAATATTTCAACGGGCATTCGCATTCATTCATATATATTTTTTATGCTCTTTGACATTAAAAAAGAGCAGGCGAAATCCCCTGCAAAAGGTTGGCAAATGTTTGGATTTACGTCAAATGTTTGGTCCCCACAATTAAAGTGTTTTATGGGGGTTCTGGCTCTGTTCTGTTTGCTGGTTGTTTATCCTTCAAGCGTTGCTTCGTGTCTGCTCTCAGGCGCTGTCTCTGTTTTTCTTTGGCTGAATGCGAAGAGGGAGCGGAAATTGCGTTCGAGTTGAGTCTGCGCAGTGGCTGGCTAGCCCGCGGCTGAGAGTTTTCTTTCTGGCGAGTGAGTAGATGGCGCTCGCGAGTAAGGGAACAGAAACTTCTCGTTGGTTTTGGATTGAGTTTTGGAATTTAGACTTTGGCTGTGTTTTTTAAGAGTTTTTTGAATGAAATGCAATGAAAATCTACTGGAATCTTGGAAATCAATGCACGAACCAACAGTTTTGGTTCCTTGTTCTTGGTTTTATTTATCGGCAAGTCTGCAACAGCTGTAAAAATAGTTTAGAAATATTTTCTAGTATTTCTACTAAATGTTTTTACTTAAATTATATTTACCACATGCAAAATTCATATTTTAATTTCACAAATACGTTTCTTACTTTATTTTATTTGGACATTTGGCATATGAGTTCCACCTCCATGTGGTTTAATCTAACTTCCACACCCTTGCAGCAATATTCATCCATTTATTTACATGCAACACAACAACCTTCACCCCTCAAGCTTCTAGTTCGGCAACAAATGAGCAAAACTCTTGACCTTTTTTTTTGCCCTGCGCTACTCCGCGCAAAAAATGAACAAAAACTTTTATAAATTACTGTCAGTAGCAGTGACCTCAATATGAAAATTACAAAACATAACTTGAACAAATATACTCACACACAGAGAGTGAGCGAGCGAGAGAGACAATTGCAATAGATACGAGTGTAATTGCATTTTGCTTTGCTTACACAAAAACCCCACTAAAAAACAGCAAACGCAACCGGACCAAAAACCGGACCAACCGCAGCAAAAACCATACGCAATGCACATGGATATGGAACCTTTTTTTACTGTACTGTACTGTGACCCCAGCTGCTATAATTATTGCCATTTTTTGCCGCTCTTATGTTTTGTATTTTCATATGTGAGAGAGAAAACGGGTCAGCCCAAAGTCAACATTAGTTTTTGCACAGGGCAGGGTTTGCCGACTCTCGACAATGACAAAAAATAACAGAAAGAGGGGGACGAATCTTAATGAAACACAAAACTAGACGGGGCGGAGGATGGGATTCCACAGAGAGTCCCAACACACAGAGCAAACAACAATAAAAACCGCATGGCATAAAAAGTCCCAGCAGATTCTCATTAAACAAAACAAAAATGTCAACAAATTTGTACCGAAAATTAAAATCATAAAAAAATGTGACTTTTGGCTGCTGTGCAACGAAGAGATTTTACTCTAAAAAGGGAAAGCTTTGGGTGAAAATATTTAACATTTCATTTAAAGAGTACAAAATAGAAAATATTTTAATAATATAATTTAAGATGCTAAAACTTCATTTAAATGCCACTCAGTATGCAGATTTTTCTACCAACAAATCCTGCTTTTCGTCATACCCTGTCCTGTCCCATATGGAACATTATGTAGGCGTGGTCAGCGAAAATATCATACAGCCATTGCTCCGGATAATCGCAGACATAAACAAAAAAGTAATCGCAGCCAGAAAGACAGCAATGAGAGAGAGGGAGAACAGAGAAGAGCTTTTCTCTGAGCCCTGGCGGAAGTTACTTTCTTCTTTTGGTTCCCGTTTTTTTTTTGTGTTTGGTGGGTGCTCTGGCTGCTGGCTGTGTGATGAATGAGGATGTGAGTCGGATGTGCCCACATACTCGTACTCCTACAGGGACAGCCAGCCAGCCGGCCCACTTGGGAGTCGATTTTTCATTTGGCTTACGTATCATCAACCAGAACTTGTCTCTCGCTTCCCCACTCTCTTAGCTCTCTCTCTCTTACTGTTCCTTTTGCTGCTCGTATCTCTGCCTGACCAATTCCATTGTCGTCAACGTCGTTCTTCTTGTTCTCCTTCTGCAGCTGCCGCTGCCGCTTCTAAGCTCTTGTCTTGGCTTGGACTCGGATTTGCGTGACCATCTCCTCTCTACAGTGCCTCTCCAACGGACTGTCACACTTCCTCCTACCAGTGCCACTCCATCGGACTGTCACACTCTCCACCCTCCCCCCCTCCCTCTTAGCTTTTGTTTCCATTTGTCGCTTTAAAGCTTTGCGCCTCAATTGCTGTTTTTTTCTTATTGTTGCTGGTTGGCTGTATAGTTTTTGGATTTTTTCCGTTTCCTCATTGTCTACTCATCACATCTTATTTCTTTTGGCTTTTTTGGTACACGGTATTCGTGGAGGATATTGTGTTGAGTTTAACGGAGGCATTTATAAAAGGCAGAAAGACTTTTCGAGCTGATTGCTTAAGTATGCTCTCGATCAACTGCAAATGAACGACGTGCCTAATGTTGCCAGTGCACTGTGCAAATGATCTTCGAAGCGAATGAGAGTGAGTGAGAGTAGGACAGCGATAGAATAGCTCAGCGCTGCTGCTAGCGGAAGCTCGAACGATATGTGGGAGCGCGAGAGCACAACTTCGACGCAGCTTTTCGAGAGACGAAAACGGCCGCCGCCGTGCGTAAGCTTAAGCAGGTAGCAAAAATTATGCACAGTGGGCAGTGCACTTAATGCTGATTTGTAATTTTCGAAATTTGTACCTTTGCAGAATATTATTTAGATATATTTCCAATATATTACCAACAAATTGCTGTAACTACTGAGTATTTTATGGTCTTCAGATCATTCCCATTTGTTTTTCCTTCTACTGTTCCATTATTGTTTGCCTTTGATAAATTGTGCGCTTTTCCTTCTGACACATGTCAGCGTTTGTCTGCCCAAATGGAGGCATGGAGGGGAGAGGGAACTACTCCACTTTGGGCTGAAACATTTGTCTAGGCCCAATGTACTGAAAAGACCCCAAAGGTTATCGCACTTTTTGGTTGTTTGTTTTTAATTTGGTGCTGCACTTGTTACCCCCCACCACATTAAAGTCTGTCTACACCTTTAACCCCAATCATATGTTTGCCTCTCTGTCGACCTTTAACCTCAAGCATATCGTTGCCTCTGCGCCGACCTTTAACCTCAGTCAGATCTTAGCCTTAACTTTTGTTTCGGTTTTATCTATTTTTTGTGGCAAATGTTTTTCTTGGTGACATTTTCAGGCCTGTCTGTCAGAGCGCCTCAACTCAAGGCCCTGTGGCTGCGACGTCTGATGCCAGGGACAGAGAGAGCCTCAACCTATGTACGCCTGCCAGAGCACCACATGTTCTGTATGTTCTGTCAGAGTATGTCCGGCTACCGTGTCCTGTATGTCCCGTGCCCATGTTTCGTGTCCGTGTCCGTGTCAGACGTCACTTTATGCGCCTGACAGCGGCAACAATTTTATTTACTTAATTTGGCTTTAGTTTGTCATTTATTTACTTGTTTGCCACAACAACAACAGTTGGCCAAAGTGTCCGGTGTCGTAGCTACACACTGATCCAATCTCTCCCTACCGCACCACCCGCTCCCAACCGTATCTGGTCTCTCGTCTCTCTTGTTCTCGTAGAGAGATCTCTGGATTCACTGCGTCGTGTGCGTTGCTAATGCTCTGCCTGTTGTTGTCACTTGTGACGCTGACGTTTGATGTTGTTGCAGCTGTTGTTGTTATTGTTGATGGAGCTTGCTTCTGACTTTGCTTTGTTTTTGGTGCTTTTATTTGGGATAAAGAGTATGTGGAATTTTATGATCTCTTTGTGCGTACACAAATCTGTTACACAGCTTAGGTTACAAGATATTTTTATGCACACTTATTGCTTGGGTAAGTAGCCAAATATTAGTCAGCGGTGCAGCTGTAGAGTAAATCCTAATCATTGTTTGCCATTTGCGCTGCCCACTGTAAGCGCACAGTCTCTCCCCCACGGCATCAGCCCATGCAGCCGTTTTTTCGAATCTTCATCCCACACCTTTCTTTCTGTCCGTTGCCATCGCTACGCTCTCTCGATCTGTCGCTCTCTTAATCTGCCGCTGCATCGATCTATCGCTCTCTCGCTTGCATAAGCGCACGGGCAATTCCGCATGCCCGCCCTTGCCTTCATTCCTGACCTAGCACTCTCTTCGCATTGCACATCAATTCGAACTTTCGTCTCTCTTGCTGCTTGGACTTTCGTCTCTCTTGCGGCTACCTTCTCTCCTAAGCTTTCTGCATTTAAGAGCATTTGCCAATTCGTTTTGCCACTCCACATTTGGTTTTATTTGTAACACGGTGACACATTTTGCTGCCCGCACTTTATTGCATATCGTTGTCGCTGCTCCTCTTTCTGTCCCTCTCCCTGTACCTGTCGCTATATTCTGTTGTCTGTCTGCCGTGGAGAGGAGCGTGCCATTGAATTTTTTATGAGAATTTAGAGCAAAAGTTGTTCGTTTCTTTGTTTGTTGTCGGAGCCCGTTTTTGTGCTGCTGCTGTTGCACTTTGGAACTTTAATTAAATATTTATTTCAATCATTTTCGGCAAATGGAAGGACAGGCTACAAAATCCATTCAATGTCAGAGTGAGATCTCACACACACACACACAAGCACGGAGTGGGGGTTGACCGGGGGCCAGGGCACTAACATTTGTCATTACACATTAATAGCGCACCATTAATCTTTTTCGTAGCGAGCCGAGTGTGAGAGAGCGGGTCAGAATGAATGCCAGTTCCGGGGGTCTGTGCCCGGCACCTGAATCTGAATCTGAACCTGGACCCGAGCGCGCCGTCGTCTGTCGCACAAAACCGTTAATTAATGTATGCCATTTAGCTGGAAAATTGCAAAAGGGAAACACTCTCACAGGCACGTACACGGCAACGCGGCGCAGCTAGAGATGGGCGTTTGGCATTGCCAAGTCCAATGAGCACGTGTGGCAGTAGATCTAAGACATTGAGGATTAGCGAGAGCAAAATTGTCGACAACGAAGGTCCGGCTATGGTTATGGGATGGAGATGGCAGCGTGAGAGAGTCACGAAGTGTGAAATAAATGAAATTTGAGCAACAAAATCAATCTTGAAATGCAAAAAAAGATACAAGAGTCTTAGCAGTAGCCAAAACATTCGCTTACAGTTATTAATAATATTCAATCCTTAGAAATATCCTCAACTATCGCAAGAGTTAACATTTGTCACGCTGCCCACTCACGCTGCCATCCCCGACGCACATGTGTTTTGCCCGGCCCATCATAATGAGCGCCAATTTAGTGCCCTTTTGAACAGGGGGGAGGTAGCCACTGGTTGGGGTTGGCTGCAACGGTAGTTGAGTGGGTGGTGGGCACAATGCTGTGTATGAATGTGCGGGCGGGAGTCTTTGTCGCCACCGCAAACAAGCAAAGGCAAAAGCCGCAGCAGCAGCAGCAGCGACGCAGGCAGCGACGGAGGCAGCGACTGAGCGGAGCTGAGAGCTCCATTGCCCAGCAGGTATGCTTGATTAATGCTTTATAACAAGCAGCGCACAAAGCCCCCCACTGAATGCACAATACTGAATCCCCGCCAACAAAAGAGAACCCACACCACATCCACACCACACAGCCCATTGGCATTTGTGTCGCCATCGTTCTTGCATTTTAACATTAATTTAGTGGAATGCTGCAGGAGGCCATAAAAGCTTTTCAGCAGTCGTCGTCTACGTCGTCGACACATGTTAATCCCCAATGTTGTGCCTCTAATTGTTGCCAACCAACAACACTGGGATTTGGCACTGAGGGAAGGTCCTTTAATTACTCGTACTCTCACTCGTTTGGTGATGGTTTCCAATCGATTTGGTTTGCAGGGGAAATGGCAGTGCTCGATCCAAAAAGTTACACAAATTTTACTCTTGGAAGCTTCAACTTCAACGCTTTAATTTATAAATAATTTTGAACTACTTGCAATTTTTAAACTAAATAAAAGTGCAGCTGGAACCCCGAGATTTTGTAGTTGATTTTTTAGCTGGCTTTTATTCTTTGGTAGACGCATTATCCTTCTCCACTTTGCGACTGGGTCTCAATGATTTCCGCACCGAACTTCGGATCTTATCCCTGAAATTATAAAGAATGGGCAAATATATACATATAAATAAATGGTAAAAATATATGAATTAAGTCTTAAAAATGTAAAACTAAATCTAAAAGAATATTTAATGCAGCCTTGAGGATTTTTTCGTTAAAACCTCAAAGCAAATCACTTCCAAGCGAGTGAAAATGAAAACGATTTCCCCCGTTTCAGTTCCCAATTCTGTTTTCTTTTGAGCAACGCAACACCCGCGGCGCTCTTTTTTTTCTAACTTAATTTAATTAAGAAATTACAAACTCTGAGATCCCCCCCAGCTAGATTATTATTTTTACTCCTTCACGCTGCACACTCTATTTTTTTTTTCTTTTTTTTTCTTTTTTTGCATATTTTCCGAAATTCCATTTCTATTTTTGCAGCAGCGCTTTTTGCCCTTGAGTGCTTCCTGTGGCGTTCGTTCGTTCATTAGGCAAAAGCGGAAGAAAGGCAGCGAAGCGGCAAGGAAAAGTTAAAAAAAATGCTAGAGAGAATTCTAGACAAAAAGAGTTGATCGACTAGGAAGTACCTGGTAGACAGGAGAAGAGTTTAAGGGATCAAAAAGTGTCTTCAAAGTAAGAGCTGCCAAAGGAATTTGTCTTGGTTTTTAGACTATTTTAGAGGCTGCAAAAATATAAGAAAATCCACAGTACACCCTCGTCGGTTCTCCCACCACTCGGCTATAGCCAAAGCTAAAGCTAAAATGAAAAGTGAACAAACAGCAAAAAAAAAAAAAAAAGGAGGAGGGAAGAGTGTGTCTAAAGAGTTGAAAGGTTTATTCACTCTGTCGTCTGCCGCTGAAGCTGGGAGGGGACACATTTTCCTAGCTGAGCATTAAGTAATTATAAGTTGGAGCCAGAAGTTGCAAGTTGGCAGCTGCATCTGGCCCAAACATATGGCCTAAGACGACAGACAAGTGTGTGTTGTGATGTGTTGAATAATTAAATTGTCAAACAATTGGCCATTGAATAGACAACAAAATGGGGGGGCAGAGCGGCTGCAGCTGATGACAGGAAAATGTTGACTCTTGGCCTGGAGATTTATTTATTGTCTGAGGGAAATGCTTAATCATCTTTAATTGAATGGCACTTGATGGGAAATGTATACACCCATTGAACCACGAACATTGGCCAGGCATTATTGCCTCTAATCCATTTTAAGCTCCAACTGAATTTGCATTTTAGTTTTCATTCGGCACCGCTGATGGGGTTTCAATTTCCTTGTCATCAGCCAGAAAGTGTTTTTCAATTAAATTGCATTTCATTATGCAGCAGATAAAAGCAACAATGAATAAAGTACGAGCACTCCATAGCTATGGTTGGTTGCTGGGTTTTTTTTCGGATCAATTTCGGTAAACAAATTTTAATTGGTTTGGATTTGAACCATTACCATATTGCCGCTCGTATTTGCATGTGAATAAGTTTATGATTTTCTTTGGCAACATTTGTATTTAGTCTATGGGTTTTATTCTCTATTCTATTCTCTGTTCAAAACTCTGTTCAAAACTCTCTTATATTCTAGTCTGAGTAGGCAAAGCTTTTAGTCAGATTGCCAGCATTTATGATTTGCCATTCGGCAAAGATTTAACCGCAAATCTGTCGAGTACGAAGTGCATATGAATGAATGTTTAAATCACTCGCACTGCAGCTAAAATAATCTCTATTCATTTATGAACTAAATGAGTCATAGAAATATGTCTGCAAGAGACTTTAGTGAGCTGCCAAAAAGGAGTATATGGCAGGGATCTCCGCTCGGCACTCTGTAGAGTTTCAATCTTGTAATCCCGACTCCCGACTTACCAGTTCCTTGAGGCTCGTTTCGAGCCGGTTTCTTCCTTATCAGACGCCTCATTTTCAGCAATTTCAACTACCTTTGGCTCCTTCTCTTCCGTGCCTGCATCATCTCCCTCTTGTTGCTGTTCCCTGGACTCCTGCTGCTCCCCGGACTCTTGCTCTTCCCTAGACTGCTGTTTGTCCATCGACTGTCCTGGACTCTCAACCATTGGACTCGGCTTGGGCTTAGGTCGCGGCGCTTCCTTGCTGAGTGGCGCCATGCCAAACCATTCCGGCTTGAACTGCTCAAGCGACTCCAGCCGCAGCGCTGACAACTCCGACCAGCAGTAGGGCAGCCCCCTTTCGGGCACCATGATGACCTTCAGCCGAGCATCCGCTGCCGCCTGCACGCCCTTGATGCTGCCATCGAACACCAGGGTGTTGCCGGTGTCCGCCTCGCCCAAACGCGACATGGCAATCAGATAGACATCCGGCTCCGGCTTCGGCCGCTTCAGCTGCGGATCGTCCGCACAGATCAACGTTTCAAAGTGCTCAAAGAACGCTTCCCGTCCGCGTATCTTCTGGCAGTAGAGCTTCTCGCAGCTGGAACTAATCAGCGCCAGGGTTATGCAGCATTTGTGGAGGTGCCGCACGAGTCGCTCCACGCCGTCCATCAGCGGCGGATTGGAGATGAGCTCCGAGGCGCGTTCGTTGACTTGCAGCAGGAACTGCTCCCAGGTGGCGGGTATTTTGCACTTGCGGACAATCAGCTCCGCCATTTCACCCGTGGCCATGACACCGATAGGCAGCAGCACCAGCTCCGGCACCTCGCGATTGTAGCTGGCTGCGATATCGATGACTGCGCGGCGATAGATGTTGCGGGTGTCTGAGGAAGGGATTATCCTTTGGGTTTAATATCTCTTTAGGCAGCGTTTAAGTCACTCACCGAACACCGCACTCTCCAGATCAAAGATGCAGTAGCATATCCTTGGCTCGCAGCAGCTGGGCGGACAGCAAATGGGGCAGGGCGGCGGTGGGCGACGGCATCTGTTGCACATTTTGGTGGTGATCAAAATAAGATACGCACTTGGAGGAAATTTTGGGAATTTTCAAACTGAATTTGTGGAAGTTGTAGCCCAAAATTGACAGCTAAAACTGAGGAGAATTTCGGCTGCAAAAGAGATGGAGCGTCCTCCTGTTACTCCCCTCTAAAACGGTGGCAACCCAAAGTACTGCGGCCTAAAGGCCTCCAGCGATCGCAGTCTCAGCGTAGCTGGAGCACTCAGCCGTATGGAGAGCAGCGCATCGGGCACCAGCACCACCTGCATGCCAGCAGCCAGAGCGGCCTGCATGCCCAGCAGCGAGAACTCAAAGGCCAAGCAGTTCTCGGGCTTTGCGGGTGGATCCTCCCCGAAGCGTGAGGCAGCCAGCAGGAATATATCCGGCGCTGGCTTGCACTGCTTCACCTCCGAGTCGGAGCTGCCGACGACCGCGTGATGGAAGACCTCAAAGAGCTGCGAGTGGGGACGCACCTTCAGATCGTACAACTCCCGAGTGCCGCACGTCTCGATGGCCATGGGCACATTGCAGGACTGCAGATGCCGCAGCAGCCGCTCCACGCCGGGCATCAGACCCACCGACGACAAATGCTCGCGGCTGTGCAGCTTGTGGAGGCGCTGGAACTGCGTGCGGCTGATGGGCAGCTTGAAGCTGTCGATGATGAGGCCCGCCGCCTCCGCCGCGGTTGAGCCCATGCAGCGCAGCTTCAGGTCAAAGCTGTAAATGTGACCGAAGGGATCGAGGATCTTCTGCACCGCATTCGTGTAGAGTCGCTCGCTGTCGAGCAGCAGGCCGTCCAGCTCAAAGATGCAGTGGGTGACAGGACGAAAGCAGCAGTGCCGCGATGAGGCCTGCGATTCGGACATCTCCTTGGGGAGTTTATTTTGATTCTATTTTATGCTGCGGAACTTTGAATTTTGATGGATTACAATGGGTGTGCTGTGTCCCTTAGCCAAACTCAAACTTTGAGCACGTGTCGTAGTGGGGCAGACCGAAAAGCTGCGGCTTAAAGTCCGCCATGGAATCAAGCACCTGAGTGGCGCCTCGTCGCAGCTCTGCGGGCACTCGGGGATCGGGTATGAGCACCACCTGCATGCCAGCCGCAATGCCCGCCTGCAGGCCATTGGGCGAGTCCTCGAACACGAGACACTTGCTGGGCTCGGGCGCAGGATGGAAGCGAGAGGCGGCCAGCAGGAAGATGTCCGGCAGAGGCTTGCCCCTGCCCGGCTGCAGCTCTGGATCATTGCCACAGACCACGTGGTGGAGAGCGGGCAAGAGGTTCCTGTGCGGCGTCGACTTCACATCAAAAGCGGCACGCACCGAGCTCGTCGCAATGGCCATGGGTATGCGATGATCGTGGAGATGCAGGATGAAGTCCTTGACCCCCGGCATTAGTTTCACGTTCTGAATGCGCCTGAACACCACAGCGTCGAATATCTTGAGGTACTTCTCGGGGGACAGCGGCAGCTGCAGCTCCGCGACCAACTTTTGAGCAGACTGCAGCGCCGGCATGCCCATGTAGCGCAGCTTCATCTCGTAGGTGTAGGTTTTGCCGAAGGGCTCGACGATCTCGTTGATGGCGTCCGTGTAGATGTTTTCGGTGTCTAAGAGAGGGAGGGTGGATTACTAATTACATTCAATACTGTAAAGCAGAGGCCAGCAGCGATCTCGCCAGCAGAGCGCTAAAAGCTTCGCGTGGGAGAACTGCCGCAGCGGCAGAGAAAGAATTTTGTTGTTGCCTAGCAGCGCAGCAGCGGCAGAGAAGCAAGAAACGTTTTTGAACCGAGAGCGCAAAGGTGCCAAAGAAAGCTCTCTCCGCTTCTGGCTTTGTGTGTGTTGTTTGTGTTTTTGTGCACAGTAAAGTCCACACATTACATGCCGACCGCTGCTGTAACGAATGTCGCCTTACCCATAACCGTCCCATCACTGTCGAAGATGATGTGCGTGACGGGCTTGTAGCTGGACTTAGCAGCCATATTGTCCGGTTCAGCTCTCCTCGGACCGCTCTTTTGCCAGCCACTACAACATGCTACAAGGCTCAGATTTAGTTAATTTGAAAATTCAATTTTGAATACTGTAGCAAAGATAACTAACCTCGGCTGATCAAAGCCTTTGCCCGTTTCTCAAAGGATTTAATTAAACAATTTAGACATTTGCCGACGCCACCGCCGTCGCCTTGTCTCTCCCTCGCGCTTCAAATACTTTGGCAACTTTTTGGGAATTTCCACCCACTCGTCGTGCTGGGAGTTGCACAAGTTGCAGCCAGCTGTTGCAAAAGTCTCGAATTGGGCTGCGTTCAGGGTTCAGCTGTCATTTCGTTGGCGCCTCCTCGGTGGAGGGTTCGTTGCATTTTTATATATTTGACTAAGTCTGATGCATGCGGCGCACGCTTCCACCGAGTTCCTTGCTCTCCTGCCTCCTGCTCCTGCCTTCCGCATGTTGTTACAAACTTGCGTAATTGATTAAGCAGTTGCCAGCCATGCCACAAGACGCAAGTTGCGGCAACGCGTCGCCGAAACTTTGGCTTAGCCAATACGTGCCATCGGATTGGGGTATGGAGCGGTGTGTGGTGACGGGGTCAGCATGTGGCAAACTTTGTTGCATTTTGGCGCTGCGGCGGGTGGGGTGTCAAAGGTGAATGCGTCGCGCTGCTTGATTCGTGGTTGGGTGTTTGGGTTTTGCTTGTGTCACGAGCGTTTAGCGGATATTGAATGCTTATGATATGCGGATACCTACGAAAATTTGGGAAGTTCAGGCAGGCAGGTAATCACATGTTTAAGTGCGTTTGTATGCACAGGCACAAAGTCGAAAACCGTTTCTTTGCTTCTCTGCCGCTGCGGCAGTAGAGCAACGGATCTTCACTTTGCATTTACCTTTGAGAGAGTTTCATAGAGGGAGTGTAAACGAAAGAGAGAGAAAGCTTTATTTGGCATCTTTGCCCTCTGCTCAAAAACGTTTCTTGCTTCTCTGCCGCTGCCGCGCTGCTGGGCCACACACAAAGTTCTTTCTTTGCCGCTGCAGCCGTTCTCCGTGCATAAACCAAAGCCACACGAAGCGTTTACGTGCTGAGCGTGCGCCGACTGCGCTGCCCGAGATCAAGCCTGTGCATTAAACCCACAAGCAAATGGCAACTTAAGCCAATAAACCCCACAATATACGCTGAAAAGTGCACAGAAAATGCGCAGCTCTTCATACTGACCGCATTGTCTATCGAGTCGCGTCGCGTCGCGTCGTTCCAAGTGCAGTTTGGATTCCAATTGAAGTGTGGCCACTTTTATTACCTTTTATTGGCACTCACTTCGCTGCTCCTTCTCTCTCTCTCTCTCTCTTTTTTTGCTGCAGTCAAAACCATTGACCGTAACGCATTAATGTCCTGTGGGGCCCGCCAAAATCGAAGTCCAACTTCTGGCAATCGAATCGATTTGCTTGCTTGGTTGAATGGTTGGGTGGATCCCATCGAATGGCCAACTGGTTGGCTGAGCTTGCATATTTTATGGCCCAAAGTCCAACTTTAATTGGAACAATACCAATAAATGCCAAATGCAGAGACAGCGAGAGAGAGAGCCAAAAAGTTTGATGTGCATTGACCGGGATACGCTGCTTGAGGGGAAACAGATGCAGAAGCAGACACAGACACGGCAGAGGCAGAGCGGCACAGCCACAGCGACCACGAGGATAACAACGGCTTTTGGGCGCAACTTTGCGGTTACGGGGAGACAGTGGACCCCTCCACCCCCCGTCGACTGTCGTAGACAGCGGGGCGACCAGTTAACAATTCAATGAACGCAATTACCGCGCGGCCAGCACACAGATTGAGGCTCTCAGAGTCCTGCCACACGTTGCCAGGACAGCGATTAGAGGCTGTGCATTCGAAATTAAACGTTTACAACATATTGTTGTCGGCTGTTGTCCCTTGTGGCTGGGCAAAATGGTAGAAAAAAAAGACAAAACGAGACTCCCTCACGGCCATAAATGCTGGGCTGGGCGCCCACCAAAATGGTTTCCTGCATAATTTATGCGCACAATTCTCGTCGCTGCATTCGGGAACCAACTCATTTAGCCCCACAACAGCTGACACAAGGACGCCATACAGATGCTACGAGGACTCCACACAGGACAGCCGCCCGTCTGGGTGTTCGTTCGATTAATTAAAAGGCATTTTATTGACTGAAAGACGACGTAGAGGGATTGAATGTGATTGTGCCCCGTTTGTGGCCCCCGTTCCTTGATGATTGTGGCAGTAAATTGATTTAGCTGATTTGGCATTTTGCAACGAGTCAATAAGGAATTAAAAGCGCTGGACATTGTGGGATTTGGCAAAGGAAATAGCTAGAAGTAAAATAAACCTTAAAGCTCGCAGCTTAAGGTGTTCAGTCTAGCAGCACTGTTAACGGCGTATCATAACAGTCTGTTCCCACTGTTAACAGCATAGCGTAACAGCCTGTTACCGCTAACAGCACCCGTGGCGCTCCCGTCTCGCGCTCGCTCTCACGATCCACGCGGCTCCCGAGCGTAAGCTCGAGTAAAGCGACGCTCTGACCCCCCCTCTAGCTTCGTATGCTTTCCACCACCGCATTGCAACAGCCGCAACACTCAACAGTGCCCGAAATCCATCCTCCTACAAACATAAGGAATCCCCTAGACCCAAACCTTACCCAAAATTCCAGGCGGAACGACTTCGACCCTCTGGGCCACCGCAAAGGAATACCAAATTGAATAAATAGTATAATCTCCCAAAGAGTAACCCAATAGCCGCTGGCTATCTCACCATTGAGGAGCTCCTTTGGCACTCAATAAATGTTATCCGAAGGCAGGCTCAAATGTCAGTCACATATTCCCTCAATCATCAAGGACTTCACTCCACTGGCTGCCTCTTCCTTGAGCGATTTCCCAAAGGGTCTGCAGCTGCAACAATGTGTCCCGGAAAACGGTTGCGGAGGCTGGCAAAACATGGGCACAAAGTCCAATTTGTTTGTAATGGCATTACTTTGTTTACGAAACAAATTTTGTATGCATAGCGAGTAGTCCGAGGACTCGCCTGTGTGCTCCTTGGGTTGCTGCCACATTGCTTGCCCCATCTACAGAGGTGACCCATGCAACAAACGATGCAAAAACCCAACTCGAAACTCCGCCGCGGGTGGGTACGAACACAAAAACAACAAAAAACACAGCCAGAAAAATGGCAAATAAAATATATGTAAGTATGTAGAAATGTATGTAAATATGTACGGGCATATGTACGACTTCTAAAATCGTTGTACCATAAAATTTCCCCAATGGACGCTGCTGTGAGTTGTCTCCATTCTACGCTCTCCTTTCTCTGTCCTGCCTTTTCGCTGTTTAATTTTACAATTGTCCTTTTTTCTTTATTCCTGACCAGGGATTCGGGGTGGGAGCGGGGACGCAGCGATATCTGGGAGCGTGTGTCTGCCGAATGGCTGTTCAGGGGCATGAGGTTTATCTATGCGCATCCGTTCCGACTGCGGTTTTCTGATTTATGCTTCCTTCTGTGGGCCAACATTTGTTTTATTTGTAAACACGAGAAAAGGCGGGTGGGAAAAGCGGAGGGAAGAAGGGAAGTAGCAGCCAAAGTTTGTTAACAAATTAGATGGGAAGTTTGGACAATGTGTGATCTATGATCATAATACTCCAAGAAGAATGAGGCTCTTCAACCCTTCCAAAAAACTCCAATGTCTGGTGCCACTGAAAACATTTTAAAGTTTATTGAAAACCCTTTCCAAAGATCCAATTTCTAAACCCTCTTAGACACGGCTATCAAAGCATTACTTGAACCAATCTTCCAGCAAATCGTTGCTGCAGCAAAAGCATTCCCTGCCCTAAGTATCTGGTGGACACGCATCCTGTGGTGTTTTGATCATTTTGCTCAGAATAATGCCAGATCTGCGAGCCAAAGTCTGAGCTGTAAAAATAACATCCGATGGAGGCAGACGAATGCGGGTCTGAATGGTAGCCCAATCTGAAACATTAATATTGGAGCTATAAATAAATAAATATAAATTACATTTTTGGACCTACGAAAGCTGAAAACATTGCTGGCATCGAAGCACATGTAGCGTATGGCAAACGTGTCGTAGTCCGTGTCCAGCACATAGATTTGAATGCCCTCAGGAAAGGCTAAAGAAAAGATTATGTAAATAATGGAAAACTAAATAAAGTAATTGCCTTTTGCCTACCACTGTTTTTGGTCATTAAATCGTATCTGCCGCGCGCTGCGTCCACATTTTTCACCTCCTCATTTTTTATCTTCAACGTGTCGGTGCTGTGAACAGATTTTCGGATAATTTTCCAATATTTCTTGGACACTTTCATTGGCTTACTTGGTGCTCAGCTCTGAAGCTCTTATGGAGTAATGTTCATCACCTTTTTTCTTAAAATCCACCGACTGACATTTGGGCACACGCTTCGAGAAACTTGGATAAACGGAATAGGTGTACCACTTGCCCAAGAACTTATCCATATCAAAGTCCCCCACAGCTGTCATGTTTGTGGAACAAGGGCCCTCGAGGGCGATGATAGCCAATGCGGATGAAATAAGCAACGGAAAACTGTTGAAAGAAGTTATTTTGAGGCTATTTGTTGGGTTTTGCTGGCTACTTACACGAAGAACTGCAGCGTGATCATGTTGCAGCGGTTTCGAATGGAATGAATTGGAATTAAAAGCAGTTGAGGGACCTGACGAAAACGATTGGTAAAGGAAAGAGCAGAACAAAAGGCAATTGCAAGGTGGATTTATTTAAACTACCATAAATCTTAGCTCCCATCAAAGTGTTAACAGTTGGCCACAGCTTGTCGCTGATCGTTGACCCATCAAACCTCTCGCATCATTTCCATAACCGAAACTATGTTTTATTTCATGCATTAACAATTAATTGCGGTATTCTATATAACAATTGTCTATACAACTACACATGTACACATGCATATAAGATATTTATGTACAATTTCAGTTTAAGAACTCGTAAAGTTCATGAAAATATTGTAGAGACGCACGTAGAAGCGTCGCAGCCATTCTCATGCCTTCTCAATGGCATTTGGCAGCACAGTGCCGACAAAGTCATCGATCGGATCGCCAGCAGTCAAGTCCTCAGCGCCAAAGTCCGTGCCATTCGAGTCCAATTTGGGGCACTTGCTCTGCAGTGTGTCGATGAGGAAGGATTGCGAGATTTTGTTATCAGCCAAGATTTGTTTGGCCGAGGCAATGGTCTCTGCTGTGGGTTCACGCTCACGGGTTAAGATCCAAACGATTTCTGAATGGAAAGAGAGGGTTAAATATTTGTTAGAAATTATCTATGGAACATGCCATAAAGTTAACAAGTGCCAAAGTGTTGTGCACATGCCAAATGGGTAGAGTCAACGCTAGGCATAATAATTTTCCAGTTGACTTCCTCGTTTACTCACTGATATTAGCCAGAGATGTCACGTTAGTGCAGCTGTAAACAACGGAGAATGATTCATAGTCGGTGCCCAGTACCAGATAGTTGGCTCTTGTCGTTTGCTCTACAAATTTGGGAGATAATAAATCAAATTTGGATTATCAATGCGGAAGAGCTGCACTTACGTCCTGGAAAAAAGGCGACAGCCAGCCGTGCGGGGCCTATAACCTTCGCTGTGCCGCTTATGTTCGAGGGATTGCCAGTGCTGCATAAATTATACATAATTAGTGTTGGATTACGGATAAGGGATCACAACTTACAGTCGATTGATGCCGCCATTCACCACGGACAGCGTTTCGTTGTCAATGAGCGAGTAGTTGGCGTAGATGCACTTCTTGCCAATTTCAAATGCAAATGGATATTTGCTATGCTCATACCAGATGCCCAAGTACTGCAAAGAGTAGTGGAGTATTAGCAGAGCTTAAATATAAATGAATTCCCATGGAATTTTGCATTGTCACAACAGGTGTTTTGGTATCTTGTGGAGTGCCTTGTTTGTGTTTGTGTTTGTGTTTATCAAATAGTTTTCGCGTGAATAAACCGTAGCAACTAATCAATAATGTTTATCTTATCTTTTTGTTCTGCAGAAACACTCGAGGCAACTTTGTAATAAAAGTTAATTAAATTTTGTTTGTTTTTATTCTGCGGCATGTGGCTATCACTTTCATTATTGTTATTGTTTTAGAGTTGCATATTTGTTGGCGTTGAAATTTACTCTATGCACTAGTGATATTTACTCTCTTTTGGTATGAAATGTGATCAATTTTTGAGAGAAATTGTAGCAGAAAATATTCATTGAAAGTTAACTAAAATCTCGATAGCATTTGGATTTTGGATCAAAAAAACACTACTTTATTTCGCTTCTGTATGCCATCTAAAAAAGAGTATTAACTCTCCTCATACAATTTCCTTTCGCGCCGCTAAAACTTTCACTTTCTCGCTTATCGCCTGAATGATCCATAAGGTTAATCATAATGCAAAATAAACATGTTCTAAAGCTCGTACTTATACTTTCCAGCACCTTCCATGCGCTCTTTAATCTCTAAAATTCCCCCACCAAAAGCCCTCTCTAACCCGCCACAAACATAAACAAACAAGAAACGAAAGCAAAAGCAAACCCGAAAACCAAAACACTCACCGCTTCCACATCGAAGTCTTCCACTACTTTGACCTCCGAGCACTGTCCGGGAAAGGGGACTTGAGCGTGCGCCAACAAAACTCCACTGCCGGCCAGCAGGCCGATAAGCAGCAAGAAATGTAAGCTGTGAGCGTGATTAAGCGATATGTAAATAGCTGTAAGCTGGCAACTGTAGACAATTAAGAGACATACCCCGAACGTTGTTGAATCATTTCAATAGATTTTTCTAGTTTGCGCTGCAAAAAAAAAACAAACGAATTTCTGTTCTACTTCTAGCTTAGAACTGGAGCGCGAGTGCAGCTGCAATTCACCTTTATATGTGCTTGTGGGCAGAGCTTTGGGCTTCGGGTAGGTCGCTGCTGGGCAGGCAGGTAGCTAAACGGACGGACGCACGGGCGGGTGAGAGCTTTTGCCGATTGCGCCGACGCTGCTCGCCAATGTAAACAAAAGTGAAATGCAGACGATCTGGAATAGTGAGAGAGGGAGGGAGAGAGGATAAGTGTGCGCGTGTTTGTGCGTGCTCTCGTTACACTCTCTGAGCGCTTATAATTTACATCACTTAATGGCAAGCTGCAAATATGTAAGTATGTATGTAAATATGTAAATATGTATGTTCATATGCATAGAACACTTTTTGTGATAATTGTGTCTAGATAAGGGCTTCCGCGTGTTGCTTGCGTATCAATTGTCAGCGATCAAGTGGAGTAGTTCAATGTCCTGAATATGGTTGCCATGCATTTATTCTAGAAAATAAAAATTGAACACCTGTAAAGACTCTGAAATTATGTCAATCACCATTCATAGACATCGCAATCGAACTGCTTGGCATCAATCATGTCCAAAACTTCAACTTCCTGCTTCATGAGCGCATTCTGAGCGGCCATAATGTGCTTGCCCGGCGGCTTGCAGTGCCGCGTCATGATCCAAGCGCCAACTAAGGAAAGTAAAGGAAAATTTCATATGGCATTTGCTCTTGGATATTGATATTACTCACGATAATGGCCCCTTCGGTGCGCAATGCAGGTGATCATGACCACATAGGAGTCATATTCCACGGCCACGGGGAACATGGTAAAGCGATGAGGTCGAGTGGCTGCAAAGGGAAGCTGCTAAATCTTTATTGAAACATTTGAATTGTGCACTTACGTATAGGTTTCCTATGTGGCGAATTATCATAGGCTGTTTGGAGCATTTTTGCAATTTTTAGCATTATTTTTAACTATTTATTTAATGATTTTTCTTGCACTTACTGCTATTGCGACGCTTGACCTCAACGCCTCCAGTTTCATCCACGTAACGTATAACAGTCGAGCGGGTCATCACTTTTTTGGCAAATCTTTGAAACATAATCTGGATATAAACAATAATTTTTGATTATTTATTGCCTCACCTATTATCCAGCAGCAGCTCAAACTCATAGTAGCGTCCGCTATGCCGTTGATAGAGAAAATGCTGACACTCCAGCTGCGGTTCATCGTCGAATGGGTAGTGGGATTGCACATACCAAATGCCCAGAAACTAATGGAACAGAAAAATCATTCTAAAAACATTCTTAAGTGTCAGCTTCTAACCTTATCTAAATCAAATTTCTCAACAGGATTTATTACAGGACACGCGCCTGGGTACAGTTCAGACCAGCTGCAATCTCCCACAAAAAAATGAGTAAAATGAATAAAAAGTTTTCCTTTAGCTCCATTTCCAGCTAAATCTCTAGTCCAACTGCAACTTGGCTTGGATATTTTTTAATTCCCTTAATAATTAGATTTTATCTGCTTGATTTTCCATTACGAATTTTGCACCCACTCCAGCGAAAGCTTCGGCCGTCTCGTGTGGATTGCATTTGCGTGGCGCCCTCCGCGGGACACAATCCACTTGCGCGTACAGTGGCGCCATCTGTTGAGTGCTTTGCCATTGTTGCTTGGATTTTGTGTGTTTTTTGTCTGAGATGAATGAAAATCTGGTCACAATCTGTGCGTTGACAGTGGCGAGATTTTTGCGGTTCGAGAAATGACATTCCCCCACTCTCCCCAACATATTATTAAATTAATTAAATGTAAACCACAAATTGAGTTAAATGTGCAAAACTGCCCGCAGGACAGCAAAGGGAGAAGAGAGAGAGAGGAAGCACCATGTGGGAGAGAGAGTAGAGACCCCGTACCTGTGCAGATGGTGTATGGAAGTTTTTCTGTGGCAGGTGGGATTGAAGAGTTTGCCATCGAAGGTACGCAGAATGCTTGAGGATTAAGGGAAAGCAGCTCGAAAAATGCTCTAAAAATTATAATTACAAATTCAAATTGTTCAGAAATTGAGCACATATTTTTATTGGTTTTTTTGTAGAATTTACAGAGATTGAGAGACTCTGCTGTACATTATTACAAGAAACTCTCCGATCGCCTTTCGTTCGAATACATATTCATATTTTCATACATATGTACATACATATGTATGTATGTATGTAATTATGTAAATATGTATGTACAACCGCATAACTAGCGCAGATTTTGAATGGGCAGCCAACTATTTGGAAAAGCGAATTCATGGCGCATTTCTCTCGGTCTACCCCGCGGGGTCGTGGAATGAATGGATTGGCGCTGCCCCATGGATGGATGGATGGATGGATGGAATGGAATGGCTGCTTGGACCTGTTGTCGTTTGTGTGGCATGCAGCGTGTAGTAATTAAATTTAAAATATGTACCGCACATTTACCGGACATCTGAGCCAGGTGGCACTGCCCGTGGGTGGGCGCAGGCAAGGGATAATTTGATCAAAGGCAAACCATAAGCCAGCCGGCAAACTGGTAGCCTGATACCGAGAGCCAGAGAGCCGGCTGTGGGTTATTAAAGGCCATGAGTGCAGCTTTTTGGGCACATTTATGCTCCAGATCTACAGACAGTGGCGTCGTCCCTAAAGGGTATTTGCACAGATAATTCTTCATATCCTGAATCGTATTTAAGTGCGACATTAAATATGTTAAGTATGTAGTTTAAATATACATTTGTATGGCTGATGAGCCTATTATTTAATGCGGCTGTTCCCCCTTGTGGCCCCTGTCACTGTGGTGCGCAAACCACAGAACCGAAAAGGGTGACACGTGAGATGAGAGCGTGAGACAGAAGAGATTTTTGGAACTATGATAGAGGTACAATCAATGAGGGATTTGTTGAGAGTTCTTCAAGGAAGGAATTGATTTTTTCTAGAAATTTTTTTGAGGTGATGATTGCCTAGGAATTGCCTCCCACAGCAACTCCTGTTCCCACTCACGAGCTGTCGTGTCGTGTCACGTTTGCATATCCAATAAAAATCTCTCTCTCTCTGCACACAATTCAATCATTTTTGCGATTTTAAGTGCTCGAATATTTTGCGGTTATTCATTCGCTTTATGGGCAATGTATTTTGTTCAATGTAATTTGATTTCCACAAAAAATCAGAGCAGAGTGCTGCACATCCTGGCCACAGGACAGCACATGTGCGAGTGCGTGTGTGTGGCTACTTAATTAAGTGGCTACCTTTAAAACCTGCCACCAAAATTGAATTAATTTCGATTATTATTGTAGTTCCATTTGGGTTTATTTGGGTGCAGTGCACCCGTCTGCGGCAATCAACAGATGACATAAAAAAGGACTAGGAAGCCGGAAGGGGGGTGGTCCGGGGATGATAACACTAAACTGTCGGCTAAATAACATCCGAGTGGAGGAAAGCAATAGCCACAGTAGCAGCAGCAGGCGGCACTTGCAACATCAAGTGGGTGGAGACACACTCGGACGACCTTTAACCCAAGCGAACTCGTGGGAGTCGAGATATGTGGGGGGAAGGGTGTAGCAGTGGGGGAAGGGAAAGGGAAAGAAGCTTCCCAGAATGCGTGGGAATTGCAAAACATGACGCAATTTGTGCTTGCCTTTGTTCTCGTTGCCCCTTCCGTTCCCGTTGTCTCTGCCTCTGCTGTGCCCCCTTTTTGCATGCCATTCTCCTAGGATATTAAGAGCTGTTTCTCTTCTTTTACATTGGCAAAAACAGATGGGGGGATGGGGAGATGGCAGCGCTGGGAGAGAGCTTTAATTGAAGAGCGAGCATCAATCTGCGAGAGCGTTAAATTACTTCGCTTTATGTGATCAAAGGAAGGTACACCAAGGGCCTGCAAACAAATATTTGCGATAATTGTTTATTGTTTAGTTCAAAAGCAAAGTGCCAAGTGAAACCAAAACGAGAGGAAACATCAACATAATAAACCAATCAAATAACATAAACATCCAATACAGGGGATCACTTTCAGTTATTGTTGTCGCCATTCCGTTAAAGTAAATGTAAACATTTTGGACATTTGATTCCCCTTCCTTGTGCTGATATTGCATTACGTGCACCCGGTCGGTCTTTGATTCGCAAAGCTGTTTACGCAGGTGCTCGATGGACGCAGAGAGTAGGAGAGCGCGTGGGACAGAGCGAGAAGCAGAGAGCGAGGAACGGAGAGCGAGGAACGGAGCGCGAGAACCAGCGCGCAGCTTTCAGTGCGGCTTGCGGCTTTAGCTTTGGGATCAGTGTGTGTGCGTGGGTGTATGTATGTGTGGCTCTATCGAGCTTGCACTTCTATGAAGATCTACAAGAAAAGACAGTCGGAAAGTGAGAGCTAAGCCTGAAGGAGTAGTGGAGATTTAGTAATAAAAATAAAATCTTTTGACGGTGAAGATCTGTGAATTGTAAGTACAATATTGCAAACAAAATTAAGTCTGTTAGGAAAGTACCTAAACCAAGATCTTTAAAGCTTAAATCCCGCTTTACAATGCAACAAACTCCAATTAGTCTGTACTGGAAATTGTTCTGACATGTCCACATTCCTGTCCAAAAATGTTCTCAATTTTCTTACTGCACTTTTCTCTCATCTTTCCTTCCATTTATTCATCAAAAATTCTACCCAATCACCTGCCACCTGATAAAAGTCATTCACAGTCAGTCATGGCACAAAGTTTTTTCTATTCCATATTTTATTTTGATATTGCCATCCTGGACAAATTTATTTATTTAGCACATTGTTTTTCGCACTCCTCCCCCCCACACGCTGCTCTGCGAGGCATCAGTTGGCCCCGAACTGAAAACAGAACAAGGAAAGGAAAGGAAAGGAAAGAACAATAACCACTTGGGGCAGACAACAAAGGCAGTCAGGGGGGAGGGAGGGAGTGAGCCCTCGAAGAGTATTTTGATTTGTGAAATGCTCGTAAGTATTGTCGTTTTTTTCGGTGCTGACTCTGGCTGCTAGAAATTTCTTAAATTTTTTATGGCGCATAACCTGTCTGGCACACATGTGCAACCTCTCTCCTCGCTGTGCATCGTACCACCCACAAGCCAGTTTCCTGCAAAGGCTCAAAGTTACACGACGAAGACGTTGGGGCCTTGTTGGCAACGCTTATTGCATTATCCTCGGCTAGAGACAGTCTCGGAGGCAGGAGCCAGAGTGTGGGAGCCAGCCAGAGTCGTGTGCGTGCCCAGCTGGTTCTAGGGGAATGGGGGATTGGATATGGCAGGGACAGGGACAGGGACTGTGTAACAGGAAGATATATCCGCGCCAACTGCCGCAGCTGATGCCACTTTTGGCTCGTGGCAGCCGCGAGCTGTTTGCCTGTTTGTTGTTATGCCGGTTAGGGCGTTGGAGAAGGGATATCCAGGGTGGAAGCCACCAAACTGTAAGGAAAATCATATTACTCGTGGGAGAACATAACGAAGATTTCGTATACTCTGCAGGGAGATCTTTGAAGAGATCTTCTTAATGGAATATCACTAGGGAAGTTTATGGAAAGATTTTGCACATTTTGAAACAATTTCTCCCTAAAGTTTCCTTCGTTTATGTTTGCTCCCAACTATTCCTCCACTCTTAATAACATTCTTGAGTAAATTCCCATCCGTTTGCTCACTTATCCGCATATGGGATATCCCCCGGCTCTAGAGAGTGCCTGAAAAATATGAAAATTGGCACGACTTTAGCTTCAGCGCCCCCCCACCCACGCACCTTATGCAGCCTCCCGTTTGGCTGCCAAGAAATGTTAATACCGAAAAAAGCGAACCATTTGCCGCAATGAAAATCGCGTAAATTTCATACTGATTGTAAGTGTCGCCTCGCCGTTTTCTTGACGCTGCCACAGAAGCACCGAAAGCTGGACGAAGGCACTAGAAATGGGAGATGGCAAAGGACATAAATGGTGGCTGGCAGAGAGGGAGATGGAAAGGAGATGGAGCTGGAGATTGCTGGACGAGTTGTAGACGGACGGAACTGCCATTCCGCCGTCTGTTTGCTCCCCCTTCCTGTTTGGGCCAAAACTCTGGTGTTTGGCTGTCGCCTGCAGATTGTCAGCATTGTCACAATTGCAATTTTAAGGATGGAACGGGCCGTGACATGGTATGAGATTCGCTGATTTGGTTTGCCATTTCAGCAGAGGGGAGGCCGGGCAGCAGCGCAGCGGCAGCATTTGCAACATTTTTGCGGGCATTTACCATAAGTATTCGTGGAAGTAACAGTCGAACCCGAGCCAAAAACGTCATTCGATGAGAGCGTTAATAGGCGACCGAGACGACGAGACGCGACGCGACGCGACCAATACGCGTACCAGCTGCTAAATCTTTCAAATTACAAAAGTTTTTCTTGTGCACATTTGGTGGACTTTCTATGCTTTTCCCTTCTTTTCTTTGTGGTGTTTTATGTGTAAATGTTGTACATATCCTGGGGGTGTTTACAGCTTGGGTTGCGTGCAAAGGGTTGCTGCAGGAACAAGAGGGAATCATGTCATAATTTGATAAAGACCAAAGCGAGCAACGTCCCACTTCAATTGATAAATTGAGCAACGAATCTTAGGGCAATCCGCTATGTTAAGCGTAACAGCAGCTGTAGCGTGGCAACAGAATGTTAGCGATCGCTTTAGCTTGAACAGTCTGTCAGCACTGCAGCTACAACAGACTAGCACACTGTTAGCGTTGCATGTACCTGGACTGCTGTTAGCACTACAGCCGGAACAGACTGTTAGCTCTCCAGCTACAACAGAAAAACACACTGTTAGCGTTGCATGTACCTGGACTGCTGTTAGCACTACAGCCGAAACAGACTGTTAGCTCTCCAGCTACAACAGAAAAACACACTGTTAGCGTTGCATGTACGCGCACTGTTACCACTACAGCCGAAACAGACCGTTAGCTCTCCAGCTACGCTTCTCGCTCTCACGCCGCCGCTTGCTCTGCCGCCGACGATGCTCGCTCTCTGGCTACAACAACGATCCACGCGGCGCTCAGGCAGCTTTAGCTTGCAAGCTAATGGGAGGGACTCCAATTCCACCCCGCCCGTTGCAACCGGACAGCCTTGTTTGTGTATAACGTGCAAATAAACAGCTACACATGCACATACCTGCATCTCCATTTCTCGCTGCGCTCATCTTTGGGCACCGCAACTCCACGCTCCGCACTGCTTCAAACACACTCCAAATACAACTTTAATATTTGCCGCTCATCTATCTAAGTACCGCTATTCTCTTTCATATTCTTTGATATATTTCTCATCGCTTACCAGTCATGCTCTCTGTCCCCCTCTGTTTCGCTGCTCTCTTTTCGCTGGATAATGTTTGTTTGACTTCTGTCGCAGTCTGATTAAAAAATAATTTCGCAAAAATATTGAATCACGTCGCGCAGCCGAGTCAAAGTGAACATTTGTAGAGGAACATTTCTTGTTCGGAATTGGAAGACGGATGGCATTTTTTTGATGGCCGAGAATCAAGTTTGTTTTTACGTGCCATGTACGCGGCGCTGCTCAAGCTCCGGCTCCTTCCCCTGCTCCTTCTCCTTCTCCTGGTCTTGTGGCCCTTCCTAGAACGTGGCAGACTTGGGCCTGGGGGATGTCAAAGGTCGGTCGCAGCTGCTGCAAATGGCTGGTGCTTTGCCGAAATGAGCGACCCCCCGCACAGCTCTGCGCTCGCTCTTCTCTCACTTTTGGCTATGAGAAATCGCTCGTCATTATCGACGCCTGCGAAAATCCGCTAGCTCAGACACACACACACACACACACTGATAGTCTCCTCCCCCACTCTTGCTACACAAAAGCGCCATAAATTATGTTAGTCCTACATACATGCATATAGATATCTGGAGCTGTGAAAAATCGTGCCCAAAAACTTTGACCCAAACCCACACCCGAGCGACGACACGGAGAGAAGTCGCAACTTATTGAAAATCACTTAGACACACATGTGACGCCCGCTCTCCCTCTCTCTCTCTCTCTCCCAGTTCGTGAGCAAATTAAACTAGAAGAGAGATGGGAGCTGGAAGTGGGAGCTGGAGATGGGAGCTGGAGATGGGAACTGGAGATGGGAACTGAAAACTAAAGGAATTTCTGGGCTATAATTTATGTTTTTGGGTTTTGAAGGCCTTTCCCCGAAAGGTTTTTGCGCAGAAAGTAAACAAATTCAGCTGCCCCCCAAACACTGGACTTGATAAACGGTCGCTGGGCTGGATCACAACCAAGAATTGTGCAGACAGAGCCCCAAAAGGCAGCTTAATAGACATGACCACTGGCTAAGACTGGCCGCCAGCATGTGACGACAAACTCATAATTTATGGCCACATATCCCGGCCAGACGCCCAGTGGGCTATCTCTTCCTGGGCTTAGTTTGTGCGCTGTCTGGGCTGGGGCATTGGCACTGTCAGAGTCGTCTGTAATTGTTTTCCTAATGGAACAGAGAGAGACCCCAAAAACATGACCGCACTTAAGTTGTCATTGGCGCAAGGAGGGCGTGGACAAATTTATGAGCAAGACCACAAAGGGAGCTAATCAAGACAAGACTTACCCGAACTGAAAACAACTTCAGCTTTTCATCAAAAAGAAATCACTTGAAATGCAACCCTGCTCCGAAAAACTATCTGTAGTGCAGCTATCGATTGTCCCTTATCGATAGACACTGACACAAGCGTCACAGCAAAAAACTCCGTCTCTGATCTCTGATTTGCCACCAAATTGAATTCTGTTTTACTTTTAGGCCCCGAATATCAAGCAAAGAAAAGTCTACAAAATGTTTCTCGACTATAACGGCAATCCCATAGACGTGACACCCGATAATGTGCAGGACTATGAATACGATAAGGTAAGTAAATGCAGAAAATTGCAAGCAGCTTCCTAATTTGTTTATTTTTATGCTGCCAAAGCACGGCATAATGCTGCTCACCTCGTCGGAAACTGAGGCTTATCTGCCACCCAAATGGCAAGGCACCATCTATGGCACCATGGAAATGCTCATCAACTACCGCGACAACTTTGATGTGAGTTTCAGTTTCCAGCGAAAGGTTTTTGTTTAATTCCAATGTAAAATTTCCCCACAGACCGATTCAGATCTGCTGAAATTCCACGCCTTGCAGGCCTACGAGCCGGAGCTAGTTTGCTGCAGGAATGTTGTCGTGGAGCTGACGGTGCTGCCCTCCGGCCAGAGCCTGTACAGCGATGCAGAGCTTGCTGTTTTCATAGTGCACCTGTTCAAGGCCGTTACCAATCCAGACGGCACCGAAACAATCGAGGCGAACACCACCTCGCTGCTCAGCAAGGAGATTGGCACGGAGCTGAAGTTCTGCCCACATGATAATCACTATCACATGCGTCTCATGCAGGAGGGCATCGATGTGGTCTACTTGGACGACCAGATCTACAGGAATGGCTCCATCTTTGTCGGCTTTCAGCATCAGCGTGTCTGCAGTCTGCTGCGCAATCTGGAGCCTCGCTGCGTGAGGAGCCTCTCGGGTCGCCCACTGCCGCCCACCCTGAGCAGATTCTGTCGCGGCTCAAACTAAAAGTGCTTCCAGATTCTTCAAATTTAGTTGCACACATTCAAATGGTTGTCTATTGATTGGTTTCTATAAATTTCAAGACTCCCCTGCACTCGTCTGGCGTATTTATTGTCTGGCCCTATCCGATGGAGACACATTAGTCGCAGTCGAATGGGCCAGCGTTTGTCTGGCGCATTTGTCGTCTGCTCTGCCAATTGATTTTTGCCAGGCTAATTCTTGTGGCGTTTCTAGAGGAAATGGCCAACAATTGAATTTGTGCGCTGGCTGTAATTGGAAGCTGCAATAGATATATTTTTAAGTCTTTTGTAGTTTTTCTTTAACTAAATTTAAGTTGGCTGCAGTTTGGGTGCTAAAGTCTGCCGCGAAGCCTTTTGGATCTGTTTTGGAACTCTACTTAAATCTTCCTTGGCAAGCAGATCTGTAATTGGCAGAGATTTCTTATCATTTAATAAATTTTCAAATATTACTCGCAAATTAGCAAAAACCTTGTGATATTTTTGCACAATATTCGCAACAAGTATCGATAGTCGATAGGCTTCAGCAAAATCTTTGGCATATTTCATGAAAATGCAATGCTAAAACTTATAAATAATATTTTAAAATTAATTCATTATTCATTGTAGATGCTTTAGTCGTTTGTTCCCAAATTCCCCTAACTTTTAATCACAAATACTAATTTTAGATGTGACCATTTGGCATTATTTTGTGCTGCCCTAACGCGTCTTTACTTTTTTCAAAAGCACTCGAGAAACTTTTGCGGCTGCATCTTTTTTCTGTTTAATTGGTAAGTAAATTTTAGACTTTAATTTCCAATTGTTGTCTGCTAGATTTGTGGCTCACAAATGCATTACTCTTGCAATCATTTTACATATTTTTTTTGTAGATTGTTTTAGCATGAATCAGTCGCCGTCGCACCGCGTTGAAAGCGCGCCCACAGATATGGAGCTGTTTGCCAATTTGTTTAGGTTTGAGCAACTGCAAACGAAGTACACTCCGCGCGTCTACTACAAGATGGAACTGAAGGGATTGTCCAGTTTTAATACCCCGGCTATACAGAAGTTGCCCGAGCTGAACCTAGATGATGAGCCGAAGGGGGAGGCCACGAACTGCGGCATTATGTCCATGGAGGGTGACTTGATGCCTTCGTTGCCGTCTATATCCAATGATGTGGACAACTAAGCACTCAACAATTTGGATGTCCAAGTCAATGAGGAACTCAACTCACTTTTCCATCACAATATAATTACATTTTCCAATCCTTAAACACAATAACAAAATCCGTTCCTTAAACTCTCAATAAATACGCTTACTTCATGGACTATGCAAAGTGTTCTTTTGTCGGAAAGTTTAAGACCTTCAGCTTAGCAGCCACAACCCACCAGCAGAGCCCCGCCCCTTGCTGCCGCACATTAGTATTCAAAACAAAATGTCATATATAATATTTTTGGGTGTTCCAGTGTCCAAATCCCCTTGGGCAACGCACTGCGTGACATCTTTGTTTGTGGTCGAACGGGCCCGTGACCGGGATCTGCTGTACCCAAAAAATAATCTCCTACCCTTCTTAGGAGCCAGCCCCTACCCCCCGCACCATCTATCCGGATTCGAAGGCGGACCCGCAGGCTATTTGATGGCTTTGCAATCGTTCCACTCGTTCCTCGGTCTGTGCCCGGAATATCTAATGGATGCGTGCAACTAATTGAGTTGCTGGCAAGAGGATTTCGTTGTGCTTCTTGAATTTGCAAATCCTTTTTTAAGGGATAAATGGCTTTTGTTGTTCCTAAGCCCCTTGACCAGGCTCAGTGCTTAATGAAGAGCACGGCATGCGAGAGGATTCCGTAGCAGGCACAAACAAAATTTCACGCAAAATCAAAAAGTTAAACAGAAAACTTTTCAGCGAGGGTCAACACAATAATTGTTGTGGGGATTGAGGGGAAAGCGTGTAAGAAAATTGTTTACAAAAGGCACTTCGGGCAGCCATGGATCCGCAGAGAGCAGCAGCAGCAGCAGGCCCATGAAAAAGAGCGAAAACACGCGGCCGACCGCAAGCCGCGGCCAACTAACGGAACTCAGGACGTATGAGAAACATGAGCGAAACGAAAAAGAGCGAGAGCGTATGAGCTGTGATCTCTGCTCGCCCTCTCACACGCACACACAAGTGCAGCAGAGCCGAAAATGGCACGCGGTCGCAAAGCTGTGAATCAGCGGCAGCGGCTGCGAGCAGAGGCCGCGGGCAGAGGCTGCGGGCAGAATCGGCCATCGCTGACCATGCAATAACTGCACGCTGGTGACTCATAAGACGCTGGACGAGTGCTTTGCCTTTCCCCTCGTAGAACGAACTCTTATAAGTGACCTGAAATTAAATCCCAGCCCAAAATCCTAAATAAAAGATAATTAATTCTGGATATTTTTTATTTAATTAATTGCTTTGGAAATTTTAAACATTTGATTTCATTTTCATTTCCTTTTCCTTTTCGGCGAGCATTTTCTCGCGCTCCAGTAAATTCTCTTCGGCCTCAGCCACCGCTTTCTCCTTCATCTTGACAAGCTTCTCGCGCTCGCGCACCTCCTGCTCCACCTTCCGCATCTGCTTAATGCGGCGCTCGACGCGGCTCTTTTTAGCCTTGAGAGCGTTGCGTTTCCCCTCAAACCACCGTTTCGCTTCCTGCACGCGGTTGCGCACTTCGGCGAGCTGGGACGCGTAATGGAGCGATAAGGTTTCCATCTGCAACTAAAGAAATGTTTAAAGGAATAATTTTGAATTGCTTATGATTGTTCCATGGAAAAAAGGCAAAGTGTGTGCCTATGACGGGGTGTTATTATTTGATTATATTCTAAGATTATGTATTAGTTTACGTTAATCATAAATTACTTAATTTCTACTTTCTTTCTAACTTACGATTTCAATTCTCATAATTTGGTTTTTATCCACGCGGCTGCTTTCTTTCGTCTTCCGGAAGCTCAATATTTTAAGTGTTGCATTGCATCGCCACGATCGACCCTCACAAATATACCAACTCCTTTTCAGTATGTACCGTAAATATACCAACGACATTTTTACACTCACTTTTACATTTCGTTAGTGATATTTTTCTGATGTTGAGGGGACTCCTCGCAAAGTTTCAAATCAAACCTCGAACCCACAAGCCGCAAATGAGCCTCGACAGCTGCCACCATCAATGCCCATCGACATCAAATAGTAGCAAAAAGTTGTTGCTGCTTTGTTGTTGTTGCCACAAATAGTTGTCAGTTGTTTGCCCTTTTTTTGTGCCTTTATGGAAGCGTAGATTCACCTGTTACCCACGCACCTGTTCAATAATTGATGTAAATCTGTCGGCACTGCGAAGTGTCACACTCCGGTTGTCATTTCCCCTTTTCCGTTTGTTGTTTTCCTGTTTTCCCTGTCCTGAGACTGCTCTGTTGAGTGCCTTGTTGATCCTTTTTATTCCTGTTTGGCGTGTTGTTGTTTCAACCTGCAACTTGTTCACAACTTTTGAGGGGCACTTGGCTAGTGGCAGTGGGGGAAAGAAAAAACCATCAGCCATTCCATGGAAACTTCACAGCTGCAAAGGGGAAGCTGGCGGCAGGACCTACGAACACAGTGGAGGCAGCCTATGGACACGGTAGGCAAGTTATGTCCTTTAAGCTCTTGGGGCATGATAAATAGCCAAGAGCTCAAGTGGCCCACCATCGTCGTAGTTGCAGGCCAAAAGGCTTCGCACCTTTTGGCCTTCTGCAAAACCAAAAAAAAACTCCACTCCACTCCAATCCAAGGCAAAGGCTCTGACTCTGCCCCTGGATAAGCCTCCGGAGAACGTAATGAAAATGAGATGAAAATTATTGCAACGTAAATCAGGCGCCCAGCTGGGACTTCCCCCGGTGGCTCCTGGTTATCCTGCTTCGGCTTTTGCCCCACATCCTTTTCCCTGCCTAAACGCTTCCAACTGCTTAATTTGGCTTTCATTGCTGCTGTTCGTTCTACTTCTATTTTTTTGCTCCTTCCTTTAGTTTTTCGTATCTTTTTTCGATTTCGCTGCGGCCTGACATGAATTATTTAACGATCTCCAGCTGCGTTGATGCGATTCCGGCCAAGGATGCCTCTAAATTAAAGCCCTAACAAGCTTAATGCAAAAGACAACCGCAAAAGGGGCAGCAGCAGCCTTCATTTAATGCAACAATGTGTGGGTCGGAACAATAAGCGATTCCCCAGCACCAGCCAGCAGTATTCCCATGCCCAAACCCATTTCAGAGTGTGTATTTCAGTGGCTGGGATTTAACTCTTTGGGCCAGCGTCGACTTTCCAATTTCAAGTGAAAAATCCCGCGAATGAACATGTAAACAACACAACACTGGACCCACCCATGAAAGCCAGGGGGGAGGAAGGAACGGACTGCCGACGAGGCAGGAAAAACAAAAGGAAAACTCACAAAATGCAAAGAAAAATCGACTAAGAATGATTTTGTGGTTGGTCGGGGATTGGAGTCGCAGCAGGGAGGACCTGTAAAGATATTAAATGAAAGCGGAGAACAGTAAAGAATTCAGTTTAAAATGTATTAAATTTATGGAAGAAATTTCAAAACAAATTTGCGTAAATAATTCTAGAAATAATTCTAGGAGAATTTTATTTTAGGAATTGGCACAAATTTGCTTTCTAATTTAGCTGAAAAATCAAAGCTACATTATGGTACAGATTTTATAATATTTAATAGATAGAATTCTAAAACTAATGCTAACTTTATTCCCGACCGATATACCCTTCGAATTTCCAACTTTTGCCACCCCTTTGGCTGAATACTCACTGAGCTAAATGAAAATCTCACCACGGGAGGTCGGCGCTTGGATCCGTATCTGCTGCAAACTGCAATGGCCCCCAAAAGTGTATTTGTATTTGTATTTGTATCTGTGTCTGTGTATCTGCAGTGCCAATGTGTCTGCGTGTGGCAAGCAGTTTGCAACAAACTGTATCCTAAACCCAAATAAAATTGCGCACCGCCGTTGCAACCGCTTGAAATATATTTTTGGCAATGAAAATAACACACCAAAAAAATAAAAATAAAAATAAAATGCACAAAAAAGCAACAAAAAGCTGTTATAATAAATGGAATGAAGCGCCAAAGCGTTGAGCTGCTGCAAGAGAATGTTGCAACAGAGTGCAGCCAGCGCATCCTTGCCCTGATAATCCCTGGGAAATTTGTCTAGCCTCGGAATGCTCCGCCGTAACTCCCTCCTCTAAGGCTGATGAATGACGTCGCTGCTGTGCAAATTATAAGAGCAATTTGCATTATACCTCCCTCACATCCCACACCCCTGAGTTCTGGATTAGTTGGGAGCTGCTACCAGATGCGTGGCGCTGCAAATTCCGCATGGATTTCCGAGCTAGTTATGGCGCTTAAGCGGGGCAGCCACTGGGGTCTTTGGGGGGTTAATGATGGCAAAGCAGTTGTCGGTTTCAGCGGGGGTTAGCGTTTCTGGATAACTGCGGGAATTGAGGGACTAAAAGTGATCTAAAAGAAAAGAAATCTACTATTTCCACACTCAAACCTGTCCGCAATTGATTTACAAGTCTGTTAAATAAATTCTTACAACAAAAACAATAAGAATTCTTCCCCCTTATAGTTCCAGCAGCCCTGCTGACATCATCAGCTGGAAAATTCCCCCATAAAAATGGGAACTTTTGCATTTAAACAATCATCTAATTGAAATCGGACGAGATCAAGCGAACCAAATGGAACCCACACCAGGGAACACCGACTTGGAATGCCATTCAATGCCATTCAGTGTCCTGTGTCCTGTTAGTTCCAACCCTCATGTATGCACAAATAATTGCAAATGCATAAATAAATTGATGGTGGATAGTCAGTTCAGTCAGTTCTGGCGCTGCTTTAAAGCATCATAAATTTTCAATGCGCCATTAGCATGATTTATGCCCATTTAATTTTTCATAACAATGGAAAAAAGCACAGCAAACGGGACACACACACACACAGGAGGACAAACAAGACACAGGGCGACAAGCATTAGCAGGACAATAGAACTAGGGAGGAGGTGGAGGTGCATAAAAAATGCCGTGAATGAGGCGACAAGCGGCAACATAATTGAATAGTAAAAGCGTTGCACTGAAATTAACCACCACAAAATGACGCAAATAATGTTAAATGTGTGTGTGGGGGGAGGAAAGGTCCAGCAGGGAGAGAGGCTGCCTGCCATGTACGGACGATTAAATTTCATTGAAATTGAATTACATTAAAAACAAGAAGAATAATGGATGGTTACTGCATGGCGAATTGATAAATACACTGCAGATTTCCAGCAGAGAGCGGCACCGTCGTGTGCACTGTGCGTGGGAGAGGAGATCTCGGGCAGCGCAGTCAGCGCACGTGCAGCGCAAGAGCTTCGTGTGTGGAGAGAGAGCAGCCGCAGCGGCAGAGAAAGAACTGCGTATGTGCACAATTGTGCATGGCTGCGGCAGCGGCAGAGAAGCAAGAAACGTTTTTGAGCAGAGAGCAAAGGTGCCAAGCAAAGCAAAGCTCTCTCGTTCGTTTACTCGCCCTCCCTGCTACAGCAAGGTGAAGATCCGTTGCTCTGCTGCCGCTGCGGCAGAGCAGCAAGAAACGTTTTTCGACTTTTGTCTCTGTTGGTCTCTTCGCACGTGGAAAGCAACGAAAAGGATAGCAAGCATCAGTGTTCCCTCTGGCAGTGTATGGAAAGAACTTGCGAAGAGAGAAAAAGTGCAAAAGGCAAACGTTTCGTTTCATTCAATGAGTCCAGGAAGGGGGAGAGTGGCCAGTCATGTCCAGCAACGAGTCTCGGACCCTGTCCGCGTCCTGCAGTGGCCCGGGACAATAGTGCACAAATTAACTTACAAAAGCTAAATAAAAATTGCCAACGCGGCAGCAGCACCAGACCAATGTGTCCTTGTGGGTGGGTTTGTTGTTGTCCTCGCCGGACGCATTTTCCTTTCATCTGTCTGCCATCTGCCTTCATTCCGGCTTAATGCTAAACAGCCTGTAGTTTACGGCTTTGCTCTTGTTTATGCCAACTTCTTATCGCGCTGATTGTCATCCAAGCCCGACCCCGACCCCAAGCCCGAAACCGAAAATGAGTTGCTTAAAAAGTAATTTGCGAATTTATTAAAAGTTTTCTGCCGCCTTTTGTCTGCCTTGGAAATACAATACTTTCCGCGCTCTCTCTCTCTCTCTGTGACTTTTACCCTATTTGGCTGCAAGGATACCCCCAGCAGGCGGCCAATTAGTTTTTCGCCTAATTCTTGAGGTGAAACACAAAATGTTTAAATTGAATTTTGCGGTTGAAAGTTGGTGGAGTGCAAAGAGGCAGAAGCTGTGGAGAGAGATATTAAATCTGTTGAATGGGGCCCTAATGTGGTAAGTGATTGGGTTTTCAATTACGAAAGAGAGATAATGTTCCACTTGGCAGAAAATGTATTTCTTCCAGTCTTAATTTCAGCGCCATCAAACCTCTTCTTTTCTTTATTTTCCGGCATTATCTTGTCTGTTTTTGTCTCTCATTTTCTTGAGCAAAACTGGCTTTAGTTTCTGGTGCGTAATCCCCGCAATTTCATAGGAGTTTCGAGCACAAATAAATCAGAAAGGAACTCGTCGCCACACGCCAAACAGCGGCAAGAACAACATAAATCTACTTGACGCAGCAGGACCCCAACTGCACCACAGACCTCAGCCCGACTGAGCCACTCAGCCAGGCTCCACTCCCCTTTCCCCACTGCCGCCACTCCGCACTTCCACTGTACCACTCAGCAGGCTCCTCCTCCAGTGGGTGAGATTTATGAAACAGTCAAGTATTTTCTATTTAAGTTAATAACAATCATAATAATGGCAACAGCGAAAATTGATGCAGCAAAAGAAGATGGAAACAACAGGAAAATAAAGGTTACTTGCTGTAGGTCGAAAGTTGGGATACACTGCCGGCAGCTACTTCATTTATTCTGATTAATATTCCAATTGAAGTAGAACCAGGCTACTCCATAAAACCTCAAAGTTCTTCCCTGATGCACTTACAAACCCTCTTTAAAATCGAACAACCCTCTTCAAGGGTATCCCAGCTGAGTGAAAGGCGCCCTCTGATGATGATGATGCTGTGCCCCACACTCCCATCCAACCTGATGATAGATGATGTATGATGTGCATATAAGCGCAAATAAACACAAGATTCGCTCTTGTCTACGAAAATAAGTTCCATTTTTTCCTGTTTCCTCCCCTCGATGCAGCGGGGGGTGTCCTTGAGTGGGGAAGTGCCTGGCGCTGCTTGCTCATAATAACCTGCTAGGTGTCCTGTGTGTGTGTGTGTGTGTGTGTGTTTGCTGGGGGTAAAAGTCTTTGCATATTTGAGCAGCTTGTTGTCTCATTGTGCTTTGTGCATTTCTATGACATTCGCTTAAAAATTCCATTACACTAAGCTCGAATTACACAAACAGCAGCAAAAGTCAAGGCAGAGGGTGCCCAAAAATGGAGAGTCGAATGCGTATGGGAATCTAGGTAAACATTCGCAGAACTGGCACACCTTTAGGTAACTTTCCCAGACAATAAATGGACCAACTGCAACCTCATTTCATTCCACATCATTATGCCCCCATGTGGGGTATCCGAAATCTTATTTCAGGCAGCGTTGAGCAGCAGAAAAATATCAGCAGCTATAAATATGAAATATTTTCCCCCAAAATATCATTTCACTTTTCATTAAACTGCAAAGAGCACTCGAGCAGCTGTCAGACTGTGATTTTGAACAGCCTTCGGGCCGCACTTACCCAACACCTTGAGATATTTTCAGAGCATCCGAGCAGAACTTGCCACAGAATGGGCTGTGTGTGGATTCGTGGTAACTTTGTAATCAAATTAGAGGAGGATATTTGTGTATTTAGCAACAAGTTGAACAACAAATTTCCATAGTTTCCATGAAGTTCAGCCCCCGAATCCAACTCCAACTGCGACGAGGGTCGTTGGCCAGCCGCCGGCTATTCTTTGGCATGACCAAAATCTTTGATTTTTCCTGGAATGCGAGTCAAAGAGCAGTCGGATGTTCCGCTGGACTGGGGTTAGCCACAGGGCACATCCTCTGCCACTCAGAGCCATTAAATTTTTAATCATCTTTGGCAACGGCCATGGCTGTTGTTCAGTTCCCAAACATAACTGTCAATAGCAATTAGTGGTAGAGTTTTGTGAATTTTGTCTCTGCATAACTCTGCTTGGGCAGTGGCAGAGGCTTGAGGATGTTTTGGGGGTGGGTCAAGACAAGTCAATTATGCCCGAGGCGTGACTGTACTTGTGTACATAAATTTAATTACAGCTCCTTGGCACACTATCAAAAAGAGTTGCTGAATGTTAAATCTTTGTAAACAAAACTGTAATTTATTTATTAAATTACAGAGCAAAACATTTAGATTTTTGTGTAGCTGTTCCAAAGCGGCTTCAGGCGAAATTCCATTAGGCATGTTTAATGACAACCAAATTGCGAGAGTGCGTTTGCCGCTTGCATGACTGCATTGGGGATCCGCAGCTGAGCGCAGCTAGGCAGCCAAAGAAGAGAGCACAGCTTCAAGAGAGCGCTTAGCAGGCAGCGAAGAGCGCAGCCTCGCTCGGCAGCGACGTCGCGTCGTAGACAACAAAGAGAGCGTAGCTTAAAGAGAGCGCTGAGCAGCACAAGCAGGTACCAAAGCTTAAGCTGGGCTGCCTCAGCATGGCATACAAGCTCGCAGCAACAAAATATGCAGCTGAAGGGCAATAAATGATGTGTGTAAAGCAGGAAAGAAAATAAATGTGAAGTGCACCAAGAATGAGCTTTAACTTTAAGGCGATTAAAGTAAGAATAAAGTTGGAAAGATAACCTCAGATTGTGCTGCTGCCCATCAAAAGATGAAAGCTCAAGCAAGACAAAGCCAATAGAAATGCCTAATTAGACAAAACTAAAGCAAGTTCAAGTCGGAAACAAAGCGGCTCAGTTAAAATAAGCTGGCAAGCCTTTAAGCTGCTGCCAGGCAGACAATGCCCCAAAGAGAACAGGAGAGGAGCAGAACTACACGTATTTATGTTTGCTGAGGTATCTGGCATTCTAGGTAATTTCCCTAATGCGATTTTCAGCACAAAACAAAGCGAGAGCGAGCGGAGTGGTCTTCCTGGCGATGGCCATAATTAACACACGCTGTCAGGCAGTCAGTGGAGAGTCTCCACTGAGGAGACGAGTGCCAGACAGGCGGCGGCTAACCAAACTGAAAGTTTCCTCATCTGCCAGATGGAGGTGGGGTTTGGGTGTGGAGGGATAGAACTTTCTTGGGCAAAATACACACATGACAATAATAATTATTGTCTTGATTATGCTCCTGTGCATGTTTTACTCGGCCAAGTTTGCCATTTAGCCAAATTGCCAGACATTTGTCTTGCTGCTGTCTGCGTCTGGGGCTCAGATCCCAGGGCCAGGCCACACCCCTGCTTATATCAAATTTATCTCTGGCATTTTTATACGACTGACTGCTGTCGTCTCTCTGGTCTTCACCTTGAACGTGGCACCTGCAGCCAGGCAGCCGTCTGGAGTTTCTCATGCTTAAGAGCCTTTCATTTAGCTTAATTAACTTATAACCATTTTTATGCTGGTTTATTTTGTTGATTAATAACCATCAGCAACGATTCCGGAGCGGGTTTATTTAAGAACTTTAAGAGCGAATTTCATGTGATTTATTTTGCAGCTAATCAAAGGACTCAATCAGGCCGTAAATGAAACGCTTCTCGTCCATCTCCAACTAATTTATTTAAAATGCTCATTCATGTCATGCCAAATTCTTAGCCATTCATCAAAAGTCAAAGCAAAAGGGGACATGGGTCAGTGTGTCCTTTGTGCTGGTTTGACTTGACCTGACCCTCATCGTATTCGTCTTGGTCTGCCCTTTTCGAAGCTCTGCAATTAATATTGAAAAGCTCAAGGAACCCCCCAGCAAGGAATTCACATCAGGATAAGGCGAAAGGAATAAAGCAACGAATGACTCAATGACTGAATGGCCATTCGAATCAAGATGATGATGGAGCTGCTGAAAGCGAGCGTGTGACAAATGTCCGTCCTCTGCGCTCCCGTCCAAAAAGATTTTCCAAACTCAGACAAAACATTTCCCTGCAAACTCGCGCAGCGTGCGGTAATGGTCGTGTAATTAATTGAACTCCTCGCTGATAGTTCCTGCCCAAAGTATCCTTTGAAGTCGAAATGTGAGTTTTAGAAAATGGAAAATGTTGCGTCGATTTTTCGTTAGACTTTGCAGCGGAAACTTTGTTGGCCTGGAACCAGGGAATCTTTGTTGAATGGGAGATTGAATGTTTGAATATTCCAAAAAAAAACTGGGTTAGAAGTCTGGCTTTAAGCATTTACTTGTTAATGCTCTCCTTCATATAGCTTTCAGTTCTCAAACGATATTCCTGCCCCTTCGTTAATTTGTTTAAATATTTTTCCGTCTCTTTTTTATCCAACGAAGTCTGAAAATCTTACCCATGGTTTTTCCGAGGGTTTTATCATTAATTTCCAAACATTTTGCCGCACTTTCGAAGCACATTCCATCGCACCCACCATTTTTGTAGCTTTTCTTGTATCCTTTTTATACCCGGTACTCGAATAGTAAATAGGGTATATTGTATTTGTATATATATTCTTGATCAGCATCAATAGACGAGTCGATAGAGCCATGTCTGTCTGTCTGTCCGTCCGTCCGTCCGTCCGTCCGTCCGTCTTGTTTGTCGGCTAGTCCTCAAGGACTATGAGAGCTAGAGCCACCAAATTTTGGCACCAGACTGCTGTATGTTCACACTGAAACCAGTGTATTTCAAAAATTAGGCCCGCCCCCCAAATCTACAATTTTTGAAGATAAAAAGAAAACTAAAAACGGGCGAAAACCTCCCAAAATCAGATCACCAGGTCTACGGCAATTTTGAAGATAACAGAAAACTAAATTTTTCAGTCGCCAAGTAACTAAAATGAATTGCGGTTTAATAGCATGCCGCTTTTGACACAGTGAAAAAACATGGAAACCAGTTACCTTCTACTGATGGCTCTGTTCGCCTGGTACTGTTCGGTCAGGAGCGGCTGGAAATTTTCCAGTTTTGTCCTCCATTTCATTGAAGCAATTTCAAAGTTCTCAAAGTGGCGTCCCTAACACAGATCGGCCAATTCTCGAACTACGTTATTTGAGTTCCAGAAATGACCGTCTTCATCGCCTGATTACGAAAAGGTGCGCCACTGTCGGCAAAATATAGAGGTGACTGTCAAAATTCTTGACAAAAATTTGTTGAAAAAAAAAAACTAACAGGAGAGATTTTTTTTTTGTTGTTTTCAAACCTTTATTTGTAGTCCGTCCAGGATGTTAGCACGCCCCTCTTCACGATCGGTAAAATGTGGCCCACCGTGATGCTTTGCGACCAGTACAGGTGCAAGGACATTAAGGATAATGCCATTTTCACGTTGTTTTTCCATTTTTTCATCTGTGTCAAAAGGATATAGCTCAGCTGTTCCTGTTTCGAAAACCGACCATGTCAGGCCTCCTCGGGATCGGGAAAATGTCCCGGATCACTTCGGGTGCTAGGACATTAAGGATAATGCCATTTGAATATTGTTTTTCTTTATAATCCCCTTCAACGCTATAACTCGGCTGTTTCCTGTCGGATCAGGACATGGCATGCCTCCTGGCAAAGGTACGAGTCTCCTGTATCGCTTGAGTCCATCAAGGACCACAAGGACTGCAGGATATGGCTGTCCTACGCTATTTTGTAATTGGGAACTTTTCAGCCTGAAAGTATGCTATACTTTTGAGAACAAAAGCAGCCCCCAAAAGATACTTCAGTTTATTGGCCTCTGCCCCTGACACGTCTCTGACGCTTTTTTCACATTCTATCATTCACACTCTGCTTCTGCAGTATGCGGCCTCTGCCTCTGCCGCGAGTCTGCAGTGTGTGTTTCTAGGGGAGGGTGGCGAGCTAAAGGAGCGTGTTGGCGTGAGTAGTGTTGTTGATGTAGATGACAGATGAAGGAAAAATGTAAAACTTCACAAAACACAGTACTGAGTGCCGGGTGTAAAAGTTGTGACGCGTAAGAAGCGTCTCACACGTCCCTTCTCGTTGTTGCTTATGTTTATTATATATTTTAAGTTGCCATTTCCTTCCACACTCCTTCCTTTTCCTTCCTTCAGCGTCTTGCAGCTAATTGAACTTTTCAGCCGAGTTTAATAACCGTTGAGCTGTGAAAATTTGTCAGTCAGTTTTTGAGTTTCGCCATTATGTGGGCGTGGCGTGACTCTGCGAAAGTTGAAACGATGCCAGAGCTCCATGCTTAATGAGCTATAAGTATCTGAAAACTGTAGAGGCATTTGCATGATGATGTGGCAATCCCTCAGTCACCACCCCCCAGCCACTGCCACTGCCACTCGCTGTTGTTGTTGCTGCTGTTATGTATATCTGGCTGCCACTAAGCTTGCAACAAAGTTTTTGACAAACGACGACGATTGTCGGCGAGCAATGGCAATTAATTGTCGCTGCTCCTGGCTCCTCCTGATGAGACAGCAGAGATCCATGAGTAGCCCAGCAGCCAGCAGCTAGGAGAAATGAGAATCATGCCCGTCATGGCCATCACATTACGTCTCATTAGCGTTTTGAATGCATCGAGGATATCATTCATTTCCACCCGAAAATGAAAATGAACAGAATTCAAGTGATTTCCCAGTCAATGGTCAACACACAAAAAAAAAACATAAAAAGCGGCAAGTCATTGTGAAAAAAGTCATACACCCACAAAAACACAGAAAGGAAAAGTCAACCCTCAACAACATCAAAATTTACTCCAAAATAAAATAAAGGAAAAACCAGAATGAAACATGAGATTCCAGCACCGAAGCTTTATGTGCCCTTTTCGGTACATATTTGCTTACTGCTACCAGAAGTAGCAAAACTCACAAATAACTGTCAACTTTTGTTCTATTTGCATTCACTTTTTGTCGCTTTGCTTGTGTTTGGTGTTCCGGCTTGAGCCGAGACACGATCGTGTCGCACAACCTGTGATGCCAATTTAGCTACTTTCCCACTAGATCTAGCGTTTTTCTAGCATATGTTCACTGCGTGGCCCCGGTTTGGCTGTTCAAATCTGCGCACAACAACAAATAAACGAGCCACATTTAATCCAGCAAAAGTCTCTGTAGATGCGTTTGCATGCACATACAACAGAGACGAAGCTCAGAAACGTTTCTTGCTTCTCTGCCGCTGCGGCAGGCGATCAATTGTGAATGGGTCACATCCGAAGTTCCTTCTCTGCCGGTGCTCTGTTTCTCTGTGCAAGTGCCGAAGCCAAACGAAGCTTTTCGGCGTAAAGTTTACGCTGTACGCGTACCAACTGCGCTGCCCAAGATTTTTGCCTATGCACAGCGACACAATATGTGTAAATATGTATGTATGGAGAATCGATCTACATTGTAGATGATGCAATTCTTCATGTTACCACATCAACCCCTCACGTTACAAACATTTGCTAAAAATAAAAATATACTCTGCTAGGGTATATGTACATACAAAAAACTGGGGAAAATGTTTTTCAATTGAATTGATTTTGAATGCGCTCCGCTCCGTCTGACTTGTGTCTGTTGTTTGGTCCATTGAAAAGTGCGTACTTTTTCGTTCAATCTCCCTCTCTCTCCCCTGTCCTATCTTCCTGTCTGGTTGTGTGTCTGCCACGCCTATGGTAGCCACCCCCTTTTGATGGCGCGCGTCGCCCTGCCACAGCTGAGACCCCACCAACGATGCATTGATTGACTTTTGCGTTGACATTTGCGCTGGGTTATCACTTCTTTGGGGGATTCCCCGGCTGGTGCCCCCATTCTGTGCCCCACAATAAACGCATTATGTTGCCATTAGTTGAGTGCCAGAAGAGCCTTCCGCTTGTTTGCCAGCTTCCGCTTTCTGTCCCCGTCCATCTGTCTGTCTGTCAGTTTGTTTGTTTGCCTTTTACACAACAATGAGAACAAAAAATGTACACCCCCTGGAGGGGGCGTGACTATCAAGTGGAATCCCTGAAAAGTTTTGATGTCGTGAATTGTTAATTTAGTTAAATAGTTATTCAGTTTCTCATCAGATTCTAAGGGATGTACATTCAAGTTGATTGAATTTCCAGCTCATCACTGAGGAAGAGTGGCTGCTGCTGGAGCTCGAACAGCAGCAGCCACATTCCTCAGTAACGAGCACTCCGCGAGGAAGAAGAAGAAAGAAAGAAGATAAAGCATAAAAATGGTTTCCGCAAATAAATAAAACCATATTTACATATGTACATATATATGTACATATGTGCAATCAAAAAAAAAAATCAAATATATCGATATTTTTGCAGCAATACATATGTATGTATGTATGTGTGTATATGATTTTTGTATTCTATTTACATACATATGTATGTATGTACATATGTATTTTTATTAGCTTTTTTTAACCCCCCACTATCTAGCTTTCCAGAGGGAATTCTTAGTTTTATTGGTTTAGAGGGGATTTTTTCCATATTTAAGAAAACTACAACAAAAAATAATTAATTTTCCTTTGGCTCTTTTAGAATTTTTGTTTATTTGCATATGTTTTTTTTGGTGAGTCAACTCAGCTCGATTTTTCTCAACATTTTTGGAACCGCTGCTGTACTTTGCCTCCGTCGGGCGGACGGCCGTGGAACACGTGTTCCTCTATGGCTATGTGTATATACATAAGTACATATGCATGGATGTGTGTGTTCACATTTACTCTAATGATAGAAGAGGACAAATATATTAATATATATTATGATACAAGTGTATCGGTTGAGGTTCCTTGGGAGATTTGTTGCAGGAAAGTGGGTTTTGTGGAGATGAAAACACCCGGAGTGGTTGAGGTTCAAAATAATTCTGATTCTATATTTCGTTTCTTGGTTTCCAACTAAATTACAATTTGCTGGCCTTGCTCTTTTGGCTGGCAGAGAATCTGCTTACTCCCCATTCCTCAATTAGAACGGATGTTTGGTTGCTGAGTCTGATGTTTGTTTGTGTAAGTTCTGCCGGTCCAACTTTGTTGCAGCATCGACGTTGTTGACGTTGGGGCCTACTTATGCTAGCCGCGGTGGTTTCGGCGGGGCGAGGGTGAGGATAGATGCTGAGGTGGTAACTCCTCCCCCCTCAGTCTGAGCTACCGACCATAACGGAGGGATGGTTGGTACGAAGGTGGGCGGTGATGTGGACGTGGGGTTTGAAGTAGTTGTTGCGTAAATGGTCGTCTTCCTTGAAAGGTATACGGTGCATATCGCACCCACCAGTAGTACTCGAGAGCTGCATACGTTGTTGTAGTCTGTATCGTCATTCCGGCTCGCATTCTTCCGATTTCCAAGTTAGTCTTGATGTCCTCCATCCTGAGTTCGTGGACCCCCAATTCTTGGGTTGTCCTGTTTTTTCTTCAAGAACGCTACCTGTGGAATCTCGAGCTTCATGTGTCCCACCTCTAGCTGCTCTACTGCCTCGTATTGATGTTGTTAACTACTGTTGCGCAATCGTTGAAAATTATCATCGCTGATCCGCTGAATATTTCTTCGTGTCCACAATCTGTTTGTATCCTCACCTTCTCGCCGTTGAAAATTGCTATATATCCTTTCTCCGGTTCGAAGATTTCCCCGCGAAGTCCTATATCTTTTGTCTCGCACTCCGTTGCCTCTCCGTTCACCAGATTTCTCAGACAACCTTCGTTGATTCTCTTTACGCTTTTGTCGTTTTACATGTATAAAGTTCCCTTTATTTGTTGACACTTGTCCTTATAATAATACATTTTGTTGTTATTATAAGCTACAAAATTAGGTGCTATTACAAATTCTGTCTTATTTATAGGTAATGGTAGTATTCTTTTCAGTAAATACATTTCTTTCTTAAAAATTGGTAGGCTTAGTGAAAATATTATGTGTCCGTACCATTCATTATGGCTTTCAGCTCTAAAAAAATTCGTACATGTGTTCTTCTGATAGTATTTGCACCCTTTGGTCTTCTAAATTCTGTGTAATTCTACGTGATTCTTCTTTATTTAATATGAATTTGGGGATTATTCCTACCCTTGCTAATAATAGGCTCTCCGTTACCTCGTTGAGGTTCATTGCTATCATGTCTATCGTGATCGAAATTCTGTCGATGTATTCTATTCTATAAATTCTTTTGTCCTCTTCTACGAATGTTTTACTTATTCCGTTTTTATAGCTGCTAATAAAAGAGTTCACCCTAACCTGTTCTTCGTTAATATGTTGCGTTAAATTTCTAAACATTATAATGAACCTATTGTCCATGTTCTGGCGTGTACCTATTTCTTCATTTAACCTTTTCTCCTCTTCCTGTACTCTTCTGATCTCTTGTTCTAATTTATCTGCGTCTTCTGCGTCTAGATTTCCTGTGATTGCTTTTACTACTGAACCTAATCCGTTAATCAATCCCTCCTACTTCTCTTCCTGGGAGATATCGTTTCCATTCTTCCTTTTACCAGATCTAATTTGTTTTGAAGTGCCCTGACTAAATCTTTTGTTTCGCTGTCTTCTTGTATAGTCTTGAGTGTTTGCTGTAAGTGGTCGACGCTCTTTACATATTCATCTAGTCGGACTATGTGTATGATGTTACGTGTGTATCTCTATATGTACTTATGTATTAGTAGGTATATGTATAGGTGTGTGCGTGGTGCGTGTGTCCTTAAGCGTTTATACTAGATTTAGTTTCCTTGTGTGTCCTTGTGCCCGTGAAATGGAGTGTGGTGTGCTGTGAAATGGTTTCTTCTTCGTCTATAGTTCTTTGATCGCCTTATGTGCGTCTTTTTATTTACTTTGTGGCCTACCTACCTACTACCTACACGCTGAAGCTAGTCACCGTACTGTGCGTTACAGTATCTGCGACCAATTGCGGACAGTCGTGTCTCCCTGGTAGCGCTTCCTTGTTCCATATTCCTGTCACCCCTACACTAGGCGTCCGCACTGTGCATTACAGTACTTCGCCCTACGCATGTGAGTGACTTGGAACTAGCAATTGACTCTTCACCTTTTATTTCATTTACTTTGTGTCTTTACCTACACGCTGAAGCTAGTCACAGTACTGTGCGTTACAGTATCTGTAACCAATTGCGGACAGCCGTGTCTCCCTGGTAGCATTTCCTTGTTCCATCCCCTGTCACTTTACACTAGGCGTCCGCACTGTGCATTACAGTACTTCGCCCTACGCATGTGAGTGACTTGGAACAAACTCGACTCTTTACTTTTGTCCTTGTCGCCCCTACACTAGGCGTCCGCACTGTGCGTTACAGTACTTTGCCCTACGCATGTGAGCGACTTGGATTACATCTCTTTAATTACATCGCCTCCCTCGCGGGTCTTGCCCCTCACCATTTTCGGTGTTTTATTCTTTTTTTTTTTTTTTTTTTTTTTTTTTTTCGTGCCGGCCCTGTCTCTATGCTGTGTGTGTGTCATCTTCGACCGTTCGATGCTCGACTCGACCCAACCGAGTGTTTGGCCTCGCTTCCGTCGAACCAAACCGAATCATTGGCACAATTACTCATGCACCCGATTCTATGATCGTATCGGCCCCTCGGCCTGACGTCAAGCCGACGGCAACTGCTCGACTCGCTGTCGAACCGCATCCGCTCGACCCCCACTCGGTCGAACCGCGGCCGATCGAACCGCAACAATCGAACCGCACGATCGAACCGCTCAAAATTTTTCCACGACACTTTTGCACTCTTTTCTCCTCACTCCCCTCTGACCATTTATTTGCATTATTCTGTTCGTTTTGGTCCGAATAACTCGAATCCACTGCCATGGCCAATGTACCATACTATCTCTCTTCTAATAATTGCCCATTTCACCGCTCACCATTGTATTGTTTCACTTTTCGTTCTCCCTTTGAGGGTTTCTTATGTTTTATTTCTTCTCCATTTCACGTCACTCTACTCACACGTACATATTTCCCCGATATCTCTCCTTACAGGGTTATTATTGTCACTACTTTCCACTGCATCTCCTGCGTGATTCTCTCTCGCTGTCTCGGTCCTCTAGTGTCCTAGTTCCTCCAGATTTCCGTCCTTTAACGAGAGTGTCCGACTGCGCCAGTTATGATACAAGTGTATCGGTTGAGGTTCCTTGGGAGATTTGTTGCAGGAAAGTGGGTTTTGTGGAGATGAAAACACCCGGAGTGGTTGAGGTTCAAAATAATTCTGATTCTATATTTCGTTTCTTGGTTTCCAACTAAATTACAATTTGCTGGCCTTGCTCTTTTGGCTGGCAGAGAATCTGCTTACTCCCCATTCCTCAATTAGAACGGATGTTTGGTTGCTGAGTCTGATGTTTGTTTGTGTAAGTTCTGCCGGTCCAACTTTGTTGCAGCATCGACGTTGTTGACGTTGGGGCCTACTTATGCTAGCCGCGGTGGTTTCGGCGGGGCGAGGGTGAGGATAGATGCTGAGGTGGTAACTCGCGCGGTGGTGGTCTGATCTATGTAAGCTCAGTAAATGCCCATTATTTAATAGACATACATACACAAACACATGTGCCTACATGTACATACATACATACATTTGTATTACATATGTATGTGCATATTTTTGCTTCAAGTCAAAGTTGTCAGCGACGGCGCTTTGCCTCTGCCAGCGCCGGTGACGTGGCTTGCGATCCTAATTGGCGGCTCCTGTCGGCAGCGCTGGCGCCATATATGCATCTGTGTGTGTTTGTTCTGTCTATATATCGACTCACATATTTATACACCACATACATATTTAAATGTCTATTTTCGAACTTTTTGTGTGTGGCAGCAGCGCTGCCGGCAGGGCCCTATCAGAAGCGCAAGCTTACGTCACCGGCGCTGGCAGAGGCAAAGCGCAGTCGCAAGCAACTTTGAGGAATGGCAAAAACATGCACATGTGTTTGTGTTCAAACACATTTATGTACATGTGTCCATTAAATATTGCGCATTTACTGAGCTTATATAGATCAGAGCACCAGATGTTCAGCTGTACATTACCTACGCCACGCGCGTTACTATATTTGTCCTCTTCTATCATTAGAGTAGAGTGAACACACACATCCATGCATATGTATGTACATATATACACATAGGCTTAGCGGAGCACGTGTTCCACGGCCGTGCGCCCGACGGAGGCAAAGTACAGCAGCGTTGGCAAAAATGGTAAGTAAAATCAAGCTGAATTGACTGCAAAAATGCAATGAAGCTAAAATTAAATTAATATTTTCTGCTGTAATGTTCTTAAATAACTTCTCGTTATGAGTACATAATAATATTTGTATTGTATCGATCAAAAAGTTGTCATTAAGCAATGCTCACTTGACAAACTCAGAATTCACGCTAAAAAGAAGCTGGGTCTGGCGGGAAAAAAGGAGCTGATGTGGCAGCACTGACGTGCAGTCAAATCAGTATATAAGCGGTGCTCTGCCGCCATTCTCCGGCAGTCGTTCAACGTCACGCTGCCCGACAGCACCTTTCTAGGAGCTCCGCTCCGAGCTAAGCGCAGAACCTTTCCTTTCCATTAGATATAAAAAATAATATTGGTAAATGAGGCTTGTGGCTGCTAAGCGGGCGTACTGCTGTGATGAGTAAACGTATCACAACGTTCCTTCTAGTTTCATTATGACATCGTGGTGCAAATCGCTGTGTTTTGTACAGGCAGACTGGGGCTATGCAGTGAACGTATACTGCTCTTTTTTCTTCCCACGTGTGCAACTGCAATCACCGCAATTGCTGCATCCTTTGCCCACAGCTGTGGGTCATAGTTGCTCCCTGAACCACTGTTCGCTCCTCTTTTTTTGCAAAGCTAGTTCCGGTTGGAACATTTTCCAGATATTCTTGAAACGTCTTGTTGTTACTCCTCGCTTCTTGGGGGTTAACGTGTTGTATTAGGGCTGGGCTCCTCCTCTCACGCTACCGGACGTGTGTTCGAGGAAGTTTTCTCGCTAGGGAAACTAATTATCCGTTGTCGCTGTCAGCAAATTTATCGTTAAACGCTAGGTGACAAGTTGAAGCCGAACTAATCTGCCACATCACTTCCCCATACTGGCTCCCGTACGGAGGCAGCGTGGCTGCTGGGGCATCTCACTAGCGGCGATGTTCTGATTTCACAATGTTAAATTTATTGAATAACATAATCTCCCTGAACATGGTGATCTTTCACAGAGTGAAGAACTCAAAAATGTATCTACCACAATGCCTCCTCTTCCAAGATTTTTCTGGTTGGAATAATGCTGCGATCAACTCCGAAACTCTTCACGTCGCTGATTAAATAATCATTTGGCAAATGTTGTGCCGCCCCTGCCCCCTGCTCTTGCCACACTTTCTGCACTTTATGACTACAACTACAATTGCCTTTGTGCTTTGGTCTCATGCAGCTTAAAATTAGTCCTACAATTAATACTAGTTCTAGTTAAAATGTTAAACACTAAATATAAGGCTAAGCCACTCGACTTTTCGCTGGAATTCATCGCCTCCAACAGCTCCAGTTTCATTGCAAAGATCTCCGCCAAGACTCTTTATGGTCTCCACACTGCAGATCAGCCAGAAATAGCAAATTTCGCTGTCGGTTAGGTTCAGGCACAATTCGGGGTATGTAACGCGAAGTGTCTTAAGGTCTTTGGTGCACGGACTGATCGAATGTGTCTGCACAGTTGGGGCTGCTTCGCCTTCGATCTGGTCTCGTTGATTTGAAATTTAGAAGAGTTTCTGCGGTGCTGCCAATGGCTGATTAAATAATCATTTGGCATCGTTTTCCTTTTCGCATTAAAAAACCGCAGCTCGCAAATGTTGTGCCGCCTCTGCCCCGTGCCCTTGCCACACTTTATGCACCGGAAATGCTTGTCGATTTGCAACAAATGGCCTCCGGATGTTGCCACATGGCGCACGTGGGCGAACAAAAAAAAGATGCGAGTATTTTTTTAACTCTGACATGTTTAGGGCAGTAATTGCCTGGCACGTAATTATTTTGTAGTTAAAATGGGCGCGGTCGTGGCAGCGGCAGCGGCACACACTGCCAGACGCACTCCCCTCCCCTGCCACACCGCACCACACGCCCAGTGCTGCACAGAGTCATGCATAATTTGGGTTTCAGAGTTTTGCAGCTAATTAAAAGCGCGTCGCCAGTGGAAAATTAGTCGCGGCAAAAAAAAGGGCTGCCAGACGTGCGCATTCGGTGGAGAGGCTTGGGGTTTGGATTCGTGAGGGTGGTGTGGGGAAGGAGTAGTGGCTCACAGGTGGCAAGTTGTGACTTTTCAATTAGCGGCACACACAGGTGCAGCGGATGCTTTGGGTTTTAGTTGGTGCCGCATTTACGTTTACGTTTACTATCGGGGCCAGCGACTCCTTGTTGATGACGACCACGGCTTGGTTTGTGGTTTGTTGTCGATGATTCCATATATCTCCGCCATTATCTCTTCAAACGTGCGAACCCTGCGGCCTCTTTTATTGTTCTGCGGCTGCTGCAGCACACGAGACACAACGACAGATTCGACAAATGCTAAACTTGCAGTTGGTTTCCCACTTTCCCCTTCACTTACGCTCGAAGAACCGCCGGAGCTTCGCTTGGTTGTTCATCATCACTTGGGAGATCCATCTCCATTTTCAATCACAGAAATCAAACGAATTAACGAACTCAAGCAAGAAATGTCTAGAATTGATGCCAGTGACCCTGCGCTTTGGGTTCTAGTTGGTGCCGCGTTGAAGTTTACTTTTGGCACGATATTTCCGCTGATAATTATGTGGCATACTTTTGGGCACACATCACGGAAACATGTTGAGAAATAAATAAAATGATGTAATGTGGTAAATGAGGTTTGTGGCTGCTAAACGGGCGTATTGCTGTGATGAGTAAACGTCTCACAACGTTCCTTCTCGTTCCACTTTGAAAGAAGAATGTTTGTTGATCCTCGAAAAAAGGCGCCCTACTTCCGCTGCTTCTCTTTGGGGGGTTGTTGCTCCTGGCAGTCATTTGCATCTCATTGACAACAAATCAAATGAAGCATTTATTTACCGAGTTTTTGGCTTCGCTTTCCAATAGAAAATACTTTTCCATTCGATATCTACTAACAAAGTTTCAGTAATTCAATTATTATCCCACTCTTTGCTCATTACAACAGCAAACATTCCCTCTGATTGCTGATTGTTAACTAAAATCCAACCAAAAATAACAATAACGAGAAGGGACGTGCGAGACGCTTCTTACGCGTCACAACTTTTATACCCGGCACTCAGTACTACATCTGCACTTTAGCGGTGTTTTGTCAAATTTTACATTTTTTCTTCGTCTGTCATCTACATCAACAACACTGCTCACTCCAACACGCTCCTTTAGCTCGCCACCCTCCCCTATAGACACACACTGCAGAGTCGTGGCAGAGGCAGAGATGTGTCAGGGGCAGAGGCCATAAACAGCGCGAAGCAGAGTGTGAATGCTGCGGGACGGGGTGGGTTTGGCCACTGCTAATTAATTTCTTCATTGTGGCTATAATAATGATCCAATCGTATCCCAATTTGGTGATCTGATAGATATCCCTACGGAATGGCGTTTTTAGTTTTCTTTTATCTTCAAAATTGTAGATTTGGGAGGTTTTCGCCCTTTTGCGGGCCGGAAGGGGGCGGGGCTCATTTTGAAATACTCTGGTTTCAGTGTGAGCATACAGAAGTCTGGTGCCAAAATTTGGTGGCTCTAGCTCTTATAGTCTCTGACGGACAGACGGACAGACGGACGGACGGACAGACATGGCTCAATCGACTCGGCTATTGATGCTGATCAAGAATATATATACTTTATGGGGTCGGAGACGTTTCCTTCTGTGCGTTACATACAATCGTTATCCGCACAAATACAATATACCCTATTTACTCTTCGAGTACCGGGTATAAAAATACAAGATCAATTAGATGATGGGAACATTGAGGTGTCGCAGCGCATCTTTGCCTGGTAACGTTCCTCCTCGGTGCTGTTCCCAAAAATGTAATCCTTGAAAATCCATATGTTGATCAGAATCAACAAGACGAGAAATAAGCAAGAATTAACACCAACTTGCTCTTCGGTTGAGTGCATCTCTTCGGTGTTCTCCAATGCTTCGAGCTCGTCGCTCATTGCTTGCAGCTCTGTCTGGACATCCATGAGTTGAGTTTCCAAACGATGGACGATATAAGGACGGACTTGCTGCTCCGGTACAATCTCCACATGCGTGTTTTTCGGGCGTCGTTTCTTGGGTGACTTGTCCGTCAATTCAATTACAATCTTCACTTTCAATTGAGAGTCGTCATCATCGGGCTGGGCATTGGCACTGCAGCCCATGAGCAATGAGGAGTCAATTGATTGTAGATCTAGTGGATCTTGGTGCACATGGTAAATATACTTACATTTGATGCAGCTCCGCCATAATTTTAGTTTTTATTTAATTTGTTAGTAAAAAATAAAATATACGAACTGTGCGACAGGCACGACTGGAATGACTTGCTTCCAAACATTAGAACTGTGCGACAGGCACTACTGGAGTGGAGTGTGGGGGCATGCTACAAATGTACAAGAAAACTGTTATATGGAATGGGGTGAATAGTACTCGAAATTGTGATATCAGAATGCATCAATGAAGCATTGGAAATTGTGTCTGAATATAAAATGAAATCTGATGTCTGCCGTTTTTGTATCCATCCGATGGACTCCTCCAACCAAATCCAAGCTTCTCTCTCTCTCTTTCCTTTCTTTCCTGAAAGTATATTTTCTCCCCCCACATTGCTTGTTGTTTGTTTCGTGGCTCATGGATGCTCTTCCTGTTCCTCCTGCCACACGGCATTTCCTTTCTTACTGCCATCGTTCGTTATTCGATTTCATTTGCAGACCAGGACCATAATTCGATTGCCCCATGTCTTAATGCCATAATCTCAAGGAAAGGACATGTGGCAACAATAATTTTTTTACAATTTGACTATAATAATTATCTGATCTGATCTAGATTGAACAATCTAGTAGATATGGTCATGTATCATATGTATCTACACCGACATACATACATATGTATGTACATATGTACATCTCTTCTTACGCCAACACGCTCCTTTAGCTCGCCACCCTCCCCTATAGACACACACTGCAGAGTCGCGGCAGAGGTAGCGGCAGAGGCAGAGGCAGTGACGTGTCGGAAGGGGGCGGGGCTTATTTTTGAAATACACTGGTTTCAGTGTGAGCATACAGCAGTCTGGATGCAAAATTTGGTGGCTCTAGCTCTTATAGTCTCTGAGAACTAGCCGACAAACAAGACGGACAGACGGACGGACAGACATGGCTCAATCGACTCGGCTATTGATGCTGATCAAGAATATATATACTTTATGGGGTCGGAGACGTTTCCTTCTGTGCGTTACATACATTCACTTTGTGCACAAATACAATATACCCTATTTACTCTTCGAGTACCGGGTATAAAAATAACTGTTTTAGCTGCGCTTTGTTGGTTTTATGTTCATAATTATGGCGTTGTTTTTATATTTATTTTTGCATTTGTAATTGCTACATTGTAAATACGTATTCAATATCAATAATTACAATTACACATAGACACACAGAAATGCGCATTTGCCACCCAAACAACCAGCATAAATGCTAGCCACATCGGGAATTGGGGTATATCTAGATATAAATATAGTTGTCTGCCTTTGAGTACAGTTCATAAGTGCGAAACCAAGAAAGAATATGCGAATTTGCATCCTTTCTTGGCTCGAAATTGAAGGAGTTTTTAGTCATATATGCCATGGCTGCTGGTGTCTATATCTATCGTGGGATTATATGTTTTATATTATATGTGCAGACTATTTTTGAACAACAACTAATTAATTAGGTTTACTGCTATAATTATTACAATTTAAATTACTATATGCACAATTTATTCACTTGTATTTAAACATATTCTAGAAGATACTTATGGCAGTAGGGGAGAAGCATTGCTGGGGCATGAAAGAGTTGAAGGAAAAAGATTTTTAATAAGTAATTTACCGCAGTTAAACTTCAGTAAAAACTTGCAAATTATTTGCCCCAACAATACACTTTCGCTCACCACATTGCAATAATTTAAATATGTATTTGTGGGTTATATTTTATGGTCTACTCGCTCATGTTCACATTTGCATAATTCATTTGAATATTGATATATAATATTTACACATTGGTGGATAAACATTTATTTATATTGAATGAATGAATCTTCTGCCCTAGCCTAAATCCTTTAAGCTTTATTCTATAGCTAAAGCAGCGAGTGGGGTTATCTTCAACTGCATACTTGGAGGAACTTATCATACTTCACTTCTTGAACATGTACAATGATCACTGATCACTGATCATGATCACTTAATCTATAGAAAGCAGTTTCTTTAGTCAGAGTTTTGGTTAGAGAAAGATACAAAGAGAAAAAGAGAGAGAGTAAAAGTAGGGTGGTAATACGTCTATCACTAGCATAGAGCGCCCAGTTTCTTGGGGTTCAAATATATAGAAACGAAACCTTGTAATAATACAAATTAAAAGTAATCCTCACGCTCACTTTCAGTCTCAGTTTTGTGATCGAAACGGGGACTGGAATCAGCAACGAGTGAAATGTTTAACTGATTCTAGCGATCCTTTTCCTCCTACTCAAAATTCTCCACTCCGCCATTGTTGAAGCGTTCGCACCAGGCGAGCAGCTCGCGCACTTCACGGGCATACAACTGCTCCTGGGAGGGGGACTGCGACTGGTTCTGTATCTGCTTTTCCGACTGCATCTTGCCTAGCTGTCCCATGGACCCACCGCTCTGCAGGGGTCAGACATTGTGGCAGGGAGGCTGGCCGCTGCTGCCGCTGCCAGTGTTGCTCAACAGACTCCTCTCGCTGGCCACACTGCCTGGGGCGTAGATCAACTCGTTGGCCTCCTTCACATTGATGGACTCTTGGGGCATCTTGCGGCTGCCTCGAGTGCCCTGCCCGCGCCACGACTGATGGTGTGGCGAGGGCTGCAGCAGCTCGCTGGGATGCTGTGGCACAAGGGGCAGCAACTGTTGCTGCTGCAACGGCGGCTGCTGCTCATCGACCTTCACGTAAAGGCGCTCCATGTCGTCCAGGTCGCCATCGGCAGTGTGGTACAGCGCCTGCTCATCCTCGTGGGACATTAGCATGGCCATGGGCGAGGGAGAGCCACCGCAGCCAGAGTCGGCGAGGCCGTTGTAGCAGAAGGACGAACCATCCAGATCGAGCAGGTTCTGTTGGGTTTGGGTTTGGGTCTGGGTCTTGCTCTGATCCATCACCTGTCCAGCATTTGCGTTGATTACCTTGAAGCGTGCACTGTCCCTGCCGATGCTGCAGCCCGGTGGCAGCTGCTGCCGCCGCACGCTGGCAAATTGCGTGGAGTTCGGGGACGATTGCTTGGGCCCAGGCGCTGCCTCGTAGGTGTGACAATTGCTCAGCTTATTCTCGGTGATGTGCATGTGCATGTGCTTATCCTTGGGATAGTAAAACTGCTCCGAGTACACGGAGCGAGCGGGTCCCGTTTGGCTTGGATAGATCTCGCTGGTGGTCGACATTTGCTGATAGATGTTGCCAGGGGGAATCTGCTGTGGATGCTGCTGCTGATGCTGCTGCTGCTGTTGGTAGTGGGGATGCATGGGTCGCTGTAGGCCATAGCCAGTTCCTGGTCCAGCTCCAACTGTTCGCTGTTGATAACGTTGCTGCTGCTGCTGTAGTTGCTGTTGCTGTGGGCTCAGTATGGAGGATGTGGCGTAGGGCGCTGGCGAGGCATTGCCATGGCGTCCGTACTCGCTGGGCGCTTTACCAAAGCTGGACACTTCCGCATAGTCGGTGGGTATATTCGAGTACTCCCCCACGTACCTGCAAATGAACAGATAAAAACAAAATTTAACAAAAAACTCAGGCAACCCAGTTATTACTTGGCTTGTTTATTACAATATTTCCCCCAGCCCACAACCCACTGCCCTTCCCCCCGTTTGGTTATAAATTTGTCGGTCGCGTGGTTTGGGTGCACAAAATTTATGGCGTGGCGCGCGGCGGAAATTTGCATTTTTCGTCTGAAGTCCGGCGGTGCGCTTCCATGTGGAAAAATGTGCATTTATTTTCAGCATTTTCATACGGGCCAAGATCAGGTGAGAGAAAATAGTGAATGGTTTCCGCCTAGACTAAAGCAATCCTTACATATCCATTAAATAAATGACCAGCTTAAAAAAGAGGAGCGCGAGCAGCAAGGTGCAAAATGTTTCGAGCAGGAATTTCACAATTCTACCAAACCCCCCACAGACCCACATCCTTTTAGCCCTTTGCCCCGTCCATTCGCACATTTTTAGCATTATTTTCGTATTTAAATACTGAAAGCGGATTAACCTGACGGCAGACGAACCCCAAAGAGAGGCAAAAAAATGATTTTAAAACTCTGAAAAGCTTGTAAAAATATACGGCACATTGATGGAGTTGCCATGGCAGCGTGGCAGAGAGAGAGAGAGGAGAGAGAGAGAGCTTTTAATGCCCTTAATGAGTGGCGGAGCCAGGGCATAAAAGTTGTGCCTTCTGCAGCCGAATGTCTATGGCATATCTAGTAATGAGCTTGTCAAAAATAGGGTAAAACATTTAAAACTTGCTAAGCGAATTATGTTTGATAAATCTATTTGTGAGGTGAAGCACAAGGAAAGGGAGTGGAAATATGGATGTGACTGGCAGCACTTCTATGCCACGATTTCATCATTTCTTCTCTGTGAATTTTAATCTAGAGACTGCCTAGAAACATCACCCAATAGTTTTCCCAGTATACAGCAATCCGATCTATACAAAATCCACTCCTTTTTTACGCTTTATCCACAGACTGCTGTCTGCTCTTGCCCACATATGACACTCATTATTATCTGATTACTTTTGATTGTTATGGTTATTATTTTGTTGCAATTATTATTAATATTTGTATTAAATTGCCTGCAGCGCACACACACACGGACAGAGAGACTGAAACTCATTTTCAATTTGCGTTTTTAATGGCTAATTAAGTGTGCAAAAATAATTATAATTATCTGGGTTCTCCTCTGGGATTCTGGCATTTATTTACAGTAGTCGCTGAGCAAAAATATACATTTCCATTTAATATTTGAGCAGCCAGCCACCGTATTAAATGTTTTCCTTTTCCTTTTTTATTTATTTAAATAAACGAATGCTTGCGTTTTTTTATTTTTGGCATGACTCTTTAGCTTTTGATGCTTGATTGGCATTTAATTGCAATTTTATTGGACAGCAGCTGCTGTTGCCGGCAAATGCTGCATTTAAATTTTAAATTTTACTTTGTTTTTAGCAGGAATTGTTTTTTATGCATTTTTAGTAAGTCTGCCATGATAAAGTGATTAAGAAGTGGTTCAAAAAGTGCCAGAAAAGGGTGGAAGGGAGTCTCCCAAATGTAAGTACATTTTTTACATTTTCTCTTTTGCATTTTTTTGATTCTTTAAAAAACATTTAAATTTCCCCTTTTACTTTTTAAAATATATTTATAGCCTTTCCTGCCTTTCCCTCAATTTTACGTATAATTTGCGGCCAACACAAAATTAGCCGCAAATAAATAACAATTACGTTTCGATGCCAGAAACATTGCGCCCAACAGCAGCAGCAGCAGCAGCCCCCAAAAACAATATTTTGCTGCATTTGCCAGCGGCCAGACAAATAAATTAGATTGCCGCTGGTTGCTGCCAGCTAACTGGATTCAACTTTGATTTGAACCCTTCAGGCTCCACCCCTCAGGCCAGCCAATTTCACCACAAAACTAATTACAAATGCGTGGGTTAAATTATGCGAAACATATTTTATTCCAGACACTCCTCAGACGATTCCGAAACTTAAAGTCGCGCTTAAAGAGGAGTCCTTAAAGTGCAGTCCTTTGTGGCCTTTGATAATTACATTGTTCACGGGCACAGAACTCCACTGGGCATTGGCCCAAAAATCAACATAAATAGCCTGGCCAACATTTCTATTCCTAACTTGATTTTCCCACCGGCCCCAAAAGGGAAAGCAAACAAAAAAAAGTCGCTGCAAAAACTATGTGTGTCTGGAGCGGTTAGTCTTTTTGGGGGAACATTTTTTCTGCTTTTTTTTGTACTCGCCGCGGCAGAAAAATGCAATTTCACAGTTTGGTGAATTTTTATTGTCGTCGCTTTGAGCTGCCTGCCAGGTTGTTGTTGGTTGGCCGTTACCCTTGGACTTTAAGCGGGGTATTAACGAATGAAGGTGGAGTTTGATGTGGCTTTGAGGGAGCAAAGAAAGGACCTAAAGAAGAATCACATTTAAGCAGAGGTGGCACAGCGCAGTCGGCGCACTCCCAGCGTAAAAGCTTCGTGTGGCAGCGGCAGAGAAAGAACCTCGTATTGCTCGACTGCAGCAGCGGCAGTGGAGCAAGAAACGTTTTTGATCCGAGAGCGCAAAGGTGCCAAAGAAAGCTCGCGCTCTTTTGTGTACTCTCCCACTCTCCCATGGTAAAGATCCGTTGCTCTGCTGCCGCAGCGGCAGAGAAGCAAGAAACGTTTTTCGACTTCTTTTATGTACTTTTATGTATGCACCAACACGTGCGAGTACATGCAAGCCAACCCAAGCATTAAACCCCAAAACTGCCCCTACAAAGTGTATTCCCAAGTTCGTTTCAAGTATTTTTTCACTGAGTTTTTCTTCCCATTCCTTAACGTTCTCCCCCAATTTGCTGGATTGGTTTTTATTCGTTGGAAAAACTTACCGCTGCTGATTGCGTTCACTGCCATGTCCTCCATGAATGTCATCGACGCCGCTGATGCCGCTGGCAGCACCGACGCCGCCAGGGCCTCCCGCACCGGCAACACCGACAGTCCCCGGACTCACAGCACCGCAGACAGGCGCATAGTCGGCGATGTGATCCTTCTGCATCTCGAGTGAGTCGCCGCTGGGCGAGGGTCGCCACACCATGCCGCCCGTGGATGCATCCAGCCAGTAGCCGTTCCCAGTCCGTGTCGATAGACTCGGCATTTTGAGCACGTCGTTCGTGTGATTGCCTGCAGGTGGAAAAAAGACGGCAAGGGAATGAGCACAAAAAGAAGACAGTCGGTCAGAGCAATTAAATGTTGTGCAACAAATTGTGGGGTGCAGGATAAATTGCAGTCCGCAAATTAAACAAAAACATACAAAAAGGAGATGAGATGGTGTGGTGGGCAATGGCATAGACATGATTGTGTTCCCGAAAAGAATATCGAGAGGAGTCTGTCGATTTGTTGGTGATTTTTGGGGGAGAATTTGGAGGGGATTTGGACAGGAAAAATAACTTAGGTAATACTTTTCTGTGACCTATCTTTAAGCGTATACTTTGGGACCTTTTGGACGGTATTTTCCCAACATTTTATCCACAATTTTCCCCTTCATTCAATATGGGAAATCGATGGCTGGAACATTCCTGCCACTTAACCCCGTGGATTAATTCCCTCCGCTATAAATTGAGCGCATTAAAATAATATTATCCCCTTTTTTGGGGTATCGTTTCCCTCATTCCTTGGCTGGCAAAAAATCAAATAAATTATTGTCAATTTTCCACTCACAAAAACACAGCAACAGAAACAACAAAACAGCAGCAGAGGAGACAAATTGTGTTGCACAGATAAAAAATGCAACCAATTAAACTGTCCCCGGGTTATAACTGCGCATCAAGCGAGTGTTTTATGGCCTGCCACCTCCTGCCTCTGACTCTAGGAATCCTTTCTCCACAGTCGCCCAAATGCACGACTCCTGGCTGCAGTCTGCTGGCCCCTCACATTTGTGTCCTTTTTTTGCTGCAGGTGAGCAGCATTCAGTCAACTGTCGCACCTCTCCCTGATGCGCCCCTCGATGCTCCCCCTGCTGCTGCTTAGTTTATGGTAAATGGCGCCCCATGAATATGCAGCACTTTTTTCCGTGCTTTAGCATTTGGATTTTTGACTTGTTCCACACTGTTGTCGTGTGCCAGCGTTCTGCCAAATGGCTTGCATCATTGTCAGTTTTGTCAGGAGAATTAAAGCAGTCGCTTAGTCGCTTGCATTTGGGTGGGATTTGATGAGAAATTCGATTAAAACTCTGAATAGCGCTTGCTGGAAAGTTCTGCAAACATTTTCCTACATACAAATTAATTTGAAAGCAAATATTTCTCTCCAAAATATTCTTGAATTTACGAAATTGTATTTAGAAATTCATTTTGACACTCAAAGTCCTCTTTTCTTTACGTATTTTGATTGCGTTTTGTTTTACTTATAAATTTCGTTGGATATAAATATTTCTGCACAGAATATTCTTTCAATTTCTCCTAATTTAATTCATGACATTTATCCCTCATTCGTTCAGCTTTTCTCTGTGTATTTTCCCGTGCTCCCTTGCCTTTTGCTCTCAAATTCTAGCACTGTTTTCCGTGCCCATTGCACGGACAACCATTTAGGGGCTAACCCGCCAAACCAAAATGCCCAATTCCCCAGTCAACAGGCAGCACTTCGTGACTGTCTCCCTCCCTTGACTGCTCTCCCCCGTCTGTTCTCTCACCTCGTAATGTTGCTAATTTCAATTAGACCACAAGAGCCGCCCAAGCCCATGCCCTGCTCTAGCTCGACGTCTCCCTCCCTGTCTCCCTGTTCCATTTGGGCCATCTGCTGGCTGGTTTGGCCCACACACAGACACACACAACTTGTTGGTTAATAATGCACACAAAACTAAATGCATAATTGCAATGGCAGCCATTAGAGAGAGAGAGAGTTGAGAGTGGGGGAGTGTTCGGGGACAGAGGAAGTTGCCGTCACGTGCAACAGAAATGTTAATTTCTATTATATGGAGTCCGAGTGTCTGCGGGAGTTGCGCCTCTCGGCCTGCTAAAATATTTATTCGCACCTATTTTTGGTTTGTTCTTTTTCTGCTACAACAATGGCGCATTATTAGCGTTATTTCTGTATGCAAATGTGTGTGTGTCTGGCGAGGAAGGAAGCGAAAAACTAGCAGGAAGCACAGCCTCAGGCTGCTGGCTACAGGATGTTCCCTCGCCTGACCACTGTGTGTGGGCTTATGTGTATGTAAAATTGTACTCACCACGCATTGTGTTCAGTGCCGACTGCTTCATCATCATGTGCTTTCGCTTCACAAAGACCATGGCCCCAAAGGAGAGCATGAGGATGGCCAGTATGGCGCCCAGGAGTATTATGAACCAGGGCTGTGTCAGCACATCGTTAACATGATCCTGATTGATGGGATAGCTGCAAAATCACACACACAAATTATAAATATAAATTATTGAGTGCTAAAAATAGCTAAGGGACTTTCCCAACCAAAAATAGATGAAAGTTTTCCCACCGGCTGAAAATAGTTGAAGGCTCTCTCCCTGGTCGATGTACTTACCGCTGATTGATGAACGGATCAAGCCGCTTGGTGATTGGATCCAAGCGTAATGTGGCCGGCACACAGTAGGGACCCACGCCCGCATTATTGCCCGCTGCCACGCCCACAGTGTACATAACGCCCTCGGTGAGATTGGCCAGGACAAGCGTAGGCGAAGCCGCATCAATGGTGACATTTGTGAGTATCCTCGAGAAATTATGAGCCGTGTCAATGCCGCGCACCACCACGTGATAGTTGAGGAGAATGCCTAGAAAAAATAACAAAGAAAAAGTATTATTTATTGAAAGGAACTTCGATAAATGCTGAAATTTGGAGACTTACCATGCTGTGCCTTGAGTTCTGGCGCCTTCCACTTGAGGAACACCGCGGAGGCGTTGAGCAGCAGCGCCTCCATGCCAAATGGCGCCTCATTGGGCACTGCAAAGAGGATGGAAGGAAAGGGTGGAAAGCGTTTACATAAATGACTTTTTGATTGTTACGTGACGTTACCGCCCTAATGAGATTTTGTTTTTGGGGTAATTAATTAGCATTTAGTTGGGGCAAAGGCAAAGGCAAAGGCAAACAAACTGAAAGTAGTTCACATGGAGTGGCGACTGTGTGTGTGCCGGAACAACCTTTTCCGCAGTTGTAGCCCCACTTCACTTTACGGAACTCTCAACTCATCTCTTCATTTGTTTATTTATTTCCTGCTGTCGCTTTTTACAAGTGTCGCTCGAGCCTCGCATTCTCCTTTGCTTTATTGCACCCAATCGTTGTCTGTCTTTGTTTCGCTCCCGCTCCCGCTCCCGCTCCGTCTGCCGCGCTCTGCACAGCACTCCCTCACGCTCTCTTCATCGCACTCTGCCGCGCGCTCTCTTCCTCTCGCTCAGTCTTCTCTTTTGTCTGCGTCTGCGGCGACGGCTGAGTGAAGCAATTTTCTTTAAATAAACACACACGTGCAATGTGCAAAATTTGCAACGGGACAAAACAAAAGGTGCAGTCGGAAGGAGTCTGCAGGAAAGGAATAAAATCCCTAAATAGGTACGATAGCGATACCCTAGGAAATAGGTTGCTGCGGGAGAGCCGAGCCTCTTCTCCTACTTCTCTTCTCTTTTTTTTGCTCCGTCTTTGTTGTACCTCGGGACACTGCGACATGCTAAAGTGCTTGTCGTGCCTTTTGTCTATGCGGGAGGGGGGTGGGTGCTGTTTTGTGTTCTGCTTTCTACACATTCTCCCGCTTGCTGCTTACATTCTGTTCTGGTTCTTCTTTGATGATGCAATGCTGCTTAACACGTAGCTGCCATTGTGCGACACAAATGACCCCCAGGCGCAGCACTCGCTCAAGAAATCTCAGAAAAGCAATTGAAAAGTGCAAAATAAAACAAGGGGAGACACACACCAATTGCAGTTGTGATCACACTTTTCGCTTATCTAAACAGTCACTGCCAAAAGTATGACTCAACACTGCGGTTTCTGGGGGGGTTAATTTCAGAGTCACTGCAGAATGTCATTTGGGTTTCACTTTTTCGGGTGGAGGTTGAGGAAAAAACACTCCCTTGCAGGGATATTCGTGACGGAATGCAGTTTGTGTCAGGGCACGATGGACACCCTTATTTACGTCTAAATTGCTATAGAGAAGGTCGGGAAAAGCGTGTCCTGAGGTTGGTGGTACAAAATTTGATGGAGTGAATGGTGCACCTTTTTTGGCAGCTTAAGGGTTAAGTTAAGGCAGGAACTGCTTCTTCCCTTTCCCCATAGTTTCTGCCACTAGTTTTTCTTTGTACAGTTCCTGCAGAGCATTCCCCAGTCACCACAATCCTGTGTCTGTGTCTCCACACACCTCACTACCCTATCCTGTTGCTGTCGTCTAACATTTCCCTGGCGCACACCTTTATTTGCCAACTTCCGACGTGGCTAAAAATGTTTCCTGTCTGAGGGGGAAGGAGCTCTCCTCTCGCTTAAGCAAACGCGCATCAAATTTGCATTGCCAGCACTGCACATTTTTGTGGCAGGGACACGGAGAGCGCTAAGCAGGGTACAGTTGCCTCATATAGCAGCAATAATTGTTGTTTATCTTTACACAATTGCGTTGGCAATTGCTTTGAGGTAGCTCCGTTGCCCCACCGCTGCTGTTGTCAACAAAAGTCAGTCAGACGCTGCTCAAGTGAAAATGTGATGCATACGAAATGAGTTTTGATTTGATGAGAGTTGGGATGGGGAGAGCGGTGCAAAGGGAGTGCCGATGGTTGGCACTGCAAAATGAAGTGGAGTCAAGTGAAGAGTTTTTTCGGGCTGCGTGCAACGTTTGTGCATTTTATATTGCGGTTTTGCCCCAACTGTTTGACTTATTTGCAGAACCAAGGAGTGAAGTTTCCCACCGCTTGGCAGCACTGTGGCGCGCACTTTCCACCACTCTCCAGCACTGTTTGCCGTTCGCAGTGTCTCTCGCCCAGTGTGGCTTGCTTTAGCCTTTTCCTTTTTGTTTCTTAATTATTTTTTGGCCAAGAGAATTTCGCTATTCCGCTGCACTTCTCGCCCGTCGAAGTTTTATATCTCAGCTGCTTCGCTCTCGTGATGGAATGAAGTGATAAACCTGTCTGGAAAGTTTCCATTTCTTTTCTCTCTGTCTCTTAATATTTTCGCATCTTTCTTTCGTTGAGTTTCCATTTCGCCCAAGTTTTTCCTTTTGGCTCAATCTTATCTCGAGGCTGTCAATGATGCTCGGCATTCTCGTGGCTAACCTCAGGGGCTCAATGGATTTGCTAAGACTCAAGGATAAACTTTTCGGCGGAGTCATGTTCCATGGAACACACATGTAAATCGCTTGGATCAAGCATTCCGCACACACAACCAGAACCGGCATTTGATTTGAGTTTCTGTTGCTGTCCACGTGAATTGTTTTAGCTCCCCCAATCCTTTCCCCAATTGTTGCCCCTTTTTGTACAGATTTTCCCGCAATTGTTTTGGTGTACACGTGAGCCCACCATGGATCTGACATCGGCAAACCTTTGCCTGACATTGTTCGACATTTACTTACGCATGATTCGGCTTCGCTTTCGCTTTCTCTTTTTTTTGTCGATGATTGACATACTTTCCATTATTTGCCATATCCAACATACCCCCCCCAACCGACAAACAACACAAATCTCCGCCCATTTTTTGTGTAACCCTCGGCAACAAAAATACAACAAAAATTATTGGCGATTATGCGAGCTCCGACGAGTCCGACTGACGACCCCGCAGCTGATGCCCGAAGGATAAGGCTCCTGCCATTTCCTTTTACCGCTCATATCCTTTTATTGAATTAGGTTATTGTTGCAAATGCAAAAAGTTCTCCGTGCCCCGTGCCCCGCGCCCCGTCACCGCCTTCTGCATTTGTCACACAAGCGAAAGGGAAGGAGGAGGAACCCTGGCAGGCAGCGTAGGGGTAGGCCTTGCCTCTGGGGTTGTGGGCCTGCCATCGGGGGTGGTTTTTCGTTGTAAAGGTATTTTATACGGTTTGTTGGAGTTCGATGGATTTAAGGCACATGCTTCATTAGATCTTGGAGAGAGAGAGACAGTGCGTTTCGCTAGCATAGCGACAAAGCCTGACTGACAGGCAAAAAAATGTGCAGAAAGTTCCTTGGGGTGCAGCTCGTTTGCTAATTATTGTTCCCCAACCTTACACCACTGTTACGCACTGTACACACATGCAAATAAGTAGCAGCTCGTCAAAGGTTAACCCCCTAGAGCCCCCCAATAAGTGAAGTCCACTCACCATCTTCCAGGGTGCGTGCCACTCGCGAATTCGATGGCTTCCCCTCCACGGACTTGTAGAAGGGCACAATGAAAAATTCATATAACGTATACTGGACGAGGCCCGTGAGGGTGCAGGAGGAGGCGCCACCGCCATTGAGTATCGTCAGCATGCGATATTTGGTGCTCGATGTCGATGGTTGCTGCTGCTGCTGCTGCTGCTGTGGCGTCTCCCCATCACGTTTGCCGGCAGCGGCAATATTTGGTTTTGTCGAAATCAATGCGGATGCCGAGGCGGAGGCCGTGGCAGAGGTGGGGCCCAGCAGCGGGTTCGTATGACTGGATACTGGCGCCGGATTGTTGACTATTGGATTTGGCAACTGACGCGCATAGACATAGAAGCCCTCGACATATTTGCCATTGATGATCTGCATGCACAAACGAAAGAGAGAGAGGAGTGAGATATGAGCTGACGATGGGGTTGCAGGATTAGGCTATGGATTACTTACATGCCAAGTGAGCTTCATGCTGGTGGAGTCCACCACCGAGGCGTTGCTCAGTTCTACAACATCGCCCGAGAGCAGACTGGCGCGAGCCTCACTCAAGTCCAAGCCGCTGTTGAAGTAGCGCTGAAAGTTGCAACGAGAGAATTGATTAGAAAGTGAGGATTGAGCATGGAGGAGTATTCTGTGCTTACCGTGCCCACAGCTATTGGCTCCGACATGGGACTGGGCAGCGACAGACCGTGCGAGTTCTCTGCGCGTATGAGGAAAAAGTAGTTGACGCCCGCCACCAGGCCCGACTGCGTGTAGGTTGTGTTCTGCACCCGAGTGGCCACCGCCACCCAGCCATCGGTCTCGTTCTTGCCGAACATTTCAATCACATAGCCCACCAGGCTGGAGCCGCCAACTTTGTTGCTGCGCGTCCAGCTGAGCGTCACGGAGTCCTCGCCCTTCTCCACCAGCTGCGGCTTGCCCGGGGGTCCTGGGTACGTGGAGAGCTCGGGTGCGCGATAGAACTTGATGTTGGGATTGGTGGGTGTGTCCAGCCGCAGGTAGCCGCTCCACGAGGACTTGCCATTGCGATTGCTGGCCACACACGTGTACAGACCCTCGTCCTCGTGGCGCTGCAGATCGGAGATGGTCAGGGCGCCCGCTTCAGTGAGATTCCTGCGCTCGTGCTCCTGCACATCGATGGGTATGCCGTCCAGATACCAAGAGATCTGCGGCACGGGTGTGCCCAGCGTGCGGCAGGGCAGCACCACAATCGACTTGACGGGCAGCGTCTGATTGACGGGTCCCTGTTCGATGATGGGCGGCGGCAGCTCGAACTGTGTATCCACCGAGACGACGGTGCGGCTGCTCACACTGCCGACGGCATTCAGAGCGTTGCATACCACAACCTTGCCGGAATCCTCGCGAGCAAAGCGAGTGATGGCCAGCACGGAGCGACCCTCCGGGGTGAGCGTTACCTCCAGGCGGCCATCTTTGTAGCCGGGCAGCAGCAGGGAGCTGTTACCCTCCACGGACCAGTAGAGCGTGGGCCGGGGATGCCCAGTGGCCTGGCACTCGAACAGCACTTCATCGCCGATCTCCACGAGTTGATTCTTGGGGCGTATAACAAACTTGGGTGGAGCTGTCAGAGGAAAGGGAAGAGTGTGGGTGAAGTGTGTCCGGTTAGCTCTTGAGTCAATCTCGTAGCTTTCTGGCAATTAACTTACCGTGAACGGTGAGGATGCCCGTGGCCGTAATTGAGCCGACCGCATTGTCCGCCTCGCAACTGTACTCGCCCATGTCCTCCAGCGTGACGTCGTCCAGCTTCAGACTTCGGTCCTCAAGTACGTGCACACGACCTGTGCGGAAAGAGGGAGAGAGGGCGAAAGAGAGTGTAAGTGTGGGAGAGCGTGAGTGTGTGTGTGGGTTAGTCGCCAAGCTCCATGTGTGAGTCAAACACAAACTGAAACTTTCTGGGGCTGCCTCTCTCTCTACTTCGTTAGTAGTTCAAGTAGCGTAAAAATGGCCAGGGAACGAAAGCTCCCCAACCCCCTCCCGCTACAACCAAATAACCGCAGCAGCAGCAGCAGCAGCAGCAGCAGCAGCAGCAGCAAAGTAAGCCAAGACAAGACAGACATAGACATAGACACGGACAACTCTCGGGGATGTGCTCAAAGCGGGCGGCGAAGCACCTTTTGTGGTTTTTCTTACAATAAACAAAGACTCGGGGTCGGGTCTCTCTCTCTCCGTGCTTTCTTTTTGGTTGGTTGACTGCGAAATAGGTTTTAAATGTGGAATAGCAGCCATGCCCCCGTCAGTGCTTTTCCTGGCCACTGTGCCAATTGTTTGCTTAACAAAAGTTTAGGACAACAACCGAGGCCAGGAGACCTCTCCGCCTCTCCGCCTTCCTTCCCCTCTGTGGCCATGTTGTCTACTATTTTTCTTTGAGGTCTTTAAAGAAGCGTAAACTAGCTTCTCTCTTAGTGGTTCGGGGGTCAAGTCTTTCACCCTCCCCCTGCGGGGGTTAGTTGCAGTCCTTTTGGCAGGGATGCGAGTGTCGGGTTGACTGAATGAGGGGTCTCCGCCTGTCTCTGTCTGAAGGACAACATTGCAACAGTCGAGTGTTGTGCAAGCAAAATTGTTGATTGCTGCCAACAGAGATTGGCAATTAACGGAATTAAAAGTTACAGTTGTGTTTGCCCAGAGCAGAACTAGGGTGGTGGGTGGTGGTACGCTACAGACGGTGGGGGGACTGTCGCTACAGCGGGTTGATGCCTCAGGGGCCACAACCGCACAACCCCAAAACCGAAACTAGCAACAACAACAACAACCTAGAACTGGACTGTGGCACTGCTGTAGGTGTTTACGACACTGCGAGAAATGTTGCGGAGCAAACGGAAAAAGGTGTAAAGAGGAGACAGCAAAGTTTCGAGGGCTTTGCAGCTGGGGTCGGCACGCAGGTAGTCACATTTATTAGTGCGAAGTCGAAAAACGTTTCTTGCTTCTCTGCCGCTGCGAGCAGCAGCAGCACGTGAGCAACGGATCTTCAGAGAGTTGCACTGAGGGAGAGTAAGCGAGAGAGTGAGCTTTCTTTGGCACTGTTCAAAAACGTTTCTTGCTTCTCTGCCGCTGCGAGCAGCAGCAGCACGTGAGCAACGGATCTTCAGAGAGTTGCACTGAGGGAGAGTAAGCGAGAGAGTGAGCTTTCTTTGGCACTGTTCAAAAACGTTTCTTGCTTCTCTGCCACTGCGAGCAGCAGCAGCACGTGAGCAACGGATCTTCAGAGAGTTGCACTGAGGGAGAGTAAGCGAGAGAGTGAGCTTTCTTTGGCACTGTTCAAAAACGTTTCTTGCTTCTCTGCCGCTGCTGCAGTCGAGCAGTGCGAAGTTCTTTCTCTGCCGCTGCGGTTGATCTTTGCGCATGGGCGCGAAGCCACAGACACGACGCTTTTACGCTGCGCGTTTGTGCTGACTGCGCTGCCGGAGATCAGTTTACAATGCACTGAGTATTCGGACGCTGGATTTGAGTTTATGGCTCAACATTTGCTCGTAGTTATCGCTCAGTGCATTTCCCTTCTACACTGCCAATTGGCCAAACACGAAAAGCCACAGGCCAAAGGCAACCGCATAAACTAACTTTTTGCTCCGCTTTTCTATTTCTGTGTGTGTGTGTGTGCAGCAACTCCCACTCCAAGGGGCAAAACAAAAAGCTTTAATTTCATTTGAAATTGCGGCTGCTCCTGTATGTGTGGGAATAACTGGCCCAGAAACAGTTACAGAGCCCTGGAGCATTTCCGGTTAATTGAACCCCGAGTGTACTTACGCAGAGGCATATTGCCACCGGAGGCCGTGCGACGCCAAAGGACATCCGGCAGGGGATCCCCGCCAATGCGGCACTGAAACACCACGGAACTGCCCACGACAGCCGTTTGGTTCTGCGGTCCACGAATAAGGAACGGACGAACTGTAAAGGAAAAGCGCAGATATAGGGAAATGCAAATGAATGTGTCTTCAAAGTCTTCATCAAATCTTCTTACGTACCGTGAACCTTGAGGAAGGCCGTGGCCGACTCGCGTGTGCCGACGACATTCTTCACGACACACTGATAGCGGCCATCGTCCGATTGCCGCGAGTCCTGTATAGCCAGATTGCCGCCATCGACAATGCGAATACGCTTGTTCCCGGCACTCAGATTGAGGGTTTGTCCGTTCTTGCGCCAAGAGATTTGCGGCTCGGGAGAGCCGCGTGGGGCACCGCATTCCATCAGGGCCACTTCGCCCTGGGCCACTCGAGTATTTTGCGGCTCCAAACGGAATTCATCGCGAAGAACTAAAAGGAGAGAGGAGAAAGAGAAGAGAGAGGGAAATGTCAGTGTGGTGGAGATAGCAGGGGCTGCCCTGGAGTAAGAGCTTTGATTGATTCAATATTAATAACTGTCAGGTGAACGTCAGAACGAGGACCTGGACCTGGACTTGGACTATGCGCTCCTTCATATTTTATAAGCCATCCGCCAGCCCCACTCAATATGCCAATAAAAAGCTTGGTAATGATGCCGAACGCAGGTTTAAGGCTTTGAGGCAACGGACACAGCTCTCCGACAGAAATATTAATAAGCTTTGGCATTTGCAATGCGTATTTTATTTGTACTCTTATTTATTCCATCATTTTCCAACGGCAGGACTCGCTTTTATTGCAGGCAAAATGCAAAGGCAAAATGCGAAAATGTACAAAATGTAAAATGCGGAAATGCGAAAATGCGAAAATGCAAAATGCACTTCAATAAACGCATAATGCGCTCCAGTGAACGCCAAAGGCAAAAGCGTAAATAAACCATACAAAAATATCCAAACACACAGAGAAAACACTCAATGGCTGAGCGCAACTTTGACCTAAGGAGCTGCTGTCCTGGTCCTGTATGGCTTTAAAGCAGCTTCGGGGGAAATTCAATCTGTAATTAATTAATCCACAGACTTCACTCATATTCCGCCACTCAAATCCGGCGCTGAACTCTCTTGGCTATCGATGACGCGCCATCGAAGCAGTTCTGCGATTTCGCTTTATTTTATTAATTAGAAAGCCAAAGTCCGACGTCCGACGTCCGACGGCGACTGCCAGTCAATGAGGGGTGGAGCAGGGCCAGCTGCAGTCGCATTTGGGGGTTCGTTCTGTGAAATGCAACCCTCCAATTAGCTGCAAAATTCTGCCCTGACTTGGTCGATCCATCAATGTCGCTTTTGGCGGCAGTCGAAATGCCCAATCATCAGCAGCAACAAGCGGCAAGAAGAATTTCTTGAAATTTCGCTGGTTTCGCTGGGGTGCATTTTGGTTGGCACTAAAAATGGTTAACCCTCGAAATGTTTTGAATAAAAGTTAGGGTTTTGGTAGGAAAAAGTATTGTCTACCATTTGATCGATGCTGATAATAATTGGCAGAGATACTGGCACTTGTGCAGCAAAATTGCACAGGAATAAGTTTGAGAATTAATTAAAGAAATATTTTAAATTTAAAAGCGAACCCTAACCCATTTGTTTGCCTTTCCTTACTGTAAATAAAGTTATTTTCTTTTGTAAATACTCACATGCCACTTGCAATGTTGCATTCCTGGACCTTGCCACACCAAACTCGTTCTTCGCCTGGCACCAATATGTGCCCGCATCGCTCTCCCTGCGCGAATGTATGACCTGTTTGGGGGTACCAAAAAGAGATTATTAGGATACACGAATTAAAAGATTTAAGTAGTTTTTTGGGACCGAACTGGACCGCGCCACGTGTCAGATCAAAAAGTCTCAAAATTGCTCATCCGAAATCAAATAAAAGGGAAACGTGCCGCAGAGCCAGCACTCTTCCTGTTGTCCAGTCCGGTCTGCGTATACGCAATTTAATTTAATTAAAAAACACATTCAAAGGGGGGCCTTGGGCTTCAGCCTGTGTGTGTGTGTGTGTGTGTGTGTGTTGGGGACCTTAATCACTTGGCCACTTCAATTTTAATTGGCAACAAAGATGCACTCATGGGGTTGAAGTTGTTTTTGGGGGTTAAAAGATAATAAAAATAAATTCGAGCATCAGCTCTAATTTAGGTGCGTCTGCAGCTCGACACTGTTCTAAATTGATAAATATTTGAATGAAAATTTCACGATTCACTCGTCCATTCATAATTTGGAGCACAGGGAAAAAAATTGTATTGCATTTAATGAAAATTTCATGGGGGGCACGAGTCGGAATTTAATATAAACAGAGTCCGAGGATATTGCAATGTCTGCCACACACACCCTTTGCTGCCCTTTTGGGTGGTGGGGTGTGGGTTCGGGCTTGGGTTTGGGTTCCCTGAGAAGGAGTCTCGTTAGCAGAAATTGTGAAATGTGCACGCACGAAATGATGTTAGGGCGGGACTGGGGGGCTGTCGTCTAACCCCCACAGCAAAGAACAACATCTTTTGTTTGTTCATCAGGTTGTTGTTTTCCCTATCGACTGGAGAGTGCAACCAGACGGAAGCCCGTAAAATAATATCAGAATCAGGGAAAAAATGCGAACTGTTTATGCACAAATGTTGCGTTTCCCATGAGGCCGAAGGGACGGGACGGAGGCCTGAATGATTGGCATGGGTTCCCAGGAACCGAATAAAAGGCAAGTTGCAACTCCTTCTGCTGCTTGGACTGTGCCATGCCTCGTGCAACGACAGCTGTAAGACCCATAATGATAGAGAAGAGTCTCGAATGCATACCTTGAGAAAGAATAAGCCACCCGCGGGCAGCATCATGCGATGGGAGCCCGCATCCGTCTTCAGTTCGCGTCCATCCTTGTACCATTGTACGGTTGGTGTTGGATTGCCTTCGGCTTTGCAATTAAACGTAAATGGATCATTTTTTGGCACCGTCGTGTCCATGGGATGCTCAATGATGCGTGGATTTTCACCTGGAAATAAAAAGGAAAACGTGTTTAATTTCATTGACAAAGGGAAGGGAGAAAGGGCAAAAGGGAAATCTTGTCTTCGAGTAACCCAACACTCGAGACAGCCACTTGAGCGAGGAGACTGCAAGAGCACCCCTAGATCTTGCGACTGTTCTAATATTTCATGCTCAAGAGCACCCTGAGAACCCACAGAGAGGTTCCGAAATCCCAACTCAATCATCGAGCGGGAACATGTGCGTGATCTAAGGATCTCTTGGGACTTGCCGCCAAAAGGAATTCATCTCTCTTGACGGCTGAACATATTTTGTCACTTAATGCGGCGACAATTAAGATCCCATTAATGGCATAGGACCCCACCCGAAGGGCCAACGCAAAATCAAAGCAGAAATTATGTTAAGGAGCAACAAAATGTCACTTGAGGCTCCTCTCAAATTCAATTAACTTCAGGAAAATATTTATACGCCCAAAGCAGAGCAGAGCAGAGAGGAGACTGACTAAAGACTGAACATAAATTTGTGTCTGTCGATAAGGATGAGGAGACAAAGGACAGCGCTAGATAAACTTTATTAAAAGCAGCAGCCAGCAGCTAGCAGCCAGGACCAAGCAGCACCAGAACAAATGGAACCAAAAACAGTTGGGAAAACAGCTGAAATGTAATTACGAAAAGCGCTTAAAGGTGAAAAATGTGTGTGTAAGAGAGACATGAAATGAAATGGAATGGAAGTGCGGAGCAGGAGGAAGTACCCACAGGGAATCCAGTGGAGAGTGGACACAGTGGGAGCGGTGGAGCTGCCTCGCTTGTGGTGTGATGGTGCCAGGTTAGTAACGTCATTCAGCCGGAAATTAAGTTTTCCAGATTTATTGAAAGCGGATAGTAATGAGAGAGCTCTCCAATGGGTGAGAGCTGGCCAACAGAGAGCTTGGAGATGCGAAAAGTCACTGCATAAATCACAGGATTGGCATCAATGGAATTTGGAGAGTTTTATTGTGGAATAGATAAGTTTCGTTTTTAATTGGCAAAGTTGCAAGTTCTCACACTTCTCTCTTTTATCTTTTAGGTAACCGTAACATGAGCTGCTCCAACACCCACCCAAAAGTGTGACCTTTTATGCAAAGAGCATGCAAATCACATCGTGACATCGTTATCACCCTGAGAGATCACCACTCGGTGATTTCTGGTGATTACTGATTCATGCCAGCACCCAAAATGATGACATTTGTCAATTGTGTTTTAGCAAAGGAGTGAAACAGATACGGCAAAAAAAGAGAGAATGAGCACCGACTGTACCTCGGACATTTGTCAATTGTTGTTGCTGCTGCTAGGCTTTTGATGTTGTACCCAGGCAAGCAGTCTTTTGTTGTTGATAGAGGGAGTACACAAAGCGCCATTGAGCCATTGTCTGATTTTGGCCATGTCCGAGGAGCTATTGTGCCTGCTGCTTCCCCTTTGTTGCTGCCCGTTGCCATGGTCACACTCTCTCCTGTGTGTGTGCTAATTTAAATGACGAAATACTTGAATAGTTCCACAGTCATGACGACGCACTGCTTATTAAAAAAGAGTTACCCAGATGCACCCAAAGGGAGCTCTCCATCAACATAATTCTTTCTGTCGAGTTATTTTTGTGCTGCTGCAACCACCTGAAAGAATTTTTCTTTGCCAACTAACAAAATATTTAATTAAGCAAAAATCTGACGGACAGAGAATAAACATTTCCACATAAAGCAAACGAAAAACCACACGGAAAAGCCAAGAGAATGAAAGAGGAGAGTGTGAGAAGGGAAAACTTCGATAAGCCAGCAGGCAGGGAAATGCAGTGCAGTCGAAACCCAAAGGGAAAAACAAATCAGGTAAAATGAAATATGTAAACTTTGGCTGCAAGAATTTTCCACACGCACAAAAACACACACAGAAGGGGAGCGAGAGATGGAGTTGGAGATGGAAAAGGAGTTTTTTTCCATATTAAGTAATATGTAAAAATGCAGAAACAAAAGGGAATTTCTGGAAAGAAACTTTGGCAGCAGCAGCATCAGGAGAACAACAGAAAAAGTAGAAGAGCCCTCAGCAGCGGATGAGGAAGCAGTTCGACAGGGGCAACTCTCAGCAATAATGCAGTGTCTGCTCGTATGGCACTAGTAAAAGCACTTGCCTCATATTAGTACCTAGACTAACTTTAATTTCAGCAACGCAACTGTTTGATTGATTCGATTCAAACTCAATTTATTTGTTACATATAATTCTTAATCAAACTGTTTGCCCCCTGCCTAGTGTCACACAATCATGCATTTCTCTTCTCTCTTCAGCACTTAATTACGCTCATTTGGCATGTGCTCTTCATTTGTGTGATGTGTGCGTGTCTCGTACGTACCTGCGTCTGTGTGGTGTGTTTGTGGGCAATTTATGCATGCATTTCGTGTAAGCAAAGAGTAAAAGGGCATGGGGAGGGGCCAATGTTAAAGAAGTCTTGAGTAAATAAACAGCAACGGCAGCGCAGTAGCAGCGGCAGCAACAGCAGCAAAAAGTGCTGCCGGCGTTGAAAGCATGCGAGCAGCGCACCTAAGCAAACATACAAGCATGCTTATTGCGGGATGGAGCTGGAGTCCCGTAAGCGAAGAAGAGAGTGCAAAACTCATAATGCACCCACTAACGTGTTGCTGGGAGCGGGCAGATGAAGGGGAAGGCAGCTCGCGGGAGAACAACAATAATAACAGGAAATGCATTTCAGTTGTTGTTTTTGCTGTTAAGAAATCTGTTGGAGATGCTGCTGCTGCTGCTACTCTCTCTCACTCTCTCTTTCTCTCTCTCTCTGTGTTCTTCGCTTATCGTGTTGTACCCTTTACAGGGGAGTCTTAGTTTTTTGGGATGGTTCTGGCATAACAGGAAAGGCCATATGGAGTGTATTCTTGATCAGCATGGAAGGGTATCTAACACTTCGGCCTCCTTATATCTCTTTTCCTTTCTTGTTTCTCTTGTTTTTGCTGCTGTTGCTTTTGTTGTTCCTTATGTTGTATGTTTGTCTAACATAAGCATAAACGAAATTGTGTATCCCAGCAGCAACAACAATAACATCTGCCACCGCTGTCGTTGCTCGCCACTACTTCGGCGGATGCCACTGTTAGTGTAGTGGGGCTGCTGCTGTTGCATTTCTGCTAATTTGCTGTTGTCGTTGTTTGAGTTTGTGAGCGAGCCCAGTGTAGGTGCTAAGAGAGGGACTCGAAGTTCTCAGCATCTCGGATCTTATGCCAATATGCATCATTATTAGCATGTCAATAACAACAGCACACACACACACACAGAAACACATACTGTGCACGCAGTGACGGAAAACAATAAGAAAGAAATGAGAGAGAGAGAGCGCGGCATGACGACTAGCAAATACTCCCTAGCGCATTTCCTCTCTGAGTGTGCTACACAGCTGCCGACAAACACAACATACCCCACGGGAAGCGGGGTACCAAAAATCACAACTTTCCCGAAAACTGACGGCAACATTAAACGTGTAACCCAGAGGCGCTGCTGCTGTACGATGTGGGAGCTGCTCAAAATGCATATGCAAATAACTTGGGCAATTTCTCATCCTCTGACTCACACTCACACACACACACGCATACCCTCTCCAGCAAGTTGTTATCGCACCCACAAGACAGACTTGTAATCAAACAAGATACGAGCCATGGCCACAACTAAGTGGCGGGGTGGACACTGATTTGGGATGCAGACAGGTGCAGCTTGCTGGAAAACCATCATCAGGTATGCTAAAATGTTTGCAGGTAATTGAATATACATAAATATGTATGTATGAACATGTGGGAGAGCTGCACTGAAATTGACAGTTGCAGAACAGCAACAGCCCCAGGTGCTGTCTGATTTCCGTACATTACATGTCAAATCATTATAAACTTCCATTTCTCCGACATGAATCCCTTTCCAAAATTTAATCATGCACAAAATTCTTTAAATTTCCAAATATACACTTCCATCAGTCCTTTCAAAACCGTTTTCCATTAACCAAATTATTCAATTCCATTGAAATCTTTTACTGATTTAAATCTTTGCCCCCTTCAGAAAGTAAAAGTTTACTCTCTTTTTCCATTTTCCTCTTTTATATATTTTTTTTTCGTTCTGCCTGTTCCGAAAATGTCAAATTGTGGCAGTCAGAGAGTTCTGCAACTTTTTTGCTATTTTTTCTGCCCATTTATAACGATGGGGAAAGCGACAGGTCGGAAAGCTCTCACTTCAAGGACTGTGTGAAGTAACTGTGACGTTGGTGTTCCGGAGGAGGGGGGGGACGGTCGGTGGACTGTTAAAAAATTAACAGAGCTTCAGCTTGTTGTTGTTGTTGCTCCAGTGGCATTTTGATTTTCGTTTTGCTCTTTTATTCTGGCTCACATTTTCTACGGAATTTCTATTTCGGTGTTGTAGTGGGACTGCTCTGAGTATACCCTGTATTATGCGAAATATCTTTGATTGCTATAACATGCGGTACCCACAATTTGTCAGATATAATATTAGTATTTTGGGGAATAAATAAATATTCCCAGCATCAGCCAACCCATCCAAAGGCATCCCCAGATCGACTCTATACCCTCCCCGCACTGCTTGTTATTGCAATGGCAACGAAAACTCAGCCATAATTTATAAGCTTTTAGTGCAGCGCGACTTTCGTCTTCTTCGCCTTCGGTACAACAGGAGAGCAATGGCAAAAAAGTTTTTTGATTTGCCGCCAGATGATGGAGGTTGCTGTCTCTATCGCTGCCACTGTTGTTGCTCCCTATTATTTATTTATGCTGAAATGTTTAATTTTTAATGTGCATGCAACTTGGCCAAATGCGAAGCGGAAAGGGTTCCCCAACCCTTGGGGGGTTCTCTCTCGGTTTTAGGGGGGGGGAGGAGTGAGCAGTGTTGTGCTGTTTGAAAGCTTGAGGAGTTTGTAAGCCTTTTGCACAACTTTTGCCACTTAAGCTTTTGTACAAGTAAATATGAATGATGTGGGGCAGGCAGGCAGGCAGGCAGTGCCAGTGTCTGTGTCTGTGGCTGTGTGCGAGGATTTGTTTTGTTGTTTTTGTGTGAAGTTAAATACGCGAAGGCGCTTATAATTTTGCACCCGCTTGTTTTCAAACTCAGTGCTGAATGGGGGAAAGGGTATGCCTAAGAGTCCCTAAGCAATGGCAAGAAGTTGGGGAATTAATAAGATAATTTTCGATATATAAAAGTATCTAAAACACTGACAACCAATAGGCAACAGTTTACACTCCCCCAAACCTTCGACTTCCAGCTGTTCATTGGAAAAAAGCTGCTTGCAGTCTGCTTGCTGATCCCCCACCGTCAAGCAGTTTATTTGCTTCCAACACTTCCTCTCGTTGTCGAGAACATCTTCAAGTCGGTCGAACTTCCTCTGTTAAGCTGCAGGAGAAATGTGTTTTTCCCTCCCGTTTTTAATGTTTTTTTTCCTCATGTTTTTGTTTTTATTTGTTTGCCTTTGTATTTGCGCGCCTTGCGTTTGTTCTGCAGCGCTCTTCCGCCTCTCTCCCCCCTTCTGCACTGATTGTTTGTTGTGTGTTTGCTTAGGCCCCGCGGGAGGGTGCGTGCACGAGTACAACATCCTCAAGCGGAAGCAGCCTGGTTGCCAATTATTTAAATGCTGGTATTTACCTACCAACACGGCGGATGTGGGCCAACAGAGAGCCCAAACAGAAGAGAGAGCGAGCCAAAGCTGGCAGCATACATCATTATCACAAGAAACTCTGAAGGAGAGCGAGCGAGCGAAGGACTGCCCGAAAACCATATCCACGGGCAGGCAATAAAAACCGCAATAAACCAACATGGGATTACGGTCCACATAATGTGAGGATTTTCAACAAGCTGCGAGCCAAACATATGACCCTCTCTCGACCCTCCTCCTCCTCCTCCCGCTCTGCCCAATTTTATTGTTTTTATTATTACAAGAAAATGCACAAGAAATCAAAAAATCAAATAAATTATTCAAAATGTTGAAACATATTGGAAGCACAGACACAAAACCCCTCAAGAACCTTTCACCCTCCCATTTGATTAGGCAAAAACAAGAGGAGAGTAACCGCAGGGCAGGCGCCGCCCTGCCACTGCTTGCGCCTGCTGAGATGGCAAGCAGTGCGAATGGGCGGCACAGTGGTGGCAAAGCGTGTGCTTAAGCAAGGGAAGTAAGTGCCAGGAATGATATGGAATATTCTTCAAGCTGATAGAAAATTTCTTTGATTACTTTGCCTTTATTTAGGCACTAAATTCCTCTCAAATATCTCCAGTTTTTGCTCCATTATTGGAGCTCTACACCCACTGTTCCATGCTCCAACAAACGATTCGTCTGGCGCTGAGTTTTCCTCTCGCATTTTCAATGTCAAATTTATGCCAGAGCACGCCAAGCGCCAAGAGTCTGGCCAGAGTCGCGCTAATGAGCCAAAACGCCCGAAGGTGCCAGGGAAAATGCTCAGACAGCCGCCCGAATGTGTCTGGTTCCATCTTGGCTGTGGTTCCTGCCTCTTAGCTGCCTCCTTCTACCCTATTTTTTCGCACATTGTACGCATATTGTTAATTTGGCGCCACAGGGCTCGCAGAATTCCCAGAGCGCTGCTCCGCTCCCTAGAAAAACTCTCCATTGTCTGCTGCCTTTTGTCGTGCCCCTTCCCGTGGCACATTTTTGTGCGACTTTTGCGCTGTTAATTAAATTCGACAGTCAAGTCTCATATGGGGGGGAAACCGCCAAAGGGAATTTGGGATCTTCCCCTTCTACGCTTATCAGTGGAATATGCATTCCGGGCTAAGAGAACTTGCCGCAGAAGAGCCGTCGCCAGCGCTTATCAATAATTTCATAAATGAAAAAAACACTGAAATCCTTTTAAGGACAAAGTCCCCAGTCATAAATATATATGAGAGGCGCACGCAAAAAATGAAAGGGACAGCCACGGAGTTGGTTGGGGGGAATCAATGTCACATTTCGTACTCCTCTTTTTATCAACTCTTTTTTATAGTTTATATCTTTGTTTTCCATCTGCCCCTCGCCCCTTTTTGGGGCATTCTCCATTTAAGCCCAAGTGGGGTCTCCATTTTTGTTGCTTTATTGATGGGCTAAAAGGGAATGTACTCTGGCTGTGGCTGCTGCTCAAAAGTTGAACTTGAAGTGGAAGTTATTCCGCGCTCGAGGAGCCGCTTCAGCGCTATGCTAATCCCAAATCTGCATCATAATGTCAGATCATTTGTCAAAAGATGATGTGATAAACATATGAGCTATGTTTCAGCCTGATGTAGACATAATGGTAGGCGTCAGTCACTGGCAGATGCTCTAGAGTTGAGGCTGTAGACGACTGAATGGAAGTTGATTATGGAAATTGAAGAGTCAAAGAACCAAAATGAGGTGTGAAAGGTGCTATAAATCATGAATAATTTTTGACATCTATTTTTAAGCAACCCTCGCTGACTTTCCACTAACTAAATGCAACACAAATTACACACTCTTTAAAATCGATTGGAAATGGACACATTATCGCCACCATTGATCGTTGTTTAATTTACTTAAATGCACACATGACATTTTCATTCTCATTTCTGTGTCTGTTTAATTTCATTAAGTGCAACTCTCCCAAAAGTTGATACTTCGGCCGCACCCTCATTATTTGTGGTACAAATATCTCTGACTATCCTGCAAAGAGATCTGCAACCCCCGTGGAGAAACCTGCACCATCATGCACCCTGCATAGCCTTGACTTAAACATAAATAATGGCCAAGCCACAGCCCGTCATTAACACCTGTCAAAAGTCCCAACGTAACCGATATGCCCCGCACCCCAGAAAGCGTATGATTTCTGACAACTAAATAATAGAAAAAAAGATGGAGAACAACAAAAAACGAAGCTTGAAAATGCAATTAATCATGCGGCCTAATCGCTTAATTGTGTTTTATTTCGCTTTTAATTTGTTTATGTCGTAAGCCGATTTAAACAAATTTCACAGTCTACAAAATCGAAACCCAAAAATCGAAAAATCCGAAATTCATTTGTTGTAAAAAGCCTGAAAGTTTCCATAATTTGTCGGTGTAGAGGAAAAAAGGGAACGAGTTCAAATTAATTACATTTGTCATGCCCATTGACATCTCGACAAGTTTTCTATTAATTATTTTTGATAGATGTTGGAACTGTACAAAACGTCCAAAATATAAATAAAATATACAAACGAAAAGCTCTACGAAAATGTGTCAATGGCTTCTGTGATTTATGACACAGTTGCCCAAAGAAAAAAAATGCTCCACATTTTGGGGGGAATTCTGAAAGATCTGGCAGCAAGATCACGCAGCGTCTCGGAGTTTGTTTTCCTTACCTAAAATATAAGAGAAAGAAATACAATTTATTAGTGAATCATGTTGGGAATGGTAAATGAGGTAACGTGTGGAGGAATTCAAGGGAAAAGGGAGCCGAAAACGGTAGCCAACATCAAATGGAAAACCAGATTCAAGTAGAGCCCATAAACAATTGCACATAAACCACGTTTACGGGGCAGCCAGTACGGCACGGAACGGCACGGCACGGGACGGACTGTCGTCTGTGCAGCATAAATTATGTTTTGTCGTTTTGACATCCCTGACAGATATGCATCGGAGCAAGCAGCCAACAGCCAGCTAACCCCTGAGCTGGCCCTGGGTCTGTCCCGCGTCCGGACCTGGTGCCCGTCCCAGCTGCCTGCCTGCCCGCCCTGCCCTTCTGCCTTCCACTTCCTCCTTCTGCCTCAACAAAGAGATCATTATCGTTGCTGGCGAAGGGGGCAAAAAATGCACACAGATGTCGTTTATTGAATATCGATTTACGTTTTGACTTCGTTAGAGCCAAAACGCATGTTAAATGTAAATATGAATAAATGAGCTGAAAAACCCGGCCAGCAGCAGCGGCAGCCGACAGAAAGTGCCCATCATCATAAATATAAAGTCGCCGATCCAAGCGATCTGAAGTGGAGTCGCCGCTCTCAATGTCACATGTTGCATGTCCTGTCTAGGGCCACTCGAAGCGCGAAACTCCACACTGGCCGAAAGCCGAAAGCCGAAAGGAAGCAGCGAGGAGGGGGGGTACAAAAATAGTGCGGGGCAGCAAGTGCCGGCGAGAGCGTTCCTTCAAGTGGAAGAGGAAATGCTCTATGAATGCTCAATGCTAATGGTAGTGCAATTTTTAATGGTTTCATTTCCAATTCATTGATTTTTAGTGTTAGTAAATTTCATCAGAGGAACGCTAATGGCAGGGAATGACTTCCATAACTAAATGAAAATGTTTAGCAATTGGGGTGGCGAATTGTGAACATATTTTGGGCACAAATATTAGACAGATTTCTGCCATAAAAAGCTTGCACAAAACCTTCTCCAATTCAACCACAAAAAATCTCTCATTACAATAGTTCCAGCCAGCATCAAATTATGAATCTATAAACTATCGCGAAATGCATATCAAATTACAGGGCAACCCCTTTATCGTCAGGGTATTCCACTGCATTCACAGGAGATTCAACGCGCTGCCCCTGGGCAGAGATTTCCAAGCTGGATAAAAGGCAAAAAGGCAGGACAACGGCGAGACTTGAACTAAACCGAAAAAATGGAAAAAAAAGGAGTCGAAGGGAATGGCGGAAAGGGTTGCCTGGCGATGATTGATTTCATGCCAAAGTTGATTTCAATCAGCAAATGTTTATGCAGTTTTTTTTCCCCCGTTCTACCGTCTCCGCTCTTCTGTCGCCGCTCGCCGCTCGCCGCTCTCAGCGTTTTTGCACTCTTCACTCTGCAGTCGCCGCTCTCTGCGCTTTACCAATCTCCGCTCTGCAGTCGCCGCGCCGCTCTCTGTCTCCGCGCTCTGCGCTTTACCGCTCTACGTTCCTCCACTCTCTTTCTTTTTTGCTGTCCTCATCGTCTGCGGAATTTAGTCGCTTGGGGGTTGGCTTTTGACAAGAATTATGACACTAACCATATTTGGAGGAGGCTCTTCCCAGGCTCCAAGGCAGGGAGCGGTGCAGAGGGCAGAACTGTCATTTAATTGCCAAAAGCACATAATTATGGATCGTCCCGTACACGTACACTGAACCTCACCTCCCCCCGAGCAAAGAGCGAAGCGAAGGAGAAGCGAATCGAAAAGCCACTTAATAGGCTTTTTGGCACTGGACCATTGTTCGAGGTCAGACACTTCCCTTCGTACGTACCAGCAGCTTATGTGAAACGAAAACGAAACAGCGACGCAACAAAGTTAATCAAGAGCCCATGAAATCGCATTGAAAGAGAAAATCAAGAAGGGAACACAAGCAGAAAAAAATACACACAAAAAACAACAGCAAATCAAAAATTCTAAGCGTTATTATTGAGGCAGCCCAGCGGCAGCAGTCGAAGCGGCTTGATGATGATACAAATTGCTGTTATTAGTGCCTGGGAGAGGGGGAACTTGAAGAGTGGAGGGAGGTGGTTGGAGCAGCAAACATTGAGTTGGTTTACAGAGCGAATCTTTAATCAACGAAGAGAGACAGCAATGGGAGAGCGTTAAGAGATCGTTGTGCGACTAGATACAAAATGTGTCCAAAGATCGTAGCAACATTTACCGGACTCAAACCCATTTTGTTTAGCGACTTTGCTTGCAGCACGCCGCCAAAAACTCTTGAGAAACTCTTCGTTACTTATGGAAATTTGAGCTAAAAACTTTAAGTAAAAATCTTCAAAAAATCTTAAAAGTCTCCAAAAATACATGCACTTGAAATGAGGAGGGTAAAAAACCTTCAAAAGAACTTGAAAACACATGCAGGGCACACAGCAACATCGTAGACTGGCACTCAGCTACCCTCGGAGCGAAAACCCATTAAAATGAACCCTTATTATGCTCAACTAATGTCCAGCTTGTGGCACAAAACTGATTTAAGCTGCTCACACACACACATACGCAGGAGCAACATTTAATAAACGTTAAAAGTAAATGTCATTAGAGGCCCCGGGAGCAAAAGATGAAGCCAGGCTGCCGCCCTGCCGCCTGGCTGCTCCTTTAGCACCATTCTGCGCTGACACTTGATGAGCTGTCATAACATTAGATCATAGACCCGTTCCACCCCCCTCAGCACAGCACACACAACCCCTCATTAGTCTGTTTACTCTCTGCTCCATGATGATGAACATTAAGAGCCAGCAGCCAGCAGCAACTGCCCAGCAGCCCAGCGACCTTTAATTTCAGCCACTAACTAAAATGCACTTTAACTTAAGTAAAAGCAAAGGAAAAACTTGCTCCAATTGATTGATGGATGGGGCTGGCAATCGACTGTCTCAATGAGTGACTGATGGCGGGGGGAAAAGTCATATGCCAATGGTCCAAAGGTGTCAAGCGAAAAGTTCTGAAACAGCTGAAATATTTATTTGACTCGTGGAAATATTTTTCTTCACTTTATGCTGTATATTTTCTCGCTTTTCTTTTCTGTACATTTTCCTCTCTTTTACATATTTTTATGTGCTGTATATTTTGTTTTTTTAATATTTCCTACAGCTGTCAGCGCGGCAGTGCCATGGGCTGGGGCAGGGGCATGGGGGAAATTCGATGCGCTTAATGGAAGCGACACTTGGGCATTGCCTGGGAGCGGAGTGTGGATGGGAAGATCTTTTTGAACTTATGGCACAACATGGCCTGACTAATCATGGAATTATGAGACAATTGGCCACAGAACGAAGTGCGCAGCTGACTGATGAATGGAGCCAGCAAGTGAGCAAAGAATGGAGGCTGAGCGCAGCATGGGAAATCTCTTTTAAGTGTTTTCAAATATAACTACAGTTAAGCTTAAGATAGAGTATCTTTGTATCTATGAGATGTCCGCAGATCGACTCCCACTTCGCTGCTGCCTCACAAATGACTTCCGCTACGAACACAAATTATAATGTAAATCGATGCAAACATGAACATGAAATATAATTGAATTTGAAAATGTTGCTGCCACACACAGGAGCCACAGCAACAATTGACAAGCGACAGGAGCAACAGGCAGCATCGGCAAAGGGCAAAATGCTAATAAAAAACCACAAGAAATCTTTCTTTCTCCACTAAACACACAAACATTGCGACTCCACGAGGCAACAACGGCACAGGAGAAACAAGACAGAAACTTGTGGACAGCGGAGGCAACGTCATGTAACATGTTAGCTGGGCATCAAATATGGCCAAGACCAAGCGGCAAGAATGTTACTTGGGCGGCAATACATCATCAAAGTGGATAGTCAGGCTGGAGCTGGAGCTGGAGCTGGAAGCTGCAACTGCAACTGACTCTCAGATGGATCAGCAGATGGATGCAGCCAGCCAGCCAGCCAGCCAGTCGCAGATACAGATACAAGCCCCGCAAATCAATGCAATTTCCATTTGTAAATGGCCAAAACAGCAACCAAAAAAGAACCAACAAATGAATGTTTTCTGTGTCTTGTTGTCAGGCTTTTCCCTCCGTGTGGAGGGACCACCTGGAAGAGTCCATGTTCAAGCCGCGATAGAGCAGTTCTTAGGGAACTTTGTCTTCCCTTTCTTGCCCTTTTTTGTGGCTACAATTAATAAACACATGGCACAACAATTTATCAGAGAGTGGGGCCTGTGTGTGCTGGCGCCCAAGTCATGGCAAATCGATTAAGCAATCGCGAGGCAAACACACAACAAAAAGCGCAGAAATTAAAGATTGAAGGGGGGGAAAAAGGGAGGAAAGTGCAGCTCATGTGAGGCAGCAAAATATGAAAAACGATGCCGACTAAACGAAGAATGCAACGACAGAAAAACCCTAAGAAAACTTGTCTCTGGATACACTCCCCCGGGCAGGGGCAAGCCGACTTTAGGGCATGAAACGTTGCCTCAGGAAAATCTCATAAAATAGCTTCAACCTGCAGAGAATTCTCTTTAGCTTTCAGTGGCAACTCCAGCAGCTTCCTAAGCCTAGAGTATTCCCAGCTTCGACTCCAAGTACAGTCTGCCAGCTGCCATCTCCTGCTTGCTTTTTGCTTTACTTCCAAGCAGTGCAGCAACCACGCAACAAAAAAAATTCAATTTAAAAATTATTGCTGCACTTTGCTGCTTGCACGGCAGCAACATGTGCCCCTGCCCCTGCCCCTGCCCCTGAAAAACATGTTGATTATTTTTAAGGCTGCAGGAAAAATGCCCAGCGGGGAGGGAGCTGCAACAAATTGTTGTCTCCTGTGCCGCTGCACCGCCTAAAAGTTTAATTTCGCTGCATTTGGCATTTGCCACATTTGCATTTTGCTGTCAAATTAATCCAATTTGAACACAGGACTCCGGGCAGAGAGCCACTTTGAGGGCTACGCAAAATGCAGCCCTGCCAAAGCGAACAACATAATTACCGTTAAGAATTGCTGAGGCTGAGGCTGAGGCAGAACCTGACAACCCTGGACATGGACATGGACATGGACATGGAGCAGAAGGACAGGTTCAACAACAGAACGTTTTGGGCTCCTTAATTGCCATTGGGGAGAGGAGACTCTCCATTTGGCATGGCAGCGGCGGACCAGCAGCTGCCTGTGGCCGAGAGCACGATTTTCTGTGGCAAGCTTCTTCGCACTGACCAGTGCCCCAGCCACTAAACGGCTCTAGAGTTGCTCTTTAGAGCCGTGTCACGGCTGCAGCGGCATTCTGCGGCATGTGCAACATGGGGCTTGGACTTGCACTTGGACTTGGACTTGGAGTCGAGCTGCAGCAGCAGCAGCAGCAGCAGCAGCAGCGGGGCACGTATCGATCGCATTCCGCGTTCCTAATTCGCCAGCATTTTCAGCCTTCCTCCACTCAGCTGCTTTACCATATTCAGAGGAGACTCTGTCGCAAATCAGATACACGGAAAATGCTGCACAAGCGGCCAGAGGAGGAGGTGGAACGCCTGTCTGTCTCTGCCTCTGCCTCTGCCTGTCTCTCCCTGCCCCTGTTTAGCATATGCAGATGGGGGCTTAGATCTCTGGGACTGTCTTGGGATACTGTTTGCGAGATACAGAACTGCCTCTGCCTCTGCTGCTGGCTGGCTCCTGCTTGGGCTTCTTCCTGGTTACGCACGCTTGATTTGCGGCACAGCAAAATATTTGCATACCCGCTGCATGCCGCTGCCCGCGCTGTCTTTTGCCCACAAAATATATTAAACTTAAACGAAACGAAACGAAACGAAAAATATGTTAAGCGCGTGACTAATGTGAGAACGTTCCACGAGATACATTTCGTTCGTTAGCCCTCGCCTGGCTCTTGATCAATGGATCCGAACACCGACAACGGAGCAGCCAAAGAGTCAGCGACTCTCCGTAGTCTTCGGCTAATTAGCTATGCAAACTGTGCGATACACAGCCGCAGATATCAGCTATCTACAACCCTGGCTCCATGCGTGCAATTCGCGAGGAAAGAAAGTTTAACTCGATTTACTTCCAATTAGCTGCCATTTCTAGCTGCGCCGCTGTGTGGGCGCCAAATTTGTGCCACAAAATTGCACAGTTACAGAGAGCTAAGGATCCCAGAGACAGACAGAGAGAGAGAGCACAGTCTGTGGGTCTGTAATTTGACTAAAGACTGAAATTTGAATGATCGCTTTGGCTAAGTGGCGTCTATGTTTTGCGTTCGTTTAGCGATCGCTTAAAGCATCCATCTGTGGTGTGTGGATCCGATTTTGATGGACAAACGTGGCAGAGGGGCGGCAGCTCATATGAGAGCGGAGCCAAACAGCTGCAAAATGGTTTAGTTGCGGACACAACCGCTTTAGATTGCAGAGTGCCATTAGATGGCTTTATTTTTATGGGCAAAGAGATAGTTTCAGGCGCCATTAATCAGCGTATCAATGCCTCAGCTTCGTTCTAGATTAGCAGCAGCCGAAACTCTCAGTGGGAAAACATTTGTGCAGCCTTTCAACCGAAACAAAAGATAGCCCGAATCCAGTCCTAGTCCTGTCGGCAGGCGCTGCTGCTGCTGGTCTATCCCTTTGCATTAAATATAATCTAAGGAGCGTTTCCCCTTAGTATGCAGCCGCGGCACTCTCTCTCCGCATCGATAGACACATTTTGCTCCGGTGACACCTGCAGCCGGTCGTCTACCTAAGCCCCGAAACAATCCTCTTAAGATACTTTGGACACTCTGGCGGGGTCTTCTACCTACAGTTGGCTGTCAATGTTTGTAGAACCTTTTCATCCTCTTTCATGTGCTATTTGGCCCTCTATTGCCACCATCGAGTCTGTGTTTGGTTTTTGTATTGTTTTTCCGTTGGAAAATTTATGACTGCTGCTGCGTTTCTTGTTTTCCCATTGTGTTTGACTTTGGTTCGGGTTGCGTTGCTCTCTGGCTGCAGCCACGGAATGTTGCTCTACCTACGCACAGAGCCAGCCAGCACCCAGCACCCAGCACCCAGCAAGATGTTTCCACTCCTTGAGGCTGTTTCTGGTGCCTCTTGGCGGCACGAATTGCCTTTGACCTTGCTGCCCGCATCAGTTTCTCCCGCCACAATTAGGCAACACAGAAACTTTGTCCAAATGGAAATTGTTGTCCAGATAACCATAAAAATTCTACACAGCCAGCCACAGTTCAATTTTTATTGCAACAAACTTTTGCGCCACAAGAAAGATTTAATTTGCTCGCCAAAAATACAAAAAAAAAAAAAAGAAAAGGAAAAACATCAAAAGCAGCTGCTATTGGAAAACTCTCAAACCCCCAACCATAATCATAAATATTTTTCTTTCCTTTCCCGTGTGTGTGGGGCGGCAATCTCGTTTTCGGTTTCGAGATCTCTCTCCTCTCTCCTCTGTCGCTGTCGGTGTCCACGCAATTTTCCGCACAGTTTGTGTGGGTTTTTCCTGCTGGGATTAGGGACCTGCCAATGCGAAATTATACAACTTTTTCTCTCTCTCTCTCTGTCTGTCTGTCTGTCTGTCTGGCGCTTTTCCTTTGTTTCTTATTGCTTTTGCTGCTAAGCCAACTTAATGCAAGTTCCTTGGATTGGGTTTTATTTGGAGCCGCCTGCCGCTACGCATATCTTGACCTGTTTGTATCTGTGGCTGTGGCTAATAGAGTTATGTGCTATCTGGCCTTGTGGCAGCATTTAATTTATACAACCCTTTGGGGCATCGTGTCACACGATTTGCATTGCATGTTGTCACGTCACGCTGTCAGCAGTCGAGCAAAAACTCAACCAATGAGCAGCAGCAGCAGCAGCAGCAGCAGCCGAAGTATCGACAGCTTCGGCAACGGGCGTGAATTATTCCCCTTAGTCCCCTCCTTGATGGACACAGAATATCGCGCGCAAGTTTGCACCTTGAAGGGGGAGAGGGAGACGCCTCTGACAGGCAGCAATAAAAGTTTTGCTGCTCTTTTGGGGGCAGGGTTCCATGAATTAAAGAAGAGCCTTGCAGCTTGTAAATTTCTTTCTGCGACTTCTGCCTTCCTTTTGTTTCAAAGTCTTGCAAATTGTGCTCCCATTTGCTGCTGCAATTTTGAACCCTTTCCTAGAGCATCTCCACTTCGACTCTCTGCCTTTTCTTTTCCTTCTTTTCGCTGGCCCTCTGGCTACCGTGAGTAATTAAGCCGCAATGCCTTTTGGCTTGTCCGTTGTCCCCTTTGGGCGCAGCTTCAAACGTCAGGAGCCGCGGGCCTGCTCCTTTCGCCCAATTAAAGCTCTATAAAAATCACCTAAGGGCCCCGCGCGGGCATTTGACAATCAACTTTAATAATAACACAAGAAATACCGCGCCCCACCCACTCAACCTTGACCCTGGGCGCTGCCATTGAGGATATTTGCACAAAACGTGGGTTAAGGCAGGGGAAGCAGTGGAGGAAGCAGTGCGGCAAGCAGTCGGGCAAGCAGTCTCGGGTTGAGGAGTCACGGGAAACAAGTTGCGATAACAACAAAATGCTAAAAAAGGGCGCAAAAAAATTATGAAAAATTAATTTCTGCCCGACGGCAGATTTTTGCTTGTTTCTTTTTTTTTTGCGCTATCACTCGAACACGAATGAAGGGAGGGAGGGGTGCGGTGTGCGGGGCAGACAGACATAAAAGTTGTTGCAAGGGTCGAAAGATGCAATAAGGTTTATGCGCGATGGCATCTTGGGATTTATCAAACGATAAAGCAAAGGTGATAAAGGTTGAACGGAATTGAGTGTGATGTTAATGGGTGGACGGGGGTCAGGCGAGTGGGGAAAAGGTGGGAAATATGAAGGGGATTTACGGGATGGACAAACATTAATCAAAGACTGAAACTTTGTAGCTGTTCATAAATTGTACCCAAAAGAGATGAGGATAAATCGTCCAAAAATGTTCCTCCATCTAGGCACAAGTTCTTCTATCACATAAATAATCGTTTTTTAATCAAAGTAATTTCATTGGTGGGATATGAAACTATCTCTTGAATGGTCTTTGATATCTTCAGCTCATTGTGATAATTATTAATCATCATTTAATTAATTTTTTACTTCATGAATTGCTCTTCCCGCATAAACTGAATTATCACACATTCCGCAAATACAAATTCTCCCATCATCAGAGGGGACTCGTCCCATCATCGTTTTTTTACCCTCAATTGCTCGCTGCCATGTGCTGGCTGCCTTGCTCTTTTGTGCGGATGTTTTGCAATGCGTTCCACTGTGTCGCTGTGTGTCTCCTCTCTGTTGTGGTAACGATGACGATTGCTGTCGAACCACCAACCACCAACAACGGTGGCAACTTTGGGCCTGCAGCAGGAGGCTCTCTGGCTCTCTGGTATCCCTTCGATTTGTTGGTCTGTCATCATGCCTCATCATTGTCAGCCGCCGCTGCTCACTCCTCCTGCCCGGCATGTGCAACATTTTCATCATCATTATTTTATGCTGCAGCAGGCTCAACCCCAAAGGCGTCCTCGCGCTCTCCACCTCCTGCCCGCCTCCCTCCTACCTCCTACCTCCTACCTTTCGATGTCATGTTCTTTGTTTTTGCTTCACTTCTTCGTCGTTTTTTCTCCTCCTGGTTGTTTGTTGTAGTATTTATGCATTATTGAATTTTTGTTTATAAGACAACGAACGACATGTTTGGGTGTCTGCAAGTCGGGGGGCAATTATTATGACTTCACGATCCTGAGAATGTTTACAAGAGAGCAAAAAGGGCTGCCTGCCTGATCATGTTTATATCCCCCAGTCCGGAGTTCCAGAAGGAGAACCAAAACCCAAGCCAGGCTCCCGCAATGATTTCCATTGAAAGTTTGTTAAATTATGTGATTTAGTTATGGGTCCCATATTAGACATAATTCCAGAAATATACCAGAAAATACTAGATTAATACAAATAATATTCCAGAAAATACTAAAAGTCTTAGAAAAATTAGCTTAATTGAAACCAATCAAAATACCAGAAAATACTAGATAATACCAGAAAAATAACAAAAATACCACATGTCTTAAACATGAAGCTCCTTCATTTTCTTTATTTTCTGAGAACATTTTAGAAGTATACTAGAAAATACTAGAAAATACCAACACTCTATAATATCAAGCTTATTCATTTTCTTCATCTTCATCCATTTAATGCGACATTTATCGATCTGCTAAAATCTCCCCCAATAAAGATCTTTCTCCTCTTGATCTTCCATTTAATCTGCCCATTAACCTGCTAGATCTACTCCATCATATCTGTATCTCTCTCTCCCTCTCTGTTAAAAATAGAGTTATCACTCGCTGGGTGCAGGCAATTGGCAATTGTCACAGAGGACCGAATCACAGCCAACTCAAGTGGCAAACAATGTCAGTCAAGTCGATCCGCTGATCCTCGTGTTGATTTCCCAGTCAGAGGGATCTCTGTGCTCTGTGTCCCCTTGGAGCCGCTGATCACTGATCGCACACGGATGCGAGATCCACGGAACGTTGATGCCTATTGACAGCTCACAGCGGTTTATTAATGATCATGCTGAGGCCGATACGATCCCTCTGGTGGAGAGTGGAGTCCGAGTCCGGGAGCGGGAGCGGGAGCCCAAAGAATGTTTCTGGTTTGCACGCGATGCGCATCAATCTCAGATAAAGAAAGATCACTCAGCTGTCGGACGATCACTTTGCCCCGCCGATCGTGTGGCATCGATCGTCTGTTCGCTATGCAAATTCAAGACTGGTTGGGTCCTTCCTCTTTTTCTTTTTCTTTGCAGTTTATTTTTTATGTTTTTTGATTAATTGCCGCTGCAATTTTAATTAATTTTTGCGCCATTCCAAGTGGAAAGCTATCTCGCTGATCCGATCTCTCTTGCCTCTTGCCTTCTGCCTTCTGCCTGAATAATTAACCATAAAATTGTGTAGATAAATGCCGAGTAAATCAATCAGCGACTTGACAGAGTTTGCCCACATGCAGAAATTTCCCAGAAATCTAAAACCCAAAGGAAGTTCCATTTTCCCACAAAAGGTGCGTCAGCGTCACAAATTAAATATTTACTTTGAACCGAAGGCAGCCCCGAACACACACACCCATTTAACCCAGTTCCACAATATTCTCTATGATGATTGCAATGTTTACAAATTCTAAAACAAATGTCGCTGCTTGGTGTAACTCGAAACGAAACAGAGCGACTGGGAGAGGCAGGGAGGAAGGCCTCTTTAGCATGTAAATAAAATGCTAAAAAGAAGAACCCAAAGGAGAAACGCATCAAGAGGCGACACGAGTGGAGGCCTTATCTTAAATGCATGCCACAAACAGAGAGAAGAGCGGAGAGAGAGAGGCTCTGTCCGACTGTCCCGTGGTCTTGGGAAAGTGTCGCCGCACTCTCGAAGTGATTGGCATATCGCATTTCCCCATTTGCCCGTCGTCGCAAAACTGCAATAAATTTAAGTCCGGATAGGGGGGCAGCAAAACCAAAAGAAAAACCAGTAAAAAGCTCAAGACAGAGGCAGCAGAGCAGGTTGGCATTTGGTTCTTAGTCAGGCGACTAAGAACCAAATTAATTTTATGACAAACTCGCTGAATGGCAAAAGCTACCAGCCAAATCTTCTGCCCCTCAGACAGCAATACGTGGGCTGGGTACGGGGCCTGCAGCCCACTCTGAATCTTTTGGATGGAAATGAAATGAAATTATAAGAATTAATTCGATATGCCAAAGCCTGGTTAAATTTAGTGTCAAGGTTTTGGTTACCTGAACTCAATTTATGCGTCATTTGTTAGACAGCTTTATGGGTCATTTTATCGGGGAAGAAATGTTTTAATTTAGAGAATATTTAAGAGAGGTTTTTGAGATTTATTTAGAGGATTTAAGATGGAAAAGAAATGGTTTAAAGATTCCTTTCTTTTAGAGATTTATTAGGGAGATTTTAGCAAGAGAAAAAGTGTTTTAGTTTGTAGAATATTTCCTATAAAATTCGTAGATTTATTTAGAGGAGTTTAAGTAGCTGGAAATGCTTAAGTAAAGTCTCTCCTTACCACTCCTTACGCCATTCCTTAACCACTTTGGCTCCTCAAATGGCATTCCTAATGCGTTTCGTTATACCCTAACTAAATGCTTTTTTTGGTTTATGGCACTGTCCATGCCACTGCCCATATCAATATCAAGTTTATTTTAGCCTTTTTAGCATATTTTAGTGTCTTATCAGGCGGTCACCGTCAATGGCAGCAAATGAGTCTGGAAACCGCACACTTACACCCCACGGAGGAGGTGGGCAGGAAGGGGACATGTTGGCGAATGCTGGCAGTTGGCAACATGTTGCCAAAGAACAAGAACTCCATTGTAGGTTTTCGCCTGGGTTGACAGTCATTTAGATTTATGGCTGATTGTCTGGCAACGGCAGCAGCAGCGCGTTTTTATAGACAAAAACAACAACTTGTTGTCGGCTGGAGCAGATACACTGCTTAAAGAAGGGTATTATAAGTGTTAAGAGATTTTTGTGACTAAGTGGATTTTGTGTTAGAAATAGAAGCGTGGCAAATGGGCCTTTAGTTTTGAGTTTACAAATCTTTTGCAAAGATTCTTTTGCCTTTAAAGTTTGTTGCATATTTGAGACTTATTTGCTTCCTGCACCGTTCCATCTGTTCTGCTAGGGCATCAACGCTTCGACTTTACGCCTGCAGTTCTTTCTTCTCGTCCCTCGCTTGATGCCTTCGTTGTTGTTGTCTTCGTGCTTGCTGCCTTCGTTGTTGTTGCCTTATTTGCACGCAGAGCCCGCAATCCAATTTTTGCATGTTCGTTGTCGTTGTCGTCGTCGTACGCAGGTGAGTACAAGAGGCGCACAGAGACACGGGAGGAGAGCGGCCAAAGAGGAGAGGGAGCGGCGGGGAGAGCGACACACGGAGGAGTGAGCACCGCGAGGGCAGAACTTGTTTAGCAACAAGTTGACCAATTTGCATGTGTCGCACTCTCTTCACCCGAGTCCCCGCCAAGTACCGACTGCGCCCCTCACTCCTTTATTAGATATCCGCAATGCGATAAACGTCCGACGGCGATCGCCGCGACTCTGCGGACTCTTCGGACGCTCTGCGGACTCTCTTCGCTTTATTGATTTAAATGCCATGGCAGCGGCATCTTCCTCCACAAGTCACAGTCACATCGACAATCGAAAATCTGTGATTCGAGGATCCCACAGCAAGTCAAATCCGCTCCCCGCGCTCTCCCCCCGGTGCAGATTAAGCCGTTTGTCAACTTGTCATAATTGCCCAGACCAAAACATAAGCAGGGTGATGGGGGAGGGGGGAGGGAACCCCAGAGTGGCGCCGATCTCCTCACTGCCTTCCACTCTTGTTAACAAATTATAAAGTTTTTCGCTGTGCAGCAAGCCAAACGCCAACGTTTTGTTGCCAAACCTGCAACCGACGACGACGACGATGACTCAAGGCAATTCTTTGCAAATTTTTCATCATTTTCTTTGGCCCGAGCGCGTAGGCAGCGTTGGAAAATCTGAGACCGAGACTGAGACTGGCGACTGCCGACTGCTGGCGGCCATGTCTGCCACAGAGAGAGCCACTGCTCAGGCCTTAACTTCATCAAGTGCAAATATGCAAATCTCTGACTCTGAATCCGTGGCTCTGTCCCCTGCCACTCGACTTTGGCTTAAGGATAAATGACAAAGACAAAGACAAAGACAAACCTCTTTTTGGGCTGCAGCCGGAAAGTTCAGATTTGTGTAATTAAATGCGTATTAGCCGCAGCCTAACTTGTTGATCCTTCTAGTTAGCTCGTTTTTGTGAAGGAACTTCCGCAGTGGCCAAAGGGAGAAATTCTTGGGAAAGCAATTGCATAAGTAGCAGGAAAAGTGGTAATATTAGTGGTATAAATTGCAAATTAAAATGTAGCTGCTTTTTTCCCTCAACCGAAAACCCCTCCTAAACCATTTCCAAACATTTTGCAATCGTTTTTGCTGCCATTTTGCTGCCTGGAACTGCCTGCCTTTCCCATAACTTGTGCATCAAATTTCATGTTGATTGACCTCTCCCGAATTGCATATCCTCCTGCCCACCTCTGGCACCTTTCTCCTCTCTCTTTCTCCTACTCCCACTCCTACTCCTGCCAGCCAGTTGCTCTCCTGCAGTTATCCTATTGCTTCACACATAGCATTTCCAATGCAATTTGCAAACCTTTTTCTCACCAAAAGCGCACAGATTTGCTTCGAGGCTAGGAGGCAGCACGAAAAAGAGGCAAAAAACGTTGGCCAAAAAAAAAGTGCAGCAACGCCTTCTCAACGAAATAAAGGAAAGAAAAAAGAGGCAGGCAAAAATCAGAGAGAGAGAAATAACCATTTTGGCCGGGCATTTTGCATTGCTTTGGATTGCATGCAAAAATGCAGCAGCAGCAGCAGCAGCAACAGCAACAACAACAGTAATAGGAACAACAGTAACGGCTTTAAACGCCAACTGCAACAACTGCAACTACAACAACAACAACAACAACAACATCAGGAACAACATCAGCGACTGCGGCATAACTGCAACATTTTCGGCTGCAAGTTTGCATTTTGCGCGGCTGCCAGGCTTAATTTTTCCTTTATTTTTAATATCACAAAAAAAGCAACCAAAAAGGCTGGCAAAATGTCCATAAAACCCACGGCTATGCGCACACACACACACACAGCCCACACAGACACATACAAACATTTGGAACGGTGCTGTCAAGCGGAGCTCTGGCTCCCAGGAGGCCAAGAAGAGAGGAAAAATTACAAGAAGGAAAAAATCTTTGCGTAGGCAAAACTTGGCTCGGACCATGTCCAAGCTGCGCCTCGCCTCTGCAGCCTTTTCCTCGACATTTTCAGAGCCTCTTCCGCGCCTTTGCCGCCTCTTCGGCCTCTTCAAACTTGTTGCTGTTCTGGCCCCGTCTGTGCGCGACTGTTGTTTTAAATAATTAATTATTGTTTAGTTGGCAAACAGCCTGGTCAAGATCGAATGGCCCCACAACAAGAGGCAGCCACACACAGCAGAAGGTTCGACGGCAATTAGAAGGAAAATAAATTCTAGAGCCAGAAAGGAGAGGCTTTGATTGGGAGGCGAAAAGATGTCGAAAGTTCTGGGGATGTTGCTAAGATTTTTAAGTATTTTTTACTACAAATTCGTGATCTAAATTGTTGTTACTTATTTCTTTAATATTCTAGCAATTTTAGGGAACATTTTTAATGTTTTTGCGGGGTTTTAGAGGTGCAAAAGTACCCCGAAATTCCTCACAAATAAAACAGTTCACCGCCCAATAATCTACAGCCCCAAAGGTCATCGCAGACACATAGATAAATAGGTGCATGAGTACTCCATCTTTAAGCACCTCCAGCCAAGCGTCGGTGCAACTTTTCAATCACATTTTGTGGCCCCAAACTCTGTGCCGAATCTGGCCAATCGATGGAAAAACTCGCCTCTGCTGCCCCATTCATTATGTGGCCTGCAGCTGGAGAATGGCATGGAATGGAACGGGGCATAGCAGCTCATTGGATGGATGCCCTGGACAAAATCGGTAGGGCAATCATGTGATTGAACAAATAACATGCCACAGAACCGGCACTTGACTCCATTTGAAAGTAAGCCAAAGAGCAAGGAGGAGAGCGAGCGAGAGGCCCGCTACTTAGCCCAATTTTCGCATAATGCACATGAGACTCAGACTCAGGCACAGAAAATTGCACAAAAGTCGCAGAGCGGCTTGAGGCACAAGCCAAAAAATAGACAAGACAAAAGAGCGAAATGTGAACCTAGAAAAAAAAGAGTGTGCCACCACCCCCCTGGAGATACACATTAAAAAAAGGGAACTGCAGCATGTTGCAGGCAGTTGGTGGGGGGCAGGGCAGTTAGCAGTGGACAAAACGCTCCCCAGAGTGGCATTAGCAGGGTGGCAGCAAGAGGGGTTGCAACATAATAATTTTATGACCCCTGAAAGATTCTCAAGCAGGCAAGGATTGACCCACCACCCGCCGTACAAAATCACAAATAAAAGCACAAGTCACACACCCTGCCTGCGCCTGTCGTGTGCCGTGAGCAGATAATTTTATACAATTTATTATATCAAACGAGCGTCGTTGTCGCGTGCAACACTTGCCACACATCCCACTGCCGCAGAGATACAAAATCTGAGCAGAGAGAGAGAGGCTGCTGGCTGCTGGCTCTTGGCTGTTGCGTGCTAAATGTTTTCACGTGGCGCAGCGCAAAATGAATCCCAAATCCGTATCCGCATCCGAATCCGAATCCGAATCCCAATTGCGTGTGTCCAACAATTTGAAGATATCATTTGGGCGTTGGGTTGGCATTAAAAAGCGTTTAATAAGCATTAGATTACAACATTCTCCAGCTGCCAAGAGGAGTGGGCACAAGGCCTGTCCATGCCTCATTTAGATACGTATTTTTATCTGATACTCTGTCGAGCCAATCAACCTTCGAGCCCCAGCCCCAGAGTCTACAACTTTGCTTCAGTTTCGTTTCTCTCTTTCATTGGCAGACCACAAAAGCCGCAAGATTCATTAGAAAGAAAAACTATTCACTAATAATCAGGTTCCCCTTGGGGGCAAAGCGAAAAACTATTTACAACAATACATTGATTAGTTTTCTGTTTTTTGTTGCTGAACTGCAAACTCATTTCTCAACATTTTGTGCTGTGTTTTGGTTGAGTGATCTCTTGTGATCCTCTCTCTGTCCCCAAGGAGCTGCTGCACTGCTTTTTACATGCACTTTTTCGATGTGTAACTCGAGCTGCGTTCTGTCTTTGGTTGCCACAAAATGCGATGTCCCCGAGTGAGGTTCAGCGAGGTTAAAAATTGAAGCAAAGTGCCTGCAGATAAGCGACTGGAGATTGAGAGTTTGGAGGGGAATTATTCAATGTTTAAAAGTAATTAAATATTGGAAAGAGTTGAGCACTTCCGTGAGCTGTATTAAGCCTCCAAAGGAGCCCCTTAAAACACTCTCCCTTGACCCTCTATCTACCTCTAAGCCAGCCGAAATCCACCTAGACAAATCTCTTATTGTGCCCCCAAATAAACAGATCTTGCAACCCAAAAAGAAATCTCCACTAATGCCGGAGAGATTCCAGGGACAAACGCACGGATCTGGCAGCCTCCCACGAGAGGGAGATGCTGGAGGGGAGCAGCAGCAGAAGTGCAGCAGCGGCAGACTGCCATGAATAATGTGTCTATGTGCCACAGTGGCACAGTGGAGATGTCGCGTTTCGTCTATAAAAATCGGCCTTAAAATCCATTAGCGAGCGCTGGCAACAAGGGGCATAAATAAACCGCAGTGCCTCAATTTCGTTCACTCCCCACCGAAAATAGATGAAACACGTAAATGGAAGCAAATGACGCTAATAAATAATTGTGTGGGGGAGAGTGGAGCGAGGGAGAGGGAGTCGTGGACCCAGAGTGGAAAGGATTTGCATGTTGTGGGAGGAAATAGTTTGTCAAACTGCGAGTCATAGTTTTGCCCTTGATGTTGGCTGCCACTGCCACTGCAACTGCAACTGTTGCAAGCATAACGTATAAATTCTATGCCACACATCTGCTGACACTTACCCTTGAGCGCGGCAACTTGTGTTAATCCATTTAATCCAGAGAGTATCAGCAGCATGGGGAATACTACGGCTGACATCCTCTGGCCGCTGATTATTTTTAGCCTTTTGGGCTGCGACGCTGCGTCGACATTTTGATTGTTTCTTCTATGTCTTCGCCGTTTGATCTCGCTGACGTTGGTATTTTTAAACGCACTTTCCGCTGATAAATGCTGCAACTGCAACTGCAACTGTGGCAACTGTGGCAACTGCATCTTGTCAAGTTTTTATTCTACTTTTGCTTCAATTTAATTGCCCGAAAATCTTTCTTGGCACAAACCCGGCAGCCACTCTATCCATCCATTCAAAATAGAACTGCACTCATTTTTCGGTTTTTTTCGGTGTTTTCGTTTTTAGATTTTTTGTTTTATTTGCTGATTCTTTTGTATATTTTGGCACACACAATATTTTCGGAATCGTTTTCGAATCAATCTCAATCCATGGCGGGGTTTCTGCGCCGTCTAACCGGAACGACGAAAGACTACGACAACCACGACCCAGGCGAACGGCAGAGCGACGAACCAAACACTTTCAACGCAAAAAATCAACTGGCGAAGGCGCCCGGTTTCCAGCTGGCAGACAGCAGCCAAAGCCAAGGAACCGAGCGACTGCTGCCGAAGGCCACTCGGGTCGGGTGCGCTCGGCTAGCGCTCGGCTGTGCAGCGGCGACGGCTCGCAGTGCTTGTTGCATGCTGTGGACTCCATTTGGATTGTATTAACCTTTTGTTTACTTGCTGGCCTGCCATTCTGTCGGTGGGGTTTGTTTTGTTCCATTTGCCAGTCGTTTACTTCGTGTGGTAGAATTCTACTTAGGCCCTGTACGTGCGTGTGTGCGTGTTTGTTTGTGTGTGTGTGTTTGTGTGCGGCTGGGCAACATTCGATGAAACGAAATGGAACTGAATGTTGAATCATTTGTTGATAAGAATGAAGAGCTGAAGTGGGTTTTATATTGTTTTATAGAGTGCGTTCTTTGTGGCAAAAAGGGGATTAAATATATTTTTAAAATAAAAAATATTCTGACTGTGGATCATTTGATGGAGTTCAGAGTGGCTAAAATTTGTTTTCTTTAACGTTTATTGTCTTATGGAAAGAGTTATTTCTGGGAATTGAAAAGAGTGCTGGAAAAGTTGATCAAATATTGCATTGTTAGGCCGCAAAAGGGTAACAAAAGCGCAAGAAATGTGAACAAATATTGGGATACTTTAGTGTAGGAGAGAAAATGGATAAAAGTGTCTAAAAATTATAAGTTACCATCGAAATTTGTATTAATTTAATTTCTTAAACTTCTAGAATTTACCAGAGAATATTACAGAATATTTGAGAATTTCTTTAATATATTTTGAGAATATATTTTACCTACAGAAATTCATAAAAATCTTGATATAACACTTAAATATAGATAAAAATACGCTTCTTATCGCACTATTTATGAACCTTAATTTAAATATTAATTTGGAGTATTTTTCCAAGAGGGTTTTAAAGCAACAAATTTGCTCTGAGAAGAGATTTTCCTATGGGCAAGCTGCAGATGCAGGCCTGAGGTAGAAAAAACGATGATCGAATCTTGCCAAACACAAAAGTCGCGCAGGGCTGCCCTCCCACACGATCTGAGATATTTTCAAGAATTTTCTCCATCCTTTAATTATGTGTTTTGAAGTTTTGCGACTGTAATCTGCTTTGGGCCACATCTGACAAGACCACCGCTGGCACTGGCACTCCTCAAAGGATACACCTTCCACGAGGATAATGGCTGAAAATAGGTAGCCAATTTCTATGCCAAATCCACTGCTAAGCCCGGACTTCAAGCCGTCGCGAAGACAATAGATTTGTTTCCTTTGGGCAACTCCCTGTAATATTGGAAAAACAAAGAAACAGAAAATGATTTTGCCGGCAGTTGAAGGTCATGTCATGTCGTGTCTTGTTCTTTGTAAATGGATTTCTGTGTTGACAAATGTCAGCAGATGACAGGGGAAGACTAATCGAATTTCTATCTTTTTCTCATTAAAATAAAAGCGTAAGAAATGGCTTAAAGTTGCCTTCTATCAAGTCAACAAATGGGCAAACCAGCATTCGGCTCTTGGATAATCCATACTTGTTGCATTTTGATTGCCTCTTCCCTCTGCGACTTTTGTTATGCTGATTCCCTCGGTCTCTGCCCCACTCCGCCCCATTCTGCTATCTAATCTGTGCGAGTGCGCCGCCACTTCACTCTCCAGCTGTTAGCTCATCTATTTCCAAACTGCAATAAAGCCAGGCCAGACCCAGAACAGACACAACAGACACAACACTCCAACGCATTTCACAATCATTCCACACAGAATGGGTAAAAAATGAATAGAAATCAAAGTGGTTCTTGCGTGGACACTGTCCCTATCAGACGCCTTTTCTCTCGGGCTCCGCTAATGAAAAAAAGAATCAATTGAATTGACCAAAAACCCGATACGATACTGTGGATATTTGTGTTGTATTAATTTATCAAAGTGCAGTATCCGAGAGACTGAGGTTCGAACGTATAAATCGCTGCCTAATTTCCCAACATTTGTGCCATAATCAATACAAGTTCTTCCCTTCCCTCCTCTTCGCTCTCTCTCAGGTAGATTTTCCTCACTCAGTCGATGGCCCCGAGTGTGAAGTCTGTTCATTAATGCCCTGGGTCGAGCGTTCCCCCTTGGAGTCATCAAAAGATACAGATAGATTTGCCGTTGCCTTGGGTTCGGTCCACAGAAGTGTAAAATGGAGGTGTGTTCTCCAGTTCACGGACAAGAATTGTGCGTGCATGGGTTCGGGATGGGATGGGACGGGCTCGGGGCAGGTGTCGGTCTGGGACTGAGTCCATCATTCTCTCGTTTTACTACTCTCAGTCGCTTCTTTTTTCAAATATTCAATGTGCATTGTCTTTGCCCCGAGAGGTCAAGGTGCGCAGTGCATTTCTTTATCCTCCCGAACTCAGGTAAAAAGGCTCCGCATTTCTGTGGCAGGTAAACCATTTTTCAACTGCCGATAATTGGCCAATTTAGGGAAAAGCGATGCTCTGCCTGAAAGGCGAGAGCGATATCTGTTCAAGGGCGCAGAACTTTAGCCACGCCGTGGGGTAGGGCATGGAAAAATGCGGTGTGAAAATTGTGTTTCTAAAACAAGAAGTCCGTGAAGATGCGGCTGCTGCCAATGTGTGGAGTTTTTCAATATTTTATGGGTTTTCGTAGTGTGAAAATTTACATAAAACATTTTTAGTTTAACAAAATAAATATAAGAAAATGTAAATTACAATAAAAAAATATAAAAATGATATATTAATACAAATTAGATACAAAAAATAAATATAAAATAATAAAAAATTAATTCGAAATATAAGTATTGATTGAATAAATTAAAAAACAATGAAAATAAAATTAAAAAATAAAAAAAAAACTAAAAAAATAAATATTAAATATAAATAAAAAAATGTAAAATAAATCAATAAATATTTAGCATGAAATAATTTACATAAAATGAAAATATCACCTCATAGAGTCCCAAGTGCCGCGACCCCATGACACCTTTGCCTCAATGTCTGCACTTGCCTTCCAGTAATCATTTCCCCATCCATCGTAGAACGTCTTAGACTTCCTTTTACTTATTCATTTGCCTTTAACTTCTGCACTCTCCGAACTCTCAGCCGAACTTTGGCAACGTTGCATGCAACAATAATCTAGACAGAATGTTGTGTTGTTTGTTGGCACTGCCTTTGCCCTTTGTCGTGCCCCCAAAAAGTCAGTCAGTATCTGTCTGTCATGTCGTTTTGGCTTAAGCCTTGTTAATGACGTGTAAGTTGCCGTCTCAATTGCGGATTTGTGCAGAGAGCTTCCTTCCTCCACTGCCAAAACGAAACGACAATTTGATTGTCAAAATGGGGAGCCCGAAAAAGTGGAGCCACCCGAGAAACTTATGGACATAAATTGAGGGCAGGAAGGGCATGCGGATACTCCTTTTTTTATTTTTTTATTTGTATAAAAAGCAAACAAATTACGTAAACGTGGCGCACTCAAGATAATTGAAATTAGCGACTGTGACAGCATGATTACCTTCCCTAACATCTTCTGGATAAACGCCCAGGCCACAAATCTCACAGCAGAGAGAAAAGGGGAGACAGAACGAGAGCCACACGCATGTGTATCCACGAAGAAGACTTTGGAGTCGCCCACTCGCCCGGAGCCAAACCCCAATTGAGTGGGTTCCTTGGACAGACAGCCCAGAGACCCCAGAGCCATCTTCTGCCTCACCCAACCCAAAACGCATTGGGATCTCTGTCGTACAATTGCTGAGATTTGCTGGGGCCACATACTCGTATGATAATGAGCAGGAAATGAGTTGAGTGTGAAATTTATGGACAGGAGTGGCTAGTCCTCTTTGCGCTTTGAATAATGTTTGTAATTAGAAATATCCATCTGATAATTTATGAAGCTTCTTCCCCATGGCAAGCTGTCAATGAATGTTGGAGGTGCAAACTCCACCATTTCCCTTGCCCAATAATTCCATTTAAATACCGCAAATCCACGTGGTGTGTGGTGTTAATCCAGTCACCTAAAAATATGCACAGCTGTGCGGAGCCACAAGAATGCCGCCCATAAAAACGTAATCCCATTAGCAATAAATGTGAATGCCACCAACAAATGAAATTAAAAGTCAATAAAAGTTTAACTAACTCGAACAATAATAAAAATCAATGAATCTGTTGTGTGTCTCCGAAGCTCATAAATTATGTAAAAAAAATGTATACACAAAACGTGGAAAAAATATCACAAAATATTGAAATTGCCAGCGAATTTTCATATTTTGTGTTTGGAAATTGCAAGTGAATTAAATATTCAAATTTTGAAAGGGAACAATGGGGTGTAATTAATCGGGGCTATGGTTGAAGTGGAACTTGGTACATTTAGGGAATAAAAGGGATGAGTGTGGGCATTTTATTGCCCATTTATAGCTGAGAAGAATGCAGGAAAGTAAAAGTTGCGGAGTTGTTTATAATTATTCAAAAAATCAGCCAATATTTCTGCTATAATTTGGGATCATTTCTGCATTACAGGACAAACATTTAGAAACATTTCAGAACGTTGAGAGCGCTGCGAAAACTTCAAACTTTCAAGAGTGATTCCAGCGTCGATAAAAACGAAAAAGCCACATAAAATAATTCTGATTATGTTCAGCTGTAATGTGTACACCCCGCAGTTACCCTTCCCTCAATTCCTTGGAACTAGAGCACAATTATTATTTTGGCAAATGTTTTGTGTGTTTTCCGTTGGCAATTTGCATTTGGCTTTTCGTTAGAAATTTGAATTTCGATGCCATGATGCCAGATGATAGCGCAGGGCTTATTAACATTTTATTGTTTTTGCGCCGGCTTCTAATTAATATTTTCAGTAGTTGGCGACGACCACCAACAAAGGCGAACGAGTGGGAAGGAGACACACAGAGAGAGAGAGAGAGAGGGAGAGAGGGAGACAGACATGCAGTCAGTCGTGCAGTGAGGAGGAGGAGGAGACGTTGACTGCCTGCCGTTTTTTTGTTGTGGGCGTCAGTTGTATTTCATTTGAATGGAGCTTTTTGTGTGTTTTTTGGGGGGAACTATTTCGTAATCGAGATAATCATAGAGTGGATTCATTAAAAATCCGAAATATGAGCAAAGCAAACAAAAACACAAACAAAAAGCGAAGCTTTGAAGCTGCTGGCGGTCCCCGGGACGTTGCCCCCTTCTGTGGCAAATAGTTTTGTAGATCTCTATCGGATCGGGGGGGCAAATATTCGGTTGTTTCTGGTAGCACAACATAAACAGCAGGCCCTCTCGCATGAGCATAATTAATTACATATTTCAATTGTGTGACACTCGGCATTACGAAATTTGTTCACCAAAAATTCATTTTCATTTCCATTTGTTTTTCTTTGGGCCGTGGCTGTGGCTTTGCCCTTTTATCCATATGAGGATTGTTCTGCGGATTGTTGATCTTTGCTGCAGATTGTTGAATCGAGTACGGAGTAATCTCTTTTTGTTTCTTTGAGACGGAGAGAGAGAACACCCAGGGTTTCGTTGAGGTCGTACAGTGTGTGGCAGGCTGCTGTCTGGCTTCCTGTATTTTTGTTTGCCCAAAGGTTACGCCGCAGGGCGGCGGGGTGGAGTTGCCTCCGAGTGATGATCCATGGGATTACTTACAGCAAAATGTCGCTTGTTTGGACAAGCACTGTTGCAGCATTTGGGGGGAGTTTCGGAGTAGCAAGAATAGGTTTGACATAAGACAAAGATTGTGTACAAAAAATACAGCAGAAATTCTATGCAGCGGGCAACCTGTGTGCCAGTGTTTTCATTCAATCAATGAACGGAAGGAGTGAATTTAAAAGAATATTCGGGGAATAGATCTAAGGAAAACAGACCTCTTTTCTATACCAAAGAACTTCTCATGATTTTAGAACTTATTTAAATAGTTAACAAATTATTTTTTGAGGTTCAAAAAGTGTTCAAACTTTGAAATTCAATTAAAAAAGAAACACAGCCGTTGCCCAAATACTTTTTGCACATAAATTCTCAGTAAAAGTTCTCTGTAAACCTCTACAACTTCTTCGCTTATAACTTTCCCATAACCCAGAGAAAAAACATTCATTCTTCATTCCATTTTTAGTCACAGCTAATTTTCAATCAGCCTCCCCCATTTCTGCAGAAGATGATCCCAATGCCAATTGGTTAAGCTCTATGCGGTCTATCCCCTAATCACTTAATACCCTAAATAACCGATAGTTAAGATCCCAAGACAGACAGAGAGAGGGATACCGCTGCAGAGCCAGAGCCAGACGGGTAGTCAATTTAACAACCATCTATCATTAAATAATTTGTTAAATTTTCGTTCAAAAACGCAAAAGCGCCACGAAGACCCTCGGGAACTCCGTTCCTTCAGTTTTAATTAGTTGTGCAGTCGATAAAAATGCGCTGAAAATGAAGCGAAACGGAAAGACAGAACCGTAAAGAACGCAAAAGCAACAAAAGAAACGCGTGAGGGAGGGGACAGAATGAAATACAAAAAGAAGCTGAAAAAGATTCGCACGCATTCAGCAGAGATCCGCAGAGACAGCGGCCCCGCAGAGGTAGCGACTGAAATAGGATCATTAGCAGTGGGAAGAGGGAGAGCAGCAGAGAGCAAAGAGAGTCGACCAGGGGTTACCTGGTAGTGGGAATATTTTAGGGAAACTTGCAAAGGGCTTGAGGGTCAAAGAAGAAATTCAATGAAATGGAAAAAAAGAATTGCAGAACAGTGAAGCGCGAATGGTGCTGATCCACACCTTACAGGGTACCAAAAGAGAACACAAACAAAAAAGCGACAGTCAGTGGGAGAAATATATAGACTGAAAGGGAGAGGACTTGCTTTTGTGGTTGGTTTATCCAGTGGCGCAGGCGAAATGGTTGGTACGTGATCGGTTCATAAAACTAAAAGCACCCATAAACTGATAATTTGAGGATTTATAAAAGAAAAGCAAAAAATAGCCACAAAGCCATGGCCACAAGAACGTTTGAAAGGCAGAGAGCAGCGAGCCCGAGCCCTATGGATCTTGGATTGATCGAGTTGGCAAAGCCCGGGCAAAATCGGCGCAGGAAGCACATCGATAATCATGATAATGATGAGCGGACCCATCGCACGGGTGATGGTAATGATGATGATGGGGATGGTTCCTGGAAGTTAGGATTAGGAACAGTTTTCTAACTGAAAAAAACGAGTGGCCTAAACAGCTTATAATCATGTTAAGCTAAGTGAAATCAGCAAGACAGAAGCCTCATTTTGCTGGTTGAATGATTTTCTTGGGTGAATGAATGTGCATTAGGATTAGCGCTTAGCGTTTGGCCAAGAAGGAGGTTCGAGATATTTGTAGGAAATTATAGAAAAAGTGATTTAGAATGTGGAAGATTCGGTAGCTGAAAGAGAAGAGCGAAAGATCACCTGGAGAACAGAGTTCACACAATCAAAATCTGAGAGAAGATCACCAGCAAAACCAAATCGAAAAGGTTTCCTCTTTTTTATGATCTTTACTAAATGAAATCTTCAGTGCACCCTTGTAATGGTCTCCCCACCAGAGAGGCAGAACTAAATTATTTTGTAGACTAATCCGCTTGCGGGCTCGCTGGCACTCTGTGATTTCATGACCAAAGCGCTGATCCGTGATCCCTTTTTATGTGCCGTGGCAGCTCAGCAGTTCATGTTCGAACACTTTCCGAGCATGATTAAATTTTAATGTGTTTTCATTTTAAGGCGTTTCATTGTGCAAACTCTTTCGACATTCGACTGGGGGGGACTACCGCTGGAAGCTGCTGCTTCTGGCAGATCGTAAAATGTTCACAGTTCCCCCCGTGCATTTTTATGATCGTCGAAGCTAATTAAAATATTTCCAGCTTTGGGGAGATTGGAAACGGAACTTGCGCTCTTAAAGCAAATTCGTGTTCATTTTCTTGCTGCTGCTGAATGCGACTGGACTCGATTTGCAATTTGCCATAATTAAGAATTAACTTTGTGGCGTCCATAAATCGGCAGACAGACGACAGTTTGCACAGCTCTCAGGCGGAGAGGGAGAAGCAAACTCTTATCTCTGCCACTGAGCAGCAGGTCAAGAGTGTTGGCGACCCTAGACGACTATAAAAAATTGAAAATTACCAACGCAACGAGACGGAGATAGACAATGCAGAGATACAGATACAGATACAAAAGGAGAGACAACTAAAAAACGAGGGTAGAAGGGCATCTCGAATCAGCAGCCATGAATGAAGTGCGTACTGAATGAAATGGGATGGCTCTTGGTCTGGGATGGGTCTCGGATGAGAACTAAATCTCCGATATGAGTACACGTATCTGGTGGAGAGAGCATGGCAAATTCATACTTCAAAAAGATACACAAAAAATCACACAGACACACAATCGGTTCCTCTACCTCGCTTTAATATAGTTTTTGTTTAGCTGCGCGACAACATCGACTGCCCGGCCCTGCCCTTCCCCTTTGCCGTATCTTTCATTCGCCTTTCAATCGACAGTCGCAGGCAGGGGACAAAGCCGCTGCCGGGTATCCCAGGCCTTACCGTCCGAAGGGTTGTGTCGCAGAGGCGTCGATAAAACCACGGGGGGTCATAAATTTTCAAGCTTCTTGCTTTTTGTTTGTCCAGAAAAAAAGATATCAATTGAAGAAGCCGACGGACGCCAAGCCAAAGTTATCGCCAAAAAATAAAGAATGTTTCGAGAGTTCGGAGAGTTCTGCCTTTTGGTAGGGAGGCCCCTTCAACCTTTCCGAGTGCATTTCTGCTTTCGTTTTTGTTTTGTTTTTTCTGCTTGTGGCTGGGAATGTGTCATGAAAGTGGGCGGGGGGAGGTATGATCAGAAGAAAGGGTATATATTGGTTGAGGGTATGACATCTTGAGAGTAGGGTATGAGTTGAAGAGGAGTTTAGGGAAGAGTAATTAGCAAATGGCATTGAAACCCTTTTTTGTGCAAATGACTTTCCCTTCAAGTATTCCCGTTGTTCGCAGCAGAACCCCAACGTCTACCTGCTTAGCACACATCATTATTGCCCTTCAGCCGCATATTGTTGTTGTTGCAAACTTTTTGCTATGCTTATGCCCAGCTTAAGCTTTGGTACCTGCTTGCCTTGCTAAGCGCTCTCTCGAAGTTACGCTCTCTGCGCTGTCTACGTCGCGACGTCGCTGCGCTGCTGAGCGAAGCTGCGTTCTTCGTTGTTTACGTCTACGCGAAGCTGCGCTCAGCTAGATCGGATCGAAAATGCAGGCATGCAAAGGGAAAGCAAGACTTGCGTGCCATTTGGGTGTCATTAAATGTGCATATTTAAATTTAACTCTAGCTATTTATACTGTTCTTTTTATCCCTTCTTCAGTCTGCCATTCTTGCACTCATTTCTTAGCATTATTTGTTTTATTTCATGAAATTTGGCTCAGTTTTCTTGTTTCCAGACCCTATCCTCCATTACAGGTCATCTCTTAGTCGTTGCTCACATTTCTTCACAGCTTTTATGCTGCCTTTGCTGCTGCTGCTATCGCATTCGATTTAGTGTCGTCTTTGTTGCTTATCTGCGGTCGCTTTCTTTCACCAGAGCTGCGGATCCAGCTCGACAGATCCACCTCTCTGGTTATCTCTTCCCCCCTTTTTCTCTCTTTCTTTCGCTGTGTAGCTCTTGCTCTGTCTGTGGCTTTGGACGTCTTGCGAGCGTGTGTCATCGCAGTTAAGTGGCGCGGCAAAGAGTTAATCTCGTCGATAATTATAATTTATGGCTCGCTGTGTGTTCACCTTCTTCAAACGGAAAAAAAACCAAAGCACCAACTACTTGAACGTATGGAACTGCAGCAATATTTTATTTAATGCTGTTTTGTATGCACTTTCGAAGAAGTTTTTATGGTTTGTATGGGAGATTTTTACACTTTGAACAATATACAGAGAATCTTCTTCACAAAAGGTGTATTCAAATCTTCGGTTTCTTGTTGTTTCTTTTCTCTGCATTCTCAGTTATTTTCGTTTGCTTCTTCTGCTTCATTTCTGTGCTTCATCATAATCACAATTTTAATTGGAGTTTCGGCATAAAGAAAAATCAACGCATTGACTTGTATTTTTTTCATATTTCTTTTTTTCTTGTGGTACTTTTTTTTTTGCTGCCGTCAAAACTGACAATATTTATGGTTTAGATTGCCCATTGTAATTGATCATTGTCTGTGGCGATCATAAACTATGTATTCCACTGTACAGACATGCCGTCTGACTTTGTGTGCGCGTTTTATGGTGTGCGCCCAATTATGTCAATCACAGCTTTGGGCTACTGCTGCCTGCCCCCCTTCTGACCACTCACCTACATAGATAGACGCACACCACACACGCACATTTCGTGTATTAGTATCTATATCGTAATTTATCATATTGATAAGACAGTGAAAGGGACAGTGGTAGGGACAGTGGTGCATCCGTCGTTCCATGCTGATAGCGTCTCCACCGTGTCTGGAGGTAGAACGGAATGATCAATGGCTGCTCAGTGGATCGCGCGGGCTAGTCCTTAATCTCGGCCACATTAACTCAATTTATGCGATAAATAATAAGCGCAGCTCCACTCCAACCCACAAAAGTGGTGGTGGGGAACACGCCAGGCAAAACGACGACGACGACTCCACGCAACAACAATCATAATTTATCAGTTAGCGCATCGCACAGTGGTGTGGAAACGTTTAAGCAGGGAGCGCAATACTAAATGGGGGTAAAAGCTGGCGAATAATGTAACTAAAAGTGGTTGTAATAATAATAGTAGTTCATAGCACAATTAAGGTCTAAGTGAGTTTGGCAAAAGCACCAACAAATTATGCTAATATGGAACAGCTTTTGTTCACAATGAAGCAATTAAGAGATGGGTAATTTGGTAACTTTCGAGGCATACAGAGTATAAAACAGTGTAAAAGCAATAGACTGACTAGCAAATCGACAGATTAGCCCAGAATTTAGCTGGATTGTCCATGGAAATCAGTCGTTCCATCAAAAAACGGTGTCTTCTCATGATATGTGGCACATATTTTTACATCTCCATGCACCACTGTACCACCTTTACCCCTGGACAGAACAAATCTATTTAAAGAGGCACTCAGCAACCTCCCCACCCATCCTGCAGCACCGCCACCGCCACCTCAGCGGCCTACTGGGCCTACGGAGCACTTAATCATGCGAGTCTTGTTGCAGATTAACTCATTACTTAACACTTTTCCACCAACGACCAAGACGACTGCCACGACGAATACCAAGACGACTGACTGACGGATGTTGATGAGCATAATTGTGTGGCCACAGCGTAAGTCGGCAAAAGGGCCAGGCTAAACGACGAACGACCCAAATGAAGACGACAACACCTACAAATCAGCAATGGTCTGGGCTGGAATGGGATGTTATGCTGTGCTCTGCTCTGCTCTGCGATGTGGGGGCGTGCCCATCGATTTGGAATGCCTCGTGTAGTGAGGGGAGTGAGGAGGAGAGTGTGTGGTGTGCTGCGTTGTGCGTGTGTTTCGAAATTGATGTTCACCTTCTGTCCATGTTTTGCCAATGTTGGCAGGCGGTTGCCTCCTCTCCTAATGACTCGAAATATGTTTTGTTGTATCTGCGGCATTAACATTCCTCAACATTCGAAGAGGGAGGAAGACATCATCATTGCGCAAAACAGGCTTAAGTTGAAGTCATTCGGCGCTGTTAAGTAGCTCGGAATATGTCACTTGGGAATTGTTTTCATGTTTTCAGTGTATTTTGGGAGTGGTTTTCCGCTTAAATATGGTCGGCCAAAGATTTGCTCGAATTAATATTAATGATCAACCCAAAAATCTGAGATTCATTTGCATAAGGAAGTGCAGCAAAGTATCTGAAATGAAGGCATCAATTGGGTTCAATTGAAATGAAGGAAGAAAATATTTGGTGTGGAAGTTCTTCATGTGGGCAACAGATGAGGGATTGTGGGTTGGTATTTACTTGATAGATATAAGATTTGTTGTTTTTTCAAAATACGGATCACTTTTATGCAGAAATCAATAAAGAAATATGTGTGCAAATTTCGGTGACAATTCTGCGCTCTCTTTTGGCTCACTCTGCGCTCTCGTTTGGCTCACTCTGCGTTCCTCTTGCTCACTCTGAGCTCGCTCTTAGATATTTGCGAGCGCTCTCTCTCCCTCCGCTCTCTTAGAAGTAAAGAGATGGACGGCAATAACTGTGAACATGCAGAACTCATGCGTTTGGGCAGAAATTAATGAGGAGTTGCTTAATGCTGCTTATAAACTTCAAGTATTTGATGTACTTTGCATCTTAAAGCCTTTACATATTAAATTTCCCCCCAAGCCTGTGCTTTTTTTTGTCTTTCATTTTTCGACTTATCAAACAAATGACTTCTGAGAAAACAAATATCTCAACTATTATTTTCTAGCTATTATTTATTGAATTCATAATTCACCGGGCAAGACACAATTTATTTTCAGCCAGGGAATTTATGTGATTTCTAAGCAAAAATGTACAAGCATTAATTGAACAAAACTCTCACGCACCAAACTCCACTACATGGGCCATGGGCCATGGGCTGGCCACATATTCTGCTCGTAAAATGCGGCTGACAGACGTCAGAAATGGGTATGGAAATGCGTAGATAAAAACTGAGAAATCAAATCCCTGCCTGCTACGTGCAGCAACCCCCTCCCTACCACATCGAATGTATTTCATTTCATTTCATTTCATTTGTTTTACACATTTCGCTCTGTGCATGTTTCGAGCCGTAACCAATTATTTTACCAACACCACTCTCCGGTAGCCTCCGACCGACACATCCTGAACAATCGGAAATGCAGTCAAGAATGCAACCCCCCGTGCTGCCTCCTGCCACACGGCTGCCATGGTCCATTCTTCGTAATTATAGACATTTTTGCCAACAATTGTGCTACAAATTTAATGGCTTTTCCATCCGTGCAGCAGCAGCAGCAGCAGCAGCAGCGGCTACCTGGACAAAAATGGGAAAATCGAGTCGACATTTTATGCAAAAACTTATTTGTTGCCGGCTGTGATCATTCAAGCAAATGATTCAGATCGTTCAACCTCCAACCCAACAATCGCCAAAGATTGAGGAACTTTTCACCCAGGTAAATCTCTGCGGTTTTTAATCCCTTAATGGCCGTCTATAAAGCTGCATAAAGCTGACTGCCCGACTGATAAATATCCGCTCATTATTTGCTCACTTTTTTGCCTTAATCCATTGTGTGGCGACGATGACTAAGAGACGGGCATTTGTTGTGGAAATAAAATGATAGCAGAGGGGGAAATGGGGTGGAGAAGGTGCTAAAAATAATCACAAGTTGGGAGTTTGAAGAGAAAGATTGATAAAAGAACAAAAAGCCACAGAATTGTGTGTGCAAATCAGATCTAAAAATCTCCTTCTCTCTCACATTGCAGCTTTACTTCATGCAGGCTTAGAATTTCATCTCCACTCATCCATCTCTACCCAAAACCAATGACCATTACCCACTTTCTGTTGTCAAAGCACTCGACTCTTGGCTCGTTCCTTCCTTCGATTTGTAAGATACTCCTCAAAGTATCTTCTTTTTTCCTTCCTCTTCTTGTTGTTGACTGGCTAATGAAAGCAAATGCATATGATTAATTACAGCGGGAGACAGCGCCAACAAATGAGCATTTTTACTGCATTCAAAAATAAACATCAAAGCAAACAAAAGGCCGAGGCCCAGGCACAGGCACAGGGCCCGGGGCACAGGGAAAATATGAACTGCAAACTGCAAAACGTTTTGGGAGATGTCAGCAGCGTGCCCAGAGGGGCCGAAGGAAAACCAAACCAAAAAAATACAAATCTCTGATGAAAATCTTGGCGACAGTTGAAATGTTGAACAGTTGTTGTTGTTTTTGCTGTGGCTGCGGTTGTTGTTGTTGTTGTTGTTATTACACCTATCGTATAGGCTTTCGGTTGGATATCGCCGGGCAACTTGTTTCAGTTTCGGCTTCGTCTTCATCTGCTGACTGTCTGGCTGACAGCCGAGCTGACTCCACGCTGACGTTTGACAGTCGACACAGTCACTGAGACACGGGGAAGACCACAGCAGTGGAGGGGGAATAAGTCTCTTGAGGTGCAATGAGACCTAGAGATGGGTGAGTCAGAGTGTCGGGAGGCAAAGTTGCAGTTGGAATTTTCAAGGAAGATAAATAAATATATTTTGATGGAAGATCGTTGATAGGTTTTTTGTCTGAAAATATTCTGATAAAAGTCCGTTAACTTGTATCATAATAATTGTAATCGTTTAATTATTGTCCTTTAAGCGCTGTTTTTGCATGAAAATTGTATGATAAAAGTATCCTGAATTTAATCGAAGAAAAATCATAAAGGAACATCCATTTTAAAACGATTCAATCGATGACAATCTTCCACCTCCTTTATTTACCTCTATCTCAGCAAACTCTCCCCACATGCTGTGCATCTGCTTCATGTGATTATTTCCCCGTCTGTTAATCTGCTTGAACGGCATTCGTGTCACGCCCCCATCCTTATCGTACGACACTTTTGCTTCCTTCTTCTTTTTTTCTCCCCTCGCTGCTGACGCTGCGGCTGCCGCTGCCAACGTCTGCCAAATTCCGATGGCGAGAGATGCGGCCATAGCGATGGCTACAGCTCGATGTGGCAGCATGCAAATTGCGAATTGCAGAGGGGGGGCACGGGCACGGGCACAGGCACAGGCGCACACAACGCACAAATCGAGTTGTCGTAAAATTAGCACTTAATGCTTTAATTAATTACTGAGACGTGAGAGAATCGTGACGGGCGGGGAGGGCATCGAGTGGAGTGCCAAAGTTGTGGCCGATTGTTGTTGGTTGTGTTTCGTATGTCACAGTTGCTGTTGCAAGTTGTTGCTGTTGCTGTTGTTGTTTGGTTGGTTGTTCGCGGCATTTAATGCATTTCGCATTTATTTATGGCCATTGGATGTGCGTATTTCAACGCGAATCTTCGCTCCCCTCCTGCCTGCCTGCCTGCCTGCCTGCCTGCTGTCTCGTGTTCGGGCCACGTCAAGTGTCAGGCCATTTCACCAGAAAGCCGTTCGTTCAGTCTGCGCCTGAGTCCCCATGAATACCCAAAAATACTCACACCGAAAATGAGACTCATTGGCCAGCTCTCGTAAATATTTCACACTTTCACAAAAGGGCAATCTTTTGGCCATCTTCTTGCAGTTTTTGTTGTGTTTTGTGTGTTTCCCCTGAAGTCTGAAGTCGCAAAGTCTTTATGAATGGATTGTTTGGGTTGTTTTGTCCTCCGAGGATTGTTTGCGGCTGTGGCTGAGTGCATTGTCTTATCCGAGCTGCATTTTCTGTTGCTTTGACCCAGAAAGATACCAGCAGCAAAGGGAAACACTTCAAAAAGGGAATTTATTAGCTGCGCCCAGGTGTGCCTCTCTTGTCACTCACTTCTTAGACGCAGTTTTGAGCATTCTTCTCTCCGCCGCTGCAGCGCCTCTCGCTCACTTGATCTCATAGATTCCACGCATCCTCCGTCGCATTTTGACTCCTCTCAATCGCAATTGTCCACAAGATTAATGCCACGGAGACAACCTCAACCTTTTGTTGTGGCTGTGCCACGCCCCAAGGGCCGCACTGAGACTTAATGAATGAATGCATCGAATGCGTCGAATGATGGATGGAATTGATAAAGGCAAATGGCATTATTCTGTCGCTGTTGTTGTGTGGGCCACTCATCGCAGTCGCAGTCGCACTCTCTCTCGCTCTCGGTGTCCAGTGGTCAGGTATCTCGTCTTATCCCTGACACTGTCCGTGTTGTCTTGACCCCCAGCTTGTGGTGCAGTGTGATTCATTCATTTTGCCACACAATTTATCTGGCTTGGAAGGGGATTTAGCCAGACAGCAGACAGCAGGGAGAGCTACACAAACCGCAAGTTCCGCACCCACCGAAAATCCTTTTCGGCCACTTGACTCATTAGGCGGGGTATTGATACGAAAGCAGATTCCCTCATCGGTGGCATCATCATCATCCCATTCCCTGCCCATTGCCAGCCGTTGGATCTTCTGGTGTTTGCATGATTTGCATTAATTTGGCAAAATGTTGTCGATACCCTCCCAGTCCCACTCCGCTCTCCGCTCTCTGCCTCAGATAAGCGCTGACATGACCAGATCCATTTGGTCATTAATTAGCCCAGCAGCTTGCCGATTTCCCCTTCTGCCAGCAGCTTCTCCCCCAACCACACGAAAGCCATGACATTGCATAATAAATTACCAATTCATTTCAGATTTCGCACGTTCTTGGCCATACATTGGATTTGCTTTCACACTGCGGCCCAAAACAAGAGAGGAGAAAACGCGGTGGAAGAGGAGTCGCCGCCTTCCTGTTCAACAAGTAAAAGGTATTACCCCAGCGGCTGTTCTATTAAAAATTCATCAATTAATGGCAATCGAGGTCGAACTTGATGGCAGATTCCACATGTGAAAAAATGTGCATAAAAGATTTCCCATTTGAAAGACTTTTGAGCATTGATTTCGCTTGATTTTCGAGTTCTTCAATCAGTCGAAAGTGCAAACTGCAATCCACATTAAGGTTTAGTGTTTTGTTGTTGTTGTTTTAAATCCGTCAAATGAGTTTGTAAATAAATAATTGCAAAAGCTTTTTGTGTTGACAATTGGCAACATTAAATATTAATTGCAATCACAAATCGATGGGACAAAGCGGATTGAAAAACATTTGCAATGATTGCTTTGAGGCAGAAAAAAAGGTGTAATAAAAAATAAATAAAAATGTGTAATTAAATGAGGGAAGTTCTGAGAGTTATTTAAACAAGAAAGAACCATTTTTTGTGCTACTCATCATTCGTACGTTCCCCTATAAAATCTCTTCACACCCACAAAAAACCAAATGAATATAAACGATCTTTGCACTTTTCATAAATTAAGTAAATGCCACCCCCCAATCGAATAAAACAAATTGTGGTTCATTAGAAGCCCCCAAAGAAGAGCCACCACAAAAAGTCGTCGAAATATTCGCTAATTAAAGTTAATATTGACAAATGATGGGTGGGGCGTTGGGGAGTTTTGACATTGGACAATGCCACAAGTTGTGGCCCCATGTCATGTTGCTCATTCGCTTCCATTCCTTCTCCGAATTTCCTGCGTTGCGCCAAGTGTTGACAGATCTATGGATGGAGCTGGCGGTGGAGTGGAGTGGGGTCGGGAAGTGGAGCGGGTCTGGCAGTGCAGTCTGCAGCGAAGCAGCAGCCTCGTGTCGCTGTCGCCGCCTCCGCTGTTGCTCTCTGGCGCTGTCGGCGTCGGCGTCGCTGTTCCGCTCTCTGTCACCATGGCTCTCACTGTCTGTCGGCGTCAGCGTTGGCGTCGCTGTCGCTGTCGCTGTCTCCGTTCGCTGTTTCCCGGCGAATGATGTCGATGTCGAATGTCGCTCGCTTCCAGAGGCGAACGTAAATGATGCATGTTTAATTGCCAGCGCATAAATTACATTTTTGGACAGTGTGTGTGTGTGAGTGGGTGAGCCACACAGCCCGAGTACAGTCAGCCCCCACATTTGCATTGTTCATGGGTGTTTTGGGGGGTCCGCTACACAAGCTGTCCGTGCCGTCCGGCCTCTGCTGATATGCCTAATCAATGGGCTGCTGCTGCCTGGACTGGGCTGCCGATCTGTCAGCCAGCGGCGAACATCACAAAATTTTGAACTTGCACGTGCAGCCTGAGCAACGATTTTGAGTGGCGCTGATTAGGCGGGGGTTATGGGTTATGGGCTGTTGAAAGCTCAGTCAAGGCGGTGATTAATAATATTATTTTTTAGAGGAAATTAGCATTTAAAAATGAAACTAACATATTTTACTTTAGTACTTTTAGTAGTGGAACTTTTTTTTTTTTTTTTACGAGTAGTTTTATGCAATGGAAAATAGTAATAAATCTTGCAGGCAAAGTTTTTAAATGTAAAATAGGATTTCGAATATTTTTTGTGCTCGAAAATTCTACAAATAAAAATTCCTTTATATTCCATAAGTGGCACATTCCATTCGGTTTTGGCAGAGATTAATTTTAGCTGTTAAAACCATTCCCTAACATTTTTGAAATATTGTTTTCCTAATTGAAACACTTACCAAAAATATATTTTCCCTTTTAAAACTCCAAAAATAACCAAAAACTAAATAAACATCAAGTCAAAAACTCTCAAAACAAACTAAAAAACTCATTAATCGATAGGTGCCACCTCATAATGATCGATTATGCAACGAAATGCAACACAGCCGCCCCCATTAACCCTTTCAACGTCGTGTCATGAATTTTAAAAATTTCCTGCAGTTGCATCCGAAGGCAAAAGGAAAAAGGGCAACAAATGTGCTGCAATTGACACTCGAATGGATATTTAATTGTTGTTTTAATATTTTGCCAAATTAGCACATCGTTGTGAGTGTTGGAAAACAAAGGGGAAAAAGCCACTTCAAAGGCACTCCAAAGGGCCGAGCTGGCTGGGCTGGAATATTGGCATAAATCATAAAAGTGAAGAAAAAATAGTTTTTCACAAATAGAAAAAAGTTTTTCCCCGGCAAATGGAAAAGAAAACAAATTTTTGTGTAGCGCCGCCAAGTGGGTGGCAACTGAATTAATTTTGGGCATGCGCTTATGGCCCTCTTTCACTTTGCTTTCATCAATTTTATTATTATTTTTCTTTAGTTTTTCGGGGGGTTTTACGAGTACTTCGCGCAGCCTCCTCCTCGCATGCTGTGCGTGTCGAGCAGCAAAATAAATACAAATCTTTAAGTACTTTTCGAAATATTTTCTCCTGCTTGTTGTTTTTGTTGTGTAATCTTAAGTAGTGCGGCGTGCACACTCATAAACTCAAACCCCATCCAACACACTGATTCAGCCACGAAACACTCGCACGAAACACTCACTTCCCAGTCCATTTCCAGTCCATTCCCATTCCCAGACAGACAGTCAGCATCGAACAGTGCGCGTCGTGCGTGTATATTATGTTGACATATTAATGCAATTAGTTTTTCGGGGTCGGGGTCGCTCTGTGCTAATTTTATAGGTCCTGGCCCCCACACAGCAGTTACAACATCAGAGACTCGTTTCAGCTCTGGTTAGGGGCGAGGGAGCATTGCAGCTGTTTGGAGTCTTTGCATTTGCAAGCGAAGCTCTAAAATTGGAACACAGGAATGTGGGAACATCAGGTGGAGTGTGGGGGGTAAAACAAGATCAGAAGTTAATGATGATTATGAGCTGCAGCTGATCGAGACATCAAGGGGGAGCCAGACGTTGTAGCAGCTAATGGAAATTAGTTCAAGGAAACGGATCAAAATTACAACTACTAAAGGAATGGCAATGGAAAATGCCCGTCCAAAGCCAAAAATTCGTTGAGTATTTGGAATAAAAGGCAAAAGCACTGCCAGCTCCCGTTCAGAACAGAATTTTAGTGCTGAAATTTTCTTATTTAATTTCAAACTCTCTGCTCACTAGATCACACATTTTGATTACTCAAATTTCTCATTTTACATTACAAAATCTGAAGTTCCCTTCATGGCCTTCGCCACGATGGGCGCGGGGATCACCCACTGTAAAAATCAACCTTTGGCCATTGTTTCCGCCCAAACACAATTTATCCAACTCTCGAATGCAATTATCCTGCGTAGTTTGTTATTTTTTGATTATGAACCCCCCTGGCGATGGCCGTTGCTCAATGCCAAACCAAATTACATGGATCGCAACAATAGGGAACACAGACCAGACCCAATTCCGGGCTGTAATTTATGGTGCGAGCGCATAAAAAAGAAGAGAAAACGTTGTGGAAACCCATTTCCGCGATGCGCAGAAGGCTAATCAACATCCGAATCAACCCTCGAAAATGAATGGTAAAAAATGGAACCACCCGGCGCGAGCGTGCAGCATCCTGGGGCAGGCATGCGTAGAGTCCCAATCCCAGTCCCAGTGCCGGTCCAGGTCCGGTTCGGTTCGTGCTCGGGATGGATGGATGTTTGTAATCCCAGCTGTAATTCTGACGCTGATCCCCCCGCAACTCTTAAATCATGTTTCTATTTATGTTGTCAGAAGAGATTTGCGTGTTCCGCTCTCTCTTTCGCACCAGGAAATTTCCCTAAGAAATGGACCAAGAGCAGAGAGTGAGAGCTGATCCTGAGGCTCGAAGGAGAAGCGAGGTGTTGGTAAGCCGGCTTAAGGATAATGCTAGGCGTTAGCTTTGGCACCCTCTGGGAAGGCCAGAGAACTCAGTTCTGGTTCTCAAGGGCTGTTTTTGCTCCTTGTGCGAGTCCTCCCCGAATGATAGCATCGATCATCCATTTTAATTAGCAACAGTGTGTCGATTGCATTCACAAACTATCAATTTCACTCACCCTGCGACGACGCTCCTCTCAACCATCTTCGGCTATTTACATAAGCAGGAATCATATGTGCCGAATGCTGAAGTGCTCTCGATAGCGCAGGGCGTGTCACTTGGCCTGAAGCACACTTCGATATGGTTTTTTTTTTTGTCACTGACAGGCGATACGAGTACCCCGATGAATGGATAGTCTTCACATCTGCCGCTGGTCTTTGGCGCTGGCGCTGCAATTGATAAATGTCATATGGTAAAACCATTAAAAGAAGACACTTTTGATGGGAATTTATGGACACTCAAGGGGTTATTAGTTATAACTTATTGGTTAGAGGAGTGGCTCCAAGAGGATAAGCGGCTATAAGAAGGTAAGCAAAAGTGGAATAAATATTTAAAAGAGGTGAAAAATATATCTATATATGTAGAAATAACCATTGAAGTGTTACTCGAAATGTAGGAACTTCCTCTAAGAATCATTCTTCATTTCTTCTCCCTAGAACTTTAGTCATAAAAATATTCCACACACAATAGAAATATCTTCCATTGTAGCTGCCGCACCGCTGTTTTGGCCACTCTATCATCTCGGAGATGAGGGTTCTGGTCCCCTGCATTGTTTCCACTCGAGTTTACAAACCAAATCTCTACCCCCCGCCTACCCACCAGCGGCAGATGTACATGGTACATCTTTCAATCATCGGCCTCATTGATGATGATTCATCACTACGCTGATGGGCTGACTGCAGTCCGTGGTGCACTCCAAAGGATTAACCTCTTCCATGACATCATGTTGTGAGGGAACACCGCTGCTGCTGATGAGTTTCAAGTTTCGTTGAGTTGGGTGTGAGGGAGGGATCGCTCGATCGCTTTTGAATAATTATTGAGCATATTGTTATCCCACTCAAATGAGCCCCAAAATACAATTTCAATTAATGTTTCGTTTTGTCATGCCGCGGCAGGGGACAACTCATCTCCTTCTTCTTGCCTTCTCCTCTTTATGCACTTTATTGCGGGTGTTGAGCAGTCGAGCTTTTTCAAGCTGAGCTGCTGAGCTTGCAAGAACGATTACAAGTGATGCTCGTAGTTATGACGATTAGCTGCTGGCTACCCGCGGGGTCGGGGGGGCTGAATTACCCGAGAGAGTGAACGAAAGCGACAGAAAGAGAGCGCTGGTGCAGCTCGGCTGTACTCGAACGCTGGAGCTATAGCGCGAGCGCACAGCTTCGACACTGCAATTGCTGGTACGAAACGAAGGTGGGAGGAATAGGGAGACGAAAAAACGGCCACTGCTGCGTGGAAGCTTAAGCAGGTAGCAAAATGTATGCACAGTGGGCAAAGTGGACAATTATAGTAAAAATTGTAATATATACAAAATGTTGGGAAACTTTAGTCTTTTAGTCAGATGTTTGGTTTTAGTGGGGGATTTGGTGACTCTGCGAGCTTCCAATTATTTATGCTGCGACTTAACAGATGCTCTAAAAACTTAAAATGATCGCTCTGCGAGGGTTTAGTCCCCCTTCTTCACTATTTCGCTTTGAGGCTAACCCAAATGCTGTTTGGTTTATCCTGGTCTTGGCCTCTCTATCTCCCTCTCTTCCTTCTGCCTGTGGGTTGCTACTGTTTCTGTTGCTGCTGTGCTGCTGCTTCTGTTATTGCATTTTGTAAAGTAAACATGCCAAGTGCTGCTGTCGCCCGTTTGCCACCCACAAATTACACCGGGGGGTGGGTGGCGAGACCGAGTGAGAGAATGCGACACACACACACAGCTGCACATTATGCAAATATTTGCTTTGCGTTGATGAGGAGGCTGATGAACAGGACACCGACCGACCGACCGAAGCAGTCATTGATGAAGCCACTCCATCGGTCCATTGCAAAAAAATAAAAGACAGAAACGCAAGGAAGAGCGGTTGAATGGGTGGATGGGAGGATGGTTGGGTGGATGGAGTGCGGGTGGGTACTGGGTAAATGGCAAAAAGTGCTGCACAAATAATGTCATACGGCTGCCGCATTTGCTTTGCTGCCACCCCTACCCCCACTCCTGTGCCTCATCTTTCTCACTGCTGTGAGGACAACCCCTTGGCAACCTGCTGCTGCTTAGCCTGCCTGATGGATGCGTTTTTTTTTGCCAATGCTTTGAATACCGCTTGAGAGGGGGGTGGTTTGGTTTAGCGTTTGCTCTCCACAGTTCTCTTGTCTTCTCCATGCTATTTCCTGTGTACAGGGTAGCCCTGTAGCCCATACGCACACCGCTCTCTTCCATCACTTGTTTGCTTTTGCGTGCTGCTGTGGCAGTTTCTCAAAACTGCTGTTAGCATAAATTTCAAAATTAAAATCGTAACTGCGACATATGTATGTATGTACATACATGTGTATGTTTGTATGTGTATGTAAAGCTGTGCCTGAAGGGCTGTGGGGGGGTACTTACTGTGGGCGTGGTCAAAAAGGGGTGTCCCTGCTGTTCTCAAGAGTGGGCTGGGGGTGCAGTCGGTGGGCTCAGCCTGCATTCACTTTCGAAAAGTAATTATTTCAAGCAAATCCAGGCGCCAGGGGTTTTTTTCATTTCTCTTTCATTCTTTTCAATTTTACAGTTTTTTTGTTGCAGCTGTCACTCGAGAGTTTGACATTTCGCTGGCATTAGCTCTTTGTTTTCTCTTTCATTTTTCATTTCCTCCATTGTACGCGCTCTCCCGCTCGCCCTCTCTCTAGCTGCTCTCTCAGTGACTCTTTCTACCGCTTTCCATTTCTCACCTTTTGTGCAGATTTCTTGTTTACATCGGCAATAATTATAAAATTTACGTTGCATTGTAATTGCTTAAAATAAATCAATGTCAAGCGGGAATCCCTCTCGCTTGCTGGAGTTGAAAGCTGTCGTGCACGAAGCGTTTTTCACCGATGCACCGAAAACACTGGTACATAATAAAATTATGTTCTATTTTCTACCTATTTAATGGGATTTAGTTAATCACAAATACCTCAACTATCTTCCAGAATATCCATCGGTGGAAAACGCATCGTGTAGCACGCACAAACTATCACCTCTTGCATCATCCGGGGGGTTGATACTTCCCGGCACGAGTTTTTGTTTCGATTTAATTGCTTGTTAAAGGGGGAATTGTGCTGCGATTGCACGTTGCACTCTTGAATGCAGAATGTTGCACGTTGAGCGATGAACGTTGCAAGGAGTTAATGATGCAGGAATTTGCTGACTTGCAAATGGCACTTGGACTGGCACCGGGCACTCACAGCAGCTGATGAAAATCCAGAGAGGGGAGAGTTCTAGCTGCCATTTCCCGGCGCCATTTGTTGCCAAATCAACTTTGCCGCTGGGCACAGTTTTGTTGGAGAGTTTTTCCCAGCAAATGAGTAAAAATCATTCAAAGAATATTCACAGATTTCTTTTTTTTGGCAACAATGCACAAAACGAATGTGGCTGGGCTTCATTAAATGTGCAACCAAAAACCAATTTGAAAGCCCAAAATATGTTGCTTCCTTCCCATATGAGAGATCCCTAACTGGTGGCCAGAAGGCGGAGCACAGCTCAGACATTTGAAATATTAAATAATTTGGTGGCATTGTGCCTCCCAGCAAAGTGTTCATGTTCCATGTACTTGTAGAATTTTCAAATTATTTCCCCATTTCTGCTGCACAAATAAAGAACAAGAAGCAAGTGGAAACTGGCACACAGGACACAGCATTGTCCGTCCGTCTGTCTGTTGTGGCTCCTCTGTGGCATTCTTAGATATGGATTTGGAGTTGCAGTGCGGCAGAGCATTTCGATTTAGTCGGGGACTTGCAGCAGTTGCAGGGCAGGGAAGGGTATGAATAAAAAATATATGAAAAATGGGGAAATACTTTTAGGAATTGTATCAATAAAATGCATAAGGAAGGGATCATTTAGAGATCATTTAGAGATAATTTAAAGTACATTTAAAGCGCATCCAAACTTCGTTCTCAACACTCAATTCCTGGCTTCTTTTTTCTTAGTTTTTCCATGTTTTTTTTTCCTATTGTCATTAGTTGTAGTTGTCGGCATTATTTGCCGTTTGATTCTTACAATTTCTCATCCATGTCTCTGGATGTTTGCATGCCCTGACAAAAGGATGATAATAATAATGCTGCTGCTGCTGCTGCTGCTGCTGGCATGTTTTTATTTCTACAAGTTCTGGATGAGCATTCCGGGATGTCGTCTAGAATAAACAACGTAATTGCGAGTTTGTGTGGGCGACACAGCGGCAACATCAACAACAGCAGCAGCAGCAGCAGCAGCAGCAGCAGCAGCAGCAGCAGCAGCAGCAGCAGCAGCAGCAGCAGCAGCAGCAGCAGCAGCAGCAGCAGCAGCAGCAGCAGCAGCAGCAGCAGCAGCAGCAGCAGCAGCAGCAGCAGCAGCAGCAGCAGCAGCAGCATGGCAGCCACAGGAAGAAGATGAAAAATACGACAGATATTCCGGCGACAAATAATCCCAAATGGAGGAGGGAGTTTTGTTAGCCATCGATGCTCGGACTGGGGGTCTCTTCTCCTTACATCTATCATAAATGTCAGCTGCTTTATGATCGGGTTGCCCTTTGACTGGCAAGGCGAGGCGCTTCAAAAGAAGGCCGGAAAGGCAAAGACAACGGGCCCCGACGTTGCAGCATGCAACAAACACACAAAAACAACGCAGAACACGCATACAATAATAAAATTTATAGCAGGCCGTGTATAAAACGCGGCACGCGGCTCATTCCCGGAACACATGTTGCATCCACACAGAGCAGAGCGCAGAGCTCTTGCATGGGGTTTGGGTATGCCATTCCAAGGGGGGGGGGATGGGGTGCCCCAGCGATGGGCGATGGATGGCCACATGTGACTAAGAACAGTGGGACGAAAGACTAGGAGAAATGGTTGAAAAAAATATAGAGTGAAATTTACTTGCAGAATAAATGTTGTGGTGTAATATTTTTTTTTCTTCAACAATTCTTTCACTTGATCCCACTGTACATTTGTTCGCACTGTATGACATGTACCCCAGCAGCTTTTGTTGTTGTTGTTTACTTCATAATTTGTCGTTTTTGTTTGTTGCTGGTTTTATTTTCTACTCTTTGCTGTTTCGACCACAGATAAACCTTTCATTTTCCCCAGATTTGTCTTTGGCAGCGCCGCACCGAGCACCGTTTTACGAGCCTATCTGTTGGGCTGCCTCCCCTGCTCCCCTACTGCCCCCCCCCCACCCTTTATTTTTGCTATGCTTCTTCCGCCGGCAAACCAAAAACAAAACACCAAAAAAAATAAACAACGTCGAACGGCAATTAAACTGCAGTTTTGTTCGTTGTTAAACATTTTTCCGTGGAGGAGAGAGCCTCAAAGTCTTTTGTCTCAAGACTTGACATGGGGCCGTGCCTCCTGTCCTTTCGTCTGAGTGATTTGTTGTTGGGCTGTGGGCGTGGCAGCTGGCAAGCGACAACTTTGTTGGCTGCTGATCATGATGTCAAATACTGTAGCCTCCCCCCCAACCCGTGGGCAATGTGCTTCAAAATTGCTTCTAAATTGCGTGTACAAATGCAATTTGAATTGTTTGGCGAAATTTGCAGCGTGGAACTAAAGGACTTTTATGTGCTGACAGGACAACGCTCTGTAGAGCGGACATCCGGCTAATGTGATCCTGTTCTCTGGACACTCCGGAACTCCGGACACGCTTGCGCAGCAGCATTCGAGTGGAAATTTTCCCAAAAACTGTGTGGAAATCGTTCGAGTACTTCTTGCATGTCCATGGCCCCTATTTCACATGGGTCAGCGCGGGATTACACGAAATAATGGCGCATAAATCCGGCGAGCGTCAGCGAACGCGCAAATGCAATTCAATGGCCACTGATTGTCTGGTGGCTGCCACATGCGGTGGCAAGGGGTCGCTCACATTGCGTGTGTGCGCCTGTGTGGGGTGGCAATGGTCGCGGGCTGTGGGATATATGTAGTGGTAATAGTCCTTCGTGGTGATCATGAAGGATAATTGTTTATTGGTTTCTGGACGCTAAGAATTTGTTGTGAAAAAATATCAAAATCTGGGTCAGAATTTCGTCTTTTTTGAGGGAGAAAAGAGGAAAAGCGAACAGACAGGGGTTGGAATTCTTTCGGGACTTAAAGAGGGTTCTCTATGTGGGATTTATATGTGGGCCTATCAATAGATTTTTAGGTGCAAAGATGATTTTGAATGTGTCAAAATGTGGCACAGAAATAAACCACAGAAGAGGCTCATCATATTTCTGAAATAAAGATTGACAGAAAGAAGTTTTTGGTGCACAGAAATGGGCACACGGGGCATAAAATCCTTCTTTATTGGAAATAAATGCAATCAGATATTAAACGGCAATTGAATCAGGCAGAAATCAATCAATGGGCAGACAGAAATATTTTAATAAATGTAATCATAATTATTTCATCATTCTTCCATTTTATCAACTGAATTATGCCTTCCTTTACTTAATATTTCCACTTTATTCTTCAGAAATTTCACCAAAATTCGGACAACATTTTCGCTTAAATTTTCAACATAAATCATGGCCAAAAGCACAAGGCCACTGCAGCGGGCTAATTTGTGATTTTAATTTAGTTTATTGCCGCATAGACAGCGCCATGCAGAGATGCCGAAAAGAGGAATAGATAGAAGAGAAGCCATAGAGAAAACAGTCAGAAAAATGGAAGCACAAGAGACAGGACATGGAGTCGCTGCAGACGGACGCCAGGCTTTTGGGATAGAGAGTTTTTTTTGTTGCGGGGTTTCTGCTGCTGCAGCTGCCACAGACTGGCTGGCTACCCCTGAAGCCACTGCCACTGCCACTGCCGTGGCCCGTGTTGAAATTCAAGAGGTTGCCGCATGTTGCGAAAATGTGTCGCAGTCGCCGAAGGTCGCGTGTGGCACGTGAGCGATCGGATCACAACATAATCTGGCCCTCGTTCGGGGTTTATCACTTTCGTAAATATCTGTCCGGAGTTCGCTTCTCACACTCTTCCTCTGGATCGAATATCAATCAATTGGCTGGCAGGGACACACGAGCCACACGGTGTTGCAAGGACTCTCTCGGACTCTCTAATCACCCAAAAGATGTTCAACACATTTTGCAAATTGCTTTTCACAGCTCAAATTGTGGGAATCGGAAAAGGGAGCACAGGGCAGGCCTCGTCGAGGGTTAGTTTGAAGTGCGCGGGAAAAGCGGGAAATTTCAAATCAATCTTCAAATGTACTTTGTTCTCTTTTGGAAACTTGTGAAGGTTATCTGCGACTCTTGCCGATAAGAACTGCATTTCAACAACTGGGAAATCATAAAAAAAGAAAATTAAAACCAAAATTCGATCGAAGGGGCTTCGGGTTCATGTTTCCACTTGAGAAAATCTAGCATCAAATTTCAATTCAAAAATGCCTCTAAAACTCGATAGGAAATAAACCCCAAAGCCAAATGGGAATATAAACAAAAGAGTAATTAATGTTGATAAGAGCAACTAAAGGGGCGTCTCGGGGAGGCCTCTGAGATGTTTCTGTGACAGCTGTAAGTGGGGGATAATAATGCTCGAAGATTTCCATAAAATTAAGAGTCTTTAAGAGGAAATATATGAGTTGTTATTCACTTGTTACTCTAATCATTAGATTTAAATGAGAGTTTTGGTTTTGCTTCGCTCACATGATTCCGTTATGTCTTCGCTCTCTTAGCTCCCGCACTGTCTTCGCTCTCTCAGCAGCATTAACGTCTTCGCTTGCGTGCACTTTTATAGACGCCTCTCTCTCGATGTTGCTCTCAGCTAATGCGAAAGCTGATGTGAAGCGCAGCCGGGACTAAGCTTCGTTTTATTCGTTGATTCTTTCTACCTGCACAGACATCAGAGAAGCTTGCAGCTTCGGCAAGCACACATACACATGCCAGCAGTGCGTTTATGTGCAAAAGCAACAATACGTGAGCGGCAGCGCAGCGGCTGAGACCTGCAGCAGCACAATGCACAGCGGAGCTTTCCGTCTTATTTCTGAGCAAAAATCAATGTGTGCGCGTAATGAAAATTAGATGTAACAACGGTAAATGGTTTTCAGATAATAAATTTAACATTTCTTCCCCAAATTTTAAAGGTTTCTTGTCTGCACAGAATATTTTTTGCCTAACTTTATCCGCAGTTGCAGTTCGATCTCCTATCAGCACATTTTTTATGGATTTATGGAGCGCATCGTTCGGCTTCACTTCAATCATAAACCAAAGCAGATCATCGTTGTTCCCAGACATCTGAGAGCCGAAAAAACACCGCTTGAAGGTCTCTCTGTCGACCAGCAGCAATCAAAGTAAAACTATCCCAAAAAAACAACAGATAGCTGTGAAGAAGATGCCCATATATTTATCCATATGTGAAGGGGCGGTCGCTGTTCTACCATGCAATTAGAGTCAGCGCCCAGATGAAAGATACACATAGATAGATAGATACAGGAAACCCACCAAAAAAGCAACCTAAATGATGAGCTCAAACTGTAACAAATATAAATAACAAAAGGAACAACAAAAAAACACAAACCTATTTTTTTTATGGCTGCAGCCATAAAAGCCACACACAAATCACACATTGAATCGGGATGATACCATCATCTTCCACACATCTTTTTCCAGCCCAGCCAGCACTTGGCGACACTGACGCCCGTGTGGTCCCCAGCAAATGGGAGAATCCGCAGCGGAACTCCAACTGCGACTCCAACGCTGAATTATGAAACACTTTCCGCATTTAAGAGAGGAGAGAAAAGTGAAGGAAAAAGTCGTGCAATAAATAAAACACTTCAAAAGTGCACTTAAGATAAAAACAAAGACCGAGAAAAAAAACAGCCATGCGACTGAAAGCAAATGGAATCATAGACAAAAGACAAAAGCGGCTGCAGAAGTGTGAGAGATGCCATGAGATGAGATGAGCTGAGGAATGAGGCTCGAATTGGAGCCCCCAAGACTGGATAATATGTGGGTCAAGTCTCCCAGCCACTTCTGAGTCTGATGTTCCATAGATTTAAAAAAAACTTAAGAAACCAGAAACCCACTTGGTTTCTTATGAAGAGAATGCAAAAGTAACTCAAAGAAATTTGAGCCTAAGGAACTGTTAGTTGATTTTTTGAGAGCGCAGTTTTCCCTTCAAAGCTTTTAAATGGATAGTTCAATGTTTTTACTAGTGGTCCATGTGGGTCATATGATTATATTTGCTAGCAGAAATTCGAATAAATTCTATAATCACTCAAAGTGTCATCCCTGTCTATTCCTGCTGCCAGTCCCATTCCTCCCATTCCCTGGCTATTTCCATTTGTCTCTTCCCCCATCCATTCTTGAATATTAACCGACAAATGTAGACATCACGCTCATCCGGGCTTCCAGTTTCAATGTCAGACAGAATCAATAAATTGCAGAAAAATATTTGGCATTGTCCAACGGACAGTCCAGTGCCATAGATATACGATAGGTATTACTTCCAGGTGATTTGCTTTACACTCGACTGAATGCCCCTGGCTGAAACCTTTTGCATACAACAACAACAACAGCAGCAACGGTAGCATATTTTTCACGTGCACTGAACACTGAACACTGAATACGGAACCCAAATCTGATAGCTTTCTCTCTCTCTCTCTCTCTCTCTCCTCTCTATTCCAAAAATATCCCGGACGCACTTACGCCTGACTGACTTTTCACACGTTCCGCCGCTCGCCCGCTCTCTCGGACATCCTTGGCTGGGTTTCAGGTCGAGGCTGAAATCATAAAGCAAATTACCCAGGTCGTGGCTTTGGCTACATATGGTGCCAATGGCAGGGGTCAGGGGACAGGGATTAGGGGGGTCCTAAAATAGGCTGCCAAAAGTTCTCCTTGGGCACGTACTCCTCGCCCAGTACCTCCACAAATCAAAGCTGTGGTAGGGGCAGGCATAATTTATAATTCAATGAGAGTTAAAGTTGAATGCAGCACGCCGTTTAACCCGCCAAATCATTAGGCACAGTCGAAAGTCGTCGCACAACAAGGCAGAGGAAGACTCCGGAGTCGTACCTCTGACTGAGACGCACACTGGCTGGGGCCCTCGAGGGCGCATGCCTCACAATTCACCTTGAGGCCGAAACTCAGAAGCGAAGATTAATTGCAGGCAGCCCTTTGTTGGGGCAGGCAGTTTGACTATCTTGCTCACTCGCTCATATCTGGGGTCTGGCCAACGCAAAGGGGTTAGCGATGGGTGCGTGATTACAACTTAGAAGAGGTGTCTGCTGCGATAGTTGAAATACGATTTTTTGGTTATTCTGATTTGAGTCATTATATGCAGAATAATCAGAAGAAACGTTTGCAGTCGCCGCGACACTTTAAAAAGCAGCGACTGTCGTCTAAGAAGCTTTAAATCAGCGGGCGGCAGGCAGGTACTCAAATTTTTAATGCATTTTTATGCACACACAACAGAGACGAAGTCGAAAAGCGTTTATTGCTTCTCTGCCGCTGCGGGAGCAGAGCAATAGTGCATGAGCCACATACGAAATCGTTGCTCTGCCGCTGCAGCGGTTCGTAGTGCACAGGCCGAAGCCACGCGATGCTTTTACGCTGTGCGCTGCCGACTGCGCTGCCTGAGATCTTTTCCTATGCACAGAGCTGACGCTGCCGGCCGCTGCTTTATATCCACGCTCTTTCTTTAACTTTCGCACTTCTATATATGTATGTGCATTTCTCCCCCATTCCCATTCCCAAATCACGCTGCCATCGCCAATCTCTCTCTCTGTCTGATTCTCTTTCACTCTTCAGTGTAAAACTCTTCTCTTTGGCGATAAGGAATTTTATTCAGTTCCCCAAAACGAAGCGAAGCATTCGGGGAGAGAGCCTGGACCCTAGACCCCCACTCAAAAGGCCAGGGCAGGCACACACGTAATTGCTTTTTGTTTGGCGTCTCATTTTAGTTACGGTCTGGCAATGGCAATGGCAAAAGATGCTCATGGCTTGTGGCCCGTTGAGGAGTGGAGATGCCGTGGATGCTGGAGTGGATGTGTCGCGCCTACGAGAATAGGTGTCGCCAAGGCGATTATGCCCAGGTAAAAAGGCCGAGACAGACCAATGGCTAACAACAACGACCATGAATCAAAACTAAGGGAAAACCCCTCGCTGGCGTCTGTCACAGCCACACACTCACACACGCGCAGACAAAACGCGCTTTTGAGTAATGTCTGCTCTCGTTTGAATTATTGCTGTCGCTGTGACCCCCAGCAGACCCTCTTTAAGAGTGTTTTTGGCCAACAAAAAAAAAGGGTTCCTATTTACCTAGAACTTGTCCCGCAAGCAAATGAAGATGGTGCTGCAGATTACGTTGATGATGTGTCGACTGATCCACAGCGAGTATGAGGATTCGGGACTCTCCCTCTATGCTGATAAGAAGCGAAGTGTTTGATGTTGGCTTGTGGGAAATTAATTGATATTTTGGGGGCTTGGTTAATGGAAGGCGCTCAAATCAGGAGTTATCAGGATAATTATACCGAAATTAATTAAGGTTTGGATGAGCCTAACCCTTGCTCGCGCTTTCATCTTTTTCACAGTGTGGCTTAGCTGCGTGCAACCCTTGTTAGCTTCTTTCACTGAAAGATCTGGCTAAATGTCTGAGAGTTTCCTGAATAACTTCTCTGCCTTCTAAACTCGCTCACACACAGTAGCTTAGCTTTCCTTGCGACACTCCCACTCGTTCCACATTAAATTTTAATAGCAAAATGCAAACTATGCCAGCACTTCCACCAGTCTCCCACATAATTGAGCACAAATTAAACGAATATCTTTTGCTTGTGCCACAAAATGTTAACTCGATTAATTTTGTGTTTGCGTTGTGTTTATTTTTGGGGTATTATGAAATGCCGCTGGTGGGAGACATTCATCAATTGTGACATGTTTTATGGCCACACATTAATTGACAAACAAGCAGCCGACAGACACTTATTACAACATTTTGCATTAGATTTCCGCCTCATTGCGCATTCTCCAATCCAATTACAATTTCACACCAATTCCTGGCCCCACAATCGGAAAAGTGTGGAGGGGCCGCACCGGCGCACCACACCCCAAAGGGGCAGACGACAGACTACGAGACTTTTGTTGTCTTCGACGTCTAGCCGGCTCATTAGGCATAATTTATGGATGCATAGTCGCTAATAAAATATCCGAAAAGAGCATTCATTCTCGCAGAGTGTGAGTGTTCTCCAATGGAGGTTTGGAGAGCTGTGCAGCTCCCTGACAACTTTCTAAAAATTTCAAAATCGTATCTACTTAGGCATGCGCACAAATTTATAATGCAATAAATCAGATGGAAATGGCTTTTACCACGAAAACGGTTAGGGGGGCTGGCCAATTATTTTAATCGCTTTTGTCAAGCCATATAAAGAATGTGCTTATGCCCCAGTCGAAGACACAAAGATCCACAAAGATATGCTAAGGAACCCGCAGTAGAATCCCACTCTGATTAAGCAATTCGGTGTGTGAAGTGCCTGCTACACTCTCTGGAACAAAAGAGCTTTCAACACTCTGTGGCACTTTGGAATATATATGGAAAAATGCTTGACAAGTCGCCGCACAAATGGAATGCAACATTAATGGCATTCGAGAGCGCATGGCCGCTGCATGGCCGCTGCATGGGTGTCTCCGCCATAAAAATAACCAAAAAAATTTACTTTCACTTAGCCTCAATAACCTGATGGGGGGGAGCTACTCCACTTTAGCTACAGTGCCCCATCCAGAGTGTATTCGGAGTGGCGCTTTACATTTTGGAATGGAGGTCGTAACGATCAGGCAGCGATACAAACAAATTATAAAATGTATCTTTGTTTTGAAGATCGAACTTAAGAGAACAGCTGAGATTAACAGTGGTGCAGGGGTGACAAAGCAATAGATGGGAACAAAGAGGGACATAAAAGGTGGCAAAGAGACGGGGAAGAATGGGAGTTGCTTGTTCTTTGGGGTTCAGAAATTTCACTTAAGTAAATTCCAACAGATTCTCTCTTCCAGTGTGGCTTAGCAAATAGCAGTCTGAACACAGAAGAATGAGCTTTGGAGCTCTCAAATTACATTAAAATAAATATCAAATAATTCTCTCTCCCAGTGCGTCTTAGTTTCTAAATGTTAGATATCATAAATACTTTTCCAGGCACTGCAATTGTTACACCAAACTGTCAAATTTCTTGCCCAAACTGTTGATGTCCAAAATTGAAGCAACTAAGCCACACTGGAAGAGAGAGAGAGAGAGAGAGCATGCTCAACCCATCTGCCAGTCAAATTTGAACTGCCATCAAATCATAGTTGACTCTACGCTGTTTGCATGTCCTCTTTGTGCAGCTCTTTATCGCTGATGCGAGACGGAGCAACCGGACCGACCACCCACGCCGTCTTCGAGGTGTTAAAGTTACCTTCCTGCACATTTCCTTCGCTCAACTTCGTTTTACATTGATAAGTTGACTGTGAGGCAAAGTTTACATAGCATTTAACATGCTCTTTTTTCCCTGTCGGGGCTGTCTCTGCATTATGTGCCATAAATTATGCAGAAGTGTGAGCATATTGGATGTGCCTCTCCCCACCATGATTGCGGGCAACACCTGCTCCAGCATTTCCTGGGGCATCATTAGCAGTCAACAGGCATAGAAGCAGCGTTAGAAAATTCCACAATTTTTGTTCGGCTGCCCGCATTTTGGGGATCCTTTAGCCCGGGGATATGTGGGCGATATAAGTTTTATTTTTTCTCCAGATTATTAATGCTCGGCACGTCGAAAACCCTTCTCATCGACAAGGAGCCCCAGTCCAAGTGCCAATCCCCCAACGAAGCCTGCGATAAGCTGCTTTTGTGCGGCTGCGGCTGCTGTTAATCTTAACACAACATTTAACTCAGCCTTGCGGCGGCTATCTTTTGGCCCAGAGGCTAGAGTCTAGAGCTTGGGGGTACCAATCACCCTTCTGCGTGCTGCCACCCAGCCACCCGTGGAGTGCAACATTCGCTCTGGACACTGGACACGTGTGCAACATTAGACTCGTTTGCCCCAGCACGCGCTCCCCCACAGATGCAATTGACTTGAACTAATCCAAATATTATCGCAGTCGTGCAACGTGCAACAAAAAGTCTTCGGGGTTGCGATTGTCGCCTGCCAACATCATTAAAAATTGTTGTTTTGATTAATAACCAGAACCAAACACACAACGCGTGCCGCAACCCCACAACAATGTCGGTCGGCCTCTTGTGTTGTTCTCTGATCAAAAGGTTTAACGTATCTTTTTTTTGTACTTTTATTTTTGGTAAATATTTGCAAGTGATGGAAATGGATTCATCACTCTCTGGGGAATGGACAGATATCGCCACGGATTTCGTAATTGCCAGTAAATGTGATCAAACAAAAAGCGAGACGTCGCGTTGGAAATTTGTTTGTTTTTTATCTTTTAATGTGGAAAAATTTCTTGTGTTTGCCTGCAAATTGTCAGCGGAGTTCCTCGGACTACAAGATATGCTAAGCAAATGAAACGTGTGGGAGAACAGCTGGAAGTTGGTTAATCTGTGTGGAAAAAGTGCGACATTTGAATGTCGATAAGCGATGGAAGATGAGCAGGTGAAATATTGGAGTACTTGGAGAGGGTAGGGAAGAGTAAACGAAAGCCTAAGATAATTTCATTAATTATTTAAATTTAACGAGTTTTTTTTAAGGGCCTGGCTAGCCCTCTCGCTGACTTTTCCCAGTGTGGCTTAGCAGTTAGAGTGGATTATCATCCTGCACGTCTCTGTGTTCCCATTTCAATCAATGCCTTAAAGCCCTCATATTTGTTTCCATTTCCCATATGCATTTCCCTCAAAACTAGCTCAAACTCCCAACATTTTCTGCAACATTTCCTTTAAAAATTGTGGCAAACAAATATTAACTCAAAATCGGATGCATGCAGCTAGCTTCCTCCCGCAATTTTATGGAGCTAAAGCACACCTGAGAGCACGCTCAACAGGAACGACGACCACACACAGACACCTTGCCACAGATGCCACACCACGACACCTCGCACACTCCTTGGTGTCCGACAGTCGTACCTTCGTGTCCAGCGGGCAAATTGAATGGCAAATTTGTCTGCACGCAGCAGTGGCAGTGGCACAGCCAGAAACATAAACTTTTTAATTGAAAAACAATTTTTTTTGTTGCTCCTCTCTTCCTTTTTTTTTGTGGGAATTTTCTGTCTTTTTTTTTAGGACACATGTGGGAGAGGGTCGTGGGCTTTCGCTCAAGTTTCATAAATGTTATTGAGTTTTTCGTAGCAATTTGTGTAACTAGTTTTTCCCAGCGATGGGAATGGGATGGATTTTCGGTGTGGGGAGAAGCATGAGTGCAGGGGACTTCCACCATTTATTGACTTGACTTCCGTGCGTATGTCGCAATTTCCGGTTTTACGGGCAAACGAAATAAAAACGTAATTTAATGTCACATCGTGGAGTTGAGTGGACCAGGATTTTGATGGGACCCGTTCCGTCCCGTCCCCCCCCTATGGCCATTGAACATTAATTGAAATCGTAAGATTTGCCATTTCATGCAGGAAAAAGGGGAAAGAGCTGGGAGAGCAGGGCGAGTGCCGTTGAGCAATTAAGTAAAAATCAAAATGCCATCATCGGGGCTGACAACTTTATTGAATTCAATTATAATTTTCACACTTCCAATTTCCAGTTTCAAATCGATATTTGGAAGTGGTTTCTGCGCAGATCTTTTGCTATGCAAATGCATTTGCTAATATTCGAGGATTTTATGGAGAAGCCATTGGATAAGGCAGGAGAAGACGTGACCAAGTCAGCGAGGGAGATGTGCTGCCATGTGCTGAAGGAAGCTTGAATGTTGCGGAATGTGCGAGAGGTGCGTGAAAGTGTGATGAAAATGGGAATGAAAATTGGCACTGCTAAGCCACACTGTGAGAGAGTAATAGAGGAATGACAATTGATGGAAAAAAGGTTTAGAGTCTGTAGTTTTTGATGGAGAACTAATTATTATTCCTCAATGCTCAATTCTTTACTGCTAAGCCACACTGTGAGAGAGAATTATAGTCAGAATCCTCGCTTGGCAACCCTTAAATGTTGCTAAGCGACTCTGTAAGAGAGAAACAGTGAAAGACTCCTCGGCAGACAACCTCTTAATGATTTTCTTTCATATTCGCAATCACATTACTCGGAATCCTCTGCATTTCCAAGCTTTCTTCCTGCCAACTCCTCAATCCACCCTCTTGGCACATCCATTACACTTTAGATACGCTGTTTTAAGCCACTCATAACACGATGAAGCCTGATCCATGATGCAATTTAAAGCGCTAGAGCCTAGAGTGAGTGCCCCATAAACATAACTCATCGATCGCACCCCTTGAACTCCCATATTGCCATTCACATATGCATTTGCGGCAGGCAGGCGGGCACACACCTGCCCCAGCGGGCTGCCTGCTGCGAAGGCGACTACCAACTGCCAGAGACTGCCGGCAGAGGACTGACTCGTTGGGAGGAAACTGCAAGCAAGCACAGTTTGAGCCAGTAAAGTCACCTTGTTTATGGCGCCCCAGAAACTGCGGGCGGCTCTTCGGTTCGTGGAGTGTGTGTGCGGTGCCGTGACGTGCCGTGGCCTGCAGTTCAGATGCGGGCCGAGAGTGTGGATTAATATTAAGGCGGATTCCGAGGAGAGTTCAACAAACCACAGCTAAACACAATGGCAGGCAGCCACCGGGCGTCGATTTAATTGAATTACCATTGGAGACCGACCGCAGCAGCAGTCAATGGCCCAAGCGAATGCCCAGCGGAGCCGCCGCCACAATCGTATCGAATGCCAATCGCAATCGAATCGAAAATGCGCCAAAGGGGGGCAAAACCGAAACGAAACGAAACACACACAAAACATATTCGAGTCCCAAGTATAGAGAGAGCTGCTGCTGTGGCTGACACATTAGTGCATAATTTCTGTCACTCCCCCGCACTGCCCGCTGCCTGTCCCACAGTCTGCGCTCTTAATTAACCCGCCTAGAAGAGCACAGAAGTAGAGAAATTAACTCGATTGCGCCTTAATTAGCCGCTCCGGCGGCGTTTAATGAACTCAATGCAACGGCAGCAGCAACAACAGCAGCCGCAGCAGCAGCAGCACAAAATTGTGTGGGAGTGTTTGTGGAGATTTCTTCGTTGCAGCGTTCGTCTTGCGTTCATCTTCGTGCAATGGTCAGTGGTCCAAGCGGCGAGAAAGAGAAAGAGAGAGCGGAACGGAAGAGAGCGCGTGAGTGGTCGTAGCAGGTCTCCAAGGTCAAAGTGATATATTACTTGAGGTCACGGCAACGATTGAAGCAGCATTTAAATTAGGATTTCAAGCTTGGAACTTATCAATAGGACGGAACTAATGAATTAACTTATAATTATGTAAGATGGATGTTTGTGCATAAGTACATATGCATGTAGGCACATATTTATTTTTTATTCCATAAATTATGTGTTGATAGGTTTGAGCACCGAAAATCCATTTGCAGCCGAAAATACACAGTGGCACTCTCTTCCCTCAGTTGCTTTGATCAGCAGAACTTGTGCTTTGCTGTACTTTACTTTGCGACTCTCTTCATTTGTGTTTGCAAATGTTAATTACAGCTAACCCTTTGCAGAGATTGCTCTTTGCAGAATGTCAGTTGCAACAGAGGCTGTAAAGTTAACAGAGCAAATAACAGAGAAAGAGATTAGAAGCGGCGAGAGAAAACGAAGTCAAGCTCAACGATCGAAGCTAAATTCACGCATAATTAAGAGCGCAAGCACAGCAACCGTTGTAATCAAAACAAATATTAAATAATACTCAAAGCAAAGACTAACTCTAATAAACCCTGTCGTATTACCACAGAAAACCCAGGGGAACATTAACCGACCCAAATTAACCTTTTAAATCTGAGTTTAAAAGTTCCCTGAGCAACTGTCACAATTAGCAGCGTACGCCACTTGATATCCCAGCTCTTTCACTTAGCTTTGTGACTTCTAATCAATATTTAGCAACCGAATAATGGGCCACATAATCGATTGTACCTATGGATGGGCAGAGTAGAGAGCGACACGCGTGCCGCGCCACGACTGGGTCCCACGTACACATCCACCGCCAGGTCCACCCTTGCCACACACTCAATGCACGGACCATTGAGTGTGCAAATAAATGCGCTTAATTAATTGCATTTTTGCACTTTCGAGTGGATGTCCGGAGCAGGAACCGCAGCCAGAGAGCCCAGGCCGGGCCCTTGAAGGAGGGCCTTCCGCCTACAATCGACTGCGATGCGGAATCGAGTGAGGAATCGAATGGAGGAGGCATTCGAACTTCAAATATGCATCAATAAACTCAATTAAACGTAAACGAGAGAGCGCTTCAAGCCAAATGCGCAACGTGCAACATTCGCAAGGGGCATGGGCAGGGGCAGGGGCAGGGGCAAGCATTGTTGCGGCAACTTCATAATGCAGACACATCCCCGTTCCCATTCCCATTCTGCCATGTGGGAGTAAGCCAGAACGATGATGATGATGATGAGGATGATATTTTACTTTATTTTCTATACGTTTTCAGATGCGAAGATGTCGGGCGGCATTAGTTTCATCGCTACTCTGATGCCACTGCCACTGCCACTGCCTCTGCCGCTGCTGTGGCATGTAGGAAGCTGGGGATTTGCGTTGCAAAGCCACCTAAGCGAGTGCTGGAGCTGGTGCTGCCCCAAGTGTGAAGAGGCTTAAGTTTTTTCCACACTTTTTTACTATTTTCTGTTGAAGTTTGCTTTCGTTTTTTCTGTTTTTTGCCACTGCAGAAGTTCCAACGTTGTTTGCTCTGAGCTGGCATTTCCTGTCAATGAGGGAATAGTTTATGTTCTCCGCGCGGATCTTTCAGCGGCACTGGAACTTCATTTGTTATACAGAAAAACAACATTTGGACATTGAATCAATCTCAATCAGGGCGAGTGTTGATTGAAGAAGGAGACTGGGCCAGCAATTCCCAAAAAAAGGAAAAGACGGAGGCAGTGTGAGAGGCCAAAGCATTCACCAAATTAGCCAAAAAACAAACAAATACAAAAAATCAAATAAATAAATCAATTTAGGGCACTGTGCACATGCAGCTAGAGATGGGAGAGTGGAAGGCTAGAGGGGAATAAAGGAAGTTTTTCAACAATTGTTTTGAGAGTGAGGAACATAACTGTACCCGGAATTTTAAATTCATTTTTTAACCTCTCCCATCACGATCCGTTCCACTGTTACGCTGCCATCTCTAGCGCTGAACTACATCTTCCATTTCTGAGTATTTCATTTACTTGAGTTTCACTTTGAAATGCAAACCAGACGAAAAACGTGGCTGGCTGGCTGGCTGTCTGGCGCACACAACGAACGCATCCATATCCGCTAATTACGCAGCCACCAACGGCCACGGCCTGGCCCTTTCCATTGAAAATAATCCCCAGCCCAGCCCACAGACCTCAGACCCCATGGAAAGTGTAAACAAATTTTGGGGAAACGAAACACAATTTTCCTAAACAGAAACTTAAGCAGGCCGGCAGGCAGCAACATTGGCAACCCTTTTTTTCCCCGGAGTAGTGTGTGGCTGCCACCCCCGCGGAAAGTTTATCATTGACTGATGCGATGGACAAAACTCTTCGCAGGAAGAGCGCGAGCGGGGGAGGAGAGAGACAGCGAGCGAGCGAGAGCTTTACACACAGATCAAAGTGCTATTTTTTTCACCCGGTTCTTTGACGGAACCAACAAACATGTTCGGCACTTTATTTACATTGGCTTCCGGTTGAATTCGGTGTTTTCTTTTCCCATTCTCTTTCTTCTTTTTCTTGTGTCTTTGCCTGCAGTCAATCGGTTGCGTTCTCACTCTCTCTCTCTCTCTCTCTGGCTCCCACAGTCAATCGCATTTTAAGCATTTATTTGTGTTGTTCTAGCGAAATAAAAAGCAAAAAATATGCTTTAGCTTTTCAAATGTAAACACAAATGGTCGGGTTAAAATAACATCAAAGGAACTGGGCCATAGATAAATGTAAATAGTTTGGACCATCGCATTAACTAGATAATCGAAAGATATCATACCGCTTAAAAGTTTTGGGGGCCCCTCTAAAGATAATCTAAAGATATCAGTGGGTCAAGCTCCGAAGAAAATTTAACCTCATTCGAATTTCCAGGCACGTTGTCCCACGAATATTTTCGGAACCGTTTATCGAAAAGCCATAAAGTTTTCATTATTACACGGGAATCTTTTTCCCCTTCCCATTTCCCCTTCTTTTACCGTTGTCTCTTGTTTTAATTACGTTTTATAAAAGGCAAACCCAAAGAAAAGAGAACAAAGACAACGGACGACAATCACGTGCCATGCGCAACGTTCTAAATTTCAATTGAATCCATTTTAATTAGCCAAAAGCGTTAGAAAAAGAACCATTTGAAGGCAACTTTGTGTGCCATCGTGTCGTGTCTTCGATAATTGTTCATTTGTATGCCAGAAAAGTTTTCAAGCTGCGAGAGGAGTAGTTATGGCGGGGGTGTGGCGGGGCAGCACACTCCCATTGACGAAACTGAAGCTCTGACATAATTTGCATTTAATAGTAATTTCTTCCATTTAAATGATCTTTTTTGCCCCCTGCTCCCTTTTGGGTCGTGATTACAGTGTAGGAATTTCAAAGGAAATAATATCAATAAACATGCAACAGCCAAAAAAAGTGACTTCATTCGTGTGCGTGGAAAAAAAGCTTCATTGCGGAGTGGATCAATGGGTAATCTCTCATGCTCCTCTCTTCTACGCTTGCAGTGGGCTGCGTTTACTGCGTCATTCGCCACTGCCCACGAACAGAAGCCTCTCTCTCCGCCACTTCTGCCACTCCGCGCCTGCATTGGTCATGGAAACGGAGCTTTCGCTTCAGTGCTAAAAATATCAAAATGCGTCAGCAAACGAATATGTTCAGCTAAGAGTGCAATGCGAGGGTATTCTGCTAACGTCAAAGAGTAGGTAAGACTATTAATAGAGAATATTCATTCTTGTGTAAAATGAGATCAACTAACGTACACACATACATACATTAAATACAATAATATATCTGATGAAATGCTATCCCTTATATGGTGACCAATAACAACATCCCAGCTTAAAATTGAATTCTTATTCTCCATCTGCCATAAATTCTTGTTCAAACAAATTGCAAAAGAAACACAAAGTGACTGATTAAATGGTTGTAGTTTTGCTTTATCAAAGCTCAATGAAGCCAATGAAATGACTTCGAAATATGAATGCATAAAACGCTTACAAAGAGAGTCAGTCCAAGAGAGTGAGTGTCATGTGTCCCCTTCTTTCTCTCTATTCCTCTCTATTCATGTGCTGCGTTGCTTTTGACTGCACAAAAATGAATCAAAAGTTTACAGTTGCACAAAAGGGTCACTTGGGTGCTTCAAGAGGACAACAGACAAAAAAAAAACACATTAAAATATTCAGGAAAATATTTGTTAAATGACTAAAAATGCAAAATAATTAGTATACAATAGAAAGGGATCGTTTACCTCATTACCATACAATGCAGCAACAGCAGCAGCAGCAGCAGCAGCAGCGGGAGGCAACAAATCGAACAAAAACCAACCTCCAACCAGATAGCGAGAGAGAGACACCCAGAGATGTGTATTTAATTTTCAACCATAATTTTCATCATACATAGTACGAGTGCTATGCCGCCGCATGCGGATGTAAATGAGTTTTGGGTTTCGTTCGGTCTTTTGCGGTCTGCCCTGGAAATTCAATCAGTGACCAGTAGAGGAACCAGGACTCGGGTGTGGTGCCATGTGGGAGCCATTGGGCCAGGGGCTTATCAATGGTATACGCATTTCAAAGCAAACATTTTAGGCAGATTTGTGCACACAAGAGGGAGGCAGGGCGAATACAGACATAGGGACAGACAACCCAAACACAGAACGGAGTAAGTTTATCTTTCGGCATGTTCAAGGACAATACAACAACCGTGCTGGATGACTGCATTCCATTCCGTTTTTGGGACCACCGGCAGCCCGTCTGCCGTCTGTGCATACATATTTATTAATTTGTTCATTTGTATTTACACGCTGCTAACATATTCATAGACAATTGGCAAATGTAATTAAATACGTTTACCAAAGCTTTCTCTCTCCCTCGCTCTCTCCGCAGGCATGGAGGTCTCCTCCATGCATATTTTGGTTTTCTCGGTTTTGTATTCGGTTATTGCCAAATGTTTCACTATGTGTGTGTGGTGGGTGGGTTTTGGTTTTGTGTGACAACATGACAATCAATTTTAAATGTGAGACACATTTCCTTTTTGTGGCATAAATAATAGCTAACAAGTCAGAAATCAGCCTGGCAGCTGGCTCATGTCAAAGGCTTCGTATTTCAAATTACAGAAGAGAAACATTTGGTAATCAGCTAATTACAGGTGTGTTCCGACAATGTAAGCTGGATTTCAACAGGCGATTAAATAGTAAGTTCGAGTTTGAGGGTGAGAATTTGCATCAGTTAATAAACGGAAATTTGGTAATAGTTGAAGTTGAATTATGTTTACAATTTCCACAAAATCAATATGCAGATATGAGAGCATATTTACATTTGTATGCAAGTTGTCAGAGCAGTGAGCACGGATTAACCCTAGCTGGTCACTCCTAGTTTTACTACACTAAAAACATGTTTCGAATAAAAGTCTTCTGAAATTTCCAAAACATCAACACTGATGAAATGACAAAGCAAAACGCACATGGTTCAATGATCTATCACAAATATTGACCATCTAGGGTTAACATGCTGCTTCTGCTATAGCATTTTTGTTTGCACTTCGCCTTGGGCACCCCCCGATCGTGCCCACAAAAAAACTGCGCAGGTAGAAGCTTATGCTCTTTGCACAAACAAAACGCACTGCAAACCGCAATTCTCCCGTTTCATTGCGCTCTCTGCGTGCGTTCGTCGCTGTGTCCGTTGTTTCGCTCTCACGGCAACCCACCCTCTCTCTCTCTCAATTAAGTTCTGCTAGCTGCTGCTTAGCTTTGCCTTTATTTCTATTTCACCCACTTATTGCTGTAAATTATCTATGTGTGAGTCGGTATTGTGCCTTTTTTGGCGTTTGCTACCTGCTTAACTTTGACTTCCATTCGAATTGCAGTCAAATCTGTTCATCCCTTTAGCCCCCGCACCCAAACTTATTCCCATCTGCTGTGCCGTACACCCCACACACTCCATCAGCTGTCGACTTTATGCTAACGTTCTGAAATATCTTCGCGCGTCCAGAGAGTCTAAACAATTGCTGGCAAAAGTTTTCGTCCGATTCGAAAGTAAAACTTTCTTCTTGTTGACAATTCTTTGTTGGCGCAGCTGAGCCTCGGCCTTCCTCTACGGCGCAACTAATCCAAATCAAATGGCGCAAAACTTTTACACGCTCCAATGGGGGGGTTGACACAATCGGCATCCCAGTCGCGGATGGGACTCAGGCTGTAAGCGGGTCTTATGTGAGATTATGAACAAACAGAAAAGGAGACGAAGAGAGAGAGATTCTAAATTTATAAATGGGCATCAAATGTTGCGCAAATGGGACAGCAACCCTCGAGACATTTGACACGAAGGCAGCACGGGCTCTGAGTTCTCGCAGGTTCTCCTTGCAATTAGTTAATGTCATTTGATAAGCAACAACTTAATCAGACGATGTACGTACATGGCCAAGGAAAAGGTCAAGTATTTGTAACTTTGCTAATTTGTTGTTTCCACTCCTCTCCCCTCTCTCGCTCTTCTTTCCATCTCGTCCTGCGCCAGTGCTTCGCTCCTCCGCTCCTCCGCTCCTGTGTGTGAGAACGTGTGTGTCAAGTGTTGTGACTTTGTCACGTAGCAAAAACTTGTCTGTGTTGTAACCCTGTTCCCCCTGTCTCCCTGTCCCCTCGCAGTTGGCTAATGAGACCAACAGCCTGGGGCCCGAGTCTGAGTCTGAGTCCAAGTCCAAGCGTCCCCCTACCCCCCACAAGTCTCTGGGAAATTGACGGCAGCTGCAAAGATACAGATACAGAGCCAGATACAGATACTACAGCGAGGTGAGAGACAGCGACTGAGGGGGCGGATATGGCAATTTTTGTGCCTTGAAATCGATATGGCATCAAAGGCCCAAGCACACGGCCCTGGCTGCGACTGCCGCTGCTGCTGCGGCACATTATGCCATTATCCAGGGCCCCCAGCCACAGAAACAAAAACATTTTGCAGATATATATTTTTATTATGCTAAAATAATCGCACATAGACCAGGGGGACAGTGGTGCAGTGGCCATGGAAAAGGGTTATGGGAACGGAAAAGGTTTATTTGGGGGAAAAGTAAGGAATCTGCGAGTTGGCGAAGTGTTTTTGAAGAATTGTTAAAGAGAAACCGGAAGAGAGATGAGGAGAGCGAGAATGAGCGCTAAGCGCTAAGACACGCTGTGAAAATTGCTTTTCTGTGGCTGTAATAATGATTTGATCGCCATAATTTTTGCAATTTAAGGAATTGGAAGCTTATAAATCCGAGCACATAAGATCTGACTGCTATAGCTCTTAAAATTTGAGAGATCTATGCGACCTATGGGAAAAAATAGCTCATAATCATACCCTAAATCATCCTAAGTCCTAAAAATACTTACTCCCAATGCACTTCCACCTCTCAAATGAACTTCCAACCACTGTTCCCCTTACTGGGTGGGTGGTGGCATGCGGCCGTAATGCCTTGTGGTGGTTGTAGAGTTTGTACCAAAAGCGAAACCGAAGCCAACGTTACCTTTTCGGTTAGCAAAGCAACAAATTATCTGAGAGATGCATCTGAATATTGCAAACAAAAGATAAAAGCCGAAATGCAACGACAAGCGACTCATAGTTGGTCCTACCGCAAACAGCCGCAACATGCCACACGGATGTGGCTGAAGCTGAAGCTGAAGCTGTAACCCTCCGCCCGACTCGACTCTCTCTCTTCCGACTCTCAGCCCCATCTGCCATCTACATCTGTGCCTGTGCAGCATCGCCATCGTCCAGAGTTCGCCTTTCGCTTGCAGCCACGCAAAAGGTGATTTATTTGAACATGGTTATCAACTTAGTAGAATAACAGGAGCAGCGCCAAAGCGCCGCACCGCAGCCACCGCCGCCACACAACGGATCCCCCAAAAAAACAAAAAACAAAAAAGAAAACAACAATGAAGAGCAAACAATGCCAGATGGAGAGCAGCGCGAACAACGTGCAACGTGCAACGTGCAACTTGAACTTGTGCTCCGGTGCTCTGTCCCTGTCCCTGGCTATGGCTGTGGCTGTGTCTGCGGCTCTGTCCCTGGCTCTGACTAGAAAGTGCACAGCCGTAAGATACGATTGCATTTACATGCATCCCATATCAGCGCCTGCAACGGGGCGTGTGTATATGTCTGTCTATCTGTCCGTTCGTCTGTCTGTTCCCCTCCATATCTCTGGGCCTCTGTCTCTGTGCGCGCACCCAAGACACACACCCACAGCTGCGGCTGCGGCAGCAGCGACAGCAGCAAGCGGCACGAATCGAGAGACCCAGACCCAGACCCAATACCCGATCCGCACCCATTCGATGGAGCAAACAACTATCCCGAAAAGAGCCGCAACCCGGCATACAATTTGGCCGGCAGCAAAATTTATTTGAAATCAATGCTTCTTGTTGCATTCTTCAGTTGCAGCAGCGGCAGCAGCCACAAACTTTTTGACTCTGCAGCCGCCGGTAGTAGAAGTAGACAAAAAAAATAGAAAAAAGGGTTCTACACTTAAGCTGCAAGAGCATATGGCTTTGCCACATGAAAAGTACATTGGGGGAACTGTCAGAAATTTGACAAATGAAGGGATCAATCTTCTAATCAGAGATCAACATGTCTGGGCTATTAGATCAACGAAATGGGAGCTTGAAAATTGAAGGAAACTACAGTGGAGATTCTGGGAATTTGCTACTTTATTTTCTTGTAAGTTTTTGTCTTAAAAAGACTTCCTTTACGCTTTAGAAACGCCTTTAAATGACTCTCCAGCACCAAAAATCATTAGCAGTACTTACAGCGCATCCCCTCGGTTGCCATTGCCGAATTCCACAGCTCTAACGACGACGTCTACTTTCCTTGCACTTGGCTTGAATCCGCCTTGAATCTCCAGCGAGCAAATAACAGAAAGACAATAATTGAATATATAGGAATTGGAATTGTTTAAGCCAATATGCAGCCCCCCATATACACACATTCACATGCACAGGTACGAATACATACACACATACACATGCATGGACACACATTTACTCTTCAGATGATGATGATTTCAGGCAGCAGGCAGGCAGGCAGCTGGTGGCAGAACTCCTCCGTTTCTTGGTCACGAATTTTGGGGGCGATGTTAACACCGCCTTGGACTAAAGATTTCCAGATTCAACAAAATGCCAAATGCCGCCTGCAACTGTAATATTATTTGACCATTAAAATGCCAACAAATGTTTGTGTCTGCGCCAGGAGCTAGCTGGCTGGTTGCCGCCGAGCTGCCAGACTATCTGCAAAATGATAATGAAGGCCAAAAACGGCACACCAGCAGGCACCCCAAAAAAGACAAATGAAAGATTGGCTTTAAATTTTAAATGCACTTTTTGATGTATTTATTTATATTTTATGCAAAGTTGTATGAAAGTTATAATAGAGTTCCGTTATAGCTCAACTTTCTTGTTCGGCTTTGCAAAGGAAATAAATAAAATAAAAGGATCTGCAGCAGCACCAAATACTTAATGCCTTGAACCGGAAGATAATCTCCACACAAAACACGAGTAAGAGGATCAGAGGATCATGATATATTCAGGAGAATATAATCCCTAAAGAACCAATTAATAGTCAATGACAAGATTAAGAGTTCTTTCAAAACAAGAAAAATAAATATTTAAAGCAAAGAAAATTGTACAAAAGTGTAGGAAATATAATTAGTTCTCAAGAAACAGTGCTGTGAAACATAAAGTAGCTGACTCCCTGACGTTTGCAACACTGCTGGAAGGAACTAAAGTCACTTAATTTAATGAGAAGCACTTGTACAGTCAATGTTCCATCGAAAATAATCCCAAAAATAAACGATTTAACACAAACTTGAATAATTTTGGAAATATGTTTATTATCCACCAATTAAAAATAATCTTAGAAAACGAAGCCAACTCCCATTAGTTTCTTCTTTGCCTCATTGATTTTTTTCCCACATTGTTTTTGGTGATTTTGTGATGCTTACGAGAGGGTAAACGTTTCGCTCAGATTTTAATTCCCAAAACAAAGTTAACGCTTTCCCGAACACAAAATCACAAAAGTACACACAACAACAAAAACCCAAAGGAAAAGAAAAGATTGTTTAAATCAATAGGTTCGACGTTTGGTACGGTCGGTCGGTGGTCTGTCGCTGGTCTGTCGCTGGTCTGTCGCTGGTCGACCGCCTCTGCCTCTCGGCTGTAAAAGTGTGAAATGCCAAATGCCTTTCTGTTTGCCAATGCATTTAGATCCGTCTGAGATCTCACTGTTTGGTCCGTTTGGTCGGTCAGTCAAGGGGGGCGGGCAGGCCTGCGGGGCTTATTTCATTTTCTTATATTTGGTCATTACGAGTGAGATGGCGACTCTGGCTGTCGGCGAGTGCGCTTTGATTAATGCCACAAAACTGCTGCACACACAGCAGTAGGGGGAGGGGATTTAGTTGGGGCAGGGTTTGGTGGGGGTAGAGATCTCTGGCCGATCTTTGCACAGGTTTTCGGGGCGCGATTCGCGATTCACACACATTATTCATGTGCATTGTTCGGGGCAAAATAAACACAAAATCTAGACGCAAGAATCTGCAACCATTCTTTAGTCAACCCATAGGTTTACCCTACACTCCTGCACTCCCCTCCCCCATTCGCGGCACTGCAAATTCAATGGCTCTTTGCATACATTTGCGTTTCTGGCAGCAGCGGCAGCAGCAGCAGCAGCACCCATGCGTAGCCTGGCAGGCACTGTCCTCTGTTCCCCGCCCCCTTACCTTACCCAAGCGAATCACAATCAAAATAAGAAGACGAAGGCGCAGGCTCGCTGCACTGAACGGAATGTAACGAATGTGAAATGACTCTTAAATGTGGGACTACATGGGAATCGAAAGCATAACGAAAACAAAAAGGAATCAAAAATTGACACACAAGTGTGAAAGCAGAGAAGAAAAGTTAAGCTACCTGCGTTTCAGGCGCCTCTTTACTTCTATCGTTCTCTTAAGCGTACGGTAATTGCGCCCGCCGCTGGCAGGTAGCGCGAGTGAAACCTTCGGCAAAGCTCAGAGAGTCAATCAGGCGCTTGCGCTTTAAGAGAGCTACGACCATGCGTAAAGACAATTTCATGTGTTTGCCGTTAGCCTGCTAAAAAAGTGCTTCGGAAGGTTGTAATTTTAATGATAATTAAAACAATATTTTTAATTTACACACCAATTTGTGGCTTTACATTTTTAAACTTATTTGGCTCAAGTTTCTTTTATGCACTAGAGATCTGGCATCCATTGCCCCTGCATTTCTGAATTCTCTTGCAAAAGCTACTCCCGTTCTCTTCTCTTAATGCTTTCTTTTACAGCGTTTACATATGGCAAAGCTCTAATACGCTCTCCATACCCTGGAATCTATCAGAAGCCCCATGCCTAGGCTTTTGGTTAAAGTCTTTGTAAGAGTCCAGAGTCAGAGCCAGCGGCAACAAGCTACAGTGGAACGACGGACGGTGGGGCAACAATGGCCATTGAGCTGCAGTCTGGCCAAAAAAAAAGCACCACCAACAACAACAACAGCAAATGCAAACCAAAACAAAGGCCCAAATAACACAATGCAAAAAAAGAGAAGGCACAAAAAAAAAGAGAAATATGTATATCAGATTTAAAATAAATGTAACTGCGCGGCTCATTATGCCGCCGCTTACACAGACGGAGGAGCTCAATGGTGGCAGCAGCAGCAGCAGCAGCAGCTTGGGAAGGGGAACCATCATTGTGGGGGTTGGCGGGGAGGGGGCACCTGGAGTAGCAAATGGAGCGAAGGCTGTGCGCATGCGCAACAGTTTGGCTTTGGCTGCACTTAATGGTCTCCGGCAATCAAGTCGCTCGCTCGCTCGGTCCTCGGTCGGATGTGCCGTGGTTTCTGGCTGCCTTTGGCTCGGTGGTGGCTGCCTGCTTTGTGGCTCTGTGGCTGGCTGCCTTTGTGGCTTTGGTTGTGTGCCTCCAACATGTTGGCTAGTTAAGCGGAAGGTAAACACACAGTGAGCACTCACTAAGTGGGCTGAGCTGGGAAAGGGGAATTTAGTCTAGAGTAGAACAAGCTTTGGGAGCTATGAAAGAGTTTTTAGTTGGGAGTTTAAGTACTGAAAAGAAAAGAGCTCAAAATACAACAAAGAAACATCTAAAAATTGCCCAAAATTGTTCAAAATTCCCATATTATTTTCAATCAGTTTTCTGCCGTCGACTGCCCACTGTACTTCTAGTCACAACGCATTTTGCGCATTTAAATAAACATTTCTCAGTTCAATGGCAGCGGTTGGTGGGGCGCAGCAGTGGCAAGCGGTTAATGGTGGGGCAGCAGAGCCAAGCAGTGCATTGTTTAGCCGCAAAATGTTGCAAATAGAAGGAAGATGCACGCTGCCAGACAGCTCCCATGGACTACGCTGCGGCGTGTGTGCGGGGCAGGCAGGGGGAAGAGGCATTGAAAAAGATCGCTGAAGCTAAAGATACTTTCACTCCATAGAACAAAGCTAATGTGTTGTCTTGCAGCACGTGCAACCCCCTGCCCCCGTACCCCCCTCTAATATTTGCATGATCATTTCATATTTTCCCCTCCCCCACTGCCCCTCCACCCAGTTGCCGTCTCATGAGGAGCCACAGAGCAAACAACTTAATCGATTTGCGTTCATTTGCAATTTGTAATCGAAATGCACCGCGCGGGCCGCCTCCTCCCCATGCTCCCCTTTGTGTGCGCCAACGTGTGCTGCACACATGCCGCAATTTGTTGCAACGATTAGTGGAAAAAATTGCCATTGCCATGGCTTATTAATTACCCACGATAGCAGCCATCGAGTGCTGCTGCCGCTGCTGCTGCCGCTGCTGTTGCATTCTCGAGCCATATTTCCATTTGCTTGCAACGCGTATGCACCATATGTATCTTTGGGGTTTTGTCCGTACTACATGTGGCATGCCACAGGAGCAAGTTTTGAGTGAGTTATTCAGTAATTATAATGCGAAGTTTATTTATTGAATTATGGTTGGGCAGAGGGATGCAGAGGGGACTGCTTTGTGTCCCCGTGGGGATCCTTATTTAGTATTTTTGAAGGTGTGCAAAGGAAGGAAACTTAGGGAGGTGCTTGGAGGAGCTCAAAGTCTCCTTTGGGTACTTAAATTATTGCAAGAAATTCCATGAACTTAAAGCAAAAGAAACTTAAACTTCATTCATATTTTATTTATAAATAATTCCTGGATATTTAATATTTAATCTGCCTAAAAAAATAGATTGAACATTTTTTGTTTGATATAAAAATAATTATAAATTAAATTATAAACATTTTCCCCTAGCATTTCGCACTTTAAACCACTCGCAATTTTTTGCCACAAAACCCGCAAATGAAAACACATTTATTTATGCAACATTTAGCCAGGGCGAGTGTCCCTTTGGGCGATAACTGAGCATTTGGCAGTTTTAACACCTTTTAAGCCCAAATGCAGCGATAAGCGAAGGACGCAGACACGCAATGCTAGTCCCAGACAGAAATGACAGCCGGCCCAGGGCCCGTGTTGCATGTGCAATCCTCTTCTAACACCTCGTTTTGACACGCCATTGGATGCTCGGGACGCAGCTGGATGGAGGCTTAAAGGATGCTTTGGGTGTCAACAGTGCCCAGGTCGTACGTATCATTATCACGCACACACAAACACACAGGGGAGAGGGTTGGGGGAGGGCGACCCAGAGATCGTATGAAGAAGAGTTTGAAGTACTCCTCGTCGTATCTGCTGTGTGTCATTAGGCGGCACCGCACTCAACGTTTTGTCCCCCCGTTCGCGATGGCTCTGTTTGTCGCCTCCTCCTCGTTTCAAGTGTCCGCCCGGTAATGAAGTCAACACCACCCGCACCTGAAATACTCTTTAAGCTGGAGACCGACCTGACCATGGACATGGACATGGACTATGCTCTTCCCCGGTCACATACCTTGTACCCCACTCCCTTCCCCCTTCGTCCAGCGTACACAAAACTTGTCCAAATCGTGCGTCAAACGAAGACCAAAACCCGAAGCGCGCTGCTTGTGTGGAACTTGTTTCGTTTCCATTTCGTTTCGTTGCCGCCACCCACGTGCGTGGCTAGACACATGTTGCCGAGAGCTTGGCAACATTTTTGGCATTTTGGGGCAACAGGTTTTTCGCACAAGGTTTCCCATGGCAATGGGGAGCAGTTTTTTGGTTTGGAAATGACTTCGCTAATTGGCATCCTTTTAATGAGAGTTCTGCAATGAATAGAATAAAAAATGATTAATCTTCAATGCAAATAAAAGCAGATCTCCGCAACATTGAAATTCCATTTCCTTAAAAAATTCCCAAAATTCAAATTTCCACATACCGTAAATTCTACTAATTACAACTCCAAAACAACCCATTTTTCGGCTATATTTATGCATAATTCCCACTCCACCGAAAACTCATTATGTTAAAACCAATTCCATTCTCAAGACCGATTTGATTGCTTTATTAAATGCGGACAAGTTCTGATGTTGCGGAGATATGCAGAGGGAATAATAATTATGGCGGCAACTCCTCGAAAGACTTCAACGAGTTATAGTCTGCCTGTTGTTTTTCAGAGTTTACTTTATGTTTTTTGTGCCAAGTCATTGGGAATGGTGGCCGGCCACCCACGGGTTAAGCACACATAAGCAGGCATACACAGATATTGTTTGCCATATGATCGAAAGCCAAACAACTCACGATATTCTAATTAAAACATACGACGTACGAGTGGACAACATCATCATCATCATCATCGGACATCAGTCATGATCATCATCATCATTGGGTTGCCCCTAAAATTACATGGAAGTGCGATGATTCAGCACAAAATATTTCCCGAGCAGAACACAAAGCTAATGTTGAATTGAATACCCCAAAAAGTTCAATAAAGTTTGAACTTTTTGCTGTTGTTGTCTGCGATGACAATTTCCATTAAGAAGGCACTGACACTCCAGATGGATTCTATGGGGATACCGATACCTGATGTGACGGCAAATGTGGGTTCGGCCTATTGAAACAAGAGCAAAGGCACAGCCCAGCACTGGCACTGGCACTGGCACAGCCACAGACACACAGCCGTTGCGCATGCTCTGCCATCCGCTTCGACTGAGAACCAGAACGAGACACCGCCTGACAGGCCATGCCCCTCACATGTGGCTCAAAAAAATAGAACCCTAAACGCGTGTGTAATAAATGCATTTTTCTATAAATAGTGCGAGAGGCTTAGAGATGGTAGCGTGAGAGGGGGAGGTTCAAGAGGGAATGGTAAAAGGTAATGCAAGGAAGAGGGAGTACCAAAGTTTTCACCAAAAAGCTGTATAAAATCAGGCCTTAAATAATGATATTTGACTCAGGATCTGAATGAAAATTTTACAAAATTTGTAATAAATTTATTGGGGAATTATGTAATAAAATAATTCAATAAATATCCAAAACTATCGAGTCCAACCTCCTCCCAAACAACCACACGCTACCATCGCTAACAAAATACCGTGTATAAAAACATTTAATAAACCGGGGAGAGGGAACCTTCGTGCGTGGCATGCCCCGCGCTGCACATGTGTCCGCATACTTCACGAATGGTTGGTGTATGGTGTTTGGTGTGGCATGGTCTGGTTTGGTTACCTCTATGCCTGAAGGTTGCATATGCCGCATGCAGCAGCAGGGAAGAGAGCCTAAGCCATAACTCAAGGGCAATGAGCTGCATAATTGCGCTGAGTAATTCTCACTTTATTTCGAGGGCAATTTCTACATTGGAAAGTCCCCCTTCTACCCGTACTCCTACTCACACTCACTCTCCCTCTCTCACCATCCTCCTTCACCAGACGACGTGCATCCGCTTCAGATTACATCGCATTTCATTTCTCTCTGTAGATTTTCAAGTTCGCCGTAGATTAGGCCTCGGCTCAGACCTGACGTCACATTGGAGAGGGGGAAGCCGCAGCTGTTTCGCGCTGGAACTGATTGGGGGTGACGTGACATGCTTACATTCATATATATATACACATACATTCAAGGTACTATTCATATTCATAGAATTGCGCTATTCGCGTGCCAAAAATGTCGAAAAGAAAAAAGTGACACCAAACCATGTGGATCATGCGGGAAGGGGAGAAAAACGAAAATCAGAGGTAGCGAAGAATCAGCATGAGCGAAGTGCGACAGAGAACGAAGTTGGAGTGGGAACGAAGAGAACGAAGGCATCGTAGATCGAACGGGAGCGGAAGCTCGCGAGCACTAAGCTCTTTCAAAGCTTGTTTGACAATAAATGCTAACGCTTTGATTGTGACGAAATTGGGTGCGATGAGTCGATGGCATTACGTACATATGTAAATACTTACACACATATGTACATAAATACATAATGAACATGTACTTACATATGTACTATGTATTTATGTATGATCTCTGTATCCATCAACTACATTAGAAAAGCAATGGAATAGCTTTAAAATTTGCAATAAATACATTTTCCCAATACGCTAGCATGAACTTATCCATAACTTTAAGGGTAATATATCAAACATTACCAATAAATATAAATAATTGATTATCAACTACTTAATATTTATTTAACATTTTTTGCTATGCGCATTGTCAAAATAAATGATAAAATACCCACTGCATTTCAATTCGTTCTTTAATTCACATTTAATGTTATTTTTGTGCATAAATTTCGAGCTTCAATACATACTACATTTATGCCAATTTAATGACATTTAGTATTCTCATTCTCTCAGGTTTCTTGCTTCATTTTAATCAAATGAATTCAACACATTTTCCGTATCTAACAATTTAATCATACATATTAGTATTTCGTCTGCCATTCAGCTGCAAAATGCAAATGCAAAAAATAAAGTAAGTAATGAGAAATGTGAAAAAATATACCCAAAATAATTATACCTGGACAAAACAGATAAAAATACAGCAAAATAAAATAAAAACGAAATACAGGAAATTTGTTGTACTTATTTCAGGTTTTATTTTTATGTATTTTTTGGTCCTTTTTCTGTTCGTTTTCTTTACGTTTATTATCGCATATCAAATAAATGCGGGATTATGTGAATATTTCGCTTTAATGAGAATTTTTCGGACCACACGGCAGCAGCACAGCAGACCAGACCGGACCCGGCCCCATGGGTGTGCATGCCAGAAAGAGAAGAAACGAACGAGATAGTGCAGCAGCGCAGCAGCAGCAGCGATAGTGTAAAAAGGAGAGAGAGACATAAAGAGAACCTGTAAAGTTGTTGCTTTGTCTTTGCCCTTCCGCTGTGCTGTCGTTGACGTCGTCGCTGACGACAACGACGACCGGCGCTCTCTGGTGGGCATTAAGAGATCCCTATCGGTGACACCTGAAAGAGAAGAAGGTGAAATGCGATCCGATACGATCCAAATGCGATCCATGGCAAAAAAAGAGAAGACAAAAATTATTACTCTTGGAAGGCAGTAGCCAGCAGCGCAGCGGAAGGGGGGAAGTCGGTCGGGAATAATTTCTTCATCTTCAGCTGGTATTGAATTTCGTCGCTGTCTGTCTGTCTGTTCGTCAGTCCCTCTCGTGATACGAGTATTTACCTGTATTACTTTTTGTTGTATTCTCATTTTATATTATTTTATTTGCTGTCGCTTCGACATTTATCTTTTCTTTTATTGGGCTTAGGGTTTTGTCTTGTCGGTTGCGGCGGTCGGGTCGGTCGCCCGGTCGTTGTCTGTCTGTCGGCATATCTCTATCTCTCTATCTGGCTTATTTTGTTAACTTCCTTTTCCGTTTGCTGGCTGTCTGTCGCTTTTTACGCTCTACATACACACATTCATACTTATGTAGATGGCATTGTGCTGATATGCCAATGTAATTTATGCTCACTTCTCATTCAAATGAAATATACCTAAACGATACCTATACCCCCAGAGAGGAGAGAGAGGGAGGGCGGAGGGGACTGACAGTAGGGTATCTTTGTCTCTTTGGAAATTTTGTTGTGAAAGTTTCTCGACATTTTTGACATTGAGATGTTCTCGCTAATTGGTTGAGTGAGGGGTTTGGGAGAGCGAAAATTTGCATATTTCCATTGAAACTCAAAACCCTTCATCTTTTCCCTCCGAAAAGTTCCTCCTCAAATTAGCGCAATCATTTGGAGAGAGTGCCGTGCTGCATGCAACAAAGTATGCAACATCTCAACCGCAGCTGAACGTGATGCGGTTTCTATTTCCTCCCAGCTGCAGTATTTTTTCTGAAGAGCAGTCTGCTGCATGTTTTTTTGGAGTGTGCAGCATACACCTTTAAGTCGCAACAAAAGGAAAGAAAAGGAAGAAGTAAGGTGCATTTTCGGGATGTGTCAGCGGTTTTGTAACAATTTTACGTTGAAAAATATGAAACGTAATCAATTAGGGGGTAACCCTTTAAGAGATGAAAGAGTAAATGTTTCCCAAATCAACAAAATGTTACATTAGGGTCCCCTCAGGCAGGGGTTCCCATCTGTTCAGGGCAACAGCGCTGTTAGCATGCATCCCAGGGTTAACAGACGGTTGCTGGGATGGTTAACAGCGGACTGTTAGCTCGCGCTCGCGATCCACTCGAGTCTCCCCCCGCTTTGGCGTTAGCTTTAAGCTCCACCTAACAGCCTGAGGGCTTACTCACACTGTAAGTATGTAAATTCGTTAAGCGATTCTCTCTTAATCTCCAACACACAATTTAACACAAAATATTCCTTATAAATAACCCACAACATTTCCCATTATTCTACCCCCCGCAAAACACATCGCATATTCGTTTAATAACCGTGGGAGACTCGCTTTATTAGCGCCATAATCAATCTATATTACAAATATCTGAAACATAAATGAATATGATAAACCTCAATGCTAAATACACTTCCGCCGTTTTGGGTTTACACAACTTTTGGCACAATGATTGATGGGAATTGCCGGAGAGTCCAAGAGTTTGCACAGAATCTCAAGATCCCCGCTCCCCCCCCTGCTGTAGTACCAGTAACACTAACACTCCGACTGGAAAGGCTAAACAGCAAATCCAAGCGACATGCGTTGGTCGGGCTCGGGTCACTTCTCTGCTGTAATCCGCGTGAGCCGGGCACTAAGCCCGTAACTGTCATCCAGCCACGCATGCCAGCGGCATGATGGTGCATGTTTTTATGGGAAGTACAGTGCGTTTCAGAAGCGTAGATACGCGTAGGAACTTTATGGGAATAAATAATGATTCTTTTAGCAATTCTTACTGATGTCTTAGCATATTAATGATTATAAAGGAAAACATTTTCGATGTTCAATCTTCTCTCAGGGCAATGACTGTTCTTCCACCACCGAAACGCACTGTTTGCCCTCACATCATAAGTGTAAATATACTTCTTGTTGTAACCGAAACACAGGCTTCGAATTGCATCTCTGGAAATTAATTAAAATTTCCTGCGCCTCAGCGCAAAGGCGACTTATTTTAGTTTTATTTTTATTTTTATGATTTTTGCATTTTACAACAATTCCAGAAAACAATTACAGGAGTGCAGGCGCAGTACGTCCACACGTCCAAATCTCGCAAGAAAAGCAAATAAAAACCATGGGGAAAACTCGTTATTTGTTGTTATTACCGGCTGGTGCTGGTGCTGCTGCTTTGCTGTTGGTTTCCATGGCTTTTGGATAGATGTGCGCTGTGCGCTGTGCGCTGTGCCCCCCGGATTGCCCGATATTGACTCAACTTACCTCCTCCAGGAGGAGGGCTTCAATCAGGGACTTCAGCCTCAGCTTTGACTTTGGCTTCGCAGATTTATTATTTTTGTTTCACGAGCCTAAGCCGCTTACAACGAAAATCTTTGCGTGTTTCGCTTTTGGGTTTGTTTAACGTTGAGATTAACAAGGGAATCTGATTTGTCATAGGGGTTGTTGGCATTTGTTCAAGGTTTAATTACGCAGCGAGTCCCACGGGGTGCGATGGGTGGGTGGCATTCGATTGTATCGCTTGAATGGGGCTTCAACTTTGATGTCTCCGGTTATTTGATGCCAATTAACTGATGAAAGCTTAGCCCAAACATAAGGACTTAAATATTGGTCAGCAGCTGAAGACTGGGTCTCGATCTCATCGCCGTTCCACAGTCATAAGATTTGGAATTAACCGCTAAGGGAATTGCTTAGTTGAATGGGTTTGGCTTTCGTTGATTGATTCTGTCATTTTATTTATGGATTTTAAGCCAAGAAATTAGTGTTTTAGTAAAGTGAACTTTCGTTGGACTTTGGATAGACTTTCCTTCCCTCATTCCTGCCTTCTCATGCCACCAAAAACCCTGCCACATTCCTTCCCTTTTGCTTACCAAATTTCTGCCATTTTCCACTCTGTTTTGCATTTTCCATTCTTCTGTTCCTGCTGTTGTGCATTCAATGCAAATTTTCGGTTATTCGATGCCAATTAACTAATGAAAATTTAAGTTCACTATTTTCGGGGGAGACTTGCAGCCGCAAGATAGAGCCTGGGCGGACAGGCCCTGACGTTTCCCAGTTTTGTTGGTATTGTTATCATTTTCCACAGCGACAGTTGGCATTGTTTCGGATAGAGGAGAGGGAATGTGCCATAAAGGAGGAGAAGGAGGAGGGTTCTATGGACAAAAGGCGCGGGTTCAAACAGACGACCATCAATCAGTTGAGAGAGGAAAGAGAGGGAGAGGGAGAGAGAAAGAGAGACAAGCAGCGAGTGAGCGCTGAAGGTGGGAGCTGAATGGAAACCTTTTGCGGGGATAACGAAAAATGATTTACATGAGAGAGCGCGCGTGTCTTTTGTTTAATTGTTGCCTGCCCACACATCATTACCGCACACGCAATAGATGCACTGAGAGAATATCTAATATTCTATGGAATTCTTTTGTAGATTTGAAAAGAATTAATGGATTTATGGATAATAGTTTTGGGATACAAAATTTGATTTATGTAGTTTTTGAGTATTTTTATGAAGTTGTGGATTTTTAAATGAATATTTAACGACAAATAGTTCATATCTGTGACATTTCTATAGCTGTTTTGATGGCAATAACTTTCATAGTGGAAGGAAAAGGGAAAATAAGTGAATTAATTACAATATTTAAATAAATTTCGAACTGATCTGTTGGCATGCCTTGGATAATAAATATATCATAATAAATCATCATAAATATACAATCTTGATCGTACTTTTTCTCGCCGTGTAAACTGCACACATCGATCTATTGGTTTACTTTTCGAAGATAATTGATTAATGTCCGTTCGTTTGCGGCTCTGTTTCGTTGGGTAAACGGTTTTCGGGCTTCGGTTTTAATTATGCGCTAGCAGCCCCATCAACATTTGGCCCATAAATCATAATCCATCAAAGATTTAGGTACAGAAGAAAAAAATATTCAAATCTCGATTGGAACACAACTCAAGGAGGGGGCTGGCCCTGGCCCTGCTTCCACTATAAGAAACGGAAGTAAGTACTTTATGTCGGAGGAGCGTAATGAAACAATAAGAAATTTCGCTGATGTTGAAAAGGTTTTTCTCATAAATTTCCAAGTGGTAAACGCAAGACCTCGCGGTACATTCTGAGGGGTAGATGTTCTACCCCACTGACACACACACAGAAACAGAGAATAAAAACTAAATGCATAAAGGGGCCCGAAAGCAGCGGGCGTGTGGGCGTGGCTGGTATGGTGTACCGCCCGCTGTTCGGGTTAGCTCTAAAATTCTATCCATCCCTCCGCTTGCTGTTTACCGTTGATTACAATCACTTCAAACTGAAGGAGGAGAGGGCAAAGGCGGAGAGCGAGAGAGTGAGAGCGAGCACCGTTTGCCTTGCCTTGCAAATGCAATGCTTAACCATTAGCTGGTGCCCGCGCCATAAGAGAGCTTCTCTTTGGGAAGAGCGTAAAGTGCAGCAACAGCACACGCAAAGCTTCAGTTCATTTCTAACTGGAAAACCCAACAGCCCATCCGAGGGTTAATGCTTCAGCAACATGTGCAATTCTGTGTGTATTATGGTATGCTTGTGTGTGTGTGTTTGGGTTTTGGGTTGTGTGTGCGGCCGAACATTTACGCACTCAGCGAATTGTACAGTGTTTACAATATTTCTATTGATGTTGCTGATGTTGCTGCTGCTGCTGCTGCTGCTGCTGCTGCCTGCCCTGCCATTACCGTTTGAAACTCTCTTGCTGTTGTGTTTCTCTTGGTTTACGACTACAGCAAAAAGGCCGAACCGTTAATTTGATTCGATTTTGAAAATGCTTGAGCCTTGGGGGGGAAACAAACGAAAACATGCAACATGAAAATGCACAAAATGAGATTGAAATGGAGAGCACAACAAGGCAGCAACAACACAGCAGCAGCACTGGCAACACACCAGCTAGCAGCTCATTTGTCAGTCCGAATTGCGAGTGAAAGGGAGCGGAGCGGGCGCTTTTCGAAGGCATTTGTCTTATTTCGAGAGAGAGTGATTCAAGCAACTGTAACGGGAACAGCAGCAGAGGCAGCAACAACGTCAGCAAATCGCATTAAGGACTCTTAATGAAAGTTGCCGCATCCTTCGCATGGCACATCGTTTGTACGATGATTGATTTCACGCCAAAACGATTTCAATCAGCATTTCCGTTCCAAGTTTTTTTTTTTTTGCTTTCTTTCCTCCCCATATGCGAGTCCTGCCTCCTGCCGCCCTTAACCAACTTATTGCATTATCTGGTTGGGGGAACTTAAAGGGATTTGCTTTTGGCAGGGGTTCGAGCTTGAGTGCGTCTTGAATTCGTTCAAGCAATCGGTTCCGTTTTACTTTTTTCCGAGAACTTTCGAATTGGGTCAGGATTTGATGTGGCAGTAATGGGTTAATGGGATAGGGAATGCATTAGTAGGGGTGTGCACGAATGCACTCTAAATGGAACTTCGAAGAAGACTTCAGGAGCTTGACACATAAGAGCTGGAATGAATTTTACTGAAGGCTGAAGAGGCACCAATTGAAGGTACTTTTCTTTTTTTAATTTGATAATTTTTCCATTGCAATTTTCTAAAGTATGTGCGTAAAATGAGTCTGTTCTGAGTAATCTTCACTTTCGGAACTAATCATTCGAATTAAATTGAAGTGACCACGATTCCCTGTGCTCTTCAATCCACAATCTAAGTCATTGCCATTCACATTTCCCCACTTGATTTAAGCGACATGCGGGCCATAAGCTTTTCTCCCACTTCAAGCTCTCCACACAGCTCTCTCACACACACACACATGTCTAGACGGACACACGAGCCAGCCACATGCCCCACCTCCGCACTCGAAAAAAGTGAAATCTGCCAACATGCTCGCATCCTTAGCCGGCAGACAACATCCAAAACAAATTTATTGCCTATTTAGCCTTTAATGGTCCTGGAAATATTTTCATCCTCGATGATGTTGATATATGCTCCAGCTCTCTCCCGCTCTCCCTCTCTCCCTCTCCATCTCTGTCTCGTTATATACGACAGTTTAATTTGTGATTAATTGACGTTAAAAGGGTTCAACAATCATCCCAACGAAAACCCCAAACCCAATCCCCCTGCAACCACTTCACTTTCGCTCTCATTCCGTCAGCTGCTTAACTCAATTTGTGTGAAACGGAAATGATTTCATAACTCTTGCGGATGTTTAATATAAAATTCAATTCATTCACATAAAATAAATTCCCAAAGAAATTTAAATTGAGTTGCAAAAGAATAAAAAAAGAAACGTACAAGCAAAAGATTTATTTATGTATTTGATGTTGACTCGAACATTTAACACTTTTGGGGACAATTCATATCCGTCCGTCAGTCAGTTGGCCGCAGCCGAAACCCCTGACGTGACTCAACAACAGGCCACTCGAACGTACAACAAGTTGGCTGCGAAGCTTCCGTTTTCTGTTCTTTTTTTTGGTAGGACAACAAAGGTTATTAACAGTCCAAAGACGTGCTACCACGGGCAAACAAGGCAAATGGGGAAATAAAAACAAGAATTAATATAAAAAGGGAATGTTGCGACTGGAAGATGACCATTAGTTGGGCATCTAAAATTACAGAAAATTTAAGCAGAAACCAAGCGAAGTATGTCCAAGGATAGCTATTAAAAATATGAGCTATAAATTATAGAAATAATTTAGATGATTTTTTTTCTATAAATTTACAAAAAATAAAGCTGATGGCTTTTAAATTTTAACATAATTTTCGCATAAAGAATCTCAAATCTTCGCCAGACAAAAATGTATCCCAAAATCTAGGAAAATAATGCTGATAATTATATACAAGATCAGAAATACTTTATGTTTAGTAAACCTTACCAAAACCCAGTCTAACCCGCACACACCCACATTTACAGGGCACCATACAGAAAGGAACAGAAAAATCTCCCACGCCGACGCGTCGGCGGACAACTAAAAGTCGAGTGGTGTTCTCTATTCCACACTGACCGCTTGATTAACATTTTCCTAACATGTTGTGCCTGCCCGAGAGCCACAGAGAGTGTCCGTCCGTTCAGGGATTGTGGATGGGACTGCAGTCAGTATTAATATGCCCGCCGTGGCCGTGGGCAATATGTCAAACAAGAATTCCTAAGCGGAACACGTACGCACAACACTCGAAATTCGTGGAATGCGTTTTCGTGTGGATCTTCGCCCAAAGGACACACAGACATACACTTTTTTGGTAGTGGAACCAAGGGAAGGTAAAGTTTTAATGCTTTTAGCATTTGTTGAAAAAGAGGTGAAGAGTTAATGCGATAGCGGGCTAGCAAATGTATTCCCCAAATCCCATAAGCCGCGCAGACAGCAGAGCAAAGTCCTTCTCTCGCTTTCTCCTGCTCTCTCTCACCCATGCAAATCACTTGCCCAAAGTGCATGGAGAAAGGTTTGCATTCAAAAGTTTATCTCCTGGGACAAGACTAACAAATTTTCAGCAAATTTCATGCACAAAGGACATCCACATCCGCCTCACATGCATCAATTTGGGGTAGGGTCGGGCACCTTCCCTTTAGTGTCTTCCATCTAATTGAATTGCATGCAAAAATTGCAAACTGCAAGAGTTTCAATTCAATTTCATTGCCGGCAGGCAGCACACAACAGTGTAACGCTTTGTTGGCTAGTGTAAGCTTCAAATAGTATAAACGATTCATAAGCGACTTCATTTCATCAACGAGTTTGCTCCATTCCCCCTGCCGCGTGTCTGGCTTGCAGCCTTTTGTCGAGGTCCAAATCTGATTCAGGTCCTGGCGCTGGCATAGTCCTGGCTGCTGCTCCTCGTGTGTGTCTGGCTTTGACTCTTTTTTCGGGCACTCGCATGTAGTCATGTGCACATATCAGTTGTCTGGCAGCTGTCTGCGGCCTTGACTCAAAGCCGCAACTTAATCGCTTTCCTCGGGGACAATTACTCGTCCGGGCACTCGCACTCACAGTCGTTGGGGGGGTAAATATTAACAACAAACAAATAGAATGGCAATAAGGAATCGTTTTATTTGCCAGATCCCACATAAGCCCAAGGGTGGGAGGGCAGCAAACAGTTGTGGCTCAGGAGTACATCGAAGTTGATTAATTGAAGAAAATGGCAATAAACAATTATGAAGCGAATGAAAGCAAGAGCAAAATGTGAGCACACGAATGGACATTTAAAGTTGTTTGTTTATGGATGGAAATGTGTGCATATTTATACAAATTAAAGGGTATTATTGTTAAGTTAAATCATTGAAAATCGGAGCATGTCCGCGAGCGATGGAGAGTGAGAGATTCTTCCCTGAAACCAGAGAGATAATCTTTGTTGAGTTTGTATGACTTTAATTGGAATTCGACTTTGCTTATCTGCAAATTCTTCTTCTGCACCTTCCCTCTGCTTCTGCTCTTTCTTTGCTTATCTTTGCAGACCTCTTCGTTCTTTTTTCCTGATAATTTTATCGAGATATTTTCTCTGCTAAAAATTCTTCTCATCGCAATTTGCGGTCGGGTGTCTGTCGTCTCTGACTCACCTTTTGGACGTTCCCTTAGCAGATCCGAAACTGCTCATGCTTTTTCTGGACTATTAGCAGTATAAATATTGGGCCCTAGCTTATGATTTTAATTACCCAAAATGACTATAAAAACTTGCCAGATGCACAGATAATGGACTGCCCATCCTGCCGTTAAGTGTGCCCACAATTATGACTTGCGCTCACAGTTTTGGAAACCCCTCCATTAAGTGCGCGTTTATCAGAACATTCTTCAATTAGAAACATTTTACGAGACTGGAAACTGGAGCTGGAAACCCAGCCATCCTCATCCCCGTGCTGTATGTAGATTTGTTGGTCACCAAAAATGAAAGAACCGACAAATGCCATGCCTAATGCCACCGCCATGGGTTTTTATTTATTTATAACATTTATTCTTCTTTTTTTTGATCGGGTGCAAGAGCGTAACGTTTGAACTTACCCTCAAGCGTAGAGCCGCGCCACATAATAGAGCGGTTTTTGTTGTTGTTGTATTTTTGGGGTGCCACAGGGGCCGACATCACGTCACTTGGCTGCTCTCAGGCTTTGTTCCTGTGGGGCACGCGCACGCTCTGGCACTTCCTTGCGCCTGCCTGGCCACAGAAGTGGAACAAATGGGCGCAGGACGAAGCAACACGGAGAATGGAGAACCCAATGCCCAGGCAGGCACACAGCTGCTGCTCCCGTTCCGTTCCGTTCCGTCCCTCTCTCTCTCCCCCTCTCTCCCTTCCTGCTTTGCATAACTTTGCCACTTTAAATCGTTTCGTTTCGTTCCCATCGGCATCGCCATCGTCGTTGTCGCCGGAGTCGGCATTTTCAATTTCATGGTTAATTGTTTTGCACGCGGCATTTGGTCCGAGTTCAACTTAAGGAACGACGACGTCGACGACGACACCCGACAGCGTCTGGCTTGGGCTGTGTTACCCTCAATGGCACATTAAGTTTCATAATTAGCACACCCAAATGATTGGAAACTTTCTGCGTGGCAAAAATGTACACATATAAAAAACTGTCTCTTTCGCGAACGAAAATAAGCAACATATGGATGAGATCGTATTGGAGACGCATTGCCAGTACACAGAGAGAAAAATGTAGAACAGGAAATTCCCATGGCAGTAGATTTTAAAGAGAAATTCTGATTAGTCTGTTGCTTGCCTTTTTCTGTTCTCCCTTTTTGTTTCCTTCTCGCTTCTGCTTAGGCGCAAGCTTTGCCTTTGCATTGCCCTGCAGTCTCTCTTCACCGCTGCCGCTCTCTCTTGCGCGAAACTTCCGTTGGTCAGCGTGCACGCAATCAAAGAGCGCTTTCTCTTTCGTGCGCTAGACGTTCTGTTCGCCGAAAGAGCATGCTGAAAAAGTGGACAGCGGACAACGTTACCCAAAATGAATTAAGTGATAATAAATAGTAATAGCTGAAACAGTAATAGTAAATTCACTTTGCGTCCGTCGTCACCTTCTAACTAAATTCATCTTTGTCTCTCCCTTCGTGTAACCTATTTCTCTTTCTTATATTTCTTTACCGATCTTTCTCGATCGCTGGCGTTGTTCTTTCTCTTCATACATAAATGGATTCGTGTGCACATAAATTTCGCTGTAGTGTAGGCGAGTGCTGGCAAGTGGAATGCCATTCTCCATTATGCAGGCAGACAACAGTCGCCAGTTGTTTTACTTGCTCAACAATTTTACATTGGGCCAGGCGACACAGGCACAGGCAGCTGCAGGGCCGAGGAGCACTTTTATCTTTGACATATACTAATGACAAATTTATTCACGCTGTCACTTGGTCGCCTGTTCCTCCTCCTCACGCTGTCACGTAGTGTACCGTTTTCGTTTGGGGTTCGTTCTCCTTTGTCCTCTCCATTGTGTGGTGGTTCGTAGATCCAGAGCAGGACACTTCGATATTCCAGATTTTGTTTGCACTTCTTTAATTAGGTGTCGTCCGTTTCTTTTCCCTTTCCGTATGTCTTTGTTTCTTCTTCGACATTTGCCATTGAAGTGTAGCTCTTTGATCTCCGTAGGGCATGCGATTGATTGATTGATAAACTGATTGATGGCTTGGCACAGTAACAGTAGCTGGCGGTACTTCCCTCCAAAAGTAATTAATCAAGTGTAGGAGCCACACAAATAAATGACATTGATGAGCTCAGAATTGGAGCGAAAAACCAGATGAAAATGGAAATTATTTTTGGGTAATTAAATGTTGCTTTCCATATGGAAAAACAACAACAGAACGGGAGGGGAAAAGTTAATGTGATTTGTATTTGCACAATTAAAATATTAATAAACAAATAACATTCTTTTTAAGACCAATTAAACTAATGATAATAATTATTTATTGAAGCTCAGAGAAGCACGATGTGGAACGTTGTGAGACGCTTCTAATGCAGCGTCACTACTTTTTGATAGCACATGGAAGCTTCTTTTTTTTGCACTTCCTTTTTCAATTAACAGAGCCCGAAAATTGATTGATCGTTTTGTTGATTCTCGGAAACATTAGCATTCCCGATCATGTCTCAAATTTGGCACTCCCAAGGCGACAAATGCTGCGGCACTCTATGTAGTTCCAACTATACCCTTTTGAGACCCAACAGTTTATGTTTATTTTAAATTATGCATACGCCTGCCGATATCTTCATGCATAATCCCCCGCGGGTGCACATTTTGGTGGTCGCTTTTTGTCAATTATCTTTTCTGGAAAATCATCATCAGCATTTCTGGTTTGCTGCTCGCACTCCCGCGAAACTCAAAGCCGAAACGATCTTGATGGTTTGGTACATTGCCCTGTCGGTCGGTCCTATCCCATCCTGTGGCTCCGCCTCTCCGAGTGGCGCTGAAGATCTCAAAGCAATTTGCAATTCATATTTGTGCGCCGCTTTTTAATGTGCTCCAGACACGAATAACATGAAAAGGCAATGACGATTTGGTGCCCGAGCAAACATTATATGCAATAAATTGTGTTCCAAAAAGTTTAAACAATGCAAAGCGAAGCGAATTATTGCCGCTTGAATGGCTTCTGCTGCTGCCAGTACACGCCCCGTGCTAATCATGGACACAACAGCAAAAAAATACACTCGTAAAACATAAATATATGGGAGGGGAGAGGAGTACGTGAATGAAAAGGGTTCTTCCACAATGAAGCCAATAAACTGACTGACTGAAAAATGCTTCCGCGCAATTTCATTTTGAAGAATTTGTGTGCCTCCGCCTGTGCCTGTGCCTCTTGCAGATTCGAGTTTGGAGTAGGAGGAACGTCGCTACTCCCAATAACAATGCCACATCAGAGAACTTTGGCGGCGCTACGACTCACTCTACCCTTTCAGAGATTTGCCTTTTGTCTTGCCCCGGGAATATCCAGGAATTCTGTTGTCTAGCGGTCTAGAGGCCTACGCAAATAATTGGCTCAGTGTACGCGTATGGATTCCAAACCAATCAACGTCCGCTTCAAGAGCCTCCAGGGAGTGCTCCAGTGGATCTATCAAAGAAGCTGCAAACCGGAAGTTTGATTTTCAAAAATTCCGTAATTGGTGAGGCTCTTCAATGGTTGAATCTATTCAGCGTTTGATGGAAGCTTTCAATGGGCATTTATAAGATGCTTTTGAGTAGTTGATTTGGAGCATAAATGGAACTAATTGCAGGCTGATATCATATTATATTTCATAGATTGAAGGGGGACAGATCTGTTAAAGGAAGCCTTATGATAGAGGAGACCCACGGTTTACAAGGAATAAGAATGACTTCGGTAATGATTAGATAATTATTATTAATGATTAGAGTACCTTGATTGCCATTTTAGTGACTGATTACCTAGCGATGAATCATTCTTCGAGGCAAATTTCAGCACAGTTAAGATCCTACGATGCTTTTCCCATTCCTTAGACTTTCAGGTTCAATGCCAAGAAATTCTGAAGCTATTATCAGCATTCATTCAGCACAAATCTAACCCTCTCTTGGGTACTTCATTCAAGAATTTCTAAGGGAACTTTTGCTTGCCAGAAAGCCTCTCATATACAGCCATTAAACTCCAATTAAATATGCATGAAACCAAGCTGCTAAGGACAAGAAAAGACGAAGACGAAGACCACGACCCCTGTACTTGTCCTTGGCCTAGGCCTAAGCCTAAGCATCTTGTAAGATATTTTGTAATCAAGGAGGAGCACACCTTTCGCTTTCATTGCGCTTTTATGTGGCGAGGAGTCTGAGGGAATAACGAGCAGATTGCACGTGGCACGTTTCATCATTAGTCGGCGCAAATATTTGCATAATGTCCAGGGGCCCAGCAATATTTTGCCATTAAGAGCAGCCGCCAGGAGCCGGGAAAAAGAAAAGAATTACAAGGCGCAGGATCTCTTCGCGCTCAGAGAGCCTGACAAACGACTGTCCATCCGTCCATTCATGGTAGATAATCGCAGCTGGGTTGACCATAAACAGCACCAGATACGAGAGGAGTGTAAAGTCCTCAGCCCCGCCACACACACCCACACCCTACACCCTACACCCTTACACTGCCGCATGTTGCCTTCCTGCCTGCCTGCCGCATGACTATGCTAATCATAGTAATTCGAGAGGAGAGAAATGTGTGACAGTTGTTGCCATCTAATCCCCGGCACAAATGTCACGAATTGGGCCTGTCGTTTGTCTTCGAATGGAAGTGGAAGTGGAAGTGGAAAAAAAGGTGTCGGCAAGCCAAATGTAATAATTTTAATGATTTTTCATAAGTTCAAAAACAGGGAGGGGGGAAAAACAAGGAAGCGGTGCACACACACGCCACTCGGGGCGCAGCAGGCGAGCGTACGGATTGGGAAGGGATGTGGTGAAGACAAGGGGATACCCTGGGAAGTCAAATATGTGATTGGATATTGAAAATGTAATTTGGGGAAATTACTGAGAAACAGTGGAATAAAGTGGTAATCGTTAATATATTCCTGAAAATTAGAACTATTATATTTATTTAATTCATCTATTTATTGATAATAATTTATAAATATTTAATATTTTTAGCTAATTGTAGGGTATAAGTCCCACGCGACCACTGGCTACTAATGACTGGCTTAAGCTCTCCGTATGCGCTCTCTCGTTGATGCTCTCTCTTTAAAGCTCTCTCTTTAGCATTGCTGACGTTGCTCTTTGCTTAAATAATATCTTCATGCGTTTCACGCTCGCAAATGTCATTCAAATTTATTCGGAATTAAACTTTGAAACCAATTCCTATGGAAAATAGTTTTAACATTTTCTATTTTGTTTTCTAAATATTTTTTCCCAAACTTCTACAAAATTTAATTTTATTTTACAAAATTTTCCTTCCAATAATCCTCTCCTTTCCCATTTTTCAATCATCTTCCAATAGCCCAAGCCACTCCCTTGCTGGGTATCTTTGACAAAAACACTTAAGGGTAGCGCGTTCTCGACTCCTTCGCCTGCTGTTGTGACATCGCGTGGAGTCGGCGGCTGCTGCTGCTGCTGGTGCTGCTGCACCCCTTTTCGGCATTGCTGCCTCTCGGCCTTTCGGCTTATTTAACATGAGACTTACACACCACTGACTGCATTGTCGACTGGCTGTTATAATTGCGCATATTTTAAAATACAAATTAGCAACGCTCTGTAGCAGGGAATATTTCAATAGCATCTCGCAACAGCAACATCAGCGAACAAAATGCCCGCAAGCGACAATTTCAGTGCACAAATTTTTTTGTTTTTTGCTGGGAGTGTGCCCTGACTTTAGGGTTCTGCCTGTGCCGCAGGCTCAAAGCGGAGTGCCAGTCGAAGTTCCCCCCTGCCCGAGTGACTGTTTCTGTCTGTGACATTGCCTTGAACCTTGAGAGAATCATGCATCAAGGCGTCAACAGTCAGCCAGTCAGCCAGTCAGCCAGCCATTCGGCTGAGTCTCTGTGGCATTCGTTTTGGCATTTCATGCATAAAACACCAGAAACCCCAGAGCCCAAACCCAAAACCCCAAAGGCAGACTCCAACCGAGACCGAGACCCGAGACGAGTAGTTTGTCAAGCTCCGCTTTGGAGTTTTTCTTTATTGTTTTTCTGGGTTTTCCTGCTACCTGCACATAAATAGCCCAAACACTTTTTGGGTTTATTTTTTTCTTCTGTTCACTTGGCACCTGGTCTCTGGCTCTGGATTCTGGATTCTGAATTTTTGGTCTGCATTTATCACTGCCAAAATTCGTCATGACATTCGCATTTCCATTTTCCATTTGCACAGAACAAAGCTCGGGCTTTCCCTCTCCCTCTCTTTCGAGTGTAAATGGAATTTCTTGAAAAACGATGAAAATGCACTCCACAGTCCAGTCCCACATGATTGTGGGATTTTGTTTTTTGGCTGAGTTATTGGTTTTGAATTGATGATGGTCTGACGGCAAGCAATCTCCAACAGAGCCAAAATCTAAACACTTTTGAGCTCGATTGTGTTGTGTCACTTAAAGGATTGCACGGGATACAGGGTTTCCCCCCTTGCTCTCGTCCTTATGGAGCTATGATTGGAATTTCGGCCATCAAATTATGCAGAAATTTTGAGGTATTTGCTGATCGAATTGCAATGAGTGTCGGGGCATGGAATGGCAGTTACTTTAAGGTTTTATTATTATATTTTTACTATTTATTAAAGTTTCTTTCTTTCCTTGTTCATTTTCCATTCGAAAATCCCCCCACAACTGTTGCACTTTTGCGTTTAGTTTCTGCTGTCTCTTGTGACTTTTTTGCACAAATTTGTCACCAAAACTCATGCAGAAAGACACGAACTGTGGGATTCATAACACCCACAAATGGTGGCATAAAGCCACACACTGCAGGACTGCAGGACCAAAGCGGACACATGTAAGAGGACTTTTTAACAATGCAACAACTTGCCACAGTTGTTACATGGCCAGAAAGTTGTGAATTGAAATTGAACAATCGCTGTGGCAACATTTTGCGACACAGCAAAGGGAAGAGGGAGAGCGGAAAGAGGTGCCATAAAAGAGAGCGAGCTAAAATAAAAGAGAGCGAGGTAAAATGAGAGAGAAAGAGTTAAAATAAAAGAGAAACTGGAATGAGGAACATGAGGAAGTAGCTTTGCCATTTGTCGCCTCCTACTGCTACATTGGGTAACGGAACTGAGCGGAAGTAAAGAGAGCAGCAGCAAGAGAAGCGGCTCCCCCTAAGCTTTAACTCCTCAGCGACTCCCCCTTCCACAACTCCCCCACCCAGATAACTTATCTTTAGAGCAGAGGCGGCGGCAGTCGTTGTCTGTTACAAATGTTGCAATATTTATGCCCATGTGTGTGTGTGAGTGTGTGTGTGTGTGTGTGGGGGCTGGCTGGTGGAGACGCCAAAAGGAAATTCGTATTATGATTTGCGCATTATGCAAATTGCCTTATCGTAAATATTTCGTTTTTCTTCTTTTGTGGCATCAAAGGCAAGTCCGCCATCCGCCATCCGCCACTCGCCGTGTGTGTGTGCCTCATGATAAATGCGATAAGCGATATTATGCCCAAAGGCAGGGGCGGAGGCAGAAACAAAAACAATGCGTGCAAACATAAATTAAGGCATTCGGGGAATTGGATTTATGTGCTTAATATAACACAATTATGTGTTTAATATAAGTGGGGATATATTTTGTTTGGATTGCAGGGCAGAAACATGCTTTGATGGGCTAATTTGTCGGCTGTTTGGTGGGGAATAGTTTGGGGTTTGAATTTTCTGCTCGGACTTAAGCTCAGCAGCAGAGAATGAGAATTTTAGCACCTCAAAGTTGTGGATCTGGCGCTAATTTTAATGTTTTTACAAAACCAATTACTGGCCAAGAATGATGTTAAATAGTTTTATTGGCCCTCATTTCCTTGCTCTTCCGGATGTGCTTTGGCGATCATCTTCCTTGACTTGCCACCAGGAAATTATCTAGAACATAAAACTAAATTGATTACCAATGATTATAATTATGAAAATATTAACAGCTCTCCTGGAAATATTACATCTGCAGGTTGTAGACGATACCCTCTCCACATCTCTTGTCCAATGATTGAAAGCCATCAAAGTCCAATGCCTAATCGAAGCATCAGCCAATGCCATAATGACGATGACTTCATTACTCACTCTCTCTCTCTCTCTCTCTCTCTCTCTCTCTCTCTGTGTGCTGGCCGACAATTGAGGGGCTGTCAAATAAAGTTAAGACTGGGAGGGAATTGGAAATTGATTTATCTGCGAATGTTGTATACCCAGCTCAAAATTGCTGTTAACATATGATGTATGCAAATTGCCAACAATTTGATTTGCCATTCCTACGGAGGATAAGTATTTCGTCAAGTGCCAATATGCAAATGGGGAATGGGGAATCATCTGTGTGTGGAGTGTGTCCTCCAAACTGACAATGACACTCACAATGGGCTCCTCTTCTGGCCATTCATTGAATGCAAATGAGGAAATCGGTAAAGATATTTAAGTATATGCATATATTGTTTATACAAAAAAGTCTGTCTTTGTTCGTTCGGTTTTTGTGAGTCAGAAGAGAGTAGTGCCAGAGTGAGTGGCAGGGAAAACTCTAGTATGAAATATTTATAAACGCATAAATGCATGACATATGCAAGGTGATGGTGAGGGGCAGCATTTGAAGGGGTTGGGGATGCACAGCTGCAGCAGGAATCAACATCCCCATCATCATCATCCTCATCATCGACAACTTCAAACGAAAAGGAAACGTGTTGCCACTTTAACTGCCATTTAAATATACAATACTCCCGACGCGACTTCAGTCGAGACACGAGCAAAGAGTCGCTCAGGAAATATGTACATGAAAGGCAAACTCCTCTCTTCCCCCTTTACTTATGTATGTACCTTGGTTTCGCTCTTCAGAAGCTCTCTCACACTCTTGCACTGCTCTCTCTCTCTCTCTCTCTCACTCATTGCAATGACATTTATTGGCCGCATTATTTCAGCGCCAGCAGCGACGCCGTCAGTCAACACTCGAGGGATCTCAATCGAGAAGAGAGCAGCTTTTTTCTTCTTTTTCTTCTGTGTGTCATTTCTTAAGAGTGTCCTTCCCCAGTGGGCAAACTTTTCATATCCAAACATCACGCTGGCACGAGTGTGCGAGGTATGTGTTTGTATTGGAGGGTATGCTGTTGGTTTCATGTTCGAAGTTAAATGGAAAAGAGAAGGCGGGAGACAATAGGCAATAATCATTAGCAGGTAATCGGAATCACATTTTGGCTTCTACAATTTTTTCTCTCTTATTTTCTATTAAACCTCTTCCCTCTTATTATTCTCCTAGTCACCTTTTGTTTGCTCTTTACAGGGCATGCCCTTAGGCGACTCTTACACCACCTTTTACCTTCTTTTTGTTCGAAATGATTTTTGCATAAAATCCGACAGCGTCAGAGGGCTCTGGCCTGGGTTAAAGCCGAGGCAATTTATCAACATGCTGCCTACTACTTGTCTCTGAAAACTTTTTGGTTCCTCGCTTTGCACCTCCGCCGCGGCTCAGCCTCAGCCACAGCCGCTACCTGCCTGAAGCTTGCTGCCTCCTCAGTTGTAAAACTTTTTGAATGGCACCGCAGGCGGACAGGGAACCCAGCAAGAGCGATCGCTCGCTCTCACTCGCACCCTTTGTAGGTGTCGACGGTGGTGGGATGGTGGTGGGTTGATGGGTTGGTGGAGGTGCCGTTGGAACACGATGCGGCGCTAACGAGGACAAGCGTTTATGTCAAAATCCAATACGTGATGCATTTAGCGCAGTCGACTCCAGTGCTGACTCTCTCTCTCTGTCTCTCTATCCGTTTTAGATTTTATTGCACTCGAAGGGCGCTGGGCGCTGCATTTCGTTGGGCAGGCACTGGTTTCGGCACCGATACGCCATTCTTGGCCTAATTGGATGGGCAAATGTTGAGCATTCTGTTTGAATAGCCATCTTAAGTGCTGAAAGATTGCACTCCCAACGAAGAGGCCCAAGCGGCAGATTGATGAAGAAGTAGTTGGACTGGGTCTAAATTGCAATATAAATTGTTGGAGGGCCGGCAAAGCTGATTTGCTAGGGCATTAAAATCCTTATTTTAATGTGAAATTTAAGAGACATCTAAGAGGAAATGATTGATTTTTAATTTAAAGTTTTTCCGCAACGATCTGAGGAGTATTTTCATCTCATTCCCCAGAAGTTTTAGGACTTAAGGGTACATTTACGAGTATGTTGTGTAAATTACCTACTAAATTTTGCATGTACTTTGTTACATTTTAGTATCAGATGTCATGCAGAAGCGCCTCTCGGCTCAATTAAAGTAGTTCTTCGGCTTCTAACAGCCACATGAAACATTCAACATCCTTCCTGGCTCTACTCAGAACACTGATTGTACCTTCTCGAAACAAACAAACAAATTAAAAACAACAACGAAATTCCACCTGAACCTTACACAATCCTGAGCCGCACAACAACCCTCTCCCTGTCACCCCTTGGCGGCCCAGTGTCGCTGTCCTTGTCATGGTCACATGTCCTATTGCCATTTATCTTGATTTGTACAAAACCTAACGACGTTTAAATGCTTGTTTCAAGCATTTTCCACTGCCATCACGTTTCCCCGGACCGGGCCGGGCCGGACTGCTTTTCCCAGCCGCTTTTCCACTGTGCCGGCGAAGTGGAGTGCTTTCCTTTCCCTGCTTTTGGGTTCGTCATCGCAATGGTTGGGTCGTCTTTATGCTTGAATAATGTTGACAAAATCGGACAGCGGAAGAGGAGAGACAGCAGCAGAGAACACACAGAATGGGAGGGAGAGAATAGCAAGCAGAATGAGGCAATGGTCTGTAGGTCTGGAGAAAGGCAGCCAGAAACGAAGAGAAATAACTGCAAAAAGATACAAACCAGTTACACGCCATCATGGACATGGACATGCCCCAGCCCCAGCCCCAGACCCAGCCGTAGAGGCTAAACACTTTCGGGGCACAGACAGGTCTCCCAAAACCCCCTGCCCTTCCTCATCCTTTAGTTCCAGCAACTCGCGAATTTGCAGACAAATTGTCGCTGCCTTTGTCCAAGCAGGCAAACGCCAGCTCCGTGCTGACGTGTCTCCCTGTGTCTTGGGTGTGAAAATGTTAGCAAAGTGGCAACAACAATGCCACTGTGCGGCAGTGGGAAAAAGGAGAGGTGGAGCTAGAGATGATACACATTGACAGGTAAGAGCCAACGCAATTTATCTGAGGTAACTGTTATTTAAATAAGTTCACTCTTATCGCTCTATTTCCTCCTCCTCCTAGACAACGCAAAAATGAGCAAAGCTCGCTCCAATTAGAATTCGACAGAGAGCGACTTAAGAAATGAGAGCGAAAAGCAGATCAGCATGTGAGACGCAGAGAGAGTGCGAACGTCAAAGCTTGTGAAGAGAGCGCGCGAGGTTCAAATTCAGTTTCATTACCTACTAAATTGTACCTATAATAAGAAACTAAAATAACCCCATAGCTCTTTGCCTTCCAATTGAATTTCTCTTCCCTTTTGCGGTCCTCACTCTGCCATCTCTAGCTGCCACGCTTGCAGTTTAGTTTTCCTTAGTTTTCGTTGTCTTTTTGCACGTTTTTTTGTTGTTTTCGCTGCTTCCTGGCCTGGGCATGGGTAAATGTTTTAGCCAAACGGTAACGGTTAGTCACGGCCGCTGTGTGTTATGACAAGTGGCTGCTGCTGCTGCGCTGCTGTCGCTGCGGCAGCCATTCCAGGCCATAAAGCAAATTGATGATGAAAACAAAAAAAACTTGCCGCCGTGTCATGGCCTGTTAAATGTTGGCCATAAAAGTGAAAACTCGTGTCATCCTTGCGGTCACAGGACAGCAACGCAGTCAGAACCTTAAAGTGTTTGCTCGCTTTAGTTGTTCCTATACATTTGCTTAGATTTATGTTTATTCATTTACATTTATGTATATTTATATTATTTCTTTGTATTAACGCACACACCTGCGACACAGAGTCATAACCATAAAAGGAGAGGCGCTTCGATTTATTGAAGCAGAACGTGCGATTATTTCTGTGAGCGGCAGGCAGGGAAGAGAGCGGCTAAAGAGAAGCTGAAGCTGAAGAGAAGCCGAAACTGCCATAAAATTAATATAAACAAAATCGTTAAAATGCTTGATTGAAAAATTGCGGTATTTGTATGGATTGGCAGCTGTCTTCTGATGGAAATTCGAAGGAATTAAATATTTAACCTATAAACTGAACGAATTCTGCAGCTAATTCGTCTTTAAATTTAGCTGCAAATACCAGGGTATAAAATCTCTCCAATTATCGTATTTTCCTTGCCATTTCCTTCGTGCTGTAAATTACCATTAACTAAAATTTTCCCCCTCATGCATTTCCTGTACCAAAAGCCAACCCCCTCTGCCGTTTCCCCATGACTTTTCCCCCATCTATTTGCCAGTGAACAAGTTTCCGTTTGGCCAAAGAGCCATCTCCAGGCTAAGACCAATCCCCACTTCAACCACCTAATGAATGATAAATTGCCACTATATTGCCAACAAGAAAATAAAATCCGTAAGTTGTTTTTGCTCTTAAATAATCAAAATCAAGTGCCACGCGTTCGTCTCGTCGCGAATTGCTGAACGAACTTTGGCGCTGATTGAAAAAAAAAAAAAAAGTTGTACATTTTGTAATGGCAAATAAAAAATAATAAAAGCAGTGGCAGCCACAAAAGGTGACAGCGTGCCACAGGGTAACACTTTGTTGCAACGCAGAGAGAGAGAGAGAGACAGAGAGAGACTGAAAGGGCAGGCGCAGAGTTGAGCAATTGATAAATTTAATGGCGTTACGCATGTCAAGTTCGGCAAATCCTTAAAAGTATCAAATTGCCGTTGCCGTACATAAATAGCCAAACAACACGAGAAAGCGAAAGGGAAAGGGAAAATTATGTTGCTTCAGGCGACATTTGAATACCCTTTAAAAGTGTGCTTTTTTTTAGGGGGAATATCTTCCAGATTCCAAATATTTTAATTGTCTCTTATTTTAATATCTGAAATATTTTTTAAGATCACCTTTTTAAGATTCCTAAAATTTTTAATTTTATTCAATATTCCCACTATTTATTTCATCATTTTTATAATTTTTCGCTTGATTTTTTACCTGCACTCCATGGCCTCACGAATGTATCCACAAAATATCAACACCCTCCCAAAGAATTTGCCAAGCTCCACTCCCAACTGCCAGAATTGTGTGAAAAACTTGACTGGCAAAGGAGAATGAATGAATAGCTAATGAAAACAACAAACAACTCAACAGAACTAATGGAGTTATACGGCTCCGTGCATGGCTTGTGGCATTCTATGGGTAAATGTGTGTGTGGGCGATATGCAAAGTGCCGCTGACAAGAATAAATTGCTGAAAAAGTAGAAAAAACCAAAGAAAAAACACTTTGATGGATGCGAAAATATAAACAGGAATTTGCTTGGAATCGGACCCAAAAGTTGATCCCAAGATTTTTGCTATAATCTTAGGCTTTCCAGGAAACGAGGAAAACTTTTTGCTGCGGATATCATTAATTTTTGTTGTGATAAAAAAATACAATTAATTGTTTGTTGTGCAAAAGGGATTGGATTTGATGTCAGGTGAAAATGTTTGAACTGATGCAAAGATCATAAATAATGTTGAAAGAAGAAGGAGCAAAAATGTAGGAGGTTTGAGGGGAGTTTTAAGCTAGGAAATTGAAATTTGTTCAAATTGAAAATGTTTTTGTATTTTATCTGCTGAAAACAACAAACCAACAAGCAAACACTTCAATTAATTTCCACAAAATCCAACTTTTGGCAGCAACAAACAGCTAAGTGATAAGCCCGACATTCCCATCACTTTCCCCAAGACAAGCCATCAAGTGTGCCCGTGCCCGCGTCACTCACTTTACAAATGCCGCCACACATGCCGGCAGTTAAATATTAAGGACATTCAGCTCCTTCTTCCTGGGCAACTGTCAGCCCAAATTGGAAGTTCGGCAAGCCATAAACAAAGTTTAAAGCTAAACAATTTCCGGCCACATGAGTTTACATTATTAGCATATTGACGAGCCCCCCACAAACGAGGAGAATAACTCAGGGTGGATGGCGGGAGCTCCCCAAAAAACTGTCTAGTCATAAAAGTTTCTGGGGGGAGCGCGGCAAAAGCTTATGCTGGTTGGGTGACTGCCTGGGGAGTTAAAAGTTTGGTGCCAAAGCACATTATCATCGCCCGAGAGTCCTTGACAGACATCATTTTAGATATGCCAGACGTCAGCGGCATTAATCCCTGATGCCCTGCACTTGGAGTAGGAAATGCAAAATGAAATTAAGTCACAGCTGAGCAAACACACGTAGCACAGGGAGCCAGCCATTGCCCAGATTGATAAGCTCCACACAAAAAATAGAAAAAAGAGCGCACAAATTCTCATTAAAGTTTGCGCAGCGCAAACATCAAACGATGACTAGAGCAGACCATTGCCAGGCCTCATTTACAGCATAAAATGCATCATTTACCATTTGGCATTTATTAAAACAAACATTTCAAGAAGTCATCATGTGGGTCCACTTGAGAGGCTGCAGTCCATCAATCTGTGGCGGAAGAACTCGCAAATGCAACTGCAATGCAGGGAATCCAAATCCAAATGCAAACATAATCAGTTGCCGCATCGGCATTAGAAGCTGGAGCAGCCAGCGACAGAGCCACTCGAAGAGTTCAAATGCATTTGGAATATGCAAATATTTGGATATCAACGCAATTTAAGGCAATTATTAGCATTTCCCAGAAACATCTGCGCTGCAAATCTGCAAAGGAAATAAACCAAAACGACTGCGGGAATACCTCAGGGCAAATGGAAAGATTTTGCAGCGAGTTTAGTTCCTGAAAGTGCAAAATAAAGTTGAAATGTGCAGAAAATGTGTCTGGAACAGTCGCTTGAGGTTTTCGCTTTTTCGGGATGAACTTTGGGATTTATTTGCGATGCAAATGTAATGTTTATTTATATCTAGAAGTAATCATTTCAGGTGGGAAATGCTGCAAGTTTATTGACTATTTTGAAGAATTTTTTAAGATTTTATGCTGCTAACTTGCGGCTTCTTCAAACATATTTTCCAATAATTTGATGCATCCCAAAACTAAGATAATAAATCTTACAAATTACACGAATCTCTGCCCCATTCCTTTAGCACCACAAATCCTACAAAAGTAAACACAACTCCTTGATGAACTTGAACTGATTCAATATTTTGCTTAAGCCCCTTGCACATCCAAGTAGCGGTAGCAACCCTTTGGAACAATGCAAAATTATGTGCCTCCTACCAGCCTCCCAGCCAGCACCCACAAGTGCAGTCTGAGACAATGGAGACGCTAATACGGCAATCGATGGGAAATTAATTAATATAATCGCATTGGTCGAGCGAGGGTCCATTATAATGCCTATCAAGAGTGGAGAGGAGTGCCCCAGCAAATGGGGGACGGGGACTGGCTGGCACACACAATTTCATGCTCGCCGGACCAGAATGGAGCCACCGCTAATATTTTGCTACGAAATCCTTTGGCAATTAAATGCCAATAAATTAGAAATGCTCCAAGTCTGTAGCCATAGACTCGCAGACTGTGGGAGGATTATTAAGCTTAATTTGCATTTCGAATTGTATTTATTTATGGGATTTACACGAAAGGAAATGGAAATAGGAATAGGAACGAAGTTAAGTGAGGCTCCCCCTTAAAGTCATTAAAAAGCATAAAAATGTGTGCGAAAAATATGAAACATAAAACTTAAGCTTTAAGTTCCTGCAGCTTAAATATGGCAAGAAAAAATCATATAAATATTAAACCAAAATCATTTCCAAATACGTTTAAAGCTAAATTTAATTTGTGCAAATAAATACTCCCATTTATCAGAAGTTTTTAATCATCTGCCGCAAGAGCATTCAGTCCCAAAGTCCCGGCATGTAATATTTTGTGAAAATAAATCCATTTTCGGCAAATAGAAAATGCCCCGCACAAACGAAATGCACTTGATGGCAAATGCCAAACCATTTTTCTGGTCGAATCAAAAGCCAATGATGGCTCCTCCAACTCTTTCGGGTGCGCATTAATTGGGGAGTAAAACTCACTTGTGCCGATGGCTGGATATCCATCCGATTTACCTGCCATGCAAATATTTTTCAATTGATTCTGGGACTCGCATGTGTGTGTGTGTCCTGCCAAAAACACAAATCCCCAGGACACTCATTCGGGCCACACACTCGATTTGGGTGGGGATTTGTGTGCGGCACTCGATTGACGGCTGGGTAAATGGCTCAAATTGATTGAATTTTGCACTTTGGCATTCATGATGGTCAATTTCAAAATGAAATTTGTGCAGTTTTTGGGATTGTATAAATGTCAAAATGGGAAATTAATGGTCCAAGAAAATAGTCGGAAACTTTTTTCATTTTTATTCATTAATGAAAAGTTCCGCCACAGCGAGAGAAAGAAAATGCGAAAAGAGACAGCGAGAGGGAGAGGGAGAGGGAGAGAGTGAAAATTCATTTAATGGATTTTAATTATGCATTTTGTGGTGTGCCGACGGGAAAGTCGAGAAGTTGGCCAACGTCTTGAATATTTGATTGCACTCGAAATTGAGTGCCGCGTCGGCGATGGCGAAAGTTGTTGCATATTTTGGGGGCAGGTTAAACGAAGCAGCAAACGCCACGACACAGTCCCCTCCTTTCGGGCTTGCGTGTGGCCCTCGGGGCGAGTCCTTCTCAATTCAATTTGTTCGCATTTCAATTTCCTTTCATTTTACGCTTGAATCTCTACGAATTTGGTTCATCAAAGCTAAACCCCAAAGTCCATAGCCTCACATATGAATGTCCTGCCAGTCCTTTTGCGGGATTTGCCTAGAATATTCTTTTGGCTTTTATCTGCAAGTGCGGAGTTCATTGTCCTTGGAGCTCCGGGGCCTGACAAATGAGCATCGCCTCCGGAGTTAGTTATGATAAATTATGGCCGGCCATTTGAGTGCCAGCCAAGAGTCCTTGGCCAAGACAAATATCGTAGCTTTTTCCTAGATTTATGCCACGACAAACAATCAGAAATTGCCAAGATTTCTTAATCTCCGAATAGTTGCGAGGAGCTGCTGCTACGAGTAGTTTGGCAGTGGGAGGATTATTGATTAGAAAATTATTTCGAGCTGGCAAAAGCGACAAATGAGATGTGATAAAAATGCAACAAAGGAGAGGAGTTGGATGGCAGTTTTTGGGAGTGGCAGATTGGCTTCGAATGTGGGAATATGTGGTTGAAGGAGGGCTTGTTGAGATCCGTTGGAGTATCTTTTGGGAAATAGTTTTTTGTCAAATAAAAAATCTCTAAATCTCAAACTTTTACTTGCAAAAATATTCATATACGAGTTCTACGCATCCCAAAGTAACACACCCAAAAAAATGAAACCTCCCAATTCTTGCCACTTCATTCTTTTGCCATTAATCTACTTCAACATTTCGCGCAGTTTTTGTTCGCCCCAGAATGTATTTATCTACATTAACATTTCAGCTTGGCATTTTAGCATTTCGCTTTATTTTTTTTTGGTTTTGGCCATTTTTAAAATGAGATTTTGGGCGAAACAAATTGCAGCTACTTTGCCAGTCGCGGGAAAAATCCCAGTAATTAGACAAGTAATTAGTGGGGATTTTTCAGAGCGCGGAAAAGTAAGAGAAAACTGAAACTTAAACAGAATTTCCACCCAAAAAGAAATGCCGGGAACATGTGTTGCCCCGAACCACACACAAAAAAAAAGTATGAAAGGAAAATCTTTTATGTCCATAAAACTCGACACTTCTGCACCTTTTGGGGAACGTTGTGGGGGTGTGGGGGTGTGGGGGGATTGCACATATAATGCTAAAATATTATACCGATATTATGCAAATTTTTATTGTTTTCCAGACGGAAAGCCCATCGCGAGAGAGAGAGAGAGAGAGCGCCAAAAGGCGCAAAGGATGAAGGCTCTCATGGCTAAAGGGATTTGGTGCGTGATGAAATTAGGATAATTTAATAGATTACGCTCGACGTTGATTTTTCACGGCACTCTCCCTAGGACCCGTGGACCCTGGACGGGGAGTGCGTGGGGGGAGTGGGCGGAAGGGCACATCATGCATTATACATAATACATAATACCTGTTATGTGCCGTCTGCGCGTATTGATTGCATTTACTACCTTCTGCCTGGGCATTGTCTGTTGTCTGGCTCTGGGTTTTTGGCCCAAAAATGACAGCCGCTCCCCCATTCACAGCCACATGGGGATTGCCCGCCCACGGCGCTCCTTTCCCCTTAATGTCAGCCCCCGCTGTCCCGTTTTTTGGATTTGCTGTGGAGCCATCGTTTCCTCCTTTCTTTTCTCCTTTTCCTTTTTATACTTTATCGTCTCTCAAAAGTTTGCGCCCTCATTTTCGGCAGGCAGATCACGTAGTTGGAAGTCGCATTTCGTCACCTGAACAAAAGCCTCGAATGGGGGCTGCACAGATTTTACACAGTTAGGGAGCCAAGGAGGGTGGGTCGGGGGCTCTGGTATGGGCATGTCTAGGGGTGTCGAGTCCCTCAAGTAGCCATTTATGTGCTGGTCCAGTAATACTTGTTAAATTGTTATTCTATGCTAAGTACATCCAATTGTTCATGCCTCGATTGGAGACTTTTTATTGGTTTAGTAATAATGCTGATAGATGGGGGGATTTTTCTTTGGTTTGATTTCAAAAATATTTCAGCATGATTACAGCGAGATTTTTTGTTGATTTATCGGAGGATAAAGCGAAACCCAATTCTGGAATATAACAGTCGTGATTTTATGCAATCACGGATAGGCGTTAGACTTATGTCTTCCTAAACGATTTTCATAGATTCAAGCAAGGAACGAGAAGTAATATAGTCTTTGTGTAAACATCTCAAGAGTATGTGCAGAATACGCATCTCCATATTATATTTAATTTGCCAATTTATTGCCTGTTGGTCTCAATCACAGAAGTACACACAGAATTCTAATAAGAGCACACACAGAATGAAAGAGAGAGACTTTGCATACTCAAGCTCTTAAACTCATCACCTCATTTGAAGCGTTCCCTCACTTATTTTGATCTTCTTCTGCATGCCGCCGCCGTGGTTAGAAAGGGACAGCAATGGGCTTGCACTTGGCACGCAGGTAGTCGCGCACCCACCCCAAGACCTCATGATCGAATGTTTGTGAGACACAGCTTGGACATAACGGAACTTAGCGCTAGCTTGGACAGTGGCAATTTCGCTGCTTTGTGCACATTAAATGTATGAATACATGTTGCACTGCACTTACATATATTTCTACATACATATGTATTTACGATCTGTCAATTTTAGTTTTCATGACTCTTTTCCCATTCGCACACTAATAGAAAGACACAAACACAAAAATGTTCCTCGATTAAACATTTTAAGGCGGAGTTTTTGCACATCCATGCCCATTCCATGTTCTCCTTCCGCTCCTCTTCCTAATTGCTGGCTGATAGACAGTTGTAGTTCGTTGCAAGTCTTCTGCCTCTCTTACTGCAAAAGAAGAGACAACTTGTTAACGTCTGCTGGTGAGAGTGTGATAGATAAAGAGTGAGCGTAAGGTGAGCTTTGTGTGCATCCACATTCTAGCTCGACACAGTAGAATGTCAAAAGTTGAGCTCCATTTGCAAAAAAACCAACAAAAAGGCTACTTATTATTGTTGAAAATTATCTTATGAAAATGTCACAACAAATAAACAATAGACAAGACTCGTAACAATGCAAAAGTTCAGCTTAAACTGCTGGGATACATATGAATACTGATAAACATATGTACATACATACATACATGGTACATACATACATCTTTATGGCATTCATTTATGCAATATCTCTCCAATAGTTTTTGTTTCAATCTCTCATTTTACCTGTTGACTTTTTGTTCATTTTGAAGCTGAAGCTGGAGCTTGGGCTTTCGGCATCGGGTAGTCGTCTGTTGCCTTTTTGCACATTTCATTTTCAGGCTGGCAGTAAATTGCTGGCATTTTAATTTTAATTTTCGTTTTCATTTCTGTTTCTGTTGCTGGTTGCTACTCCTGCTGCTGCTGCCGTGGGACGACGAGTAGTTTATTAATATTGTGCATAGTGCAGACCGATATAAAGTCAATTTATGCAATATAATGAACTGTAAACCGGTAAACTGTCATCAGTGTCTCGATGCCGTCCTTACATGCACACTCGAATTGCCATTTAAGCGCAGTCCAATGTGCAACACACACACGCACAGGCACGCATAGAGTGGGGCGGACTGCAGGCTCCCACATTCAGATATTTTTCGTATTTATTGATTTAATATCTGGCTGCTGCCTGCCTGCCTGCCGGCCTGCGGCCAATTTAATCATCATTTGTAGGAAATAATTAAAATTTACAATGCAACTGTGGCAGGAGGCAGGAGGCAGGAGTCAGAGGCAGAACCTCGGCCCTGCCGGCCATTCGATATCTTCTTGTTTGGGGTATATTTTAATAACCAGCAATAACAGATACGCACAGCCGCACAGTCAGTGCCACAAAGAAGTAGACACGACAGATAGACACAAAAACAGAAAAGGGCCGACAACACCAGACAACTCAATGGAGAATGTGGGAGACTGTGGCCAGGAGAGACAGTCCAACTTATATTGCAATGCACTCTAGATGGAAATAAACTAATTGGAATAAAATACAGTTTTGTGCTAAAGAGATAACTAGATCTGTGGAATAATGGATAAGAGGATCTATCAGGTCATGAGATGCCTTTTCCCATCGAGAATTGTTAAATGAACAATTCCGACTTTACGCACGATAACAAAAACTTAGAATGACATTTTATGTCTTGTCTTAGAATACATAACACCTAAATATTAGTATAGGGATCTTTCCTCAACCACCTGCAGCTCCTGCAAGGGCTCGCGTTTCTCTTCCAGTGCGGCAAACGCTTCAGGATATTGTTCCCTCAGGGCTGGGTAGCTTGAGACGTGAATGCCCATCGATTTGGCCGCACGGCGGAGACTGGCACTATAGGTGATCAGCATCATATTGGGCACTTCCTCTTGGAGCTGCAGGCAGCTGTTGACGATGCTATCCTCAGGGCCGCACACTGGGAAGAGATGATCCTGCTCCTCCGCCTCCGATTGGGCCTGGATCTCGAAGCTGCTATCAAGCTTTTTGTTCAAATATTGAAGTGCACGCTCGGCTGTGAGCACCTTCGTTGCGTACAACATTTGATCCATGTTAAAATTGTCGATCTCTTCTATCACGATATGCGGAATGTAAAGCATGCTGCCAGCTGTGCCGGGCAGGACCAATTTGCTGAGCTCCTCCAGATACTTTTTGCGAGTGTCCATTGGTTCCTCGAAGTTGAGTACCATCTCCACGTCAAGAACAAAGTACATTCGATCTGTGAGACGGGGCGGCATGTCGCCACCATCCAAACTCCCACGAACTTTCGAGACGTTCTCGTTTTCCTTCTCGGATAACTGTGGCTCTAGATCAGGTGTCGCAGCTTTGCTCTGTTGATTATTTTGCTATGGAATTATTATCTTTGTAATAGGAGAGAAATGTTCTTGCTTATGTACCTCTGGCACGGCTCCCGAAGGTTCCTTCCTCCGCCATAACTTGCGATTGGGGAAGTGTTCGTCAAAAGTGCCGACTTGGCGAGCGCTTATGGCCACCAGCAGTGCGTAGGGCTTCTCCCAGGGGTTTTTAAAAACGGTTTTGCTCTCTCTCGGCCTCTTGAAATCGTACCTCTCCATCGAACGTCTCTTCTCTTCCGCCTGCTGTTCAAACAACAAGATTTGATTCATTTTCACTCACTTTAATTGTAAACTTTTCCAGCGTGCTCGGTTATATAGGGATGGGCGCAATGCGCTTTGTTCTATGGAGATGACACTATTAGTTTTATGACTGAGCTATCGATAGCATCTAATTATCTTTCCTGTCGATATGTCGGCTATCGATGAGGCTAAACAGATGTCATGAACGAAGGAAATGGATTAAACTATTTCTATATTAATTACTATCTAAACTATAAACTGAGCGTGTTTTCTATCGATACTCAGTTAACATTGGAGAACTTCATACCTTATTGATTTTCAATTTATTAGTTTTTGTTGTTATTAGTGGTGATAGTTTCGGCGATAGTCAAAAATCTTGTAAAATGTGCAAAAAAGCGCAAAAAATATCGAATATTAACCGTTTTTTGCAAACCATTTACTTTTTGCCACTTTTTTAAACTCAGTAAACAAAAAACTGCGTAAACAGCCATTTCTGCCAATGTCAAAAATATTTCACTGAACTCTAATCAAGTTGTGCAGTGCAGAAGCATCACCTCTTTCTGTCACACCATTCATGAGGGCATTCGTACCCGACTTATGTTCCCCCTTCTCCACGGTAATGCCATTTTCATAAACATGTCGCTAATCTAGCAGAACTGCAATTGTTGCATTTGTTACATTTCCATCTCCATTTGGCTTTGGCCACTTTAATTTGAATTAGTGTTTAAAAATTTCGCACTTGCCGCCGCTCATAAATAATGAAAGTCGCATCACGTCTGCCCTGAGCAGAGAGGAGCAGAGCAGAGTGCCGACTGTTTATTCAATGATTGTTTGTTTTTATTGTGAGAGGGGGAATTCAAATGTCTAAATACGCACACGTACACACATATTTATAGGAGTACACTCAGTACATGTGTATTTTGTCGTTGCTTCTGCTGCTGTTGTTTCTGGTAAGTGCCATTTCAAGCTCATTAGTGGCCATAATTAGCCAGAGGAGTTTATGGCCCACAGACACTGGCGAAATGCAGACACATTTAAGGCACAGACGCAGCTACATACTTACAGTCCGCACTAAAAATATCCGTACAGCGAAACGGACTCTGTTCTGGGTCTCGGCTAGGATGAACAGTGGCTGGAGGCTGCTGCCATTCTTCGACACGATTCCCATGCTGCTTAGAGCAGCTGTGAACAGCTGATTAGCAAGATTCTTAAGCCAAATAATATCGAAAACACTTTCAGGGTATTCTTTAGATTTCTATAAGTCGAATTTTTGTTCTAGCAGATGATTGTTGGATATACGAGTGTGCATAGAAATCGATTATTTGTTGTGACAGTGACACCATTCAATTCCATTTCGAGTGGCTTACCTTCTGCGCGTACCCATCCATATCCCCATTATCCTACACAACAATGAGACAAATGCTCGATAAGTACCACATGTTCCCCATTGTCAAGCGGTAATCTCCACTCCGCATACAACAAACGAAAACAAAACACATGAAGAGGTGCTGCCAGTGATGGTGGGGGAAGGTGAAAAGAATGCGTGCAAAATTTCGCACACACTCAAACATGAAATAAAATAAAATAAAAAAGGGCATGTGTGTTCGCACAAACACACAAGGCAAACGAAGAGAAGAAATAACTGTAAAGATACTTTTCGGCTGCCTGCGCTGGCATTACGTATAATTTCGTGAAGGACAGACGCGAGGGGGAGGCGAGGCGAGACAACTTTACGGCCCCGCGTATTACAAACTGAAACATGTGTTTATTGTCCAACTGTCTTAGCGAGCTCCGCTCGCCTCTCCACTCAGGGTCTCTCCTTTGCTTCTACTCCTACTTCTTCGTTTACCAGTCGTGCAAAAATAAAGAAGAAAATATTTGCCCTGGAGTCGAGTAATTGATACCCTTTCATGACCATCGCTCCCATTGGAGGTATGGAAACATTGTCGGTCCAGGTAGATGTTAATATGTATTTGCATAGCTACGTGTATGTTGATCTTTATCTTTAAAAATAACCCTAAATATGTATGTACATATACCTGTACTTGTGTGGTCATTGCAAACATGAGCACAAAACAATAGTACCCCTGGGCAGCGTACACTCTCGCTGTCAGCGGCGGCGACTGCAACACTTCAAGTGACACTGCAGACACTCTCCGCTCTCGCCTCGTGCTCCCCTCCCACTAACACTCTCTTCCTCTCTCTCTATGCACTAGCACTGTCGCCTTTCTTCTCATTTAGCGAATGTGTGAAATAGCATTTAGTTTTTTTTGTGCATTCCCTTTTGCTCCTTCTGCTGTTGCTTTTTGTTGTTAAGTTTTTAGCCAGTTTTTGTCATTAACAAATGGGAAATTAAATTGCGCTTAAATTTGCCTGCACGAAAAGTGTGCACGAGGTGCGGGGGAGGCGGCTGCCTAAAAATAGATTTTCAGCAGGCGAAAAGTGCTCCAGGTCGCTCATTGAAGACGGTTTTTTTTGGTGCGAGAGGGACAGACAAAGAAAGAGAGCGTAACTGTGGGACCATGGTATATTTATCTAAGAGGTGGGGTTCAACTACAAAGGGACTTGGAGGGACCAATTAATAAAACGTTAATTTAGTATTCACTCAGGTAGATATGAATTTATGTACACTGTACCGCCTAATGTAAGTATGTACATATGTACATTGTGTATGTAGCTTAAAATTTCCCCCAAACCATACCTCTCCTGGATCTCAGTGGCAATTATGAAAGCTAATACCCAAATTATATTGTAATTGTGACTGCTGTCTAAGCTTCTCCCATTCACACTTCTTACTTTTTCCCTTTTGTGTCTCTCATTCCACACTTCTTCTGTGCGCAAATGACGTCTCCCATTCCACAAGCAAGGGTAAGGTGCGGAGTAAGGAGCAGTAATAATCACGTTGTAGACTGAATTCTGACAATATCTTTGGAGTAGGAAAAAGCTGAAATGAGTCGGCCAGCGCCTTAAGCCCTTTTATATCCCTACTCATTTTCAGCTCGATTGCACTTAACATTGCAGCTGCCCGCAATTAAATAATAGAAACCGAGTTTGTCACTTGAAACCGTTAATAGGCCTTAAGCTGGCTTAATCCACGGCAGGAGGCCAAGGGAAACGAAAAGTAAAAGTTAAACGAGCAGCAACAAACACCAGTATGCCCCCATCCGACATCTCTCTCCCTCACTCTTCCTTCGATTGCCTTCGTTTGGCTCCTTGGGACTTGTCTGGTGTCGGTCTCTGTGGGGACGGCGGGGCGGCGGGGCAAGTCCCCATTTGATTTAGCATTTTCTGCTTCGATTTCATTTCATTCCTGTGGCAGTCTCCGTGGTGCAAAAACCCATGTCAAAATTCCCTGTGACAGGCCCAAAAACTTTGCGCTTAAAAATAAATCAAAACTTTTCAGTCCAGAAATTCATATTCGTCTCTCTGCCACCCCCTCCAACCCACCCAACAGACTTCTTCACCCAGATAAATGTGCTGATAATTTGTATGGGTATTTTTTTCATATTTTTCTCCTGCTCCTTTCTTTATTTTTGCATATGTCAACTTTTGTCAATGGGCCAAAAGAGAGTTGCTGGCCAAAAACTTTCTATCATGCTGAGACATGGCAAAGTTTTTGGCATCACTTATGGCTTTGCTTTGTTTTTGGGCGGGGAGAGAGGGAGAGACTGTGAGGGAGGACGGGACTGTACTATGCCTGAGGATGTGGCAGTCTGTGGGTTAAGCTTTGATTGTTGCTTATCTACCGCCAGCAGACACATTAATTTTAATCAGCCACAAGAAATCTACACGAAATAGGAATTGGGGAAGACTTGGAGACACATTAAATTACATTTCAGTTATTTCAGATTAAATCAGTAATAGTATTTAAGTTTAATATTTTATCTAACAGTTTATCTTTCAATAAGAATTATCTTTATTTTATTTTAGTTTGAAAACTATGTTTGAGCGTAATTTCAGTTCTTTTTGGGTTAATTGGGTTCCAAGTGTTTTCAATGCCAAACTACAGAAATGGAGGTCAATTATGTACATAAAATTCCATTACCTTTGTCCTACTAACCTTTTTCCATGTTCCATCCATCACTGAAACTTCTCCGCCAAGTTGAATTGTTTTATGAGAGTGACCACAGAAAAGGCCAGCTTTACCATCTACAAAGAAATGGGAATTTTATACACTGCCAAGTTCCGAAAATATAAATTCTTACCGATAGATTCGTTTGCATGCAGATGGGAAACACTCCACCCGCTGTGAGTACAATCGGCTGCTGTAGATTATGCAGAAAGTAGATCAAAGTGGACTTGTACTTGCGACTGGCGGCCAGCCAATTCGATTGGAACAAACGCTCCGACAGCTCACGACAGTCCTCGATGATCATGTTGCACACATAGCAAAAGGGAAAGGTTTGCAGGCAAACATCGAACATGAAGCACACGGTGGCGAGACCCGTCCAGAAGGTGGAAAAGAACATGACGTTGATCATGGAGAGACCCAGAACTATGCCAATCAGGAGGAACTGCACGAAGATGGTGCCCGAGAAGATGGGCCGCAGTTTGTTCACATATCTAAGGGAAAAACATTAAATAACTAAAATAACTCCTTACTCCCACTTACTCCAGAATCAATCGGTGATCCTGGATGCATTTTCGCAGCTCCTCATGATGTTGCTCCTCATTTTTGTTCGGATCGGAACGCAGTTTACTCAATCGGTCTTTAAGCAGAGTTATGTGACAGCGAGCCATCAGCATGTGTGCCAGAGGAGAGACATCCGTGCACTGTTCCATGGTGACAACGCCCCCCATCAGCAAAAGCTCACACAAACTGGATGCAAAATAGTTCCGTTCAGCGTCCAGCCCCGGGAGGTACATCAACCAGGCGTGCTTGCCCATCAGGATGTAGGCGGTCCAATTGCCGACAACAAATCCCGAGAAGAGAATGTGATAGAACACGAAACACATGTTGCCCAGAGCCACACAGCGGTGCACACTGGAGCGCTCCTCATCGCTGGTGCAGCGCAGATCCAGGTGATCCAGCACCTTTCTGGATGCCTGGAAACCCTTGTATCCCCAAATGGTGTACAGGCACTTCAAGACACATCCGTACATATTGACCGTGATCTCCAGGGAGCTGAGAAACTCCCCCGCCGTGAAGCTCTTGAACATCTGAATATACGAAACCAACATCGAGATGGGCAGGAGGAAGATCAGCAGCAAATTGATGCAAATTCCCCATAAAGCATAGGGAATTCTCCACTTTCTATCGTCGGTCGCTGCCCAGCCGAAGATCTTTTGATATCGATCCAAGTACACAAAGGCATCGCGGGATTGTATTCGCTCCGTCAATGGCAGCGCTTTGATGCGCGGAAAAAACTTGCTCAACATCGCGACAGAAGACCGAAGACCAAATATGTCGCGAGCATCGAATGGGTGTCTTATATAGAGTGTCTGACTTATGGGGCATTTTTTAGTCAACTTAGAAGTTGGGGACCTTTTTGTACATATTTAACAGACAGCAAGTTGAGTGAGGTATTTAATTTTCCATGAACCAACATTGGCCATGTCTTGCCGTCTGTACCAAACAGTTGGAAGGTTATTCACCAACAATAAATGCTGGGATCAAAAGGGATCTATGGTTAGATAAATGTTGTCAATGTAATGTCCATCAATCAGTGTATCAAAATAATTATTTTTAGATGGCTTTAAAGATCTTTAACCATTCCCTTTGCCTCAATTTGCATTTAAAGCGCATTTTTCAGTCGGTTTCTTTGGCTTTATTCCTTCTCACATGTTTGGTTTGTAACTTGAAAGTCTTTTGCTTTGTGAAACTTGGTAAATTTGTTAAATTATTAACCTTGGGAATGAAAGTTCTGACTATGAAGGCAGCATTAAAGAATGAGGTCTAGAAGTCTTATGGGAATGCAGGTCTTTTCCTAGTATATTTTATGTTTAGGTTCAAAAACTATAGGGACTTCCATCGGCTTTAAGGCATAAATAAATTCGTCGGCATATTGAATATTTACCACAACAATTTGCCGCTCTAATCGGAATCTTCTTCCGATCTCTCGAGATTCCTTGTTGTTTCCGTTCAAGCGTTTTCCATTATCAGCTGAGACTGTCAACGTCTGATAACCTCCAGCAGATTGATTTCAGCCCTCTGATGTCTCAATTTGTCACTCGAATCATCCGCCTTCCCCAACGTTTCCACAGATTCATCAATGTCGCGCAGCGGAGCGGAGCGAGCGCCTCCCTCAGATGTTTGCAAATGCCGCGAAATTGATGATGAAGGGAAGTCTGGGGAAAGCTTTTAAGCTGCCAATGGTACAAGTTTGAGTCACACACAACACACACAGCACATCGCAGCGATAAGTTTTGAACTGCGAACCCTTCGGAGTCGTTATTTCTGTGTAAACAATTCAATTGCACAAATATGCCAAAGAAAAAAGCGAAGGAAAACCCAATTTCACTCAACGACTCAACTTTTGCTCGCTTCGCTTTTTGCTCTTTACTTTTTTTTATGCTGGAAGGAACACAAAATAATTCTTAACAATTTGATTCAATCAGCGGCGATATCGAATGCCGGCAATCGGAATTCCTTTGTCACCTTTTGGCCCCAGAAAAGTTATTTAAAACCTTTTCCCTCCCAGACGTTTTTCCCCATTGTTTGCGCTGGAAGAAAAATGCGTTTTTCATGCTAATGTCAAACCTTAATAGACGAGGAGACCCACAACCCAGAAGGCGTGGCACTCCACTGGAACATGTGTTCTGAGATTTTCTTGTGGCATGCCGGAGGCGGCGTTTGGCATCATTTCCAGAGTTATTTCACTCCAGAGAATTTCCCATTGGACTGCGGAACTTTTTGCCAGTTGAATTTTATGGCGGGCGCGCGTGGCAATGGACCACGAATATATTTTAGGTAATTCTCAAAGTTTTCCAATGCTGACATTAAATTGACCCAAATAGTTGAAGTTGAAGCGGCTGGCAAGGCATTACTCTGAAGTGTTTTAATAGGCCCTAAGAGATGGAAATTTGGGGGGAAGATTGGAGCTATGAGAATTGCTAACTCCTGCTAGTTCATAGCACTTTCCCGTCTTTAATTAGCTCTCAAAGCAGACAGTAATTCTAAACAAATTAATAGTTAGTTGAGCGGCACAACAAACTACACAATGGAAAAGCCATCCATCAAAGCATCGTCTCCTCTGCCAGGCAATGCCCCTGACCCAGCTCCAATTTCTCAATTCAATTAAATGATTCAACCAATGGCAATGGCCAATGCTGTTTATGTACAACAATTTATCAACTTGTCAGCATATTTAATGGCGGAGACTGGGCCAAAGACATTTGCTGCTGCCAGCACTCTGCTGTGCCCCTCTTCAACCCGTCAGTTCAATGACGAAACTCCAATAATATGCCAAATGCCAAATGCCAATATTGCGTATACGTAGCTGGGATTTGTTTAGCAGCAAGCGGAAATAGTTGTAGTGTGTGTCTGGTGGCATGTTGTTGAAGTTTATATGCAGGATAAACTGTTCAGCCAACTGACGTGCACACAGCACAGAGAGAGTCCAGCTGGAGGTTGGGGGGCTGCCCAGACAGGCTCAGTCTGCCATAAAAGCAAATAACTGTCCTGTGTGTTGTGCTGTGTGTGTTGTGTGTGTTGTGTGTGGGGTTTATGTTTTAGTTAACTCAACTATAGCCGTCTGTGTCGGGTAGTGTCTGCTGTGGCATGCGGTGTGCTCGTGCTCTGTGTGTGTTCTCCCCATCTAATATGTTTGTCCATCAATTGTCCTGTCCAAAAACTGAACTTTAGTGCAAACATGCTGAAAATCTAGATCCTTGTTCGACGCTGACTTCTGTTCCCTGCCCAGACTTCAGCTGACTGGAAAGTCAAGTCAACGTTTCCTTCTCTCAGTTAATAAATATTTTTTTATCGACTTAAAATGTAAATATGCAATAAAAAGTGAGAGAATATTGCACATATATTTGTGAATGATTTCTGTGTTATGGGCACCGCAGCTGTTGCATTTTCTCCTCTCGATTTTATCTTTTGTGTTTCTTGCGAGTTATTGTTTTCGTTGGTCCTTTATGCAGGACAAATATTGTGCATAAACATAAACGAGAAACACAAAATAATTGGTCAACTTTTGAGGTGAAAGCAGGCAGGGAAAATGTGGGCTTTGGAGTGGAAAAGGATTATTTTTAAGGGGTGTGCAGGAAGTTGAACTATTCAGGGATTATTCGGTTAACTTTCAGGCACTTCTATGGGTAATAAAATCAATTTTCAACCTTTACATTCAGTGCCTCAAGACTACCCTTAGAAATATTTTCTTAGGTACAAATTTCTTTGCCAAAAAATATTTTATTTTGTAATTTTGTTGTCGTATTTTCACCACATCACGTGCCACGTCTAAGCCCTGGCCAAGAGGCTGCCAAATAGATAAAATAGGCCGTAAAAAAGTCTGCAGCGAACTTGTCACCAGCTGTCCCGAAACAATCTTAATATTTGATGCCGAAACACGCATCCAGCAGGCAGCTGTGACCCCGTTTTGGAACCCCCCCACCAAGTCCCATAAGTGAGTGTAAAAAATGGCCAAAACTTTTAAATAAATGCCCAAACATTAGCAATAATTTAGTGCATTTTTGGCCGAATGAAATGCATAAATTTGATATGCTAAATTAAGTCAACAAAAAGGATAAGTGGAGGTCCGAACTTTGAGTGGATTGTGCGCTGCTGCATACGAAATCAGCTTTGGGATTGTTGATTATAATGATGGACTGGACTCGTGATTTTGAGGAGGATTTGGATGAGTCTGGAATGATTACTTGCCCCACGATTGCTCTCAGCGATTGCGCCACAACTGACAGACTCTAAAATGCCAGAAACAATTTAATGCTTCATTGATAACCTCACAAATGTGGCCCCTGTGCCTGACAGCCAGCAGCCCACACACACAGAGAGACTTATCTGGTGGGTTTTTCCCTGCCTTTACTTTTTCTTTTCTGTTCTTTCATTTCTTTTCACTTTTTTCTTGGCCCCCAACATGTCAAGGCAAGAAAGGAGAAGTACAGTCGAAATCGCTGCGATAAACATATGAAAAATGCACATGCGGTGAGAGCCAAGTTCAATTCCAGAGGCCACAAGTTTGCGCCACTTAATAGAACTTGACGCAAATTCAATTACAACATTGGACCACCCACCCACAGACACACACACACACACCACACACACACACACACTCTCTATTTGGTGCAGAAAAACTTACAAAGAAATTTTGCGGAAAACCGTTCGCTGCCGCAGTCAAGTTTGCCCCCCGAAACCGAAACCAAAGGGAGAAACGCTCCTGGCGGCTATTTTTATAGGGTATTTGTGTGTGCGGCGAAAGGGTATACTCAGGCAGAATATGTCAGATTTGATTTAGAGGTTTAATTTAAACCATTGCCAGTGAAATTTATCTCTTGAACTTCGTGTACAAAAATTATTGGCTTTGAAATATTTCTTAATATTTTCCCACAACTTTCAGCGAATTATTTGTCTCGCATTTGCCATCTAAAATAATTATATTTACACAATTGATGGTATGCAGTAGTCGTGGCATCATCTCCGTTGCTCTTGCTGTATTTTTTTGCAGCCTTGTCTGTAAACGTTGTCACAGCCAGCGGCGGCTTTGCCTCTGAGATATGGTTGGGGGGGTTATATCTGGCATTGGGCGCAACTTCAATTGGAATTGAAGTTTTTCTTAGCTTGCGGGCAGACTTCTGCTACCCCTTCAGCCTATCCCCCTCCCCGTGAGGCTTCAGTGTACTGCAATTAGCAAATAAAACTTGGCATATTTTCGGTGCGGCTAAATGAGGCGTGAGGTCGGTATCGGGCATAGGGTGGCCCAGAAACTTTTGCAATCACTTTCGTTTGCATTCCTCGAAAAAAAAGGAGTCGAACCCGCCCTTTGGCTTAGGTCACAAAACTTGAAAGCCAACAAAAGGGTTTGGGCAGAGTTTTTGGTGTGTGTTTTGGCCAGGCAATTGTATGGAGGGAATTGACTTTTTCTTTGCTGGTTGAGGGTTGTGGGAGAAGTGAGTCGGTGACTGTAATTTAGTTGGATTTAGTTGAATTAACTATTGGCGGGAGCTTCCATTGGGAAACTCATCAACCTCAATGCAGATTTCTGCCTCCGAACTTCATTGCCGCCGCCACATTTAAAATTCAAATATTTTGCTCACTGCCGCCACTTGCTCGCTTTGTCTGTTTTTGTAACTACTTGAGTGTTCCCAGTGCGCAGTTCTGGGAACAGTCCCCTGCTAGTGCCAGTTAATGCCGATAGATGGCGATACTGCTCTGGGAGAGTGGTAGCAGCTTAGCACGATAGATGGCGCCACGACAAAAACACAGCTGGTACACAGCGGCAGAAAAGATTTGTCGAAGAATTAAATATTCACGAATTCATTTCGGGAAATATCAGTGATAAGATGGAAAGCAAAAAGAACTGCCTGGCAGCTTGTGCAACTTGCGATATAATTAGTTGGCCGTTTAATTCACAAAAATTGTTGCTAATTGCTCATTATTGGATGCAATTTTCAGTCACTTTGACAATTTTCGGCCACGTGACATGCCCTTTTCCTGTCAGCACACCATAACCCCTAAATACCTTAAGGTATTGCCCGATACCACTGGAATTTGCTGGCACTGCTCGTGGTGCACCCCATAAATACGTGACCCCTCGAACGATTTGGGGCCAGAGCTGTAGCCGCCGCTGCCCGAGCATTATGCAGTTCGGACTACTGGGAATAACCCTTGTGCTGCTGCTGGCGCTGCTGCTGGTCAGCGCTGAAGCGAGAAGATCACGCCGAAAGAGAATCCACCGGGTGGAGCTCCAACGAGACACGGATCAGCGGAAGATCCTGCGGAATTTGGGGCCAACAAAGTAGAGTCATCGGACGCAAACTGGGACTCGTGACAACGACAGCTGCGGCGACTTCAGCAAAAGCAACATCATCCGCATCCTCATCCTCATCGAGTGCGGTACCCACGGAGACGCTCACAAATTTCTTCAACACGGAATACTACGCGAAAGTCTCCATTGGCGGGCAGTCCTTCGGGGTGCTCTTCGACACGGCATCGGCGAATCTTTGGGTGCCATCGGTGAAGTGCACTCAGAATGTGTGCCTGCAGCATCAGCGCTACGATTCGAGTCGCTCCAAGACGTATGTGGCCAATGGCAGCGCCTTTGAGATCCAATATGCCACCCGGGAGGAGGCTGTCATACTGCAGGGATTTCTCTCCACGGATAAGCTGTCCATAGCTGGTTTGACCATCCAAAATCAAACCTTTGCTGAGATCACTTCGCTGCCGGAGAGCGTCTTCAATCGTTCCAACTTTGATGGCATTTTCGGGCTGGGCTTTCGCAGCATTTCCATCGGGGATGTCAATCCGCCGCTGTTTAATCTCTACGAGCAAGGACTCATCGATGAGCCTTTGTTCTCGCTGATACTCAACCGGAATGCCTCGGATCCGAGTAATGGAGGGAAGCTGCTGCTCGGAGGCAGCGATCCAACGCTCTACAGCGGCTGCCTCACCTACGTGCCGCTCTCGAAAGTCGGCTACTGGCAGATCACCGTCGCCAGCATCAGCCTGGACTCTCAGTCCGATTTGTGTGTAAATTGTGAGGCCATCATTGATGCGGGCACCTCGCTGATTGTCGTTCCATCTGCCACTCTGGCAACCATCAACCAAAGGTTTGGCATCACGGCAGCGGACAAGCGGGATGGCGTCTATACCATCTCCTGCGATAAGGTTTCCTCGCTGCCGACTCTTACTTTTAATATTGGAAGAAGGGACTTCAGCCTGCCCGCCAGCAGTTATATTTTGAATTATAGTGGCACCTGTGTCTCGGGTTTCATGAGTCTGCCGGATGGCGGCAATGATTTGAACAATCTCTGGGTGCTGGGCGATGTCTTTTTGGGTCCATTTTATATTGAGTTTGATATGGAATACAAGCGGATTGCCATTGCCAACAAGTTGTGAATGGAACTTTAAATTAAACTTAGTTAAATAACCAATTAGATGCTTTGTGCAGCACTAGTTTAAATGTTTTTGGGTAGATTTTAAAAATATATTCTTTCAGTTTTCTGTTGGCTTTTCACCTCAAGCTTTTGTGTCAGTTCCAGACATATTTTTGGGTTGATTGATTCACCGATTTTGGCACACTTTTAGCTGAGAAGTAAGGAAAATATAAGGTGGAATATTATTATTATATTTTTTCCAACTAAATCGAATTTTTCTTTGATATTTAATGCTGCATTGGAGGGGGCGCACAGCCTTATAGAATACCTCAAAGTTTCCGGATGGTAATTATTATTATTCTACATTTTCTCCACGACCTTCGCAGAGTTCGCGGTCAATCAGTCCGCCCTGCCGCGCCACCGATTCAACTTTTACTTCAAGATAAGATAAAGAAGTTTGACTCGATTTTTGTTTGGCAAATTGTTTTGTTTACCATAAGATATCGGTAGTCCGAAAATGTGCAATTAGCTTCTACATTAAGGGAAACTTCCTTGAGATTCCAAGAAGCGCCTCAGTCTGCAGTTGATGGTTTTTTTTATACGTGTAAGCCCAAGCACAACGATCGAAATGGGACTATCGATCAAGTGGGTCGACAAGTTGGTGGTTCAATTTTATCAACTGGTGATCCATCGACCAGCTTTGCCCTTGTCATCGAGCATATAAATGGGAAGTGGCCGTGTGGGGCGCAACAGCAGTCCGGCACCAGACACAAAAAGGGCAACAACGAAGGAAACTTAAAGACAGAATTCAAACAGAAGAAAGTGCAGCTGAAATGTTCAAGTGGTTTGTGCTGCTGTGTGTCCTGGCGCTGGCCAGTGCGGAGCTGCAAAAGATCAAGATACATCGGAGCGAGCACAAGCGGGATCTTCATCATGTGAAGCAGGAGGTGCGCTCGCTGAGGCACAAGTACCAGCAGCTCATCCAGAACTATGTGATCTACGACTACGGACAGCCGGACTATGGCAGCGACTATCCGACGAACAGCGACACGGACTACACCGCGGAGGAGCTGGGCAACTCCATGAACATGTATTACTATGGACAGATCAGCATTGGCACTCCGCCGCAGTACTTCAACGTGGTGTTCGACACGGGCTCCGCCAATCTGTGGATACCCTCGGCGCAGTGCTTGTCCACGGATGTGGCCTGCCAGCAGCACAACCAATACAATGCCAGTGCCTCGAGCACTTATGTGGCCAACAATCAGAACTTCTCCATTCAGTACGGCACGGGCAGTGTCACTGGATATCTGGCCACGGACACTGTCGCCATCAATGGCTTGGCCATTGCCAATCAGACCTTCGGCGAGGCTGTCTCCCAGCCGGGCAACAGCTTCACGGGCGTCGCTTTCGATGGAATTTTGGGCATGGGCTACCAGACCATTGCCGAGGATGCTGTCGTGCCGCCGTTCTATAACCTTTACGAGCAAGGACTGATCGATGCGCCCACCTTTGGCTTCTATCTGTCCCGCAATGGCACCTCCGAGGAGGGTGGCCAGCTGGTGCTCGGTGGCGTTGATGACTCCCTGATGTCTGGCGATCTCACCTATGTGCCCGTGTCCCAGGAGGGCTACTGGCAGTTCTCCGTGGACAACATTAGCTTGAATGGCTTCTTGTTGTGTGCAGGCTGCCAGGCCATTGCCGATACGGGCACCTCCCTGCTGGCCTGTCCCTCGGCTATCTACACGCAGATCAATCAGCTCATTGGAGCCATTCTCGTCGATGGCAGCTACTACATTCCCTGCGCCACATTGGGCTCTCTGCCCGTGTTGAGTTTCAACATTGGTGGCACGACCTTCGAGCTGCCCGCCTCGGTGTACATTCAGGTCTTCCAGGATGAGGGTTACACCTCCTGCATGTCCACCTTCACGGACATTGGCACCGACTTCTGGATCCTGGGCGATGTCTTCCTGGGCCAGTACTACACGCAGTTTGATTTCGGCGAGAATCGCGTGGGTTTCGCTCCTTTGAGCAGTTAATTTCTGCAACGAAAAATGTAAATATATAAAATGTACAATGAATCGAACCAAAATTCTGCCCTTTATCACGTGTGAAATTCTTGGCCAAAAGGTGTGAGCTTGGGCATGGCTTGAGCTGCTATAAATACGTGACTCGAGTAGGGTCACACATTGAGTCGAGAGTCGCGATGGAGCTTAAGTGGAACTGCTGTAAATTGATGCTACTATTGGCACTCTGTGCGTCTGCGGGGGAGTGTCGCAGGCGCCTGAAGGTGGGCAGACGTCAGAATCCTCAGTCGAGTCATCACAATGTGCGGAATGAACTGAAGTCACTGGCGATAAAGCACAGAATTAATGGAACTACAACAGAAAGAGTGACAACAAAGAACTCCACCTCGAGCGGCGCTAGATTGGGCAACGCCTTCAACACGGAATACTATCTGCCAGTGACAATTGGCACTCCACCGCAGGAGTTCATCCTCCTAATCGACACCGGCTCCTCGAATCTCTGGGTGCCCTCCAGCAAGTGTCCGGCCACTGTCAAGTCCTGCGTGAGCCACAACCAGTACGACGCAAAGTCCTCCAGTTCCTATGTGGCCAATGGCACCGCCTTCACCATCGAATACGCCTCCAGCTCGCAGGGCGGAGTGGCGCTCTCTGGCTTCCTATCGCAGGATACCGTCACCATAGCGGATTTTGCCATACAGAATCAAGTCTTTGCAGAGATCACCGAGGAGCCAGATGCCTCGTTTTTGTCCTCTCCGTTTGATGGAATGTTTGGGCTGGGCTACGCCAGCATATCCATCGGTGGGGTTACTCCGCCATTTTACAACCTGCTGGACCAGGGGCTGATCAAGCATCCCGTTTTCTCCATTTATCTGAACAGGAACGGGACAAGTGCCACGGATGGCGGGGAGCTCATCCTCGGAGGCATCGATTCAACACTCTTCACTGGCTGCCTCACCTATGTGCCTGTCTCCCAGCAAGGCTACTGGCAGTTCACCATGTCCAGCGCGTTGCTGGCTGGGCAGAACTATTGCACCAAATGTCAGGCGATACTCGATGTGGGCACCTCCCTCATTGTGGCTCCAGCTGCAGCGGTTGCAAAGATCAACCAAATATTGAATGTCCTCAATCCGACCGACACGAGCGGCGTTTTCTTGGTGAACTGCTCAACGATTTCCAGCCTGCCAACGATGGTTTTTACAATTGCACGAAACGATTTCCCGTTGCAGCCATCGGATTATATATTGAAATACGGGGAGACGTGCGTCTCGAGCTTCACCAGCCTCGCGGGCAGTGACTTGTGGATACTCGGCGAGGTGTTTATGGGCGCCTACTACACGGTGTATGATTTGGGCTACAATCAAATTGGACTGGCCAAAGCATTGCATTGAGTGGGACTATGAGAAATATAATAATTGTTCAGCTATTAGGCACTTCCAATATCTATTACTAATAGATAATATAATCTATATAATAATCTAATATAATCTAATCTATATTGATTTTGTTTTATTTGATGTAAGCACTTTTATGTTTCATATGTATGCAGTCGCGAGATGTGAAATGCCATAGTATGTAGAACGACGCTCAGCTCAAGAATAACTGTACGGGCTGACGCACCGAATTGCCAGTGCAGTGCAGAGCAAAGCCTAAAAGAGAGCGAGAGTGAGCGTAAATAGGAGAACGATGGAAGCAGAGCGGAGCGTCAGAGCAGCAGAGGGCTGAAGCTGCGCCGTAAGCTACGATATACATACATATGTATGTACATATGTATGTCAGGAGAGCGAGAGCAAAGCTTCGACGCTGAAACTGCAGCCTGCATGTACGAAACGAAGAAGGGGGTGGAAAAGAGAGACGAAAGAACGGTCGCTGCCGTGCGTAAGCTTAAGCAGGTAGCAAATTGCATGTACAGTGGGCAGTGCAAGAATAGAACTATAAAATGGGACGTCTTTACTTTAGGCTGAACAAGTGGTTATGGCTAAGACTCAAAATGCTCTCGAGACTATGCTTTTAATTCAAATAAAGAGTTTATGTATTTTTATATATGTACATAAATATGTATTTTGACATACTAGACACTCCCACCTTCTGGCAATTGTGTTTATCGAGAAACACAAATTCGCATATTCCCCAATAACTCACATAGTCACACACATTATTACGCGCATTTTCGGCACATGCCCGTACTTACGTGTGAATGTTACGTGGAATGGTTTTGGGCTGTCCCTGATAAAGCCTCTGCCGAAAGTTGCTATAAGTACCGCCACGCAGACTGTCAGCTAAGCACAGTTTCAATATGAATCCACGTGTAGCTATCCTGCTCCTCTGTGTGTTTGTTTGTGTCAGCGACGCATTTCACAGAATTGAAATGCAGCGGCACAGGCACCGAAAGCTCCCACATGCCAGACACCTGTGGGCAAGCCGAAAGCACATCCGACGAAAGTTCGGAGTGACAGCAGCAGCAGCGACCACAACAGCAGCACCTCAAAGCAGCAGCAGCAGCACCACCACCAGCGCACCTTCCGAGGCCATCGAACCACTTTTCAATGCTTATGAAACTCAGTTCTACGGACCCTGCCTGGTGGGCAATCAACCCTTCACCTTGCAGTTCGACACGGGCTCCTCGGATCTGTGGATTCCAAACTCCAACTGCACCACCTGCGTCAAGACCTGCGGCAATGCTGTCTTCCAGTCATCCAAATCAAAGTCTTTTGTGGCCAATGGAACCGCCTTCAAAATCACATATGGCATAGGCAAAGTGAGTGGCGTGATAGCGACGGATACGGTGTCCATTGAGCAGATCTCCATCAAGAACCAGGGCTTCGGGCTGGTCAGCCAAACGGACACTTGCAGCAGCTTTGATGGAGTGCTGGGCCTGGCATATCCCGTCGTTTCATCGACAAAGCAAAAGCCTCCATTCTATCAGATGATTGAACAGAAGTTGGTCGATCAACCGATCTTCTCCTTCCACCTGAAGAGCAACACCAGCGATGGTGGTTCGCTGATTCTGGGTGGCTCCAATTCGAGTTTGTATCACGGCTCTTTGACCTACGTGAACGTCACCCAACAGAAATTGTGGAAATTTACAATGGACTACATTGGGTTTCCCTCTCGGAAATGTCGTCGTTGCAACGGTTGCAATGCCATCATGGACTCGGGCACCTCCCTCTTGGTGGGTCCAACTGAGGACATCACGCAGCTGAACAGGAAAATCGGCGCCAAATATAACTCCACCAACGGCCTCTGGGAGGTGCCGTGTGCGAGAATCAAACATCTGCCCGTGCTAGAACTCGGAATCGCTGGCAAGAAGTTTCTGGTGAGGCCACAGGAATATATCATTGCCTATGAGGATAATGTCTGCATCTCGGGCTTCATGGATTTGGCGGGCATCAATTTCTGGATCATCGGAGATGTCTTCTTCAGGGAACATTATTTGTTGTTTGATGTGGAACAAAATAGGATTGGCATTGCGAGAGCCAAGTAGAAAGTGGTACTAAGATTTCTATAAGAAAAATTCGAATGTATATTAAATGTGGAAATTACTTAAAATATTTGTATATTTTGGTTGCTTTGTTGTGTTTCCTTGCATGGCGAATCTTCTAGCCATAACTTGATCATAGCAATGCCAGACTGAATCTCAGATTTTACATTTAAATACATTTATTTTCTTTTAAAAGTCGTAAAATTTGTTGTATTTACAATCGTTTAAAAATATATTTCAAGAACATTATTGACTGCTGTTCCTCTTGTTTGTCTTCACAATTTTGTTAACTTTTGTATTGAGAAATCGGAATGGGGGTGCAAAATGTTTATTTTTGAAATTATAGAAATTTAGTTGCAGAATTCAATCTATTGTATACAATTTTGAGTCTATTGCAAAAGGCACAACAATACGGAATTAACGCTTAAAAGTTGTACAGTTGTGATTATTATTTGTTAGAATCTATTTAAAAGTTTTTAAAAATCTGCCCGCAAAGCTCTTCGATTTATAATTATTTCTTGTATAAAACAGAAGACAATTTCTTCCTGACCATCGCAGACTTTTTCGAATGTTGAGAAATTGTTTTAGCAGTGTAAAGTCTGAAAGTTTGTTGGATTCGACATTCGAGTTTGGTTTGAAATTAAAACATAAAACATATTTTGAATCAAAGATTGTATAAAATATTTCTTGCGAAGTACAGGCAAATTTTTTTGTGTGCCCAGAAAATCGTCTTCTGCTTAGTTGCGACCAGCACCCGAGGAATGATCTTTGGGCGGCGTGCAATGTGCCCCGTTTCCATTATTCCCATAGACGCCACGTGCTGTGAGCTGTTGTTGCTGTTGGAACAGCCTCTGCAGTTGTATTTGACGCAAGTTCACCTGCGTCTGCAGCTCGAGATTGGCATACATCATGGCGGCAGCAGCGAGGGCAGGATTGGACACCTGTTGCTGCTGCTGCTGCTGCTGGAGCAGCTGATTGGCCTGTAGCTGCTGTTGCTGCTGCTGCTGTCGTTGCCGCAATTGATTGGCCGCCTGCTGCTGCTGCTGCTGCTGAGCCCGAAGTTGCTGCTGAGCCTGGAGCTGCTGCTGAGCCTGAAGCTGCTGGCAAAGCTGCGCCATGGATATTTGCGAGGCATTCGGCAATAGCACTCCAGTGTCGACGGGAGTTCCGGCTCCAGCCAGAGCTGTTAGCTCGGCTATGGCTCTAGCCATGATCTCTGGCGAAAATTGATGTGGGGGCAGCGCCTGAGGCATCGGCGGTGCTGGGGATAACATCTGCGGATTCGCATTCGGCAGTGGCAACGGAAAGCCGCCTATGCCGGAAGAGGTGGGTCCCTGAGCAGAACTTACTCCCGAGTAGCCTTGCCCGCCAGTTCCTTCAGCTCCTGCCGCAACCTGATTGCCTTGGAAGACTGCCGAGGCGAGATTGGACTTTGGCTCGAACCCTGGCGGCGGTTTTGTGGGCTGCTCATTCGGGTTCTTGGGGAAGTCCATAAAACAGTCGCCATATAGCGAATAGTTCTCGGCAGCCTTGAAGTACTCTTCGGAGTCACTTTCCGGATCCTTGCTGTTGTCGGAATAGAGAGAGCGCTCCACTTCGCGTATAAATTTCGAGGCAGACTCATTTATATCCTTGGCCTCGGAACTCATTAGGGGTTCACCCACGACATCGGGCAGGGGCTTCTCCGGTGGCTCCCAGACGCCAGCGGTGCCGTCCTGGACAGTTGGCTGCCAGATGCGCTTGCCAACCTCATTCGAAATGTTTGCTATGTAAGAGGTTAAGTCGTGGATTATTATTATTTATCAGTTAACAAGCAAAACACTTACACTCAGTGGCAGCGATCACATCGCTGGCGTCGTCATCCTCCGAATAGTTACGATTTAAGATGTTGTCCGACATATTTTTGGTGGTTTTACTGGAATTTTATTTAAGAATATTTGTCGGCAATTACTATAATTTTATGAAAGCAAAAAACCCCCGCCGCCGCTCGTTGTCTCAAGCCAACTGATTGGAGAAGCTGCGCTGCTGTTTATCTGACTGGCAAAACTTTCAAACGGAAGTAGAAGTAATTCGATGCCAGCAATCGGCATTTGTTTACAGTAAATGTCTATGGGGATCGGTTGCACACATAAACATTTGATTTGTGGGAAAAATGAACACGTGTTAGTGTCTGCACACATGCAGCCACAGGCGTTGAAGTTTCGCCGAATTTTGCTTGTGTTTTGTTGCTGCACGAACTTTACCCCTTCGGGCAGTGCTGCCCAGTCAGAGGATCACACGAACACAGCCAAGCAACTTGCAAGCTGCCTGTGCGTGTATTGGTGAACGAACGCTGGGCAGCACTGATTGCTTTTCATGTATTGGTGAACGAACAGACGCCGCCGACAATTGTCCGCAGACGACTTGAAATGTGACTTATGCAGGTGAGTTTCCACATTTATGAATATTTCCGTGCATTTTGCTGATTTTCCAATTGCACTTTGATGAGTCCCCAATTGAGCTTTGATTATCCCTTTGCACTTCTTGTTCCCTAAGAAATATCCCCAAATTGATCCACACAGTCGCCTGCCGGCATGTGCACTTACCCCCAACTCGCACCTTTTTGAATAAAATATGACATTTTTTGTGGCTGCAAGTGGCTTGCAATATTTACCTTTTTTTGTACAATAAAACTTTAATTTAATTAAAAACAATGCACTTTGTTTACATTAAACAAAAGAGAATTTCGCGGGTGTTCGAATAAATTTTGCTGGACGTTTACGTTCTGAATTTCTAAACTGAAACTAAAGCTGTGCCGGCCGCCAGAGCACTGCAGTGTGACCAGCTCGTGTTGGTGCTATGTTAAAGTGCGAGTTCAATGTAAATGTTAACTGAACATCTTGCAGACAGCTCTGTTAAGTTTGATTTGGTTCGATTTTGTGCAATATTACTCATTTTTTTAACAATTTATTTTAAACAAATTGAAAGCAACAACAACTGGCTTAGATTTTACACTTTTGTACGACACTTTAATTAACATGAATAATATAAAACTAGTTAACAGACGACTCGCAAATGGCATAACAGAAGCCAGAGCCAGCTCCAGCCAACTTCACGGGGCCCGGCAATTCCACCAGCGTAGGGTTGCAACTGCAATTAAATTTGAAATAAAGAAATTTAGATTAAATATCAATCATTAGCTATGGCTTCCTGCAACTTACACATTCTCTGTGCTGTTGTTGCCACAATTTCCGTGCTCGTTCCAGCCCCAGGTGTACACCTCGCCAGCTGTGGTACGCAGGAGTCCATGCTCTGCACCCATGTGCACTCGCGCAGGCGTCTGACCCTCTGGCAGCTGAAGACTCAATGGCTTGGGCACCGCCTGCTGCTCGCTTATCGAACCCGTGCCCAGCTGTCCGTAGCAATTGCGACCCCACATGAGGATCTCATTGTTACGCAGCAGCGCAGCATTGTGTGTCCAGCCGACGGCCAGCTGGCGCACATCCTCCTCGAAGAGAAACGCATTGGACTGCCCGAACTTGTTGTCGCCGAGCGACAGAATTCGCTTGGTGCTGCCGCCCTCTTGGCTGAGGTCCACGCACTTGAGCAGCATGTGATGCTGGCCACTGGAGAGGGCCACGATGCGCAGCTCCTTCGGATTGTGCACCTGGATCTTCATCGTGTTGCAGCGATGCAGCGTGGTGGCCGTAATGTCCAGCTCGATGGGCGGTGGATCCATGACGCGCAGCCGCCCAAACACATAGATCTTGTGGTCCTGCGTGAGCACGGCGCAGTGACGCAACCCAAAGCTGATGGCCACAGCGGGCTCCTCCTTGGGCAGACGCACGGGCAGGGGCCGACGCACGGCCATGAAGCCGCGCTGACAAATGCCCAGCTGCTGGAAGGCATTGGAGCCCCAGACGAAGAGTCGCTTGGTCAGGGTTATGCCGCCAGAGATGTCCCAGCCGCAGCTGACTGTTTCAATGGGAACTTCCTGGAAGAAAAAGAAGATACAACTGGACCTCTGATGGCTGTAAGCCTTTGTCTCACCTCAAAGTACTCTGTGGGAATCATTCGAAACTCATTGTGGCACTCCTCCATCGAATCCAGGCCCAGCTGCCCGCGATTATTCCAGCCGCAGGCGTGCACCCGTCCATTTGTGTCCAGGATGAGGACATGCCCACCGCCGCCGCGTATGCAGCGCACCAGCTGGGGGGCAAAGGAGTGGCGGGTGAGGCGCTGCGGTGTCATGCACAACTCCGATTCAAAGCCAAGGCCGAGCTGGCCGTGAGAGTTGGCGCCCTGCAAACACACAAAAAACGATAGAGGAAATCACTCATTAATTTGCATTTCAAATCGCAGTCACGACGATGTCTCTTTCGGCGTCTCCGTTTTCCTACCCAGGCAAAGACCTCCATTGTGGTGGCCACCAGTTGCTCGCCGCCTCGCGCTGCACTTCCGGTTGCTGTTTCACGCTCTGTCGTTGACGCTGATTTAATGCGCCGCAGTCACGCCAAAAATGTTGTCGGGGGCTCCTCCACTGCACTGCTGCTACGTTCTGGCCAGCGCTGGGACCTGCTTGTCGTCCGGACGCGTTGTTCTGCCTGTGGCTGCTCATGTAAAAGTGAAATAACTTTGATATTGTTGGGGGTTTTTATAATATTTTGGACTTTTGCAGGTGTGCGCACACGGCAAAAAGAAGTTGGAGGGTTTGTTTTGATCTTTCGCACGCGTGTGTGCATCGGTGTGATAAGATATACCGGCTGACCCTGGAGAATATACCAAAATATACCGTCTTATTTTTAGAATATACCTTAAATATACCGATGATAGTCATATTCCTCGATTTTGATATTCTGCTTAATATTACTAGCAAGCTAACACTCTCAGCTTCGAAACTATAATTTTATACGATTGATTAATCAATTCAACACATGTAAGACTATTTTTAAAGATTAGCTTTTATTACTCTGCCGAGAAAATAAGAATCCAACGAAAAAGGTCAACAAAAAATGAGATCATGATCACTTGTGGCTTTTCAACCGGTAGTATGGACACTCTATTTCTCGGTATCAATAATCTGCAAATCTTTCGTAACGATATTTTAACAACAGAGACTGACTTGTTATTTGACTGATTGCAGCCTGAGATTTTAAACATTTCCTGAGTTCTATAATATCCGCTTCCCCAAGGGTAGCAGAAGGTTTACACCGCAGTTGGTATTTGGTTGAATTTGTTGGTATTTTTTGCCTGCAGCTGCACGTTCACTTTGCAGACAGCCTCTGGCAGCATAATCATATGCATAACAGAGCTGTTAACAACAGACAACTGTTGCTGCTGTACGGCTTCGCGCCACTGTAAAAATTTGAATTGAGATCCGATTAAAATGTTATCTTTGCACAACGACCCCCAAAACGGCTATAACTCTTTGGCAAAGGGTAACAGCTCACTTGGTTTAAATGTATGGAAAAAGCGATTATGTAATTCAATGGTTACGCCCCACAATCACGAGAATTGCATGTAAATAAACTGTAATTAAAAGCCAAGCGAAAGTTCAGGGCGAAGGTTGGACTTTTTGCTGTATTAATTAAGTTTTAATTGTCAAACGGGCCAGCCAGCTGGCTAGTTAGCCACAATGTGGGCTTGGCCACGAATTTACAAAGAATTTTACAGCTCCTACAGTGGAACCGGCTGCTGGCGAGCTCCCCTAAGAGGAGGACTCCATCAGATTTACAGGGCAGCTGCCTTTTAATTACCAAGAAATCATGGCGCAAAAGCGCAACTTTGCTAACAGCAGGACATTAGAAAGGCTCCATGTACGGCTAGCATGCAATGGGGAAACTCCCCGCTCCCCGCTCCCTCCCCCTGTTCCTGGCTCCTTGCACACATGAAGAATGCACTCCGGAGCTCCCTCCACATTTGCAATGCAAAACAGGCAGCAGGCAAGGCAAGGCAGTCGCTCGCACTCGCCCCTAAACGCCACAAATGAAAACTGACGATTTTCACTTGATACACGAAACCGTGGCAAAGGCAAAGCATGCCACAAAAGACGGCAGCGCCACATGCAATCGAAGGCGGTCGGAGGCGACGCTTGTCCGCCTGGAAATCTCACTCGAATGGGAATTGGAATCGCAGTCAATTAAATTTCAAAGCGAATTAACATGTTCCCGCATACATGGCAATCACATTTGAATATGGAAATCAATGAGGGGGGAGAACCTGATTGGTAAGTCCCCACAGGCGATCAAGGATTTCTTGGCTATAATTTCATTCCAGGGTACTGCGCAGTCGTTTGCCTTTGCTTCGCTTTTTGTGAGCTTTTTGTGTGTGTCCAGTATGAATTGTTATGCCCTGTGCTTGGCGCGAGTATGATCTAGGGTTATTGCGGCTGCTTTCCTGTGGTCACCTTGCAAAAATATGACGGAAGAGCCCGAAACGTAAAGGCAAGTGCAGAAATTTGAATGAAAAGTGTACTGTGGCAGCTGTGTACACATGCAAAAATTACATAACTGAGCGTAGTAAAATTAAACAATAGTTTTATATTTCAAACCAGAAAAGCTTGCACTTAAAACGCATTAATTAGGCCTTATATGGCAGGTTTTCAAATCTTAACATTTGGCGCTAAAATGTCAGCTGCTAATTAACAGCATTCTGTTAACAGCCTATCGATATTTTAATTACAGTTCAGTGTTGTTAAGTAACAGCGTCTGTGGTAGCAGTAGGCGCCAAAATGTTAAGTTCAAATATGGAATTTCTTCGCTCTTCCCCATTTCAGTACTTTTCTTCCCCGTCTGCCCGTAATAAATGTATTCCAAAATGTATTCTCTCTTCTACCACTTGCATTGGTGTGTGTGCTTGTGTGTTTCCTACTCCTCGCGGCGTAATTTAAGCGCTGGGGGCCACGTGACTCCATTTTCTGCATGTTTTTTGGCGCTTTCTTTACGACCTTTTGTCTGTTGGTTGTCACATTCTTTCTCGTTTTTTGTGGCCGCTGCGTGTTGACTCGGTTCTGTGTCACTTTTCTGCTGTTGTTGTTGTTTTTTTTGTGCCAGCTAAAAGAGACATTTGGTTGCAGCTATTTTCGAAATTAAATCTAATTTGATGTGCAAATTGTGTTGTGTCGCCGCTGCTGTTCGTCGCTTTGTTATTAGCCAGAGCTGGAGCTATTCCGGCACGTTTTCCCAACAGCAGGTCCTTCCAGTTTCCACCCCTGAATTAACTGTTAACGAGTAAATGGCTTACGCTGCCCTTTTTCCTTTTTCCTTTTCCCCTTTACCGTTTTTGCGGTTTCATTTTCATTGCAGGTTGCACTTTGTTTGTTTTCCTTTCGAAGTCTTTTTTGTTGTCCTTCTCTGCGGTTGGCACTTGCTGAGGGCAAGGACAACGCCAAACGTGTGATAAGCCAAAGTGGCGAGTGGGTTGCCAGCGACTGTGCCGATTGGCACTTGCAATTATACCTTTTGCCTTTTAATGTCATTGGCGGGCAAAAGCGATTATCGGGTATAAAGGCACGAGGGGAGGCACAGGCACTCTGCTTTTGTGTCTATGGAAAATCTCCGAAAATTAAGCTGCACTTTGGACGTTCCCAATGCCCGTCCCAGTCACCTTTTGTTGCCCCGCCTGAACTCAACTATCAGCTGGACAAAAGTCATGCCCAACCACTAATCACGACTGCGGCTGCCGCTGTTGTCCAGGATCCGCTCCACCCAAAAATATTCTGCCCAACTGACAGCCACGCGTCCCACCCGTCCAGTAATTTGTGTGGAACTGCAACTGGAACATATTTCTGGCTGCGCCCGCTCACAGAGAGCCTGTCATATTATGAAAATGGAATATTTTGCTGGTGTGGCTGACACTTTAAATGAAATGTGAAAAGCTCTCTGGAACCCCCCGCCCCGCTGCTCGTAGGCGTAATTGCTCAATCAAAAAACGTATGCAATTCCATGGGGTAAATCAACCCAACTGACGCCGCCAAAATACTCGGTAGATTTTGCCCAAAAAGCAGCTGCGGGATAAGGCAAACAGAATGGTGATACAAAGGCATAGAAAGTCGAAGATTCAGATGCACTTGGATAACCTTAAAGAGAGATACTTTGGGATGGGGCACAACCTGTTGTCCAGGTATAAATATTGGCAAGGGAATCCCTGGCTTTTTCTACCACTCTTTCGATACCCCAAATTTATATTCAAATTTCTGTAGCTCCTCCAGCTAAATATATCCAACAAAAATATTTGTTATTTGGCTCAAAATACTCCCTGACTTGCCGCTGAACAAACAGCACCACAAAGTCCAAGTACCCGCAGCAGAAATGTTAAAAAAAATACATTTCATACTTAAACTTTGATACAAAAGATGGTGGCTTCTGGGGTTGTTGGAGCTGATATGGAGGGGGTGTCGAGGTGCGGGTCTAACGGAAGTGTTTGGTGGTTTTTGCGGGGAAAATAGAGAAGCGGCAGCCAGTGTGGGAGATGGAAGGAGGGAGCCAGTGCCAGAGGTGAAAGGAGTCGGTGCTGGAGATGGGGCAAGGCGGGTGTCAGTGTTGGAGCTGGTAACAGGGAGGGGGCAGAAGCGAATGAAAGTGATTGCCACAAGCAACAGCCAAAGACAACAATGCCAAAGTTTGGCTGTGCCAAGGAGTTGGGGGGGAAGGAAGATCTCGGCGATGGTGAAAATCGCTGGCAACAGGGGAGGAGGTGTAGAAGCTGAAGAGCGGCAAGCGGCAAGCGGCAAGCGGAAACGGAAGCGCATTGAGCAAAGTTGCATTTGTTGGCTTTTGTTTCGCCATTTCTCTTGCTCCTCCTCCACCTCCACCACCGCCAGGCAGCCGGCAAAGCAATTTAAGTTAAACAACCGCTCAACATCTACACCCCCGCACTCCCCCCGCTCTCCCTTTGCCACTTGCCACTGTCCTGTGCTGTGGCACTTCCTCTTCCTCCCCTTAGCACAATGTAAATGTCAAATATTTTTCAAAATCCTTCGTTGCACTTGGATTTGTCGGCAAAGCACTTTTCAAAAATTGTTTTTCTCCCCGATTGACGTAAAGTTTTGCTGCTTGCAGGAAAGTTGGTAATATTTTTGGAAGGAAAATAAGGAAGGGAACATTGCAGTTGGAAAATTATTTCGATACACGAAGAAGGGAAATATTGGTTGCAAGATGAAGTTAAACGTAGGATACAATTATTAACACTAGATGGAAATTTTAGTTAAATTAGACACGAAAATGTGGCATACATTTATATTTTTAGCTGACGTTTTCCATTGAAAGGCAGTTCAACACTAAGAGCTTTCGCATATTCAAATCAACTGTTAGGCCGCTGGTTCATGACGTTGTCGCACAGAAGATTCCGATTCGAAGTTGATGAGCGAAAAGAAAGAGCCAAAAACGAGATCAAGGTCAGGCGTGCACTAATGCAAGCGAGAGCGCAAGCAACTGCAAGCGAGAGCGCGACAGATTGAGAGCGAGGCAGATTGAGAGCGCGACAGATCGAGAGAGGAGAGCGATAGCGTAGGAGAAGGCGAAGGAAAGAAAAAAAGACGCGAGAGAACGACTGCATGGCCGTGCATGGGCTGCTGCCGTCCGCGAGCTTATGTTTGTATGTTCGTATATGTATGTACATATGTATGTATGTACATAAGTATATATGCATGCATGCACGGACAATGTGGTACAGTGGGCAGCACAAACCACAAACAATAAGATGGTTTTACTTTGCCGCTGCACTGCACCATCTATGAATCACGTTGGCTAACCCAACACCTACAACTCTGACATTTTCGAACATAACCATCGGATATTAGTTTAGCAATATTATTGGTTAAAGTTCTTATTTTATTATAAGTATTTGCACCAACTGGAACATTTCCATTGTCACCAAGCACTCAAGTGCACCTCTGAGAGCTGACCATGAGCTGACATTTATCTTTGTTTATGTCACGTTCTCCGTGGCCGACAATCCGATTCATCGATTGATTAAATATTAAATATTCAATTTCAATTTAGAGTCAAGACAGAAGCAGCCAAAGCCACCACAGCCACAGCCACAGCAGACAAAGTCAAGCAGCAACTTGGTTCAAGTTTTGTTCGATAATTGAGGCGGGAATCCCCTTTGGGTTCGGTTCGCTTTGGTTCGGGTTTTACTTGGGGGGCTCCCTGGCTCTGGCTCTGGCTCGATAATTATTATGTAAATTGCTTAAAAATTCACCGCAGGTATATGCCCAAAGGATTCACTTAGCTGCAGCAGCAGCAGCAGCAGGAGTCTCTGCAGCCAGCTTCAGCTTCAGCTTTGGTTCCTTCACTTCTAAAATCTCCTCTCTCCTCGCTGGCCCAGACCTCGTCTCGCCGTCATCCTCGCTGCATTAAGCTTGATTGCATTAAGTTTGCTTTCGTCCTGGCAGAAGGTGGCAAAGAGCCGAACTCTTCGAATCGTTTGGGTTGATGCTGCTGCTGGTCCTGTGCTGCTGAAGTCCCCGTAGTCCTTGCCCTGTGCCCAATTTCATTGCGCTTTAATCTATGCACTTTGAATTTCTTAGCGTGCATTCCGTATTAGCCAAATTTTCGCATGCTTCGTTGCATGTCTCTCTCTCTCTCTCTCTCTCTCTCTCCCTCGGTTTTTATTTTACCAAAGACGAAGCACACCAGCCTCAAACTATCGTCGAACAGTGGTCAAAAATGGAAATTATTCTTAGGACATTTGGGTGTCAAATGGCAGTTACTTTAAGGCTACTTTCTGTGTCGAGTTATCGGATATTTTTATATATTAATTAATTTTAATTGTGTTTTATAGCCGCTATTCTCTTTCTTCTTATATAATTAAATTAATTCCCTATCTGATCTAATTTCTGTTAATACTAATCACTTTTCTTCCTCTACCACCCACTGTAAATTCGTCGGAAATCTGTGAATATTCTGCCTTGTTGCGCTTGACAGGATATTGATGACCTGCACCTTCAGTCTGCACCCAACCAAGACGTAGACATCCCCAAGCCCAATCCCCAACCCCAAATCCAACCCCAAGCTTCGCCCCATCATCGCCTTCTCTGTGTCTCTGGCTGCAAAAGCAATTTAATCTTCGGAGATTTTAACACATTTTGCAGCTTGTGCATGCGAGTCACTTCCGTTTCCTATTCGGTTTCCTATTCCTCTGCTCATTGTTGGCACATATTATCTTTGCTGTTGTATTTGTTGCTAACTAATAATTAATTTGTGTGCATTAGCCGAAACCTTGCCCATTATTTCATTGAATTTCTATGAATATTTAATAGCTTTACAATGTGCTAACGTTGAGTGACCTTTGATGTGCCAAGAAGTTGAAGGTTTTGTGTCAGATTTGGGAAGAGCAAATACTGGGAAATTGTCTGGGTAGCTTGAAGCGTTTTAAATCGAAGCTGCTAAGTACGGCCTCAAATCTAGCGATCTACTTTGGTTCTAGGCTCTCGTCAAAGCCTTGAAATAAATTTCAATTACCCAAATGGGTTTCCCCCAAGCAGCTTAAAGTGGTTCTCCCCACTTTCACGTGGGCATGAGCCTGAAACTGTATTTGTATTTGAATCCGTGAATATATTCCTCAATTCTCAGTCCTCAATTTAGCGTCGAGTGCCGCAGCGCAGTTTATGCAAATGAGACGCCGCGCCGCCACCACCGCCGCTGCCGCTGCTGTTGCTCCTGCGGTGCGCTGTCCGTGCAGCAATGTTGCCTGTCTCCTTGTCTCTGCATTGTCCTTGTCTTTGCTTAAATTGCCATCAGCGGCTGCCTTCGGTGGCACTCCTACTTGGCTGAGCCTGGACTAAGTCCGAGGCTCGAGCGACGACTGGCAATGGTCTATTTTCATGCCCAATGGGCAACTAATTATTTGTTAACATAACACGAGTGGCAATTTAAATGCAATTAGAAGCAGGCATGGGTTTGCCCTTATGCCTCATTCCGGATGAACACTGGCTCCTTCTCGGACTCGCCTCATTAGTGGTCGGTTCGAGGTCCTTCGATTGAGTGGACTTTTCAATTGGCAATTTAAATCGCATCAATGGGGGACAGACCCAGTTGGCAAGCAATTTAATGAGCATTTTAGATTTATGAGAGCTTATGAGTGGGGTAAAATCAAAGGATGGCAAAGGAAGTTCTACATGGGGAATTAATTTATCAATTGAGCTGATCAAAGTCGTATCTTCGCAGAAGAAAAGCCATGGAAAATACCCCTCCTTTGAGTCGTACAAAGTCATATTTAAAACCACTTGAATAATGCCAAACGTTCTGCCATAAATTCAACCTGGAACTCCCCTTTGCAGTTCTCCAAATGAATTCAATTTGGAGTCAACAATGCATGACTTTCCGTATGCCAAAACCAATGCCAGTTTGGGAATTTAATTGCAAAGCCTGAAGAGTGACAATCAAAAAATCAAAAAATTATGCCCACAAACCTGCGAGGACTTCAACCATTTTTGTACAAATCCCCACAACAAAAACACTTCATTTCCATCTACCCATTTGCATCTTTGCATTGTCTTTTGCTCTGCCCCCCCAAAAATCTATTTAAAGAAGTTCTTGGAGCCCAAAATTGCATCTGCGTCTCGTCTTGACTTTGCGCCCAGAGCCGACCAAATGCGATTACATGGGCCACAACACAAAAAGTCCAGACTTTTGAGGGCCACAACAGACAGGAGCAGCCACAAAGACAGAACAGTAGCTGAGCATCCACAGAGACTGGACAGACACAGACACACAGCGAACAGATGGGCGTCCTTGCTGGACCAGAGATCAAGCTGGCAAATCTGCAACTGCTCTGCCATCACTCGGTCATCAGGTACGAGGGTATTTGTTGGGCAGATTACACAAATGAAAACTGCAGCAAGGAATTTGACATGCATGATGACAGCAGAGAATGCTTGGAAATAATTGGAATATACATACGAGTAGATATGCAGGAAAACATTGCAACGAGAGGAGCCAGAAATAATGAAAGGGCAATAGTTGGGATTAGTTTTTGCTACTCGGGAGTGTCCTTAGTAATTTTGTGTTGTAAGTTTTTGGTTAAATGTTTTCAAGATTTCGACAAAGTAGCAACAAAGTTTTAGGCATTTTTTTAAGAGTTTTATTTGGTGTGGAAAATGATTATGAGGATTTTAGGAATGGTTTAGAAAATATTGCTAGAAATCCTTTTAAAGGCCAATGATAACTAAAAATGTATTTTGTTATTAAACAATAACTTGCAATGATAGTAAATGATTTCGAAAAGCTATAATATATGTTTAAATCAAAGAAAAGAGCATCTAAAAGTCTTCAGAGCACTCCAATAACCACTCCAAATCGCATGCCAAATTGTAATGCAACTAAGCTTCCACTTTGCCCGACAAAAAATACAAAATAAAACTGGAAAAAGTTAACAAAAAAAAAGTAGAAACAAGAAATAGAGAGCCAAGAGAGAAAGTAACATAAGCTGGACAAATATGTGAGCTCCGGACTGAGGAATCCGGATGAAATGCATGCAAATGAGCTGAATAATGAGGAGTCGTTGCAGCAGTACGGGAAAGAGTGGGATGTGGCTGTGGGTGTGTGCCCAGTCTGCCCGCTGGACAACCCTTTTGTGGCACTAATTTCCTGAGCAGGCCAGCCAGCACTCGGGAAGAACATGGCCCAAAGTGTCAGTAAGTCAACAAGAATGCACTCTGACACCGCCTAAAGGAGTAGCAGGAGGAGTCGGAGTAGCAGTTGGACAGACTGTTGGATGGATGGATGGATGGATGGGTGCCAGAGGACGAAGGCAATGTCCGGCTGCTCTGCTCGACCCTACGTTCAAGTCCACTCGACACTTTGAATGTCATTAAATCGTCCGTCCGGCGTGTCAGTCTCCAACTTGGATCTCTGAACGCTCGACTCTGCTGCTGCTGCTCCTCCTCTGGCCGGACACTCAGTCAATGTCTCACTAACAATCGTCAACAGGCTCAAGCAGCGTAAGGCAACAACCATTGTGGCTGTCCTTGTTCTTGTTGCTGTTGTTGCTCTTGTCACCCTTTCATTGTACCAAGCGAACAGCCAGCCCAGCTTGCCTTTGTTTGGCCTGTATGTTGAATGCATTTTGGGGCCAGAACGTTTGTCAATTTTACGCTTGTCGACTTTGTGAATTGTCCTTTTGGTCCTCTCGCTGCGTGTATTAGTGTTGCATGTAAAACTCGTTCTGCGTGCTGTAATTGTCCTAAGCTGGACACAGGCGCTGAGGTGAAATATGCGAGAAAATCGGTGCGAAACAGGTGACCCCGACACGGTAGCTTGCCTTTGACAAATGGCAGAAGAAAACGATTGCTAAAAAAGTTATCTTGGCACAGTTGGGAGAGGGTTGAATGCAAGAGCCATAAAAGTAATTGCTTTTTTTTGGGAGGTGAACGATTTCTGAGGTTTAAGGGGGTGACCCCGAGGAATAGAATAGAAAATGCAGTTTGGAAAGGCTTTTAAATGCAATTCTGGCTCTAATATTTAGCTATAATGGGAGGCTCTATTCAACTGCAAAACCATCTGCAGAAAGGTGACCCCGACGCGCACTTCCTACTCATAACTTTTCCCTTCCTACGACCATGTTTTCGCTTCGTTGAAGGTTAGCGAGAAAAGCTGTCAGCAAAGTGCAGGGCTGACCTCAAGGCTGGCTTAAAGTGTCGCGGAAAAAAATTGTCGCGTACATCCGTCCACCTGGTGACCCCGATTGGATGCTTGGGTCTCAGCTGACAAATATCCCTAATCGCCATAGTTTGTGTGGCGGCCAATGCCGCTGGCTAAGTGCAAAATGTAGCCCCAGAGGCGACAGTAACATTTAGAAGCTTATTAAATTGCCATTACCTAAGCCGGACATCATCATCAGCGGCGGCAGCGGCGCCCAAGGGCTGTGCATACGAAAGGCCCGGCATTTGCCACTCAAGCGGGGGATTAGCGGCGATGATGACAACAGCTTGACGGCAGGCAGGAAGCAGGCAGCCGGTCCATTAGGGAGCAGGCACAGCGGCAGGTCCTTGCAGCAAGCTGAGCTGAGATGAGATGAGGTGAGGATGGGATACCTGACGAGCTTAGCAGCGACAACAAGCACGCACAGGCGCCTCTCTGCACACAGGCCACACGTGGGGATTTACGAGCGGGCGAACGAGCCAAAAGGTAGCGTGGAACTAAATAAATCCTCACAAAATATTTAACATTTAAATGGCCAAAAATTAACTGAAGCTGGCAGCAGCCACGTGGTTGGAGGTGAGATGAGAACTTGCCGCACGCTACGAGTACGAGTAAATGCGAAATAATCTACACAAAAGCCGAAACGACAGCCAGGACCGACACACACACACAGAGAGAGGGAATGTGCAGTAAAAGTCGGAGCTAGCGACAACAAAAGCCAGGACTCTTGAATGGCTCGTTGGTGGTAGGTAGGTAGGTAGGTCCCTGCCCTTCAGCTCTGAAAATACGACAAAGAGTCCGAAATATATATGGACTAAAGGGCCAAAGCCTTAATCTGCTTTAAATGGCAAAGAGATTTCTGCTTCTGCTTCACCCAAAGCCGCATTCATACGGCAAATATCAAGTGCATCATCATCATCGTCATCAACGAGGAGGCGACAGGACGGGACAGGACAGGACAGCATAGAACAGGACAAGGACGAGGCCAAAACTGCATTAAGTTGCCCCCTGCTTAGAATAGAGCAGCTTGGAAGCCTCAAACTTGACAAAATGCAGTGGAAGAAAATAGAAAAAGAATCAAGAAAATTAAAGGAAAAATATTTTAAAATTTCTAAAAATAAAAGTGCTACAGAAAAAATCTTTAATGAGGTGTACAAAAATGTAAAGACTTCCCAGAGCTCTTCTAGCTTCATGCTCTAAGATATCTGCCAGTGTATTTCCAGCGTCCTTGGCTCCGAAACACAACATCGTTATTATCGCTCTGAGCGCTGTAAAGTACCGAATAATCTACAGGATAATGAGCATGAATGAACGTGAACGTTTTTTCTCTTTTCTTCTTTTTTATATATATATTTTTTGTACAACTTTTGAATGGATATAGCGACTACTGAATGGTGAATAGCAGTAGCACGGAGAGAGAGAGAGGGAGCGACTGATGGAGAGTCAGAAATGGGGAAAAACAGGACAGGGACAGACGCCGCCCTCGAGTGCACTCAAACTAAAGCAAGAAAAATCTGTCGAGTGCTAGCTGCCTGAATGCTTGTTTAGAACAAGTGGAAATAAAAGTATAATAATAATCATCAAGAGAAGGAAAGAACGAGGAGGAACGTTGTGAGACGCGTCTTAAGCCGCGTCACAACTCTTATACCCGGTACTCAGTACTACATCTGCAACTTAGCGGTTATTTGTCAAATTTTACATTTTCTCTTCATCTGTCATCTACATCAACAACACTACTCACGCCAACACGCTCCTTTAGCTCGCCACCCTCCCCTAGAGACACACACTGCAGAGTCAGGGCAGAGTCGCGGCAGAAGATGAGTCAGGGACGTGTCAGGGGAAGAGGCCTCTGCCACTGCGCGAAGCAGAGTGTGAATGAGAGAATGTGTAAAAGCAACAAAAGCTGCTGGACAGGGTGGGTTTAGCCACTGCAACTTAATTTCTTCATTGTGGCCATAATAATGATCCAATCGGATCCCAATTTGGTGATCAGATAGATATGGTCATTCCCTACGGAATGGCGTTTTTAGTTTTCTTTTATCTTTAAAATTGTAGATTTGGGAGGTTTTCGCACTTTTGCGGGGGCGGAAGAGGGCGTGGCTCATTTTTGAAATACACTTGTAACAGTGTGAGCATACAGAAGTCTGGATGCAAAATTTGGTGGCTCTAGCTTTTATGGTCTCTGAGATCCAGGCGCTCAACAAGACGGACGGACAGACGGACAGACGGACAGACGGACAGACAGACATGGCTCAATCGACTGGGCTATTGATGCTGATCAAGAATATATATACTTTATGGGGTCGGAGACGTTTCCTTCTGTGCGTTACATACAACCGTTATGTGCACAAATACAATATACCCTATTTACTCTTCGAGTACCGGGTATAAAAATACCCGTAAGCGATAGCAAATTTCAACGAATAGAGAAGACAAATTTAGTGCAAAAAGGGTTTGAAGGAAGTTAATGAAAGGCAACAAAAGGAGGAGCAGGAATTAAATGGATGCAACTGCTTTCCATAGGAATGATCTGTGGTGTACTGACAAGGATTGTTTTAATGTTCTTTTACTATTAAAAGATCTTTAATACATGTTTATGCATTCCAATAACGATTCAACTCTCTTTTCACTCCCAAATATATTCACAGAAACCCCATTAATTTGCCGGTGCATCAGCAACCATCTCGGGTCATCTCCTCATTTTAATTAAGTCTGAAATTCAAGCAGAAATTTCAATAAAGTACATCAAACAGAGCTGTGAGAGCTGTGAACTTAATGCACACACATGAACCACCTGATTCCAGCTGCTCGCTCTCTCTCTCAGTGATTTACTGCATTGAAAGGACTGCCCCGAAGCCAGTTAGTTGTGCATCTCCCAGTGCCTGAGTGCATCCATAGATATTACATTTAATTTTACATTTAACATGGCATATTTATGGAGCAGTCCACAGGGAGACACCAAAAAAGAACACAGAGAGAACCCCAATACAAATGGCAACTTTTTGTGCCATTTTGTCAAGGTTTTTTGCAGTTGTTTTTATTTATTTTGTGTGAGCGGCAAACCAGAACGGGAGTTCATTAGTTTTTCCTACTGTACGAGTGTGGGTACGTTGTTGTGTGACCAGAAGCATCAAAGCATCGTTCCGGGCCATCAGTGGCAGTTCCTGCCACCCGCAGCCCATTACTCCGCAGCTCCTTTTGCGGATGCTGCTCCATCTGCTTGCCACATGCAACTATAATGGGAACAGACTGGTGCTGCTGCTGCTCCTGCTGCTGCTTCTCGCTTTTGTAATGAAAAGTTGTGGCAACTTGTTGTGTGCCATGATTTGAACAATTTCCATTCCCATTGCCACTTCCTCATGCTGTGCACTTTTAAAGTTTCCTTCAGCCATCCCCTGCACTCCACTTCACTTCACTTCACTCAATGCCTTCTGATGGAAAAGTTATGCATGTTAGAGGTTGTAGATATTCCAGATATGTGCATGGGTATGTGTGTTTATTTTAAAGTAGAAAGTGCCGGAAATTAAGGGAAAATTGGACTGGCAATCATTTCTTTGGGTTTACAACTAGCAAAAAAAGCTACTGTGTGAAAGGAAAACTCAATGTTTACATCTGAACCACAGATCAATGCTTTCAACTATTAAGAAAGAAATATGATCATTGAATTATCTTAGAAGCGAATGTTCACCAGGAGCTTTCCTTCCTGACATTATTCCCATTAAAACGATTGCCGGAAATAAATGAATTTTAGTTTATTTCGCATGAGATTCAAAGTCTTATTAGTTGAATGAATGTTGGCACGTTGCTTGGGGGAAATAAATGCTCTCTAAAATTAGCATGATGACAAAGATAAACACGACATGCATAGCCTGTGTGTGAGTGAAATGTAAAGTCCACAAATAAAGCGCATCCGACACCTCCTAAGTGTCTTTGCATGTTGCTTAATCATTTTCATTTTATATTTACCACTCAAGAAGGCAGCTAAAGCTAACACATGTACTAAGGGTAAGTACTGCGGAGGATCCGTTTGACTGACATACGCATTTGGTGTAACAACATACGCCAGATGTATGGGAATCAATAACTAATGCGATTGTGACAACATTCACGCAGCGTCAAGGGAGCTTTTGCTGGCTTGCCAACTTGGGAGAGACACCGTTACTTTAACGCAAGAGAGCGGAGTTGGCGGGGAGAGAGCGGAGTGGGATGTGAAGAAAGCGCTGTGAGTGGGGAGCGCAGCGCCGTACCCCATGGGATAGGGCCGTGCCGAGCCTGCTTTAGAAGAAGAGAGAGAGCGAGAGCGGGATAGAGCGGCGTGAGCGGGGAGAGTGAAGAAGTGAGCAGGGAGACAGCGAAGTAAGTGTGGAAAAAGCGCGACACAGAGGGATAAGGGGAGACAGCGGCGTGAGCAGGGAGGGCGTAACGGGGCTAGAATGAGAAGGAGATGCTCGAGGAACTGCTTACAGCTCACTGCACAGCACTTGGCAGCCAGCTCCTTCAGGATCTCCCCGCTGGAGTTGTTTCACTTTGTTTTCAATTGCAAAACTTTTGCCAATTCTCAATTCTTTCTGCCTGGAGATAATAGAACCGCTTCGCGGTTCCCTAACCCTCTACCAACTTCAAAAATAAAGTCACTTTACAAGTGAGTGGCGAAAACTCCCTTCAGGCTGGCCAGCAGAGGGTGCAGAGTAAACTAGAACTTCAAACTACTTAATCCACCCATCCATCTGTACCAAGCCAGCTTTAACTTATCTACAAAACAGATATATCGAACCACAAAACAGGAATATCGCATCATAAATATGAATCTACCGCAGTGCATCACTGAGCAAATTGTTGGTGTAACAGCAGCCCCCCTTGAAAACTACCGCAACATGCATGGGACTCAGTGACACACCTCGCCCCTCGGCCACAAGTCCCACACTCCTTCAGCCACACACCTCACACCCCTCGGCTCACACTCACTCCTTCGTCTGCGACAGTTGAAGACATCAATTTACTTTTATTTCCCAGCGTGTTCGCGTCGATGTTTTGGGGTCTTTTGCGGCGCATAAAAGGGTTCCACCAAAGCGAAAAAGGAGTAAATAGTAGCGGACTAGTTGCAGGTTTGAGCTAAGGGAATACCTCGTACTTTATTAAAATTGATTTAAATGAAATTCTATGATCGCTCGAGTGAAACTATTTACATAAACATATTTGATGTGCTTTTTAGACGTTCGTCCTCTGTTGTAATGGACATTAAATGTTGTGTAAAATTAACATATGTTGTACGTATGTACATATGTATGAACATACTCGCATAATCCATATTCCGAAACTTTCCAGGGTATCCCATGTACCCTCTACTCTCAACCATCCAAACGCCGCACTCGATACATTCAAACCTTTGCTTAGCGATTCAATTCAATTGATTCAATTGGGATTGTATCGGGGCTTCGTTTTATGCTCGTTTTGGCCAACACATATTACAGCTTACTGTATCGGATGTGTGGCTGCTTCCTCCCGTCTGCTGTCGCCTGTGCCCGAGTGCCTCATTTATCTGTTGCCAATGGGTTCCCGGGTCCCTCGCAAACGTTTTACTTGTGTGTTAGAGTGTTCGAGTGTGTGTGAGGGAGACATTTTCACAAAATTTAATATTATGCGAAAATAACTTTTTTATATTTTTCAGTGTTTTTCGCTCGCTCTTTTACGAGCCGATAATGTTATTGGCCTAGGAATTTTATGAATTGACCATTTTCTCTGAGGGATAGATATTTTATCTGTTTTCTGGTGAGGCGCGGCCCTCTTTTCCTCAATGACTTTTGCAATTTGCCTCAAAAATTGTGTCACGACTAGTTTCGTTACACTTCATTCCATTTCCTTTGTGCATATTTTACCCCGGCCATCGGTGGTCCCCACAGAGAGAGGTTTTACGAGTAGATGATACGGTGGCCCGCTTGGAATTTCCGTGCACTTTGAGCTTTGCCTTTTCTTGGCCCAGATCCATTCCCCACTTCTGGATGCCATTGTCTGGAAGGACAAAATATTTTGCGACTTTGCGGATGGCTCTCACAGTGGTTTGGGTCTTCAAATTGTGGAACAACAGCTGGAGGCAAGGCCCGAAATTGGGGCATGAGTGTGGTTGGAATTTGATATATGTTTGATGCTGAAAACTTGAAAGTCACATCAGGTGGGTGCTCTTGAAATTAGTTTGCTGGCAAAAAAAAAAAAAAATGTTAAATATCATGTATACAGGGGGTAGTCACTGTCCAAAGTCTCATATGGGAATTCGTGGGAAATGCCAGGTAAAAATACACAGGAAAAGGTTTATGTTTCGTTTCAAATAAATGTGTAAGCTGTAATCTTTTCCAACAAATATTTTTTTAAATTAATAAATTGTTGTCCGTTTTTAAATCTGGTCCAATATCTCATAGAACACATTATCTCTCTCTCTCTCTCTCTGCCTCTGTTCATATTTGCAATAAAACCTCTTAACTCTTTCTTTATCACAACTTTACGAAACTTTTCATGGTTTATTCTTTAGTAAAAATATGCTAAACCAGAAACAATATTGACTGTTGCATCACCAATCGTGGAACTTCTGTGTAAATATTTTGCAGCAGAACACTCCAAAAACTCCATCTTTAACTCAGATAATTTTTTCTTCGTTCTTTTAGAGTTGCCCAAAAGTAAATAACAAGTTAAATCCAATACAAAAAGTTTACTACTTCGCTACATTTCTCAGACCACAGTGCCTGAATGCAGTTCACTTACATACGAATAAGTACAAAAATCTATGTACAGGCTATGTCTGTGCACATGTGCTACTGACTGTATGCATCGTCTGCACTTTGACACTCACACAGAGTTACATTCCTGTCATTGAGCTATTTTGTTCGAGTGCCAACCGAAAAGTTTGGAGCAGAATAAAAAAAAGTTTGTACCCATCACCGAAGAGAGGAGAAACTTTTCTGCGGACGACAGAGACAGAAACTTCTTGTGCTGTTTGTTGCTCCTTCGGATTAATATTTTCTTTTGCGTGTCCTCCCCTTTTTTCCAGACGCATTCCGGGGCGCCTCACGCTTTTTTTTGCACTGTCCCGTGCCGGTCACTTGAAATGCAATTTCAAAGAAATATTCCGCTCAAGAGTATCAAGATACACGATGGATAGCTGAGCTTTTTCTTCCTTTGTAAAGCTATTTGTTTTTTACGCTAAAGTTGCAAGTCAACTGTGACCGTCGCGACGGTCTGTCAGTCAGTGTGTAAGTCAGTTTTTGGCAAAGTCCATTTGACGTCAGTTGTCTTCAGAGTTTGCCTTCATACAGTGGACATTACGGTCAATGAACAGAGGTTGAGGAATTATAAACTTTATTGAGCTGTTGTCTGGGAATGAGAATACTTCTTGTAATTCCACAACCAACAGGTGTCATTGATAACACATTATTATTTATGACACAAGCACAAGAAATTCCACTGTACCTAAGGAATCAGCGCGGCCCCGTTACACATAAAATCTACCGCTCTGGTTTTGGTACATGCGTTGAGAGCTTTTTAAATAATAAATGCGTTACCCGCCACAGCAATGCACTGGAAGCGTTACAGCAAAAGTATATGGAGAGAGAGCAGGCGGCACAATATGCATGGGCATTGTTTTTGCAATGTTAACATGCTTGCAGCCTCTACAGTACATACATCTCTCTCCGTGCCGCTCTCATCAATCTTCCCCCACTCCTCTCCCCCCACATTCGGCCATGAAAAAAAGACATTTCAAATGGCGCACTAAATTACTAAAACCCACATGCAAACACACAATCCCACCCCACAGAACTTCGCACGCTTACTCTCCCACTCTTATTCTCACACTCGCACTCTCCCACTCTCACCAGCTCAACACTCTTTGCATTGCCGAAAAAAATACAAGAGAGAAGTGCAAGCATTGATGACCGAAAGCTGTGATACTCTCAGGCTGTTCCTATGGGACTGCTGCCTTCGCTATGCTACAAACAACTCTGCAAATTCGTCATACCCTCTTCTAGGGCATAACAAGTCTATGCAGCTGAGAATACAATTTACGCTTTGCCAGGCGTTTTTCATGCATGTTTGTTGTTGCCGTTGGCAAACTTTTTATGGTCGCATCATGGAAGAAGCGCGTTGTTGTTGTTCTTTATGTTTGTTTTGGCTTAACCCGCATGCATGTGGTGGGGGTGGTGGTGATGTCTGCTTGTAATGTGCATCTGGTTGACAAAACTTTGTGAAATCATTAAGAAACGCACTCGAATGCAAAAACCTACTAAAAGAGGATAACAGAGTAGAAAGAGAGTAGAGTGAGAAGAGAGTGCTCGTGCCTGTCAAAGCTCTCAGAAAGTTGTGCGGTTTATCAGGAAGAGACGACATGATTTTAATAGCAGCAACGAATAATTTTACGGGGTTAATACACAAAGAGTGTGAGGGAGATGGCGAGATAAAAATGAACTTAAAATAAAGCTATTCGACACATGTTACAGTAAGCACTCATGCAGCTCAAGAGAGGACACTCTGGGATGGCGGCTGCTCTGCGAAGAAGCCTTCCTTTTATAGGTATACTTTTTATTTCATTTAAATCAACAAATAATTTTTGATAAATCCCAACATGCTGATAAAAACCAAAACTCCTTTTGGATAACATGGATTACTGGGAGCAGTTGAAACTTTGTGAGCTGGCAGCGAGCCGTTATTATCAATCATATCTAAGACGAAACGCTTCATCAACTTCAAGTTGCCCCCGCCGTTATAGACCCTGATGTCATTACCACGGCCAAACCATATCATCTTTGGCACGGCGGTTATATGATACATTTTGCATAAATCTTTGAAGTCGGAACAATCGAGCTCTCCGATACAAACTCCCGTTTCCTGCTTCAGTTCGATGGCCAGATCAATCCACACCTGCTTTATGGCCAAACAGAATGCGCAGCTTGGTTGAAAGAACTTCACAAAGAAATTCCTACTTTTGGTGTATGAATCGAAATTTTTGTTGGTCAATGGGAACACTTCACCGAGCTTACAGCCCTCGGACTTGTCGTTTTGCTGTTCATCTTCCTTTTTCACGAGAATTTTCGCGGGCATAAAGGCGCTCGTGTTGTACGATTTCTTTGGCACTCCATCGTTCCTTTCAAAGTACAGAAGAGTCGGGTAGTTCGTGACATTATTACTGATGCAAAAGGACTCGTAAGTGGAACAGTTTATGGCGCCAATGGCAAGACTCGTACTGGCTATACCCTGTATGCCCATCAGCGTCCACAATATGCTGTATAAACTATTACAGCTCTGGCAGAGCATTCCGTAGAACTCGACAATGAGATTCTTCTTTTTCAGATTCGTTTCAAAATCATCGGTAGTCCAGTCGATTGATTGCTTGAGGTCCTCTACTTCCGATGTTGGTGTTTCTATCAGACTGATGCATATGAATACAGCAATAAATAACGAGAGTTGAAACATTTTCGTCTCTCTTGTCATATATTTCCCGGCTAATTTGGTTTAACTATAGAAATACCACAGCTCGGTAGATAAAGGACAACAAACGCAGGGCTTAGGTGTATCTAAAATACAACTTTAAAGTCTAAAACTTCATTCTAAATGGACAAAAAGTTGACTGAAATTATATTATTTTTGTTATTTACCCCCGGGGATGTTGGCATGGGTACCCATAGAAGATACTTTGGAAATTGATCAATTAAACATTCAGATTCTTCTGACGTTTAATATAACATAATTGTATGCACATTTTGTAAATAAAATGCCTAATAATCACTTAGTTTATTTGTCGAAATATCATAGTAAAATGGCCAAAAAGTTCATAAAAAGCATGACAATATTAACCGTTAAATAACTTATTTCTCTTGCTCCTGACTTTTCGACGATTGTTCCATTTGAGGCTAGCATTTCATCGACAAAATTTCTCAAAGACTCCACTTCGTGTCTGCCTTTGTAGGAGCCAAGTTGGCGCCCGTTCTGATACCACAGAAAAGTCGGACGTGCTTCGATTTGTAGTTCGTGGCAAATTTCTTTCGATTTTGTGCAGTCCAAATCCGAGATGCAAACGGCGTCCCTGTATTCCATTTCTTTGGCCAGCTTAACCAATTTGATTTTGGCCAGATCGGACACGTAGCTCAAAGGGGATTCAAAGATCAGGATAAAAAATCTTCCAGTTTGTGTCATCACATTAAAATTATTGGTATTCAGGTTTAAGACCTTGCCGGGTGTGCATTTCTCGATTACTCCTGTGACATCATCATCATCGTCAGCAACAACTTGGTGCATTTCATGCACTTCACTGCCTTCCCTGGGCTGAATTTCATCCTCTATATCCTCATCTGCAGATTTATCGTTGGGCAAAGAGTCCGTGGATTCTTCAGTTGGAAATTCTTCGATTTCATTGCCATTACAATATGATAAGTATGTTAGAAAAACCACAATGAACGCCAGCACTAAGAAAAAACGGTGAAACATTTCTCTACGCCTAATTTTTGAAGTGTAAAAATCTTTCTTTTTGAAACGTTAAGCAAAGGCTAAAAAAATTATAGAAACTGGGTGGATATTCGAAAGATAATTAAACCTTTAAAACCTTTCAAAAAATTCGGATCAAACGAAAGAAAAACACTTGGAGCGAATTGCATATTTTTCTTGTTTATATTTCATTCAAAAAAATCATCTATTGGTTCGGCTTATTGAGTTTTAGAAACTTGAGGAGATTTCTCTTATAGACTAATTTCACATGCTTGTAGTATGATTAGAGTTCGGAAAGAGTTGTTTGTAGTATAGAATTTTCACACAGTTTTCGCTTGCTGTTCAGAGCCACTGCCCGCCCTCGGTGAGCTTCCGGGGATCGATGTTCAGGCCGAGTTTCTCGAGTTTCCGCACTTTGCGCATCTGCTTGGTGAGTCGCCGCTTGAAGGTGATCTCCCTGTTGAGATTCATAATCTCAATGGTGTCAAACTGCCGTATGTTCTTGATGGTCTGCAGTATCAAATTGTCCGTCAGGTGCAGCTTGATCGTGGACATCTTCATGAAGGGCACATCGCGACGTCGCAGCTCCTCGCGATACGCAAACAGCGTGTAGTGCAACGAAGGCATCGAGGGCAGAGGACGCTCCATTTGGGGGAATAATAAATCAGCCATAATTTCGTTATGTTCAAAGCTGATGTCTGATGATGTGTTAGCGTCGAGTGTCCAGAACGCAATGGTGCCATGGCTCGTGCGTCTCTCAGTTTTATATGCAACCTCAGGCTACCTGCCGCCCTAGACAAATCTCCTCCTTCCTCTTAAGCAGAATTTTGCCTGAGCCACCAGTAATTTTCTTTCTTGGGAAAATCCCTTACAGTGGCAGCTGGCGCTATGCCGGCCTACCTGCTGTGGCAGCTGCAAATTGCAGTCTCTGCTCTGAGGCACACGATTAGTCTGGAATTTTCCACTTCCTCCCGCACCTTTCCTGCATCTTTCTGTTGGGCAAAAATCTGCTATTCAACGCAATTCACGTATCGCATAAACTCGCATTTCGATCGGGTTTGGTGCTAAAATTTTAATGAGCTCGCGACCTAGAAAAAAAGAGCATGCCAAATGCAAAATTTTATTTCACCTTATTTCCCATTCACTGGAATCCAAACTGCAGTGCGAGGACGTTTTGGCGTAATTTTACGGCCATTTGAAATTGTTTTCCTTTGCGCTCCTTTGAGCTGACCCTGCACTGCCTGCCATCGCAATTAAAATAAATTGCATTCACTCAAAGGATTGACGGCTGCTCTGACGACGAACCCTGCTGACTGGTCGGACTGGTCGGACTGGACAACCAGTGGGCTCCATTCCTGTATGCTGTGTGAGCGTCGCTCAAAGGTTTGACCCAAAAAAGAAAAACGAGAGAAAAGATTTTCATGGTATTCAACGCGTATTCATTTAATTAGCTCGAGTTGCTTAAAGCGCGACAAAAGTCCTGTAATATCACGGAAAATAAATTCAGTAATAATAATTAAACAGAATTTATTTTTAATTGCATCAATCAGAACAGCAGGCGGGATGTTTCTCAATCTGATTGAGGTGGATGGAAATTTCGTGGTTCATTTAAACTCTGAAGCTGTTAAAACGAATTCCTTCGGCTTAAAAATTCAGCTCGAAGCGGTGGAAAAAGGAGGCTTGGAATATCTCCATAAAGCCTACGACTTATTCTCTATATATTCTGCATATAAATATTATTAACTTCTGTCTACTCCTTCCACTCATCAGACACTCGATGAATCGAACCCCATCGAGGACTCAGCGTATCCTGGCCTGAGGTGCGGGAAGCCTGTTGGCTCCCATTTTAAAATGCTAAACTCCGCCGCAACCAAAAACAAATGGCTTTAAATTAGGCAGCACATTTCAATTACATTCCAGTCAGTGCAGCACTGAAAATGCTGTTGCCGAAAAATAAGCTTATTAAAATCGAGCACAATGTTTATAAATTATATTTCTGGGTTTTGCATATCATGGTCTGTGGTTTCGTTACCAAATGGGATTATTTATAGGCCCTACAAATGACCAAATAACTAATCTATTTTTACATGCCAACATATGAATGTATTTTTGTCTGGTCAGGGAATGTAATGCGGTTTGAACATGAGGTGAAATATTTCCATTCTTTTCAACAGTGTTTACGCAGCCCTTTCATTCCCAAAATTAATAATTCAGCCAGTTCCAGTGGAGCTTTTTCGAACTCGAAAAGACGTTAAGAAATTAAGAATTTAAAATGTGAAACAGTGCGTGGTGGCATATTTTGACTAGCAGATACTCTTTAAATCGATTCTAAAATTAGAATTCAATTAAAAACCATTCCATTTAAATTATATAACAAATTAAATTAATTTGAAATAAACTAATTATATACATATTGGGATATACACATATTTTCTTGCTCGTTTTTTCTTTTCTTTTGTGGCCAACATCAGGCTACATACAACATGCCCGAGTTGTTGGCGAAAAAAATGGCAAGGCATGTAAACCACAACAAGCCACAACAAACCACGCAGCCGGCGAACTATAAAAGACATTTTTGCCTTCACCTTTCGATATATTCATCGAATAACCACGGTAAAGATGTTGAGCAAGTTTTTTCCGCGTATCGAAGTCCCGCCGTTGACGGAGCAGACTCGGTCCCGCGATGCCTTTGTCTACTTGGATCAATGTCAAAAGGTTTTGGGCTGGACCGCGCCCGACGATAAAAGTGGAGAGTCCATTATATAATTTGGGCGATTTTTCTGAATTTGCTGTTCATGTTCATCCTACCGATCTCGTTGCTGATGCCATATCTTCAGATGTTCAACAGCTTCACTCCGGGAGAGTTTCTCAGCTCCCTGGAGATCACGGTCAATATGTACGGATGTGTGCTTAAGTCCCTCTTCATCATTTGGGGATACAAGGGTTTCCAGGCATCCAAAAAGGTGCTGGATCAACTGGACCTGCGCTGCACCAGCGCTGAGGAACGCTCCAGCGTGCACCGCTGTGTGGCTCTGGGCAACATGTGTTACGTTGTCTTTCACATTGTTTACTTCGGATATGTTGCCGTCAATTTTACTGGTTACATTCTGATGGGCCGGCACGCCTGGTTGATGTACCTCCCTGGGCTGGACGAGGAGAAGAACTTTTTTATTTCCAGCGTGTGCGAGGTTATGCTGATGAGTGGCGGTGTCCTCATGGATCAGTGCACGGATGTCTCTCCTCTGGCCCACATGCTGATGGCTCGCTGTCACATCCTTCTGCTCAAGGATCGGTTGACTAAACTGCGCACGGATCCCACTAAAAGAGAGGAGCAACACCATGATGAGCTGAGAAAGTGCATCCAGGACCACTGTTTGATTTTGGAGTGAGTAGTTTGCCTTTCAGCGCCAATTTGTGATTCTATAGGCTACGACCCCTTAGCTATTTCAATGCTTTGCGGCCCATCTACTCGGGCACCATCTTCGTGCAGTTCCTTCTGATTGGCATAGTTCTGGGTCTGTCCATGATCAACGTCATGTTTTTTACAACCTTCTGGACGGGCCTCGGCACCGTGTGCTTCATGGTCTGTGTATTGCTGGAAACATTTCCTGTTTGCTACCTTTGCAACGTGATCATCGATGATTGCCAGGACCTCTCTGATTGTTTGTTTCAATCGGATTGGACGGCAGCCAGTCGCCAATACAAGTCCACAATGGTCTACTTTCTGCATAATCTTCAGCAACCAATTATACTGACAGCAGGTGGAGTGTTTCCCATCTGCATGCAGACGAATCTATCGGTAAGATTTTAAATAATTTCCCTAAATGAAGCAACAAATAATGATCGATGGTCGATTCTTCGTAGATGGTAAAGTTGGCTTTTTCTGTGGTCACCATAATAAAACAATTCAATCTGGCAGATAAGTTTCAGTAAGAGAAACTATTCACTATTTAGATTCACAAAATCACAAGTAGAAGCTAATAAATAATAACACTTAATTTATATTTTTGTGTGTTGGAATATTATTTACAAGGCTTAACAGGTTGTAATTGGGGAGCGGAAAATTTAAAACCCTTTTAGACGATGCATGCTTACATCTGATGCTTAAAATCTCATTTTACTCATACAATGCGCTTTGAGCTTTCTTGCTATGTCTCACTCATTCTGCCCTCAGTCTGATCCAAGCTGCATGCACAATCCTGCAGCGTGTGAACAAAGCGTGCAGCCTCACAGACATGAAAGCTCTACGCACGAGCTTATTCTCAGAGCAGAGAGCGCTAACAGCACTGTAAACGGGTGCGCCACTGTTAGTGGGCAGCGGAAATCTTACCCTCCTTACAGCGATCGCCGCTTCGCTGCGCTGTTAACTGTTAACAGCTCGCCAGCGCTGCTGGTTTGAACATGAGTTGCAATATTGCCATTTTTCCAGCACTTTCATTCCCGAATTTAATAATTCAACAAATTATAGTGCAACTTTTTTTAAGAAGAAAATAATTTTTGAACTAGGAAAAAAAGTCAAAGTCATCTAAGAAAAACCACAACAAACCCCAAACGGCAAACTATAAAAGACATTTGTGCCTTCACCTGCGATACAGTCGAAAAATAACCAAGGACAAGATGTTGAGCAAGTTTTTTCCGCGCATCAAAGCCCTGCCATTGACGGAGAAGACTCGGTCCCGCGATGCCTTTGTCTACTTGGATCGATGTCAAAAAGTGTTCGGCTGGACAGCGCCCGACGATGCCAAATGGAGAGCTCCCTATATTATGTGGGGAATATTCCTGAATTTGCTGCTAATCTTTCTCCTACCTATCTCGATGTTGGTTTCGTATATTCAGATGTTCAAGAGCTTCACGGCGGGGGAGTTTCTCAGCTCCCTGGAGATCACGGTCAATATGTACGGATGTGTTCTGAAGTGCCTCTTCACCATTTGGGGATACAAGGGCTTTCAGGCATCCAATAAGGTGCTGGATCAACTGGATCTGCGCTGCACCAGCGCTGAGGAACGCTCCAGCGTGCACCGCTGCGTGGCTCTGGGCAACATGTGTTACGTGTTCTATCACATTGTTTACTCGGGATTTGTTGTCGTCAATTGGACAGGATATCTTCTGATGGGCCGGCACGCCTGGTTGATGTACCTCCCGGGGCTGGATGCGGAGCGGAACTTTTTGTATCCAGCGTTTGCGAGATGCTGCTGATGGGTTCCTGTGTGACCATGGATCAGTGCACGGATGTCTCTCCTCTGGCCCACATGCTGATGGCTCGCTGTCACATCCTTCTGCTCAAGGATCGGTTGACTAAACTGCGCACGGATCCCACTAAAAATGAGGAGGAGCACCATGATGAGCTGAGAAAATGTGTCCAGGACCATTGTTTGATATTGGAGTGAGTAGTTTTCTCATCTGGAACATTTTTTGTTGTAGACTTACCCCTCAACGCCTTAGCTATGTCAGTGCTCTGCGGCCCGTCTTCTCGGGCACCATCTTCGTGCAGTTTCTCCTGATTGGCATTGTTCTGGGTCTGTCCATGATCAATGTCATGTTCTTTTCAACCCTTTGGACCGGCCTCGGCACCGTGTGCTTCATGTTCTGTGTGTTGATTGAAACCTCTCCGCTCTGCTACCTTTGCAACATGATCATCGATGATTGTCAGGACCTCTCCGATAGTTTGTTTCAATCGGATTGGACGGCAGCCAGTCGCCAATACAAGTCCACATTGGTCTACTTTCTGCATAATCTTCAGCAACCAATTATACTGACAGCAGGTGGAGTGTTTCCCATCTGCATGCAGACGAATCTATCGGTAAGAATGAATATTCTGTGAATGAAGCATTATGTAAAATATGATTTCCGATTCTTCGTAGATGGTAAAGCTTGCTTTTTCGGTTGTCACTATAATAAAACAATTCAATCTGGCGGATAAGTTTCAGTAAGAGAAACTGCTGATAGGAGGATACCTAGAACATGAATCTGTGTCCTTTCGGAATCACAAAAACGTTTATTTCAGAAAATATGGATATCTGATCTCACTTGTAGAACATTCACCAGTAGAAGATAATAAATTAGGCACAAAATGGTTTTAAATTCAGATTTATCCACGCTTAATTTAATCTGTTTAATACACAATGAGGTACGGTATGATGCTCCCATTTTAAAATTCAATCCTCACCTTGCCAGTTATTTGTTTGCTTCCTTATCATGTAAATTCTCCTAAAACAAATGTCGTTATTCAATTAGACAGCTAAATTCAATTATATTCGGGTCCGTATTGCACTTCCATTGCCAAAAATAAAGCTAATTATATTTGGGCAAACCATTTGTACACGTAATTTATATTTTTGTGTGTTTGGATATCATGCTGTGTGGTTTCGATGCCATTTGCCATCATTTGTATGGCCAAAAACTACCACAAAAATAATGAATTTTCACATTTATACACGTAATAAAGTGCTGGTTAAGCCAATTCAATCCATTTTATATTTTAGGCCTTGAAGAAGAATTTAGTCCCGAAACTATTAGGTCCCGTCTTTCGTAATCATAATCGCTGCTGTTCTTTACATTTTACCCCTGTGATCACGAAACGAATTGAAACCAATTTTTAAATTTAAAATATTTCGATTAATTAAGAGACCGTGGAAAAGATCCTAGGCCACATTTGTATGGCTCGCTGTCTGTTTCGCCTGCATTTAATTTGCATATGGTTGCTGGTGCCGTGCCGTGTCCTTTTGTGTCCCGCGTCTGTCTGTGTCCTCAATGCCAAAGAGTCAATATTATTATGGTCTACGCAACCCGTTGGCCTGTTTCTGTGGTGTGGTGTGGTGTGGTGTGGTGGGGAGGGGGGTAGGCAGCCGCAAAGCGTTGGCAAAAATGCTTTCAATTAATTAAACACCCGAAAAGCAACACCATGATGAAAATGCAATGTGCTGAGAGAGCGAATAAGAGAGACATGTATACCCGTACAGAGTGCGAAACACAAGCGACTCAATCAAAGAAGAAATTAAAGTCAGACGAAAGATCGACACGTTAGATACCCTAACAGATGCATATCTTGATATTAGATAATACTGATGCCAACTACAGCATGTGTTTCGACAGATATTTGTAGACTTCTAGAACCTGCAGAAATGAGAATGTTGCGGCTATACCTTAAAGATTTGCAACTGATTTTATCTTCTTCAGGGTATAACAATGCCACCATAGGACCCCACAAGGATGAAGGCCTCCTCTCACTCTCTCTTTTTTGTGTCTGCTTCTGTGTGTGCGTAAGTGTGCGTGTCTGTGGCAAGTGCGGCATGCAGCTCATTAATAATACAGATAATGTGTGTTGGAGGCAATCATTTTTCGGTTGCATGCCAGCGCGGTTGCGCTGATTAACACAGCCACCGGTCAGCAGAATGTCAGCGAATATTGCCTGTGCGGGTGGTGGCCTGTATTCCGATGCCATCGGTTAAGAGTAACGGGAATGTGAGACAACGAACAGTTACAATGCGAATTAATGGCGTTTTGGTAATGTTTTCACTCGGTTAATTGCATGTTTCGTGGCATACTTATCGGAGAATTGGAATTGGGTAGCCTTTTAATGGCTTCTCAGCAATAAATCCTGCACTACTGTAAATAATAATCGCAATACATTTTAAATGCACATTCCTGGAAGCCTCTTTTAAGAGAGAGATTGAAAGTGCATAAAATACTTTCAGACTGAGGTACTGAGTCCATTAGTGTCTTAAATGGAGTAAAGACTATGGTTATGGGTTTGCACAGATTAAATATTTATTGAGTTTAAGATTAGTTCGTAAACAACTTTGATACATTTGCGCAACATTTATTTGCCAAGCTATTAGGCTTTTTTAATTGCTGGTAGGTAAAAGCTGCCAGGTAGATTTAGTGACGATCAGCGCGGGCATAACTACAAAGCCAACGGGACTTGCACTGTGCAGAACTTCTGAGAAGAGAGCAAGAGAGTAGTGGTTGTTGAAGAACGTGAGAGCAGCTTGGGGCTGGAGCGCGGCAGCACAGCTTCGACACTGCAACTGCAGTTACGAAACGAAGAAGGTGGAGGGGATAGAGAGACGAAAGAACGACCGCTGCCGTGCGTAAGCGCAAGCAGGTAGCGATGTTTGTGTACAGTGGGCAACGCAAATATATGTACACATATAATTTGAACTACTTAAGGATGATACACTAACTAAATATTATCTTAAGATTTGTTCTAGTATTGAACTTCAATGCGTGCAGAAGCGGTTCGTTCCGTCGGCACGTTCTAAATTTGTGATTTGCACAAACAAATTAGCTTACATTTTCGGTGTATTTGTGAATCAACCAACCTTACCTTTTAAAAGTTTTTTTATTTCAAATAAATTTTAAATATGGAATTTACTTTTTGCAGCTATTTACCCACAATTAACAAATCATGCATCTCGTCACCACCAATTTCCCAACTTTTCTACATTCCCCCATCAGCATAGATTGGTATGTCCACCATAAAACGGGAAACTTAAAGTTTGGTCAATAAATCTACTGTTCTCTCGCACTCGCCCTCGCCCTCGCGAAGCTGCGATGCCTACAGCGGCAGTCCCTTTCGCGCTGTCCACTTAATAAAGTGCAAACAGGCAAGTGATTATTTCACAGCTATTGTTGGACGCCCCCTCTTGTGCTCCCGCAGACAGCGTTCACTACAGGGAAGCGGATGCGGGCAGGACGTGGCAGGGCCAGCTGGGGAGTGAGCTGGTACAACAAAAGGATTTGCGTAATAACCAAAGAAACGAACCAGAAACAGAATCACCCGAAACAGATATAAAAAATACAATAACGAAAAGAAAGCGCGAAAAATTGTGCAGCGTGAAAAAAACTGTAAGAGTACGGGCATACAATGGCAAACAAAGGATAGAGAGGGAGGGAGAGATTGGGAGATGGTTGGTGGGTCGGTCATCTGCTGCCCAGAGTGCTGCTGTAGAAATTTACGAGTTGCTTTATGGTGCCACCAACACACGTACGGACCGATATGGAAATGGTCACGCACTGAAACTCATACGCTCACTCATTTGCCTCGAGCTGGCAGGTTCTCTCTGCCACACACACACGCACACCATGGAGGAAGAGAGCGTAGGGTAGACTGGACAGAGAGATCCCTTTACTTTCGTTCTCATTCTCATTTTCGAACACGAACACTGGAAGAAAGCTTTTGTTTTATGGCATAAACAATTCATATAAAAATAGTCTGAAAAATGTATACTTTAATTTTACCTGAAGAAATACCACCTAATTAGTCATTGATATTTTAATACATTTTAGTTTTCTTTTCTCCTAGTGTATGAATTTTTATACTTGCGAGAAATCCACTCTTGAGTACACAAACCCACTTCCACACTCAGAGAATGGCTGCAAACATTTAAGGGGATTTCGAACGCACTGTTATTGAAAAGTAAATGATTGCTAACAGAAAATGCACATTGATTAAAACAAACTCGTTTGGAGTGAACTGCAGCAATGAAAGCTTATTTAAATACGCTCAACAAATAATCACATAATTTATTTATGTTAAATGGAGTCAAAGGAGTGCAAAATGTGACATGAATTATGTGTTATTATATCTTTCCAAAAATAAACCAAATAACCAACTAAATATAGAACTTCCTGCAGCATTCAAATACAAAGCTGCTAGATAACCATGACGGGATCTATGGTCACAAAAAAGGGGCTCTCAAATTAGCGTTCATCATCAATCATCTGTTTGGGGCTGATGCAGCACGAGAGTAGCAGCGTCAGTCGAGGCCAATGGGGTAGAATGCTGACGCTAATTGCAATTTGTGGTTACATGCAACAGCAGCAGAAGAGGCAGGCAGCAGCCAGCTCAATGCACCATGCCATTCACGTTACAGTCGCCGGCAAACATCGTTTGGATTTTGGCAGCCCTGCCACCTCCCATGCCCTGAGTACCTCTACCTTCCGCCAAAGCATGATGATGGATTTGGGTTGGAAAGTGCCGCGAAGTCGAAAAACCGCACCACACGAGGAGTCGTCATCTACTCCATGCCAAGCAATTCAATTGAGAGAAGTTCGGGACTGAGGCCGGGTAACCAGGTAAACTCAATCAAGGACACAGGTGGCCGACTCACTGCTTCCACATATCCTCGCATGCAAATCAAGTGTGCAGTGTTTGCCCAAAGGGGCTAAAAGGGTTTCGTGTTCAATGTTTTCACTGCGTATGCATACTCGTAAATCGACGACCATCTTTGATCTTTCATCCTTAAATATTGAGTATTGAAAATATTGCAAAAATGTACTTTCATCTTGGCAATAAACGATGCCATAAGTGAAGGAAGCTGTCTGGCATACGAAATGCAAATGAAGCTAAAAAGGTAGCAAAGAAGGGGATTCGATTAAAGTTTAGAGTTAAGCATCCGCTGTGGTAGCTTAATGTAATGTAAAATAAACGCTTGGATTAATTTTCCATAACATTACCGTTTCACTTGCTGCCCACTGTGCATCGTGTGGGCCTCGAAAATGCTGCCAACTAGTGTCAAGGCAACCCAAATGATGTTGATCATTAACCTTTCAAGCATACTTACTAGAGTTCCCCTCTGTTTTACAGTTAACTTCATTTGAATACATACTCTCACTCACAATACTTCACTCGTAGCTGTACAAAAAATTTTACATCAAAAAATTCAACTCTTATTTGTAGTAATATCTCGAAAAACGTTTCTAAATTTGTGTATCAGCCGAAATGTCTTGTTCAGATGAGGAGCATAACGCCGACGACGCCTTCAATGGGGACCCCAGCGCCAGCCACAGCCATGAGTGCAAGGAAAAGTTTAATTTTCACGGCCGCCATCTGACGACCATGTCGCAGGATAGTCCCATCCGGTTAACAAAAAACCAACTGCCAACATGGAGCATGCATACGGATTCGCGTTCCTTTATATTTCTGCAATTGCAGACACTTTCTGGACGTGAGGATTTAAGTACACTTCTGCTGGTTGTATGTCCCACAGGAAAGGCCGTTCGCCGCAGGATCCACATATTTTGCACCGGCAGCCAAAAGCACTTGGGCTCAGCGCAAGTGACCGCCGAAGAGGTTGATTTGCTTAAACGCCATCACCGTGAGGGCAACTATTCGCTTGGTCTACTGCTCACTCTCCATCACATTGCAGGACATGGCTGGGAATGGCGTGATCAAGAGGGAGATTTTCGATTTCGTTCGGAATCAATCGCAGGTGTCGCGGCATTCAGAGTACCAGGGAATACCGCTGTGCATTTCATATAAGTCCGGCACTTCTGATATTCAGCTGCCCATTAGAACAACTTCACCAAAAGACCAACGTGATGATCAAGAACAAGAAGTAGAACAATCGAACGAGGAACAGAAAGTATCGAAGGATCTATCCTCTACCCAGACGTTTGCACAAAGATGGCTGTTCTTGGAGTCTCAGAATAAAGCGGAAATTCAGTCGAAGCGGATGGTAATGGAGAGAAAGAAGTCAGCGACCGAAGTAACTAGCCAAAGATTATCTGAGGGAAGTAAAAGCCGTAAGCCCAGTCTACCAACGATTGTTGGAACTGAAGATGCTCAGAGTCCTCTTGAGCCCGAAACAGAGAATAACCAAAAAGAAGAAGAGGATCGGCTGGCCAGCTCACTGACACAGCTCAAAACTACTGAAACCCAAAAGAGTACAGCAGAAGACTGGAGCTTAAAACAGAAGCGGAGACATCACAGTTTGCCCGCGTCAAACCAATCGGCAACTCGTCTTCCATCCATACGGAACTTTGCTCTACGCCATAGCAAAACAGAAGAGCTCCGACAGAAAAGAGAAGAGTGCAAAGCTGTTGAAGCCCAGAGGAATCCAAACGAAGACGGGGGCTCCAAAGAGGAGCAAGAAGAGCAAAAGGACAAGCAACGGAAACTGAACCAACCCTCGCTGCACTTCTCTCAAACTCGTAGCTTTCTGCTGCGCAGGCAGGTAACTGAAGCAGCAATTAAAAAGAAGAGACGAGGCCTTGCGGAAAGAACAGGAGCGGATACTTCCCAGATTGCTCGAGTCTCAGCGTCGGCTTCCATCCATACGGAAATCTGCGCTGCGGCCAAGCAAAACAGAACTCAAAAAGAAACGAAGAGAAGACAGGCGCAAACAACAACAGGCTCTCCAGCGCCAGCGCAGAGCTGCTGAAGCCCGTTGGAATTGTGACGAAGAAGAGCGCGCAAAGCAGGAGCAAGAAGAGCGCAAGGTTGAGCAACACAAACCGTTAAAGCAAACGTTGCACTTCTCTCCCACTCGTAGTTTTCTGTTGCGCAGGCAGGTAGCCGAGGAAGCTGCACAAAAGCAAGGCGACGGCGACGGGTGCTTCAAAGAGGAGAGCAGACATAAAAGCTTACCCGCGTCTCCGCGTCGACTTTCATCTGTGCGAAACTGTGCTCTCCGAAAAATCAAAAGCTCCGGCAAAGCAGATCTCGAAATTAAAAGAGAAGAGGACAAGCGCAAACAAGCTGCTGAAGCTCGTTGGAATCGAGACGAGCACAAACTGATCCAAAGCGCGTTGGACTGCTCTCCGACTCGAAGTTCTATCCTGCGCAAGCAAACAGCGGTAGAGGCTGCACCACATAAAAAAGACGAAGAACAGGAGCGGCTGGAACAAACATTCCACGAGTTGCCCAATCCACAAGAAGATGAACTACCGGAGACCCGCGCAACGGGCAGAAAAAACATGTTCGATTTTCGTTTAACCAAGTAGATGAAGTTGCTCTCAAACACGAAAAACATCACGCGATGAGCAGATCACCAAGCCGATTGTCGGGGACTTTTGTGCTACCGACAACCGTTATGAAATATAATACACCAAAAAGGGGAGCTGAAGATAAACGCAGGGCAAGGGAACTGCAAGCGGAGAGCGCTCAACGAAAAACAAAATTTCAGAGATCGATACTCCGAGATGTCTCCCAGCAGACCCGAGAGCACTTGAGCAACACTCCGAATGGGCCACCGATGCATGTTGAACCCAAAGCGCGTGAAACGGATCCTGCAGAAACGGATGAGAATGGACTTGGGACATTGCTGCCGCCGGTAAAGCTGAAAGAGTCCGAGGGTCATGTAGCGCTGCCGTCGATGATCCCGGGCATCGAAAGCAAAGTTTCAATTATCCGTGCATCATCGGAGACCTTTTGTCGCATTGCCCAACCTGTCAAGATTCCTGCTGAATTCTCTCGGAAAGCCTGCCTGTACCTGAGGGGAAAGTTGCAAAATCTAAGTGCAAGGCGAGCGTTTACGAAATTCGGCAATCTGGTTTCTGCCATCAACAACAATCCCACTCCCCGTACGGAGCATCTCGTGGCCTTCTTTCAGTTTGCCGAAATCATCGAGTTTCAGATGTACGCCAGGAAGGAGCGCCGCTTTTCACAGTCTTCGTATACCCAGGAAGCTGAACCCATACGCCACCGCGTGGATTGCTATGTCTTTAAGGATCGCCGTGACTACATAGCCTCCATCTCGCTGTACTCCGTGTTACTTTTGCAGATTAGAAAACTCTTTCCGACAGTGGCGCGGAACCTGCATTTCATCGACGATGTCTACGAGCTGACACACGTACCCCGACACGTGGCTAAATGCCTAGAGGTGGGTCTGAAATCCGTTAACGCTCCATCTATTATATATCCTGTACTTGGTGAAATTCTCTATTCGATGAGGCAGCCCAAGGCCTCGCTGATTGAACTTAATTCAGATCCGTTGGAGAACTGAGGAACTTGGATCTGAAACCTTTAAATATATCTAACTTTTGTGATCTTTTTCGGAGTTGAATGTTATGTTTTTCTGGTATTTGTGTATTTTTCAAGGTAAAACAAAACTTCACGAGGCGTCCTTAAGTCATGGAAAATATTTTTATTTATAAGCTCCACAATTTCCATGGCCTATTCTTCTGACTTGCAGTTTTAAACTACCTTTTGTTTGGTCAAAAGTTGACTTCCCAATAATTAAACTGAATTATAGACAGGCAACAGCTTTGCTTTTCCCATAGTACCTGAAACAATGACAGCAAAGACGAGTAACAAAGTTTTTCTCTGCTGCATATCAATGATAATAAAAATACATGGTGGATAAAAATCATTCAATACATAAATCGAGAACTAAGTAAAGACTCAGCCACACACACACACAGCCGCTGACAATGCTCAGTCATGGCAGCTGCCACAGGAAGTCCTGTATGGGATTGTGTGTGCTCTCTGCTGGCTGACTTCCTTTTATCCACCTCTGTCTTTGCTGGGCCAAGTATTTGTGGCATGCGGGGCATGCGGCACACGCTGAGTATGAGCTATTTTCTTAAGCCAGCGCCAGTTGCCTCCTTTAACCTTTTGGCTGCTCCGACTCGACTTCCTTTTGTGTGTGTGCTGCCCGTGCCCAGCGTCCTGTGTGGCATGCGGAACATGCAAGGTTCTCCCTCCGACCAACACTCGCATTGAAAGCATCTGAGAGTTATTTTTATGGAGCTACTTTATGCGTCCATCTGGGCGGAGTGTGTGCTGTGCCACAACGTGCCACAAAAATGTGCCATCACCGCGTCTGCTTGAGTTTATTTATAAGCAAAGAGACTAAACCTATTTAGAGACTAAAATTGTTTCGCCTTTCACTTGCATATTATTGAATAATGTTTGGAGAGTACTTTAAATACATTTCATTGACAGACTTGCCAAGGATGGATGGAGTTTGATTAATTCAAATAGAAACAAAAGAAACATCAGCGAATGCCACTTCAATTTTTCTTTCAAAATAAATTCGCTTTTATTTTGTTGCTCATTTATTTGAGTGCCATAATTTATGGCTTGTTAGTAATCAAATTGCTTCTGCGAGATAGAGAGCGAGCTGCAATCTAGACAGATTTCCCAGTCCCACATTCATTTTAGTTTTTTAATTAAAGCCAAGGGCGAGGTTGCACTTCCATGGGGGGGATCGTTGGAGTAGAATTTGAGGGAGTTGTCCCGAAACATTTGCCCGACGCATCGGACATAAATCAAGTAAGCGAGAACGAGTCCGACATGGACATGGCAGGGGACAACAAATCCAACAGAACTGCAGCAGCCTTGATAGTGCCTCCTCCTACTCCCACAGCTCCTGGCCAGAGCTCCAGTGAAATTGTGTGAATTGCAGTTGGAGGTGGAGCCCGTTCCCAAGCTGGGGGCAAAGGCAAAGTTTTTGGCGTTGAACTAACGAGCATCAGTGTAAACTGTCGTCGCTGCTGTCGTCATCAATGGCTGGAACTGGAGATGGTGCAGGCAGGCCCTTCGTGTTCCTGTCGCGTCGGTTTTTCAATAAACTCAGCGCAGAAAAAATGGTTAGAATCCTTTCTAATAACACAATCCATGTACTCCGTTTGCATTTCTTTAATTCCACAAATTTAATTGCAGCTTGAGGTTAAACGAAAACTGCTTTTAGGGCCATTAATTTTCGTGCACAAAATATCAGCAACTCCTTTTGTTTTATGAATAAAAGCCACTCACTGCCCATTTGCTACACTTTATAGTCATAAACATCCAACTGGCATAAACTTGTTCCTTTTAGCCAAAGGATTCCCATGGGCACAATGGTTCCTGCTGCAATATACGAGGAGGACATCTGTAAAGTTCTTGCCCCAAAAATCTCTGAAACTTTTTGTTTCTAAGCAGAGCCAGTGAGGGACATCCTTGCTATCTCTCTGCATCTCTCTCTCTCTCTCTGTCTTTGTGTGAGTCACAAAACATTCACTGGGGACGGGGAGCAGCCGAAAAGTATGCAACGCAACTGCAACGAGGAATCGCAGCTGCAGGCGAAATTGCTGCCTGGATCCTGGTTGCCTGGTTGCCTAGTCCTGCCTGCAGTCCTGGGGCATGTTGTGTGCAAACTTTTGCAACATTTATCTTCGTTATTATGACGCTCGAATGGGCTATCAGCACGAAAGTGGAGCGACTGTTAAATATTTGGCGACAACGAAGTGGAACAGAAAAGGGGAAAAAGAATAAGAAGACTCCTTGCTAAGCAGACTCCAGTCATATCCAATTCAAATCCCATTCCCCCTACGCTGCCTCCCATCCGCTGTCTGTACTTCCGCTCCCAATGAAAAGTGTCAAAAAATTGTACAACTTGTCAGGCAGCCAGTGCAGGCGGGATAACAAGTGATTACTGGGATGCGTGCAAGAGCAAAACTGTTACAGTGATTATTAAATACATTCGAGAACACTTCCTTCAGGGAATGTCATTTCCTTCAGTCACAGGCAATTCCCCATCACTGGTGCATCTCTGACTGAGCGCAGGCCAAGCTTCACCAGAGCCAAAGTTGGATATTTCGCAGAAGACAAAGACCAACAGCAGCAGCTCCCAATGGCAGTGGCACGCAGCGTGTGGCAGTTGTAAACGGGAAGGAAATGGCAGGACTTTTTCCTGCACTTAATTAGTTTGGGCATAAGTGGAGCAGAAAAAGTTGTCCGCCCCTAGAAGCTGGGATAGTTTGGGTTTGTCTCTCTTGGGTTTGTCAACTGACGTCCTGCTCCGCTCTCTCTGTGTATCTCTGTGTTCGCCTGCTAAGGAAATTGCCTCATAAATGTTCATTACACAGTGCCATGGCGCTGCCAAATGTTTGCACTGCATTTGTGTGGATGTTTTCGTAGCTGAAATTTGGATGGATTTATATGGTTTCATGGGTGTAATTTCCAGCATTTCGCTGAGCATCTCCATGTCCCATTCGAAGCGGAAATATTGTACCATCATTTTGGTTTAATTTTGAGAAATGAAGAAAGATTTCCACTCGCTGCCGTATCACCTAACACGAATCAGCACACATTAATCATACGCCCCGCTGGTCAACAACGTTTTTCCCCGTACAAATTGCTTGCCTGCCGAAATTTCCTCTGCGGTGTGGCAGACAAAAGGACACACACAAACATCGCATACACGCGGCAATTCAAAAATATATTAAGTGCCGCCGTTGGGCCGAGTACTTAGTGGAAACAACAGAGAGATGGAAACGGTGATGGGAGACAGGAAAATGCCAGTCAAACAATGTGCAAACAATGGAGTAAGAAAAGCTGAAGCCACGACTGCAAATGAACCCACAAAATATTGCTAACAAATTGGGGAGGCGCTCCAGAGTTGAAAATGAGGCAGGCACAACGCCTTGTCGCTTTATCGAGGCCAAAAATGGAGGCCAAACAGAGATGAGTGCGTGAGTGGCAGCTGCTGCGGTACACAGTCTATAAATTAGCTATAAATTACCAATTAAATGGCTCAATTGTTGTTCGAGTGCTGCCATAAATCTTAGTCAAACTATTTTTATATCCTAGACCAGCTGTCGATTTCCCTCGATCACGCGCTCATCTCCAATGGACTGCAGTCAAGTGGAGGACCAGGCCAGACCCCAGCCAGGCTGTGAAGCTATTTTGAAGCTACGTTTGTCGGAACTGTCACATTAAAATGGATGATTTATTTGCGCTCCTAATTTATTGCGGCACAGTCACCGGCCGCCGCTTCAGCACGCTACCAGGGACAGGATATTGAGTACGCGTAATGCATTCTCGAGCGAGTGGGAACAGGAACAGGCCCCATGGCCAATGAACTCCGGGAGCTGTTCGTATAATGAATTTTACACGACGCCCAGCGCTGCCACTTGCCACTTTGCCACTTAATAATCACATTAGCGAGCTAAGCAGAACGCTGACAGATGCGGCAGGGGGGAGGCAACCACTTCCGGCGTGGTGCAAATCTCCCTTCCGTTTTGTTCCCGCTACGGTTTCATGCCCGTGCCCCTTATCAACCTGTTAATGTTTTATTGCTACAAATGATGGCAGTCCTTTCCTTTTGTTGGACTTCTTTGTTTGGGATTATAAAGTAAGGATTCATGGAGCAGCGAAAGGGCAGGGCACGTCCCAAGTACAGCTGTGAAATTACCCACAAAAATGGTACAGATAATTGAGTAAATAAAGCAGACAATTGCCTCAAAATTAAATGAAACTCAGTGATGGATAAGGGTTAAATATGATTAGGTTCATTTCATTCCAGCAATTCCACAGTCCTTTGCCAACTCAAACTTAATCATAAGTCCACTCTGTGATTGCAGACAAATATCAGCAGAGGAGCAGCTATAAATTCTTTTGCTTGGCACTCTCCAAAGCATTCCTTTTCCTCTAACAATCAATATCAAACATCTCTGCCAGGTACTACTTCTAATTTGCACTTTACAACACTGACAGCCCCAGCGCCAAAGAGCAAACAGACAAAAGTAATCGACAAAACTGTTAAAGGTGAGTGGGAAGAGAGAGAGCGAGAGAGCTGGGGATAGCATCTTCATCAGTTGACACCTTCATGTCCTTTGAACATTTTCCAATCGGGAGACTCTGTCGCTGCTCCTTGGTTTAAGTCCATTAGAAATATTGCGCTCGTCCAATGTTCAATTTCTTTATTAGAAAAAATCATTGGTTTTCGCTCTTCTCTTTCACTGTTGTTGCATTCTGTGTGTGAGGCCAACTGGAATGGCAGCCAGGACAAGGAACAGGTCTAGGTTCAGGTGCAGGAGCAGGAGCAGGACCAGGGCCAGGTTCAGGTCCAGGACCTACAGCAGGTGAAGGCTGTGATTGAAAAACACAGATAGACTTTGTAAATAGATGAAATGTTGGCACAGATATGCCCTTAGACCAGCTCCACTACAACTTACTCGATGTGTGTGTGTGTGTGTGTGGGAGAAAAACAGATAGAGAGAGATAGCGAAATGGAGTGGCTGCTGCCACGTCGCCTATTCAATTGGGCCCCCAATTGCACTTTGCGAATTTGATCGAGTGAATGGCGTCACAAAGCAGCAAATCGAAATTGAAGTTTTCTATTTCTGTAGAGCTAATTCACTTTATGAAATGGGGTATGATGATTAAATAAGGCAGTTTGTCCATGGAGAAAACATACAGCAAAGTTCCTTACTATGGAAATAACCACCCTCGAGAGCAACAACTGCATATTCGATGCTCTTATCTTATATTTAGATCAGTTGTCGGCGCGCAGGTACTCACACTTGTTGTTGCTTTTGTATGCACAGACAACAGAAACGAAGCCGCCAAACGTTTCTTGCTTCTCTGCCGCTGCGGCAGCGGCGCAGCACGTGAACAACAGATCTTCATTTAGCTCGCAAGAGGGGGAGAGTAAACGAGAGAGAGCAAGCTTTGCTCGCTGCCCAGAAACGTTTCTTGCTTCGCTGCCGCTGCGGCAGCGGCGCAGCTCGTGAACAACAGATCTTCACCTTGCATTTAGTTCGCAAGAGGGGGAGAGTAAACGAGAGAGAGCAAGCTTTGCTCGCTGCTCAGAAACGTTTATTGCTTCTCTGCCGCTGCAATTGTGAATGGGACACATACGAAGTTGCTTCTCTGCCGCTGCGACTGTTCTCTGTGCATAGACCGAAGGCACGTGAAGCTTTTGCGCTGTGCGTCTGTGCCGACTGCGCTGCCCAGATCTTTACCTATGCAAAGGAAAGAGTAATCTTACAGTTAATAAATGTTCATTCTATTGCCAAAGGCAAACAGTGGCAAACACTGCACACAACTGCAGCTGGAACACAAAGCAAGAGGCAGAGTATGGGCTCACAAATAACAGTACCGCTATAGTTCCTACCCAGAACCCATGAGAGAAGCTTCATTGACCAAATGTCAGAGACCAACTACCGCAACAACGCAGTCCAGAGGCCCTAATCAACTTCAATTGCCGCTGTGGCCTCGTCTGTGGCTGCCACATGATATTTTGTAATTAGACAAAAAACATTTTTCGCATTTTCAGTGCCAAAATTGGGCATGGCATTCAATGAAGGGTGAGGGTGAGGGTGAGGATGAGGTGAGCGAAACGACCAGAGCAAACAATACGTGAATATGGTAAAACTCATTAGTGCCAACTGCAGCAGTGGCAGCACAATGGCTGCCCCACAGCCTCTGTTGCAACCTCACTTGACTAGACCTAAATTTTAGAGCGAGGGCGCAACTGTAGGCACAGAATTTTCCTCTGCTTTCCGGCCCAAACAAATTATTGTTGATTATTCCCCTGGGGATTAAAGTTTTGTTTCGATTGTTTTATGCCTGTGCATAAATTTGATCGCTCGTTGAACGCCCATAAGAACTCCTCAAATTTAGGAGAAATTATAGTTAGATTCTTGTAGAAATTATTGCTTGGGAAATGCTCTTTGCCGTTAAAAAGATTTCATTATGCTCCGACTTCAAGCTGATGTTTTCTGTCCATCTTCAACTACTTTCAGCTGTTACAAAACTGTCAAAACAATACGTAATTCCTATTTAATTTATCCAATACCCAAGCTTATCCATTCACCTTGGACATTTTGTGACAAATCCCCTTCAAGCCCCTCACGCAAAGCCTAAAAAAAGTTGTACGAAAATCTCATTTGCCCGCATCTGGTGGAACATTTGGAAAATAATGCCGTGAGTTTCACACATTTAATTAGTTTAATTAGTTCACACACACACACACACATGCAGAGTTTTGTGAACTTGCCACGCCCAGCCAGACACCCTCGTAGCCTGCCTCTTAATCATTAATCAGCCTTCACTTTCTTTGACTGCTACAAACATTGTGCCCCGTGTGTCCCCCCGTCCCCCTTCTTGAGATGCTCGCTTAATTTTTAACTTTTAACACAGAGATGCCAACTTGAATGGCACTTTGCCACGCCCCCCAGCCACCGCCTCCTTGGGGAAGAGCTGCGAGTCGAGTCCCTAGCGCCAAACCCCGGGCTAATTTGCTTTGAGAGGAAAAGTTGAAGGGAAAACAGAGGCCACTGACGTCATTACCATCACGAGAGGCTAAATATAGAAGGAGTAGAAAATGGAATAAAGCCAAGACAAGAGGAGGGAGAAAAGTATAGAAAAGCGAGGCAAAAGCAGAGCGGGCGGGGGGGGGAGACCTATCGCAAAGAAAAAGAAAACTTTCCCAACTGGCATTTTGTCACATCCAGACATTGGGAACATTTTCATATAATTGAATTTTTGTCGGCTCTTTCTCGAAATTGGGTTAATTTTTAAATTTTCAGCAGCAGCAGCCAGTGTCGCCTCGAATCACGGAAGAGGCAGCAAATCGAATCCTGCCACTTGGCCTCGTCGGTTCGTCGTCTGCGAATCAGGGCTAAAAGTGCACGGGGGCCAAGGCAGAAGCCAAAAGCGAAATCATTAAAATTAGATTACAGCAGCCCTCTCACATTTCCGGCGGAAATTGCACTTTGCGTGCGGCAACCGGATCCGAGAGCAGCTCAGCAGAAACCCAGAAGCCCAGAACCCCAGACCAAGTGACATTCTGTACGTGGGACATTCACGCCAAATGACAGATTAGTTAATAGAATCTTTTTACCGCCCGCAAATGACTTTGACAGAGGGAATGGAATAAGAGTAATGAATGCCAGGACTAGAGGTGCACATAGGCAGAGGTGGAGATGGATCCGGAGCTGAAGCTAGAGCTGAAAGTGCAATCCAAAAGCCAGTCTAAATTTGTCGTGCTAATAAAATATGCAAATTTCCTGCAACACTCCAAAAGCTCAAGTGTTGCCATCGCTCTGGCCCTGCCAGTGGCCCGTTTTCATTATATTTATTGCTCATATTTCTAGTTGCACTTTTGTTTCGCTCAGTGCAGCGTTGAGTCCTTATTTTATTTTGGCTGCTGCCGGCGACAGTGTGGAAAGCAGCGCACAGCAAAAACATGGAGAGATTAGAGATGGCAACGTGATTTGAACAAAATTAACAAAGGAAGTTCTGCGCATCAAATGGCAACAAAAATATGCCCATTTAAAGTCCCTTCAACCATTTTTATTTCCACTTTAAACTGCTCTTTTAAACAGAGTCTCTCAACTCCTAAAGATCCCCCTGAAAGCACCTGCTTAACCCACAAATATTTACAATTCAAATGCCGTGCTCAGACCTGCCTCAGACTGGCTATCATCTCTAAGCTCAAACACCAAAAAAAAGTACGCTCAAGCTGACTTGTTGCACTTTTTTTGGTGCACTTGCCGCACATTTTTTTGCAGCTGTTTTTTCTTGGTTGGGTTTTGGGGGAAACACACATAAACATGTTATAAAATATGCACATTATAAAATGCGAGTGGAGCTAGACAAAAGCCGAAAGGAATTTGCACACTCACGTACACAGAGCACACACAAAGAGCGAGAGAGCAAGAGAGAGCTCACAATTTATACACGTTTCTCCTTGGGATGTTGTGCTGCTGCTGCTGCTGCTGCGGCTGCTCTTTTTTTTGCTGTCGCTGCTTTCTGGGTTTCATAATTTCCTTCCTGCTTATGTTTTGTGCTGACAACTTTGCGGCAGAAATATATTTTGGCATTTATTTATTTGTGTCTTGCACTTTTGACAGTTTTTGTTTTTTGCTTGCACTTCTCTCTCACATAAATATTTCTCAGGCACGACTCATGCTGAAGGGGTACGCTGCGTATGCGTAATAAAACGCCAGTTTTGAGACACAAAATAAATATCGACAGGGAAAAATGAACTCTCGGAACGTGTCCACTTGCAGGGAAAATTGGTATTGAATGGCTTTAAATTGTATTTCCCAGAAATATTCCACCAATCGAATATCAATAAATTGTGAAAAGTGTACTTTCCCTCTTGATAACTGTGCTGCAGGTCCTTAAGCTCTTCTCACATATTAAAAATTGAATAACTCACATAAAATGCACACAAAGAAAATCTGAGCAAATTCAGATAGCAGGAAGGGAGATGGCCCGAGAATAGGTTTGGGGAAAAAGAGAATGGAAATCGAATTAAAGTGAAACACCAAAAATACAATATTATTTTTGCTGCCACTCGTGTTTTCTTTTGCTGGCTGTGAGAATCGGAATAAAATCATTGACATCGTTAGATTTGCTGAAACAGTTGTGATTGAAGGAAGAAACAGGCTGGCAGTTTAGACTGGGGGATGCCCTGTAGCTGTCAGAGATCTAGAATCATTTTTGCTATTTATTTGTAAAGTAAAGTATGGCCTTTGTGCAGGTATAATTGCTTAAAATATATCAAATGATGCTGAAAAATTATGCTGAAGGTACAACCAGCTTGATAAATGTGTTTTTGAATGTTGGATAGCCACGAACAAAATATATCCAAGGAATTTAATGGATTGGTGAATATTTTCACCCGTAAAATATGAGTTAGCAAAATCGAAACTGAGTGGCACAAAACTACAAATATTTCTTTGATTTTATTTAATTTGTTCCTCTCCGTTTCCGTTCTTTCGCCGGCACCCACACGCCCATTCCTGTACAGGGTATCATAAAACAGCAGCACGCGCAGAAACACGAACCCAGAGGCAATATGAAGTGCACTGAACTGTGCACTCCACTTGTATCTATCTCGCTTGTTCTGTCCGCCCCTCGTGCACCCTAAGCCCCTCTCTGCCGCTCTTTCTTAGCCCAAATTGCAGTCGAAGGCATTGGCTGTTGATGAGATGAGCGCGAACTGCCAGGCCAAGCCCAGCCATCTGTGGCACCACTCGACGTACGTATGTGTGATGCTTCCTGGGACTGTGCCCCAGTGTGTGTCTCTGCCTCACACAAAATGCATCCGGGGCATCCGGGCATGCATTGCCATTTCCGAAACATTTAGCTCCCGCCTCTGTGGCTCTGTAGAAGAAGTCACAGCTGAAAATCAGTTGAAGTCAGTCAACAGTTGAGCGCAAAATTCTATGACACAACCCCTCAAGGGGTTTTCCCTCGTTTTTCCTTTTGTGCGAGTATTTCCGTATTTTATTTATTTGGATTTCGTTTTATATTGTTATTGCCAAGAGACTTGGAAATTTGTCAGTTGGTTTTATTTATGGAACAAAGGGATGCAAAAAGAGGAGAGAAAGGACAATAAAGGACACTCTTAAAGTGAGGTTGGAGAGCGTCTGGTTCATGCTGTTAATTTGTTTAAAATAATTTTACTGAATGCGAAAGTGGACAGAGATGTTGCTGCCTTGGAGGAAGCTCCTCTGCTGCCATAGCAGATCTGTCTTTAGTTTATTTACTTTGTAATTATCTTTGCTCTTTGTTTATTACATCTTTAAAATTTTAATTTCTGGCACTAATATTTATTTATTTACATTCTTTATTCTATGTTTTACCACTTGCTAAGTATCTTCCCATTTCATTTGCTGTTATGCGATTCGTTCAAGCCACAAACGTGTTTGACCATCAAGCGAAAAAGCCAAGAGGGAAAAATGGTCAAAGTAAATCTGTATGCAAATACAAGTTTTGGCATTCGCAAGCGTCTTACGACTGGGTCAACCATTTGACACATTGACTTTTAGCACACTTTTCACTTGTGCAGTGCGTGGAATTACCATAAGGCGACTACACCCGTTGATTTCATAATTTTTAAATTATTTTAACAATTAAAATTATTCCTGTAAACATCCTTTAAGGCTGCTCAGAATATTTTTTGCTGCTTTAAATTTCTCTCTCATATGTCATTCAAAGTTTTCACTGCCTTACAGCCATGAAACGCACTGTTTGTTGTGAAAAATGAAAAATAAATGCAGATGCTTACAGCTGCCGCCAGTTGCCGCTAATCTACCTTAACTCCAGCGCCAGTCCCACTCAATCCCCACCGAAAAAAAAACCATCATCATCATCAGCATTAACATGAGCCATCAAAAGCTGCAAAAATATTTCGTACTCTCTTCCGCTGATTGATTATTTATGGACATTTTTGTGAGGAAATGCCGAATGCCACTGAATTGTGCCTTTAACCCATGTAACCCAGTCGAGTCGCGCCTTTTCTCTTTTTGCCGCCGTTCACGTAGAGACATAAAAAGTCAATTTTGGGTTGTTCGCCGAATGCCGACACCATTCTGGATCATTCATTCGGCTATGGGTGTATGGTTTGAGGTCTGACAAATCGTGCCCCAATGTCCCATGTCGTGATAAACGTCAGTCACTGTCTCTGGGTTTTAGTTGAGTTTTTTCATTCCGGTAAAAAGCAAAACGTTTCTATTTCAAATCAAAGTGACGACAATGACAAAATAAATGACCAACAAACCAGAAGACAGAAATCGGAATCTGCTCATTGTTTTTGTCAGATGTGTGGCTTCCTCTTGCTAATGCGTTCTGTTCTTTGATGATAATGATAGAACCCAAGGTTGTAGCTTCCTTCGCTTTCTTATCCCACATACAATTAGCCTCGTGTTGCCTCGTGCGTAATGACACTTTAAGCAGAATAAATAAAAATTAATAAAAGTCAACTTTTGACTGAGTGTAATTATAATTTACTGCAACGGCACGCGCTGACTTCATTGAGGTAGAGGGAGAGAGAGAGGGCAGGTCCTTGTCTACCTGAACTCTGCTGCCATAACCTTTGCACCCACTGTGGTCCAGGTGTAATTGTAATTACTCCGCGCAGCAGGAGCAACAGCAGCAGGAAGGCATCCAACCAACAAGCGGCAGCCCGAGTGACTCGGACCTCGCTTTTCATTCCGAGAAATGTCCATTTAAATAGCTTGATTTATGCCAGCGCCAAGCTGCAAAACGACGAGCCCCCAACCACATCACAGTGGGGCGTAACGATGGAGAATGGCACTACAAATTGTGTTCGTGGTAGGGCAGTGGTAGGTCGCGTTGCTGTGCCCGAAGAAGAGCGTTGCGATAAGTGCAGATGCACAGACGGTTGGCTACAGCGGGGGTGGGAAACGCATTCCCATTAGCTTACAAGTTAAAGCTGCGTGAGCGCCGCTTGGAGGATCGTTGTTGTAGCGAGAGAGCGAGCTTCGGGAGAGAGCGAGCGTTGCCGCGAGAGCGGTGGGCAACAGTCCAACAGTCCGTACCTGGAACGCTAACAGTCTACTAACAGCAGAAGTGCCAACAGTCTGTTATAGCTGTGGTGCTGTCTGTTGTTGCTGCAGTGCTTACAGTCTGCTTTAGCTGCAGTGCCAACAGTCTGTTAATGCTCCAGTGCTAACATTTTGCCGCCACTATGGAGCTGCTGCTGCTAGCCTGCTTGGATTTTCATCTCTCTCTCACCCAACTGTACCCACTGTACGCCGTGCGTGTGGTGTTTTTTGCCGACCTAGTCGCCGCCTTTCATTTTTGGCTTTTGCCACCGAACTTTGTCCGAGCTGAGAGTTGTGCCGAGCGCGGCAGACTCTCGCTCTGACTCCTGACTCCCATCTCTTACTCTCTTGCCGGGACGTGCCGTGCCTCCTCGCTTTAAGTGTATTTATTTGCGCTTTATTTTTATGACTGGGCCCCGTGTAATTGGCGCTGTGAGCGCTCCCTCGCTCTGGAGCGCATTTTGATGGCCGTATACAAGTTGGTCGTGTGTTGTGTGCGGCACACAGAGGCTAGTGGAGAGTGGCGGGTGGTGGGTGGAGCGAGGAGAGTGGCGCAAGGGGTTCTAGGGGGAGTCATAAAGTGCACGCTTCTTGTATTTTATATGGTTTATTTAAATTTACCCGTCGCTTTGGCATCGTTCCCATAGTCCCCGTACCGCACTCCGGGCTTTATTTGTTTGAGTTTTTCCCCTCTTCCTCTCTCTTTCTGCAGTGTGTGTGTGTTCTCCCAGCCGACCATGTGTGTGCCGTCAGTTTTGCGCATTTAAAATTTTAATTAAATTTAAAAAGTATGCGGGAAGTCATTTGTTAAATATTTATGAATGTGTGACGGGCAGACTGGACGGTCTGCCGGATGATGCAAGAAACTAAATGCCACTCTTAATTACGAGCCATTTAAACTGCGTTTTGGGGAAAAAGCCACACAAAGGTCGTTCAATTAATGGCCAAAGTGGTCCAAAATAACCCACAAATATTGAGTGGATAAGCTCAAAGCGTTTCAATTAACTTGAATAGGTTTCTGGCAAAAAGGTTCAGCATTTAGCTGGCCAATTTTTGGGTTTCATTTATGTGGATGATGTCCTGGTGCTAAGGGAAACTTGTTTTTCTTTTTAGCCCTCAGGTAATTGCTCTTTGCGGCTTTTGCTTATTTTATTTGTACCGAAATAAATGACAAATAAACATTTTATTATTTTATTTCCATAAATTTATAACAAATTCTCAGAATATTTATTTTTGGATTGACTTTTGCATTGATTTCAATTTATTCTTGATTTGTTTGTTATTGATTAAACGATTCAATCAGAGAGCCAAAGTGTTTGCAATTAGTTTTGCGAGCGCTCAAAGACTGCGCTATTGAGGAGCAAAATCTGTACTTGCCCTCTCCCACAGTTGCTGCACAATTAATATTCATTATCCAGATTTCAGCAATCACATCCACTTTGGCAAGCCTTTCGCCGAATTCCAGTTCGAAAATCTAGAAATTAATTAAGAATTGTTTGCTCAAATTGTTGTTCAGCCACAATACTTCAAGTCCCCCCCGCAGTGCACTAAATTCGGTGGAAATCATGCGTAACCAGAAGGCGGCGACAATCGGCAACAGTCTGGCAATGGCCATAAATCAGGACCAGGCGCAAGAAGGGCGAGTGGCAGTGTGACAGAGACAGCAGCAAACAAGAATGACAGCCGCAACAGGAACGAGCGCAGAACACGGAATTCATTTGCATTCAACACGTTGCCGTGTGTGCAAACAAGAGTGGGCGTTGGGCGGTGGTTAGTGCCGCATTGTGGGGCACGGATAGTTGGTGGGTGGCAGGTGGGCGTTGGCATGCGGCATATGAGCGACATGAACAGCGCGTCGCATGTGTAACTGTGACGACGGCAGCTGGCATGCAAATGCAGTAACTGCAGCTGCAACGTCTGCACCCAGCGACAGTTGCACTGCTCCAGGGCAGACTAGAAAAAAAGAAGCAGTTAACTAAACAAGAGCCGGTCAATAGGAAAATGCAGAAGGGTGCAGAGTCTGGCCAGGACAGGGCTGGCAGTTGCCCGGGAAAAGAATTATGACAAGCAAAGAAAAACAGGGGAAAAAGGAAAAAAAGAAAAAGAGAGATGCAAGAGCGAAAAAAAATTGGCTTGACCAACTATTAAACTATTGGAAACTGCACACATTCTTGGCTCTAAATATAAAGCTTAAAGTTTTGTCTTAACATTGCAATATTTTCCACAACAAGAAAATAAGTTAATCTTTCTTTATGACTTTCTTTATGTTTTCCGTTAAATTTCAATATTTATTTCGTATATTTTCATAATTTTTCAACCACAACTGCAACTTTAATCTATTTTTCATCTAAAGTTAAACCAACTTTAAGCTACAAATTTAAAACACTCAAATATTCGGATGCCCAAGTGGAATTACTTTGACCTACAATCAAATTCTACTCAATTATTTCGAGTAATTATTGCATTATGGCAAAATGCATCCCACATTCTGTGTTCCTAAGCCACACACTTGCCCAGCCCTGGTGCTGCTCCCAAATAACACACAATCAGATCCAAGCACACATACGCAAAGAGACTCTGTAATCTAATTGCTGACATGGCATGGCATGGCCAGGAGACAGCGAAGGGGCAAGACCAGACCGGAGCACAACGGAGAAGAGAAGACGAACCCGACCTGGCCGACCAGGCCATCATCGATGTGCTACCGTTGGCTGCTGACAGTTGTAAACGCAGGCCAAAACCAGAGCCAGAGCCACAGCCAAAGCCAGCCAGAACGGGACCAGAACAAAGCCGAACCGGATGCCGGCGCTGCTGTGCTGCAGCCATTGTCGCCCAACCGCATTGCATTGAACGCAATATAGAACGTGTTTGGCTGTCTCCCCTGTTTGTTTTCAGTTGCACTCCGAATTGGTACCAGTTAATCCAAACAAAACTGTGTCAATTCGCGCTGCAAAATAATTAACTTTATTTTGATTTTAATTTTAATTTCAACGCGAGTGCGTGAGTTAGGGGTAGGGCAAAAGTTTCCAAGTGGTTGCGGAAAGTACTTGTGAGCGTACCCGCAGTTCATTCTGCAGTCGCTTACCACTCGGTAATTGCAGTGGCATCCTCGCTCTCCCTCCCTCTCATAAGCACGTGGGATGGGATGCCGCTCTTACCGTAGCTGCAATTCATGAGTTGAATTTATTAGTTCCGTTGCAAAAGGTTGCCTAGCCGCCCACGCTCTTCCAAGCTCTCGCTCTCCCGCTCTCCCACTCTCTCGCTCTCGCTCTCTATTTGCTCTTCTCCAGTTTTAGTTAGTTAGCTGCCATGTGTGTTTGTGTTTGTGTGTGTGTGGGGGAGGGTTGGCCACAACGCTTAAATGCACTGAGACGCTGTTGACCTTGCGGCAATGCGTATGAATGTACATTGTATGTATATGTAAGGTTTGGGTTTGGGTTTGCTATAACAAGCTTCATTCCGACATTCATTCTGGCATCTGCCTGTGCATGGTGTAAAGTTTCGGGAGTGGAGGCAAGTAATCAAGTCAGCACCTGAGGTGAGGCAGATATTAGAACGGGAATTCAATAATGATTCCATTTCAGCACAGCAATCAGAAGACAACCCAGCCTAATGGATATTTAACTGATTCGAGATGGATATCAGTGCTTTAGGCAATGAAATTGTATCGATTTGGTAACTCAATAAGAAACATGGATTTTGCTCTTTCTTTACTCAACTCCACAGTGCGCTCTTCAGCAGAGTACAAAAATGTGCCACCGTATCTCTCCCCTCATTTCTTAACACGTACTTCCAATAAAAGAACAATCAAAGAAAACACACCTACACACACATTTATTTATCCATTTCTCTTCACCCTCGAAACTTTCCATCAACAAACTCCTGAGAGATTTTGCCACACATGCTGTATTTTGTTGCCGACTCACCGTCGGAAGTTGATGCGGGGATTTGATGGCTAATGAGAAAACTGCAACCGACTTGAACGTACGGTACACACAGGGCCCCCCATGGTCACGTCACAAGCTTCAAAGGCAAAGCAGAAAGCGAAAAAGGTGACGCAACGTTGGGAATGCTTCGATCTTGGAATGTGCTTGAGGGAACAGAACATAAGCAGCGACATTCTCTTACGCTCTTACTCTCTTACTCTCTTTCCAACAGCATAGCATTTCTTGCTCTCATTTCTGAACTCATATTTGCGTCACCTTTTCGCAAACACTTCTCGGCTGTCTCCTGTGTGTGGAATCTTTTGCTCTCCCACACTTGTTTTTAATGGCAAATGGTTATTGCATTTTATACTTTACTCTTGCTTTCTCGTTGAGGTACGACTAACCCAAACCCAAACCAAAGTCGGGCAGCAGCAGCAGCGGCAGCGGCAGGGACAAAGCCCCAAGCTCATTACAGCAATGACAAATCAGTTTTCTTGTCAAACGCAATGCTGATGTCAAGTGTGTCTATCTGGTGGGGTTTGGGGGTTGCGGGTTGGTGTCTGTGCAGTTGGCGTTTTCCAATTTTATGGCTAAAGTCATTCCTCAACTCTCATACCTCCTGCTGGCTGAAGTAGGATTAGGATTGCGGATTGTGGCTCGCAAAACCCATCCCGAGTTGAGAGACGTGCCCTGCTCCAGTTCATGTCGTTTGTTTGCCGACATTTATGACACGGACTGTCTGTGCAACTGCAACTGAAGCTGCCAACAATTGCAATTTAAATTGAGGCATTACTCTGGTCAACACAATGAGATCTCTCTCTCTCTCTCTCTCTCTCTCTCTCTCTGTCTGTGGTGGGTTTGCTCTGGTGACATGTCTTAAAGTGCATGTCAGGGCGAATTTGGGACAGGAACACAATGTCTTTGGTTGCCTTATTCTATTTCTAATCAATTAATTATTATCTTGAACAGACAAAAATATATTCCCGTATTAGAAATATTATTTTATTTTTTGTACAACTCTAAACCATTCCCCCCACACCATAAATTCTCTCATGGCACAACCAAAAGTTTATACTGCTTCTAAAAATGAGTTCTCTGATTTCGCAGAAATGTAAATTTCTGTTTTTGATGAGTTATTTATGAACTTTTCAGTCCCAGTATTACGAGTGACTCTCTCAAGCTGTGGTCTAATTGCATGGCCCCAGTTTTCTGTTGCTTTTCGTTTCCATTTCAGTACAACTTCAATTTGTTCTCCCACTCCCCATTGCTGTGGTTTGTGCCTACCCATTTTCATTACCATTTCCATTTGATTTTCTTTTTTATTTACTTAAGTATTCTCTTTTTTTTCTGCACAACTTTTATTCGCATTGAAACGATTTTAATGACAGCAATTTGTGTTTCGAAATCGCGCAACATTAGCTTTGGAAGCCAGATACGTATCTGGAGGGCAAAAGTGGTTCAGCAAATGGTGTGGCCGAGGGGGGGTTGGCGTTAAATGAACGTGTTTATAACGCTTAACTTTCAAATTAAGGCCCCGGACAGGGACTGAGACTGAGACAGGCCAACCATGAGGCGGAAGTTTCGATTTGTCTGCGGCCAGCCCGAGGGTCTCTGGATGAGGAAATTGCGCGACGTTGTCTGACAGAAGGATAAAGACCCGAAAAAGCCTCAGACAAACAGACAGGCGGAACATTACGTCAGCAAAGTCTATCCACACAGCATCATCATCATTGGCATCATCATCAGCGGCTTTCGTGGACACATCATCATCATCATCATCATCCCATGGCTGTGCCCCTCCCCAGCCCAGCCTTAAATTGTAGGTTAGTGGGTCTGCTAGTTGAAAGAAATGCTTTGTGATTTCTCTCTCGTTATTATCACACTAAGATTTTGATTGATGAGATTTCGCAACGCTGCCAGAGAGAACGTGATCCACCCAGCCCTCGAAACGTTGCTCCCCCACAATTTTTATGTGGGCCTTGATTCCGGCCAACATTTTTCCGCGCGCCTAATGGCGGAGTTGCTGCGGCCAAGAGCCGCGGGGCTTGATTAGTTTTCTTCTTTTTTGCGGTTTTCTAACGCCCTCCCACATGACCCACACTTCGGGCGCAGTTTTGTCTGTGGCAAGTGGCAGCGTTTAAAGGCTGAAAGTGGCGAGACCTCTGGGGCAAGTTCTCTACTCTTTCCGCTTTGTCTAGCTCTTCAATGGGTGGATGGGGTCGTGGGGTATGTAAAAGAGTAGCAATTTGCTGATGGATGTGGCTAGGAAGTGTTTTTGGGGAGGAATAAATTTATATTTATTTTTTTGTCGAATTTGTAAGGGTCTCTGAACCTTTAAGGAAATTCTTGGCAGATTTTAATCATGTAGAATGCCAAGCTAATTGCATAAGGAAATCAATCACTTTTAGGCTTAGTTTTGATCACGCCCACATTTACAGCCCCATAAAAACTTCCCTCGCTCAGCAGCCCAGCTCTTTTTCCTTCCATAATGATTAGTTATCCATAAAGTGTTTCCCTCCTTTAACTTCCCCATCAAAATCCAAGTAATTCCCATGCAAAACTACTGCCAGAAACATGCTTTTGTTACAGCTTGCAGGCTATCAGCACTGCTGTCTATTGCGTTGCTTCAACAAATGCCTCAACAGCAACAACAACGGCAAAAAACCCAAACACAAACAAGTTGCAGCTAAAGCAGCACTTGTTGCCCCATAAACGATGCCACACACAAACACCTGACGGGGGCACGGCCTGGCTCGACTCGCGGCACAGGTGAGTGGCAGAGCCAGCAGGGAAAAGCCGCCAGAAGAGTAAAAAAACAATTTCAGCGATTATATTGTTCACGTGTTGCCCCTGCCCCTGCCCCGAGCCACCTGCCACCTGCCCAGCTGGGTGTTGGCTGTGCCTCGCTCTGTCTGCATCTGTTTTCATTTCGCTGCTCTTCTTTATTTTCTTCTCTTTTTCTTTTTTTTGGCATTTTACAAACATTTTCCCATATTAAATCATAAAAATATAAAGGTGAGAGATGTACAAGAGGCGCTAGTAATTTATTTGTACGGCATTTTTATGTACTTTTTAGCTCTATTATTATTGTTATTTTTATGACTTGTGTGTTGGCAGAGGGCCCCCCGAGATGCAAGTGGGAAAATGTAACGAAGGTTGGGGTACCCTTGGAGGATAAGAATATTTATACATTTTTCCCAGGGTGGCTAAAATATGTTGCTAGCGAAATTGAGAAAAGATGAGAAGTATTCCCATAATCTCTGCTACTTTTACTTGTATTTATTATAGAAACTGTTCTCCCTAACCAGCTACAGCCCCGACATTCTGCCTACTCCCTTCACCCTAACCATTGCTAGGGTATGAAGCCCAGCCAACAATTTGCAATCTGCTTTTGGTGTCCAAGCCTCTTTCTCTCTCTGTCTCTTTGTGTGGCAAATTGCGCCGGGTGTTGCAAGAAGCTACAAAGCGGCGGCAAGCTGTGTGATAAGTTGTTATACCACCAGCAATAACAATCACACAATCATCGCTCTTGGTCGGCCCCTCTTTGAGGCGGGTGCTGTCCGTGTCTGTGCCTAAAAACACAAGAAGATTTACATATTTCATTCGTTTATGTTGAAATGTTTCAACTAAATTGCCGATTTTGCAATCGAGATGCGTGTGACCTGAATTATGCAGATTTTGTGCCGCTTTCACATGGCAGAACAACTGAAATGCACAATTGTAATTGTGGCAGGCCATTTTCAATGTTTTGGAGTCGATTTCATAACTGGAAAATGGTGCAGGTTGTAGGGCAAATTTGAACAGTGTTCGACTGTCCACAGAAGTCAGATGCTATAACATAATATTTATGTTCCTATTAATTCTATTTCGAATAAAATAAAATGATAACTAATAGACCCTCTCTGGGTTTGCAACCAACATTTGCATTATTGGAATTGGAATTCCATGGCCATGGTCCACCTGTTCTGGTGTCATTCGTTTATTTATTTAGCATCCCATTTATTTATTTATATATCCTAAAAAAGTAGAGCGATTTGGCTGTAATTTGAATGCAAGTAAATGTGTTTATTTAGCAACATTTTAGTGTGAATTAAGTGACAGAGCCACGTCCACTGATACTCTCAAAAACCTTAACATAAAACCCCACATTATCGATTTCTGTTGCTTCATTTTGTCCCTTAAAGTTGACTTATCACCCAGATGAGATCTGCATTTCAAATGCCTTTAATTCGAAATAATATTTGTTTATTTATGTTAAAATTCCCAACCCCGCGCGAAATGGATGCCAAGATGAAGCGATTGCCCGACCCTCAGTAACAGAAAAACAGAATTCGAGAGCGCCGCTACCCAACTCAGAGCCCATCAATGAAATAATTTAGTGGAGCATTTTGGAGGCGCGGCTGGTCATCGCCCACTTTGTGGCACACTTAAATGTATTGAGGCTGTGCGTGGAAAATATATTTCCGCTGAAATTCGCTTTTGACGTTTTCTTCGGCATTCATTTGTGTAATTGAACACCTTCGAAGGAGGAGTGCCGTGGCACGGTGACTGTGGGTGAGAGCACAGATAGAGATACAGATACAGCCGCAGATGTTGGTGGTGCAGAGATGGAGATGGCCCAACACTAATTATACAATTGCGACGACGACGGCGACGGCTGCTCCTCTTTTGGCATGTGAATTAATTATAGCTCCAACCTTGGAAAATTTTGCATACTAAAGAGCTTCAACGTGGGGCTCTACAAGGTGTGTGTCTTCATTCCTTTTGCTGGCGCAAAGAGAGGTTTTGGTACACCCAAGAAATCCACTTGGAAGTTTTCGTAGGCCTTTTGCGATTTGTCAGCGACACTCTCGGCGCTTAATGACTTTGACAGCTAATAGCTCTCACTAATTGCTCTGATCTCTGGCACGAGCTAAGCTTTCAACCAGCACCATCATTGGGCAATCTGCTGGCACGAACAGAAAAGAAATTAAATAAATAAATAAACCCACTTAAACCCCATCATCAAAATTCCAAGCGAGTGGAAAAAGTGAAAAGTTCACCAAAAACCGAAATGATGAAAACTAGTTTCAGTTCAGAAATGTTTTATAATTGGTTTAGTTTCGTGCTATTAGTTGAAGCTATTTAGCTAAATTCTTTTAGTTGGTCTACATTTAAATGATTTATGGTTCTGTTTTGTCTGTGTTTTAATTGAAAATAAATAGTTGGCAGCTCATTCATAATGCATAATTGCATATCTCTTACCAACACAAAGAGCAGCATTCACAATGCATTTATTCAAACAGAAATGCTTCCAGCCAATACCAAATATAAAGACGGAACGGAACCACTTGCCTTTTTTTTTTGTAAGTTTCCGTCTTGTGGGCGACATTTCCGTCTCGGAGTTGAGCCCAGGCGCTGCCGCGACTGCTGGCAGCTGGCAGTTAGCAGGCAAATTGTGTGCAGAACGGGACGGGGACGGGGACCAAGACGGTTGTGTCGGCTGACTGGTGGCGGTAATGATGACGCCCAACTAAGAAAACAAAGAGCCAGACAAAGTCGATTGTTGGATGTTGAATGTGGAATATTGAATGTGGAATATGCTTACACACCCTAGACTGCTCCGCTCCTTGAGAACTGACCTTATTCGTCGCGGGCTCTGTGGGTCGGGGTCTTGGTAATCGCTTAGAGCGCGTGCTTAAGTAATGAGGCCCAAAGATGGTTTGGTCGTGAAACAAGCAGAAGGCGAAGGAGATGTAAAAGTCAGCGGCAATTAGAAGACGACGAAAACGATGACGATGACGAAGGCGAAGACGAAGACGGCAATGACGAGGTCCCCGCCCGGGTTTCAATGACTTGAATCATTTGCTGCAAGTGGGCGTCTTGCTGATTGCGCTGACATTGGGTATTACATGGGGGGTGTGGCTCCTTTTTCCCCAAAAAGACTGCATGTTAAGGTTAAGCTTTCAATTAACTCGAGTGCAGTGCAAGCAGCGGCGGGTTCACTGGGAAGTCAGTGTGGACAAACAGAGGGTTAAACTGAAGTGCGAGAGTACATCAAAACTCACATGAATAAAAGCGATGAGAGAAAAAAGAGCAGAGAAAGAAAGGGCAGCGGCCAAAGAAGGTGTGAAGAATATACGAAAACTGACCAAAGTAATAAAACGAAATGAAATGAAACGGAAATGAAACTTAACGGCTTCCAAGTAAATACACAAACAAAACGCCAAAGGAGAAACTTTTCACATACCGTTACCACACACCCGATTCGCACTTCTGCCTGTTGTTCTCGCTGCTGCTGCTGTTGCTGCTGCTGCTGTTGCTGCTGCTGCGGACAGTGATGGCAGCGATGGCAGCTGCCTGCTGCTTGTAGTCAAAGGAAATGCATATATAAAAGTTTAATTTGGTTCTACCATAAGGGAAAATTCTCTTCTCTGATCAATCGCCATGAATAAAAGTTTACATGTTTGCATAAAAAATAAACCACAAATCAATTCCCTCTCTACTGCAGCTTCGTTTCGTTTCACTTTAGCCGCTAAACCGTTATGTGGGCATCTCTGATTCAGTAGCTTTGTGCATTCCTTTCGTTTCGTCTGTTGCTCTTCGCGGCTTGCGTGCGTGTGTATTGTGCTTGTGTTTGGCGCTAGTTAAACTTTATCAAGGCAACACCAATAACAGCAGAAGATACGTAAATGCAGGAGGGGAGGGAGTACGCACAGAGCAGAAGAGAGGTGGCCGAACAGAAGAGAGGTAGGAATGGCCAGAGGGCGAGCCAGCAACAGAGCGGGGGATAAAGCGCCAAAGTTTGCGTTCAAAACAAGCAACGGCTTCTACAACGGTATGCAGCCCTCTCCATCCCATGCGCTCGCTCTCTCCCAACAGCATGCTCTCTTACCCAAGCTACACTGGAAAAAATATAATTATTACTGTATCAAAAAACTTTTGATTTCCATATAAATTTTAGGTTTTAGAAATACAATACTTAGGCCAAATGTTTAGTCGAAAAGTAACGTATTTTTTTCTCAGTGCATTTGTGTTGTCTCGCTCCCTTCAGCATGCCCATAAGTCCTCTTTCGGAGTTTTTGACTTCTCAAGTTCAGGCATCCTCACCCCATTCTAGCCAACTCCGTCCCGCTTAATGCCAAGTTATATATTGGTAGGAAAAACAGAAGCACACATTGACTCGCTTTTTACTTTCGACTCCATTTCGCCCCTACACACTACCCCAGCTCCAGCATCCCGAAGTCAACTTAAGTTTACTTTATTTTATTGGATGCAACACATATTTTTCTTTTCTGTTTTTCTTGTACTCGTTGCCGCTGTCTCTAGTTGGGCAAAAGTGCGTAAATTTGCTGGCCAGTCCACGCGAAGTTCCGCTTGTGCCCATATAAACTTGGTAATGAATTGAAAGGTACTGCTAAATATCGTCCTGTCGCCCCCCAGAAACGAGAGCGAACTCGTATTAAAAGTTCATAAAATAACAAGTTTTTGCCAAGTTTCAGCACAACTTAATCAAATAACTCTTCAGGAATTTACGAGATAACTAAATTAAAGAATAGTTGCTTGAAAAGATTGCCCCATAAAAGATTCCAGTTTGAGGTTCTCTTCGAGCACGTCAGCCTCATCTGATTGATAGAACATTCTTTATGCTATTACATAAATGTATTTAAAATAAAATTTTAGCTTCCCAGCTTTCAATTTAACTCAAATTTCCATCACCTACAAATACATTTTAAATTATTGCATCTCCCAACTTCATTTAATTTCAATTTAAAACATTAATTGAAAATGTTATTCAATCAATAAGTGGAAAGCTCAATTGTTTAACATTTGCTGCCGTCACTTAAAACACACGTTAAATTTTTAATTAAATTTATTATTCAGTAAAACGACGGAGCAATGAAAATTTGATTTAATATGCAAATCGAATTAGTTCCATTCTGAGACAAGAAAAAAAGAATTCAAAGTCAACAAGCTGACAAATTCAGTTGGTTTGTCGTCCTATTTCCGGCTTCCTGTGTGCAAGGACAGTGCGTGGCAAAATTGATAAATGGAATTTAAAGACAGAGCTTGTGGGTAGAACAAAGTTAAAGAGAAGAACAAATTAAGAGATGGCAGAAATTAATATTTAAATTGCAGCTTTAATTTAGAGTCCAACTCTTCCTTGTTGAGTTCTGGCTATATTTTAGCATTACAAACGGCTTTACGGTTCGCTCCACCCATCGGAGAATGTCTGACTAAAAGTTCACCCAAGCCTTAAGTAAGTTTATGGTGTTGGTCCTTCCTGGCCAAATCCACTGCGGACTGCAAGCCCAAAGTGTTGGCCATTACTTGTGGGTGTCCGTGCAATCGGTGTCCATGTGCGTTTGGTGGTGAAGATTATAGCATACTTTAAAGGGCCGTAAGCTTATATGGCACTTAATAGCACATAAAACCAAGACGTGATAATGCAACACACCAAAGAGTGGAGGCAGCAACTTTAAGCCAACAAACAAACAAAGGAATCCTACGGAAAGAGGTAAAATTTCATGGGCTATGAGCGGTTAAACTGTGTACAATTTCGCATGTTTGTTGTTATTAACATGCTGATGGTGTTTTATGTGTGTGGTAAGATTTTTAAAAGGTAGATAAAGGAGCGGATCATAAGTGGGAAAAGGCTACGAAAAGATAACTCGATAGCCACAGAGAAATCTCTTATGTGGTTCTTCTATCCTCGTCAAATCAACCCCCTGTCCACGCTCTAAATTTATTTAAAGATTCTTATTAATAGAAGTTTCCATCCTCAAACTCTTATCTTAGATCTGAGAAAGTTTCTTCAAACTTTTCTTCATTGAAAACCGAAAATATCTAAGATATAATTTCTTTTTGCGCAACTAAATCTCATTTTGGGCATCCACTCACCTGATTAGTTTACTCACACTCTTCCGACATCTATCGACTGCAAAACTACGTTTCAATATTCTTCTCCAGCCACTCGTTTTTGTCCGTTCTGCCCCAGCTCTAGTTTATCAGTCGCCCCCATCTGTACTTCTCTTTTCCCCATCTTCTCCCCCATCTATCATCGGTTGTAAGCCCTGAACTTTAGCCACAGCAAGACCACATCATTCATTATTCGAGGGCAGTGTTCAATGTCCTCTTTTTTTGTTCATTTTGCTTAATTGACAACTATTTTGTTTTTATCCAAAGATTGTGTTGAAAACTTACACAAGAATGTCAAATGTCAGAGTGTCCGGCAATGTGCAATAACAACAACAAATTGTTCACCAAAGAAAAACCACAAGAGATCGAAGTAAACAAAGGAAGGAACCCAAGAGCCAGAGTAGAGTCCACAGCCACAGCCACAGCCAAATCCAAGGCGCAATGCACACATCAGCAGTTCAAACAAAACTCAATTGACCGTTACTTATCGCATGAAATGCGTCCCTTTGCCACGCCCACTATCAATCACGGTCAGACATGCCAATACACCAACACACTCAGCTGTAAACAAATTTTGTCGTTTCGTTTTTGAAATTTCTGTCACTGTTAAAACGCTTCGAGAGAGCTTCAATTCACGGACTTTAAATCCGTGCAACAAAAACAGAAAAAGCAACAAGAAGAAAAGTGCTGCACAGCTCCGACTCCGACTCGTATGAAACCAGTCAGTCGATTGAGCAACTTAGTCAGTCATTCATTCGGGCACTCATTCATAAGAGTTCTGCAATCTCCCTCGTTTTCTGCAGCCACAAACAGCAAAAATACATTTTACCTTCCTGCCATGCTATTGGGAGGTTTTCCTATCTATTGTCGTTGTATCTCCCCTTGTTGCAGATTTTTTTTGGACTAGTTTGACTTAAAACTGTTTGTTTTGTTGATGTTCGCCCACAGAACACTTAAGGATGTGCAATGGTTGGGCAAAAGCAGAGTCAATATGGGCTTAGGCAGCCCACCTTGAAAATGAAGGATGGAAAGGAAATAGTTGGTGGAATTTCCATTGGAATTTTGGCTAACATTTCCAATTGCCAATTCCTATAATATACGCTTCAAATCCGCGTACTACTCAATAATCTCCCGCTGCTCAATAATTCTGTTTCATAGTCGCAATTCCATTTCCACATTTATAATACATTTGGCATGTCTAGAGACAAATCCCGCATAATATACCCTCTATCTGTCACATAATCCCCCACATAATCACATATTCTCCTTCCTTTTGGTAGATTTTCAATGAACCACATGGCAGACGAGCATCACAAAAAGTTCTGCCACTGCAAAATCAGTCTTGCCAGAGACCGCTTTGACTTGGTTTTCCATTTTGCAGGTTACAATACATTTTTGTGGTTTATCCCTTTGCCATTGTTTCACCCACCCAATCGCTTTTCTCCTTCCCAAATCCTCAGCCCAATTCCAATCTGAAGCCCGTTCCCATCTAAAGCCCATTCCGAACATTCTCCAATGTGTGACAATAAAGTTTAGTGGGCTGGTGGGTTGGAAATCCTTTAATTGACTTTGGGGATCGGCTCCCCAGCTAACCGAGATGAGTGGCAAAACAATTTCTTTGCCCCTCGAGTATCCATCGATGAGTCCACATTTTGCTGCTCAAACTTTGTTCCCCCTCCCCGACATTGAGTGGATTTTTTCCCTCTTGCTTTATGCTTTGGCAAGCATTTTATTTTATATCATTTTATTTTGCATAATCGATTAGCGAGGCCAAAGGCTGAACCCACGAGTAAGCCGTTCCATGACACATGGAATCATCATGAGGATGATACTCTCCCCGCTATCGTGGCATAATGACTGGTCGGAAATATCTATGCAAATGTTGGCATTTGGGTAACATTTGTTGACAATTATAGATATTCGCCATGATGCTCTGCACTTTTTCGGATGGGGGCCTATAAAGATAGAACAGAGAATGGAATTCGGCACGACACGAATTTGGTTTTGTTTTTATTGCTGTGGCGAGCCTGGAGGCTGCACAGATTTCTGCTCGTAGAAGAGCAGCACCCCCCAATGTTTGTCTTTCATTGTTCTCGCCAGTCTAAAGAGTGTCAAATGTGCAGTGATTCCAAGTAGTGTAAAGCTATAAAAAGGTTAAATAAAGAGTTACCAAAAATAATGAAGAAAATCCTTAACCAACTTGCTTTTATTTTAGTTTTTGTTTACCAAACAAAGAGCTATACACTCTACAGCTATGTCGCACACTGTCCTCTACAGATAGCGTTCTGTGGCACAACGCATATGTTTCTATTGATAAGCTTCTCCGCTTTTGTTTCAACCTCAACTGTGTTCGGGTTTTGTTCCTGGTTTCTGGTTCAACCTTTTGTTTGTGAAATCATTTAAAGGGGTTTTGGTTATTCAGGCACTTGGCCTGGTAATTTATGGCCCAAAACCGCCGCCTGCTATGGGCAAAATTTTGACCTAAAAATGGGTTGAGTATTTCAATGTTTTGGGGCAAATTGTGTGTCTGACCATTAGGCAGTTTGAGTTATCGCTCGGCTGCCAGAATGGTTGCTGGCTTTTGTGCTACGCCTTGGTCAAGGTTTTACCTTCCCAGAGATGTGGCAGCAAAATGTGCACATAAATTGGACACTGCAATTGGCTGAGATTTTTGCAGGAATATCTGAATGTGTAGCCACTAAAAAGTTCATGTAAAATCCACTTAAATATCCTCCACTGTCAATTTTCATTAATTTGTAAAAGTACAGAATAAATTACTTAATTAGATTACAATTTAATGCAAAATTTTAATTGATTTGCACTTTGTTCGGTCAGCTGCCTTTGCATAAATTCATTTCTATTGCATTTCAATTGCTCAATTACGCATACGCCATGGAGTGTCGCTGTTCATAATTTTCCACCATGGCAAGTGTAAAGAAAAAACGCAGAAATAATTAATAAGTAAATGCATTAGCCGTGACAGGCGTTTTCCATTTCCATTTCCATTTCACTTTCATTTCAATTGACAATCGAGACAAACCCGAAGTCGGTTTAATCGCGTGTTTAACATTAAAATCAATTATGGAATTACATTTTGAAATGTGAAATACAGTGGGGTATGGTCATATAAATCAGAATAATATTTTCGAGCTAGAAGTTTGCAGAAAACTGTGACAAAAGTTTGTGAAAATATTTTGAAAATTGATTTTACCTCAGTGGCACTTTTAAGCCTCTATCTTTTCCCTCTCTTTACACCTACGAACCGCACTGTTTTACCCCTGTCTGACGCGCAACAAATCGAAATCAAATGTTAACGCTCCTCCGTTATGCCAATCAATAAATAAACAAATAATAACTGAATAATTGATAAGCATCCTGTGTGCAGCATTCAGCGACACAATCACGCCCACAATTATACAGCGACAAATCGATGGCACGCTGTAAATTATAAATAAATATATACTTAAATAATTAATTTGCATAGGATTTGCTGCACATTTTTTGTTTGTTGAACCAACTTTCTAAATATAATTGGCAAAGTGTGTTATTTTAATGGCCAAATGCTGCTGCTGCGGGAATATATTTTGCGGTTTGCTTAATTATATTTGTCGCTTTCAGCGACAATGTTTTAATGTTTTTCGGCGACAAAAAACAAATCTCCTGAAAGCTGAATAAAGTAAATTTGCTCTTTAAACGTGTGGCAGAATATTCCCAAACATATTTCTAGATTTATATTTGCTTTAAACATATTTGTTTATTGGCTTTGAAACTATAAATTTTGTGTCTAAAGTGGGAACAGTAAACATTCTGTGCTAAAAGTTGGGTGGTCTACTCCCTAACATTTATCATTTGCATAGACAGTGGACATAGATATTTTATTTGTTATTTGGGATTAACAGAAATCATTGCCTGACACCGCTTTCAGCTCTCTTATTTCAATGAATTATTTTGTTGAATTGTTTTCCCCACCCATTTGGTGTCAGCTCTTTGAACTTTCGCTTGGGTTGAGCCTTAAATTCATTCGGAATGCCGACATTGTGCTGTGTTGTTTCAGTTATCAGTTAGCCTTCCGACAGTGTCATAATCAGCAAATATCTGCCACACGCTTCCCGCTGCTGTCTCTCAGCTGCCAACTCTTTCGCTGCGCCTCTCGCTCATACATTTTCCTGACGTCTCTCCCATGCGCTGCCTGACATCACTTCCGATCAGAGTTGCATCACGGCAATGTCTTAACAATTAGGCAACACTGGCGGCATGGACTCTCGCTCACTCACTCACTCTTTGATCAAATTGACAAATGATGCATGTTAATGCAACATCACTGTTCTGTGGCTTTTGCAGCCGGACGACATTGATGCATGCCACTCAGAGACTGAGAGAATGAGAGAGATACCAACTGGGGTGGCGTGACATTGATATGCCTAATGAAGTGATGCATGCATGCAGGCTGCTCTGCGTCTAGGACTTTCACAGGAATCCTGGAATCATTACGCAAGTTAGGCCCGTCAACAATGCAGCAGCGACAGCCTTTGAAGCATTTCCAGTGGCATGACCCATCGAGAGTCTTGACTAATGCCAATAAGCCAAAGGGCTGCACGGGGGAGGAGGATTGCCACAGCAGAGCCTGTGCTCCTGTGTCCCGAAGCTAACGAAATTGACCGCAACATCATTCGCCTGAATGTTGCATGTGGCAGGTGCTGCTGCTGCTCGGCATAAAGGGCTTTCAGCAGGTGTAAGTGCGGGCTTATTTGCGGGTTACGTTCTTGGGTGTTTTTGGGTGTTTCTGGGTGTCTGTGTGTGGGTCTTAAGGGAGTCTGGGCTGGTTTCCTAGGGTCTGTAGCTCCCTAGGAGGGCGCTTTCTCCTGTGCGTGCCGCTTGACAGAGTTAACATTTTAATTGTCATGAAATATTCATTCTGCGGACTGTGTTGTGGTCTCAATGGGAGTGAGTGTGGTGGCAGCCCTAACATGGAAATAGTTTTTGCATGCAGTGTCAACCCTACGCTCTGCCACCACTAACCTCGGACATTAACATGTTTACATGTACGAGGGGAGGTTGAGTGTGTTTTTTTTGTGGGAATTTTTGCGCATTTTTGTGTTGTTTTATTGCCCTGAAAGTGGGTTGCGATTAGGGATTATTTCATGTTACATTGGATGGTAATAGATTTAGAATAAGTAAAGCTGACTTTAGGTAGTGTGCTGGGTGATGTTTTCTTGGGACAGATTACATTTCTTTGGGTTTGTTGTGCTGACAACAGAGTTTGAGCTTCTGGATATTTCTTATGTTTTCTAAAGTGATTTCTAAAAGCTGTAAGTGTGTGTTAAGCAGCAGGACTATAATTATTTTATGTTTCCTTGCGCTTGTTTACAACTTTTGGTACATGCTGCTTTCAGCTTCCGACTAATTACATATAATTTAAACTCTAATTTGTTTTGATTCTAATTAGGCAGCGACTGCTAAGTGCGTATTAATAATTTAGTTTCAAATGTAACAACAAATGAAAATGCAAATGGACTTACATCTTTTCGAAAAATCTCTGTGAGCGGAAAAACATTTAACATAATCAGAAAAATATTTTAAAATTACTTTTAGGAGTTAATAAGAAGATTGTGGTTTTTTTTGCAATAATCTGGATGACACCGTAGCAAAACCAAGTGGATAAAGGTCCCACAATAAATGCCTTAAGGTGTGCATTACGTACATCTCCCATCCAACTTTAGTGGCACCCCTCGGTTGCCTAGATGATGCCCATTAACTATTTAAGGAGTGACAATAAAGGGGCGAACATGTCCATAGCCGAATGGCCCAGGAAGAGTCTTTAAAGTGACTTTGGACCTTGGCATTTTAAACTTTGGACCAACTTTGGACCGCTCCCGCTGCCTCTTAATCTCATCCCATTTGCTGGCGCTTTGTTAATCTGCCAGACGCACTCCCCCGCTGTCCACTGTCCCTCCATCTCACTCTCCTTCTGCTTATCCCTATAAGGATACGACTTTTGTTGTTATTGCTGTTTATGTAGCGGCGGCGTCTGCTTTGTTTGTCAACCGATTAAGTTGTAATTATGCGATGCTACGTGTCCAAAGAAAATTGTTGGAACGAGTTTCCGTATGGGTTTACATATTTTTTACCCTTGTTAGGGGATATTACGATGCGGAATAGTTGATTAGAAAGAGCAGCGAAGGAGAACTTTCGATATTTAAAAGGTTTTTAAATGCTAAATGTAAACTATGAGAATGCTGCATTATAATCCTAAAGCTATGCCATGACACACAATCAATTATAAAGGGTATTCACAGCTTCGTTCCCTCAAAAGTAACCTTCCTTCCTTTGCTTCACTTTTGTTTTGTTGGCGAGAGTTTTCCTGTGGCTCTGTCGGCGCTTTACTCCAAGGAATGAGTTGCGTTGGTGTTGCCCTCCAAGGAGTTGGCCCCACAGACTGGCGATTATGGTTAGCGGCGTCTAATGAGTTGGCATTAATGGGTGGGGCATTCACCTTCCTCCCAGAGAGAGAGAGAGAGAGAGTGAGAAGTCGGGGAAGCAGAGTCAAATGCAATGAGGCGAAGGTGCGAAAAGAAGAGCACAAAATGGGATTATTTCAAGTTGTTTAAGAGTGAAGGAGGAGGGACAGGAAGAATGCGATAGACAGACAAAGGAAGGAGGCTTATTACATGCCAGTTAGACCGGAATGAAAAGGCCAAAAGAGCAGCACAAAAAGAGCAAAAGGAAGAGCAGTAAAATAGCAAAAGGAATAAAGAAAAAATGCCAATGAAAAAATAGCCGATTCGTCGACATCAATAAGTCGAGAATAGGAAAAGGGAAACACTTAAAAAAGAAAGAAGTTGAAGAGTCAAAAAGCGAAAGAACCAAAAGAAAATTCTCCAAAAAAAGAATAGACCAAAGATATTAAAGCACCGATGAAAGAGAATCCAAATGGAACACCAAAAAACACAAGAAAAACAGAGACTGGAGAAAAAAAGAAGCTGGAGCAAAAGGAAGTCAAACTGGAGAAATCAAAAGAGTAAAACAGCAAAAAACCCTGTAGAAGTAAAAAGATACAATGCAAAATGGGGGAAAAAAAATATAGAAAAACTCAAAATGGAAATGTGATTTGTGTAGACTCGAGTCAAGGCATCCATTCTCAATTAGAAAGTGAGATTCTGTTGCAGCTGTGTGCAGATGTTAATGAAGCGGGAAAACGATACGAACATATATGAAGCGTTCTTCAAACTGATAACGTACAATATGTCAATGAGGTAGAGATTAGTGATTTTCACGTTTAAATTATAGCATACTTTGTGGGGTAAGCGAATGAAAGCCAATTAAATACATATCTACTCGTAGAAGAAAAGGTAAGTTAATGTGAAATCTTTATCTATACATTTCTTTTGTACATTTTTAAAGAAATTTCCACTAAAAAGCATTAAATGGTCTTCATGGCTCCATGGCTTCATAGCACATCCTGATATTATTATCAGTGAACTTAAGCCTAAAGGGCCTGCCCTTTCACATGCTCAACTAAACTGCAGCATGAAAATCCGATTATCAATTATTGAAATTATTCACATCAAACCGCATTAAAATGGTACTAAACCAACACGGGTATTTGCACTCAAATCAAATCAAAATCTCACTTTTGTTTTGGCATTCGAAGGTAAATAAATAATCGAATGGCGCATTAACAGGTGGAAAATGTTCATGACGATTGTGTGGGGATAATGAGATGTGTTCGAAGGGTCTCACATTTGGGCAAACAATTTGTTTCTCCAAAATAAATATGAAATCAGTTTAATGTCGTCGACGGTACATTACGTTAATTTTGTTGACTCTTTGGGCCTGAGGATGTGAGTTGGGTGTGTGTCCCCGTCACGTATCCCATATTAAGATATCGCTTCAGTCATATCCATTTTTAATGCGCTAATTTTTCAGCAATATTCAGCGGTAATCTAACAGAGCGTGACGCAGACACAGGTGGCACGTTGTACCATGTTGTATGCCCCACGTCGCATCTTCCTGCTGGCAGTGGCTCTGCTCTTTCAGTCGGATTTCCTTTTGTTGTCGAGCCTCTGCGACTTTTATCGCTGCTTATATGCCACGTCACCTGCAAGAGCGGAAAGCGAGAGACTGCCAACCAAAAAAAAAGGGAGAGAAAATTACCAAAGCCAGAAGACAAATGCAGCCTTGAGGCCTCGGGGCCACAATCAGTAATGGAAAGAGTCGAAAACAAGCCAACAATTCACTTAGTTAAAAAAAGGGAAGACAGTCAAACCTGCTCGAAGAGGATTTTTGGGAACTCTTGCTTGATTTATTTTCTTAGCTCTATGGAAAATTATGGTTTGACAACTAATTTCAAAAGGTATAAAAATCCAGGAAATTCCACTGTTCCAAGAGGCAAATCAAAATTGTTAAGCATATGAAAATAATCCCCTCACATAGCTCCAGCATGCTGAAACTTTTCTGGGGAATCTTTTAAGCTGCAACTTGAACTGAAACAGAAACTGAAAAGTATTTCAGGTATTTTGGGGCACGTCTTAACGCGCAACTATTTAAAGCTGCCAACATATATTGCTCTTACATAATTAGTTGTGCTTCGAGTTTTGTACTTTTTTTCTGTTGGGTGAAGGGATGCGTGGCATGTGGGGTTATGGGGGGTTCGGTTAGCAATTGTTGAGGGGTTTTTGTGTGGAGGCAGCTGTTAGCAGCTAAATCTTCTAGCAATACCAAATAATGTTGAATTAAATTTAAACGTTTCAATAATTAATGCTCTAAATGAGCATACAAAATTGTTCGTAATTTCCCAAAATTGTATTTACCTCACATTTCCGCCTAATGAATGCTTAATTGTTTGCGATTTGATTATTTAGTTAGTTAATGAAGAGCCCATTAATAGGTGTGCATGTTTAGAGATCCCCCACACTTTTCAGAAGGTTAATAAACCTCCGAAAAAAACATTCCTCAATATACAAAATGCAATCACGAATTCCCCAAAAAAATAAAAGCAGCAGCAAGCGGCATGCAAAAGCGAACCAATGTTAAGTTAACAGCAGCTCAGTCTCCACTTACAGAGCGCCCAGAGCTGTTGCGTCGCTGCTTTGACTTCGTGTCGGTCTTCGGCTGCAAAGCAGAGCTCCACTGTGCTGCCTGCTGGCTGCTGCTTTCAGTCACCTGCTTGGGTTTCAGCGCGTCGCAACGAAGCGGCAGAGTCGAGGTTGTCGTTAGAGAGAGTATGTGAAAAGCGTGTGAGTTCTGAGTCAAAGAGCGTGCCGCGTACGGTTGTTTCTTTCCCTCAAACATTTGTGTTCCCTAAACCCCCTGCCCCCTCCTAACCATCTTAGCCGTTGTGTGTGTTTATGTGTTGGTGTTAATTTTGCATGTGTTTTTTTGTTACTTAAAAATCAAACACACAAAATATAGAAAAAAATAAACCTGTCCTGTTTGAGAACCTGTTTTTTTGTTCCACACAACAATCTTTGGGTTCTGTTCTATCTAATGCTCTTTGATTGAACTCGATTCGAAGAGCAGCAGCAGCAGCAGCGGGTCTCCAGCTCCGGCTCCAAGAGGAATTTTAAACGCGCGCCGTGACGTCGTCGTCGCAGTCGCAGTCACAGTCTCAGTCACCGGTACCCGTCTCTCCTCACCGTCTGGTTCTCAACACCGTATCAATAGAAGTTTTTCATTTGATTTACCGTTAGCGGTCTGCCGCTACCACTGCCGCCGCTGCGTTCTAGCACTGTGCTGCCTTTTTAAGATACCCTCGAAGTGGCATGGAATGATGATTTCCATGAAATTGTGGGAATTATTTTGGAACCTATGAACGTTAATGCATAAATTTTTGTCTGAATAAATGATTACTTTCTAAAGAAAATATTATTAATATATCCATAGAAAAGTGTCTACAACTAACTTAGTATTTTGCTCCATAAAATATTCCTAATTCCCAATTGCGTAACTTAGTTAAATCCAATCAAAATCACATGACAGTTTTCTGATTTGCCAAGGGTATCAAAAACTTTGTACCACAGAACCCATTTTTATTACTACCTACCATGTTCTCGAGTGGGCAGCGCCAACGAAGCGTGCATCTCTGTGTTTAGAAAGCCACTTGGCTGGTCCCAGACTCAGTCCCCAGTCTCCGTCTTTCGCTCACCCCATCTTTGGGAGGCACCGCGCTTGGGGTCTGCTCTTAACAAAAAATAAATAAAAACCAGTAGAATCAAAGCAGAAGAAGGCTTAATTAAATTTCCAGAGATCTTGGCTCGAAAACTGTCTGTAGACAAATACATATTGAATACACACACATGTACATAAATGCATATGAATATGTTTACAGCCAGACATTATAGATTGACCGACTTCTTGTAGCGAAACCGAAACGCCGTTAATTGATTGGGTTCTGGAAACTGATTTTATGCACGTTTGTTTGTTGCTTACAATGTTGAAAGAAAAATACACGGGCTGAAATCAAATAAATATTGGCATGACCAAATAAATAAATAAATAAATGGATTGATTGGCCATTCATATGGTTACGTGTGATATGCGCATAATGGGAAATGTTTGACTACTCTTTCAATGAAATAAATGGCTAAACAAAAAACCCTCTTTTCCACAAATAAATCAAAATGTGAAGTGAAATTCCAACCCTTTCGGAAATATTCACCCGAAAAATAATCAAATGGAATAACAAAACCAAAGCAAGAAACATTTAAATTCGTTATAAAAACATGTGGCCCCAAAGAGACAGCATTTCACATTTATCGCTGGACGGCTGGCAATCATAATTATTATTCGTGGCATTCCAGGCCCAGTTTTCAATCATTTATTCTCGGTTCGTTGGGGGAAAACCACACGAAAACATTCCAGCAAGCAGGCAAACAGGTTGTCGTAAAAAACAGCTGAAACCAGACAGAAAATGAAAAATCAAACACGTGTGCACGGGAGAACGGCGGAAAAGGTTAACGAGGACACCAAAAATAAAACAACATTTTTTATCTAACAGAATAAAAACAAAACCAAACTGAAGAATCGCACGGAAGCTGAAAGCCAATAATTATAAAACGACAAAAAAAATAATAATAAAAACGTTAAAAATATGTACATCTGATAAAAAAATAGGCTACCAACGACCAAAAATACTCCTTTAAAAACCCCATAAAAAAGAACTGAAAATACCCAAAAATAAAATAAAAACCACTATAAAAAGGGAGGAGAACTGAAGGAATTTTCAAGAGTTTGGCATTTTGTCAACCCGTAAAGGGTCCCCCTCCGAAAAAAGAGTGGAAGAAAGAGGGAGAGAGAGCCGCACAAGTGGCTGCAACAAAAGGGCTACCTACCACCGAACGAACCTCGACCACGCGACCCCTCTGGAAAACGAAAAACTCAGGCCGGAAAACGCTTGTTTCGACACGTGAGAGGAACAGAACGGCAGAGAGTGTGGCTGCAGCGGCAGCAGCAGGAGGAGGCGGTGCACACAGAGAGGCCAAACCGAGGCTAGTGACAAGAAACAACAACAAAACAAACAGGTGAGAAAAGGAGAACCCTGCATGAATGAATGTGTGTCTGAGGGAGAGAGAGAGAGAGAGAGAGTGCCACGAGTGAGTGCCTGAATGAATGGAAGCCAGCGTAGTGCGGTGTCGCGGGGTGCGATTGAGTGATTGAAACTGATAAAGAATAATAAAAAAGGGCTTTGGCTCTGCCTGAGGATTTTCCCAAACAATTCAAATACCCTGTCAGCGTATGGGAGAAGAGTGTGATGGGTTATTGGATGTTTAAAAAAGAAAGGAAATGTCTATAATTTCATTTGTTAATTTATCAGAAAAATAAATAATGCATCTTAAGACTCAATAAAAATATTAAGAAAAAATTAAATTATTTTGAACAAAAAGTAAGGTTTTGGTCTCCCAATTTTGTGTTAATTGTAAAAGAAATATTAACCACACCGAAATCCAATCAGTCCATAAAAAAACCTCCAGCTACTGGGTATCCTCAGTTGGAATATCGATGGGAACTTTGTTCTTTCATGTTCCTTGTTGTTTTCCTTCCATTTTCCCCAACCACTCCCACTCTCATTGTATGGTGTCAGGGAGAATTCTGCTCAATAAGCAATTAATATGCACAAGTGTCTGCCCGGCGCGAGAGGGTTGCCCAATTGAGTTCCTCTGTTCGTTCGGTGGCAGCCCGAAATCTCCGAGCGGAAATGGTCTCGGGTTTGGGTTTTGTCAGAGTCTCTGTTGTGTCTGTCTGTCTGTCTGTCTGTGTGAAAAAGCGGGAAAAAAGAAACACCCAGCGTGGCACGTTGTTTCGGTTTCCCCGGCAGTGTTAAGAGCTTAATTTAATATCAAAAAGGTTTTTCAACTTGATGGAAATTGAGTTTGGTTTTGTCGTGGAAATTACAGACACAAAAAAAAAGTCATTGCAAATGAATATTGAATAAAGAAATCCATGGCTTTGTAGCTCTGAAATCTTTAAAAAATTCCACCAAAATAATTGGAAATGATTTCTTAGATGTGGATAAATAAAATTAAGATTTAATAAATCTTTAAAATTCATTCATACAACCCCAAAATCTACGATCTATTCTGAAATTAAAGCATATTTTTCCACCAATTAGTAAAAATCTTTATGCAGCATTTTGAGCGCGCTCGCAGCGAATATTCATTAATTTCATGACAAATCTTGTTCTATTATCTCAATTGAAATTTCCCTTTGAGTAATTTGGGACCAAATTTGATTCAGATTCTCTTCTTGACGGTGGCTCCTATTTTCCCGCTGTTGTTTCTCAATTTCTGCGTTGGCCCTGAGTCACGACTTTAACTTTAATCTATTGCAATTTATATTTATTTTTGTTGGAAACTGCAAATATCCCGAAACGTACAAACACAAAGAACTATTAAGCAGTGGCGTAGTCAGAGGGTAAGGGGAGTCAATGTATTTTTCACTGAAAATAAAATTCTATGAAACTGTTATGCGAGTTCCCTACCTTTGGCCTAACCTCTTGGTCTTGTGGTTCTCTATTTCCCTTACATCCCAGAACTGTGGAGCACATTTGATGTTTATTTTAACCCCTTTAATCGCCGACCCATCTCCACTAAGCCTCTGGAAAACTCTTCTGTAGGAACTTCCCCAAGTATCAACTAAAGTTAACCCGGAAAAGTTGCCAAAACGTCAGAGGGAATGCCAAAAATACGCAAAATAAAAGCTAGCGATAGGGGAGGGCTAGGGAGAAGAACGAAAGAAAAACGAAATTCGAAAAAGAAAAACAATGCCACAAAGGGGCACAAATAATGCGCTCCGTATTGTTGGAGTCAAGTCGAATCCCCGGCTCCTGTAACCGTCTCCGACTACACCATCCTTGCCACTACCATCGCTCCTACCATCTCTCTAAACCACGTCTCTGCCGCTGCGTCGGGTCTCTTGTGAAATATCGCACTTTGCTTATAGAAATTGTTATCTATGCTGGAAATAGAAATTCAGGAAAAGTCCAAATAAACCAAAACACAAACAAAAAGTGGAAGAGAGAGAGAATAAACCAAAGCGCACACACAAAAGTAATGTGAAACACAATAAAAGTGTCTAACTGTATGAAGAAATGAAAGTCAAAATGGTAAGGGCATGGTGGGGAAAGGCAGAGGCAGAGGCAGATGCTGAGCCACCTTCTCTTCTCTCTCTCCCCAGCCGCCGTGTGTTCGGTAGTTTATGTGCCACTCTTCGCACTGAAGCATCTTCTTTGTTGGCTTCATTAGCTGCCTCAATGACTTTGTTTCTCTTCGGACTCTCGCATTCGTTCTTTATGATTCTCTTTCGTTGATCTTGATCGTGAACTCGAAAATATTTCGAAAATGTGCTAAAGCGTGAGTCATGGAGAGGGGCAGGCAGAGGCTCCCTCCTCTTCTCTGGTGTTTGAGAAGAAAGCGTGCAAATTATGGTTTCTAGGAAACTGGGTGCCAGAATACCAGCCTGCCAGCCTATAAGAGAGCCACCACAGTGGCTGATATAGTAATTACTGAAGAAATACATACGTATAATTGGGCAAGTAATATTTGAGCTTCGACAGTGAGGAATGCCTTAATGGCAGTGGAACGTTAAAGCTATAAATTACAGCGGAGTTTCTTTAGATGCAACTAATGTTGCGATGGGTAAAAACGACATCTAGGCTGTTTCCACGACCTGTGCCACCTACTTTTAACCACAATCCATCTTCACTCAACTCCACAACCTTCAAGACACTCCCATCTTTTTTAGTTTGCAACTCCAAATGTCTGCGCCGTACAAGGTAATAACCAAGTTTGGTTATATGGCCCACAAAAGCCACAAGACCACTTCCTCTTCTCTGTCAAAATCTGTTACTACATCTCCCACTGTTTCCCCCTTCTGCCTCTCGGGGATAATTCAATTATGATCGCTGAGGGGAGCCTGTGTCAGGAAACATCTCGAAGGGTGAGAGGAGAACTGAAAGCAGACAAAGCTAATGAACACCGACTGAATGGTAAGTCAAGTGGGAAGAAGACAGGGCTCATCATAATGATGATGATGATGATTAAGTTGAATGGGAAAACGAAGGCAAGTGCAAGTGCAAGAGCGGTAGAGACACAGCAGGAGAGGAGATGAATGTTCGAGCCAGAGCAGAAAAGGTTCGGGAGAGTGCATACCAGAGCGGGAGACGGCGATGGATGGGCAGAATGCAAGCGCTAGGGGGAGACGGTGTTGGCGGGGCAGAATGCAAGCGCGAGCGGGAGAAAGAATACAAATGAGTCGCGGCAATGAACTCCAAAGAAGAAATGCAGACTCACACACACACAAACAAAAGAGTGGAAGAAGGAGAAGATGAAGAATGCATAACTTACAAAAATAGGGTGGGCTTGGCTTAAGTAGTCGAGTTTTTGATGCCCTATAAAATAAATAGGTTACCATGGTGTAGCCATAACAACAATTTTTCGCAAAATTATTTTACACGTGCTGACGGACAGACGGAAAACTACAATATCCACTTAGCTGCTGGTCTGATAGTGAGTTGGATTAGCAATGTACTCTCATCACTCTCAACATTTATCATACCCTCTGTGCAAGAGTATACAAAGCCTGCCAAACACAGAGAGCAGACCAAAGCAGAGCGCACAGAATGCAGTCTTCGCTCTGCCGCTGCCGCTGCCGCTGTCTCTGTCTCTGGCACAAGCACACTGCCGCTAGCTTTGCAGTTGCAGTTGTCAGTGGCATCATTATACCAACAGAGATTTTTGTTGGCCTATTAGGAGGAGTAGAAGAAGGATGGCGCCACTGGCTAAGAAAAAAAAAGAACTGTATTTTCTTTGCAGCTGCAGAATATTGTTAGCTGAAGGAGCAGCCGCCGCCGCATCGCATCTGTTTTCGAAGGCAACAGAGGGAGAGCGAGCCGCACCGAGCGCACGAGAGAGAGAGCGAGGGAGAGAGAGGTCATTCATCCGGCGTTTATCGCGTTATGGCTAGGCCTGGACCCAGGCCCGTCCCCACCTCCTCCCGCTAGATGTGGCACTTTATTAACATATTTCTCACTCGCTCGCCGCTGCCTCCCTCTTGCTGGTTTCTTTGGGTATTTGTTACTGTTGTTCGTTGGTTATCGCTTCTCCCGCTCTTTCTTCTGGGGTTGCCTTTACATTATTTTCCGTCTGCTTCCAAGTGTGTTTGGCTGTGTTTGTTGCTGCTTCTTCTGCTATTTGTTTATGTTTTTAGCTAGTGTTCTTGTGGTTCTTGTATTTGTTGTTGGTTCTACTTGTATGCATATGTTGCTGTTCCTTTTCTTCTTTATTTGTGATGTTCGTCGTTTTTTGTTTGACTTCCACTTAGGAGCACCATTAATTGCAGGGTATATCTTAAAATTTAATAGAATACATACAGTTTAAGGTGCTCTCAGAGAGAGAAGAGAGATTTCGTTTTGGCCTACGCCTTTTTAGGTTATTAAAAGTTGTGATAGATTCACTTTTAGCTGCACCTTCACCCCGGCCCTTACCTAACCCACTTTGTAGTGCGTCAAAAGTTTTCGAAGAGTATTCCCCAGCCGACTCTGCTGCACTGCTGCCTGCTCTTCCGCCCGCTCTCTTTTTGCGGTTTTATGCTGTCCTTCGCTTACCCAGCAGTGGCTGCGAGTGTTAGAGTAGGGGTGGGGGCAGCGCTGTCTGGTAAAGAGCTCCTCCTGGGACCCTCTCCTGACCAGAGCTCCTCTTTCTCTCTCCGCCTAAGGCTTCAGCTCTATGGCTATACGACAGTAGGACGCTTCTTTTACGGCTGCTGCTGCTGTTGCTGCCGTTGCTGCCGTTGCTGTTGGTGACGCTTGCTTTTATGCATTTCGCTCTTTTCCGCTCTCTCTCTTGCTTCCGATCCGGCTGAGTTTTGGCCTACAGTTTTTGGCCAGCAGGAAATGGCCGACATTAGACGAGGGGCCCTGGCACGTGTTTATGTTGCTTTGCCGTTATTTTATGCTGCACACTGTGGCAGGAAATGCGACAGAAAATGCATTCGCCAGTCGCCATGGAATTTTCAACATTCCCCCATACCGGAAAAACTGTTTTCCTCTACCTCTACCTCTCTTTCACTTGGTTTTTGTTTTATTTTCCATCCTCTCTGGGGCAGAATTGTATTTTAAACATAAATTTGAGCGAGAAATACCAGGAGGAGAATGTGTTTCTGCTGGCGATTCTGCTTTAGATTTCATTTTCAGTTCATTTCCGTTTAATCCGAAAGAGAAAATAAACAGGAATTCCATATCATCCGAACATTTCTTTTATACCAAGAACTTTCGGTGAAATGAGATTTTTTATGTTCTGCCTATAAAGCCGAAGCATTCTCTTTATTTGTTTTTGTATTATTTTTTTATTTTTAGCACGCTATTTTAACGTTAAGCCAGTGAATTTTATATAAAAATGGAAATTTAGTCAGAAAAGCTGTTGGAAAACTCAAATTGGATGTTGATAGAAAATTTAGAAGCTTAGATCCCAAACTGTACCAAAAAGTAAAAGCCAGTCCACAAAAATATTACCATGATTACATATTGATTTAATTTCTAACATTATTTGATGTTGAAAAATTCCTACAAAATCAAAAAACCAAACACTAAAAACGTCAACCAAGCATAAACAGTTTTCCCATCTTTTTACTTGGAAAATGAGTGGAAAATGTGCGCCCAATTACAAAAGAATGGTAATAATGAAGCGGAGAGAATGATAATCTTCATGCATGAAAGAGTTCCATGGAAACTTCGCTCTGAAAAGATACGGAACACATATGAGTGGTAATAAATATGCAGATGAAATTAACTAATCTTTGAAGAACTGTTTAAGCTTAGCTTAAATTAACACCTAGAGGCGGAAAAACCAGTTGTGTAATGCGATTCATAGAGTTCTTCTTGGGTTCTTTTATATTTTTCCTGGTATTTCCAGCGACTCATTAAAGCGAATGCTGTCGCCATCGAAAGTCACGCTTCCCCTAAAAATAAATGCAGCTGCAGTTGGCTGTCCAACCATCCATTCCTTCACTTTTCCAACGATCCATTCCCTGCCATTAAAGCAAACCTTTCATTTACACTGTGCTGCAGGGCATGGCATTTTGCTTCTGGCCATCGACCATCATCGGAGTTGTAAAAGATACGAGAAACAAGAAGAGCGAAAGAAGAAGGAAACTTTGTTGCTTTGTTATCTGTCTCGCTGTTTTTCCCTGCAGCTTATTTTGTGGGCTTATTTGCATTATTTTCATTTAAATATCGTTAGAGATACAAAAATGGAAGACCACTTGAAATGAATGCGCTCTGTTCTCAATAAATCGGAGTGAAAACTGAAAATTCTTACGGTTGTTCTCCAGCATCGGAACCGTTATGCTGGCTGGAGCATATTCCTAATTAATTTCCAAATCAAATGGAATGGGCAAAGCCCTCTAGCAAGAGTGGAACCATATGGAAAAACTTTTTAACTTACAATTCAATTTATACTTCAACGAAGAACTAAAAAAAAACTGAACAAGAAGAACTGCTACTAGAACAAGCAGAGAAAAAACAACAATGCAAGCGAGAGAGCAAAGGTAGAAAGACAAATTGCAACTTTTTGAGGCACGAAAATCACAGTTAGCAGATAGTTTTCCCCTGCCTGCCACCCAGCCACTCGCTCTCTATTTTCCAGACGACACAAGACACAAGAAGAAAACTTTGTCCTGACGCCGCCGCCGCCGCCGCCCGCCGGAACACTTGAAACAAATTGCAATTTGTTCCCTTTTGCCTACAGCACGCGGGTTAAATGGTTTTCCAGGGTACGATGGCAGTGGGATATAGGCTATAAATTAGGTGCTGCAATTAATAATTTAAAAAGCGTGTTAATTAGTGAGTTAGATGCCGAAGGAGCAGTGCTAAAATGTTTACCTAATTGCAATTTCAATTAGCCGCATTAGAGGAATCCTTTTGGCAAACACACGCAGCTGGGACGCCACTTAATTCAATTGATGTTTTCTACCAGATAAACATAAGTTTTAATGCGGATTCAAAGCACTTATTCTAATGGTTCGATGGCAGTTTTACGGCTCATCAGAAAATGCTTAGAAAATCTGATTTACTTTCCTGGTGCATTCTGTTTTTCGCACAGATTAAATACCATTTTGTGTGCAGAACTCCTTGAGAAATAATCCCAATAATATTAGAATACATTTAGGAATAAATCTTTATAAATCACAGAGCCATTTCCACCTCAAGACAAATACTTTCGCTATTATTTGTAACTAAAACGCTTTGTCTTGCCCCTCTCTTCTGCCATTTCCTTCCATCTTTTGCTGTGCACAGTGACTGGCAATTGTTCTGCCAGCATGTGCGAAAACTTACATCGAACACTGTGCCATGTATATTATCATTAAGGTGGCCATTTCCGCTTCCCTCCGCTGTGTCTCTCTTGTCTCTATCCATTTCGGTTTCCCTTTTGCGCGCCATTTCATTGGGCTGGGGTCCAAAAAGCATTTTGCGCTGACAATTGGAGACCCCAGCTGGACATTCTGTGTAAAAGATACACTGGAAAAGACACACAGTAGTATTTACTCCTCTTCCATTTACAGCATACAATTCCCTCTATATTTTTTCTCCCAGTGTACCACCCATATTTCATTTCATTGTGCGCGATATTTCTTTCGGCGGATGCATCCTGGAACTGAAACCGAAAACCAAAACCAGAGGCAGGAAGCAGAACCAGACTGCTGACTGCTTAATATTTCACTTTGGTCACCGGCCCAGGCCACGCTGTTCAGTGAATCTTTTATTACATAACTTGGATTAGATTGAAGCGCATAGAGGAGCTGCTGCTGGTGCTGCTGCTGTGGCATGCCCCTCACGTCTCACGCGGCTGCCTAATTTAGTTATGCAGCCAGCCACTGGCACTATCGCTGGAGAAGGAGGCTCGATTCATAACCGGCCCATTGCTTATTCACAATCAATCAGCGTATTGAGTCGGGGGCAGATTCCCGTTACGGCTGCCATTATTGCACCATCCCAGACCGCAGTTGGCTTCCCCGAGTCATGGAATATTCTTCGATTCGCCGAATTGCAATTGGATTTAGCTATGCCAATTAGTTAATTAGTGGTTAAGTAAATGGCGCAGAGGTATGATATGAGGATGGAAAGAAAGGCTGTGGGTATGGAGTTCTATCCATATATGTATTTATGGGTATTGCCGAGGAGCTGGTGTTTGGGGTAGAATATCTGATTGGAAGAGGTTAATAAACAGGAGATACGATTGTACTTGGTTATGCTATTAATGGGTTAGAAGAGAAACTACAAGGAAATTGCAGAAAATTGTTTGATAAATGCTTTTGAAAGAACTAAATCCCAGATAATTGTTCAAGTGTTTTCGGACAAATGCCAAGAATGATTTCAGATCTTTATTTCAGAAAGTTTCATTATATTCCAGCCATTCCAATTAATGTTTTTCATTCTACATTTTTCTCCTAAATATAACAACAAAATACAAATTATTATTGTATTGTATTTATTGTTGGTGTGAGCTTTATTTTACTCTAGAGCTCAACATTGCTGTTCCTTACCATGAATACATATCAAATTCATGCCATAATTCAACCAATACCAACGACACTTTGCGCGCCAAAGCCCCAAACTCCACACCCATAATTCCGTAATATTCCCACAGTTAATCAACAAAAGCAAATAATTATGCGCAATTATTTGTGTGTGTTAACGGCTTTGAAATCGAATTGCAAATTGCAAACTTGTTCGACAAAACACCGTTAAGTCCGTTAAGGCCGGACCCATAAACCCCCCAAACGGTTTTGGCGTGGCGCAAAACCCGAAAACCTGCACGTGGAGGCATAACAATGCGTAACGAAAACCCGAACCGAAATCGAATCAAACTAAAACCAAACTGCAAAACCAAATAGAACAAAGACTAAGCGGCTTTTGGCCGGTTGAACCCCAGAGCCGTGGCAAGTGCATGGCAGCCAGCCAGTAGCCACTGCATTGTGCAACGCGGCGTATGAGCAACAATTAAAGCAAACTTTTAATTTATTTCCTGCAAAAATCAGGCGCGTACGAAATTCCATTTTTAATGAAGTAAAAATACCAAAAAGTTCATAAATAAAAAACTCAAACTGCGAGTTTAAGGGGAAAAATGAGCAAAAAGAGAGGTGAAGGTTTGGGTTCGAAGTTTTGGATACTCCTTGAAGGGAGGAAGTTGCTCTTAAGGGCAGATAAATGAACCTTCGTTTGGGCTATAAATTTGGCAATTATTTGTATGTTTAGTGAGATTATTTGCGGTAACATAAAAGCAACACAAATATTTATCTACCAACCAAAAGACATAATTATATTTAAGCGACATTTAAACCCCATGATTAAATGCTGAATTACTCTTTCAAGTCACAATTGTGTCTCAAATGATTACAAAATTCTACCTCGCTTCAATTAACAACTTCACAACCAACTAATCATAGACATCCTATGCTGAAAGAGACTCCATTAAAGATTGAGTTACAGTGTGAGCCTAATATTATGCGAATTCGAATCGACAGACGTCGGTAAGTGACCCAAATGGGAAAATTGCTGAAAAAACTAGCAGCAGCAGCAGCAGCAGCAGCAACAAAAACTCCGCACTAAAAAATAGTTTCTAATGAGGCAAATTAAGCAAACGTCAAACAATTAAAGCAAAAGCCAAACAAAATGAGCGCGTAATTATTTTTGTATAATTAAATTCCATTTAGCCAAGACTCATGTATGTGGCAGCCACAAGCTACCACAAGCAGCTGCTTAGGCAGCAAAGGCTGCCCCGCATTTCAGCTTGCAACACAGGTGCAACAGGTGTAAATTACGCCAGAGCCGGAGCCCCAGAAAAAAGGGGTGAAGCGTCGGCGGGGTGACAGCCGTAATCGCCTGCAATCAACTCAAAACAACAGCAGCAACAAATCCGTTTCCGCCACTGAAAATTAGTGAATTTTGTCAGCGTCAGTGGGTCAACAGAGCAAAAAAGGCATTTGGCCAGCACTGATGAGGGCTGAAACAAAACAGAATAAACAACGTACCAAAACAGAGCCAAAAGCGGACTAGAGCAGGGAAATTGTAATGGAAAAGAGAAAGGAAAGGTGTGCCAAGGAATTTTTAAATACTCTTTTGGGGATTGCAAGGTGGATGCTAGAGGAGATATCCATTAGAATATATATTCCTGAAGCTTGACTACTGATGAAAGTCTCTTAAGATGGAAGCAGTCACAGTTCAATGCTTTGCTTGCTGTCTAGACTCATTCGTGCAAAGATCATTCCACGACTCTGACGAGTTTAGACGAGTTGACCAGACCACGTACTGGTTTCCATTCATGGGTCAAAGAGAATCGTGATTTCATGGCAAAATATGAGTTCAGTGACAGATGAAGTCATGGGTGCTGAGTAGAAATGGAAGCAAAGAAAGATAAAGCAAGTCAGAGGAAAAGAGTAGAGAGATAAACACAGATACGAACAGAAAGAGAAACGTAGAAAGATAGATTCTACGATTGCTGAGATATCTGGGGTGAGTCATAGATTTACTCATAAAAAGAAGCCAGGCAACACGATCCCAAAAGGGCCATGGCTTTTAAATGAAGATTATGAATACTCATTTATGATGTTGTTAGAGGATAAGCCATATGGTGTTTATATGCTGTTCTCTGGCTTCGTTTATCAGCTTCTTCTGCAGTAAAATATATTGCAATAAAGTCGAATGTTCCCTTGTCTCATATTCCTCAATTTCCCATCATCTTTCTACCCAAATCCACAACAAAATTAAGCAGCTCGTTGCATTTCTTTCTGCTGCTCCTTTACGTATTTTCCCCTCGCTGTTTATTCTGAGCTTTCAACAAAGTAATCATTTGTTTATTTGTATTATTATAATGTTTATGTTTGGCTGTCTTGTTGCTATTTCTGTTGTTGCGGCAATCGAAGCTGGGGCAACAAAAAAAAAACCAAATTGGTGAAAGTCTGCGAAATGATTTGTTCACTGGCGTACCCCTCCCTCCCCTGCACCGCTTGCTGCCGCTCATATGCGTGCAACAATTTTATTTTTATTTTATTTCCAATTTTTTTGTGCTGCGCTGCATTTTGTGGTGCATTTTGTGGGAGGTGCAGGCAGTCGATTGAGCCTTCTAGAGTGGAGTGAACTAGTTTCCATTTAATAGTTATAGCCCAAGAGGCAGGCAGCGGCAGCGGCAACGGCAAAGAGAGCATGAAATGTGCAGCGAATTGTGGCAGCCACACAAAAAGATTTATTGAAGCCAGTGGCTGCCGCAGCCGTTGCAGCGGCTATTAACAAAATTACTTAACAAGCGGCCAAAAAGAAGAGAATTCCGCCTACTTCTGCTTCTGCCTTGGACAACAATAACAGCAGCAGCAAAAGGTGGGTCATTCGATGCTAATGATACCCTAGAAGAATGATCAAAAGAAATCAACAGATGTTGCAGAAAAGATGTGCCCAGTGGGAGCTTCTGGTGGATCGAAATCTATGTACAAAAATATTTGAAAACGTCTGCAAGACAGGCAACATTCTGCCGGAACTTCCAGCTTTAATCAGCGCTTCGTGCAGGGTATAGAAAAAACACAACAACAACTCCTCTGAGTTATTGCCAGTCGGCTGAGTTTTTAGTTTGAGTTTTTGGCCAAGTCCACAGGGGATGTGAGATCCAAAAGCCGCAGGGAGGACACAGACCCCAGAGTAGAGCCGACCTTGGAGCTGGGAGTCTGGAAGCTGGCGATATATTCTATTTAATTGCATTCGCGGTTCGGGGCCAGCACAGAGGATAGTAGCAGCAGCAGAAAGGACACTAAGCCGTTGTCCTGCCTCCAGTGACGTGGCGAACAGGAGGAGATCAGAGGGGGATGTGGTTGCACGAACGTGGAGTGCTGCAACTCCAAGTGGAATGAATACACACTCTCGTATGTGTGGGGTATGTTGAGCCCTGGATTACAACGACCATCAAAAGTGGGCAGAACTTGGGGAGCTTTGATTTATGATTGCACAACAGTGGCTTACATATATCTATGTACACACCCACACATACTTATGTACATCAGTATATCTCTACGGTTAGTTAAGCTCTGAATGGGCCAAAAAAATGGAAGAAAACTTTCAATAATAGAGAAGGAAACACCAGCCAATGTGCTGTTCAATAGCTGCTGCTGCTCGTACTCTGTGGATTATTTTTGTGTGTGTAAATTTCCTATCCACAGACTAAAGTCGAAACATAAATTATATAGTCACTGCAGAACATTGATTTATTGGTAGTAAATTTAATGCATTAACCAGATCAGTTATAATAAATTAGTTTTATTAACACGTGAAGCTGGCAAATCAGCAAAATTTGAATGATTTATTGAGCGCAAAATGCGAGTCGCAATTCGTTATTTGCCAATTAATCGCGGCTTTTAATGTGTCAAAAATATTTGAGTAAATTTAACAAATAACAAAGTTATTAATTAATAAATATTTGAGCACCAATTTATTTTTATAATTTTAATTAGAACAAAAGGAGTTCCAGTTTCGATCATTTCTTTGCTCTTCCCTTGCTCACACTTTCCTTGCACTTTTCATCTCCCTTCCTGCTGCTCTATTTTAATCCTTATGGTCTAAGCTAGAAATATTTTGTGTTGGCTCTTGGCAGTTGTAAATTTACACTAACGACGCCTCTGGCACAGTGGGGAATTGCCTGTTTTTTGGTGGTACAGTCCCGCAGCGACAGGAGCAGTGACAGCAAGAGCAACAGCATGAGCAGGAGGAGCAGCATCATCGAATGAACAGAGAATCAGAGCAAGAGGAGCAGGGTGGTGCATGGGAGGAGTGCTGCTGCAGAAGCAATTGCGGTTGCCGCCTGCCAATCGGCAAAAGTTGACGACCGCAGCGCTACGCCGCTATTGAAAAGCAATAAAAACAACATTTATAAAATAGCTGGAAATAGAAGCAACACGGAGCGAGGAGGCATGCAACAGAGGGATACCAGGATTGAGGTATGCAACAGAGTGGCATGGAAACAGAGACAGAGAGCGAGCAAGACGCAGAGACAACGAGGGAACGTGGCTTGAAGGACGCAGGCATCGATGCAATTTGTTAGTTTGAATTTTTGCAATTTTAGAGTTGGAACTATTTCTGTGCACCAAAAAGCAATCGGAACAATGCACAGGGGAGGGGGACATGTGGCAGGAATGCGGAGTAGATGAGAGACAGGACACAATGTATGCTGAAATGCTGAGATTTTGTATTAGAGATGAGCACGAAACACGAAAATTTGACAGGAAGGGAAAGTGAAACAAAATCAATAATGATTTATGATGGAAGGTAGCAAAAGTACGTTTTATTTATGATGTGAAGGATGTGCAAAAAGCTCTACGAATCCGTTCTTATCTAGAATTTTGTAATAAATTGAATCAAAGCGAACCAATTGAGAATTTTCTAGTGCCAAAATCAATTAAATTTATTACTTAAAATTAATTAAAATCGAAAAAATAATAGATCTAACGATTATCTCCCATTATCTTAGTATGCCTGCAATCAGTGTTGTTAAAGCCCTGCCATTACACGCACTAAATGAACTTCTGCAGCACTGGGCCCCAAAAAACACAAATGCCAGTCCATGCCCTGCCATGTACTCCCCACTCCCGCACTCCTCTCTTGCCATTCTTTCGATTCTATCTCTGTATTTCTGCCTGTCTGTTATTATACCCGGTACTCGAAGAGTAAATAGGGTATATTGTATTTGTGCACATAACGGTTGTATGTAACGCACAGAAGGAAACGTCTCCGACCCCATAAAGTATATATATTCTTGATCAGCATCAATAGCCGAGTCGATTGAGCCATGTCTGTCTGTCCGTCTGTCCGTCTGTCCGTCCGTCTTGTTGAGCGCCTGGATCTCAGAGACCATAAAAGCTAGAGCCACCAAATTTTGCATCCAGACTTCTGTATGCTCACACTGTTACAAGTGTATTTCAAAAATGAGCCACGCCCTCTTCCGCCCCCGCAAAAGGGCGAAAACCTCCCAAATCTACAATTTTAAAGATAAAAGAAAACTAAAAACGCCATTCCGTAGGGAATGACCATATCTATTTGATCACCAAATTGGGATCCGATTGGATCATTATTATGGCCACAATGAAGAAATTAAGTTGCAGTGGCTAAACCCACCCTGTCCAGCAGCTTTTGTTGCTTTTACACATTCTCTCATTCACACTCTGCTTCGCGCAGTGGCAGAGGCCTCTTCCCCTGACACGTCTCTGACTCATCCTCTGCCACGACTCTGCCGCTGCCTCTGCCCTGACTCTGCAGTGTGTGTCTCTAGGGGAGGGTGGCGAGCTAAAGGAGCGTGTTGGCGTGAGTAGTGTTGTTGATGTAGATGACAGATGAAGAGAAAATGTAAAATTTGACAAATAACCGCTAAGTTGCAGATGTAGTACTGAGTACCGGGTATAAGAGTTGTGACGCGGCTTAAGACGCGTCTCACAACGTTCCTCCTCGTTTAATTAAATGTTGCGCGCATTTTTTCTTTGCACTGAGAGTGAGACAGAGGCAGAGACAGAGATGACAGAGATACAGCGGCAGTGGAGAGAACGAGAACACAGAGGAGAATTCATGATACATGTGTGTGGAGGCAGCCGGCAGCAGGCGTGGCTGGAGGTCCAATTGCAAATTGCCGTGGGTTGGCAGCTCTATTATTAGTCCAATCAAGGATTCTTCGTACTTAATGATTGGTTCAATTCGCTTCACTTCACTGCCGACTGCCTGCCAATGCAAAAGTCATGCAATTCTTTGAGTATTTTTAGAACCCAGCGTGAGTTCTTCTGGCCTTGTCCCGCACTCTTTCATGGTTCATGCTTACCTTTTCTTTTTGTTGAGTGACTATCCTATCCCAAGGACGCGCAGGCTGGCTGAAGCAGCTGGAAGCTGTGGGAAATATTTGAAAAATTCCCCAAGTCAAGGGCTAAATAAACTTTGTCGCCCCGGCAAAAGAGCAAAAGTGTTTGGCAATTGCACGAAGTAGAAGACCCTCCAAGACTCCTGCCACTTTTCCCCTTCTTGCTTTTTCCTGCCCACTTGGCGCATCTCCTCGCAGGCTTTCTGCCTCTCCAAAAATGTCTATCAATTTGAGATGGTATCCTTGTGCATATCCTTTAGCCATAGCTCACTGTCGGCAGCTTGTCCGCATCTCCATGTACCCCGCCCTCCCCCTCCTTGTCTCTTCTGCTGTGCGCTCAGTGGGGAAAATTTATTGAATTTAATATGCATATTGCATGCAAAATTTATGCATTTTCCACAGTCCTCCTCCTATGCTCTCGCCTCGTCCTTTTTGCTGTCATTAAATGTTGTGCAGTGTCACATTTTGGTATTGTTGCTGCAGCATCCTGTTCTTGTGTGTGGAAATGGATTTTCAATTTGATTTCTTGCTGTAAGAATTTCACGTGGAAAAACTCTAGAAATTCTCATAGAAATTCTGTGAAGCATTTAAGCAATTTCCGTAGTTATTTTCTGATTGAATTTATGATTGAGGGGTTTCCAATTCAAAAGCCAAAAATCTCTTACAACCAAAACTAACTTATTCCATTATTCTTCTATTTTCAGGTATGTCAACAACAGCCATTTGTAGGAGCCAGGTAAACCCTCCAAAAAAACACGCCGCTCCATCGAGTGGCAGTCGAAAATGAAGCCAAAATTGCCCATTGACCCACTGGGCCGATCGCCGCCGCATTGGATTTTTGGCTAATTACCTTTATGGCCGGGCCGAGTCTCAGCTCTGTGTGTTTGTGTCTGTTTTGGACACATTTACGAACTGCTCTCAAATGACCCATTAAGCCGGGAGCCAGCCATTAACTTCTAGCCCAATGACCCCCGTGCGCTGAAGGAAAACGCAGCCACAGGCCGAAAGATATAAACAAAGTGAAGCCAAAAAGAAACCAAATTAAAATTAGAAATGGAAATGGAAATGGAAATATTCAAGCGGGGAAACAAATGAAACACTGGAATTGCTCATAAAACAAAATAAATAACCAATTAAGAGCGGCAATGGGCCCCTTGCCCTAGGGAAATATCCCACGAAAATCCAGTGCGAATTTCATTAATTAGCCATAACGTTTGGGGGGGCTGACCCATCGGCTATTGGCATATCAGAAACACATGTCGCATGTCATGTGTGCCAAATGTGGCATGCAACATTTAACTGCAGAACAGCAGCCACAACAGCTACCATAGTGGCAGAGGCAGAGGCAGGAAACGGCAAAACAGAGCCATAAACGCGGCCTAATTGCCAGAGGAATGCCAGAAGGTCGTGTCGGGTTGTGCCAGTGTGTGGGCGAGTGGAATGGCACTTGGGGGGCACGTCAATACACTTGGAGAACAAAACACTAGATAGGATTCGGGCAAGGTCTGTCCTAAGGAAATATCTTTACTTTAACGATCTCAAAGTTGCCTCGCAATCTACACAATTTATAGATCCGCTTTCAACCTTCACTGCACAAACTTTAAGCCCAGTTTTTCCACGCTTCAACAAGCTTCAAGTAAACATTTCGAAATGCTTTCGATTTTTCTTGAACCCATTTTCGTTTTGGAGGCATTTTTCCCCGAAGTGTAGAGCTCGGGCCTCGCACATAAGTAATATGTATGTGACACAGATTGGCAGCTTGGACGCTCTGGCGTACGGCCCGTAAATTGGAGAGGAGCCCAGATTAACCGTTAATGGCCACGAGTGGTGGAGGCTGCTGCCACGCTTTTTGATTTTCGGCATTTAGTTACGCTTCCCAACACCAAAAAAAATTGAACTGTTTGTCGGTCGGTCAGTCGGTCGGGCAGTCAGTGCTGGGAGCCATACGAGTATCTCCCCCATCCTCCCATTTAACTCGATTGACTCGTTTTTTTTTTCGTTTCTTGTGTTCGCATTTATTTTTTTTGGGTATTTTGTTTCCCACTTGTTTTCTTGGCCAGGCCAAGACATAATAATGATGTTTGATGATGCGGTAACTGAACTGCCGATGCTGATGCCGATGCCGATGCCGATGCCGTATTTCGTGCCGTTTGCCTTCCACTGGCAATTTGCCGATGTTTATATGCCTATTTGATGCCGTTTTTCAACTTGGCTTCATTCTCCGATTCCAATTTCAATTGACTTGTACAATTTGCTCTTGGAATTGCGAACCAAAATCCTGCTCCACCGCCACGAAAACCCCAAGATAAACATGGATAGTGTTGTCGATGGCGATTGGTGGTTGGTGGTTGCTGCAGGGGACTGCAGCTGCACGGAGTTGGAGCTGTACTCTGATTCAGGGTACGTAGTATATCTGGAATCCCCAGAGATGCACACAGCCTCCAAAATGAGTTCGGGGAATGGAATGCAATTTGTGTTGTTGCAGCCATTAAGTGGAATTGATATTGACAGGCTTTGAAATTGGGATTAATATTTGAGTTTTCGCGTAAACTTTTCTAAAATAATATGGGAAAAGCATGGCAAGGTTTTGTCGGGAATGTTTAGATGCATTTTTCGCAATAAAATAATATCTAATCTATGCATCACTCATGGTATTTCTCCTTGCACAAATATTTTACAAAATACAAAATACAACACCATTAAACAAGGGCATAAAAAGGTTACAAACAAAATACGAGTACTAAATCGACAGAAGTTACAACACAAATAAATAAATAAATAACAATGAAAAAAAACAACAACAAAAAATGCCAACAAATCAAGCTGAAGTCATGCGTATTAAATACCAACGAAAAACAACAAAAAATCAAATGCACGGGGAGCACAAGGAAAAAATTCAAATCGACGCGCATGAAACTAAATTGCAGGCAATCATTTGGAAATAAAACAAAAGCTGAAAAAATCAAGAGTAAAAGCTTAGATATGGGGAACGAAGTATGAAATACTCTTTAACATATATTTTTTCTATTTAAGCTGGAGATCTAAGAGTTATGTTAGCTGTGGTTTTACATAAAGATGAACTAATGTAAATGTAAATTATTCGAAAATTCAAAGGAGTCTCACTCAGTTCGTTTTGTATTTCGATATCTCTGCGCTGATTTGCTACTCCTGACATACTCTATAATACCCTATAAACCTGGATCAGCAGCATAGTGTACATATGTACATGTCTACGCAGTCACGATTAAGTGCTCGGGTATGTCTGTCTGTGTTTATGTTATTTAGGTCTGCGTAAACGGTTTCGGTTAGTGATTCATGTTGCTAAATACAGCTATATTAAAGCGGACATTTATCGCCATCGATATCTTTCACTCGCGAAAACCCGAACAGAAAAACTAAAAAAGATTGTGCCACTTGTGTAATTATTCCATTTGACATGCGGGGAGTGCTGTCTGCAAGGGTTGGGGGGTTTGATGTATGTATGGATGGATTCGGATTGGCTTCGATTCGTTTTGAGGGGGGTCTGGGGACACACTCTTTGATTTACAACGATCAGCGAATGGAATCAGTGCAACTAACAGTGCAACCTGTTTCGGTGTAAGGGGCACACTCACAGGCACACACTGGAAAACCAGTCTCAAATGCAGCCTGAAAATTGGTCCGCAAATGGTTTTCCACCTCCTGTATCCCACAGAATCCCTCCCCTACCCACTGACCACAGCATCGACATCCAGCGAACGAACGGGACACTTAACTTTTTGGCCATTGACAACGATTAAAAACAAGTTCTCTCCGCTGTTCTCTCCCTCTTCCTTTCAGCAGATGATGAAGCGGGAAACCGGGACCAGGGCACTTGTCCACCCAGTGGACGTCGCGCGCTCACTTGTTTGCTTAAACCGTTGAACGGCCTCGCCTCGCCACGCCACGACTTTGTTGCCGCGCTTCCTCTCCCACTCTGTCCCGCTGGCACAGAATCCATCCCCCTTTGTCACAGCCGCTCCCACCCATTGCTGCATTGCTGACCCACATACAAAAGACATTCAATCGAGTACGAACTGTTTTCTTTTTATACCCTAACAAAGAGAGTAATTCGATTTCGATCAGACATCGCTTATCGCAGGGTACAGAGCATTTCCGATCAGTATGTGCTTAATTTATCCATCAAGACTCCATCTAACGATTGGCTAAAAATTAATTTGATAGCAATATATCCAAGTTTATATGAAAACTAATACTTCTGTTTACCCGTCTTATGACAAGTAAGAGCATACAATTTTCGTCGCACTGAATTTGACCCTCCTGCATTTTTTCGATTCTCTTTTGCGTCTCCCGCCTGACCGGTCGCTTCGCTTTTATGGCCTTGAGTGGCTCGGGTATTATGATTCTCATAAAAAGCTTGCTCAAGTGTGGCCAAGGAGTCTTCTAGTGGCTGTATTTGAATGTGTGTGCAGGGGCGGATAAGGTCGAGTCAACACTTGAAATTGTAAAACTTTCTGGCCAAAGAACTTTAAGTTGATTTAAAAGTGTAGCATGCCGAAAGCTATCGATCTTTTATACTAAAAGGGTATTACCTAGTCGTCACTGCGTTGTTAATCCTTCGTTTCTTGTTATAAATAAACATGAAACGTCACAGCATGGAAAGGAGACAGGTAGCCAGCTACGTGGAGGGGAGCGAGGGAGTGTGCTGAGTGTATGAGCTTGTGACTGCGATGATTTACAGTTGTGGCCTGCTATGCGCACACACATACCTGCAGAGAGAGAGAAAGAGAGGGAGACAGTAAGCAGAACCAGAGAGAAGCTTAACTGAAGAGAGCAGCGGAGTCTGTCTGTCTGGCCATCCTCTTCTTCATCGTCGGCTCTCCTGCCTGGTGATTCTGTGCCCATTTGAACGTTACTTACTCATATGTACATATGTAGGTCTGCATGTACACACATCTGAGGACTAGTTGGCTTGTTAGCCAGTGTACGGTACTTTGCTTTCATACAGGTGGATAGACATAGAGACAGAGAGAGAGAAAAAAAATCCCAAAGTCTATGTCAAAGCGTGGTAAAATGTTTCAATTTCGATGCGGAATAGAGAGAATATGCAAGGGCAGAGCAATGTGTAAGTGCTGGTTGCAATGTTTCAACTAAGGGTTGAAGGTTAGCCATACTTGAACATTTCCATAAATATACTGTATGTATTTTTAAACCAAGAGATGGAAATCTGACCGAGAAGAGTCTCTTAAATTGTCAGTCTCCATTCACAAAACTGCTTGACCCTAAATTCACGAAGATCCGTAAGGAGGATCTGGATCTGGAATGTGCAAAGTCGGATATGGTTCCGATGATGCACCCACAGCCGTCTTCCCATCGATTGTCGGTCGTCCTCGACATATGTAAACAAATCGTATGCAGGCACACAAGCCTATGTGGGTGATGAGGCGCGGAAGTCCCGTGGTGTGCTGACCCTGCGGTATCCCATTGAGCGGGGCATTGTCGTTGACTGGGATGAAATGGAGATGATCTGGGCCTACTCCTTAAACAGCGCTCTGAAGGTCGCACCAGATGAGCATCCTGTGCTGGCGCCAAACCAGAAGGCAAACTGCGAACAGTTGACCCAGATCATGTTCAAGAAGTTTGACACGCCGGCCATGTATCAGCCGTCCAGGCGGTGCTCCCACAAACTCAAGTGGGTACATGCCAAATAAATATGGGAACTCTTACAATACAAATGTTGGTACCATCTGTCACTAAGGAACTTAAAAAATCTCCTTTGAAACTCAACTTAAATTCTGTTGTCTAAGAACATTTATAAATATTTTGTCAGCACATTGATCCCCAGTTGAAAGTGCAGTTAAAATGCATTCGATGCGTTCCCAGAGAGCTCTAACAACTATGGGAAAATGTATTCAAATTCAGGGCAATGCGTATGGGGTGGGGGCGGGTCTTTGACCCGATCTCGGCAGGCTCTAACAATCCTCGTCCCCTTTTGGGTAGGGGGTAACCACCACCCCGTCGTTGGCAATCAAAAGCATCGTTTGTTTTGGACTCAGAGGCGACTCTTCAACTAAGCGAGATGGTACAATGAACTTTTGCCGAGACTGTACAGAAGGGGAAGCTGTGAAACGGGGGACTCTGACTTTTGCAAGGCAAGCAAAAACATCAGAGAGGAGACCAGGGCAAGGCTGACTCTGTTGCGTCGACTGCGGCTGTTTGCATTTAAATTTTTCACATTCAATTCATTTGAGGCGGCTCGACGGGGCACACACAAAAAAAAAAAAAAAAAAAAGATGAAGAAGAAAACTGCAAACAAAGTTACAAAGGCAAAAGGGGTTATGAGAAGGGAAAGCGGCGGCTGGGAGCCAAGCTAAATGCTGCAAAAATGAAGCTAATACTTATGTTGCAACTAGGGCTACTCCTCCCCCCACAGTGTGGCACCCTCTGTGGCAGACTTCATCTCGTTCACCTGCAATGACTTGCGGGCTTCTCCATCATCATCATCATCATTCTCATACTCGCAGTTTGTTTTTTTTCCCCCATTTTTCTGTTAGCCCAGAAGTTACCTTTGTTAACGCCCACTTCAGTGCATTGTGTGGGCGTGGCAAACATATGAGAGTACAAGCTTTGTGGCATGTGTGTTGTTGTGTCTGTATGCTCGTGTTCCCATTTTATTCATTTCGCTAACTTGCTCTTTTATAGGAGTTCCGTTCCTCTGCCTTCCACGAAACATCTTTGTTTCCCCTGTGGTCGCAAGCAAGCCCCAAAGGTTCCATCATCAACTACTCGTATGTTTTAGTGGGGGAAACGGTTAAAGGTTAAAGTGTGGACGCAAATTAAGGTAGAGTTAAGGATTGCCACAAGAATTGGTTGATATTAAAGGGTTCTACTAGAAGAAAACATGACAAAAAGTGTAAAAAGAAGAATCAAACTACTAATCATGTTCACGAAAGATCTCTCAATCACTCTCCAAAGATGTTTCCTCTCATTTCCGATCCACCAACGATCTCATCCTCCCCGACAATCACATTAGTGAAATCATCCGGAAGAAATGTCTCTCTTTTGGACAGCCGCAGATCTTTTGAAAGATCTTTAAGTGCGTCTCATTAGTGACACAAACAACATTTACGCTGAATAGTAGATTTAGTTTCACTTCATTTCACCACAAGCGAGTCTTCAAGGCAAACATTTACGAGCAAATCTTTGGCACCTTCACAAAGATTTGCTATTGACAGAATTTTGTGAAAACTTTCTCAAAAGCAGAAGCAGAAGAGGAGGGGAGGCAGAGGAGGAAGAGGCCCCGGCAACCCTTTTTTTAGTGAATGGCCGCAAATAATTAGCACTTGAAGTGGTGGCAGAAGTAGAAGAACTCAACGAATGCCTAGGAAATTAGCAAGTCGCATTCCAAAGACTAAGCATTACAGTGCGTGGCATAACCATAAAATGGTCATTAATTCGAGGGTTTTTCCAAGGTTAAGCTAGGGGAGAGGTTTGTTGTTTGTTGTTTGCACTATGTTTATGTCGCTTGGTGTTCGGTTAACCTTCTACATTTTTAAGCTCCACCCCGCCATAACCCTCTTCAAATTCCTTTCATTATGCTGGGCACGCATTCGCCATGAGTTGTGGCAGAGTTTATCTGTGCGCTAGTCCTAGATAAGGACCCACTCCTTGGTCTCCCAGCACCCATTCATTTTCGCATATTTACTTTATGTGTGACCCCAAACAAGAACGCGCCGAGGATAATATTTGGCTTGAAAACTGTGCCACGCGAAACTATTAGGCAAAGTCTTTCGATGTGTGAAACTCGTTTAAAACTGCTTCAATCCTCTTGGAAATATATTTATTCCACTTGGATGTCTGTTATTCTTTATGGAACTTTCAAATTTGCTTAATTTTGCAACGATTGACACACTTTTTAAGCTCACTGTGCATCTCCTGTTCGTGAAAGGTCCCTCAACCAACAAAATATTCCCATCCGCAGTTTGCACAGAACATAAATAACGTATACACCGCAGTGGACAGCCGCCAGCTCTGCTCCAGCACTATCTCTGCCGGGAACACCCCTCGACATTCACTCCATCCACTCCACTCTCTTTTCAAAGCATATTCTTTGAGTCATTTATCATATTTCATGGCGTTGACACTTTCACTTGTTTCAGACAATAAACTGAACCAAAAAACAGAAACACGAACAAACAGAAACAACAAACACAACAGACAACAAAGAAACAAAAACTGTACCATTGACAAGTCAATTTTGTATGGGTCCACGCCCCAAACTTCATGCTCGTTATGGCCCTGTCAAATTTATTAGTTTCGATATAATTTGACAACAAGAAAATGCTGTATCTACATTTACCTATTTTGTAGCCCTTAGCTATGGTACATTTATCAATGTTTTTGACCTCTGCTATGGGTTGGTGGCATACGCTTTAAGAGGGTGTTATGGGTTTGAAGAGCAGTTTGGGGTTTCTGGGGCTATAAATAGAAGTTTCTTTAAGTGGAAATACTTTTTTGTATAAGAAATAAAATAAAATATAATTTGTATGTTTACGTAGTTCTGACTATGTAAATATATTAAAAGCAATTGACTTTTAATGCATTGAAAATCCAAACCTATCTTTTTGATTCTTTCACAACATAATTACTCCATTTCCGTCACAAATTACACCAAAAATCGTTTCACATTTTATTATCTGCCATTAAAAGAAATTGCGTCAAGTGTATCTGCAGCGGCACTGCCAGCTTTGCAGCATTTTGTGTTCATGTTTTAACTGTGGGGCTCTTAACAGGAATTTATGTTTATTGCACGGAGACCTTGGCCAGAAATTATCATAAATTGCACTGTCATTACACACCAGCAGCAACAAAGAAACACGAAAAAAAACGAACATAAAAGCAGTGCAAAAACGAGACAATAAATACAATATAGTATGAAAATACAGTTATTTATCATAATTGCGGCTTTGCAGCGTTCATTTCAGTTCATTTCGGTTCACTCTCGTTCGGTCGCCGTCAACGTCGCCGTCGACGTCATCGTCAGCGTCCACGTCAACGTCAGTGAAATTTTGCTTTCATCTTCGCGCGGCAGAGGCGGCAAAAACAAAAGTAAAGCGTGCAGAAAGGGGTGGCCAAAGACGAGCGAAAGAGCTCAAAGAGCAAAGCAAAAGTGAAGTGAAGTTAGTTGGAGATGGATTTGAGACTCCATTTCGTGCGTGATCGTGCATGTCTTATTGGAACAATAAATTAATGCTTCAGAAGAGAGGGATTTTATCTACAGGATAAGGATAGGAAAGTGTTCTCTTTATTTATATTTACTATTCCCTTCAGTACCTAAAGTAATTCCCTCCACTCCATTCTGTTGGTCTCTAAAAACTGCCATTTCGTGCCCCTCAAACGAAACTCTCTCCCGTCTCTAATGCCTTTTGTCGTTGTCCATCTGCATTTGTCCACTTTGCTCTGGTTTATGTTTCTCTTATTTCATTTGCCGTCGCTTCGCTTCTTCTTGTTTACTTATTTCTTTCTTTCTCTGTTGTTACATTTTTGTAATGCTTTTGATGTCTTCATTGTGGCGAATGAGCTCGTTTTTTTTATATTGTTATTATTTTTATTATTTCGCTGATGAACTTAATTAACATTTGGCACGACTTTCAATGTCAATGGCAATCTCACTCTCTGCCTGCACTTAGCTGTAGAGTGTAGCCGGTGCCAGTGCCAGCAAATTAGTTAATTTCTTTGATCGCCCGATAAAGAAATAGCTTCAAGACTAATGATCAAAAATACTCGCATTCGCATTTGCACTCTATGTTGGGCGGCAAATGATGAGAGAGTTGCACTTCTTCGCATGAAAGAAAGTGATTTGGGGCATACAGATACAAATTGATGATCGTTTTTCAGCTTTACGAGTGCATTTTAGCTTCATTTGGAGGCACAGGTGCAAATGATCGGAGATTAGTCAGCAGGGAGATGGCAACTCTCATGGGGTTAAAGGTTGTGTCATTGCTCAATCGATAGCATTCCCTCCATTCCTTTAATCTTCGATGACTAAAAAGGTTGTTCCATTATTGGTTCCCCTAGTTATGTTTGCCATTTTCCCCCAAACATCCTCTAGCACTTTATTCGCTGTACATCCAATTTGTTAATTTAGTCTCCATTCGATGACACTTACATGGGTACACACTCTGCTGCCCATTACGCACTTCAAAATCAATTTAGCAGCAGGAAAGCTTCAGGACAAGTACATGTACGCAGGGTCCTTCCAGTCCCATCCACACGCCGCATCGCACATTCAGCAAATGAAGCCGAACGCATTTCTAACTCTAAAATACTCGACCGGAGACATATACTTTACATTTAACAAGCACTCAAGTCGGCGGGGACTGAAGCTTACGAGCCAATGCACTTAAGTTTATTTGCTTGGGGACAGGGACACAGACAGCAGAAGGAAATGAGACAGAACCCAAAAATAGCAGTGCAGAATCCACTGGGCAACATAAATCTACGAGCAGCCAAGCTACTTATCGTCCAAATGCTGTGAGGTATGCGCATTTGTTTACAACTCACTTGGTTGGTCACACTTGACCCATCATCATACCCATGCCCTCCTCATCTTCGTCAACTCAGGACTGGGTTGCGCCACTCGATCCACTTGAAACCCTCATGAGAGTCCGCTCGAGTTGTGCGCTGGAGAGTTCCCATCGGAGGACACATAATTTATTAGATGCTATTTTTTATTTTGCTGATGTTTCTATTGCCATTTGCCATCGATTAGTTGTCATTGATGCTTAATGCTGACCTTGGCTCTGTCGCGGGGGTCTGAGGCAATCGATAAAGAATTTTGAAGTTTCAAGTCTTTTAAGCACTTCGTCGAATAATGTTTGGGGCTACAGTGTGGTACGATAAAAAGGTGAAGGGAGATGGGAATGAGCTTGAGAATATTTATTTAGTCTTTATCTAATATTTAATAATTTATTTTACAAATAAAATATTTTAAAATGTTCGCTAGTCAAAAAGAACCCCAGATTTGCTGCTTCCCATTTGCCCATTTATGCCTCAATTGCAAACCATCTTAAACTTATGAAACGCACTGTTTTCATGAGGCTATTTGCTCATTTTAAAGTCTGCCCACATCATTTTGATTCGTCATCGCACTTCGACCAGCATCAAAGGCAACATCCATCCATACCATCATCACCATCAACATTAACATTTGGCATCACAATGGGGAATACTTTCAATATCTGTTGCCTGTTTTTTTTTATTTTTCAACTTTTTAATCTGTTTTTGCGGCTTAATTAAATATGTGTGTGTGTGTGTTTGTTTTTAGTGTCTGATTTTTGCTAGTTTTTACGCTCCATTGTGGATATGTTTTTCCATTAGCATATTTTTTGTGTTTGTGTGCGACTTGCCCGCCCAGCAAGTTGCTTCTTGCAGCGCGACATTAAAAGTTTTGTGTCGAACAAGTTTTTCCTCGAAGTCACATGGGAGTTCTACGACAAGTTCCGGCATTTGGGGGAAAACTTTGTCGTTTCAATCGCTTCTCTCTCTGGTGCATAAACAGGAAATCGAATGCCGAAATGTTGTTTCGAACATAACAATCTGTTATGATTATTTATCAATGCCTGATTTGTTCCGCAGCAAGAAAAAAAACACTTTGTGTTGTGTGTTTTTGTTCTTGGATGGAATCTCTGCTTATTTATAGACGGATGATTATGATTTTATTATGCATACAAATATGACATCAAACTGGTTAACTGACGGAACTGGGGGGATATCATTGAGTCTGGGATGAGTCTTTTTATGGCTGTCAGCTACAACTCAAAGTTTGAAAGAATGGAAATTTTTCAGCAGTGGATCTTTAAGCTGAAACATGAACTTCAGAGCAAGAGGTGGATGAGCATCGATGATTCATTTGAAAGGTTCATTAGCTGCCTTTCAAGTCTTAACTGTTAGTTATTGCTGCCATAAAAAGGGGAATACAACTTTATTTGAATGAACTTTTACTTTTTTTATGATCTGTCCCATTGGGCGACAGTTTTGAACTGGGTCAAAACGTTTGAAACTTGTTCTATTTATTTGGAGTTACAACTTTGGATGGGAATATTTTTGTAACTTTCGTTATTGGGTTTTAGTTTTTGGTTTGATTTATTTATTTGATGTGCTATCGAATTCCCTGCTTGAATACACTTTTTTAATGCTCTATTTATATACATATTTTTACCATTCATAAAAAATGTATAAATTCTGCAAACGAGACATAAATCTGTGACCAACTAATTACCCAAAAATGCAACACCCTCCGCGAATCATGCATCTTGTGTCACATGTTCATATCAGTATAAATCATGTTTGGTTTGCTGTCCATGCAGCTGACAACAAATCTCTTAATGTATACAAATCATATTTTCCAATTTATGTGGCTGGACCACTGACCCCCCAGCCGCCTCTTCGTCCTTCTGCCCAATCCGAGTCCCAATTCACGTAGCAAATCACTTTAGAACTGTCAGACAAACAATGCCAACAAACTGATGGCCAAGCGAGGATTGTTCGTACAACGAGGGACAGTGAGAGAGGGGAAGGAGGGGACTGTCGTGTGGGTGCAGCTGAAAGATATCCTTCAACGAATCCTGTTCAGCCATTTGACTTGATCACGCAAATTGATTGCTTTGACCCGAAAGCGATTGACGAAATTTGATTGATAACTTATTAAGTTTTCCCATTGTCTTTCGGTCTCTGCCTCGCTCTCCGCCTGTGTGCGTGTGTGTCTGGCTTAGTGGGTGTGTCACCGCCCCTATCTGGTCTTTGATTTTTGCATGCTGGCAAAACTTTTGTGCGCTGCTCTGGCTACTTTTTTTTCTGTTTCGCGTCATGCTTGAGTGAAAGCCTAATAAAGATAAATATGCAAGATGTCCTCTGCATGCTCCTGGGATTCCCGCCCGCAGCAGAACAAAAGCAACGTTAGATTCTGCCCCAAAAAGTAACAAATAACAAAAGATTTCAATCCGCGAATATATCACTTTGTTGCTCATATTCAAATTTAAGTTTCATCTTCACGAATTACTTTAAAAAAAAGTGAAGGAAAATCCCAAAGAACAAGCTGCCCAAAGGCCAAGATGGAGAGACACCCAAGAGCAAAGATGGAAGTTATTGGACGGACTTGAACACCCTAAAGAGCAAGAGACAACGCTGAAAAATGCTAATACAAAGCAAGCAGATTTTGCGGTTTATGCAAATGGCCCGAAACAGATCCCCCAACAAGTCGTACGAGTATTCCACAACCCAAACAAAAAACAGCAGCAAGAGAGCAGCGCCAAAATGTTGTATATTTGTGTTGAAAATATAAAAATAAATAAAGATTTAATGTTGAGTAGAGTAAAAATTTTGAAAGAAAAACAAGATTGTGGTTTAGGATTTAAGGCAACAGAAACATAGATGCTCTTAAAAGGGAAAAAGAGTATGGGAAAAATATGGAAATATATTCGAAAAAAACATTAAACTAAATGGAAAGAACTTCTGTAAAGCTAGAAATAAATCCTAAAAGGCATGGGCTTGCAGATCCAGGATAAGGCCTACAGTCAGTCAAAAGTTGAGGGAGAAAACGAGGAATGTAGCAAAACTATCAAATATGTAAATACCCCACAAATGAAGACTCAATCGTATTTAAAGGAACTGTATTTACGGATAAATAGAGAGCCCATAATGGGGTCCAACTTGTTCAATTGCTCAAGTACTCAAGTACTTCAACCTTCTCACACATTTTTCTCGCTGTTTTGTCCGTGCTTTTTCAAGTAAGTGTATTAAAAAGCGTAAAAAAAACAGCACAAAAATTGGCAGGCCAAAAAACAAATTGTTCGGTAAGCTATACCCCCATATGAGTGTCATGGAGTAGAAATGCGGGGTAGAAATGTGTTTATTTGATGCTCAGCTGTGTCAAAAAACCGAAGCAGTTCAAGGCTGATGCTGCGGCCGGGCCCTGCTCTCGTAGTTTGGCTTCGGCCCAGGCCCTCAAGACACTTTGGCCCTTGGGCCGCAAACACAAAAAAAGTTCCAAATAGCAGTCAAGATAATGCCAAAAAAGCCTGAGCTCTTGCCGAATATTCTTATGTTTATTTAACACACACACAGCCATGGAGAACACCAAAATGAGTTTGGCCCAAGAGCAATAATTCATTTTGACTTCCATTCTTGACGCTGATGAAAAACCTTTCTGGGAAAAAAAGAAAACCTTCAGCTCTCTCTTTTAAATTGAATTCAAGCTGCAAAACATCATTTGGCTATTTGAAAATTGAAACGAAACGAAACGATTGTGTTTGCTTATGTAACGCCCTCGACGATGCGTGATGCCCGATGCCCTGCTGTGGTCTGGTCTGGATATTGATTACATTTTATTTTTCATCTTTTTTCTGGCAACGAATTTTGAATTTTTGTTCATTATTTTGTCTGGGATTTTTTGTACACTTAATGTGAGAAGCGTTTAAAAGTTTTAGCCAAATTGTGGCTCATATTTCCTCGTTTGTTGCTGCTGCTGCTGGTTCAAAATATTTTTGCTGTGCAGAAATGATAAGAAAATACAAACAAGATTTTTCCCATGCGATTGAGTGATGAAATATGAAATATTTCAATGGTTGTGTAATAGGGGAAAGCTATTTGTGGAAAGTCTTTGCTAGTTGGTTGAATGTTGTAAGGGTAATTTTTGGGCTTAAATATAAAGTGGTTTCTGCAGCAGGAGCTGCAAATTGAGAATGCGAATTTTGAGCCATGAAAGAAGGGAAAAATTTTACCATAAATAGTTCAGATATATTTAGATATTATCTCTAGTAACAATCTTTACCATTCAACTATTTTTGTTGTTGTTGAACGAGTCTACACTTTCCTTTTTCTACCCCTCTCTCAACATTCTACCACTCCTCCCCACAACATTTGGCATAATTTGCATAGCCTCTGCCACATTTTATTCAGGCTTTAAATGAAAACTTCCACCGACAAATATTTGTCATTTTTATTATTTTTGTGGTTCCCAAACTATTTGGAAAAATTGTACAATATTTTTGCTTTTTGTTTATAACCATTTAGGGGCAACAACAAATTATTTTTTATCGTTTGAGTTTTTGTTGTGGCAGGGAATGGCAGAAATTTTGTCGCACAACTTTTATGCTGCACTTTTGGTGTTGAATTTTTGAGAAACAAAAGGGGAAGCATGAATGTAAATATGTATGTATATATGTATGTATGTATGTATGTACATACATATGGACATATGTATTTCTCTCTTTCTCTCTGGGGCTTGTACAGTGGCTCCCTTAAGCACACAAACAGCACTGAACTAAAGTTTCCGTTTTACTTTTTTTGGGAACAAATATAAAAGTTACAGTTACCCACTATTAATATTTCTCATTCTTACATTTCTCTCTTTCTCATTTTAGGTGGGTTTGACAATTTGTAGGCATTAAATTATTGCAAAATTGGATGGAAAATCCACACAAAAACAAGTAAGAAAATAATTATTTATTTGGGTTAACCAATATTTAGATTTTAATGTGCATTAGGGATAAAAATAGTATTCGAAAAGCTGGATATAATTCAGAATGAAACGGAATGAGTGAAAAAGATCTAGGAGAAGATCCTCTACATAACCTCTTTCATATTTAGTTACTCACCCCTTTTCTATCCCTACCTACCCACAAAAGACCCACAAAGATTGCGCCAGAATGGCCCCAAATCAAAGTTGGTTTCGGTGTAACGGAGACGTGGAAATTGGCTCAACAATTTGGCTCAAGCTCAACACTTTCTTTGCCGCCCCAAGCAGCCGCTCCTCCAGTTCCCACCCACACTCTTGGCGACCTTCAAAGAGCGACAACAATGGATAAATCTTTGGCATCGCTTTTGTTGTTGCTGCGTCTTTTCCGTGTCTTCGTCTACTTCTTTTTGTTGTCTACTTCTTTTGGATGTCTCTTCTTCATGTCGATGTCTTCATTTTTGGGTCATATCCGTGATTTGTATTTTGGCTTTTGCTTTCCACGATGTCGAGAGCGAAAGACTTCCGTTCCCGTCTTCACCTCTCTGAACTCTTGGACCCTTCCTCAAATTACCCCTCCAACTTCATTTCGTCTCCTTGTCTTCTTATCTTCTTTACCATCGCCCCCCATCGCTCTCAAATTTGTTTCTGTTTACACTCATTTTCGTACAAATTTGCATTTTAATTTGTTTTTGCCTATCCGATCTCTTCTTTGCCGCTTGCAATGCTTTTTGGAAGGTATATTATTATGCGGTGAGGCATTGCAAAGGGTGCCTATTTTGTTTATCCAAAGAGAAGAGCAGAATGAGTGGATAGCGTGTGGCCTCACCCTATCTTAACGCATCTTGCCGTTTCCATCTCTCAGTTTCTCTTCCCTCTATCGTGTCCATTGCACAATTTGAAGCTGTCGCCAGTCATTGATGTCGTCGTCGCCAAAATCTGCTAGCTGTCATTACGACTGCCAAAAACAGCAGCAGCACGGCGACATTTACGCGATAATACGAGTAGTAGAGAGACTGCATTAGCCATGAGACAACAACAAAAGCAACAACAGAAGCAGCAGCAGAGCAGCAGCAGAAGCAACGGCAGAAGCAGAAGCTGGCAGCAGCAGCAGAAGCTGAAGCAACGGCAGAAGCAGAAGCTGGCAGCAGCAGCAGCGACTGCGACTGCAAACTAACTGCAGCGTAGGCGACAAAGCAAGCAAAAGCCCGCAGCTTATGCGGCGGAGATGGCAGCAGAGCTTTACAAGAGCAGCAACAAGAACTGCACTGAAAGGCTCAAGTTGTTGACGGGGAGGGAAGGGACGCTGGCAGCGTCTATTTCTGTAATGGAAGCAGAGAAGCTGACGGGAGAATTACAGCAATTGTCCGAAGGCAACAACTACAGTAATGCCATATAAAGTTCACGCTTGCAGCGACTCAGGCTACTGACTTCTTTAAGCAAATATCATACCTTGAAAATCCCTATCCAGTTGAACATTGAACAAAGATCAATGTGAGTTTTTTTCTGGTACTGCTTCTGCTGCTGCCAAATGTCGCTTCCCATTTTTGTTAAATTTTCGCTTACAACTCTGACTTTTTTCTTTAATGTTTGATTAACTGTCTTCCGGTTTCAGCCGATTTTACATTTTATTTTATCCACTGGCGCGCTGTCTCGTGTTCGCCTGCTCCAACGATTACTACCACTAATTAATTTTGTATACATACATTCATATAATTTATATATACAATTATAGTGCAGATACGTGAACAATCTGTCGGCATGTCTTCATGGGTGTGAGTGGAAGTGACGTTGTGTCATGGCGCGCACTTGTTTTTACCTTTTTCAAACACCCTTGCCAAATGCCAAATGAAAGTTGTTTTCACATTTGACTCGATTTGCCACGAATTGCCATGAATTATACAATGTGCGAGTCTTTAACGAGGCATTGATACGCTCGTATTTAATTATTCTTGATACAATTAGTTAATATTAAATGGTAGAATGATTAACGGGGAATTATACTTCAAAGAGAATACGAAAATGCAACTGAAAATGGCTCAATACTATCATAATTATTTAAATAAAATCAAAATGAAGTTATATGCAAAAAATGGTGTTGCACAATCAAAGCACCAGCACGATTATTCCATCATCCGTTAAGCACTCTTCAAAATTGCGATTTCAATTATTTGAATTTTCCATGGAAATTAAATTAACAAATTGTCCCCAAAGAGTTCTTTATAACCAACGTTATCATAATAAGCCTTCTCGATGCACCATATCTTTGATTTATCAGAAAAGAGTAAAGGAGAAAGAGACAGAGAGCGAGGGAGAGGCGTTGAACAATTTGAATAAAATATGCTGCATTTAAACGGGTTATGTTAATGGACTTTGCCAGCCATTCAGGCCGAGAGCATTAATTTTCAAGTTTTCACCGACTGCGTGCGACACTTTTGCATTATCATTGATTGCACTTTTTACCGTGCCCATTTAATTGATGCAGCAACGCAGAAGCTACATACTCTGGTTTATTTCTTTTTTAACAAACATTTTCATTTTGCGGCTCATTTCAATTTGGCTTCACATTTCACCAACTGGATTCCTGCTGCTGGCAGCGAAGTGATAAACCTTTTTTTATTGTATTGTTTGGGGAAAACTTTCTGGTATTGGTTGGGCTTCTGGTTTTTGTTATGCTGCTCGAAATGAATGCCTTTTGAATGGACTGTCAGTGCGGGGAATGTTTAATAGGCTACCGATTAAAGTCACGCATTTGTCGTAATTTTTATTAAAAATCCGAAACAAATATGCACAACAAACGACTGAAATAAATATGAGAAAAATTCTGCATAAAGTGCGTTCTGCAAATATTGCAAAAATGTCATTTATTCAAATGTAAACGACGCGAGCACTCGACTGACGCAAAGGACATCCATACATACATATGTACACATGCAGTTCCTTGGGCATAAATTATTCAGCATATTAGTTGCATGATATTTGCATATGGGACATGAATAATTAAATTGTGGGAAATATTTCAACATTATTACTATTATTTACAGCCTCGAAGCGGTTTTAAATGAGGTTTTGGGTTCGTTTTATCATATGAATAATAATATATTTGAGCGTGTACATATTGTACATGTGTTTGATTTACTTTTGAACCATATTTAAATATAATAAAATAAAGTTTGCAATTTACAGATTTATAGAGATATGCCAGAGATATTCCCTGTATTATTTTTAGTATTACTATAATTATTTGCCCAAAAGAAATCAACAAGTGTCAGCTGCTAAAAGTTAGAAAAGTTGCTCAGTGTTGATAGAACAATTGGATGGATTACAATTACTACAAAATTCCGTAGCAATAAGAAGTGTTTTTCCCATTTTAAGTGGTGAATAAAAGCTTTTATCATTCACTCAGACAAACTCTTAATAACATTAAACGTTTTCCTTTATAAAATAAACCATTTATTCACTCCCTTTATGATAATAGCTCAATTCTGGGTAGCAACATAATCACGCTTATTCCCACCTTAAACGATTAAAATTATGCGTTATTAGGTCACTCGCTAAATTATTTATAAATAAATGGTTAATTTCGTTAACGCATTATAAAGAGAGGGAGACAGACTCCTGCTTCAAAAATGCTTCACAGCTATTAGGGTTTAATTAATTTTTACAACATTTTGTGTGGAATATTTACGAGCTCCGTGCTCGGTTTAATGGAACATCATGAACACGGTTTAAGTTTAATTTTATGTTTGCTGCTGCTGCTGCTATTTTCTCTCGCATTTTTTTGGGGTTATAGCCGAAGGCACTGAGCGAGATGCAAACTGATTGGGGAAGCCGGCAGAAGCTGTTGCAATTAATGGTGGATATTGCCCCCAAAAAAAGCGACAGCAGTAGAGTGCCAGAAGCAGCTTTGGGCAACATGCCAAGACAATGTCTTCAATTTGTGATTATTTTCAATCCAATTGTGACATTTTGGCAGAGTTTTATGTTTCAATTAGTGCAACGAGAAGGTCAAGCTGTGGGCTTTGTTTTTCACAGATTTATGGGAATGCTAAAATAATTTTCAAGACTTTAATGAATGCAGCATATGGGACAGTGAGTACTCCCAATGGGAAATACGTTTCCATATGCGACTGGGGAGCCGAAATCCCATTTGTCATGCAATCCACTCTGATTCCCCGCCAGTCTGAAGGGGTACCAGGAGTGGGAGTTCCCCGGTGTTCCACCCAAGGGTACTCAATGCCTGTGGCATCCCCAGTAAAATCTAATTTAAATGCAAACGCAAATGTCAAAAATTGTAGAATTAAAAATCACATTCCGTTTGATTAAGGCAGACAGCGTACACACACCGTCACCATCACCATCACCATCAGCTCTTCAGCAGCTCAACTATTCCGCACACTCTCCGTAAATTCTCACCCACGTGTGTGAGCATGGTGAGCAGAAGGGTGTAGGTGGGTGGGTATACATGTCGTATACGCAACATATTTTCCACAAACTGTCACATCGCGTAAACGCAATCAGTCGACAGTCAGTCAGTCAACAGAATGCCACATATTGGTAAAAATTCACACGATAGTAAATCGGGTGGCTAAAAAAATAAAATAAGACGAAAATTGGGGTTGACTTAAGGGTGGGAGTCGCCTTTGGGATACCTCGGAATGAATTCGAGATGGCTTAAAGTTTGACATCTATCAGCAAGGTTACCTTAGAAGCTAACTAACGTTATATAAAGGGTTTGAGTGGGTTGAAGATATAATCTTGAAGAGAATTTCAAACTCATTCCCTAAAGTAAGATGAAAATAAATGAATAAATATTAAATAATTATTTAACACATTAATCTCATTGTTTTGATGATACTCTCTTCCAATATACTCTTGCCATCTACGGTATCCAAATAAAAGTATCGGAAATCCCTTGATATCTGCGAGATGCGTTTGAAAGGTTTTTACATCAAATGTCAACTATGTTGATTGAACAGCCTGGCATTTGGCCTTCACTGGCTCACCACACCCAACCTCTTTCACCCACTCAACCCACACACACAGATATTTTTATCCCATTTGTGTGTCGGCCATCAAATATAACAAATTTTTTACCGATGTGAAGCTAAATTTCATCAATATCAAATGCAGAAGGACCCACAAAAATCCAGTGTAAAATGCGGCAAAAATATTTGTCGGTTTTTGCAGTTCTCAACTTTTGGAATCTGCCATCGGATTATTATTATAAGCTTGTGCTTCCGGGGAAACATGTTAAATCCAAGGAAATACAAGAGATTTTTCACGCGAGTAACTTTCATTTACAGGGAATATTTCATTACAAATTGAAAAGCGTAAAGTTTCATTTATATGCCATGTGGCATGCCGCACAGATGCAGCAGCCATGAATGGATGGTGTTGTGTGTGTGTGTGTGAGTGAGGCTTGGGTTGGGGTCGGGGACGGGGACGGGCACAGGGTCATGTGTAAAATGTAAGTTTAATTTATGCGCAGAGACATCAAGCGACAGGAAGGCAGCCAAAACTGAAGCCCAGGTCGGCAAAGAGTTGACAGAAAGACACACACACAGACGCACACACACAGACACATATGTAGATACTCAGACATCTACACAGATATGTATGCAGAAAACGGAAACGGAAATATGCGCAATTTCTCAACAAGACAATGTCTGAGGGTAAAACTGAAAAAAGTAGAAGGAAAAAATCAAGCAACCAAAACCAACGAAGCATTTGATACTCTCAGATCTTTCGGCATTCTGTTCGTGGCAAATATCTCTGTCAAATCATATGAGCCCTCCCTGCTGAAGGGTATACCAAAAAAACACATAGAAAAGACAAAAAGCTAAGGGGAAGGAGAGACACAGAACAGGAACTTCTTCGTGTCAGTCCCATCCTCAACTTTCGCCTGCAGTTTGCTGAAGTTTTTCCTTTCTGTTTGAGTTTGCTCAAATGTTTCTTTGTCCTAAGTGCATTTTTAATATCAAATAGGATTTGGCAGTAGAAAAAAAATATCACAAGAAGTAGTAAAGTGAGTCAGGATGAAACTTTATATAATTATGCAAGTGTCTAGGATAAAGCTGCTGGAAGTGTGTGCCGACAATTTATGCATAATTAAAACTTGATTTTGCGGCTAAGAATGAAGAACGAGGCAGTGAGGCTGAGACTTTGTTTGTGCAGAAATTGGACAAGCTGAAACTATAAGAAATGAGTTATTCATTTTATGTGTATTTAATTTGTGGATTTTTAAATTGTAAATCGTAAGCAATTATTGCTTGGATAGAATTTAGAAAAAAATGTTTTTCCCAATAAAAATGGCCTGCAAACATAAATGTACTCCTTGGTCTGCGCCAACTTTGATCCCAAAAGCTTTCTGAAGCGAAAAACAAATTTTCGGAGCAATTATTACACAGGATCTTCTGTATTCATTTCATGTGACTGCGTCCATCCCCCCCCCTAGCTCAATATACGAGTTTGGGTTTTCCTTTATTGCTAGGTGACTGTACCACACACACACACACACACACACACAATTATTTTGCTTCCAGTTGAGCAGCTTAATTAAATTTGTCAATTGCATTTGTTCGCCTTTATGTATTTTACATCATTTTATGGGCTGTGTCAGCTGGTAAGCAAATTGCCTTTGAAGCAATTTCTCTTGTACGAAAATTGAGCAACCCAAGCAGCAGTCAATAATAATTGGGCAAAAGTATTTTCTTGAAATTATCAAACAATAATGTGAACACATGAACAATTTGCTAACACATGGGTCAAATGCACAATAAACGAAATTTCTTTGTGCCTATTTCTCTACATGTCTACATGTCTCTCTGGGTCTCTGGGTCTCTGTCTCTCAGTCTCTCTGTCTGTCTCTTTGGGTTCCATGGACGACTTAATCTTGATGCTCTGTTCACAGCGACTCGTAAACCAAAGCAAAGTCAAACGATGCCTGCCTGCCATTTGACTTCTTCTTGCCTGGTGCGTGTTAGTGATGGCTGGAGATGCGCGTGCATTAGAGTTGGGTGCGTCTGACAGCGATGAATTACCAAGGTGCAGAAATGTATGCTGAAGAATGCGAAAATATTTATTTGGGCAGATGCAGAACGCATCGAATCTATCCCTTCTCTTTATCCTCCCTCCATTGATTCTTCTTTCGTGACACGAAAACGAAGATGCGACGCTCTCACCTGCCATCTCTACTGTGTTTCCGCCTGTGGGTAAACCTCGCGGCGAGTAACCAAACTAAACCAAAACTGAACACAACTTGACTCAAAGCCTCTCCCCCACACCCTCTCGCTGGCAATAATCTCAGCAGGCGGTGCATGGTTGGCAGGGGGATGACGGGGGGGACAAGAACAATGGCCAGCGATAAATGGCAAAGTCGCAATAACATTAACCGTTAGCTGCCGCTGCTTCCATTGCTTTTGGCGCTCGGCTACTTTTGCTTCTGCTGCTGCTGCTGCTGCCGCTCTGCAGTCCAAAAATGCCGCAGTTGACCCAATTCGACGACGACGACGACGACGATGTCGACGACGCGTTCCCAGCCAACTCTTTCAACGGTTCGGATTCAATCGCCTGCGAGTAGAAGAAACAACAGACACCACCAGAAAAGGAAGAGACGACTACCGTTGGGGGGGACGAATACTTTGATACCCTGGCAGGGGAAGGAATTGTATGAAAAGAGCTGTGGAGCTATGAGGAATGAGATGAGATTATCTTTAGCTATAGAAAAAGCTCCTTGACCTGCTCTAAGCTTATAACTCCGAGCTTTATTCTGGTTGAGTATTATGGTTACCGAATTAGAAATTCTTCCTTTCCTAAATCCGCCAAAACTCATCACACCCCACATCTCCCATCTGCTACTGGGCAGCTCAGCTGAAATCCCATTTTGTCTCTGCGTAGTCTCCCATATTTGGAGCACACACACACTCACACACATACGCAAACACGGAGAGGGACAAACAGACAAATAGACTGAGAGACAGACAGTGTTTGGTCTATCTTTTAAGCAGAGCAGTCCCATGCAGGCACTTACCTCACTTTGTGCAGCTCTAACTCCTGCTCTATACACGTCTCTCTCTCTCTCTCTCTCTCTTTCTCGTGTTGTGGTTGTGTTTTTGTGGGCCAAGCCGCTGACGTAATTTACTTGAACAGCGCCAAATGCATTTCCTATTAGAGATGGGCAAGTGGTGCGTGGTGCTCCGCAAAAGGTGCGTTCGACATTAGATTGCGCAAGTGTTCAACAGGAAAAGGCTTTCTGCACACACGCAGAAATGGGTCAGCGATTGAGAGCGGCATAGACGTGGAGCTACATGGCATGGGATTAATTGATAGATGGATGGAAGAGTGGTGTAGTGCCACATACTAGCAGCTGCAGCTGCCGCATTCCATCACACACTCTGGGAGCATAAACAAAGCTCAATCTTAATCAGAGAAATTAAGAGCCAAAGAGCTTAGCAGCACAAATGCGTGTACTCTGTCGATTAAGTACGAACTAAAAGAGGATTCCGCATAAATTTCAGTGCTGCAGGAGCAGATCTTTATTCACTCACGCACTCAGCTCTCTTGGCGATTCTCTTCAACCCAAAAAATACGCTTCCTCCCCAAAGAGATCCCTATCACACACCGCCCCATTCTTGTATCCTTTTGCTGTTAAAGAGCAACTTCCAACATCGAAAGTCTGACCGCAGTAAAACTTTCGGCAAAGTGTTCCCCCCGCAATCAGGCAGCCATCACCCTCTACCCCTCACACACTCTTTCCGCTTCTAAACTCGTATTTGGCTGTGCTTTCAATTGGATTTCCAATTCCGTTGACCATCAACAAGCAACATTTTTCAATTGCTTACAGTTCCGTTCCAGGGGTGGCCTACAGAGGGGTTCCTTCAACTTTAACGGTGCATTGCTGCTTTTGGTTTTTTGCCAATTTAATTAGCCATTAAAAATGAACGGCAAGAAGCGCAGTAGTGACAGCAGCAGACACGCAACGGACACGCGCAGAATATTTTTCATAAATATTTTGTCTGTTCCCTTGGCGCATATTTATACCCTCTAAGCAGGGTATGCTGTTTCTGCAGAGCTGTTTGGAATGGAATAAAGAATTGCGACAAATATTTGCACATTTAAAACTGAATAAATATATATAAAAATACATTATTGAAATGGAAATAGGTAACTTCTAGTCTTAATATCTTGCAGAATATCCTTGGTTTTTTTATCATCCAAAAATTGTTCATCTTCACTTTTTCGTTGCGGGGTAATTTATATTTATGGTGGGGGTGTGGTGCTGGGTGGCAGGGGAAATTTACGCAGATTTCTTTGTGCCCGACACTTAAATTTATTTATGCTGATATGTGAGATTCGCTTCATCATCATTTCGCTGCCACTGCCGCTGTGTCTTTGCTTCAGCGCTTGCCTCTGCCACTGCCACTTAACACCTTTCTGGCAGCAGCTGGCGGCACACCCAGCAGCAGGCGTGTTAATAAATGTCCACCCCCTGCAGGCACATCACCGCCCCTCACAGACAATCTACGCCCCTGTCTTCCTGGCAGCCTCCTGACAGATGCCTTGATCTGCGTTCCAGAGTCGTTGTCGACGTCGCCGACGTTGTCATCATCCTTGTACGTCTCTGTATGACAAGCAGTGGAGCAAGCGAGAGGTCTCTGTCAGACAGTCAGATGTCAGGATGGGGAGAGAGAGCGATACGGAGACCGGTGAAGCATTACAAACTTTTTAAAGCTTTAAGCAGAGAACCGTAACCATTCCCATCCAATGTGCAAATGTTTGTGTGTACCGCGGAGAGCAAACAAGCAAACAAACAAACAAGGAAGCGGGTGAGGGAGGAGGGAGGAGGGAGTAGCATCAAGGCTTACAAGGCTCATATCAATAATCCCATTTTCGGCAGATTTACTGGTTTTCAGCTTGAGCTTCCCGCAAATAACTCGAGAACGTGTTAAATCAAAATAAAACTTTTATGATGATTACATGCACAAACAGTTGAACACTTGCCTAAGTGTTTTCGTTTTACGAAGTGCCAAAAGCATGCACAGCACCAAGTTTTATATCATTTGGCTGCCATATTTGAATGGCACACTTTTTTGTAAAGTTTATTTCTCTATAAGACGCCGAATTGATGTCAGAATGTGTGTTTATCTTGAAAAAAAGGCTGAATATTATGTGCATGGAATCGATGAGGTGCTGCGGTATCAGCAAAAGTAATTAACATAATGATTAGGTCAGTTACTCAAGCGGATGTGACCTTAATGCCAAAATTTTTAAACAAAATAACTCGTAAATGGCCAAACCCTGTTCAACAACATGCCCACATTCCCATAAAAGAAGATGATTTCATTTTATCCAAAAAAAAACAACAGTTGAAACCAGCCAAAACCCGATTGAAGGCGTCCATCACTTCAACCCACGAAAAAACAGAATTAATTATTCACAGTACAGCAGTAGCTGTCCCACTCTGACACACTCAAATACAGAGACCACCATTGAACGGCGCTAATTGCTGGCAAACAATTGGCATCTTCAATTACAGTTATTTGCCAGCACTTTGCAGGGAGAGAGGATGAAGGAGCTCAAGTGCCAACACGTGAGAAAGGGGGGGAGGGAGGTAGGCTTTGCCAGAAATAGACTCAAGAGCGGGAGAAGGAGAAAAAAAAAATGAAGAGAGCTGAAGAGCGGACAGGTGTCACCCACACAAATCTGCCTACAAATACGAGTATTCATAATTTAAATTCATCTCTTTACTTATGCGCACAAAAACAACAACAGCAGCAACAACAACAACAACATCATTTGAAGCAAATTTGTCATAAGCTGCTTAAGACGCCTCGTGCTCTCTTTTAGATTGGAACAGCAAATGTGCGTGCGTACGTACACACTTACACATACTTACTCGTGCGTACACTAGTTTCAAAAATAAATCGCACGGCAGAGTCCTATTTCTATTTGCTCAGTATGTCTTCGCTCACCCTGACAGCAAGCTTTCTTAATGCTCGAACTCGAAGGCGTACAAATACTTGCTGGACGTGGTGTGTGTGTGTAGATAAGCATGAGGTGCGGCTGCAGTTGACAAAAAAAAAAGAAGGAAGGAAGCAAGAGAGATGAAAAAGTAATCCCACCTATATTACTGTAAATTTGTCATTGTTGTTGTTGCTTGATGCTTTGGCACGATTTAAGCTTAATTTTCAGTTTTATGGGAAGACATTCATCCAGGGTATACCTATTCGATATGGGCAGGGTATGCGACGTGATTTATAGAGGGATAGAGTATGCGGGAGAGTGTTCAGGTGTATTGATGCAACAGGTTTCATCCTTGTAATCGTACGCTCTTAGAGAAAACGCCCGCAGCAACCGAAAATCGAAAGTGTGGTTAAAGCTCATGCATTAGAGGGTCATACTGATGTCATGGCTTTCCAGAGATAGGTGTAAACTCTCACCTCTTTGGAGGATTATCCATCACTTAAAACCTCCTCTGCCTCTACATGTACTGAGTATCCCTTGTGCCATCAGCGTGTCTCACTCTCCACTCCTCGTTTGCATGCCATCAACGTATTTTTCGTTTTATTGCTTACTTTTAATTATTGAGTTGTGAAACTTATAATTCTTTTCAGTTTCAATGAGGTTTTTCCTTTGCTTTTGCCTTTGCTTTTCCTCTGCTTTTCAGCGATGAATATGCAGATTTGTGCAGTTTAGGAGGATGGCTCTGTGTTGGAGTGTCTGTGTCTGTGTCTATGTCTAGGTCTGGCGCCCATGGATTTACGAGCATTTCTATGCTCTATTATTATTTAAGGTCTCTGGCACTTGCACAGGCCTTTTGCATATTTTATAATGGGAGGAGGAGTTCTGGTCAAGTGGCGGTGTGAGAGGGGGAATGATATTTTCCCCAGCTCAATTATGGCCTGTGGGCGAGGAAGACTGCTTATCATTGCAGTTTGCAGCCTGAATAATTCATGGGCCAGGGAGAAATGCAATCCCGGATTATTAGAATGATTTAGCGAACATTTCGACACGAAAATACCTTTTTTCGGATTTATAGTTTCGATATCCGAAGGCGTTGCATAAATCTATAAGTCTGAGGTTCAAGTCTTTATACAAACATATATTTAGAGAAATCCTTGGAACATCTCTCTTCAATATATCCCCATTTATTACCACTAACGGATGTGCGAACACTTGAAGAGTTTTATTTTCTATGAGTTTTGCTCAATCTTTTGCCTCAGATTTCCTTCATTTTATTTCTTTCGTGTGGGATTCAATAGAAAATGGAAAATCTCAACGAGAAACTCCTCAAAGAGTGTGCTCGTGTGTGTGCTATAATTCAATTTTCTGTGCAGAATAAAAAAGGAAAAACTTTCATTAAAATTCAACTGCATCAGCAAGATTGTAACATCCACAGACACACACACACAGAAAAACACCCACACAGAGATGCCATTCAGGATGCAAACCAGGCAGCCGTAGCGGGCACCAGTGACATCCAAGAGGGCGCAGCGGGCGTAGTCCGGTGCTCGATCTGCTCACTGAGCATTCAGAGCGCGGACAAGGAGCAGCAGACAACGAAGGTCTGGAAAAAGGATGCCGCAGCGCAAACCGAGCCGTGGCGAAGGCTAAGCCAGCCTGAGGTGTCGGAGGGCCCTGTTGGGAAGCAGGCTCCCACGCTAATGCGCCCAGCAGGTCTTAAAGGCGCCCCTAAGAAGCAGCAGAAGAAGGCCCAGTTAAAGCCGCAAGAGGAGAAGGCGACGCACCATGCCCCCAGCCAACAAGAGAGCCTAAAAACCAGGATAGCGGGTGGAGTAGTGTGTCCAAGAAGGCGAGGACGGCGCACCGTGCACGCCCTGACGCGGTCGTGGTGCACGCGGGCGGTAAGACGTACAGCGAGGTGCTGGCTATGGTGACCAGGAGGGAGGACAACCAGCTCTCGGACCTGGGAAGCTGCGTTTCCAGGGTACGCCGCACCATCAACGGCAATCTTCTGCTGGAGGTGGCAAAAGACAGCTCAGAGAGCGCGGAGGCCATGAAGGAGAGCATCGCACGCGTACTTGGCGACGCAGCGGCAGTGCGTGCGCTGACGGAGGACTCGAAGGTGGTCGTCTTGGAGATCCGCGATCTGGACTCCCTCGCGACAGAGCGTGAGATATGTTCCGCCATCGCGAGCCAGTTCAGGATAGAGGAGGGTCAAGTCAGGGTGCGAAGCCTGCGACGCGGCTACGCGGAGTCACAATCGGCGGTGGTCAGCTTGCCTTTTTCCCTGGGCAAAGCAGTACTGGAGCGGGGACAGGTGCGGATCGGATGGACCGTCTGCAGGATCCGCGAAAGAGGAGGACTCCCGAGGTGCTACAGATGCCTGGAACCTGGGCACATCGCTAGCAGCTGTAGGAGCGCAGTAGACAGGAGCGGATGCTGCATCAAATGCGGCGAGCAGGGGCACAAAGCAGTGGACTGCAAAAAAGAGCCATCATGCTTCATTTGCTCGGCATCGGGCAAGAAGGAGTTCAGGCACCAGGCCGGCAGCAAAAGCTGCCCGGCCGCGGTCAGCGGGTCGGTCAACGCAGCAAGACATGCGGTTGATCCAGCTCAACCTGAACCACTGCAGGGCCGCGCAGGACCTCCTGCAACAGACGGTGCGTGAGCGGGGATCGGAGGTGGCAATCCTCAGCGAGCCCTATAGGGTTCCCAGCTGCAGCGACTGGGCCACAGATCGCTCGGGCAGAGCTGCGTTGTGGACATGCGGAGTGGAGACGCCCCAGATCTGCGACATTAAGTCGGCCGATGGGTTCGTCCGAGGCAAAGTAGGCGGCAAGTGGGTCTACAGCTGCTACCTGGCGCCCAGCCTCCCGCTGGAGACCTTCAGTCGAATCATCGACGAGCTGATCGGAGACCTGCGAGGACGAAGCGACGTCGTAGTCGGGGGCGACTTCAACGCCTGGGCCCTGGGTGGGGGTCCTCCCTAACCAACGCTAGAGGACGCACGGTGCTGGAGGCCTTCGCTACCGTGGACATGGTGCTGCTCAACGAAGGATCCCAACAGACGTTCAGCAGGGGAGGCATGGGGTCAGTCATCGACCTCACGTACATCAGCAGCGCGTTGGCCAGAAACTCCAGTTGGAGAATCAGCGACGCCTACACAGCTAGCGACCATGAGGCCATCGAGTGCGTGCTTGGCGGACCGGTTCGGAGAAGAGCAGCTCCCACCCAGCTAAGGAAGGCGTATCGGCAGGGAACGCTGAGGACTCAGGCCTTTGCAAGCGCCCTCATAACCTACACGGCACCAGTGTCTGAGGGAGCCAACGAGTGGGCGACCCATCTGGGGGGATGCAGTGGAAGCGGCCTGCGACCGGAGCATGCTCCAGCGAAGCGCGTTTGGGAGGCACCATGCCCCAGTCTTCTGGTGGAACGAGGACATCGCCGAGCTCCGCAAAGTCTGCCACAGCGCGAGAAGACAGCTCCAACGAGCCAGGGGAACTCCGCGACTGGTAACCTGCTGTGAGGCATACAAAGTCGCGCGGAAGGAGTTGAAGACCGCCATTAGAGACAGCAAAAGAGAATGCTTCCTCAAGCTGTGCGACGCCGCCGAGGAGGACCCCTGGGGAGGCGCCTACAAGATGGTGGTCAAGAGCATCAACGCCGGAAGCAGAGCCCCAACGGACCCAGTAGTGCTGGAGGGGATTGTTAGGACCTTGTTCCCGCAAGGGCGGCCCATAACAACATCCCCAAGCCCCGAGCACAGCCGGGACGACATCTGCGAGGTCACGGAGGAAGAGGTGCTGCAGGCAGGCAGAGACCTGAACCCCAAGAAGGCACCGGGGCTGGACGCTATTCCGAACCGAGCGACGAAGCTTGCACTAGCGCTGATCCCAAGCGAGGTCACGGGTCTGTTCAACAGATGCCTCCACGAGGGTACGTTCCCATCGAGGTGGAAGAGGCAGCGGCTCTTTCTGCTGTCCAAGCCGGGAAAGCCGCCGGGCGAGGCGTCCTCCTACAGGCCCATCTGCCTCCTGGACACGATAGGGAAGGTATTTGAGAAGGTGATCGCCACGAGGCTCAGTGCAGCTATCGAAGCAGCAGGCGGCCTCTCCCCGGAGCAATACGGGTTCAGGAAAGGGAAGTCGACGCTGGACGCCATCTCTAGGGTGGTAAAAACGGCAGAGGAAGCCTGTGCTGGTTCCAGATGGAGAGGAGGATCCAAATCCTACTGTCTCGTGGTGACACTTGACATACGGAACGCGTTCAACTCGGCCGATTGGAGCCGCACTCTGGAGGCCCTACAGCGTTTCAGCATCCCTGGTTACCTGCAGAGGATAGCACGCAGCTACTTCAGCGACAGGGTGCTGACGTACGAGACCAGTCTGGGTTCCAGGGCATACGAAGTCTCAGCCGGAGTCCCGCAGGGCTCCGTTTTGGGACCCCTGCTCTGGAACGCCATGTACGACGGAGTCCTAAGACTACCGATGCCAGCCAACACCAGCATGGTGGGGTTTGCGGACGACGTCGCTCTAGTGGTGGTGGCCAAGCACCTCGCCGCAGTGGAGGAGCTCGCCAACGCGGCCGTCCGTGCCGTGGAGTCGTGGCTTACGGTCGCCGGACTGGACTTGGCTGCGCAGAAGACTGAGGCGGTGCTGATATCGAGCCGGAAAGCTGTAGAAACAGCATGTGTGCAGGTCGGGGGTACCACGATCCGCTCGCAGAGGGCAATCAAATACCTCGGGGTGGTCATCGACACTCGCCTCTCCTTCAAGGAGCACTTGGAGTACGTGCAGAGGAAGGCCAGCGGAACCATAGGAGCACTCTCGCGAATGCTTCTCAACACCAGAGGCCCGAAGCAGGCAACGCGGAAGCTCCTGACGAGTGTTGTGACGTCGCAGATCCTATACGCCGCGCCCGCGTGGGCGAAAGCCGCTCAGGTGCAAACCTACATGCGAGGCGTGGAGGCGACGTACAGGCTGTGTGCCCTTAGGATCGCGTGCTCGTTCCGGACTGTGTCGGACGAAGCCGCGCTGGTCATCGCCGGGCAAGTCCCACTCAGGGGAGCTGATAAAGGGAGAGACAGGAGGTCCATACCGCAGAGCAGGGCGAAAGCGAGGTGTCAAGAGCCGAGCTGAAGGTAGCCGCAAGGAGGAGCAGCATCAATAGATGGCAGGCCCAGTGGGACGGTTCATCCAAGGGGCGCTGGACGTATTCCCTCATACCGAAGCTGCAGGACTGGCTCGAGAGGAAGCACGGCCACGTGGATTTTTATCTCACCCAGGCGCTGAGCGGACACGGCTGCTTCCGCAGCTACCTCAAGCGCTTCGGCCACGAGACGGAGGACGGGTGCCCAGCGTGCGGCACCGGCATAGTAGAGGACGCACAGCACGTCCTCTTCGAATGCCACAGATTCGACCACGAGCGTCGCCGCCTGGAGGCAGAAGTAGGCGCCAGGATCTCCACAGAGACCTTGGTGCCGATCATGCTGTCCGAGCCAAGGGCTTGGGAAGCGGCCGCAGAGTTCGCTTCTAGTGTTATGCGAACTCTGAGAGTTTTGGAGAGAAGGCGGAAGCAGGAGACGGAGTAGGAGCCTTCGAGCGTGCGAAGCAATGCTTTGCGGCAGTACCGCGCGCGTGGGGCGCCCACTCCCAATACTTCCCGCATCATATTATATACCCGCTAGTGTAAGAACGTAGTAGTAAAGTAAGAAAATTCAGAGAATAAATGAAGGAATATAAAAAAAAAAAACACAGAGATACGTCTACAGATGCACACACAGTAGGTGGACCACAAAACCGCCAGCAAATCAATTGGAAAACCCACTTTTCTCTCTCCCCCTTTGCCAGATCGTTCAGCAAACCATTTCATGCCAAATTGAATGCAAGAATTTAATTAAGTTTCTCTTTACTTTTTTGCAATATTATTTTATTGAATACATAAAAAGATATGAATGAAATGAATGTCTGTCTGTCTGTCTGTCAGCCTGCATGAATATAATTTCAAATATGTTTGGCTTATTTTTTCTGCACAATTTATTCTCTGATTTATTGAATAGTGGCCCCGCCACTACCATTGAATCCGCTTAGAATCGAGCGCACAATAAATCCATCTATGGGTGACAAAAATGACAGCCAATGGAAAAGGAAGTGGAACAAAGGGATAGAAGAATAATTCAGTAATGGCATGCAAATTCCATTTGGAAAGGGAGAAACACTTTCTGGTTGCGTTATGCGATCCAATAAATGTCTCAAAAATATCAAAAATTCCCACGTGAATACCGAAACTCGTTCCAAGATTGCCAGCAAACACTAGTGTAACATTTTGTTGCACAAAAGTAATCTGCATCCAGCTCTATTAGCTGCAGCATCCACTTATCCGATCCCATCAGTCCTTGGCCCTTAAATGGATATGGAACGTGGAAGCGCCTGGCTAACCCAGAAGGCAGTTATGCCCTGCACTGGCAACTGCAGCCGGAGTGGAGTGCTTATAAACACTCACATAACTCCTGCCCTCAAATGCAGTAAATACAAATTTATTTTACACTTTTACATTTTCGGTTAGAGGGAAATTCAAGGAGAAAAGATGCTGAACGTACAGGGGGCAACACAATGTTGCGGCCTTTACGAGGCAAACAGGCAAACATCGTCCCGACATGTACACAAAACAATTATTGCCCGTAGGTAATTTAGTGGGGAAAACATTACCCCAAACAAGAGCCAAGGAGAGAAATGTTTTATGTCTTGGCAGAGAGCTCTGTTCTCTAGCTGCTTCGGACCGCCCCTGAAGCCCCCAAGGAGTTGGTTTGGGTTTGTGCAGCTCCCAAGCCCTGCTAGAGAGTGTGCGCCTAAAACAATTCCGGTTAAACATGGCCCACAATTTGCTTATGGGCCCAGACCGTGCCGCCTTCTCCTTCACTCGCATTTGGGCAATTTCGTGTCTAAAGTTTGGCTAGGCTGCCTCCTGCTTTCGGTGCCTGTCATTTAGGTGTGGGGTTTCGGCGGATTTCATTTGGCCCCGAGTGTCTGGGGGTCGGTAGAAGTGATTATGTGATTATATGTGGCTCACAAATCCCACAGTGCAATTCCTTAAAGATGCTCAAAGTTTTCCCCTGAAATGAATACAAAATAATGTCTGTGGCTAACCTTTATTTTTTGCATATTTTATAACGTAGTTAAAGCACCAATGAAACCAAATTAAATTTGGAAGGAGGATAGTAATATTATAGTTTAAATAATCTTAAATGTTTATCGTTTTTATATGGAATAACATCTCTTTGGAGAGCTTTATATTCATTGCTTTCAATCAGTCATTGAAGTTCTTTAAACAAAAGCTGTGCTCTCCGTGAATGCTCCACAGAGCCTAAGCTTCTCCCCAGTGACAATGGCCCTCATAAACTGTGGCCCCAAATACAAACCCTTCTCTGTGCTCTTCGAGTCCCCATCCAGCCTTATAATATAATCCTTGCTGATCAAACGTTCCTTCATGTCTTGCTCCAGTTTGGGTATCAGAATGTCATACAGCGTACCGTCCCCTGCGGCAGTCAGCCTGCGATTAACGATCGTGCAGCAGTTCTCATTGCGGAGAATCTCCAGGAACTGAAGCTTCACTTGTTTGAGGGAACTCTTCTTGGGGTAGCCCGAGAGGCGCTCAAAGCACTTGAACTGATAGAAGCGACGCTCCAGCTCGGCCAGATCATCCAGAAGAGGTGCAATCGGTGGCAGATCATCCGACTGAGAGCGCGAAAGGCGACAGAGATCCGTCAGAAGTTGCTCGATTTGAGGATTGAACAGATCATCGACCTTGGCGTTGCTGAAGATGTCCTGAAACAGAGGGAAGAGAGTTTTTTCAGCTTTTTCCTGCATTAGTTGGAACCCTTTTACTCACCATAAGCTTGAGAATGCTCGAGTGGAGCACTGGAATGATGGTCAGATTGTAGATTTCGTGCATCTTTCGGTTCTCCAGAAAGTGGAGCACCTTCAGCGCCTCATTGGTGTCATCGAAGAGTCGCTTCTGTCGTGCTATGGGCACGGGTTGGGCCTGTTGCCAAACCGTTTGCCAGGTGTTGCCCCCCGTGGTCATTCGCACGCTCAATTGGTGTGTGATTTCCCCCGTTTCTTGGGTGGGAAATGAAGATAACTATACGGCAAATTCATGCACATTGTTCACACTTACCATCCTTAATCTCCTCCCAGTCCTTGGGGCTATACCATCTGATAAAGTCCTCCATTTGGGAGCGTGGATTGGCCGCCTTGAAGGCCTCCATGTCGGACAGCAGCGAAGTGCACATCATTTGTGTGGTCAGCCCGGAGCCGGGTCCCAGCTTCAGCATCACTTCGGCATCGTCCTGCAGCTGGTCCTCAGTCTTGGGCACTGGCTCCTGGGTCTCTGGTATGTACAGATATTCCTCCGGCTCATCCAGCAAGCGCTCATCGCCCAGCCGTCGCAGTCGACCCTCGGGCTTCAGGCTAAGCACCGCCTTAATGGGCGAACCCGAGCCCTGGTTGGGCTCATCGCAATCAAAAAACTCGCCCTCGTCCTCCTCCTCATCGTCGGATATGACTTGGGCCTGCTGCTGCTGCTGCTGCTGTTGGCGTTTGCCGTTTGCCTCACGCTGCACGCGACGCTCCACGCAAACGTTCAGCATTTGCAGCTTCTGATGGAGCAGACAGGTGCGCGTATCCGGATAGCCAGATGCAATTCTACAAGGAGAGGCAAATACGATGAGCATGTGGATGTGTGTGTTGAGGTGTTGATGTCTGCACTAAGTTAATTAGTTCGCGGGTTTGCTTGGGGCAATGCCATTTGTGGTCTTCTCGCTTTCATTCTCATTTCAGAGTCTCGTTTTGCTGTCTCTTCCCCAGCAGCTTCTTCTCTTCTTTCTGTTGTACTTCTTCTTGGCCGCGTAGTCTCGTTTTCCGTCTCTCAGTCTCCCCTTTGTTTATCTTTCACATTCTCGCGGGTCTCTCCTCGAACATTTCTCAGTTTCATTTCATTCTTTCCATGCCAAGTTCAGTTACTGTCTAGTCTCTGGTCTGCGTCCTCAATCTTTATTTGAGTTCCCATTTCGCTGTCTTCTCGGTGGCTTTGTTGCGCTTCCCTGTTCTGTGTCTTTGTGTCAGTCTTCCTCAAGATTCTTGTAGAAGTTCCACCCAGTGTCAGCTTAATCTCGGTTTCAATCTAACTGCAAGATTCTGTGCCAGAATGCGGCACCTCAGACTGCGTTTCACTTTTCCCTCAACAGCTCTGGCAGCACTTTGCATGCCACCATTCTTCATGTGTGTTTCCCTGCTCCTCCCATGCAGCCCCAACCCATTCTTTTGGCCCAATCTCAGCCATCGTCTTGCACATCTTTTGTAAAACTGGCAATAAAAACCTGCAGCGGGGGCTGTGGGCAAACAATAAAAGGGCGACGATTGTCACAAAGAGCAGAACTCGCCTCTGTGGTTAAGCTGTCGCACGAATGTGCCACGTATAAGCCTTGCATATATCACTCCCTCCGCCGCCACTCCCCCAGCCGAATATCTTCCCCCAGCCAACCTACCAATTGATATTCACGCTCATCACGCCCGTCAACGCGTGCGTGGCTCTCTCTCTCGTCTTGCATAGCCAATGAGCTCGAGGCGAGGCGAGCTCTGGCGGTGACTCAGCTACCAAAGAGTGCGTTGAACCCACACACACACATACACACACACACACACACAAATGATGGAGCTAGAAGTGGCTGAACGAAGCGCTTCAAGGAGCGCTTTCTAGGTACACTGGGGGAAAGAAAAAGCTAAAAGGGAACTCAGAGATGCCTTTTGGGGTAAAGATGTGCAAAAAGATCCAAAAGATCTTCCCAAAACAAGTTTGAAATTGGTTTAAAAAATATTTTTAGTATAAGAATGGAGCCTAACATTCTTTTAAAATATTCTCAAGAATTATTTCTTCAAAGAATACATCTAAAAACAATAAATTTCCATCTCAGTTTCATAAATTTCTACCCCAAAACATCACAAGAACTTTGTATATTTTCCCTTCGCATTTAGTTTGATTTTTCCCCTTAGAACTTCCCTTACTTTTCTGCCAGTGCACAAAGGAAGTGACTTATTCGGACCGCAGCGGATGTTTTTCAAACCCAAAAATGGCAGTAGAAAAAAAGAAATGTGCGCAAAAAGGGAGCTCTTCTGTGTTGCAATGGCATTTGCATTTGCATAAAAGTTGTCTTATTAGTTGGTGGCTGGGAGGAAACACCAGCGTGCCAGCAGCCGACAGCCGGCAGCCGGCAGCCGGCAGCTGCTTAAAAGGTTTTTTTAAGTGGCTAAAAACTGCACTCAACCGCAAAGGGAGCGAGCAAGGGGGTGTGCGGTGGGAGGCTGGCTGCTGGCCAGCATTTTATTGACCAACCCAATGTTGTCCACTTGATAATGTTCCCAGCCATTGCGGGCCCATCTGCCAGGGCCAGCCAGGACACTTTCGTTTTAGTTTCCCTGAAATAAAAACATCAAATGTGCTCCATGTCATTAATTCAATGTCCATGGTCGATGCCTTGGAGTAGCAGCAGCAAACCAACAGCCAGCCTCATCATCATCATCCCATCTCAGGGCCAATAAAATAGCCCAAGTTACGTTTATTTTTGCGTGGCCCACAGACAGAGGGAACAATTCACTTGGTCTTCAACGACCAGAAAGGATAAGCTGCGGTTAAACGGAAATTGTTTTCGTCCTTAATGGTGAATGAGATGACAAGAGCCAGAGCAGCGTTGTGTTTAAAAGGGGATTTTCTCTTTGCACTGGAATTTATTCAATGCGGGAGATTGAGGATTTCCCGCCAGCAAAATTTATTAAATAATAAGTTGATGCTGCTGCGGCGGGGATCAGCCCATTTAGTTATTGGCTGGGAGACAATTTTAATGGTTAAAGTTGAGTCATTTAAGGTGAAGCTTTAGCCATAATTTGACTTATTTTTCCATTTTTAATCACTCATTCTTTTGCCATCAAATGCAGCCACTAAAAGCGCTCCTAAAACTCTTTTTAAATGCATATTTTTCAGCTCTTTAAATATTCCCACACCTAAGGTTAAATCTGCTCAACAAAAATCAAATTAATGCAACCCCAAAAAGGCTAGAAACTTCCCCAGGCTAAAGCTCAAACAACGCAGCTCACAAATCGGACCATACCCTTCCCCCCGACTTAATTCATTTGGCTTGAGAGCTGACCCAAGAGATTATCAACCTGTGCACACACTCAATCCCCTCCCAAACCCCCCATCTATATATAAACTTTTCAATTGACAACTTTTCCCACAGAGAGAGAGAGAGAAAATCTCCCTTTTCGAAAAATTCTAATCCACTTAAATGCTTAACAGCATTATGTGACCCAAAAAAAGAACTCCCCGAAAGGCACAGCGCCCACAGAGGACCCGCAAGAAGTGCGGCGCTGAGGCTCAGGCCCAAGCTTTTGTTAAATAAAACTTCAATTAAAACATTTTTTTCGGGCCGGTGAGGTGTGATGGGGAGGCAGAAGATTGCCTCTTGTCCAATGCGCCCCAAAGCCAAATAGACGGACAGAAAAAAAGCAAAAGATAGAAGAAAAAAATCAACCGCTGGACCATTGTCTAAAAATGCAAATTTGCAAAGCCACAGAAAAAAAAACCAGAAACAACAAAAGAGTGAATAATTATGCGGCCACAACAAAAGAAACAACAACAAACACCTGAAACGGACAGAGAACAGAGAGAGAGAGAGAGAGAGAGAGAGAGAGAGAGAGAGAGAGAGAGAGAGAGTGCGAAAGAGAGAAAAATCATTTGCACCTTTCAAGTTTTTTGGGTGAGAAAACAAAAAGTTGCATCTTTTTGTGCATACCCTTGACAGTGGAGGGTTCTGGAAAGAATTTCAATCAAGAAGATCAACAGAGCTGCAAGAAGTCTGAAGAGCCAACCGGTGGCTGAGTTCTTTGAAAAGTGTTCTATTCATAAAGTGCTCCGTTTATGGGGTCATTCAATTGGGAAATTCACAAAGGGAAAATGTAGCAACCAAACCGTTTAGTTTTATGTTGTTGAATATTTTATGTAATGGATCAAGCCATTCGTCTTGTTATTAGATGAATATTTAATTTAAATGACAAAGCATTTGTAAATAAATAAAAGAATAATTACTGCAAAATATTCAAATAAATTCCAACAACTTTTTCTAACAGATTTTGTAATACGAAGAGGCTCGAGTTAAATGTAATTAAATAATTGAAAATATTTAGATAGAAAAAACAACTCTGGAAATATCATTCATAAAAAAAGTTAAATGTAATTTTTTATTTAAACGAGTATTTATCCGAGTTAAAAATAATTTTTAATAAAATTCAAAATTTTTCTATCACTTAAGGGCATCTGAGGTCACACTCTGCACAAAACTAAAATGTTGCTTATTGGCTTTAATTTCTGTTGTTTTTTTGTACTAGTATTTTATTTTGAAACACTTTTGTGCACTGTGCACAACCGCACTTGAATCGTTTTTCATTCAGTCAGTCATTCAGTCCCTGGCAGCAGTTGTTGCTGCAATTCTTTTCTTTTGTCTTCACACACTGCACAATTTTCGCACTTTTCGCGCATTAAAGAATTTAGTGATGCAATTAATACGCAGAAGGAAAGTAACAAAGGAAACAGAGCAAAAGACAGTGGGGCGAAGGGAGGAGCGGAAGAGAGTGAAAAGAAAGGGAATAAAATGGTGCAGGAATTTTTAATTAAATTTGTGGCCAGACAGTTGAGTGAGAAATGAGAAATGAGCAACGAGAATAGAGCCAAAGAAAGGCAAGGACAAGAAGAAGGAGAGATAAATGGGGAATGCACAGTCAAGCTTGAAATATTTGCTGCCTTTTTCACATTCTCTCAATCTGTTTATGTTTTTTGCTCGTGTTTTTTTAAGCCACGTAATGCAATTTATAAGTTGAATTAAGGAAGAGACAAAAAACCAAATAGCAAAGAGCCAAAATGCCATGAAAAATGAAGTCAGGCGGATCGAACAATTGAGACATCAACCTCAAAGCCACCACATCCCAGCCACCCACAGTCCCTCCCCTCCCCTCCCCCCCGAAACCCGTTGCAACATCCAGCCTAACCGCCTCTGGGCAGTATCTTATGGGATGCACGGAGGCGTGAAGAAGTCGAAACAAAAAACTATCAATCAAAAAGACAAAATGTTGATTATTATTTTGGGATGTAGCCGAGCGTGCAGTTTAATTATTATTCTGCGGTTTGTCTGCCAGAGATGATCCGCGGGATTGGCAACTGCCACCGAATGGAACTCCAATTTCGTTTCAACTTTTACTTTGATAGGAAATCTGCTGGCAGCCAAATTGATTGTTTGATTGTTTGCAGCACGAAAAATATTTAATGAGGAGTTGCATTATTATGATTTATCGCAGATTATATAAGTTGGTCGGGGGAGATGGCAGCTCATGCAAATGTTTAAGATTATTGAACTGTGCAGGGAAATGTTTTGCATGCGTTTTGGGAATTTTTAAGGCAGTTCAAATGGAAGAAAAATAATGAAAAATAGTCCTAACAATTAGCGAAAATGTAGAGCAAATATAAAAAAATCTCCACAAATCCGCCAATTAGCAATAAATTGCTCAAACAAAGTTCTTCGTTGGCTAAAAAGACATTTCATTAACATTTCGAAGACTTACAACACTGCCCGCAGATATTTTGATCGATATCTCTTGTACGATAGCTGAGCGTGCGATATTTCAGGGCTCTTTCCATCGCTAGGATCCCCTTGTCATCCCTAAGGCGACAGCGCGACGCAATAATTTTTAACCGCTTGAATTTTCTGCTGCTGCCAAAATGAGCGTTAAAGCGGAGTCAAACAAATCCGACGTGAACATGGAGCTGCTGGCTCCAGAAACGATACTAAAAACGGACGATGCCAGTGCGGAGTCGAAACAGCAGCAAGAGAAAGAAGAATCGGTGGAAACAGAAGAATCCCCCTTGAAGGAGGACGAACTCCGGTCGCTGGAAACGCTCCACGAATCGCCCGTGCAATGGCCCAAGAGACTTTCGATGTCCGATACACCAATGTACTCACCCATCGCGGAGCCACTCAGCATCCTGACTTCTGCGGACATAGTAAGGATAAACTGTCTGTCCAAGATGACGCCGGATGAATTGATGGCGAAGATCAGGAGAATGCATGATGCCATCTATCAACTGGGCCTACTGGAGGCCAAGGAAATGACGCGTGGCAAGCTGTTGGCAATCTTCGATCGCAATCCCAAGCGTTGCACCTGACCCACCTGAGGATGGGAACACCCTCGGGCCGTTTCCCACTGCCCATCCAACGAATCCATAGCCGCACACTCTATAATGCGTGTTTAGACTTAAGTCATTTTTGAATGAGAATGTTACCAAAGCAATTTCTTCTCCTTTCCCAACTTGATTTACCCTCAAAATACAAAGAACTCCACGAGTCCATTCACCTGTCGTCTGCCACTACTTCTGCACCTTTTCCTGTGTACCCTGAAGATCCCCATAATGTAACAATAAAAATAATCAAAAGAATATAAAGAACTCTTCAGCGAACAGCAACCAAAACAAAGGTGTGGCCGCAACAATGACAAGCCACAAGAAAACCAAGGGAAGGGGCAAGGGAAAACGAGTGTCATCATAACTCATGATTATGCGAAAAGGTCAACAGCTTCTGGTTGGCATCTCTCGCTCTCCCCAGCGCTTTTTTGCTGACCTTTCACCCATTGTTTGATTGGGTTTCATGAATTAAATTAAATGGCCGCGTAACACTTTTTTTTGTGGCACTTTTGAAAAGGATTTTTCTCCTTTTCTTTCTTTTTGCTGTCCGAGTGACTGAGGCTGAGGCTGAAGCACCTCGTTTGACGGGCAGACAGGCAAATTAATCAAAACTAAACTGCCCCAAGGATCAGTCCACTTTGGCCCCACTCTCCTTTCACGCACTGTTTGCTGTCTAACGAGCATGAAAATGAAATTGAAAGTAGCCAGCCAGGGAGCCGGAGAGCCGGAGAGCCTGCCAAACTGATTGATAAAGCCATACCCAAGCCCACACAAACACACCGGAGAGCATCTCCTGTGCTGTCTTGACCAAGCCTGAGTCCTGCCCGGGCGACAGTATTAATTGGATAATTTATGACCCAACTGGGGCAGACAGCCTTCACTTTTTCACTCCATCTCTCCCTCTTGTTCCACAGCTCTATGCCGGCACCAAGATGAGACTCAGCCGAACAACAGCAACGACAGCCACAACGACGACAACGACGCCCCTGCTGCTGCTGCTTCTGTGGGTGGTTCAGGCAGCGGCACAATGTCCCTGGCAGAGGGATGTGCCCGACCTGCAGACCAGCTGCATATGTGCCTACAATCTGGGCAGAGAACTCAGCGTGCAGTGTGACCAGGTGAGCAATAGCCCAAAAAACCACCCCAATCCTTGCCTCAAACCATAAACTTTCTTTAGGTGAACTTTGAGGACCTGCTGGAGGCCATGAACACCTATGCCCGACTGAAGCCCGTGGATCTGTTGTACGTGAACAACTCCTCGATAGCCGAGCTGCCGGATGCGATCTTCAGCAACCTGAGCCTGCACAATGTGCAGCTCTCCAGCTGCGGCATCAAGCGGATAGCGGAGGGTGCCTTCCAGGGCCAGGAGGCTGTGCTGCGGAATCTCAACCTGCAGGACAATCTGCTGGGCGATGTGCCCGTGAAGGCGCTGCAGCTGCTGGGCAAGCTGAATCTGCTGGATCTGTCCAAGAATCAGCTCACCCACATACCAGACGATGCCTTCAATGGGTTGAGCAAGCTCTCGACCCTCAAGCTGAACGACAACAATGTGACGCTCTCGGCATCTGCCTTCCGCGGCCTCGAGCAGAGTCTGAAGAACCTCAACCTGAAGGGCACCAAGCAGCGGCGTGTGCCCGAGTGCATTCGGGGCCTCAAGAGCCTGGCCTTCCTCGATCTCTCGCAGAACGGCATCAAGGAGCTGCCTGGCGCGGGCGGCATCCGTGTGTTCGATGGCCTGGACGCTCTGACCGCCTTGAATCTGGAGCGTAATCTCATTCAGAGCATTGGCGAGACGGCCTTTGCGGGTGTGCGCAAAACCCTCAGCTCCCTGAGTTTGCTCAACAATCTGCTGGCCGAGTTCCCCATCGGTGCGGTGCACTCGCTGAAGGAGCTGCGCGTCCTGGACATTGGCTTCAATCTGCTGACCAGCCTGCCGGAGGCCGCCTTCCGTGGCAACCCGGGCATCACCCTGCTCGCCCTCGATGGCAATCCACTGAGCACCGTGCCCGAGGGCGCCTTCGCTCACCTGAACGCCACGCTGCGCGGCCTCTCGCTGGGGGGTCGATTCCTGCACTGCGACTGCAAGCTGCGCTGGGTGGCCGAGTGGATACGCAACGGGGACCTGCAGGTATGCATTACACTGAGAGAAAGTGGATGAGATCTCTATATTTGAAAGCAATCCGACTTTCGAATGAGCGAGAAGAGGTCTAAAAACGGTCCAAAAATGTGCAGAAAAATCTCAAAAAATCCCTTCAAACTTCGATTTTACTTTTCTGAACAATTCTCCAAAGATAATTCTTCTAAGGGGATCAGAAAGTGCCATAAAAATGACTGCTACAACTTTTGGCTTCTCTTTTCCCTGTACATTTCTTTCCCTTTGAATTCCTCGCGTCAAACATTCCCAAATGAAACTGAGTTCCGCTTAGATCTGCCACCAATTTGTTGCTGCACGTCATTAACTTTGCAACTGTTTGTTTGCACTTCATTCCTGCCCCTTAGGTCACTTCACGTGAGCGCAATCCACAGTTCTGTGGCACTCCACCGCGTTTCCGGGACCGTGGCTTCTACTCCATACAGCCCGAAGAGCTGAGCTGTCCGGACATTGCCGATGCGGCGCTACGTGGTCCAGTTGGTCTGGCCGATAACCTGAAGCCAACATTGGCCTCCTCCTCCTCACCCGATTCGGTGGAGTATGAAACGGGCACGGGCACTGGCACCGGCACGGCTGCCTCTGCGCCAGTGGCCAGCAGTGTGGGCAGCTCCACCACAAACCCAACCCCCACGACAACGACAAAGACAACAACCACAACAACAACCACAGAGGAGCCCACAACGAAAGGTTCGAGCACGGTGAGTTAAGGGAGGGAAGGAGGAGGATACTGGGGAATTTCAATTCTCTTTCTTTTGCCTTGAACAGACGCGTCTTCCGGCCAAGACAACTGCGAATGTTTCAGCCACGACTGCCTTGCCGACGGCGGCCACAAACCTCTCCGCAAATGGCACAGGAACCGTCCAGGCCACCACCATCACCACAAGCAGTTCATCCTCGTCCTCGTCCTCGTCCTCGTCGAGTGTCCATGGCAACAGCAAACAGGCGCCGGGCTGGCGTCAGGGCGTGAACAACAATGGGGGACCGCACAAGCCGCAGCGGCCACCGCTGGTGCTGGGCTATCCGCCGCAGCGGGGCACACGGATCGACGATGCCAATGAGGTGCAGGTGAAGCACGCCTTCCGGCAGGACAGCTCCGTGATCATCCAGTGGGACTCGGACACCGCCAACATCCTCGGATTCCGCGTGGTCTATCGCCTGTTTGGGGAGAAGGCCTTCAAGCAGGGCCCCCCGCTGGAGGCCAGCGAGCGGGAGTTCAAGATCAAGAACGTGCCCGCCCAGGAGTGCATCATTGTGTGCGTCATCTCGCTGGAGGAGCTGCACGTGACCCCAGAGACGGTGCCGTACCAGCAGTGCCGCGAGGTGCGCACCGTGGCCTCGCAGGCCTCCAACATGGACAAGATAACGATTGCGGCCAGTGCGGCCATTTGCGGCACCATCATTGTGGCCGTGATTGTGTTCATCGCTGCCAGCAGGTGAGGGTCTCCGCCATGAGTTATGGGTGCGAGCCGCAGACAAAGCCAATGACTGGCCGAAAGTGGTTGCCTGATTTATCGCAGGTCCTTAAGTTGCTTGCCACGCCATGCTCTAGCTCTGGGTCTCAGCTCATCAGCCACAAACCCATGGAGCGCCCGGGAGCGGGAGTTCTCTATTTATTGCAAATTTCTATCTCCCATTTTTGCTAACCATTTGCAGACGCTCCCGCAAGCTTCAGAACAGCCAACAGAAGAGTCCACTGCCAATTGGAGGTCTGCCTGTTAATTGTTGCGGTCCAACCGGTTCACCGGGGCCACTTGGCTCCATTGCAACGCTATCGGCATTTAACAATCACAAGGTGAGCCCCACACCCCACACCCCATCCCAGCCAACGTTGGTTCGACTCGGTTTAGTTCCACTTTGATGCCAGGCTGCCAAGAAATTATCTCTGGCTTTGGGGCCATTCGGGCTTGGACCATGACTGTGGAAAAATTGGCAGCACAGCGATTTGATGGCTGATATTTACGGCCCTCAACAAATTAAACGGACCACAAGACCGACCATAGATAGATATATTTACTGAAAGTACTTGGGATATATTTACTCCTTTTTTAGGCAAGTTTGCGCTGCCAAAACGCTAATGGGAAACATTTTTATAATTGCGTTGGGCGATGGTAGAAATTTTAGAAGAATGAAGGAAGAAGGTGGTGCAGAAACATCACTAAAAGGTTTAAGTCTCCGATAAGATTGAGGAGAAGTATATAAAAGGAGCTATAAAATATTGGAATAAATGAGAGAATGATATTTTGGAGACTGAAATACAATCGGAATGGGACTTAGGGGACCAAAAATTAACCGAAGAAAGAAAGACAGAAAAGACAGAAAAGACTGAAATAAGACGGGAACAAACTCTGGTTTGAGAACTTCAGAGAGCTGAAAGAGGACATCAATAGATGGCAAATGAAGAGAGACTAAATTAAAATTAAGAAGTATCCCGAACCCTAAAGAACAAATGTTTACCCATGATAATTATTCATTGCTCTTAGTTTCTGTTCATCAACCAACACTCAAATATTCTCCAATAATCATTCTGAATATAGTCAAATATTCTCTCTTTTCCCCAGCAGGAATGGGATCAAGTGTCCGCCTACAGCGGACGCTCCATACCGCGTCCGCGCATCTATCCCGTGGAGCAGCCCGATGATATGCGCAGCCACTTTTCCGGCATGCCTGGGAAAGTGGGCAAATCAAGGTAAGACTCCCCGCAGATGTGTAGGGATTTGCCAATCACAGAGACGACGCTGCGGACATTCCGTGGCGTTGGCAAACATTTGCTTGGCCCACATTTGAGCTTTGCCATTGCTGCATATTCGATGAGGCGTTCTTCGGCATTCAGTTATGATTTAATGTTTCGTTCGTTATGTTTGTTTCATTGTTTGTTCGTGCCACACACACACACACACGCGACACACACACACACACATGCATATCATCGCAGTCGTTCCATTGCCGATGGCCAGTCGCAGCACAGCTTCTCGAACAATTCGCATCGCGGCTATTTGGGCAGCGCCTTCCCCTCGAATCTGGTCAACTCGCGTCCAGAGCTGCGGCAGTCCCGCCAGTCCCTGGCCGCTGCCTCGGAGCGCATGTCACGCGCCTCCTACGCCGGCTCCATCCATGGCGGCGGCAATGGGGGCGGCGGCGGGCAGATGGGCGGTCCCGGCGGCCTGCCCGTGAGCAGCCTGATGGCCATGAGCGGCATGGTGGGCGGCGGGGGACCCGCCAGCATTGCCTCCAGTGCCAGACGTTCGCGGCCGCGCTCCAGATCACGCGATCAGCTGAATGCCACGCACATACATAGCCATCGACCGGGAAGTCGGTAAGTACAACGAGACACTGGTGCCACATGGGAGATCGGATAATTAATCCACACACAACATAACAAAACTCTCTCCCCCATCTGTCACCATTCATCAGATCTTGAGATCTTAAGCCGCTTCATCAAAAAACTTCAACACAAAACACAAACTTTCAATTCTAATTTTACGTTTCTTGGTTTATGGTTTTGGGTTTGGCAATTAATTTAATTATCATTTTTTAAGTATCAGCCGGGGCTCTGAGGTTTAGAATGCCAATGGGAAAGTGTCTGAGGAGCGTTGCAAAATCCAGGTTTAAATGTCAACTCAGATATTTCCGATCAAGGGCGTTGCAGACTTAAGTTTCAATCAATTGGTGGGAGCAAAGATATAACCATAAAGTAGATGTATTGATGAGAAGTTATGGCACACATTTGTGCCATAATTATGGCAAGTTGTGCATTTGTTTAGAAACCTGTTGGTGTAGCGGCACATGTGCTGCGACATTAAGATAGTCAGTGCTCCAAGTTACATCAGCAAAGGGGAGTTTCCAGAACTTTGGCTAATATTTCCACCAATAAAACTAACCATAAATAACCAAAAGCACTTCCCCACGGCTAACCGCGTATTGATTAAAACCTAAACTCGCGTACAAACTTAATTAAATTCACTTTCATGACCATTAACCCATTGCAATCTGAAATCAAATCAAACTTTCATTCTGTAAATTCGGTTGCGCTCCGAAGCCATTCCTTTCATCACTTCTAACCCACTGCGTGGCTGGCCCTCTGCCTGGTTTTAAATTTACTGATTCCATTAATTTTAATTGCATTTCGCTTGGATTGCAACATTTTTACTGCCACAAATCGTGGGGCAATGCGGCTGCAGAGTGGATGGTTGCTGATATAATCGATGGACTGTACTGTACTTTACTGTGTATTGCAGATACTCGCAGGCGGGCTCAACGCACACGCTGAACAATTACTGCGATACATCGGATAATTGGACCGATCACGATATGGACATTTATATGGCGCGCAATCCGACAACGCGCAACGGTTTAGTGCCATTATGAGGGCGGCTTACGTTATCCTGATATTTCAATGTTGTATTAAATTTGGATGGCATTTTCTGACAATATCTGACGCCGGCCATCGATGGGAATGGTCGGCGTCAGCAACAGCAGCAGCGCAGAAATGGTAGACAGCAGCAGCAGCAACATCAACAGCAGCAACATTTGCATAGGCAACATTTGCATCAGCAGCATTTGCAGCTGCAACATCAGCAACATCGACATAGAAACAATCAGCAATTGGAGCAGCAGCCATATCAGCAACAACAACTACAACAACTGCAACAACAACAACAACAACAACGATTACATTACTACATGCCACAAACGGAGCGTTGCACCTCGCCACCCGATGTGGTGCCTCGAGCAGCCAATTTCCATAATGGCAACAGCAATGTGTCCAACAACAGCAGCAACAATCTGCAACATGCGCCTTCGGCTGCGTTGACAGCCGCCAACTTAGAAGATGCCACAGCAGCGGCAGCAACAACAGCAACATCTACGGCCGCAAGTGGCATTGTTGTGGAGAATTATTTTAACGAATATGAACGTCAGGAAATCATTTATCATCATCCCACGAGCAACAGTAGCAACAGGGGCAGCAACAGTGGCAGCATCACGGCAGCCACATGCCACATACCCCGCAGCAATGCCTTTCGTTTACAGTTACCCGCAATGGCAGCATCTAACAATAGTTTATACAATAATCACGAAGCAGCAACAACCACTAGCAACAATTATAAGGCGCATACACTTAGTGATAACTGTAACTGTACTTGTAATTGTAGTCTAAGCGAGGAGGAGGAGACTGCCACAGCTACAACAGCAACAACGCAGGATGGGGCAGAGCCAGACACAGAGACAGACACAGAAGTGGATGCCAGCTCCTCGTTGGCTGCCAGCACCTCGGTGTCAAGCATTGAGCAAGTGCAACAGCACGAGGCAGCAGCTGGGCAGGATGTGGCCCTGTCTCTGAACTTGACATTGGCTGACACCGAACCCAAGGCCGACACAGAGGCTGAGACAGCGGCTGAGGCTGAGGCTGAGGCCGAGGCTGAGGCTGTGGCAGTAACACTGACAGACAGGGCCAAGCTTTAAGTGCAATTCTGATGCTGATATTCTGCCCCCTTTACAATGTTGCTGCTGTTGTCGCATGCGGCATCTTGAGATTTGCATAATGGAAACACAAATACAAACACAGAGTTACATATAGTGGTAGAAATATGAACTATATACACATACGATATTTTTATATGCTGTTTAGAGTGCAATAAAACATTTCCGTAGTTCTTTTCTCTCTTTTGCAATTGAAGTTGTTGACAGGAGAAGCAAACAAACAAACAAACACCAGATGTTAAGCAATCAAAGAACTAAAAACTTAAGTCAATATATGGTACTAATTATACTTAATAGCTATTAAAATCTGTTTAACTAATGTTAGGCTTAGGCTTAGCAAATACTTTTTCTTTATGCTGGGATAGACACCGCATAGAAGTCGCTGAGAGAGCACAAAAACGCAATATATAGCCAACGTATGTAAATAAATAACTATCAAAGAAGAATATTCAGATAAACAGAAGGCTCCTACAAGGGGACAACTTTAAGATACGATAAATATTAGAAATTGAATTGAAAAACGACCTAAACACAATTCTCTAGTCTAGAACTTTTAGCCCCTCAAACAATTTCTCATCACTTATTTTCTTCTCTATATTTCATTCTATGTTTTGTCTATCCCAGCCATAAGCAGATTCTTCCTTTCATCCAAAACCATTTTTAGCTGCCTTAAAATATTTTAGTTTTAAAATCACTTTTGAGTTTTTCAACACTGGTTTCTTTGCGTTGTGTACAAAAAAACTTCAATTTGAAACATATTTTGTGTGCTAAGTTTCTTTATCATGTTTATGATTTCCATGTACTTTTAATAAAATTTAATATTTTACAATTATCTGCATCAATTTTTATTTATTTCTCCCCTGTACATCTTTGTAAATACACAAAACGAAAGCCAACTCATTTTAAGCGTTGTAAACGATTTAATTTCTTAGCATTATCGATATCGTACGATATCGAGGGACGAGCCCGGACAAACAGTTCGGGACAGTCCGGACGCAGTTGACAGTTAACAATATTTAGTGCCCTTGGGCGGGATCCCCTATCGGAGATCCAATAACAACGCCCAAGTCTGGCACTGAATACTTAGTGAAGTAAGCCAAAATATCTAACCAACTATACTAAATATTCTACTGTATTTTAAGCATAAGAAAATTGGTTATAGACATGGCTTTGAGCATTAGATTTGTAAGCACAATTTAGGTGGAAAACGGGAGCAATTATTTAGACAAAACAACCGAACAAATATTCCAATAAACTTTAGGCAATAAATTCAAAGAAAAAACGTATAATTATTAACTAAATGTAACGAAAATGTTTCACTTGTAAAGCAAGCAAAAGTAAAAGTAGAAGAAACAATATCCAAATCCCAGCAACATATTCTAAGAGACAAAAGTTAAATCAAATTTAGTGTTAAAGAAAACGAAAGAAAAACATTAAGTATTCAACTGCCTTAGCACCTGGAGAAGGTATGGATGATATGGGAGAGATCCTACAGTGTGCACTCGTATGATGGAGAAGAGCGAGCACGTGCTTAGAATTAGATTTAGTTGCACAAGGAAAAAACCAACCAAGCGGAGATGAGCAATATGTACTTATAACAGATACTGCCAGCTACATTCCAAAAAACAACAACAACAAAAGTGAATAATATTATATGAATAAAAGGCAGAGCAAGTGGCAGTGGAGCAGGCAGCGCATCTCTAGCAAAGGTGAATTTACTTATAAGGTGACGTTGGCTTATTCACCACGGTCTCTCGGCACGCAGAAAGACAAGTGCAAGAAAGAGATAGCAGATAGCAGATGGTTCGCGAAGGAGAAGACGTCACCTTAGAAGTAAATTCTTGATCTCTGGCCACACCGAAGACGACACCGAAGGAAGGAGCGCAGCACCCACAGAACCCTACCGTTTAGATATTCAAATGTGCGTTAGAATTGTTAAACGTATGCAAAATCCAATTCAAATGTTAACTTTGCGGCTTCACTTAGCGAAAGAAAATTTACTAGACTAGAAAGAACATTTACCAGAAGTTTCGTTTCTGTTTTAGTTTTGGTTTCGTATGCATCAAGTTCCGAATAAAGCATATTTTTGTTACGATTTCGGGGGGCCTTTGTCTATAACTCACCCGGGCACGGATAGCGAATTGTCCCACAGCAAACGCAGTTGACGTGTGAAGGCGGCCCAGAGTTGGGCCATGCCTTCCAGGCTGCCGGAATGGGCATGGCTTGTGGCCAGCACGCAGCTGAGGCGGCACACGAGAGAGTCGGTAACGGCGCTCTTAATGCGCATGGGATCGAACTGCAAGAAGAAATTAAAGGATAAATATGAGTAGCCAAAGAGACAGTTCCTATGAGGATCACTCACCTTATTCTTGAAGCTCTGTTTGGCGTATGGAAACAACGCCATGTCGGGATGCATATCGGGAAACAAGTAGGCCAGCAGTTCGCTCAATTCACTTTCGGTCATTGGACCGGGCAGGCGCTTCGTTAGACCCGCTTGGGAGGGCAGCTCATAGCTCCGTTCCCGCCGCTTGCTCAACTTGTGTTCTGTGAGTTTGTCCAAAGGATTGATTGCCTCGGCACCGCTGCTGGTGCCAGAGAAATTGCGTCCCACGTAGGACTCCAGAGAACGTGTTACGCTGGCCACAGCCTGGTAGTCCCGCAGGCAGCAGGACAGATAGGAGGAGGCCTCGACGGAGAGATAGACCTTGCCCAGTGGCGCCTTGGAGGGTATAAAGTCTGTTCGCTGCTCGCTGTCGAAGGCCACGTGCTCGGACAGCTCCGGCCAGGTGTAGACCAGATAGATCTCTGTGCAGGATTCGGGCGTGTAGCCGTGTGGCAGGGCATAAAAGTGCTGAACATCCACGTGCAGCACTTCCCCAGCCACTACAATGTCCTCGGAGTTGAGGCCATGATCGAAGGGCACATACATGGGCATTCGAATGCGCATCGTATCCAGCGCGTAAGTGGTGCAGACGGAGACCTTGGCTGACTGCGGATACGAGGCGGGAACCTTCTCCCTGAAGAGCGTCAGCAGACCCATCAGATAGCGACACTCGGGCGGCGCCTTCTCCAGTCCAATCAAGCGGAAGTTGGTCCTCAGGGCAGGCGCTAGTGACACGCCCGTGAAGAAGTTCCACTTGGGATCGTAGATCTGCACAAAGATGGGCACAACACTGCCCACCTCTGCGGCCACAACGGCGGCGGCGCTCAGAAAGAAGTTAAACTCCGCCGTGGACTTCATGTAGTTGACGCTGGCCTTCACCGGATGCAGGACAATGAAGCGCCGCAGACCGTATATTCGGGCCAGAGTGTGCAGCTCATTGGAGCTGCTGCGTATGGGCGGACCAAAGCTGTTTCCGCTGCTCATCAGATCCTGATGGCATTGGGTCCGCTGCAGGCAGATGTTCTCCTTTAACTCCTCCTTAATGCCGTCCTCCTCCTGCTCCAATTGGGCCTGGTAGTGCTCCACCTCAATGCCATTGCTTAGCATATCCAGCGTCTCGCTCTCCACCTGCCACTTGCAGCGAAAGAGTTCCTCGGGCTGCAGACATCTGCCAACATCGCCATTGGCAGTGACGTCCCATTTCTGTAGTATTTCGCCCAGCTGGGCATTGAACACCTCCCAGTCCGAATCGGCGCTAAAGTTCTCGCGATAAAAGTCATTGTCATCAATTTCTTCTGCCATTTTAATGGGATTTTAACGCGTAAAAAGTATAAACAAAAGAAATTGGCCACCGCGGAATTATCGATAAAGTATATATACCGAAGTATACTTTTTCATTTTCCAAATATACTGTAAATATACCGTAGATCTAAAAGCATTTTTCTCGACTTTGATCTTCTGTTTGACATTATCAGCTAGTTCGGGCTCTCAGCTTTAAAATTGTAATTTAACTCGAATCATCATTCAATTCTCCACAAGATTGTCTGATTTTCATGTCTTATCTTTATTGGATTGATTGCAAAGAAGGTTAAAACCTTAAATTACCTTAAAACCTCGAAAAAAAAAAAAATTTCGGAAGCTTTAATATTTACTGGTAAAAACGGGGAATGGATGATATATCGCAGATCAAGTAGCCCTCGCAATGGCAAACGTTTTGTTAACGTTTTTAAAACATTTCAGCAGTCAACATTTGCTGCTCCATTGCATAGGAACTCGCACAACACCTGTATGACAACTCCGCATAAACATGCAAGACAATTGTTTGGACGCCACCCAGCAAAGCGGCAGCGCCGCAGAAACAGCTGACTTTTGTTTGCAACAACCACAGCCAACAATGCGAAGAACTCTGAAGCGACCCCGTGGAAAAAACTTCTCAGTGTCAGAGGAGCGCATTCTTCACCAACTGGTGGATATGCACAAGGATGTGCTATCCAACAAGAAAAACGATGCGGCCACCTGGAAGCTGAAATCCGACACTTGGGCAAAAATAGCTGAAGAGTTCTGCATGCATTCAGGTGTCGTTCGCAACTGGGAGGCGCTGCGTGATAAATATACCAATACGAAAAGGAAGGAAAGGCGGTACAATGGCGAGACACTGGCCTCCGTTTCATCGCAGTCGGAGGAGCCAAACGATGATACGGATGGGAATTGCCTTTCAGAAAGCTGCTACCCATCCGTGAACGATTTTGAAGGCAAGTAGTCGGCAGGCACCCATTTGCAATCCAATAATAGACCCTCTTCATTTGCAGAAAGCAACATTCTGGCGCCTAGCGAGCCCCAATATGAAGCCAGCTACTCGGAATGTAGTCAGGTAAGCCGCAGGCCCGCCTCGAACTACATTTTCTCAAGACAAATTGTTGTTTATAGGATGCAAAGAAAAACTATTGGGTGGCAGGGGTGGCACTGTTAAAGATGCAACAGCAGTACCATCGCGATGAGAACGCTAGACAAGCAGAGAGGCATTCCATTGAAATGGAGAAGCACCGTTTAGAGCTGCACAATCTGCGTCTGAAGAACCATCTGCTCGAACTGGAGATTGAGGAGAGAATTGAACGACGGTGATGCTGTGTAGGTTCATCCGTTTATCGTTGAGTATTATTAGGATAACTTGTTAAAGCCTCTAGTCTGGGACTTCCATCTTCATTGTTCACAAACTTTTCACTTAATTTTGTGCTCAGCAGTTCAGTTTGGTTGGTTTTTATTAATTTACATCAATCCATTGACTATTTTGTTGGTTTTTCTTCTGCGGGGCTTAAACGATAACAGCACTGTAGTTAAATGTTTCTAACCAACGATGAGGGTGCCCTCATCGGGGAACTCGTGGGTGGGAACTTCCAGGTTAAGTGGCGCCGGTCCCTTGCGGATGCGGCCCGAAGCGTCGTAGTGAGAGCCGTGGCAGGGGCAATAATAGCCACCAAAGTCGCCAGAGTTCGCGATTGGCACACAACCCAAGTGTGTGCACACACCAATGACCACCAGCCACTGGGGCTTGATCACGCGTTGCTGCAAGAGACACAATTAGCCAGCATTTCATTGGGGGATCGAGGTTCTACATACATCATCAGTTTCTGGATCACGCAGCGTGGATGTGGGCACTCCGCGTTCCGTGTCGATTTCGGCCTGGGTACGATGACGGATGAACAGCGGCTTGCCACGCCATTTGAATGTCACGGACTTGCCCTCGGCAATGTCCGACAATTTGATTTCGATCTTGGCCATGGCCAGCACATCGGCGGAGGCGCTCATCGATCCCAGGAAGGCGTTGACCAGCCCCTTGGCAGCATAGGCACCGCCAACGGCTCCGGCACCAACCAGGAGGTAGGAGAAGGCCTTGCGCTCCTCGGCGGACTCGTTGCGACGGCGTCCATCCTTGACAGAGTCGCGACGGTAGGCGGTAAAGTCGGGCACCTGCAGATCGGTGTGCGCCTGGCGGCTAGCTGCAAGTAGGGGAAACTTTGTTAATACGAATCTCGCAAAAGGCTCGGCAAGTGTATCTGCGTTTGTGTCTCTGCCTCACACGCTCGTTCGCACAGAAGTTGTTTTCATTTGGGCAGCACAGCGCAGGGCGAGGTTATGTTGAAATTACGTAAGGAAGTTTGCCAAATCGGGTTAGATATCCTTTAACAAATGGCTAGACTGCATTCAAATTTGGCCAGCGCACAAAATATATCTTTTCCGTACTTGTTTCATTATGTAATGAATGTTTTTTCCCGATGGGCCTTGGCCTTACCAATAGCATTGACAGCAGCGCCGCTCGTCTTGAGGCCAGCGGACAGCGCCTGGGCACCGCCACGCACGTATGCACGCGACACAGCGTTCAGCATGGTGTTATTAACTTTTTTTTACAAATTTATTGCTAATCTGTCGAAAATTTCGACGTTCGTCTTGTCGTCTGCCTCAGTGTGACCGCGGATTTCTGAATCAGAAATAAACCGTCTGAGCTACTGAGATACCAAAATATACCAATGAATATACCAATTCTTTATATAGATGTGCAAGTGAAGCGAATACCCTATATTTTTGAAGAATTATGATCCTTCGAAGAAGCTTACCCCACAATATTAGTAGAACTGTTATTTTGTAAATTTTTATATAAAATAAGCAAATGGATAAATGGATATAAACATTTACTTACATATACACATAAATATCATTCGCTCCATATCATAGAATCGTCTATAGGGTATCCAAGCTGCGACCTGCAATATAATCAATTTTCGCATCAAGGAGATTTTAAATTTGTTAAACAAATCTGTATTGACCCATTCATTTCACTTTTGCAACGCAACGCTAGTTGCAAGAAGATGCACAACCCGTAACCCGCGTTGACAACAGTCAGAAGCAATTTCCTTAAGCGCAACGAAAGGATTCTCTGTCACTAGGGCAGTGGGCTCGTTTGTTTTAAGAGGACCCGCATCGCAAATGAAGTGTTAGGTTAACAGCAGGGTGCGCATGATCACTAACCATATAATATATGGTTAGGCATGATCTACTAATGATTTAAGTTGTCTGTGAACCATAACCATTCATTATACTAGATGGTTATTGGCTTGGTTTCACGGGACGCCTGCATATTTACTAACAGCAATGAATATACGTTTAAGTTACTAATTTTAAACTAATTTCATAGCAGCTGCAAGTTCTTAACCAGAATGCAGAATGGTGCAACTGAATGCATTCTTCTTATTTAAAAGATAAAAACACGTTTAATTATTATTTCGCAATTAATGCTGACAATATTTGTTACAAAATTAATTCATCTTAAGTCTGTAAACTAAATAAACGGTTTTAATCCCACATACGACTTGCCAGAGCAGGTGCTTAAAGAAATGTACAATTTTTAGCAATATATTTTTATTATTTTATATTTTGAAAGTTACAAATTGGAACTGAAAATTGAAGAAATCGGAGAAGGCCTGGACCAATGCCAATTAGTTGTTCAAAAGTTTTAATAGACAAATACAAATTATAAAGAAGAAATAATGTATACATTTTTAAGCTGGTTATTTAAGAAACATAAATGAATTGTTCAGGTCTTTAGTTTAAATGTGAATAAAGTAAACCCAGATATTCTTACTGATTGTTAAGTAAATATATAAAAAGAAACATTTTTCATAGTTATTCAAACTATGGATAAATTGTAAAAGTTCATTGAGAACTGAGTAAACCCATATATACATACCACACCCGTCTTAAGTCTTAAGACATAAGTCTTAATATGTGTGGTATGTATATATGGGTTTACTCAGTTCTCAATGAACTTTTACAATTTATCCATATTTTGAATAACTACGAAAAATGTTTCTTTTTATTTATTTACTTAACAATCAGTAAGAATATCTGGGTTGTCTCTTAAATACGACTTGCCTGAGCATAGCAGATCGTCAAAGATGTACTGATCAACAGTAATGGTACCAACTAGATTGGGAAACGCTTTAAATAACGTCTTACGGCTAAGACGAAATGTTTTGACCAATTCTAATGTTCAATACTTTTAGAGTTTAATTGTGTCTTAAGCATTTAAATCGCCTTCCTTTAACTTGTCGAAAATATCATTGTTTTCCTTTTGAATTTGAATCAAACGAGCGCGCTTGGCATTTGCAGCATATCCTCTCTTATTTTGCGGATTCTGTGAAGAGTATAGGAACACCAGAATCGCTTATAAATGTATGGATCAAAGTGGAATACCAGTTGATGAATACATACCACCTTTGGTGGGGGTGGAGCCAGTTCGCTTTCGCTGAGAAAGTCCGAGGAATCCGATATGGCTTCAATTCTTTGGGCTACTGCAATACGCTTCCGTGAAGGAGCGGGTGGACTTTCAACAACCTGAACCGATTCAGGGTTCCTGGTTTGGGTAGTCGGTTCCGGCCTTACACTTAGCACACTGCCGACAGGCTGCTCAAACACACTGCCAATGCGGTTCATCTTGAATTTCAGCTCAGCAATAATACCCTGACAACAGAATAGAGATTAGCACAAAGATCACTGAGAATTGAGAGCTCTCTTGCTCACATCCTTTTTGCGTTCCAGCTCGGCAATTTCGTCTTTCTTGTTGCTTAACTCGATTTGCAGGCTGGCCATCTTCTTCTGCAAAAAGAAAATCTTAGTTTAAATTTAATTTTTTCAATTGCAGTTACCTTTTGGGTGTCCTTGTGCAACTCCATTTCCTTCTCAAATTTGGACTTTGCTGTTGTCAATTCCCTGGCGATTTCTTCTCTTTTGGCGAGTAGCTGCTGCACCTTGCCCTCCAGTGTGTCTCTCTCAGCCTCCAGGCGTTGTATCTGCTGCTGCTGTGCATTTATTTTACTCTCATGTTGCTCCAGCTTAGCTTGAAGTGTCTTGATGGTTTCTTTCTGGTTCTCCACTTCATCGCGTTGTTGCGACACTAAGGCCTGGTTCTGTTTAGATTGTTCGCTGAGCTGTTCATTGGCAGCCTTCAGCAAGTGTTGCAAGCGGCGTGTTGTCATTTGATGCTCGCTGTCCAGCTGTTTCTTGGCCAGTTCATGCTCGCGACAACGCTGCTCGCTCCCATTGAGCCTGTCTTGCAGATCGGATAGCATGACGTGTATGTCATTTACTTCTTGTTCGTTTCGTGTGGCCATATCGCCGTAGGCCAGATTCAGCTGCTCCAGCTCATATTTAAGTCGTGAAATCGTGGCTTCCAGCTGGTTTTTTTCTTGCTTTAATACTTGATTAAGGTTTGTCTTTTCAGTGACAAGCCTTGCAGCGGCATCTTCGGCTTCCTGTACCAAAACGTGGCTGGAATTCTCTGCTTGATTTAGGCTGTCTCTTAGAGTGTTGATTTCTCTGTCCTTTTCCTCATTCTCTGCTTTGGCAGCTTCGATTTGATTTCGATGTAGCTCAAGTTCATTTTTGATTGTATTATTGTACTGCTGAAGCTCGCAACAGCGCTGTTCCAAATCGATTAGCTGGTTCTCAATGCGCGATATATTCAGAGTGCTCTCTGTTAACTTCAAGTCGCAATTCTGTACGAGAAAATCAATTAATTAAATACTGTCACTGGCAGACAGCAATCTAGTACCTCGTGGAGCTGCTTTTGGGCAGCCAATTGTTGCTCCATGTTCTGCATGGCGTTAGTGGCCTCCGTCTTTTCCTTAGCGCTCTCTAAAAGCTGCGAATGCATCTCCTGCAATTCGGCCCTTTGCTGGTCTTGAGTTTGTGCCGCAGCAACAACTTGGGCACTCATTTCGAGGCATTTCTCCTGCACGGTTTTGAGCTGAAAGTATTAGAGTAATGATATTAGGGGACTAGATAATAATGCTATACCGGCTGTACCTCGCCCTGCAATTCATCAATGCGCGATTGTTTGGCTTTAATTTCTGCGTTTAGCTGATTGGTCGTCGTTTGGATCTTGCTCTGCTCTTCGTCGTAGTGTTTCTCGCAGTGCGTGTACTTCTGAAGAACCGTTATGTATTTCTCATTGAGTTGCTTGTTGTTGTCTTTTACCCCTTCGAGCGCTTTCTGCAGTTCCTTCAGCTCCAGTTCCGCGCTGTTTAGTCTAAAATAGAAACTCGGCTTTAAACAAATGCGCATCCACACTGTGTGTGTGGCACATACTGTATTTTTAGATGATCATTTTCGGCTTTCGTTTCCAAAGTGACTTTCGTTTGCTTATGCATCTTTTTTGCAATCTCCATGTTATTGCGTTTTACGTTTTCGACTGCTTTGCTGTGTCCTTTCAGGAAGGACTGGAGCAAACGGGATTGATGTGATCCTGTGGCATCGTCAGAATCAATATCGGCCGAGCCAGAAGCAGTGGAATGATAGGTGGACTGCTTCGGTAAAACTGGCTCCGGGCTTTTGTTTTTAGCTAAAATCTTATTTTTACTCGGCATTTTCCTGAAAATGGTTTGAGATCAAAGCGCCGTTGTCAGAAATTGCAGACCTGCATGTGTGTAAATGTATTGGTGCAAGCTGTGACGCCATATTTGCGATGCCGCATTTAAATTGACTCAAAACACTATCCACATGCATATTTATTGTGTAAACGTAACTAAATATACTTACTCAGCTTTCAAAAAAGTTAATTGAAATGTTTTTTTTTACAACAAGACGAGATTCTTTACAGAAATGTGAATCGGCGAAACAAAAAGCAACGGTTTTAACAGTGTGACCGCGAAATTATCGATTAAATATACCGACAGACCCTCGGAAATATCCCCTTTCATTTCCAAAATATACTGCAATTAAGTAAGTCTAAAATAATTTTCCTCGACTTTGACACTAACCAAATAGTATAATAGATATCCAGCTTTGAAGAAGCAAAACGTCACCGCAAAATGTGCGCCTTGGAGTCCCAGGCCTCTGCCTGGAGTCCCGGCTACAAGTATTAGTGCATGTAGAACACGCAGCAGAAGCCCAAGCTACATGGGTATTAGTGTTTGTAGAGCGCGCAGCTAGAAGCTACATTTGTATAAGTTCGTGTAGCCAATGATTTTGTAGCGCTCCAAACCGGTTTCACACGGACACTGCAAGCAATGTATGTGTTGGTGCGTTGACTTCCTAAACTCACAGTTTAGGAAAGAAAATTCGTTTTGATGATTTGATTTTGTTTTCGGGGCTTGGCGTATGAACCTGACCTGCCGCAACATGTGCAGAATGAGGGGTGGGGTTGGTGGCCAGACCCTTGGGGGTTGGAAAAAATAAATCAATAAAAGTTGTTATTGTATTTGAATGCTGTAATTGTTTTAAATGCAGATTTTTATACTGCTTTATTCAAAATTGTATGCATATTATGGAAACGCCGTCGCTTCTCGACTTCGTTGCTGCCGTATTATCAACATTGTTACCAAATCCATCTTTTACAGACAAATCATTTCATTTCATTTCATACAACTTTTCAACTGCTGTTCTCGTCGTCGTTTCTGTTCTCGACTTCATGTGCGCTTTAATTGTTAGCGCTTGAAACCTTTTCATTTTTTTTTTTTTTTTTTTTTAGCTAACATACCATTCAAAATGAAAACCCTCAAGACTTTATGAAGTAGCTTGCCCCTCAATATCAAAATAAATTTGTTTTGTGTGACCTTTATATGCTTTATATAATTTATGGTGAAAGGGGTAACGGATAGTAACATCTGAATATGTATACAAATAATGAATTGCGGCAATCGACTTTGCGATACAAATATTTCCCATTAGAGTATTCAGAGTCACGGTGTGAACAAGCAAGAAGTTTTGACGGAACGGGACATGGAGACATGTTTGATGGCAAGGCGGCTGCCTTGCACATATACATTAACACTTGCACATTTTCCTCCGTCTCCCATCGGCAAATCGAGATTTGGACAACTGACCTCAAATTTGATGCCCAAGCAAGGCACTAAAATCTGCATAGACCCACCGCGTACTTATTTTTTTGTATATAAATATATATATATGTTTATATATTTATATATATATTGTATATATATATATTGTAGTAGTAATAGTACTATATGAAGAATATATATATACTATACATATATATATATACTGTATATATTTATAATTTATAGTTAAGCTGATCGTTAGCTCATTGTGCACAAATTTACACATACATAGTATGTACATTATACATACATATGTAAATTATGTACACAAATAAAACAAAAAAATAAGTACGCGGTGGGTCTATGCAGATTTTAGTGCCTTGCTTGGGCATCAAATTTGAGGTCAGTTGTCCAAATCTCGATTTGCCGATGGGAGACGGAGGAAAATGTGCAAGTGTTAATGTGGTATTATGTGCAAGGCAGCCGCCTTGCCATCAAACATGTCTCCATGTCCCGTTCCGTCAAAACTTCTTGCTTGTTCACACCGTGACTCTGAATACTCTAATGGGAAATATTTGTATCGCAAAGTCGATTGCCGCAATTCATTATTTGTATACATATTCAGATGTTACTATCCGTTACCCCTTTCACCATAAATTATATAAAGCATATAAAGGTCACACAAAAAAAAATTTATTTTGATATTGAGGGGCAAGCTACTTCATAAAGTCTTGAGGGTTTTCATTTTGAATGGTATGTTAACAAAAAAAAAAAAAAAAAAAAAATGAAAAGGTTTCAAGCGCTAACAATTAAAGCGCACATGAAGTCGAGAACAGAAACGACGACGAGAACAGCAGTTGAAAAGTTGTATGAAATGAAATGAAATGATTTGTCTGTAAAAGATGGATTTGGTAACAATGTTGATAATACGGCAGCAACGAAGTCGAGAAGCGACGGCGTTTCCATAATATGCATACAATTTTGAATAAAGCAGTATAAAATCTGCATTTAAAACAATTACAGCATTCAAATACAATAACAACTTTTATTGGTATATTTATTTTTTCCAACCCCCAAGGGTCTGGCCACCAACCCCCACCCCTCATTCTGCACATGTTGCGGCAGGTCAGGTTCATACGCCAAGCCCCGAAAACAAAATCAAATCATCAAAACGAATTTTCTTTCCTAAACTGTGAGTTTAGGAAGTCAACGCACCAACACATACATTGCTTGCAGTGTCCGTGTGAAACCGGTTTGGAGCGCTACAAAATCATTGGCTACACGAACTTATACAAATGTAGCTTCTAGCTGCGCGCTCTACAAACACTAATACCCATGTAGCTTGGGCTTCTGCTGCGTGTTCTACATGCACTAATACTTGTAGCCGGGACTCCAGGCAGAGGCCTGGGACTCCAAGGCGCACATTTTGCGGTGACGTTTTGCTTCTTCAAAGCTGGATATCTATTATACTATTTGGTTAGTGACTTTGATCTTCTGTTTAATATTACCAGCTAGTTAGGACTCTCAGCACTAAAACGATAAATGTATCCGATTTATGAAAATGAAAATAAATAATAAGCCGTAAAGGATCACCCTGTTTAGAATCGACTGCGTGACCACGGAAATTCTTGACGGACTACCGCACGAATATACCGAGGACCATAAATTATGAGTGATGATTAACCCACCAAATCGTTGAGATTTGTACTCAACTATGTTCAATGTTTAAATAACATTCAAATCTTTGTCAATTAGTTTGTTTCTATTTAGTTTGTTAAATAAATGAATGTTTAAGTACAGCTAATACAACAAAATATCTTAATAAAAAAGAAAACAAATATTTGTTTATGGAAAATGTTTTAAAGGGCATAATTTACTTCTGGTGTGTGTGTGTGTGTGTGTTTCGGAGGCGGGCTACGATAGATTACAAGAATCAACCTAATCATTGTTAAACAATTATTTATATTAATATTTCTTCATGTTAAAATTAGGAATAGTTTTTGTTTGCATTCGGTTTATCCTTCAACTTGGACGTTGAACTACGGACTACTTAAAACTTGGCTCAAGTTTTGGTAATGCGTTGCAGCTGGTAACACGTTTCTATCATTTGGTAGTGGTGCGATGCTTGGTTACGCCTCCAGATCATTTACAAAGAGCACCTCGCGATTCTTTAGGCCCACATCCTGTAGCGTTTTGTTGAGAGTCTCATTTGCAGCGCCCTCAGCGCCATCCATTTCTGCCTTCGTGTAGAGCACACGTTTGGGGAAATTCGTTGTGATTTCGAACTCATCCGGCGACTCAGGATGGCAGAACAGAAAGTGGTAGACATCCTAAATGGAATAAATACAATGAAAAGAGGTTCAGCCAGGTGCAAAATTCGTTGCTTACCAAAAGCGAATTGGTCTGATGGAAGCGCCGCTCGAGTCGCTTTCCGCTGGGCATTTTAAAGACCACTGCAATGACTCCGGCAGCATCGGCGGGCGGCTCGGCGGGTACTAGGGTGGCCAGCTCGATCTTCTGCCTGGCGATTTCCTCCTTGCGCAGCTCGACATTCTGCCTGGCACGCTCCTCAGCCTCTTGCGCTTGACGCACCGCATCCCGTTCCCGCTGTCGTATGCGCTCCTTTTCCTCATCTGCCAGCAAACTCTGCTCGTACGCCTCGTCCTGCTGTCGCCGTAGGGTTTGTGTGAAGTTGCGCTCCAAGCGATCGGCACGAGCCTGACTCAGCCACACCTCGTTGGCGGCCGTCACCGATTGGAGTCGTCGCAGCAGCTCCTCGGCGGTGCAGTCGCCCTCGAAACGTCCCACAATCATCATGCGATTGGCTCGCAGGCTAATCACCACCATTAAGGGGTAACTCCGGACCGTAATCGACTGCATGACTCTGTAGCCCTCGGGCGAGGACACGTCACAGCCCCAGATCAGCGTGTGTGTGTTGATATAGTCGATGACCGATCTCGAGGAGAGCGTCTCGCGGCAGAAGGAGTCCACATCAGGGTTCTTGCTGGGATCCTTGTGCAGATAGACAATCAGAAAGCGCAACTCCTGCTTGGCATCGTTCAGGGCCTGTGCGTATGTGCCCTGATAGAAGACGGGATGCTCCGGATATCGCTCATAGTAGTCGTGGATGAACTTCATGACATCGCCCAGGGGATCCGTTACCAGTCGTGGCTCATTTCCTCCACCGAAATTCACAAATGCACTGACAATGCCAGTTAGCGTCGAGTAAAAGTATTGGAATACATAGTTAATCACATAGCCCAGTAGGCCCCTAAAGCTGCGGTTAACTGGTCCGCTTGGCACCCGACTAACCGTCCGACCACCGGGCATATTCGCGGAGAAAACCTGTTGCACGAAACGATCATTGATCACAGCCGGCGCCCGTACCTCTGTGGAGGCGGCGAACATTGTGGGTCGACCTTCGCGTATGTTCAGCTGCTCCTGGAAGGCAACCTGCAACGAACAAAGTTTAATTTTAGCAATCTGCTGACCCTGACGTGTACGTGTACACGCACCTCGAGATCCCATTGGTGTCGGATGAGCACATCGCGACATATATTCATGTCTTCTATGCCGGTCAAGTCCTGAAATTGTAGAACCCTCTCCGTCTGTTCATTTGTAAGTCCGTCCGCCTCCATTTTTGCAGCAGGTGATGGGTCAGTCCGTTTCCTTGTTTTTGGTGTCGCTGTCTCACGGCTGCGTGTGTGTGTGTGTGTCACAATTTCGCTGCTTCTAGTGTTGTTGTAGTGGTTGGCCTTTGTCCAATGCTTTTCCTGTTGCAAACGGGGTGGAAAATATTGCGTTGTTAGTGTTTCAATTAGTCTGCTAAGTGCGTATATGGATATTGGCGAAGGGCAATTGGAAAAATTACAAACTTCTTAACATTTCTTGGAAAATATTGTTTTTTTTTCTTTTTCGCAGGTGATGGAGGTCAGTGTGACCGCGGAATTAACGATAACATATAAATCCTCAGAAATATACCGACATATACATTTCCTTTTTCAAAATATACCGGTGAAAATCATATTCCACAATTTTGATTTTAATTGTAATATTACTAGCAAACTCTATCCTGAAACTATTGTTTTATAAAATTGACAAATCCATTCTCCCTAAGATGGGCTAGTTTTAAGGATATACTTTTATTGTATTGGGGTAGCAGAATGTTGCACAAAAATATGTTGCCAACGGTGACAACGTAAGTGGGAATGGAGTGTAAGGACTATGATAAATTGATTAAAATATCCCGAAAAGAAAATATTATATATACCTTAGTCCCAGGGATTGCGATCAGTATTGCTGTCTTTTGGTATTGCTGCACCGATTTTCGCAGAGCCGGCAACAATGCCCATACGAAACTGTTTTTTTGGTTCTCTTAAACATTTGCCACTTTTCAATTTAGCTAAAAATGTATTTCATGTGGTTCAAAACGTTTCTGAAGTTAAAATCAATGCATAGGGCTAGTGTCAAGTTATCAAACAGTAAAATCTTGCAACAGACGAAGAACAGTGGAAACGACCAATAGCACCACCAACAGCTATCGATACCAGGGTGATCGTTTAGGTATTTTTGTAATAGTCTGGCTGTATTTGCTGGCTAGTTCCGCGGTCACACTGAGCAAGCAGCATTTTCCCACTCAAATTTGAAATTTTTATTTATTTTAATCATGCATTTAATTTCAACCTCAAAGAGCACCGTGCTTTCCGACTTTGCGGACTTGGAGACAAAGTCAATATATGTGCATGCAAATGGAGAGGCTACAGACTTTCAATTCAATGCCCAGCGACGGGTCTTCGTCGAGGTGGATAAGATGGCGGGCTTGGCTGTGATGCGCATTAGAGAGAAGGAGGAAAAAGGTAATTGGAAATAACCATAGTCCATGCTGACACTTATAAGATATCCATCCAATTGGCAGCTCCCGAGATACAGCGAGTGCGCAAACTAACCATCGATAATGCCTTTTGTGTTTGCTGTGCAAAGCAGACGTCGGAGGAGATCGCCCTGGGCCAGTCCAGTGGTTGTGTGAAGCTCTACAACTATCGCACCGCGCAGCTAATCCACAGATTCCCAGCGGATCAGCAGCGCAGCACTGTCGTCTATGTGGACTACAATTGCACGGACGAGTATATAGCAGCGGTGAAGGAGGGCGGCTCCATCAACATATTCGGCACGAAGACTAAGCAAAAGGTCAACACATTCATTATCGATGAGCAGTGAGTGGATTAATAATGCCTTCAATTGGGAACTGGGAACTCATCCTCTCTCTTCTCGCTGTTTTGCAGGTCCACTTTGGCTCGCTTTCATCCCAGCAAACGCTTTCAGCTGTCGATTGCCTCGTACAAGGGCGCCGTCACTGTCTACGATTTCCAGAGCAAGCGGAAGATCTTTCATGTGAGCGATGCCCACGATGCGCCCTGTCGGGACGTCAGCATGTGCACGGGCCAGCCCTCGCTGCTGGTCAGCGTGGGGTACGACTGCAAGATAAATATCTTCGATATACGCCGAAATCGGGCTCAGCCCGCGTCCAGTCGCCTCACCTACTCCCATCCCTTGTCCACGGTGGCGCTGAGTGAGTGCGGCACGTACTTTTGTGCGGGTAATCTCAAGGGTGAACTGATTGCCTACGACATAAGGAACACCAAGTCGCCGCTGGCCGTGCGCAGTGTCCACGATGGCGCCGTCATTCGTGTGGCCTTTGTGCCCACGCCCACGGAGGAGCAGCAGAGCAGCAGCTTCTCCAGCATGGGCAACGTGACCGCCGAAGCGACCAACGTGGAACGCGTGGCCAGCGATGAGCTGCGCAAGTCCATTGCCGCCAACTTGCTGAACACGCAGCAGCAGCTGAACAGCATGGCCAGCCTGGGCTACGGCACGGGCGGAGGTGGCAGTGCGCGCCCACAGCGCGACTCATTCTGTGATTTTCTCGATGCGCAGGGTCCTCGGACCGTCGAGCGCATGTCCACACGCTTGACCATGCACCGCGACAGCTTTGACTGGGAGACTTTGGGCCGCAAACCCACTGACAATACGCAGCGACTGAGCATATGCCCAGCGGGTGGCTCCGGTCTCAGCTCTGTGGATAACTCGTGCAACAGCTCCAATGCCGAGTCTTTGCAACGTAAGGCGGGGTTTTAGCAGCTCATTCTGTTTGCTAATTGTCCAATCTATTGCAGAAACATTGAGCGGACCGCTTAAGGACCGCAGCAACATTTCTGGCGATGCGAAACTAATGAAAATCGCCGAAACCGATGAGCACAGCGAGCGGGACGTGCCATCGGCCAACTGCTCCAGCAGCACAGCGGGCAGCGACAAGGAGAATCCCCAAGGAGTGGCGGATGCTGAGCTGAAACGCCGCCTGCGCATGCTCTCGGCCAGCAGGAATAGCACGCCACACCACGTTAACATCACACCACAGTCGTCGAGCACGCTGCTGAAGCCGCAGCAGCTGCTGGCCAAGTCATCCAGTGGACTGTCCGCCCAGGGGGATGCGGATGTGCGCAGGGAGATGGGAGAGTTGCGCGAGTCGATGGAGCAGCGCATCGAGCAGCTGGAGAAGGAGCTGAAGTATGCGGGCGAGAAGAACAAGTGGCAAATAATTGGCCAGATATCCAGCTACTGGAATCTGCAGCTGGAGAACACGCAAGAGATACGCGACGGTCTGGCGCTGCTGCTGCAGGGCGATCGTTTCATGTACGAGTTCTCACGGCTGCAGCACGAGAACCAAATGCTCAAGGCGCAGGTGCAGCACCTGCTGAGAGAACGCGAGGATAATGCTGGATCCGCTGGCGAGTGATTGTGATGTTTGCTTTTGCTTTTACTAATCTATTTTTATGCACAAAAACTGAATGTTATTTATAAATCTTTTAAAGAAATGTTGTACACGGAAAGTTTTGCCTTTCAATCCCTTCTGTACTCTAGCCGTAGATGCTCGCTGGCTGGTTGCTGCTTCAGCGGCATGTCCACCGAAATGGTTCTATTGAAGTTCTCATAGTCCACCACATAACGCTCGTTGGTCGCGTCGTAGTGTATAATGTTGACAAAGCGCTGACCCCAAAATATCTCACGCGGCACATACGATGTTTTGGCTTCGGTCATTTGTGCGGTGGCCGGTGAGGTGCCCACAATGGACACATAAAGCTCGAACTGCGCGGCATTGAACAACTTTGCGTTGGTGAATTGATGTAGCGGACTCGAAGCGTCGATCACATGGCACACGAGATCTGGCCACACTATTAACTGTTCTCCATTGCCCTGCAGCTTGAGTTCCGTGTGCGTTTTAACGATCTCGCCCTCGCGGGTGCTGCAAAGAGGGAAGGGAAGCGATTAGCTGGTAGATGGAGACTCAACAGATGACTCACCGCTTGTCGACAATCATGTAGACGCGTATCTTGGACTCTATGGACTGCTGCTCGCGTGGATCACACACGCGGAAGAGCAAACACAGCGTCCCATCGCGATAGCAGATCTGAAAAAAATGATAAATGATAGAATGGGATGGAGGGTTCGTTCCTCTGGGACTCACCACCGCCTTATCGCTGAACTTGAGCTTTGTCATCTGCCTGGCAGGGCGTGCTGTCATCGCATAGATAAGGCTCACCATGCTCCCCTCGATGAGGGCGGCGCAAACCATTTGCATGATGAACAGGAACACCGTCTCGGGGCACTCCTCGCTGGCGTACTTCTCGCCAAATCCCAGCGTGGTCTGCGTCTCCACGGAGTAGATGATCATGGTCACCCAGGAGGTGACGCCATAGATGCACGGCCTGTCGCCCTCGCCCAGCCGCACGCCGCTGATCTCATCGAAGAGGAAATCGCCATGGGACCACGAGACCACATAGCAGAGCACGGCAAAGAGCAGCCAGCTGAGGAAGTAGCTGCCCAGGAACAAGGTCAACATGTACTTCCACTCCAGCTCCATCTGTCAATGAACGAAGGAAAGGGGCCCAAGGATTAGGAATGATTCTGGGATGCAGTTTGTGGTGTTAAAATATTGTTTATTAGTCATGGGGCTCTGCTTAGAGATGATTGATTGTTTGATTGATTAAATGCTAAACGTTACGCGTTCAGTTTGTTCGGAATTAGTCTTTGGATGCTGCAACTTTGTCGGCGGCTCTTTGGCCAGTTCATCCAACTTTCGCTGTATGCTGGGCGTTATGCTGTACACATCCGAGCGCGTTGACTCTGCGATGATCTTTGGTGCTGCTTTGGGCTTGTGGCCAAACCAGGATCTTACCAGCGTAGTGATGACATCGCGCATATAGCGCCACGACTTCTCTGGTATGCGACGAAAGACAACATTCTCGTTGCCATTCTTCTCCATCACACGATGCAGGCTGCGCCTGTGGCCTTCCCCACGGATGCCGGACTCGGGCGTCAGTTCAATGGTGCTGCCCGCCCAGTCGTGTGTATAGGGAAAGCTGCGTGGGGGGAGAGATTTTCTTAGTAAAATAATTTAAAAAGGGAACCTTTGCTCACTTTTGCTCACTGCGCGTCTCGAAGTGATCGCCGGGCGATCGGGATCTACGTCGCCTCACGAATCCCGGACTCTCTGGGTAGTAGTCCGCCTCGTTGACCGTTTCCTTTTCGCTGGAACGTGCCAGTGGCTTCGTCTCTAGGGGCTTGGGCTTCACGGGCATCGATGCGGAGCGCAGCATTGGGAGACTTTCCACGGGAGAGCTCATGGTCGGCGATATCGCTGCCCACACACACACAACTGACAACAGACTATTTTCTCATATAATTGTCGGAAATTTGGGGCAATTTCACTTTGTCCCGTAGAATTTGCGTTTTAATTTTAATTGAATTAGGTTGCAATCGACGCAGTAGACGCAGACTCAAGACGACACGAGATTTGTGTGGATTGCCTGCCTGGCTGACCGCTTGACACTGACTGGGGCAGAGCACAGACTGGTCGGGCTCTGAGTCGCATCTCCATGATCGGACCCTTGTGGGGGAGAAACGGTGCTGCTATCAGCATGTCTTAGATATGCACTTTAATTTATTTATTATCTCCAGTGTGCCTCTCAAGCTCCCGGACAGCGTGTTTGCTCGCCATTCATCCGCAAGTCGCCCGCTGAGATTAGTTCGTCCACATGTGGCCCCATTATTTATTGTATAATTCAGTTTTTTCTTATCCGTGTATTTATTTTGCGAATGATCAAATATTGTCTTCCATAAAGCAGCCTTTTTTTAGACGGATTACGTCCATTGAATTTGTTGATATGCAAATAGATTTAAATTCAAGCGCGCACGCAATCGATTACTGTAATGTTGGAAGGAGAGAATTTCCCTGAGGAAAGCTTCCTAAAGCCTAGTTCCACTAACCATACGGTAGGGTTACTGTAGGGTTAGAGGCACGGCCTTCCTGCTCCACCAATCAAAGAAGGCTGCAGATGCTATTCCCAGACATATGCAAATTCTCTGTCATATTTTCAAACTGCGGAAGATGCAAAGGTTATTGTTACGCCAATCCCACTAAAAGCAATCTCCTGCGTGGAACCATTTTGCATTCATTGTTTTAATATCCTTTTATTCAATTTTCACAAATTTTCAAAACGTAAACAAAGCCAAACGGCTTCATGAGAAGTGTAACCGTACGGAATACGGAATGCTGTTTCCACCTCTGGTTACACTCTGCTGCTAGCAAACGGATCTTTTTCGGATCTGAGTAGTAGGCTTAAGGCGTGATTTGAATGCAAAACTTAAATAAAAATATGTAAAATATAAGGTCATAAGGTTTACAATCCAACAAAAAGGAGTATTTATTATAAGCCAAATTGATTCTTCAATCGGATTCAATTATGGTTACAGTGTTTAAAGTCTTTGCAAGCTAGTAATATCCAATAGAACATCAAAATCGAGGAATATGACTTACAACTACGGTATATTTACGGTATATACTCAATGTCGAATTGCATTTTTTGGTATATTACCGTATATTTCCGCGGGTCAGAAGGTATATCTTATCGATAAATACACGGTCACACTGACAGGGCACGTTCAAGATAGTTTATTTAAAAGATACATTTCGGTTTATTGTACGCGGTTTCGCCGAGTGGGATTGCACAAATTGATTAAATCAAGCACAGTCCAGCACAGTGTACGGTGTACACACAGGCTGGCGAACCGTCTGGTGCAAACAAAATACAGATATATTTCGCTAGTGCAAAATAGTGTGCTTGTGTGTGTGTTTAGTGTGTCGTCTCGTGAAACACTGTGAAAGCTAACTAAATAATGCTTAAAATACAATTTACACAAATTGCCAACTAGCGGAAAGTGTCGGAGCACCAACAACCAACAAATAAATAGCAAACAGCAGCAAATCAAAAGGTAAAATAGACGACAGCAAAATAATTAAATGTGGCATTTTATGGGCGGTGCTGCCCATAGAAATACTAGCAAATGTTACAAAATCCAGCGCCCCTGCAAATAAATAGTTGTTGGTCGGATAGATATTATGTGGTCCATTGCACTTCTCGAAACTGTTGGAAATTCCAATTAAAAGGGAATCAAAACACTGTGGCAGAAGCAATCATTGACAAATTCCGCAGTTGTTAAAGAGAAATGGAATTCTCGGAAACGGGAAATGGTAAAATATTTAATAATATATACGTATGTATTTACAATATATATATGTACATACATTATATATGGGATGTCGCATCGTTCGGCCCGATCTTTCGCTGTAAGTGTGAGAGTGTGTGCCCAAAAGAGAGAGAGAGATACGAAATTCCCAGAAACGCATTTTCTAATTTAGACCGATTTCTGAGAAGTGACAGACAGACAGGCCAGCGAGCCAGCCAGCCCAAGCGGGCAGAAGCAGCAGCAGCACCAGCAGCAGCTCAACAATACCACTACACGGATAGACTCTCGTGCTGTGGCCTCACACACAGCTACAAATACTCGTGCTCTGGGCCTCAGACACACTCAAATTCACTCGTGCCCATGCTTCACACACACACACACACAGCTACCGAGAGCATGCCGAACATGGACAGAGACGTTGAGGTGGCGGCGGGTGGTGGTATCTCGGTTTGAGTGTGTGCGAGTATGTTTGTGCTGTGCTCTCTGCAGCGATGATGTTGGCAGCTGCTTTCGTTGTAGTTGTTGTCGTTCGCGCTATTGAATGAAATGCTGCTGCTACTACCCCTACCCCTGTCAATGCCCCTGCTGCTGCCCCTACGCTGCTATGCTGCAAACATTTAACACCGCAAACCAGGCTGAAGCTGGCCCTCGCACACATACAATATGCGGATACAGTGGAAGCTCGCAAACGAGGAACAAAAGTTCAAGGGAATTCTCTGAAATGAAAATATGATTGAGATGGCAAATGGCATTGAAGTGGATTTTTTATAGAATTTGCACTTTGCGGTTCCTTAAATCGATGATTTATAAATCGAACCAACTGAGAGATTTATTAATTTACGAGTGCTTTAAAGATTTGTTTAACTTTTTGCATTGGGTACTCGGAAATCTTTAGATTTGGAAGCTTCACTGTAGTTCTTCAGAAAGAGCGATGTGCTCCCAATCAATGAATTCAAAGCTGTTTACATTCTATGCCATCCAACCCATAAGGAGACTTGCCAAACAGGCTGCCAGCATTTCCACCAGTCCTCATCGCTGAGTGCTCCCTGTATCTGTGCAATGCTCTCACCCATACCGATGAGCACAAATACACAACACACAACACTCTTCTGGCTGACTGGATAGATGGCTGACTGGGCCTGGTTATTGGTCTCTCTGGCTCTTTCGGCCTTTCTGGCTTCTTGCTAAAGGTGTAGCCTATCCGCCGTGCCGCTGAATTCGGCTGAAGCCGTACAACAACAGCCACATCTGAAGACTCCCGCTCCCTCTTCTCCCTCCACTGTTTAGGGAACGTAACGTTCGGCGCTGTTGTACCCTTCATAAGAAAAGGTGTTATTAACTTTGTTTGTAATGCGTCAAAGAGTGTTGTTGCTGTTGCTGTCGCTCCCGTCTGAGCTCCTCTCTTTTGGTAGTGTGTGTGTGTGTGTGTCTGCACTTTTTTGATGATTCTTGGTAAAGAAACCCGCTTTTACCATCTTCATCCGCTCATTTCCTTGAAATTTGGTATTAAACTTGAGAGCATTTTCAATTTTTTTTGTGTACTCTTTAAATGAGGGTCTCATGATTGCAAGCAGATGTTGGCCACGGCTTACCCTTACTCCACATGGTATGGATATGGATCTTTCTGCTTTTTGCTCATTCTGGTATAAACTCTTTGGGTTCTGCAGATAATTCTTTGAAACTTTATACACCTCAGAGTACCTAAAGCTTCGGTCTTTAAAGCAGGCCTTTCTATCTTGTGTTTTAATAGCTTTTCATGTGAAATTGTTTCGAACAGGATAAGTGCAATGTGCGGAGGGGCAGCAGAGAGCGGGGGGACGCTGCTTAATTGGCGCTTTGCGAGTGGCAAAGAGAGGGAAGAGCCAGAGCGCATGTAAACGAACATGAACGATCTTGCAAAATGCCAAAATGTCTGCTTAGCAACGGTCGTTCAGCTGCTGCTGCCACTCACACACTGATACACACAGCTACAGCTACAAATGCAAACAATCAACATAGGCAGTCCATAGTCTATAGGATTTTGGCTATTGCCCTTCCTCTTTACTCACACAGCATACCTTTCCTTTATCCCATTGTTAGTTGTTTCTCCCCCGCTGCTCTTTGGCATTTTCGATGAGATTTCGCTGGAAATTTGATTTTGTTCGTTTTTCGTTTTTATTGTTAATTGTTCGCGTGAATTTGTTCAATTGAAACGCAATGCCAAAAAGTGAAATGTGGGCAAAACACTCAATTTTGTTGCCGAGTGTGTGTGTGTGTGTGTCGATCTCGAGTGGCCTTTACGGCCCGAGGGAATGGGATAAGTACTCATGGGGTGTGCTTGGCTTAGAGCTACGTTTGGCACACAGAATGATAGTTATAGGGAAATATGATATTTGTTGTATGAACATTGTTTTGGTATTGTAAAGCCAAAAGAATGGGATCATATTATACTGCTTGGACTTGATTGAGATGTAAGGGATTGAATAGAAATAGGAATTATGGGGAATTGGTGTAGAGATTCTCCATCAAAGTCTGTTTTCCTAACTGTAATGTGCATATCTTATCCATGCCTCTTTATCTCTTTATTCTTTGTTATGTTTTTGGCATTTCTGCACATTTATCTCAAGGTACAAATTACATTTTATCATGTACAATCTGATACCAGAGGATCATAGGTTACTGCGGAGATTGTATTTTGTTTTGTTGGATAAGAATAACTTTGGTTGAATTTTCGTTAGACTGAATAATAATATTTGTTAATGCCAATCTATTTTATAGAGCACCCATGCTTCGACTTCTCGCACACTGAATCTAGATTCTGCTGCTGCACTGACCTTATTATACGAGTATTTCCATAGTAAACCCATTTAAGAGCGCACTCCACATAAAGGTGAATCCAAAACTGTGGTGACAAAAGCCAACGAAAGACACAAAAAACCAGTTCAACTTTGTTTTATGTATGTAAATGTTTTCTATTTGTGTCCAAGTTTCGTAATAAATGGTTACACATATGCTTGTGTGTTTATATGTGTGTATATTTGAATGGGTTTCCACAACAAAAGCTCCGGGGAACTGTGAGCAATAATCAACATGCGATTGGACTATATCTCTTGACCTTACCCCACAGCTCACTTCCACTTATCTGAGCCGCATGTCGTCTCCCATTCTGTGTCCCCCCAACTCTCCGCATCGTCGTACTCGTACATATTTGCTTTTCCTGGGAAAACCGAACGAAATGCTTTTGATTGTTCTAAGAATTTTGTTTCGTTTCAACTTTGCAAACGTACGGTTGCTTTTCTGTTGATAAGCCCCCGTCCCGTTGTCGGTGTTTGTGTGTTCCCTGTGAGATTGCTATCTCTGTGGGCGGGTGTGGGTTCTTGGCTGTATTTGTGTGTTTGTTAGTTCTGTGGTTCGTAGTAATTTATCAATGAATTTTTATAGAAGCTCGTATAATCTCTTCGCCTCGCTGATAGTGCGATACATACTCGTATTCCTCAACGTCTACATACATATATTTCTACGTATTCCCAAAGGTCGCTTTAGTTCTTTTCGTATCTGATGGCGTTTCTGGGCAATCGTAATCGCTATAATTATAAATTTTAATCAATCACGTTTACCGTTTTGTCGCTAGAGTGTTTTTCGTTGAATATAATACACAGAGAGCTGCATTTTGGCGTTCAGTTAATATTTCCACGCGGAACCAAACAGGTATAGACAAAGACTTTAAAGTGAAACGAAAATCGCGAAACAAACCTACCTCAATCTGTAAAAAAGTGCCAAAATTATTTCAAAGATAGCCAAAGATATTTAAGACATTTTTTTTCATGCTTCATTTTCGATGAAACTTATTCCCAGATTATAAATCAGCTAATATCCCATACAATTTCTTTCAGTAAATTATTCGGATTTTATTTCAACTTCTAAACCCCAACCCTTGAATGTTTTGAATAATATTTCTTCAATTTATTCCATCTCTAAATATGTAAAGCTCTGAAATACCTTTAATATTCGTTCTGAAAATTCCAAGCGAGCTCAGAAGTTTCCCCAAGTTATTCATGTTCTTAACTTACCTCTAAACTTTCGAGTGTAAACTTTAGAGCAGGGCTCGGCACCCATACAGTGCAGTACGCTTGTGTGTGTAGCTAAAACACGAAGATGCCTACGCCGAAACCGGTTTCTTGCTTTACACTGGGCGAAACAAGCTGCAATTATTTCGTGTTGAAACTTTCAAGAGAAACACAAATTTTAAGCAAAACAATAAAAATTTTAAAGAATATATGACAAAAATGAATACAATTATTAAGCACAACTGCACGTAACATAATCGCGTATTATGCATTTCGCATTGTCATCTATCATTTGGAAAAATAAAAAGATTTGTTGTTCCTTCTCATTGAGCATGTTTTCTTACAGTGTGGCATTCAATAGATGCGTAGCGTGATCTTGCTTTGTCGACGGCTGATCAGCAACTGATGCCATTTTCGTTCTGTGTCTGGTGTGAAAACGAGACAAAAAGTGCCGAAGTCGCATTGCCGAAGCCATACGAAGCTCTGCTGCTTTTTTATACTGTCGGTGTACCGGCAGCGCAGCAGCAGCGCCTTGTCCCGCACCCATGGGATAGGGCCGTGCCGAGCCCTGCTTTAGAGTCTAACAAACAACCTCCAACATTATACTCCACAATTCTCTTAGTATTATTTACTGTTTATCTAACTTATTCATGATTTAGACGCAAGTCTGTTGGAACGACCTCCGTTCCACAGTGTTATCATTCAGGAACAAAGACCTCAGGGCCGCCCGTGGCTACCAAAACAAATCTTTTGTACGTCACAAAGTTTATACAGTTCTTTACACATTTCTTTATCTTGTGTGTGGTGGGGTCTATTGTGTACCGTTAGCATTCGGAGCGTGCTTATGCCCATAATTTCAGCTTAACACTAGGAGGGAAGCCGAACAAAAGATACAAAAGTATCTAGGGAGACCATCTTCTACCCTAGAACTAGCACTAATACCGGGGGTTAGGTTTTTGCTTTTGGTTTTTGGCCAAGCGGACAATTGTGGTGGCAAATTAAGTTGAATTTTGTGTTAGTGCTTTCGTTTAATCAGAAAAACAACATAAACCCACATGGATAGACATACTTATAAATGGTGTGTGTGTGTGTGTGTGTGCGTGTGTAGAGGGTATATTGCGTTTGGGCAACTTTCATGACTTCACCCAGCATGTGAGTACCGTGTGCATATTTTCCAAGAATTCCATTTCCATGTCCAAGTGTGTGTGTGGCTGGGATGGATTTATCATGTAGAGCCTTTTCGGGTGTATCTGTGAGAGTCGTGTGTGAATTTCCAAGAAATGCCTCTTTTCACATTAAATGTTAATATTATTATTTTCATTATTATCGTTTCGGGTCTAGAGATAATCAACAGAATCGCACCTAGAAATGCTGAAGTCTCTTTTGATAACAGAAATATACTAAAGAGAAGGCGCGAAATAGACTAGAGAGAGCGAGAGAGCGATAACCACTTTAAGCGTAAAACGTAATATAAACAAAATTCTTTGCCTACGTCAATGAAGATTTCGCCTTAAGTCTCTTACACCCCTGCAACCCGCCATAAGACCCCTCTCCATGGAGCATAATCAGTCACGAACTTTTCAGCAAGAAAGAGACGGGCAGGTGCTATGTAGAGCAAGAGAGCACGAGAGAGGAGAGTGGCGATAAAAAGCTCGTGCATTTATAGTGGATTTTTGCTGGAAATGCTAATTAAAGTTCCGAATAATTGCTCTCAGTATTTCTGTTTTTTTAATTTATTTTCCTGAAAAGAGCGAGCAATGAATGGCTAACTTGCGAATGAAATCCCATCGTACTGTAGACCCAACCCAACCCCGAAAAACGTAATAAATAAATCTCATTTCAATTTTCCAGTGAAAAAATATATCAAAATGGAATACACTTTCTCAGGAGCTCACTCGCTCTCTGTCTCTCCCCCTCGAACACTTTGCTGCTGCTCCGTATTTGCATGTGATTTTATTTTCAAGCGAAGTTCATTTGCGAATTCCAAGTAAATGCAAAAAGAAAAGCAAAAAAACACAAAAAAGAAACAAAATTGACAAAAGCAACAACAACAAGAGAGAAATACTCGGTACAACAAGAAAAAAAAGCGACAAAAGAAGCGACGTCGGCAGCAACAAAAAGTAATTGAATTCGCTTTAAAATCCTACGGTTCTCCTCGGCCCCGCACCCGATCCGACCCCCGCCACAGCTGCTTCAACTTCTCCCCCCGCTCCACATCATCACTGTCGGCTCGCTGGCTACTTCGTCGCTGTCTTTTGTTGAGGTTTCTTCTCATTGGAGTTGTCTTGAGGTTGGTCGGTGGAAGGAAGGAAGAGTATATCGGTTTACGGAACGGGCTTGTTCCACTCACATTAAGACTCTTTAATTCTGATCATTCCATAAACAACATTCCATATTTGATTACACAGTCATGCTACGCTCTGAACTTCACTTCAGCGAAAAAACAAGACACAATTCTTCGGAAATGTGAAAAGGGAAAAAGGCCTACACAAGATACAGTACCCAATCATTTTCAGCTGTAAAATGTAATATTAATTTCTCACGAAACCAATCAATCAAACAATTTTTGTCATTTTACATCTTTGCCAGAAAATTTCCTGGAATCAAACTGTTATGCTATAGGGTGTTCAATGCTTCGTTGTGGCCGGCAGTTGTGCTCCTTTGTGTGGTGGTTCGGTTTTGCACTTGCCTACATTCCGCGTCGTCGTTGTCGTCCCCCATTTGTCTCGTTGACCGCAATTCATTTTTTCTCGTTTCTGTTGTGACAATTTCTGCGTAAAACATAATACTACAATATTGTACATGCGAGTACCAGTTGTTGTTGCTTTTCGTGTTGGGTTTGTGGGAAGGTTACAAAGCCATTTCGAGAGCTGTGCTGGGCTCCAAATGGGTTTTTAATAACGGACCTTGGTGGGGCGCGGTCCATGTACGAAATTATATTCGCTTACAGATAAAAATAATTGATTGCATGGGGTTAGAAAACGGGTTATGAAATTTCAGTTTTCCTTGGGATTTTTAATAGTCTGTCGCGTGTTGTCATTGCTGAGAATAAATACTTTGTATGTTCAGGAACAACGAATGTTAATAAATAAATACATAAAAGAAGTTTGCACAAAAATTGTAATGCATTAAATATAATTTGTAATATTAAAGTTTATATTCAGGCATGAATATGAATCTGAAATTTTAAACTTAATCAAGAAAATTCAGTTTACATTCACTTTTGAATTTTTAATTTCCTAATATTTTCTTCAACAAACAACCAAATTAACAAATTGTTGTTTGCGTTCAAAAGCCGCCAAACTTGTGTCCCTGGGAGACATTTCAATTTAAAAAGAAATACAAATGCAAATGCAAATTTTCTATTGATAAATATTTCAAAATCAATGAAATAAACATTTATTTAAAGTGGGAATTTCTTTAAATTTGGTTTCGTTACATCTTGTTTTGGGGACTTTTTCCCACAGATTTATTTCCTGCTCCACATCGAATTAGCTTTTTTTTGAGGCGTTCTACCTTTGGTGTTAATTTTCATAGGTGATTCCCCCCGAAGCCCATGCCTTTTAACTGGGGAGCCCCTTATTAGCCATTCAAATTTGGGTTTTGGGTTTGTTGGCTTTCTTTCTTTCGCCTTCGCCCTGCCCTCTTCTCGTTATAGCCAGCGTTTATCACCGTTTTCACTTTGAACAAGTTATGTATTAGATCATTATCTGTATTTGGTTTTCTGACGAAATTCCGCATTGTCTGCAGTCCAGCAACAGCACAAAACTTCAGCTGCGGTCCGGCTGGTAACAATACAAAAACCCGAAAGCAAAAAGTGGAAGGAAAAAAGTTTAGCACTGGGATCGGATCGGTTCGGTTCGGTCGGGTTTGGGCCCTCCAAAAGTGCCATGCCGGCTGATAAAATGCACGCCGCAGTCAGACAGACAGACAGTCAGAGCTCCAGGAGGGGAGTCATCCTGTGACTCATGGGACTACCTACTAAAACTGCGTTCTGCTGCTCGTACTTCCTCTCCGCCACCGTCCCTGGCCCCTGCCTTGAGTCTCGAACGATCCCTTGCGGCTTTTATCTGCTGTTTCAGTTTTGTATTTCCATTGAAAAACATTTTGTTAGCTCTTACTTGGGCTGTCGCCTCATGCGGGCCTCTTGGAATCAGAAGTTGAATCTTGAGTTCAAGTCGCTGGCTGGCTGGCTTTTTTCTGTATTTCATCATAGTGGTAAAAATACAATAATAAAGGTTGGATCACTCACTGGCGACTAGCGGTTTCCCCTGACTCTCGCTCTCTTTTTCTGGTTAGATATCTTTAATCATTGGTTGTATGACATGCACATTGATTACTCACTTGATTAAATCCGATGCATCTGAAATCGATTAACATGTGCGCTTGGCGGCAGCACGTGCGGCACGAACTGTACCTCTAAGTACGTAAGTTTGCCGTTAGACAGCGCTGCTAACGGTGCATACAAATCGAATAGCTGCTCGTAGTTGATGGCTTATTAGCAGACACTCCATAATTTAAATGGAGTGGGGGAATGGGGCTCGGCCCGGCCACCACTTCCAACTAAATCATTTAATTTTTCATTTCGATTCTCGTTAAATGGCTGCCAATTTTGACGTGGACCCGCTTTTGGGTTCGCATTTCCCGGAAGTTGGGCCTTTGACTTTGATATTTCTCTGTGTGTGTGTTTCCCTCTGCTTTTTCGTTTCGGGAAAAACTTATGGAAATGTATGCACTGTTAATTGCTTGGATTGTTTCAACGTTTCACTGTCTGAGTGTTTGATTAGGCACAGAGAGAAATATTACTCGTTAAGTGATTAAGTTAAGTGCTCTTTTCGGTTGGAGGGAATTCCATGGAAAATATTATGGCAGGCACCACCCAACGATCAACAGTAGGGGGGTCCGAATGTGCACTGCATGTCTGTGTGCTTGTTAAAGTGATAAAAGTTTATTAAAAATCATTGTTCAAATGAATTTCTGGAATCTATATTGGCATGGAAATACTACAAAAATGTTGCTAGATTGCAGCCATAAACGTAACTAGCATTCGCGGAACTGATAAACCCAAATTTCCGTCTAAGCCATGCTCGGTTGATTGTACATTTTCCGTGTTCTGTGTAATTTTATAAACAATCGCCATCAACGGATGGCAACCTTTAGGGAGGAAATACTCTATTTATGACCAAAACAGAGGTCATTTGGATGTTATTTCTAGTTTTATTGTCCTGCGACAAATTTCAGTTTCAATAATTTTTCTAGTTGATAGACAGATTCGGGTGGTTGCTTCATTTCCATGCACAAAACTGATTAAAAATTATCTGCAATCATATATTAAGTGCTAAAGAAATATAAAGGCGCAGATAATATGTGGGAGATTCCTAGACTTCAGGGCATATAATTATCATGCGCTTTAACGTTGAGTATTTTGATTAAATTTTAATTCTTCGAAATCTTCTGCCATCTGGAATTCAACGTCTTTCTTTTTAATTTCTTTAATTGGCGGAGATTCCCCTCAAGTTTTAATTATTGTAGATTATTAACAAGAGTTCGTTAAACTCATTAAAATCAAGTCGGGGGATTTAATGAATGTTGGGGATTTGTATATGCCTTTTTTCCTCTCTAAATAAATTAGTAAATCTTCTTATTACTCATGAACTTCGCTCTCAAGAAACAAACTTATGACTGATCATTGTTCGAACCATCAGTTGTGCGCAATCATCTGATTAGATCGGTGATCTAATTATTTCACCATCGAACAGCTCAATTAACACGAAGCTCCTACATTGCTCATAGCCGTAGACTCCATGGCCACCATTTTTGGTCAAAATCACAAGAAATTCAACCACTAGCAGAGGGGGAATGAGTCTGGGTGACTCATTAACCTGTGCTTTGTGCCCGTTGTCATGTCACATTTGTGCTACTCGTCTTCCTGCCCCACTCCCAGTCTCATTCCTAATGCCACATTTCGCAGGGATTTTGATGTGCGCAGATGACGCATCTTCTTAGTGGGTAAATTACGACAAGTTGCGGCGTGGCGCGATAAGGATTCCGATTTTTGGTTAGTGTGAAAGTAATTACTCAGCCCCGAGGCAGAGCTGAAGGCAGGGCCACAGCAGACAGATTGGAATTGGGACCGGCCCACATTTTGTGCTGGTTTCTGATTGAAACTGAATTGATTTATCAGTGAAAAATATTAACAATTTCCCATGAATGAGAGCTTACTGTTGGTGCTGTGGCCAGGGTTTCATTTCATTTCGTGGCGTTTGTTGATTATGGGGTTTCCAATTTCTATACACTTGATAAGCCGCATTGACCTACAAGTCAGATGAGTGTGTGGTGGCGGGGGGGAAGTACACACATGTGTGTACGTAGCATAGAGAATGATCCGCGGGGGCATGCCTATAAATAGGATGAGCATATTACTTCTTGGAGAGCGAACTGATGCGTGGGATTGGTATGCCATTGTTTATCAGGCATCATTATCATCATGAAGATCTCTTTCTCTCTCTCTCTCTCTCTGGTTACGCTTCCAATGAGTCAGTTCGTGGGGGAGCAGCAAGAGTACATCCAACCCAGCAATGCACACTGGGTCTCTGGTAGGGTGAGACTGCATTTAATTGCCCATTTGACCGTAGATTGCTGCCGCTAGAGACCCCCAGGAGCCCTCTCTATGCCGTTCCGCGTTCCCGACTTCAACTTATCTTTCCACTAAGTAACTAATTAAGTTGGGCATGAAGCCCCCACCATGTCTGTGAGGATTGCTGTAGGTCAAGACATTTCACACGCTGCCAGAGAAGAGAAGAGACAAAAACAGGTTCCCTCTCGACACTCGACTGGAAGTTGCGAAATTGTCTGTGTTTGTGTATTCCGAGAGTAAATATTATAAATGTGCCAACTTCCAAGTAAAAAACCCTTTAGAATCCTCGGCTTATTCCGCAAATAGAATCTAATCAACAAATTTTCCTCTGCCTTTTTCCACAGAAAAGACTCTCCACAGAGCGTACAGACACAGAGCTTCCAATGGGTCATCACTTTAGTAAGCCAGCTGTACGTGTTGCCAGTCAGGACAAGAACAAATCAAATACAAAACAGCAGAGATTCGAGGAGGAGGCACAGCAGGTGCAACTCGTAGAGGAAATTGTAGCACAAACGGACGCCGCCAGCTCGGAAGTGCGTCAAATCATAATCAAAATTCAATTGGCCAAAATGGAGAATGGCAATAATGGTGGTCAGCAGCAGCAGGAGGAGGAGCAGGTGGAGCAAGGTGTTGCCGCTGTCGCTGTCGCTGCCGCCGTCATGTCTGCGGACACGCTAAATGCAAATGAGCAGCAAATTGTGGTGGAGGCGAGGGCGAGGGCGATGGCGATGGCAGGGGAAAGTTCCGGAGTCGAAGTCGGATCGGGTGCGGTGTCAAATCGAACTGCTGGCAGTTCAACGGAAGCGCCAAAAACCGAGAGACAACAGCTCGTGAATAACAACAATTTAGCGGGAAGCGGTGTCGTCGGAGTCGTCGGAGTTGTTGGGCATATTGTGGCTGAGGCAGCGATAAGTACGCTACAATTGAACGACGATGATGATGATGTGAACGATGATGATGATGATGTGGATGAGTCGCTGCTGCGTCGGCGTCACCACCACAGTCACAGTCCCAGCCACGAGGCCGAAGTCGTTGAGTATTGCGAGGTGCTCGAGTCGCTGCCAGTCAGCGAAATGTTGTCGACGGGAGCACAACACACCAGCCCCAGCGGCACCAACACCAACAACACCAACAACAGCAACAGCAAGCAAGGTAAGCATTCGCGAGACTCATAGAACTTTCAGCCCCACAGATTACTCATTAGACAATGTTTATTTTCTTTTTTGAATTTCCTTGAAGCAGCTCCTAGAGGGAGTGCCGCCAGCGGAAACAGTTGCTGTCGTAGTCGCAGCAGCAAAGCCCTCTCCATGGGCGCAACAGAATCCACAGCAGCAGCGGCAGCAGCGGGTGCCCCAACCAGCTCGAAGCGACGCTGCTGCAAGTGCAAGTGTCGCGATGCCTTCCGGGGCTTCCGAGACATGCTCGACTCCAGCAAGGACAAGAAGGAGGCCAACACATCAGCGTCAACGTCAGCGTCAGCCTCGGCGGTGACTAGGAAATCTCGCACTGCAGATCGCCGCTCGACGCCACCCACTCTGAGTGGGGCGAGCGGAAGTGGCTTGGGGATTACCCAGCAACGGCTGCAGGCACAGCGGAAACGGAACTCCGTGGCAGTGCCAGAGCCAAGTCAGTTGGCCATTTGGACAGCCCCGGCGAATGGTGATGTCATCATACGAATCAGCTCGCCGCAATTTGTGGTGGAGTCACCGAATGCGCGGGTAACAGTGGGTCCCAACATTCGGCTGGTGACGGAGACAACAGCGCCAGCACAGCTCCAGCAGCAGCAACCACTGCAACAGCAGCAGCAGGTGGATCCTCCAGTGCGTCTCACCTATGGCCGTCGCAGCGTGACCGTGCACTCGCAGATCGATTTTATGCATTGCCTGGTGCCCGATCTGGAGCGGATTATCAACAGCAGCTTCTACTGGGGCAAGATGGACCGCTACGAGGCGGAGCATCTGCTCGAGGGCAAGCCGGAGGGCACGTTCCTGCTGCGCGACTCCGCCCAGGAGGAGTTCCTCTTCTCAGTCACATTCCGCAAATATGGAAGATCGCTGCACGCGCGCATCGAGCAGAGTGGTCACAAGTTTAGGTAAGTTTCGAGGGAACTCTCTGGCAAAACGAGCGCTCAACTAATTGACATTTTTCCCCATTTCCCAACAGCTTCGACTGTCATGATCCGTGCGTGTTTACCGCGCCCACTGTGACGGGACTGCTGGAGCACTACAAGGATCCATCCTGCGTCATGTTCTTCGAGCCCTGCCTGACCATGCCGCTGCACAGGAGGCAAACCTTCTCGCTGCAGCAGCTGGCGCGTGCCACAATCGTCTCGAACACCAGCTACGATGGCATCAATCAGCTGGAGCTGCCGGGGCGACTGAAGAGCTACCTCAAGGAGTATCACTACAAGCAGAAGCTGCGCGTCAAGCCCTGCGATGCCCACACACCGGCACCGTTCTACGGCAACGTATAGTCCGCGGCGCACTCGGCTCATCCGGCAACACAGCAGCCGATGGGCTTCTTCTACTACGAGGAAGTGGACAGCGACGATGATGATGAGGAGGGTGTCAACATCGTACATCTCTCTTATGTGCAGCCCGATGAGGAGGTGTTACGACTGCAGGACAGCAGGCAGGCAGCAGCCAGCGGAAGGCGGCCCCAACGAGCTGTCTCATCGAATCTACACGAACAGCTGTGCCGGCTGCCCCATCGCATGGCCGTTGCCTTGGGCCGGATGTCGGCGAATCTAAACTGTTATCAGCCCATGACAACCTCATCGTCGTCGTCGTCAACGCTGCAGCGCAGCAAGCGCAACGCCTAATGCAGCAGCGGCAGCAGCAGCAGCAAGAAATGAAACCAAAACTCAACTAGAGACAATCCCAGTGCATCGTGTGCCGCCACCATAAAGTTATGGCATGCAAAAAGCCTCCACAAAAACAACAAAAAAACACAAAAAAGAAATGTGTGGAATCAAAATCAAATACAATTAAATGTACTATTACTAAGTATTATCGCTTAATGCAAATTCCTTCCCCCCCTCTCCTATGATAAGTATTGCCCCTAGAAAAAACTCGGTTCTGCATTTGGAAAAAAGTATTTTTTTCGTAATATTTCGATGTACGTATTTATTTACACCCATTAATTGTAATTTATGGAATCTAAATTATGTGTAAATATGAACAGTTTTTAGCTACATATATTTATGAATCGGATATATGGAAATACAAAATAGTTAGTGTAAAAACTCTCTCATTAGCCAAATTTCAAATTATATCATTTATTCCTTATTTATATTTATGTCTGCCTGCCTCGTACACACTGTATTTATTTATTCAAAGTAGTTTACATTTAAATCGAGTGCGAGCGCGAGTTCGAGTGCTTTGTACATATTCTGGATCTTCGTATTAGCGATAGCATTAAGCATTATCCAATATACAAAATATATTCCTAATTATTAGGTGGTTGCTGTTATTCGTAAAACATTCAATAAGCAGTTGTTTCCAAGACCCTCTAACATAACATAACATATTTTACATATCCAGAAACTGTTGATGAGAGCATGAGTATCCCCCGACATACAAAAAGCCAAAACAAATAAAGTTGATGATCAAATTTAGCAATGAAATTAAATGTGTTCTTTTTATTTCAAATGGGAGAGGTTCCAGGTGACTTTATACCAAATCTTCAGGATGAGGATGCTTGTTGAGAACCAAATTTAGATACAAATATGTGTAATTAAACCCGTGAACTTACTTACTAATCAAATCCGATTATACATTACTATTATTTATGTTCTAAAATCAAAGTGCCTGCCAAATAAAATGTTTACGCATGTCATTTTCTTTTATATTTTATTCCCGCGAAAACAACTGTGCAGTGCTGGGCAACGTTAATTTTATCATCCAAATTTTGGGACTGTTCAATTTTTTCAACACATCAAATGTCCCAAAAAGCGTATAAAATCTACTTTATTTAAATTATTTTTAAATAATATAGTCCATATTTAATTTATCCTCAGTTTAACTTAAGATGGGCTGGGTGGGTTAAGTGCGTTTTCTAGTCGGTATATTTACGGTATATTTTGAGAATGTGTATTTCTGGCGTTCAGGCGGTATATTTGATAAACAAATCCACGGGCACACTGCCATCGAGAATTTTTCATAAAATTTATTTGGGCTACATTTTTTTGTTAGCGCGCGTGCTGTGAACGCCGCTGAATGATAGCTCTGAGTGCATTGTTAACCAAGTACACGATCGGTATTATGAGCAATCTAAGCAATGGCAATCCACAACAGCAACAGAACCAGCAGCAACAACAGCAGCAGCCAGCAAATGCAGCAGCAGCAGCAGCAGGCCAGGGGAACGCTGTGGGTGGGGGTGCAGGTGTGGGCATAGAACTGCCAGCCCCTGCTCCGCCCGGACTAGGGGCTGCTGTGGGCGTGGCGGCGGTACAGCGACAACGTCTGCTCCAGCAGGCGCAACAGAACACCGCCGCCGAGGGCAGTGGCCTGGAACGAGGAAGCTGCCTGCTCCGCTATGCCTCACAAAACTCCCTGGACGAGAGCTCCCAGAAGCACGTCCAGCGGCCCAACGGCAAGGAGCGCGGCACAGTGGGACAGTACAGCAACGAGCAGCACACAACACGCTCCTTCGATGCCATGAACGAGATGCGCAAGTAAGAAAAAAACTAAAACATGAAGTGGACAGGTGGATAAGTCACTTGACTTTTGGCCCAAAAAAAATCTCAAAAATAATAATAATCACTGCAAATGTCAGACGATCATCGCGGCAGCAGCCCGTTCGCATTTTGCATATTTGCGCAGTTGAGTTTCTGTTTGTCTGTTTGCTCATGTCTATTTTTTTTGTGTATAATATTTGCCTTCGCCTTTTGTCAAGGGGCCCATTCGTATTAATTGTTTTGCTTTTGTTTATAATGGCTTGTACGCGGCGATTTTTTGGGTTTGCATTAAAACACGACCTTGAACTTGCGCATGGCCCAACGATTTCTGTCGATTTGTTGTGGTTTCTGCTTCCGCGTCGCCGCTTTTGGTTGACTGGAAAACTACCTAATGGCCTGAAACCAGTTTCCAAATTAAATCCATGGAGGTGTTGGAGTCAAAAGTGAATGTGGTGTAACCTTAAGGTGAACGAAACCGGCAGCATGACTCTTCAGAAAAACTTTCCACTGACTGCAGACAAGACAAGACTGCAACAGAGAGCAGAAAAATGTACAGAAAACTGTGCCCAGGAAGCAGTCACAGACCATAAAGAGTTCGGGTTCCCCCGAAGATCACTTTCAGTTAAGAAGAACAAATACAAATTCAGGTTTTATGCCAAACAAACATCAAAAGAGCGCGATCATTCATATTGATTAAATCATTTAACACCTACTAATGCTTTCGGGTTCTTCTTATGCTTCTTTCGCAGACAAAAACAACTCTGTGATGTCATATTGGTGGCCGATGATGTGGAGATTCATTGTCATCGCATGGTCTTGGCCTCGTGCAGTCCGTACTTCTATGCAATGTTCACCAGCTTCGAGGAGTCGCGTCAGGCGCGGATCACACTGCAGAGCGTGGATGCACGCGCACTGGAATTGCTCATTAATTATGTGTACACGTCCACGGTGGAGGTGAACGAGGATAATGTACAGGTCCTGCTGACGGCCGCCAATCTGCTGCAGCTCACGGATGTGCGTGATGCCTGCTGTGATTATCTGCAGACCCAACTAGATGCCAGCAATTGTCTGGGCATACGCGAATTTGCCGATCTACATGCCTGCGCGGAGCTGCTCAACTATGCCGAGACCTACATCGAGGAGCATTTCAAGTGAGTTTCAAGATTAGGTGGGAAATACTTGACTACAGAGAAAGCAATCAGAAAGACTGACTGACGAGCTGCGATAAGGTTTGAGACTTTGTGTGCAAATTCAGCCTCAAGGTCGGCCCTATATTTAGTCGTTCTGAAACCCGTTTTGGATTTGTTTAAATTCAATTAACTGCTAAAGATTGAAAGCAATTTATAAGCAAAAGTATTCAACCGGTTTGCATTTTTGCCATTTATTGAATGTCAATCCAACACTAATGCCCCAATTTGCTGACTTAATTTGTTTGTTTAATTGTTTGCCGTTTTTCTGCAGCGAGGTTATCCAGTTCGATGAGTTTCTGAATCTGTCGCACGAGCAGGTTATCAACCTGATAGGAAACGATTGCATTTCGGTGCCAAATGAGGAGCGCGTCTACGAGTGTGTCATCGCCTGGCTGCGCTACGATGTGCCCATGCGTGAGCAGTTCACCTCGGCCCTCATGGAGCATGTGCGCCTGCCGTTCCTCTCCAAGGAGTACATCACACAGCGCGTGGACAAGGAAATGCTGCTGGAGGGGAATATTGTGTGCAAGAATCTCATCATCGAGGCCCTCACCTACCACCTGCTGCCCACGGAGACGAAATCCGCGCGCACTGTGCCCCGCAAGCCGGTGGGCATGCCCAAGATCTTGCTGGTGATTGGCGGCCAAGCGCCCAAGGCCATACGTGCCGTCGAGTGGTACGATCTGCGCGAGGAGAAGTGGTATCAGGCCGCCGAGATGCCCAATCGTCGCTGCCGCTCAGGGTTGAGTGTGCTCGGGGATAAGGTCTATGCCGTGGGTGGCTTCAACGGTGCGCTGCGTGTCCGCACTGTGGATGTCTACGATCCGGCCACCGATCACTGGGCCAATTGCTGCAACATGGAGGCCAGGCGATCCACCCTGGGCGTGGCTGTGCTCAATGGCTGCATCTTTGCCGTGGGCGGATTCGATGGCACCACGGGACTCTCCAGCGCGGAGATGTACGACCCAAAGACTGATATCTGGCGCTTCATTGCATCCATGTCCACGCGTCGCAGTTCCGTGGGTGTGGGCGTCGTTCATGGCCTGCTCTATGCCGTCGGCGGTTACGATGGCTTCTCCCGGCAGTGCCTGTCCTCCGTGGAGCGTTACAATCCCGACACAGACACCTGGTCTGCCATCGCCGAGATGTCTTCCCGTCGCAGTGGAGCCGGCGTGGGAGTGCTGAACAACATCCTGTATGCGGTGGGTGGCCACGATGGGCCCATGGTCCGCAAATCCGTCGAGGCCTACGACTGCGAGACGAACACCTGGAGCTCTGTGTCGGACATGTCCTACTGTCGCCGCAATGCCGGCGTGGTGGCCCACGAGGGACTGCTCTATGTGGTTGGGGGCGATGATGGCACCTCCAATTTGGCCTCCGTTGAGGTCTACTGCCCTGAGTCGGACAGCTGGCGCATTTTGCCCGCTCTGATGACCATTGGACGCAGCTATGCGGGCGTCTGTATGATCGATAAGCCCATGTGAATGGAAGAGCAGGGTGCATTGGCACGGTAAGTGAACGGGCAACCCCCAATCGATGGTTTTGAGTCTAATTTATGCGTTTGATTACAGCCAAGCGGCATCGCTGGCCATAGCACTGATGGATGATGAGAATAGCCAGGCTGAGGGTACCATGGAGGGTGCCATTGGTGGTGCCATTTATGGCAATATTCCACCAGTTGGAGCAGCTGCAGCAGCAGCTCCAGTCCAACCATCGGCAGCACCTCAGCCACCAAATCATCCACACTACGAGAACATCTATGCGCCAATCGGTCAGCCCATTGTGGCCGCCGCCAATGTCAATGCCCCTGCAAATGTTGAGGAAGCTCAACAGCCACCAGCCCAACAGGCAGCCCAACAGGCGCCTCAACCAGCGCCAACAGAAGCCAATGCCAACATTAATCCCTCCCTACTGCCAGGACCCACACCACCAGCTGCACAAGCAGCGCCACAGCAACGCGTACTGCCAATGAACAACTATCGCAATGATTTGTACGATCGATCCATTGCTGGTGCTGGAATCCTCGGTTCCAGCGCCGCTGTGGCTGCGGCAGCCTACGACGTGCCACGAGCCGTGCGCTCAGGTCTGGGATACCGTCGAAACTTTCGCATAGATATGCAGAATGGTAAGCAGAAGCATAAAGTACATGCAGGAAAGGCTCTAAAACATGTTCTACTCTAGGCAATCGCTATGGAACCGGACTGCGTTGCACCCCACTCTATGCCAACAGTCGCTCGAATTGTCAGCGACAGCGCAGCTTTGACGACACCGAATCCACCGATGGCTACAATCTGCCCTATGCCACAGCCGGCACCATGCGCTATGAGAATATCTACGAACAGATACGGGACGAGCCCATCTATCGACCCACTGCCGCCAACCGAGTGCCGCTCTATACACGCCTCGATGTGCTGGGGCACGGCATAGGACGAATCGAACGACACCTGAGCTCCTCCTGCGGCAACATTGATCACTACAATCTGGGCGGCCACTACGCCGTGCTGGGACACTCGCATTACGGCACAGTTGGGCACATACGCCTCAATGCCAATGGGGCAGGTGGCACGGCCGCGAGTGGAGTGGGAAGCAGCGCCTGCAACGTGCCCAGCTGTCAGGCGTATATGGGCAGTGCCAGTGCCGCTGCTGCTGCGGCTGCAGCTGCTGGCATGGAGTACGGCAAAGTGCCAGTGCCCGTGAAGAACAGCGCATCGAGTTTCTTTAGTTGCCTGCACGGCGAGAACTCGCAGAGCATGACAAACATTTACAAGACCACAGCAGCGGCGATGGCTGCGCACAACTCTCCGCTAACGCCGAATGTGTCCATGGAACGTGCCGCACGCTCTGCCTCCGCTGGAGCCGCAGGCGCTGTCGTAGAGGATCCATCTGTACCGGAGAGCGCTTCCAGTTCATCAGTGAGCAGTGCCATACGCCCAACAGGAGCCATACCCAAAGTGAAGGCGGCCAACAAGACGACCAAGGAGTCGTCTGCGTCTTCCACTTCCTCATCCACCGCTGGCTTGGACAAAAGCGGATCCACGTCGTCGGTCAAAAGTGGTTCAAGTGCGGCCGTCAAAAGCGGTTCAGCTGCGACCGTCAAGAGTGCTTCAAGTGCGTCCGTCAAGAGTGCCGCCTTGGCCAAGAAAACCACAGCGACCGCAGCCCGTTCGAGTTCGTCGGCAGATGCCAACGGCAATGGCACGCTGAACCGCATATCCAAGTCCAGTTTGCAGTGGCTGCTGGTGAACAAATGGCTGCCACTGTGGATGGGCCAGGGTCCCGATTGCAAGGTCATCGACTTTAACTTTATGTTTTCGCGTGACTGCGTTAGCTGCGACACAGCCTCCGTGGCCTCGCAGATGTCGAATCCCTATGGCACACCACGTTTGGGCGGCTTGCCCCAGGACATGGTACGCTATCAGAGCTCTTGCAATGGTTCCTGTGCTGCGTCGCCTGCTTCCTCCTCGATGCGTCGGGATCCAAATGCAGCAGCACGTCCGCTGCACAGCACCTTGAGTCGATTGCGCAGTGGAGCCGACAAGCGTAATCAGAATGGAGCAGCAGCAGCAGCAGCGAATTATAGATACGAGGATCCTTCGTATGAGAATGTGCATGTTCAGTGGCAGAATGGCTTCGAGTTTGGACGCTCGCGTGACTACGATCCCACCTACCATCATCAGCGTCCAATGCTGCAGCGTGCCAGGTCCGAGAGTCCCACATTCAGCAACCAACAGCGACGCCTGCAACGTCAGGCAGCTCAGGCACAGGCAGCCCAGGCACAACCATCGGCCGCCAAACCGGGCGATCCCTTCAAGAACTACAAACTGAATGCGGAGAACAATAGTTTCAAGCCGAAGCCGCCAGTTCCCAGTGGAATTGCCCGACGAACTCGAGGGCGCTGTGGGTGGTGCAGTGTCTGTGGAAGTGTCTGTCGCGGAAGTGGAGGCAGAGCTGCCCGTGGATCCACCCGTCAATTTGAGTGATAATGAGACTGAGACAACCAGCAGTCAAAATAACCCTCAATGCCCTGCCAACAGCAGCAGCAGCCAGAATAATGTGAATGAAAATCACGACTAAGATCGGTTGTAGCTTAATTTGTTTTTTAAGAGCAGCTTTTAATTTTCTCATTTCAATTCTGTGTTCATTTTAGCGTCAGTCAAAAAGATTTCCACAACGCTGCTTCTCTCCTCAAAATTGGATCTCAAAAAATGAAAAATAATCTAAATCGAATCGCGACCAAAAACCAGATCAAATTCGAATTCAAATTTTAAAATTTTATAAAATATTTATACTTAAGATGAGAAGCAAAAACTTTCACATGGTAGAATTTGATAGCATTACGTACATAAGGAGCAACATTTTGTGTAACCAGCCAAAGCTCAAAAAACGAATAGTTTGTAGTTCAATGAAGAATTTGTTGTGTCATAAGCGCCATATCAAGCACACACACACACACACACACACCATCTCAATATACCCATAATCAATATGCATTTGATAAATGATTTAATTATAATTTAAAAAGTTCCAAAAAACATGTTCCACTGCCTAAACGAATTTCCATTAGTCTCCACTTCCTTTTGGTTAGGTTTCGGCATTCAAATCATACAAAAACGCCACTAGAAATCCTATACGTTTAAGTCAATTAGAATTACAGGTATTATTTACATGCATATATAGTAGCACTTATACACCCGCATATAGAATAGAACACATACTCCCATATATGATTATAGTAACCATACTTACATGTGTATTGAGTTTAACTAATTCATAATAAAACTAGTTCAACGAAAAACAAAAACATAAACCATAAACCATAAACCAAATCTGTCTCTGTATTTATGGAAGATTTTTCTTTTTATTTTAACAAACTATTATAAAATTGCATGTTTCGTTCTCATTGCTTGCTTTTTTGTTTTGTTCATATACACAGATAGTACATTAAATATCAATATCATTAATATTATTAAATTAAAAAATACAAATATCTGCTTGTAAGAGGATAGAGATACTGGTACATATCTTTGTGTTTTTCCTTCGACCAAATAGTTTTTTCCCAGCGGATATGTTCTCGCTTTATGCTCTCTCTATCGTATACCCAAAAAAGCATCAACATCGATGAGCGCTAATTGAATTTATGCGGGTACATACGGGTATCTATGGTCTACGTATATATCTTTATAATTTTGCGTGACAATTTCGTTCGTTTATGTTTTGTGTGTTCGTTTCTAAGTCGAATATTACGTGAATGCTTTATCCTTTATTTAGTTTTCTTGGTTTTTTTGTGTGTGTTGCAATTTCTCGCTATGTCTACAAGCTTCGTTTAAATTGCTGATAAGTTCTTTAGGATTAGGTATAGTATATTTGTTGCCGTATCTTCTGCTGCTCTTTCTGGTTTTGCTGTTGTAGTATACTTCGTTTCACCGCCTCGTTCAATGCTAAACTTAAAATGTACACAAGAAACTATGAACTAAACTAGAGAAATGCTTTTAAAAAATTAGCCCAGAACTATACAAAAACGCTTTAAGCGCCACCCTCCTCACAGATCTCACGCGAAAGAAATTATATTTTAACTTTATGTATGTAAAACCCATATCAAACTTCCCCACGGCCTGAATTCTCCTACGAGTAGGTCTCTACTTGGGCAACTCATAGATCTGGACGGGCAACGCTTTTGGCGTAATGATCTCATCCTCAAAGTCCTCGTCATCGCCATGGATGGCATAGTCGCCGCCATTGCGTTCACTCTCGAACTCATTGGGCACAATCTCCACATCGCTGGGACGGGAAGTGCTGCGCGATCCTCCGCCAGAGTCGCCGCCATTTCGATTCGATCTCGTCTTGGTCGATTTGCTGATGAAGTCGCGCAGTATGTGCGAGTACAGGATGTCATCCAGATAGTACATGGTGCCCAGGTTGTACACGAATACCTCACTCTCCGTTATCTGGGCATTGTTGACGCCCGTATAGTTGCTGCCCGGATTCCGTGTGATCTTTATGTGACCGCCGCCGATCGTTTCGTAGACCTCATTATCGCGCAGATCACGGTTGTAAAGACGGCCGCGTACAAAGTGATTTAAGAGCATTTTAATTCCACGTTGCGAGGCCTAGAAAATCGGTACAAAGTTACTGATAATTGTGGAGATTCAACCATGAATACTTACCATTACCTCATCCGACAGACGATCGAAACCAAGCTTCTCAAAGGCCCGATCCTCGGGCACAAAGAAAGTGTAATTGGCTCCTGAGATATGTGGAGCAATCTCTGCGTTGTTTAGATATCTTTTGGGGGGAATTGAATAGAAGACATAGCCCAGCATATCTCAAATAATAGTCCAACAATTTCTTACCTAGTAATCTGTGTGAAGCGTGGATCCCTTTCCAGGGCCAAAAACGAATGCGACAAAAACTGTGCGCCAAACCAGGGGAATGCCAGCAGCGGCGGAGTCTCCTTGTCCTTGTGCATCTGCAGATGGAACCACATTAGACAAGATTTTGGATAAGCCATAACCGGGGGGTTATGTTACCTGGTGCAATTTGGAGACGACAGCCTCGGTGACAAAGAGCACCTCCGAAATAATGAACACCTGATTGCCGTTGGAGAGGGTGAAGTCGGACATAATGCTGACATTATTCACCGTGGGGGTGGCTATTCCAAGGAGCAGAGAACGTTGTCGTAAATTGAATATGGAATATAATTTATGGGGGACACTTACGTTGGCCATGGAAGACGACATCATCGCCGCCCATGGTGTGAACGACGACCTCGTCCATGTTCCTCACATCCGAGAGTCGGAGGGGCCGCTGCATGGGCAGGAAGTGATTGAGCAGCACCGACTCGGTGAACTCTGGCACACTGAACGGATAGAAGCCCCAATCGATGGGATGCCAACGCTGGAAGGCATTGTCCGAGGGTATCAGCACCGTATAGGCATTGTCATCCATTATGCGTGTCAGATTGCTTTTCGATAGAAAGTGTTGGAACACTTTCGTGCCCGTCTTCATGTTGGCCAAAAACGACATCAGCGGACTGGCCTTCGACTCCTTAATAATGGGCTCCACTTTGGCATGTGCATTCGTAATGTTTGGCTGTTCCAGTGGCTGCGGGTCGTTGTAGCGGCTATAAGGGGGGGATGGTCATAGATAGATGTATATACAAATGGGATATATATATGTATGTATGTATGAAAAGCAGATGCGGAAAAGGAAAATCTAAATGTGTGTGTGTGTGCAGGAAAGTTGGACCAGCAAAAACTTTGTGTGCGGCCTGATAAATTCCGCATGAGTGCACTTTTGACCGCAAACAAACTAGGACTAGGAGGAACTTAGCACTCGCTAGATAGGAGCGCACAGTGGTGCCAGATAAGCCCAATCTTTGGTCAAACTATGAAACACTTTTGTGGGATTCATCATAAGCTATTTATTTATTATCTAAATACATATTCGACTGACTGTCAAACTATCTACAAAGTAATTGAGTTATCAATCTCACTAAGTGCCTACAAAATAAAGATATTGACGAGTATATTTGTATGGTATTGGGAGATATTTAACTGATTAGCAACCACCAATTTGTATGGCCACCAAAATGCTCCTTATCAAACATGTCCATCTTGAACGAAAAGTTTTTCAAGTCACTGCTCTTACGGTGTGTTTATGGGTGGGACTTGTCCCACTGTGGCATAACGAAGGACTGTACTCACTTGTTCGTTTCCTGTATGTTCCGCTTGGAGTAGGGCGACTTTCGATCCCCAAATAACCATCAATTCCGATGGCCATCAAATTCTCATTGATACGCAGCTTGTAGAGTATTTGCTGTCCATTGAGTAGCCAAACATTGTTGTGGGATTTTTCCAATTTACGAAAAACGATTTTATGTCCGTTCCCATTGCCGTAGGACTCCTCCTCCTCCTTGCTATTGGCCACACCGCTGTAGCTGTCAAAGAGTTTCCCCGGCACCAAATGCTCCAACATGAACTCCTTCAATCGCGGCTTCTCGATGGTCCGCACATCGATTTTGGGCACAATCAAGGTATAGGGAATGTCTGCAATTGGAATAGGGCCAGGTGGAGGTACATAAAGATGTATAGAAGAGATGGATGGGTGGAGAGAGTTACTTTGGGAATTGCTCACTTAAAAATTTAAACTGTTTTCGTTTCATTTACGGCCAGTGGCAACCCTCTGGGTCCCCCACCTGTCTGCATGCTAATCAAGTAATTAACTTTCGGCTGTGCTCTGCTCGGGGTGTTTGCCTTTGCTTCTCTTTTTTGTGGGTGTGTACTCCCTCCCGTGTGGGCATGAGAATATGCTGTGTTAATTATATCATATTATTATGCAGCACACATAAAAATGTATTCATGCATGTACATTGTTATGTTGTGCTGGTAGCAAATTCGCCATAATGCCTAATGAGGTAATAAGCTTTTAGGGCGCCGCCAAGTAACTTCATTTGAATGTGTTCCTTAATATTGCTTTTGTATTCTTAATTGAATTTGCTTCTCATAACTCAGTTTGATTTCATATTGGTTTTTCCTCGGTGATTCATTGAACCAAAATGACTTCACTCAGTCAGCTTTTCCAGCTCTTATTTATTCTGATTTGTTACTCCTTTTTATTTCGATTTTGTTTGCCATTCATTTATCATAGTTTTTGTTGTTTGTCAACTCGTTTGACTCCAAATGTTATTGATCTCTTTTATTTGTTTATGTTACCCTATCTATAGATTGATGTTTTAAAGACATAAATTACGTTAAAGCTGAAATTAAATTAAATGCTTTTGTTCAATTTTGTTGAACTTTAATTCCGAAACACACAAATGAATGACATTTAACCGTTCTCTACCATATTTCATGCTAGTTCTTTCGATCTTCGAATACTTCTCTAAATTCTTTCGTCTGTTTTTTACACATAAACCACAAAACGAATCTATTCCTCAAACGAGCTCAAAAGAAGTCAGAGTATACCCCACCCATTGCCTTGCCTGCTGTCAATCCTTTCGTTTGTTTGTCTATTCGCGGTAAATGAAGTAGTTTTTTTTTATGATCCGCATTTGGACAGTTGAATGAAGTCATTTATCAATGTCACACAATCCCATTTTTCCCCATTTGGCCATTAACAGACTTGGGACACTGGGAGAGCCAGTTGTACCATGTCCTGCCTAACGAGTGTACTGCAGCTATTGCAAGTGCTGACAACGCTTTCGGGCTGCAACATCTACAAATATGTGCCCCAGAAGCAGGCATTCCGGCTGAGCCCACAGTTGAATTCGGCTGTGGGAGTATGCCACGGCTTCTGGCTGCGACCCTGGCTGTTGTCGATCTTCGTAATGTATTCGATATTCTTCATCTACGAGTTCGTGGATGTTCTTGTGAATTTGAACCCGGGCAGTGACAGTGCTTTGAGCATGTTCTACATGGCAACGCGTTTCTTCATAGGCAATTGTACAATTTTAATAAGTTACATTATTGCCTATTGCTATATCTACCAGCGGCGGCAGCTGCGGGACTTGCTCAACGGATTTGTGCGGATATATTATAGATACAGGGGAATATGCGGCCAGGAGCCCAAAATTAATTGGAGTTTCTTTGTCATACACATTGTTAAAATAGCTTCAATGACCATGCGACAATCGCTGCTCGACATGATTCCATTCATGTCCAGCAGCTCGATTTTCTGTATTTTCTTACGCAGTTCGGGGTATCTTTTTGGCAGCATTCAGCCACTACTGATGGGAGTTACTGCCCACTTGGGTATTCTGCTCCTCTACTCTTGCTACGTTCTGCCCACAGCCCGACCCAGTCGACAGAAGTTAATCCAGCTGATTGACTACTATAAAAACCTGATCGAGTTGCGCCGAAAGTTTGAGTCGCTCATCAGACCCCTGGTCTGGATCTGCATCATGGATGACTTTATCTTCTTTGTGGGCACTCTCCATTTGTACTTGTATGAGGAGCGCATCTTGGGTCGCTATCTCTACACTTTTGTTGCGGCCTTTTCCTATCCGCTGTGTCTGGTCCACATCAATCTGTCCATCGACTTTGCCCAAAGAGAGTTTGGACAATTCAGGAATAACTTCAAGCCCCAGCGTCAGGTGAGTGAGTTGAACTACAGATTTACTTGTGGTTTTGTCTAAACATTCTTCTTCTCAACAGTTACAAATGTTTTGGCTCTATCGTTTGGCGCTACCAAACGGAGCGGACAAGAGCGAATTGAATGTATTTCGCTTAAATCGTGGCCACATCTTGCAGGTCCTCAGCACTGGCTGGACGTGGGCCATGTTTTCGAATAGCATTTACGTGAATAGTACAGAATTTCTGAGACATAAAGAGAAGGTTCAGGAACACCGGCAGTAGTGGATTTTATATGCAAAGTTCATGGGGAGAGTGAAGATTTTCAAGAAGATTTTTTGTAATATTTGAGAATGATTTTTGTACTTTTGTAATATTTGATATAAATATATATTTCCATATAGTTTTGTCTGTAATTCTTTTTGTGGTTTGATGTTTCGTTTCGTTTTCAGCCATAATTAAATAATATAAAACTGCAGAAAGAAGTGTATTAAAAGCTTTGGCTTAGCCTCCATAAATACTTTAGTTCTCTTGCTCTCCCATAGCCCGTCTATTAGCTAAATGAAGTAGTTTCGGACAGTGGAACGAAGTCATTTGTCAACGTCACACAATCCCATTTGGCCACCCATTTTTGTAGTTTGTGGAAGTTTGGTAATCAGTTCGCCGCGATCCGGGCTGCAACATTTTCAAATATGTCTCTCAGTTGAATTTTGTGGTGGGAATGAGTCACAGATTCTGGCTATGACCTTGCTCTTCCTGCGAAATGAATGCCTTTCGCCTGAATCGTGGTCATGCTCTGCAGATCCTCAGCCACGGCTGGGTATGGGTCATGTTAAAAAAGTTGTTTTCAAATCATAAGACATTTTTCAAATATATAAAGTAATAAAAAAGAATCTTCCGCTGAAAAGTTCCATCAAATTTGAAGTTTTTCACTGTTTCAAGTTTTACCACTGGCGGTACTCACCCCTCTTAAACTTGTAGGCATACAGCTCGAGGACGGGAAAACCATCGTCAATAAACCGGACGACTTGCTGCCACTTCTCATCTTCCTGATTGCGTTGCAGGCCATCCAACTCGGGCAGCACTCTGCTCTCAATCTGCTTGGCATTCTTCAAGCTGGCATCGATTTGACGCTCCATGGGAAAGCTGATGGTGGATGCATCTGGGGAGGCAGCCGGAGCTGCAGCTGCAGCCGGAGAGGCTGTGGCACTCTGCAGCAGCAGCAGCAACAGAAATGTTGCCACCGGCACTTGCAACATTTTGCGCGACATTCAAGTTTCGGGTTTCCCTTTTATTTCCTTCTTGTTCGTTAGCAATTTGTGAAATTATTTTTAATTGCCAGCACTTTCAGCGAGTTTTCCCCTTTGTTTGATTCGAGTTTTATGTTCTTCTAGTTTTTCCACTTTGTCAGTTTGGTTTGATAGTTTTTACGGTACCACGAGTTTATTCATTTTCGTTTGTGTATAAGTTCTTGGGCCAAGCGAAGCTTTACATAATTGTCAAGTGCTGTGTCCGGGAGTGGAAGAGGAGAGGAGGCTTATAATTGAGCACACTATCAAAGGCGATTTTGATGAGTTTGCAAACTCTGAAACTGATTTAAATTCAAGACATTCCCCACCAGATTCATTCTAGTGTTTTGTATGCAAATCATATCGCATTTTTCGTCTCTATAAAAAAGATATCTACAAAGATACATATAGATGTGAGCTGCCTAGAATAGTTTGGCTTGGGTTCATCACGATTGGATTTACATTTGATTGCAGGCGGCTGCATATTTGGTTTTGAGGGAAAAGCCCAAGCAGTAGGGTGCTATGGTCCCTCCCTTACTATCTTGATAAGATGCAAAATATATGGGAATCAAGAATAGCCGTAGTTAAAGTTTGCCCACTCCTCCTCCAGTCGTGATCCTCTTTTGTTGGATTTTATTTTAAATTTGCATATAAATCGTGTCTATATAGTAAACCATCAGATGAGACAATTTGCTTATTTGCTGACCTCTGCGCTCCGATCTGATCGCATACAAGGCTGCTCGCCTCAGTCGGTGGCGGCATGTGTTGGCATGTACAGATACAAAGATACGATAATACAGATACAGATACAGATGCCAACACAACTGTCAGATGTGTGAAGAAAGTAAATTAATTTCAATTAAAGTTGACAAAACTAAACGGCAAACTACGGCGTAAATAAATCCAGCAAAAGAGGAGAGCACACAAACACTTGGCGGCAACTAAAACTAATCAAAGCAACTAGCAGAAAAGCTTCCACGAAACATGTACACAAACAAAAAAATTGCACTCTGGGGATGACTTCCCCTTTTTTGACTCTGACTCCAAATGGATCGCCAGTATATTTCTATTGAGTTTTATAATATTCTTAAAATAAATATTTAGCTCGCTGTTTCACCTTTGGCGCGCATTTGGCGTACTGAACTGAACTCAACCGAACCGAACCGATTCCCGTTTCATACTGCGGACCTGTGGACCTGTGGGTCTGAGCTCTGGCTCTGGCTCCGGCTCCGGCTCTGGGCATTGGGGTGGGCGGAGCGCCCGACTGGAAGACCAGAAACAAGAGACTATGGCAGAAGCAGAGGACAGAAGGCAGAGAAAAACGGGCTCAGCGTGTGCCCACTGGGAAATGGGATGGCACTGCCCCAAGAGGGAACCTGTTTATCGGGCATGCTAGGGAATGATGGAATTCTGAGGCAGTAGGGATATTATAGGGAAGATTTTGAGTGTTTTTGTTGAAATTTTTCACACACTTTTCGGAAATTACGACGTACTTATTGTCCACTGCTACCCTAGAAAATAAGAAACTGTTGTATATGGAAGATAGATTCGCATCAGGAGAGTAAAGCTAAATCTCATCTAATTAAACATGCGAATTATATATCCCTGAAATACAACGGGAGACAAAATCCTGTAGTGGAACTCATTCTCTTCTAACCCTACCATTTATACACATTTCAACCATCGCTTCTTATATTTTCTGTTATAAAAAAGCAATGATTTTTCCCATTCCATAACGAGAAAAACAATTTCCTTCTTATTCATATTCCGTGTGCATTCGCCACTGGGCATTTATCACTTATCACAAACGCTCATTATTCATGATTATGCTTTGGCTTTTGTGCAAAATTGTGCAACTACCGCCGCCGCTCGACGCTCGACGCAGTGTGGTGTCTGCAGTGTGGTCTGGTTCGTCAGTGGTTCCCCATTATTGTGGCACTCTACAGAGTCTGTCCGCGAGTCCGTCTGCCTGTCAGTCCCATCGGTCTGGCAGCAATTGCTGTGATTGTGCTGACGGGGGGCTGTGCCGCTGAGCTTTGCTCTCCCGGTGGCCGCAGACTGACTGCTGCACCATATAAATGTCGTCTTGCCATATTCCAAGTCTGTGTTTTTGGCTTCTTTTCCGATATCTTCCCGCTGCCTTATAAGCTATATAATGAGAGTCTCGTGCAAGTAATTTCTTGTTTCTCCCTCATTGTGGGTCTCTGAAAGCGAGTCTGCCGGCTCGGTCCACGTAATTGTAATTGATATTATGGTCATGCGGAGACTTTATTTTTAGTCAGCTTTTAATAAGCGACAATCGAGCTGCATTTCGTATGCGTTGGAGGTTTTTGAGTTTATATCTTGATTAAATTTTGTCTTTTTATGGTTCCACTTTTTGTATGTTCAATTCAATTAATAGTTGAATGGTTGTAGAAACAGTTTTCGAAGTATTTCCTTAAGAAAAACTGAAGATGTGTGAATACGAGTTTCAGGAACTTATTGAAGATTTTTTTTAAATGAAACGAAAAATACGAGAAAATATTTCAGACTTTATAAATTGTTTCATCTGATGAGTTAAGATTTCAAAAAGTGTTCAAAAATTATAGTGACTTATTTTAAAGCAAGGAAAAATATACTCCAAAACTATTTGTGACTTCTTTAATGTCAAATTGTTTACAGGAACTGCCAAGATTCGGTGTCGAATAGATTAGAAAAACCACTGAAAATTCTGTAATCACCAAATTAATTGAGTTACAGAAACTTCCCAGTGAGAAATCAACAATTAAAGCAAATGTCAAACATCTTCCAGGTGCTACATTTACCGGGTGAACTTATAACAAAGTTGAGTGAAGTATTTATAAAATTAGCCGCTTTAATGCGAGCTAAAATTACTTGTAATTGGCAGCTGCGATAGTTTCAGAGCACTCGCCCCTTCATCAACACGAGCTTCTCCCCCAACACAGTTTTTAATTACATTTTCACGTAAAGCTTGCGCTACGTTTTTGCCAGCTGCTTTTCTTTCTCCGCCTCTGCTTTGTGTGCACACCGACTGCATTCCTGTATGATTAAAAAATTCTTGGGAAAACTATGCTCATAGTTTTATCCCTCAGAAAAGCCGGTAAATCAAGCCAGACACGCACACACTTGTTATGGAGTCATATATTCATGTGTGGGATGTGAAAATGGCCAGGAGGGCAGGGCAGTGGGAATGGGAACAGGTACTGGGCTTAGGCATTACCACCTGCCAGGGAAAATTTTGCCAAATTTATGTATACGAAAAAACAGGAAGAAACATAGATGTACTAGTGATAGTACTACGACTACTACTACTACTACTACTTCCACAACTACTACGAGTAGTGCAGAGTACTACGGAGTGGTATACGAGAACAACAGAGCAACAGAGCAGCAGGAAGAGCGCAACAATAAACAGAGCCGAGCCGCATACAGAATGCTGTATCCAGAGTGCAAACCAATTGAAATTAATTTGCATAATATAAATCTGGACATCCAGCAATAGAATGGAACCGAATCCAGGCCCAATTCCCCACCCAGGGGACTCGAACCGCACGATGCACACGCCGTTAATTCTGGGATTATTCACAGTTTATTGCACTTAGTTTTTCTTGCACACAAAAGTCTTTTCTCATTCCGTTGCGATACCCCGTTCCTTTTTTTTTTGACAGTGACTTTTCACAGCTATTCCTTCTCCTTCCTTCCCATTGATTGAATTCCTCGTTTGTGTGTTTGTTTCTTTCACATTATCTTTGGCGAGTTTTGCTTTAATTAGATTAGTGGTTTGTTTGCTGCGGATTGTTTAACTGTTCTACTGCAATTTTTTACTTGTTTCACTGGAAATTTATTATCCGCTCGCGCGGCTCTCTCTCGGCAAATGTTGCGTCTGTTGTGCCGGAAAAGTGTCGACAAACGAGAAGCTTTTTCTTCGGCTGCGTCGCTTTTGGGGGTCTCCTTGGTTATTGGCTAGGGTTGTCAAGTTGCTTGAGGACTCTTGTAAGTTAGAAAGTAGTAAGCGAAGGCAGGTTAAATTATTTTAAAAAGTATATTAAGTTTATTTATAAAAATATCTTTTATTTTCTTTAACTGCTTGCATTTTTGTATATTTTTCAGCGCATTTGTTTACAGCTTAGCGCTCTGCTTTGACTACGTTAGTCAAGACAACTAAGAGAAAGCTTTTAGGTAGTCCAAGCTTGCATGAGCTTTAGGCGCGAGTTGAGTGCTTACCCGAGACACAAACCAGTGTTTGAATTTCAGTAGTTAAGTAAATATTACTTAAACGCATTTATTTAGGTGGGTAATTTAAATTCTTAAGATAGTGACTGTCAGATGTGTGTCTAAGATATTAAAGATACTTGTAAGTTTCGTAAAAATACTTATGTACATCTTATCTAATGTTAATTAAAGGGCACACTCGAAGTGAATCATGTACTGATTAAGCTGAGACCCAGGGAAAGTCTCGTATCCGATTACTCACAATGCCAATGATGCAATGGAAACACAAGATGTTCAACTATGTTTAAAGAGGTAACAAGTTACGAGTAACAAAGGAATAATTGATTCTGGAAATTCCTGTGTTAGTGTTTCCAATTACTTCAATTTGATAAGCACGTTAAATAAATATACTTAAACAAAGATATTTGAGTGTTAAGCCATTTAAGCTACATGAATGGAAATCAATTGAAATGCACAGTTAAAATTGTTCAATTATTCGCGTACTCCTCTTAATTCAGCAGCTTTTGCCTTCTCTCTCTCATTCGCTCATTTTATATTCCCTCACTTTCGCATTGTGCATTCAGCGCATTCTTTGCATTACTTTTGCTCAATTATGTATTAATAAAGTATATGCCACGTACTTCACGCACTCAAACTTAATATGAGAGAATGCCTAGTCGCGTGTAACGACAATAAAATACCCTGTTCTTGGGGGAGGGTTTATGATTGGGAAAGATAAATGTTTTTTATGCACACACATGGCCATGCACAATTGATGATAGAATAAATCTTACACATTCTTTATACGATTACATTATACCCTTTAAATCCACAAATACCTTATACACATAAATGTGTATACCATAACAAGACATAAACAAATTGAACAGCACTTGGGCGGCAATTATCAACACATTAACAGGTCGCTCCACTCGTCTGATTTATTTGGACAATTCATAATTATTATATTCAGAAGGCATCATTGGTGGGCGACACGTGACAGTGCAAACAATATATAAAATATATGCGCCGGCAATATGTTTGTTGCACGCAAGCATAAAAACAATGAATACTTAATATAAATTCAAAAAAGAAACCCTCAGGCATGCAACAACATTATAGCTATCAAATGTCAAATTAATTTTCATGCCATTAAATGCATGTAATACGCACACAAAACAAAAACATTGAATAAATGTTCAACAATCAAACCCAAGGAACACACAAATCAATGCGAACGATTCAAGGTTCTCCAAGCTAGAATAGAGAATGAAACACACACAGAAAGATAATGGGAAAACTGAAGATGAAAGCAAAACAAACCAAATAAGAAAGGAAATTTATTTTCGCCTATCGTTGCATTAGATACACTGGCAGCTCATAATCGGATGGGGAAATTTGAATATTGTGACAGACATTGAAATTTGGCATACACAAAATATAAAAGAAGTGTTTTTTTTTGATTATTTTGCTGCTTTGATTTGGATCAAGTGAGGCGACGGGTAGGATTGGTTTCAAAAATCTGCCAAAAAGCACAGTAAAGAAAGATCTTGTTCCCATGAGGCCCGTTTCTGTTGAATATATTTGAAAGATAAGTACAAAATATAATTGAAACTATAGTGCTATGTTTTATTACCATGTTGGTATACTTCTCCTTCTGTTTGCTTGTGAGCTTACACCAAGCCCTGGCCCCATGTGGGATCACAGATTTTGGCGGCAGCCTGTAATGCTTCCTTCTGAACTCCCGCAAGAAGTTCCAAAATCCATTATTGGCCAAACCGAGAGCTTTTTGCGTATTACTCGAGTAATATTTTAGTCTTCTTTTATAAGCTTTAATTTTCTTACATTTTTTACATGTTGCCATATTGACTAACAGTTACAAAATGTTCCAAAGATTTGTCTATTATGCTATACTTTTTCAAGGCCAACTTTTGTTGAACAGATGTCAGAGCATAGTTTCATAAATTTTCTACTTTATAAGCCTAACAATCACAATACTCTCTGCAAGGGTATATAAAAAAGAAAAGGGAAATGAAAGCAAAACATAGACCAAAAACTGTGCATAAAAACGGCTTAAAGAGCGACTGGCTTAAGGTCTTAGCAATCGTCTGAGGAAGAGTGCACACATGGGGACATTGGGGAGCGTGCATTGAGCTAGCAAAAAAAAAAAAAAACAAATAAATATGGCTATACAATTTATCCAGTCGAAAGTTTCCATTCCGGCCCATGGAGCCACAGAGTTGCTCTTTTATTTAACAGCATGTATTTACATAGATTTACATTGAAAACACTTTAAATGCCTGGCAATCAACGCCTGCCTGTCTGAGGACTAAGTTGAATCGGTTTGGCAGTGACTGGGACTGGGACTGGGGGCTGGCCTTGGACTAACACTCGGTCCGGACCGGACCAGACCTGAGCACAATTGTCCTGACTGAAACATAGTTAAATGACATGAAAGACCGATGCCCCCAGGCTTCTCTAAGCCTTCCAAAAAGTGCAACGAGGTCGACAACACATACACAGAAGCAAACTTTGTGGTTAAAACTAAAGTGGCCTTTTTAGCATTCTACAAATGCCAACAACAACAAAAAAAAAAAAACAGCAACAAAAAAGGCAGAGAAAGTGTCCAAATAGTTGCAAGTAGAAGAGAATTCTGTGCCTGCTCATCTGCATTTGGCCACAGTTTTCGCTTTGGCCTCTTTTTTAATATTTCAACACATTTTTCGCACTGCTATGGAGGAGCACGAACAGAAGCAGTGGCAGGACTGGCGAGGACGAGAACCTGGAACAGGTCCAGTCCGGCGTCGAGGAGCTTGGTCTTTCGTGTCTCTTCTTGCGGTAATTTATGCATGCTGTTTGCGCTCTCTCGACTTTTTGGCCTTTGTTGGTTATAAAATAAATAAAAGATGTCACAAAAATGCTTTGACATGCTTGTTACTCTACCGAATATTCGTAGTGCAAATCTCAGTGCAATAAATACAAATTTACCTGATTTAATAGTGGTTTAAAGAATAGTTAAAGCCAAGTGCTAAAAGCTACTTTTTGCACGGATTTTTTTTTAGAAAATAAAGCAAAATATAATGCATTATACTGTTTCTGTTCCTTCATATTTCTTTCTTTATGGAAGACTTTCCACAGCGAATCAGAACAGCTTTAATGTTCATTCAAGTGGTGTACCATTTGCAGAGTGCTTTATGCTGTTGATGTTGATGTTGATCCTCGCTTAATGCTGGAAAGTGTCATCCTTTATGGTTCTAACAGAAATTATTGCCTGTAGGCCATGCTCCAAGGCTAGTCACCCAGGGCCAAAGAATTGTCTGTGTTCCGGGTTGGAGAGCTTATCACAGAATTGGCAGTTAGACTTAATTGAATATTCAAATGGGGCTGGGACTGGGACTGGGGCAGTGGGCGTGGGTGTACCCCCTGACTCTACTTTAAGTTTCAGTAAAATATTCGCCATTGAACAATAGTTCTTTAAAGACTTTTTAATTGAATTATTTGCAACTGAAGTGTGGAAAAACGACAGCTTTAATTGAAAGTGAGTCCATTTTTTTTGTTTTTTATTAACGCGGTTACACTTTGTAGTCGGGTAATTGAATTATAAATTGTGTGTGGGTATAAAATAAGAGCGCAGAAGTTTGGGAAATTTACATAAATAATTAACATAAAATGGCAATGCATTTCCAAGCCACTTGCAATACAACTGTTGAGTCGAACAAAACCATATTAAATTGTTGCACAGAATTTAATACGAATAAAACGAATCTCTGAGGAGTGTCAGTTGGTATTCGTATTTTATTTACAAAGAACTCTACGTGAATCCCCATAGGATAACACATTGAGGAGGACACCATCTCCCTTGCATTTTATTTTCTTATATTTCTAATATCCTTTTCTTGTTGTTTTTTGAGTTTTGCTTTTCTTGGTAGTGTTTTCTTGGTCCTCGCTGAGTGAGCTAATGAAAAGCGTCCAAGTTAGATTTACTTAAATAAAATGCCAAGACATTTCCCCTGCCAATAGCCACATGTCTTGGCCTTTTAGATGCATTTTGGTAACATTTTCCCAGCTTGCTTTCATTCGTTTTCCCCCAACGAGATTTCTCATTTGGCTGTTTCGAAGCTTTGTATAAATTCTGAATAAAATTAAATGTGTTCGTTTGCCTATGCAAAATTCAACCATGGCCGGCTTTTTTTAATGTCATAAAAAAATCTACAAATAAATATGAAATAAAATATAAGACAGCTTTTGTTTAAATGCCTTTTATGTGCAATATTGAGCCAGAAGGCATATAAGCAATAAATCAATGCAAAAATAACTCATGTGCATATTGAATATATTTTTGCAGTGCTTGCAATGGTTGGACTTTGCACAATTCTCGCACAACAAAATGGGAGCACTAAATTCACACAAATCCCGATTTATATGTTTCAGTGTCAAAAAATTAGCATAAACAAGGCTTTGACTTGCCGCATTACCTTAATTAGATCGTCTCTGTCCCTGTCAGACACGGGGTGTTAAGCTGAATAAATTGTAGCATGTTTAGTTAGAGCTGAACTTCATGATACCCAAGAGGTGAATGCATGAAATGGGTGCAGGATATTATGCTCGTTGCAGATGAATTGAGTCTTATTAATATTTTAAAAACGGGGAAAAAATAGAAGTGTTAAAAGTGCATTTATTAGACTACCTCAACAAAAACCTCTCATTAACAGGGTATAGCAACAAAAGGCAATGTTTTTGCTTTTGCAAAAGAGTGTAGCTAGCCAGGAGTGGAAACGGAGACGCGACCCGGTCGTCGGTTGTCGGCGACCGGAAATGGAATTAATGCTCAAGCCAAGCGCCCTCCTCGGGGCTATAATTAAATGCGCTGGCCACGCTGGTTCCCGTTTCCCAGGTCTGGCCATAGTCTGGCTCCTGCTTGTGCCGGGCCACACTCGGGGCACAAATAGTGCACCCTGCAAATAATTAGCATGGCTAGAAGTCCTGTGAGTAATTAAGGTAAGTCAGCTGTTGCCCTCGTCTCAAAGAAGCGGGTAACACATAAAAAACTGTCGCCCATTGTCAACGGAAATTAAAGTTTAATGGGCCAACGCGTTCAGTTTTTTTTCTTTTAGCTGCGATTCGCATGTGGAAGTGCTGGATGAGCTTGTCGTTCTAGTTTTTTATGCCACCCAAATGCTGGTAACGTTGCCAGCTATTAAACTAGAATTTTACCAACCAGATGACAGGAGCACAGGCTGCAGCTGCAAGGCGAGAAAATTGTTGTAAAAATAACGAAAGTACCCCGCGCGAGGGGAGAGTTTTTTTTTACTGGTGGCATGTGAAAAGCAATTACAGAAGTGATTTGGAAATAATTTCCCGAGTGGAAATATTTAGAAATTTGCTGGGGAATATAGGAATTTGAATATTTTGTGCAGGGAAAGTTGCAGGTTTAGAAACAAAATTTGTTATCGAGAATGTTTTGCACTGAGAACAGATGGTTTCCAAATACATTTTGGCGCCTGGTTTAAGCTTTAAAGGTATTTGCAGCTGACGCTAATGCCTGTAACCTAATAAGCTATTCACAACGGAATGCATAGCACTGATGTGGTAATGGCTCATTGTCTCAATGGCCCATTGTGCTAGGGATATTAAATTAATTAATTAGACACATGCATCAAGTGTAGGTATACAAACATATGTACATATTTATGTATATATGTATGTATCTTGGCCACTTGTTGGCTCTCGTTGCTATGCAAATACGAGTTTATTTGTAATTAAATTTCACAAATTATTGACAGCCATTTCATGTACCCCACCTGCATGTTGGTTGCCACTCTTCGATAGCAGAAACAACAGCTTTATCTAGGTCGATTTTGCGCTCTCAAGATTGTATTTATTTATGGCTTTTGGTTGAATCAACTGAATGCTATCAGCGAATGTTATATATTAAGCACTGTCTAGTCACAGCAAAATTTAGTTAATAAAACTCACATTTTTGTTGGTTTTTTGGGGGAGTTTTTGTTTATTTAATACTTATTTTATATCTTGGGTATTTAAGTTATTAACGGCTAAGTTGTTGTTAAGCTTTCAATTTGTTTGCACAACACATAAACCAAGAGCATTTTAAAAGCGAATCGGGCATATTGGCACGACATTTTTATGCGATAACTCAGCAAATTGGTCACAGTATTCGTACCAATGAAGTGCTGTTTTTGGTGTTGATTTTCGTTTGTAGGATCACCGCACTTTGATGGACTGAACCTCCAGAAATATCATAAACGCCGCAATGGCCAAATAGACAGCAACGATGATGAAGACATGCAGAGGGCTGGCCGTGAAGACCTGAACCACCAGAATCACGGTACCCACACTGAAGACGCTGCTCAGGAAGAAGATCATCAGGATGGTGGACCAATTGCGAAACCAGGCTTGCTTCTTATCCGGAGGCGGGACATATATCGGCTTCAGCGGACTGTATTCCTTTCGATATTGGGTCTCGTAGCCGCTGGTAAAGTCGATCTCGTCGTGGGCCAGGCCCGTGCTCGCTTTTATCTCGTCCGTGTCCATTTCGAAACGCGTTCGCCGCTCAACTACTGGTAACTGGCGGCGCAGGGAGCGTGAAAGAGCGTTTTTCCCTATATCTGTTTCCATTTCAGTTGATTACCAATCATCAGCGCCCAAGCAGTTGTTGGCTGCGTCATTATCACAACTGCAAAAGGTGTTAATTGAAGCAACAACGAAGCAAACAGAAAAACAGAGAAACAGCCAGAGCTGACAATCTTTTTTTATGTCATTTTGTGAGTCAGGTAAGATACTCGAATTCTCGCAAGATACCCGAGAACAAGAGAACTGCAGAACTCCCAAAAACACAAAAGAGAGCGAGCGATAATGAAAGCAAAAACAAAGCAAAAGGCGAGAAAACTCTCTTGGAGCATGGAATCTTATCAATTCGTACTATTTTTGAGTTTGGACAAGACTCTCCAAAGTGTGCTACTGTGCTCCCTTCGACCAAAGCATTTCGGTCTTTAAAATTCTCTTAAACTTTTGCGATAATTACTCAGTGATAATTTTTGTTTGCTTTGGCAAACAAAGTTGTGGTTTTGGGTTTCAGCTCATTGTCCGATTCATGACGTTGCAATGCCCCATGTGTTATTGTTTATTTCAAGTCTGTGACATATTTGCTTAAAAAGAGTCAGAGTAATTCAATTGTGACTTTTTCTTTTAGCTGAGGTTATTGATAACTATAAACATACATATGTATGAATAAGCGAAATATTATAAACAGATAAAGTATTTAAGGTATTTCGAAGCTACATATGCATCTGTTATTTAAATACGATACATGTACATACTATGTGTGTACATATGTGTGTACATATGTGTGTACATATGTACATATGTATGTTTATGTTGATTTAACATTGAGTTCTTTGAGCATTTTGTTCACTCTCTCCCTACTTACGCTACTTCTTCACGACGCACAGTGAGGCCGGCGGCCATTTCAGCAAGCCAAACTAAAATATTCCATACTCAATTTTCTATTGCTCAGTTTTTCAGCTGAACTCCCACTGTGCGACGCTTCTTGTGAATTGTCTAAGGGCAGTTTCTAACACGAGCAATGCATCTCATATTGGCACATCCGATGTCCGAGAGCAACAAAAAGAGAGAGAGAGAGAGAGAACCAATAGTGTAGATCAGTTCTCTGCTCACCCCCGCACATTCCGGTACACATTACATTCTTCATACATAATCAAATTCATATTCCACAACCGCGCCGCGCGTGTGTCCGGGAACCCAATTAAAATTCAAATATCTTAAGTAATTCAATGAAATTAATTTATGAACTTTTTAGCGTTTGCTTGCAAGCATGTACATTATTTTTTGCAGTGTAGACATTCAGCTGCAATTTTTTTCTTGGAACTCATATGCTGAAAGCGCATTGCGCGGGACTTAAAAACTCCCGTTGAGGTTGCCTCCCAGTATGTTTAGTGCCTTGAAGCTGCAAAGATCAAAACGAATTCAAAATTGCAATGCGGTAATATACACTTTTTAATTTTCTTAGAGCTGTGCATAGAAATTGTGTAATAATTTTAGTGACGACACGGAGATATTGATAGATGGAGAGAGTTATTGTCCCATTACACAGCTGGATCAACCTGAAGTTGTGTCAATTGAGAATCAGCAGCCGGAAGAGCTGGAGGATGTTCAGGAGGAGTCACGATCGTATCGATTTATGCATAATTGGAATACTGTTGGAATTTGCCTAATTTATAATCTATGCATAGTTGTGTTACTGGTGTTTATATATTTATACAAGCGAAAGCATTAAAAAGGAAAGATGTGACATACATTTAACAATTAGTTCAAGAAGAAATATGTGCTTCAAGCATCCAGACTAAATTTGTTAACAGCAAAGAAAAGGAAGAAAAGGAAAGCTGCTTTTGTGATCTCCGACCTCCGCAGACCCTAAATGGATTCCAACTTTGTTCTTCTTTATGGCAGCCAAGCAATTTAAGTTGTTGACAAAGTCATCAGCATGCAGCAGCAGCAGCAGCAGAAGGCAGCGACTTCCCAAGATACCCGCACTCGTAATGCCGCATCAGCAGGAAAAAAAGGCAAAGCAGAACTTGCCTCTGTTGCATTTTCAGTGTTTTTGCTGTTTTGTTGGCAGAACTTTTATTTGATGCACCACGAACTCGACTGAATCGGAAAGAGGGAACGGAGGGGGCCCGGCGATGGCTGGCTTGGATGGCTTTCTGTTCAGCAATTAGGCAAATCTTTTGAAGCCAATTTGTTTGTTCTCCTTTTCTGGATATAGCGCCAGTTCTGTAGTACCCTTGTTGAGCTCTTGGCTCTGCATGCATTCCAGACATTATTTAATGAAAATGATGGATCTGCTCGTAATGGATTTACTGCTTCGCCCGAAAGATATTTTCTGGTTCTCATCCTGTTGCCATTTATCGCACTCCCCAATGCCAGCTAGAGAATTTTACAAATTCCTTTTACTTTTTTGTGGTTTTTTGTGGTTGACATTCCTATCGTTCGACCTAATCTGTCTTCGAAACACCCCCATAAATCCCTAAGCCTCACACGATTGAGGCCCGCTTTGTGCACCTTGGCCGGTGCTCATTATTCAAATCTAAGACGCGGCTTAAAGTGAAAGTGATAAAAGGACAGCATAGAAGAGAGCCATTGAAAAAAAAATACAAAAGAAAAGAATCAAAATTCATGAGGCGGTGCGCGAGAGAATTATAGCGACTTACTTGATGGTTTAAAGGGGCCCGTGCCACAGGACTTTCCCTTGCTTCTGGACGGGGCCATGCGTTTGTTGTTGCAAACTTTTTCCATCAAAAGTTTCGGTTTTCGATACGCCTGCTGGTGGCAGTAGCAGCAGCAGCAGCTTCGGCTACGGTGCCACAGCCACATCCGCATCCAGCTTCAGCATCAGCTCCAGCCTCAGCTTCAGGTTGGGCTACGGCTCGGGAAAAGTGCCACTTCCGCTTTGCGTCAGTGCACACGGCTGCCGAGCACAAAAGTGTGACTGAAGTGGTTTCTGTTTCCAGCCCCCCATAGGGCGCCAGATTCGCCAGCAAACGACAACCACCAAACGGGTGGTGCCGTGCAACGTTCAGGTGTTAATTAACTGGGGGCCGGACTGCGGCAAGCACTAAATTTAAAACTGCAACTTGCCCAAAATTAATGAGACTTGCATTTGTACGAATTACGCGATGGGAGATTATAATTTTTCCTGTGCCACCTTTTTTATGTATTTTTTTTGGGTGCTTTTTCCACAAACTGCTGGCAAAGTGAACTTTCAAGTGGCCGAAAAGGATGGGCGTCAGAGTCATGAATATTCAGAGGTCTGCTGAAACATTATATCATCTTAATTTACTTTGGTTGATATGCTCAGGCAGTTTTAAAGAAGTGTTGAATATTTTTTGACTGTTTATTGTAGACAATGTATGATGTATTTTGCTGCTGCTGAAGTTAGTTTCAAAGATAAGCACCACCAATATACAGGTATGTGTATACGTACATGCATATGTGCGTATCGTAGGGCAATGTTGAGAGACGCGGCTTCACCTTATTTTAGCTTACAAGCTAAGGCCGATAGCGAGCTGTATGGATCGTGAGAGCGAGCGCGAGCCGTATGGATCGTGAGAGCGAGCGCGAGCTTACTCTCAGAGTGCTAACATAACTGTAGACGGGTGCTCTAACATAACTGTTACGGGTTTTGCTGCTGTCTGTTAGCGGGGAGCTGAAACAGGCTGTTAAGCTGGTTAACAGTGCTGCCGTCACGCTAACGCTGCTAGTCTACCTGTTCCTGTATCCATGTAATAGATTCGTAAAATTAACTCAATCTCAATTTATTTCTACTTTTAGCCCTTAATTTAAACACAATTCACGGTTCGTAAGTTAATTAAATCTACAGACAAACCTCATATTCACAAGTATCTAAAATCCAGATACCATTGATGTCTGTGTGTCATCGGGTTTTGGACTGTGTGTGTCAACGAGGAATGTTGGCCAACTACTTAAGGGATATTAGCTGCCAAACATAGGAGGAGGAGGAGGAGGAGGAGGAGGAGGAGGAGGAGGAGGAGGAGGAGGAGGAGGAGGAGGAGGAGGAGGAGGAGGAGGAGGTGGAGGAGAAGCCGACTCTCGTCCGAGTGAACTGTTGAGCTCAATGCCATGACACTAAATCAATTGGGCCAAGTGTCTGCTGTGACATGTTCAACTAATGATGATAGATCAAGCAGGCACTAAGTCACTCACATGCGGACGGGCAGTGAGGATGAGAATGTGCCTGGTTCTTGTCCTTGTGCGACACCGTAACTAATTTCCCTGCCGGTTGCTTGTAGTTTCATTTTACATGTCACCCAATGCCATGCCATTCTATCCAATCCTCTCCGAGTGCTGTAAAGGACATTAAGTCACATGCAGGGCAATCTGTCAGAGTCATATCTCACTCTCCACTCTCCACTTTACTGATTATTTATTAATTTGATTTTATGTTGATGCAAAATGTGTACAAATTCGTTTGGTCACTCGTCTCCCTCATTAGTTTTAGTCGATGCATCAAAACGTTATTTATTTCATTAACTTTTTGTCAGTTTTCGGTTTCGTTAAACAGTTGATAGTTTTGGGCAAAGCGTTTTTATCTCATAAATTAGGCAAAATAAATTCCAGCAGCAGTTTAATTAAAGGACATAAATAATTTCGTGTTAGAAACGTGGTTTTGGGGTTTTATTTCTCGCTCTTCTTTTTCATTTCGTTGTTTTGAAATTTTAATTAACGAAATGGCGAAATTGTATCTGAATTGCCTTGGGGCTGTGTCGCGTGCCAGAGAATGTGAAATATTAGTCAATATTTGCAAATAAATAACCAATTATACGAAAGAATGTTGCCAAATTAGTGAAACGCAATGCTGCATTTTAAAGTTAATTAAATTTACATTTGCGCTTAGTGGAATTTTAGACGAATGTGTACAAAATGTGTACAAATAGTTTGTGCTTTCGCTGGTCCAATCAAATTATTCTAGTGCCGGTTTTGTACATATCTACTTGATTGTCCAATTCATTCGTTCTTTGGATAAGCGAATGATTGATGAAGTCCACTTTTTCCTACAGCTTTTTTTCGGGATGTAGAAAATTTATGGGAGCCATAAATATACGCATATTAATTGAACAAAGAGTCAGCTAGACAATTAAAGTCAAGTTTTAAATAAAAAGTTATTGTTGCTGGATAATTGGGGTCCTGCTAAGATATACTATACATATTTTAATTTCACATACATACAATGTACTTTCCTTCGTCTTTTCTAGTCTCTTAGCTTATTGACTTCTTTAAAATTCTTCTACCCTCAAAAGCTGCCGAAAAATAGCAAGATCTAGAGTAGAATGACTTTTAGTTCGCCTTCCACCAAAAATAATTTATTTTTGTCACTTTAAAAGTCAAGAACAAAAACATTAAAATCCACAAAATGCAGCAGCAAAGGCGGATTTGGGCAAATGACTGTAATTGAATATTTCACGAAATTTAATTGAAACATATATATCCAGATAACATGCAATTATACAACATACAACTACATTTGTAGACTAATTGCAGTCATATGTTTTTTATTAAATTATAAATTTGCATCATTTGCATTTGGCACTTCAAAGCCTCCACAATCGGCTTACACTCTAATGCCCATTAAACGTAATTAACTTTGTGCACATTACTCGTATTGGCTGAAAAACACCGCAGACAACAAAAAAAGGCTCAAATAAATGTGCAACATTTTGAGGGAAATTTTCAAAAAGTTCTTCGGTTAAGTGGGGACAAATTGAAGATTAAGTTGGAAATTCATTTTAAACTATTTTGACAGTTAATGTTTTCACTTTCGGACTGTTGGTTTATTAAATTAAGCAGGCATTAAACGTGACTATATGTCTCTGGAACGGGTATTTGGGTCAGCTGTGAGAAAAACCAGTGCCAGGACTGGAATTTAATTAAATGCGCACATAAATTATGCAATATAATGGCAAACGCACTCACACGGGCACTCTTGCATATGGAATCGTATATTTCATTGCCTTTGGGTTAATACAGCACCCAGAGAGAGAGAGAGAGAGAGAGAAAGAGAGAGAGAAAGAGTTACTCTGAGAGACACACAGGCACAGTCACTGGCATAATTATATTTCCAAATATTGCATTCTGCACTCCGAAAAGTATGCCAGTCGCTGTCGCCTCACCCTCACTCTCATCCGGGGTGCTGCAGCATTATTAATGCAATTTCTGTGGCGATGATGGGGTGGCGACTCTTCGAGACCACAATTACATCCAAAAATGTGCATTATTACTCTGGAGATGGGCAAGCTTAATTCTTGTCAACCATTTCGCTTTCCAATGGAAGAGAAATGTTCATGAGATTTTTCAAACCTGTCTTCAAAGTACTAGATACATTTAAAAGATGAAGAGATCTTGTTTGCGAGATCAGATTAGGAGCAGAATGTTTGAAAATTAAGGTCTTCATATATTGATGTTCTAAAAATTATTCTCTCACTTTGGAAGATATTTTTCCTGCATCAAATACCCGCCAGGTAAGTACCTTAAAGTCCAGGCAGATTGATAATTCCTTCTGAAGTGTTGCATTATTTCTTATTCGGATACAAATCTCTTTGTGATAATGGTGATAACATCGTAATGAGATTGCAGATGAAATCATTATCGGGAACATAATCAAATTGGATGCCTCCATTGTCAACAGCCCGAATAACCGCACAGTTTGTTTTGGTTGGTCCACCAAATATGGTGGATATGGGCGTGTCACAGTTTCAATTTACATGCTTGTACTTCACACGCACGTCCATAATTTGCAACGCACACGAATACTAGCACACAAACACCCAAGCGTGTGGGGGTGTTCCATACAAGTGCAACAATATTGCCATTGCCTTGGCTTGTTATTGTTTCTGCTGCCACTTCCCCGTTTGCCGTTCCCACATTGTCATCATTAACGACAGCCATTATACCCTTGAAGAGGGTATTACGAAATGGTTAGAGATGTTTGTTAACCAGAGGAGTGGATATAAATATATCTTTTAATATAAAAACGAAGAATTAAACTAAGAAAATTCAACTAAAAACTGTTCTGCAAAATGGAATATTGTATAGCTTCGACGCTAGGGCAATTAAACTTCGGCTTCTGAGTCCATCCTGCCAATCCTGTAGTTGATGTTCCTGCTGAAAAGCAGGGCGGAGCGGATACAGTTGGGTAGACCGCTGTGCAGTGCCATAATAATGCCATTGTTTATGTTGTGCCCGTCCTCGGCTTCGGCCTCGGCTTTGGCCCCTAATGCCACAGTAATTTCAATATTTAGTCAACCACTTAATAATGTGCTTACTAATGATTATTAATTATTGTTAAATGTTTGTTATCATTCTGGTGTTGCCATTGTCTGTGCTGTGCCATGTAGCGCCAGTGTAGGGCTTTATCCCTTGTGGTTTTGGAGTAAGCCGGTTAACCGCATATTACGAGTCAATGGAAATTATGGACGTTCACGTGTGACGCAGGTGAAATGCTGTGCCATGACTCAAACGGGCTCAAATGATGGCCTGGAATGTCGAGTGCATATTATCTGGATCAATAATTACCATTTACAATAGGTAACAGAATGCGAGTTATGTTTTGGAAGGAGGCAGTGCCTGCCCTACCGAAAAGTATGCTTTGACTGAGCGTCAACCTATTGGAATCTCGTTGGATACATTCCGATGGCAAAGCAAATATCCGGACTTTGTCTACCTAATGTCTTGTTTCAATGTCCTCACGTTTGCAGGCCATTATGCACTCCATTACCAGATCATCGATAAGATTTGGCGTGCTTTATTTATTATTTACAGCCACATGACAAGGCAGCAAACATCGAGCAGCAATCCCATTGGCCACTAATTACAAGCATGGTCAACAATTAAAAGTCATTTATTATCTTCGCTCGCCTCGTCCTTGGCCATAACAATGACTTATGGCCACTAATTAAATCAGCAAATTACAAGCACGCACAATACATAAATTGTAAATTACAAATAATCCCCTCAGGGGTAAGTGGCTGCTCGACCAGGTGAAATCTTCACCAACATTAAGCGTGAATACATTCCTGAACATTTAAGGAAATAACTTCAATAATTATTAAAGAATCTTCTAGCAGATCCATTGTGACACAATTTTATATTTATATTTTATATTCTATTATATTTTTTGTAGATACTTATCATCGCTGTTGTGGTTTTTGCATTCTTTTAAGAAGATTTTTTGGGTATATTGAAAGTTGCAAGTATGAGGAAGTCATCTACTCAACCTAACATTCAACCTAATTTTTCTCTCGTGAAAAGTACATTCTAACGCTTGCATTTGTCACATAGTGTATTCTTTTTCCATAGTTTTGCCGACGAAAAATGGTAAAAAGGGTAAAAACGCCACAAACTGACACTTTTTCTTCTCATTTTTGTTTTTATCCTCAATGTTAAGTGGCCTTCGCCTGGCGCTGCTTCCATATGGATATATATAGAATATTTCCATGTACATCCCACACATCTAAAAGTCCGACTGGTTGCCAAACCACAAACGAGACCCCAAGGCGGGGACTGCTGCCAAGTCAGCTGATATCGAGCTCAGCTGCTGCTGTTGCTGTCAACACTCGGCACTCGGAGCTGTCTATCTCAGGGTTGCGCGGCACAGTGGCAGTGGCAAAATGGCAGCGGAAGCTTGTATTAAAAGAAGACATCCTGTCGGCCCTGCCCAGTGTATGCCCTAAGACCGCTCTACAGGTAAGTGTGTATATCCATCGTGGGCTGGGACAGGTGAACTTGGCTCTAACATTTCACTCACTTTTTGGTGGACTTTCAAAACAATTTATGCAACAATCTGCGGCGATGGGGGTAGTGCATGTGGAGCGCATTGCCTTGGTGCCACATGCCCGCAAAAGTTGAGCATGTTCCAAAAAAAAGCAAGGACCAACAATGTTGTCGTAGATGTGGCAGTGGCAGCAGCAGCAGCAGCAGCCAGTGCAAAATACGCGTTAAATGCGCCAAGCGTGCGGCACGCGCGGTGATGGCCAGGAAAAACGGGGCCACAATAGAGTCTGGGGGGGGAATGAAAATGGGACGGGAGGGGGGGCCGTGTGAATATGTTGTCAAATTCTCATGGGGGCTTTAGTTGTTGCCATTGTCTTGCTGCTTCCTGTGGCTTCTAAGGCGGCAGTCAGATGCCAAGCAGTCAAGCATCCCAGCAGCCGAGCAGCCGAGCATTCAGGCAAGCATATTTCAAAAACCCAACTCCTGAGTGTGCTAAGTGCCTGCTTACAGATACATTTGCCTAACGTCCTACGTCTTTGCTCCACTCTCAGTCTCAGTCACACACTGCCTCTGCCATGTCTAACCATCTTAAACGTATATCACTTTTATTTGAGTTTGTGTGTGTTTGCGTGTGTGTTGGCATTAGACATATTACGCATACGCTTGGGCTCCACACCCATCACGTTCCATGCATTATACCAGAACAAGGCTTAGGCCGCTCTGCTCTGCGTCCTGTTGCTTCTGTCTGAAAATTAGAAGATTATGATTTTTTCATCTTTGCTCTAAGCTTTTGCTAATGGCTTATGCTTTTTTCTCTTTGTTGCAGATACAAAAAAAAAAGAAACAAGACTCAAAGTTTCTCAATATTCGAGAACTAATTTCCTGTAAGATTATACATTTTGAATGTTTTTACATACTTCCGCAATTTGTTGAGCTTTGTAAGAGGATTTTGCTTGCATTTTTGGCAAACTTTTTCATGTAAAATTCTTCCATTTTCCTCTCACAAAATTTGGTTCAGGAATGTTTCTGCCCAATGAGTATTTCACGCTTTTAGGCAACAAAAACGACCAGGATGATAAATAAATGTGTTTATAAAGTAAGCAAAGTGAAGATACAAAAAGTGGATACTCAAAAGCATGGAAGATGATGTCTTAGCATCTAAAATGTGCATCCGCATCTCCATCTCCATGCTCATCATTCTTATGCAGCGAGCAAATAGTTGTACGCAAAACAAAAGAAATGAAATAGTCGGAAAACTCACTTAAATATGTATTTTGTTGCATTAAATCTCTTGTTTCACTCTGGCACTTTGATGTTCATGTTCAAGCCATGAGTTCCTCCTCAGTCGTTCTCCCCCCAACCCCTCTTCGCATTAGCTTTCTGTTGTGTACCTAGAAAAAAAGTTCTTTATCGAGATTTTTGTTTGGTTTCTTTTGGGGATGGGGGAAAAACTTCTTTTGACTGATTTTATTGTTGCCTTTGGCTGCATGCATCATTTATGGCTCGAGTGCTCCGCACCACCCGGAAAATGCATTTTCTAGCTGCTTCAACACTGTATTTACCCGCATAGAGACCCTCAGTCAAATCACTCGCATGCACACCCACTCTCGAGCCCCCAATGTCAATGTTTATTGATGCAAAACAAGATTTTCCCGCTGACTGCAAGGAAAAATCGAATAAATTCGTTGCCATTCGTTGGTTGGGTTTCTCTGTGCGTTCGTGTTTTGCCATTAATCGTCTTAGGTTTCCCATAGATTGAATGTCACAATGTTGTCTGGCCAGACATTATGGTTTGCTTATGTTTAAACATAAAGACATGTGTCAGGGACATTAAATAAATCATACATAATAATGCACAATTGATGTGGGAGTCATAATCAAACTTTAATTGAGGGTTATTTACCATTATTAAATAAATGAACTAATCCAACAACTAAAGAGCTTAGCTTAACGTTATCGTTACCCTCTAAAGACGTGTATCTATCGCCTCAATGCCTTGCAGTCTCACTTTTCATTTGCTCAAAGACGCAAAGTTTACATTTGTTAATGGATTTTAAATAGGAGCAGAGCAGAAAACTGCCTGCGGTTCAACAGGTAAATTTATCCGCATTCTGTTACACCTTCTCCACCCTGTCTGGCAGTGGCAGTTGATGCGACGCGCACTTTGTGCAGCAACACGAAATCAACACAATTAACAAACTTCACACACCGGAAGACAGGGGCAGACAGGGATACAGAACGAACGGACGGAAAGACAAACCTTCATTTGCACTTTAGGTAGTGGTAGACAAAGTAATCATGCTGAAAACACCGCAAAACGCTGTGGAAATTGTGCTGGAAAACTAACCCACATACTCGTACAGACTGAGACAGAAAGACAGCTTTTAATTGCATGCGCTTTGGTAAATGCACTGCAGGTGGTTGGTTACACGTTGAAGGGGAAGGGAAACCCACTGCTAACCCACTGACAAACCCACTGCAGCGACTGATTCAAAGTTTTTCCTGTTGCCTGCTGATTTCCTGCAACTACTTCACTTATCCAGGGCCGCAAGGCCAACCCCAGAAGCGTTGCCGAGCATTAAAGCCAAGTGCAAACACGACAATGACAGGCGACAGGCAGGAGGCGACAGGAGACAGGCGACAACAGCCAAAGATTATCCCCGAATGCTTAAATTTAAGCGTGTTCGGGGGTCTGTCGTGGTTGGGAATGTGCGAAATCTAAGGAACGTGGGAAACGTGAGGGAGGTGCGTGTCATGCTCTAATGCTCATTGCGCAATCAGTTTGCTTAAGTTGGCTTTTGAGGGATGCGAGCGTGACACATATAAAAACGAGCATGACTTGATTCAATGTTATTGATTTCCCCGCATAAAGATATTGTGGATAAGATAAATGGAAGATTTCGATATGCAGCTTTAGGGCTTCTGAGATGAAATCAATTTATGATAGGTAAAACCGACACGCTGCCATCACTAGCCCAAAAGTTGCCTCTACGACCTGTTGAAAATTTGAGCCTTAACCGAGGAAACACCAAGTGAAGCTCAGGCTGGGCTCCTACGTTCCCCCCACAAACCAAACAAGTAATCATAATAAGTGCTGACCAGAATGCTGAGCCGTTGCACAACTCAACAAACATTTAAGCGCAGGCTAAACCAAACCCTGGACTTGGACTTGCCTTTAAAAGAAATGCTTGGAATGTGGCATAATGAACCCCAAGTAGATCAGAGAGCTTTAATTTTTGACATGACACACACAAAATCAATGCCAGGAAAACGTTTCTGCAGCCACGTGCAACATTTTTGATGTGTGTTTGAAATTATTTGTGGTAATTCTATGGTTTTGTGTGTGTGAGTGTGGGGAAAGAGTTCCCACTGCGGCAGGTAACATTAATGCGCATTTAGCATTCGTTTGGATTTCAGCTAGAGGGATATCTGAGGGCAAAGAGGCTGCCGCTGCTGCTGCTGATGGCCCTGTGACGTGCCTGGAAATTTCAATGAGCTGAATGTATAAATTTTTGAAATGCCATTGAAAATCAGAGCCGTTTTCTATTTATTCCCTGAATTGATTTAACACATTTGTTGGTTATAAACAGACATTTAGAAATGCTGTGGATTTCAGTGGTGGGGATTGTACTTAGCAAAATGTTTACGCAAAACCTGGGAGAATTTATTATGGTGTACATTTATTAGATTAAACTGAGGTCAGGGCTAATCTTCGAACTGTACATGATAGAACGCCTCTGAGCTCATCAATGCTGTTTGTATTTCACTTTTCTGCCTTTGGTTTTCCCATACGAAAGTCAATATTCCTCGTACGAAGGTTATCCCATACCAATCCCCGCCTTTATTAGCATGAAAATGTAACCAAATTGCACTTGATTATTATTCATTGTCTGCTCATTGAGAGCAACTTTATTTGCCATATCTTTTTTCTTCCATTTCTTTGGCTAAGCGGGCACCGGGCGTCAATTATGCTAACAACCTCAAACACTCATAATCACTCCACAGGCAATCGTTTAGATAAGAGAGACCGAGCGCGGCTGGCGCGCGTTAAGGAAACGCTGCGGGATATGCGAAGGCTACGCAGGAGACTAGACGGCCGTACTGAGGAGCGGCGAATCGTGAAACAAAGGGCACAAGCTGAATAAATAGCAACGATAAATGCCATAAACAAGAGCCAAAAAACTTTGAGCAGAATGGAAAAAGAAACGGAACAAAGTCCAATAAAAGTCACGCAGCCACGATGCAGAGAGTCAGCACAAATGTCCGAAAACAACGCCATGTCCGAGTCCGAGTCCAAGTCCAAGTCCAAGTCCATAAAAAGCAACAACTACAGTGAAGTGCTCAGGCTTGATATCATAATTGCTTTAAGGAACCCTTGCGTACAATTTGCAACTAGGTGGCAACACCGTACCGCCTGGCGAACCGGTAACAACTCTCCAAGGACGAGATTTATGCGATTGCCGATAAGGACACTCAGGGAATGGGGCGGGGACAGGGCCGCCGACGGGGACTCCTTCACTGAAGTCGAGTCTTTTGTCGTGTAATGGCATTTGTAAGCGTTGCCAGTGGGAAGCTCCTTAAGGCAATCACATTGTCCTTATTGGCCAACGTCCTTGCCCCCGCACCCCCGGACACCATTATCATTCTCACTCTCTGTTCTGGGCCATTGTCCTGCTTCCTGCTGTAGTTGTATAATTTCCATTTTTGTATGCAGACTGCTTCTTTGGTAGGACTTTTCACGTATTTATTGTTTTCTTTAAATGCTCATTTCAATTAACATCGAAGAGCAAACAAAAACTTGTACCGCCGTTCATATTAATTATTTATTTATAAAGCGGCCAAAACAATACCATTTCTTTATATCTTTGCTTCTCATTTTGTAGAAGAACCATCTTAATTGGACTATTTTGAATGGTTTTTTGCAGCAGCATATTTATGATAATTGTTTGGGCTATTTATAACAAGCAGTTGGGCAGGATTTTTTGAGTGGGGCTGAGGGCGTGAGCAGCGTCGTCGTTTCCTTTGAAATGAATTCATATTTATGAGCTCCAAAACCCAATGAATATTTTCGTTTATCGATAAAGTTACGTTTAAGAATGTCTAGACCTGATCGAAAATGGAAATGCGTGACCATCAAATTAGGCATTCAATTTTAAAGATTTTTTGACTACTAGATTAAACTATTCATCAAAATTCCAGCAAATTGTAACAGTCTTGGCATTTAAAGCCCCTCCCTGTCTTTTGCAGATAATAAGTTGCATTTATTGGCTGCTCAGAATTTCCAACTGGCAATCTAAAGTTGTGTGGAGAATGCACGCTTGACCCTGCAAAAAATATTTTAAAACCCATTTTATTATATTAAAAAATGATAAAAATATTCACCATAAAAATACAAATTATTCATTAAAATAAATAAATTTAAAATTAATTTGAAGAATTATTTCTGATTGGAGACATTTCTTGTTGGTTGCACATTGAGTTTTTTCATGCTTTCCATTTCTGTATTCCAATCTCGTTTAATTTATCTTCCACCTTCAGAGCAGTATAAATAAATCTTTGCGCTCTTAAAAATTGCATTCATTTATTTTGTCAGGATGAAAATGTATTTTCAATCATTCATAATAAAGCAAACGATTTTTCCCTCGAAAAAATGCTGCGCATAATTTACAACTATGCTCTGCTTAGCATTCCCATTAAGATATCTTGTTGACCTTTGTCGAAGACCCGGCAAAACTTCACGGTGGCAGGGTAAATGCGGCTACAAATTTTCGCTATCATCGTGGCACGCTATCGGCGTCATTCATCATGCGCTGCCAAACAATTGACAACATAAAAACGGTGAGGACGGTGAGGACGAGGGCCAGCACCGGGATACGGACGAGTTGCTGGAGTGCTACAAATCCACCCAACTAAATCCAGCATTTACCTGCAAATGAAACTTTTGAATTTTGATTGCGTTGTTGGGGGTTGGGGGCTGTATCGGAGTTGGTGGTGTCGGGGTTCATTGTTATGCTAAAGTGCTTTCTTTTTATCTTTGCTTCTTGCACGGTGGCTTGAACTGGGTCGTCAGTCAGGCAGTCCGTCAGTCCGTCAGCGAGTGGGTTGCTGCGTGGGTTGTTCCGGGCACTCCATATGCAAAGTATGATCCACTTAATGCGGTTTATAACGCCACTACTACCACAGCCACCAGCCTCCAGTCTGAGGTGGCGCCAAGCAAATATATATCCAGTGCCCAGAGCGCGCTGCGTAAACTATGCCTTGGGTTGGGTGTGTGTGCAGCATCAGCTGTAGATTTGAGTTTCCATATACGCGCTCTCGGGAGCTCGTTTGTTCCGCCTGTCATGCCCATCAGCCTCCTGTCTGCTGTCAGTCTTCAGGAGCCGCTGTCGCCTGCGACGCTGTAGTCGATGATGCTGCGTTTTCATTCATGGCGATTATGTCGAGTCTCAGCCATTGTTGCCTTAGCCTTACAAAATCCATTTCAAATCCCCCAGTTTAGCGTAAATTTATACGGTGAAAACTGTATTTGTTGTATTCTTTTTTCCCCATTTCCTTCATGCTTCTTTTTATGCTAGTCGTTTTTATGTCATAAACTCGCTTTAGTTGTTTTAATTTAACGCCAAAATACAAAAAGTAAATGAAGAAGAGGAGGAGGAAAAATCAGTTTATCCAGTGGGTTTTTTTCCTCCCCACCCCCCTCGCTGATGATGTTACATAATTGTGCGCGAACACTTCCATTTAAAACAGATTTCGCTTCGATGGACAAAGTCCCCAACCTCAGCAAGGGCTCAGAGGCAGGCCAGCGCCGTTCCCCACGTCGTATGCGTAACATTGTTAGCCATTGTTCTTGGGGTTGGTCGCCCCACGGGGTAGACGTTTTACAATGGTGAGCGGTTCACAGGAAATAATAATAAGAAAAGCCTGGATATGAAGTATGAAATACCCTGGAAGGTGCATCCTGTCAGTGCGCCTACAAGGTTTACCCTTTAGTATCCTCTGCTGCAATGGAACTTTATTTACTGACACAGGAAATTGCAAAGAAACATAATGATGGACATATTTTGATAAAGTTTTCTTTGCCGCTGCTCACAAAACAGCTTTCCTCTCCGCATCATAATTCCCTCCGTAATGCTGTAAAAAGGGTAACAAGATTGCGTAAAGAACATATTCGAATATGCGAAAATTCAGGCAGATTTGATCCTTTTATGCCATTTGGTGGCACAGTGAAGTTTCCAGAAACTGATGTTACAACTCCACTTTATCAACTGCTGTGGAAATTCATCAGAGCGGGGCTCACACATGTGTAAGAAAATGGTCTCTTGAAACTTGGCTGGGAAACACAAGTTGCCGACTCATTAGCAGCTACTTAAAAACTACTCGAGCAACAGCTGTCAGGTGTGCTCGTGCCACATACAGTGTGCCCTGCCAGGTTGTATTCAGACTGTCGCATAACGGTGGCAAATGTCAACATAACGTTACATTCAGGCAAACTGACAGGCAGGTCTCCATGGGCCAACAGCTCTGCTCCCTGGTTCCTGGCTCTCCACTCTCTGGCGGTTAATTAAAAAATGGAATGCTGCCAACACACCAGAAAATACTGTATAAAAAAACCAACCTGTGCGCGTTGAAGTCCTGCTGCAGCGAATCAGCGTATGCGTAAAGTTCTGCTTAAAGCTGATGATTAATGTGCCGTTTTCTCAGTTAGCTACTAAGTTTAGTACACTCGAAAACACTATCTTCCTTTTGCTGCGTTGCACCTGTCAATGAGCTCCTTAAATTGCAATTTGAGAAGATAATTTAGAAGAAATGGAGCTGGAGCTCAGCGCTGATTATGTGTACTTAATGCCCAACTTTTTCACATTGTCTTACTTATTTTTCTCCGTCTGCTCTCTGAAAGTTTAGCTGCATCCCTAATTAAATATGTCTGGAGTCTTACTTACTTTACAGTCAGCTCTACGGGTATTTTTTTTTTCAATTCCAAGTTGGTTGAATAATTTTAGTAAAAATGCGAAAATGTTAATGCCTTCAGAAGTGTGGTCAGTGAAGAGATAAAAAGTTATTCAAGTTGGTTTACAATTATAATTTAATTAGTTTCAGGTGTGTGCCAAAGAGGTACTTGATAGAAGTTATAGAAATCTAAGTGTTATTTCATTTGTTGGCTAATGGAACTGAGGAGTAAATAATAACAACATTAAAATGCAGTTAATAAAAGGTTCTTCCATTTATAAAAAGCCACCGAAAAGCTTCCAGACTTCACCCGCTGATGAGCAAATGGCCAATGGACATAATTTAATACCAATAAAATGGTTTGTCTTTCGTTCAAATTAAATTTCACACTTTTCATTCCTTTTCCATTTCAATTTTTGATATTATTCCCTGACAGACCAATAAAATTGTCACATTTCGCAACATGTCTCTGGCAGTTGTGTGCGGTTTGAAGCTTCTTCTGGCTACGGCTCTGGCTCTGGCTACGACTTGTTGTTGGGTCAGTTTATTGTTTGCCGGGGAATACCACTGGGGAGAGGGCAACGCCTGCTTCATGTTGTTTTCGGGGGGGGTACGAGTATGCATCATTGAAATATGTTTTTCGTTTACAGCAGCAGCAGCAGCAGAAGAACAGAACAGAACAAGGGAAAGCCGAGTGCAAAAATATTTTAGCAGCAGGAGGGGAGCCGCAGCAGGAGGAGCCTCCTGTGGTAGAGGCACGTTACCGCAGCAGGCGGCCGACCAAAAACCAAACATTAAAAAAAAGACAGAGAAATACCAAAAGCAAAACCTTCATTAATCTTATTCAATGTCCGGCACATACTTTAACCCGATCCAGCCTCCAGACCTACAGTCCTCCAATCCACCACATCTTCAGCATTCAGTCCTCTCACATATGTGTGTGTCCTGTGTGTGTGTGTTTGTTTGTTTGCCCGCAGAGGGGTCGAAGTATAAACAATTTGCACATTTTAAGTTGATTTCTTTTCCAGAGTGGCGCATCCTTTGCGCGCCCATCGGAGGCGTGGAGTCCTGCAACCTTGCAACAGTCACGCATTGCATACGTGTGTATTAAGCATACGCCATGCGGTGCGGTGTCCTGCGATCTGGCCTCACGGCTGCCATCGGAAAAACAAGCAACTTTATGTGCATTACGTGCAGACAAATAAACATAAAAACGCAATCCAAGCAATCTCAAGTATCTGCAAAGAATGGTAAATGGTAAATCTTAAATTATTTCGCACTTTCAAGCTGAAGGTTGGCTTCTCGATGGGCAAACAAACCATTGTAAAATGTTGGAAAATCAATTAGCCATGACATCTGCATAGATAAATAGAAATTAAAAGCTTTTGCGGATTAATAAATGGCCTCCAAAAGTCAACACAGTTGGCAGTTGTTGTGCATGAATTAGCATAGTTCTAGATGGAAATATTCCTATGCAGCAATCGCTCGTTATGCATGTGACAGGTGTGTCCGTAGTCACGTGAAGATATGTGGATTGGCAATTCATACTCAATTCATTGGCTGCACAGCGGATACGGATTGCAGAGGTGGTTTGACAATTCAAGTGGATTTTGCTTAATTAAAACATGGCTACCACTGCGAATTAATGTTTATATTGAGGCACTGGTAGATAAACATCTCAATGCGTGAGTAATTTAACATAAAGTTAAAGTAAATTGAAGAAATCTTGTTTGAAGGAAAGATTATCTTTTCTAGAAATAGTTGGAAAATGCATTTTTATAGTAACTTTTCCTCAACTTACAAATAAAAGTGGTTCCATACCACGTTTGACTTTCCCAACATCTATTTACTTTCACATTGAGGTAGCTTCATTGTGTTCCAATCATAAGTAAATCCCTTCCACATGAACTTTCGCAAATGCGCGGCCTCGCCCGCTCTCCCTTCATCTTTCGCTGCTGGAAACTTTTGCTCTTTTTGGTCCTTGGCAGCTGGCAGTGTGTATTGCTTTCAAATCATCCTCAATCTTGCGGCTTGTGGATGCCTTTCAGTCTGGAGACTAGAGAAATCAAAAGACACATTGTGCGCCGCCTGGCAAGTGCATCATGTGGCAGACTGAGACAAACAACAATGTCGCTGCGGCTGTCATTGACACACAGTGATAAGGACAGAATGACTGGAGGATGCAGGAGTTTCCCTGCACATTATGGAAATGGACGTGCCTTATGGCTGACAGCAGGGAGCGTGTCGGGTTGGCAGAGAATGGCCAGAGCCAAAGGAAAAGCGGCGGCATTGCGCCTAACACTGAAGTCACAAAGTCAATTCATGGCTGCTGCAGTCGACGCACATAAATAAGCCAAAGAGGTTGGCAAATGTCTGGTCTGAGGACTCGGGAATCTGCTGGAACTGCCAGTAAACTGCTTTGACTGATGAGCGGCTTTCAATGGGGGGCTAAACCGTCGAGACCGCTGCTGGATGGCGCATTAATTTGTGTGCCACTCGGCTGCAAAAATCCTTTAACTATTACCTCAAAGCCTGTCTGACTCACAATTTACGTAAAGTTTTTACCCTGCAAAAACACTCATTCACTGCTTGAGCAAATGAAACCCAACGAAAAGAGAGAGGAGAGAGAGAAAGTTTTATAAAAGTAATAACAATGGCCAACTGACTGAAAGTTTATTACAATGATGATCATGCGGATGACGATGATGGCAAGAATGCATTAAATTAAATACAAACGAAAGGAAAACAATTCTACAAAGCAACAAAATCAGCAAAGAGTTTTATTTTTGTGACTGCTTTATTTACATGAAGTTTTTCATTTGTTTTCTTGTCAACATCAGAGTGGAAAAACAAAAATTGTCGTCCTAGCTGGAGAGGAATGTATTCTGAAATTGGATTCACTTTTTTGGGACATTCAATTGAATTTATTATGGGATAAGAAAATATTTGTTCGCAGGCCATGAAGTGCAACCTGCCAGACGAGCCTTTGTGCCTAAAGTAAACTATAAATAAAAATTGGAAAATAGCAGTGCTCTCCCCTTTAAAAAAGTTTAAGTTCATCCAAAAAGTAGTCAACATAAATAAGCTGCAGCCGAAATCCTTTTCCAGAATTCTGTTTTCTTTTTATGTACATATATTTGCCTCTTTTTTAATGCGATTGCATTTAAATTTATGGCACAGACAACAAAAGTGCAAAACCTCCTTCTCTTTTCTTGTTTTTTTGGCAGTGCAATCAGAAGTGTTTGAGTGCCGGAAACAGCTCGTTTTTCTCAACTGAGCAACACGTTTCGCCTTCTCGGGCGTCTATCTGTGCTGTTTGCTTGATATTATTATTGCTGTTGCAGCTCCCGCAGGTTGCATGCATTTCCACTTGATAAGCAAACATGAAGGAGGAGAGGAGGACAAAACCCAGCGCGCAGCAATGGCTGCGGCAGCGCGAAGGCTGGCAAGAAAAATCAACACAAGCCGGAAAATATGCATGTATGTACTTTGTTACCGGTAGATTTCCATTTTAGATGGCAACGTCGTCGCCGCTCCAACGTTGTTTATATTTATGATTAGGGGCAGGGCTGGGCTGGGCTGGAACGCCCACATTTGTGTGAGGAATAACCGAGACCAAAGTCGCGGAAATCTGTGCGCCACATGCAAGCCAATCGAATGTCACTTAATTGGCTTTTTATGCGACACACTTTTGCCAGGCGGGGAAAGACTTTCTTCAGCCACTAAATTTCGATCAAGCGCGGCGCAAGAAATGCATTTGCAATTTGCAAAAGCGGCAAGGACATTGCCATATTATTTTTATGGGGCGGTTATTCATAAAAAACTAACAGAAACAAACTCTAAGAAAGGAAGAAACTGCAGGTGAAGTTTTTCTCTGGCACAGCCCGAAACCTCAAACAATTGCTGGGGAATTTGGCTCTGATGTTTTCTACTTATTTGGTGGAACGCTGAAAGAAATGGGGAAAATTCAATTAAAACTGGACTGATGACTTACCAAACCGATAAAAAAGATCATGTCCTACTCCAAAAGCGTATTCCATTGTGGATGTGGATATTCCCTCTAAAAATTTGGCAAGTTCTTTTTTGGCAGTGTACTTTTTATTGGTGTAGTTTTTTAGCCCACTCCGGCAATTTTCACATACAACTTGAGTAAGAACAAAACAAGTTGTTGATCACACAAAGCTGAGTCGAGTCGAGACCAGACCTTACCCGACCCATAGCCAAAGGCAAAGCCCTCGACCAGGAGCAGAACCAGAGCGGCGTCACTTCTTGTTTTCACCATAAGTTCAAAGGTAGTACAAGTGGGCACGACATGCAACCAGAGGGGGCATGTGCATGGGCAGGGGCCTGGTGGCCCAGACTGCCGCCAACAACTAAAACAAAACATTGACATAAATACGTGAGCGCTGCTGTGGCTGTGGCTGCGGTTCCAACAAAAGTTTGCTGTTTTTTTTGCGAGTTCCCTGAAATGCCCTTGGAAAGTAGGTATTACAAATTGCTGATGAAGTCTGCTGGGAATGCTTATGCGGCAAAGTGGGTGTGTCAGATTCGAGAAGAGTTTTTCGCATTTATCGTATGCGAGTGTTCATCGTGTTTAAAGGTTTTGAGTGGTTTTATTTTTGGGGAATTCAGTGATTAGACCAACATGAGGTTAGGCATGAAAGGTGTATACATTTTAAAGAGTTACTTTGTACAGTTTATTTGAAAAGAAGTCAACTAGAATTAACGATTTGACATACTCCAATTCGAATCGTGTTCGAGCCATATACAACTGTGTTATAAATTATTTATTTCATACCAGAAAACTGCCACTCCCAAAGGGCATCTCCTATTTATTCAAACAAATTTAGCATTTTTCCGCATTTCGCCTTGTCGATCCCATTTTGCTTGCTGCTAACGACGTTAGTTTGCTCCTTTTTTCCACCTTGTTTTTGCTTATTAGTACATAGTTTTATTTTTATGCGACGGCTGCACGAGTTTTTTGTTGTCCCTATTTTATTTTTCTTTTTTGAAGGTTGCTCTTGCTCAACTCTGGCTATGGTTTTGTGTGTTAACTGGGCCTGTACTTGGGCCATAAATTTTTGAAACTTGAACGCAAATGTGTTCGTTCCATGGTGTGCATTGTTGATGTGCTGTTGCTGCTGCCGTTGCTGTTGCTGCTGCTGCTGTTCTTGTTGCAGTTTTCTTCCTTCCATGAAAATGCAAAGCTGAAAAATGTTGCTGCGAAACAGTTTCTCCTGGTTTATGCGAACATTTTTTGTTCCGTGTGCCTCTTGTTGATATGTTAATCGGGGTGTGCATGCCATTTTAATATTATTTGGTCGTTTGTTAAATTTTAACGCCACCTCGGCAATATTTTTTCGTCACACACTTTGCGTTTAGCGTAAATTTTAAAATACGCAACTGCAGGGGCATTTTATTTTAATTAATTACGGGAAGCCGCCAAAGGTTAAAAAAAGAGCGAACTATGCCACAAAATGTTATGCAAATCGGGAAACACCCACAAATATACAATTTACATACAGACACGGATATGCTCCTCCTGGCGCTCCCTACAAAACACAATCAAAGGTATGCCTCATATAAATGCCTCAAATTTTATTGTTTTACGTGCGTGGAGGGGAATTCTGTGGGTATCCATGTGTTTGTGCTTTTTTTAAGGAGCATGAGACCTCATAAAAGGTGTAAGGCTGCCATAAACGCCTCGTGTGCCTGTGTGCGTGTCATAAAATGTGCGTAAAACTTCCTTGTGGCATTTATTGATAAAACGTTTGGGCAATGAATTTCCATTTGAAGAAAAAGGCTTAAGCCAAAAGAGAATAAATGGAAGATGGCATTGCATATTTCGAATATTTCGACAACGCAAAATTCATTTGACAACAAATAGAGAAGAAAAGGAATTTCCTCTTGAACTAAAACAAACATCCTTAGGGTGAAATGCAATAGAGCTGTACATCATTTTTTAAGATGATTTAGAACAATATGAATATAAATAAATAAACTATAAATGAAATAACTGCTGATTAAACATGGAGTATGGATAGATATTTATGTGTAAAATAAAAAAATAGTCTATGTTTTATTAGATTTATGAAGAAGAAAATAAACTCTTGACTGTGAAATATTTCTGGGAGAATAAATGTCAGGAATTTCGGCAATTATCATGATTTTCATGCACTCTAGTTGACACAACACATACATGTGTTACACATCCATAAAACCAACTGAAAAGTGACTCACCTCAGCACCCACACACTTCGTCTGTTCTTATAGTATTTCACAATCACTTCAGCTATTTCCAGGGACGCAACACCCACACATAACACACAAGTTCCACTGGTCCAGATACATTATCATTATCTAAGAACTTCCATGTTCTATCGGCAAGTGTCAATGCCAGTTATCTACCAGCCGAAATTGATATAAAAGCAATGCTCAGCAAAAAATGTTCCAATCGAATCGCGACGCGTCGCATTACACTCGCAGTTTCAATTTTACAGAATGGAGCTGCTCCATTGGTTGTGTGGCACCTTGACGGTGTTGCTTTGGGTCTCAGCTGTCCGCTGTCAGGTGCAGTGCAATGCGGGGACAGCAGCCCGACAGAAACGCATTGTCATACGCAGTCCGGGAGCGGGGCAGATGGGCGACTTGGACAGGTGCCAGTACAGGGTGGCGCCGTGGAGTAGCCAGGTGTGTCAAGTGCGCATTGATTTCGAGCGGCTGGAGCTGCCGCAGCCGCAGCTCAACGCCAGCACAGGGACAGTGGAGTGCGGCGACTTTTTGCAGGTTCAGCGCTTCCGCCTTTGCGGCCGCAGCAGCGGGCAACATCTATACGTGCCCCTGCGCTCGGGTCAAGTGCTGCAGCTACTTTTCCGGCTGGCCACGCCGCTATCCCGGCAGCAGTCCACGTGGCAGATGACCCTTACTCAGCTGGAGTGTCCCCGCGATTCATTGGCGGTGTCCAGCGCCCCAAAGTCGGAGGTGCAGCAGCCCAGAGTTCGTCCTTTTCTGCCCTATCTGAGTAATCTCCTGCCAAGGACCATATTTGGTGGACAGACGGGCATAGGTTCTGGCCAGGGTCCAGCTGCACAGCTTATCCAGAGCATGACCTCACCTTCGCAGGCGGACTTAGAGCTGCTGGCCCCGATGGGCTGTGATCAGTATTGGCGGAGCCAGACGGGCGGAATTGTTAGCTTCAATTTCGCAGGTGGCATCTACATGCCCAGCATGAGATATTCCATCTGCGTGAAGGGAGCACTAGACAGTGAGATAAGGTATGGAATTCTTATCAAGATATGAGCATGAGTCACATGTTGTAAACAATTGTAACCACAGGTACAAGATCGAACATTTCGAGCTCTCAAAAACAGATTCGGAGAGGGCTGGGCCCGGCTATGATGCCGATTGCCGCAGTACTGTGAGAACGCCGGGACGCGTATCGGACTATCTGCTTATACCCAACTCGTACGTGATCAGCCAGCCAGAACTGCAGCCCACATATTACTGTGGCAACGGGCTGGCGGGACAGGAGCTCGTTGCACGTCCGCCATTTGTCATTCACTTCTCCAGCGATGCGCAGACAAGTGCATCCGAGACGGGATTCCAGCTGACCTACGCAGTCCGGCAGTCGCCGGAGCAGATGCAGTTCCAGCAGCAGCAGCAAGTGGAATTGTAAATACAGCAGCCAAATTGGCATAAATAAAGCCGTAGTATTAACTAAATCAACGCACACAAGTCACCCCAAATTGACATTATTAAATGCCACACTGCAGTGATACGAATGCTCGCATAATGTCGGATGTCGGGGCCGAAAACAAAGCATTCCATGGTCACGGATTTGCCTTAATTAAATGGCCAGCTTCGACATTAAGTCCCAGGCATCTATACACATAAATACTATATTGAATGCACAAATAAATTATGGAAAACCCAGTGGCAGAAATGGCATTTGGTTGACAATTGTAGCCATGTGCGTTTAGGGGGGGGAGGCGGCAGGCGGCAGCCACAGTAACATTGACATTTGAATAGAAGCATATTTCATAGCTGATTATATCTATCGATATTTTGTATACGTTTGTTTGAACAATGTCTGACTGCAGGACATGCTTGAAATTAATTTCTCTTTTTATCTTCTTGGGCGTTTGATAAATGTCTTGCGTTGGTCGAACACTTCCAAAGTTACTCAATTGATTTTGAGCTAAAATTATGTTCAGCATATTTATAATAATTTGGGGCAAGGCAATGAAATTTGCCACAGAAATGATTGTTGTTCTATAATTGTAGAATGCTGTATAGAATCGGGTAGTATAATTTTGTATACAAACCGAAAGAAAGGTAGCGTTTTATTATTGAATTAAATACAAAGTAAATGGTACAAGAAATTGATTTTTCAACGTCGCTTCGTTTGTCGTCTGGTCTCTCACGCGACCTTTCGTCGGAGCACTAAGCACTACTTGGTGGTGGGAGGCTGGACTTAAACTCTAACGGCGTCTCTCTCGCGCGATCTGCTCTTCGCTCTCGTCTGATTTCGTTCTCCGTCGTTCTTGCTTTGCGCCCTGCTTTCGTGTTTGGAATTAACTCTCCTCCGCTTTTGCTTTACGCTCTGCTGTTTGTGTGGGATCGCAGCCCACATATTTGATCCCTATCCCCATACACCATGCATCTCTGTCATTGTATAAACGATATGATTTTAGGTTTCGAAAGATTTTTGGCACCACCCTAAGCTCAATCCCGTCCACACATTCAAGCGACTGCCATGCACACGTGGGATATTTACATATATAATTGCAGACTGGTGTAACGTGTTTGGATATTCCGGCGGACTATCATGCTGGGGGAATGGGAATGCCATGCCCCATACCATTAGCATTCCCCTGGCCATTGCCAGCTCCATCCTTACATCCCTTTTCACACATGACTACCGAAGCGGATGCAGGAGCATTGCATGAGGGGGACTCGTAGTGACATTTTGATGCCAGCACAGCTGCCACACTTGCCAGGCCATGTATTTTTAATGAAAATTTAACAAAATTTCTGCGGTTTAAGTGCGAAAATTGTTAAATGCCCAAAAGGGCTTTCCACCCAAACTCTGAGTGTTGATCGATAAATTTTGCGGAAACGCATCCGGATGTGAAAAATTTGCGACTGAATTGATTGAAAACATTTCGCAATGCTGGACAGCCGGGACTGCAACAGCTGTGCATTAACACGAGGCTGGAACAAATGTTTCGGGTCGGGCAGAGGAGATCCTTAGGCTGCAGGTGCCCCGCAAAACGGATATAAAAAGGAAAGATGTGCATGCAAAATTGTTCCATCATTAAAGCCATCTGCGTCCACAGGGACAGGACAGTGTAAAGTGTCTGGTAAACAGAATGAAATTGCATTTGCATCGATGACCCGAACACTAGGGAAAATTGCCTTTCAAATATGCATAGTCATATGCTACAGCACGATGCCAAACACAATGTAATGCATACTTGCAGGCTGCTCCCAACGATGCTCCCAACTCTCTGTCTCTCTCCATAGAAAGTTATGTAGTCGTCGTCCGCTATGGACACTCACTCCTCTGGCAAACGATGCTCTGCGTTTTCCCCTTCTAATGTTTCTATCCTCGGGCAGATTGTTTTTTTGCCACAACAGCAAAATATGCTTCAGCATCTTGGACTTACGGTCTGCCCCTGGCTTCTCGCCAGAACCCACAACTTAAAGGCTGACTTAAAGCTCAAAACCATAACTTGTGCAGCGCCACATCGAAACTTGAAAGCACTTTACGATATATCAGCTATGCCAGTGGCTTTCCATTCACTGCAAACGCCAATTCGGGGCACTTAATGCTGACTTCATTGAGGCACGAAGCGGCAATTAAAACGCTCGACATGCACACAAATTGGGATTCGCATTGTGTGGCACTCGGCGTTTGCATATTATGATGCTCTCGGAGCGGCAGCTGAATCTTCTCTGCGAAAACAACGACTGTTGCCTTGGTGCAATTTTAATTGCAGCATGTTCAAAGCTGCCGTAATATAGCTTCCCAAAAAACAGTTTTAAATTAATTTAACGTGGCGCCATAATTAGTTTTTAAAATTTAAATTAATACTATTTGGTTTCTGCAACAGTTTCCGTATATTATTAATTACCATTTACACACTTTCCTGAAAAGCAACCATCAAATGCACATATTGTACAGGTTTTATATTAGGTTTCATATTAAATTAGTTTATGCTGTGAAATGTTCCACAATTTCAATTAGCCAGAAGTTTGAGCTCACTAATGTCTGGTTTCTGTATCAGTTTCTGTGATTGTTGCCTTGTTTGGCAACTGCCAAGCTCCGGGAATGGAAAGCGAAAACTGAAAATAACAATCATAAATATTGTTTGGCTGCCCCACGCACCACCATACCGTGGCATAACCTGTTTTTATGAACACTCTACACGGACAATAAAAACGGGATTCACTAACAGTTCGAGGATTTTTTAAATTGAATTTTTAAACATTTTTGCAGCAACATATTTCGGGGCTGTTGTTTTGGAGTTAGCGCGCAGTGCTGTGTGTTTATTTAAGCATTTTTTTGTGCAGATTTCCCTTCTGATGCTGTCAACTTTGTAACGTCCGAGCCACCGCCAAAGGCCCAATGCAATTTTCGCTGCCAACAAAATGGCAAAAAAAAAGATCCATTACACATGGCATAGAAAATTGCAGCATAAATTCTCACAGAGGGAAAAAAATGGCGGAATGGTAAAAAAAATGCAGGCGAATTGTTGAGGCGAAACTGCGGTTTCAACATTGTAGTTAAAATGTCACAAATTATTAATTGCATTCGGATTTATTTAGCGGCCAGTATTTGGACATATTCCGATTAAGTTTAACATAAATGGCTTACAGCAAAAATTAGGTAAAAAATATTACGAATTTTATACTCAATGAACATTGACAGCAATTAAAAACGAAATTAAATAACATAAAATACGAATTTGTTTCCTTTTTACTTATTTTGCTTTACTTTTCCGTTTCACTTCTTTAACCGCAATATTCCAAGTTCAAGGACTGCCCCACAAAGACGATAAAAACTGACCTTCGCCATCAATATCATGAACGCCTTATCTGTAGCTGAAACCCAAACATTCTCACTAACTTAAATGCCAATTAAATAACATTAAATTGTGCGAAAAATGAACCTTAACAAGCGGATCTTTGTCCCATGCTCCACTGAACAAGTCCTTGAGCCGAACGACTGTCAACATGACAAAGGAAAAAATTAAGCAGCTAAACAGGGTTTTATGGACGGGCAACAGAAATAAACAAACAAGGCCAATGGAGTTGGGATCCAAAGCAGAACCAGAACCTCAACATGACCAGGACCCAGAGCCATAGCCAGAGACCAGATCCGAGGCAACATGAGACTGGGACACACTCACAGTCATGCCCCGAAACCTACTCAGACTTGGACAACACACAAAAGCCAAAGCCAACAACATAATCTACGGGTTGTCAGCAGCCCAAAAATACCATAAAGGCCGGGGCCAACATTGCCTGGCCCAGTGTGTCCGGAGAGGTGTACGAGGACCGCCCTCCTAGTGGGTGGGCGCCACAGAGCAAACAAATTAGTATGCAAGTCAGGCAGCAGATTAGGACACCGAAGTTTTTCGCGACACAAACGGGCAGCAGTCGAAGGAACCGGACAGCAGGCAACAATGGCACTAAGCAACCAAATACACAAGGACCCACTCTACCTATTTGTGCTTTCAAACACTTTTTTCTCTTGGCTTTGGGGATTTTGTCGAAATAATGAAGTCGGTCACTGACGCGATCTGTTGCTTGTTAATGGTTAGAGGGATAAAACCGCACCAGACAAAGTCATATAGAAAAATGTCAAGAGAGCGTATCTCATGGGTATTCGATTCGCTTTTTACCTTAGCTTTATTCCTAAAGCAAACTAAAACAAAATAAAAATTAAAAAATCTACTCCCAATCAAAGAATAATTGAGCTTAATCGGCATCTTTATTGTACCTAAAAAATATGTGTATATAAATCTATCGGTCAATAAATGTTTAGCGACGATCAAAAGAATGAATTTTAGTGTGTCACAACCGAACACAAAAATTAAATACTTTCAGCCATTGTAAAAGCCTAGGTATTGGCATTAAAAAGTATGAAAATGTCAGTCAGTCTGCGTACCTTGACAACCTATTCTGTAAAATGAAATGCGGTTGTTGTTGGCATGGCATAAAGGCCAATGTGGCTGCCCTCACAGACTGTTCCTATCCAAACGGTAGGTTTTTTTCCACATTTTTTCGGGTCTTTTTTCGGGGCGTTTGTTAAATATTTCATTAAAAATTCCTCTCACAATTGCACATTGCTGTGGTTACTTGACGGGAAAAAGGAAAATGCCAACATAGAATAGAATAAATCTTGAGCCAAGGCCAGAACGGACTCCATTCAGCCAGAAATCTTAGCTCCTTCTTCAAGTTTGTGTAACAAGAATTATTATTCAAATGGAATTGCTATTATCACACATTGGATGTCAACATTCAAATAAATAAAATTTCATCAGGAACTATTATTTAGTGTGTAAATAAATAATTTAATAAATGTAGCGTGCGCTAGACCATAAATCAATTGTTGTCTCAAAATGTTATGCAGAAAACTTAATAACATTTAATAAACCAAAAACTGAAACGATAAACGAAGCTGGCAGTGAAATAAATTTAAGTCAATAGTCAAAGTGTGTTGACATCCGTTTCATTTCGTCCTGACTTTGGCAATTTGTCAAGGTTGTGTGTTGGCATTTTATTTACTCAATTTTGAAATTAAATTATGCATGAATATGTGCCACATATTTCTTTATACATAAAGTAAATTTGTATATGAATTTTTGATCAATGGCAAATAGTTCTTGGCTGTTGACTTTCTGAGGAAATTGTATTTCTTTCGATTTTTCAATCATGATTTAATATCATTTTTAATTAAAATTTAATGCAAATCATATTTTATTCTGCTTTATTTAATGGATAGCAATTAATTTGGGTGCATCTATAGCATTTTCACATATTTTAGAAAATTATACTCTTAGCTAACATTTTTTCTGGGAATTTCTTTAACAATATTTTGTGTTTTATTGCTTCGTGGCTTCGCCCCCTGCCGCTAAAAGAGATTGTACTAAAGTTATGGCCGACACATACTGGGACTCATATAATTTTCATATTTTCATACATTGTTTAACCTGAGCTCTCCGCTCCGCTCCGATCCACCGTTCCTTTCGTTCCCATCGTCCGAACCAAGCAATGTGTGTGCAAAACGTAAGTTTGCGTGCTTGGTGCATATAAATTAGTCGCTCATAATATTCTTTTGGCATTTTTCAAATTTCCAGTCCGGTATTTGTTGCCTTTGCCTCTGCCTCTGCCTTTGGTGTTGCCTTTCGACTGGTGAAAGAGTTCGTACGCCGTAAAGTATGCAGCTTACGTGCTCAAGGCCCTCACTGGCTCCTCCTCCCTCACCGTCACATTTTGGACGGACATCACGAACGAAACAACAAAAAACAATTATTAACATATTAATAAATTTTAGCATATTTGAAAGGCCATAATTTTGTGTAATTCTAGATGCTTGCAGCTGGGCAACACCTGAACGAAATTGGATAATCCAGCCCCCCCGGGAAAGTAATTTGAATTTTTTATGGCTCTTCACCGCCTTTAAATAATTTAGAGTGGGTGATAGCTTTAAATAGTCCACAAAATACTTTCTATGATTAGCGAGATTAACGCTGAATAAACGGCATAAACAGTCTTATCGGTGCTCTCAAGTGGTGTTGACATTTTTGTCCTCTACTTTTACTTTATCAATGGGTGCTGGCTTTTGTTCGTTGTGCCATTTGTGAGTCCTAGTTAGGTACACGCCCACCGCTACCATGGTGAGTCCTATGAGGAGTAAAGCTATTCCCGTGTATTGTCCAATTCGTGGAACATTCAAAGCAAGCTAAAAATCAAGAGGGCAATAGTATTTACAGCTTAAGTTTCTATGTAAGGTTTTCTTACCCTAACTAAACTTTTCAGATTATCATCCATCTCGCCATGCAATACCAGTGAAAAGAGCGGTGCATAATGATCATATGCCACATCTTTGAAGAAACTATGAAAGGCAAACAATAATTTACAATTAGCAAACAATTAGGACAATTTTTCACTTACTCTATGGCCTCATCCCGCACCACTCGCACACTAATCATCAGCTGTCCCCTTAGCTTTACGGGTGCTCCCAGTGTGGGCTCCATTATCACATACATGGAATGCTCCAGAGCGTTTGGCTGCAGACCAGTGGTGTTCTCCCTGTAAATGCCATCCGTCATGTGGAAATGGGGATGTGACATATAGAATGGACCATTATAGGTGGCTGGTGAAAAGTCCAGCACTCCGTTGAGCGGACACTCGCGCTTGCCAACGCAAAAACATTTTGTGTCCGCGGACAGCTGCCCGTTGTCGAGGGTTAGTTCTGTGGAGACATAGCGCCAGGCATCGATGCCATCAATTGTCACGTTCTCCTTGGGATATAGATTTAGAAAGCGCCCTGCATCGGGCATGAAAATCGAAGTAGGTCTATCCCACTGTCGGTCCGGTGACCATAGTTCCCCGGTGCTGCCATTGACCTTTCCGCACTCTCCCGAATAGTAGCCCGTGTGGTTTTGGCCCTTCCACAGCAGTAGGTCTCCCATTCGGCTAAGATCTCCACGACCCGTGTGTATGGTAAAATTTCCTTCGGCTGTCTTGGACTGGTTCCGCTCATAGAACCAGCCGAAATTGCCGCTGGGAACGGGCAGAAGCGGGGAGTGCAGCTGCTCCACAAAGTCCAGGAGCTCGTTGTAGTATCCTTCGAAGAGCCATTCTCTGGCTGTTTGCCTTATGAAGGTGGAGCCACCCTCTCGATTGAGGGCAAAGTTCATTACCTTTCGCATTACGCGTCGATACTTACGCGAAAAAAAAGAATGCTGTCTAAAGCGGGAAACGGGATTAGTGCTTTGACAGATGGCGGCATTGAGCCATTGCTTTTCCTCTCAATGTTATTCGCATTGCACTCACCACAGCGGGAAAATCCGGGGTGACAACCACATCCTCCAGAGACCCATTCGATTTATCGGGCACAAAATGCCAAGTGCGTCTTCCGTAGTAGGTCACCTTGGGTTGCTCCCACTCCAGGTCCTCCTTCACTTTGTAGTCACTGAACGTATACGGCCCCAATTGCTCAAAGTTTGGCTTAACTCCCTCCGTGTTCAGATCCTCTGGATTTGTCCAGTTGAACAAATAGAACGAACTGTACAACTGCATGGGTGTGGCGACCCAGCGCTTGTACATGAAGGAATCTGGAGCCAGCGGCAACATTTCGAGTATCCACCGACGAGATAAACTTGGCCACCCGGCGACTAAGAATATTCCCAGCACAAGTGTCAGGCTTCCCAGGGTAAAAACCCAAATCTTCTGCGCGCGACCACTGCAACAATTACAGCACATCGCGACGGTTTGAATGCAACTAAACAAATGCCTACCATTTTTGGCAATATTTATATATTTTGACTCAAAAATATACAAGATTAAGATGATCGGCATGTTGATTATGTTGCGAACAAGATTAGATTCCGAAACGACCACCACGGGACTCTCTCTACGTCAAAAATGTGGCTAATTTATAATTAAGTGGTTATGATTTGGATTAATCAGCTTAACAATTCTAACAATACCTACATATCTAAGCAAACCTTATCAAAAAGGTATTTTCAGACTGGTTTGAGTGAAATTAGTCTCTCAGCGATATAAACACCCATTTCAAAGTGAGTTTAGTGTAAAGGTGGTGTCTTCGTCGCATTTTTCTCTTTCCGTTGTTTATTCGATTTGAATTATTTCGCTTAATGGACAACCAAACATGTTTTCTCTCCTGTCAGCAGAAACAATAACAATCAAAGAGTGCAGAACGTGGAACGAAACGTTTGCTTTCTCTTTCTTTAGCTAGTTTCCCTGAAAGCCAAGAGAGAGAGTGGTGAACAAGTGGTTGGTCCTCACCACATCGGACTGCGTCATTCACCTAACACAATTTCACTCAGCAAACGAAGTTTGGAGAGTTCTTTAAATCTGGCAATCTCTGCGACAAGCAAAAGAGAATATTTTCATTACCAGAGGCTCTCTTAATGCATGAAATTCAGCAGAAATACATTTTATTTAAATTTATTTTAGAAAATGTTTTAGACACAATTTTTTTTGTGTTTACTTTTTCGAAAAAAAAATCAGATTTAGCTCAATAAAATTTCTTAAATGTCTAAAGATCACAAAGTTGTGTTTGCTGGATTGTACTTGATTTCTATTGATCACCAGGTACCACTGCTGTTTCAGTATCAATCACCTTATTATCTCTGAGCGCCAGTCTATCAGCCTCGGCTTGTCCACGCCACTTCCGCTTGCAAGTCAACACAGTTCCAATAATTAGGAGGATGCAGCCCACACAAAGCAAGCCCACTCCAGTAAAGCGCGCAATAGCGGGGAGACTAAGCGCCAACTGGAAATATATGTTGGGTAATATTAGAAATGTTTTGCAGTAGCGATATGAACACCTATGTACCTTCAGTTCGGAGGCAAGTTCAGCGTTTATTTGCGCCTGACTGGATGTGGTGAAGAGTGGAGCATAGAAGCTGGGCACGCCCTTTAGGATGCTGTTAAGTGAGGGAAACAATTAGCAAAAATATCCACAAAGAAATGTATTTCAATGCTTACTCGATGCTAGTATCTTCCTCAATGTACAAAGTGATCATCACATTGGCCACCACCTTTAGGGGAACGCCCATTCTACGCTCCATTATGATATAGAAATTGTTCTTCTCGTACTCAGGATCGAAGCCGGTGATTGTGTTTGCATAGCTCTCATCGGCGTACATAAAGTGATCGGCAGAAAGATACATGGGCGCTCCATCAGCGCAGGGTCCCAGAGAGGTGGCTCCGCTGGCGGGACAATCATCTGGGAACCTGTCAGCCGGACAGTAGCACTTCATGTTTCCATTCAGCTGTCCATTGTCGAAGGTGTTTGGGGTTACTTCGTATTTCCAGCCCTGAATGCCTTCGATTTCGTAGCTCACGCCCGAATACTCCAGATTGATGATTCTACAGGTGTCCGGAATGAATATGGTGAGAGCTTTCTCCTTCGGCTCATCGGGCACGAAGAGATCAGTGGTGCTGCCATTGAGTCGTCCGCATTCACCGTCATACCAGCCCGTGTGGTTCTGCCCTTTCCAGTACTTGATTTCACCCATCTCCTTGATGTCACCGACTCCAGTGTGCACAGTGAAGGGTCCCTCGAAGTCCTTCGATCCGTTGCGATTCAGGAACCAAGCAAAGTGATCGTCCAAGATTTCAGGAGCCAGCGGATTGTTCAGATTCATGGCATAGTGCAGGAACTCATCATAGAAGCCCTCAAAGAGCCACTCCGAGGCGGTGTGGGTGGTGTACAAAGCTCCTCCATTCGCATTGAGTGCTTGATTGAACATAAATTTGAGAAAAGCGTTGCTGTTCTTCATGGAAGTGGCAGCAGCCTGGAAAACATTTTAATTTGAGCAACCCTGTTTGGCGGAGATATCTCAAGCTCGACTCACGATAGATGGCAGATGGGGCCCTGTTATAATGTCTGTTTGCTTTCCTCCCGACATCTCCTCCTCCCAGTACCAAATGCGTCTGGGGTTAAAGGTTACTGTGCCATTAGCATGCCACTCCAAGTCCATTTTCTTGCGCTCCTCCCGGTAGACGTACGGACCCAATTGCTCGAAAATGGGCTTCACTCCATTGTCCTTGACATCGGCAGCGTTAGTCCAGTTCCAAAGATACATATGAAGGTATACGGGAATGGGCAGCTCCTCCCACTTTTCAAAGGTCTTCGAGTTGGGCGTTAGTGGCAATGCCTATAAGATAGTTGACGTAAAGTGCTGTCCAAACTGTCCTACAGTTCAGTTTCCAGGCTACCTTCATTATCTGCGAGTCCATAAAGCTAGGTCCCCATATTACGGACAAGAGTCCGGATATGGCCAACAGTGTCCCTGTGCCGAAAACCCATACCTTCTGTTGGGTCACACCACAGCAACGACAGCACATATCGATGGAGGCGAAACAAAGACTGCCAGCTGAATGCCAGACGATCGATACGAGCCACCGTCTTTATTCATCGTTCGTCAGCTAGATTATCCCCTTCTCAACAAACCAGTTCCCTAATCAGCCAGTCTGCCATATTAATATTCGTTTTGTTTGGTTTGCCCAGCCGCAAATCTGCCCCCCAATTGAAGTGGCTGTTAACCGCACTGCAAGACCTTCATAAGTGCAGACTAGAGCGTTATCGGAGCTCCGAGCTACTTGATGTTATTCGCAAAATAGCAGCACCTGGTGACTAAATTTATGGTAAATAATGTATGGAAGTATTCCTATTTCAGTGCAGTCTATAAACGTTCATGGAACTCCCACCTTTCGTTATCTGTACATTTTTTAAAGGGTTCTTCTTTGCGGGCTTCCTTGTATTTGATTAGGGTACTGATTAGGGATTAGGGTAATTACTAACCTATTTGTAAACCAATCAAAACTAGTTGGTTACGGTCAACTATTTCCAAATTGAGTTCCCGCCATCTTATCGCTTTCGACACTTAAAGTTTGAATGCACTTTTGCTATCACACTTGTAAAGTGCCATAAAGTTCAATCCGATTAAAGAGAATAATTTAATCTACTTATCAAAGTACTGGCCGATTAAGGCAGTGCGAAATCCATTTGCAAAATTTGTTTGTCAATCCAGTGTGAGTTGTACCAACTCATGCCGACTCATCAGAGTGTACGACGACACAGCCACAGACAGATATTTTGGCCACAATTTGCACACGATGTGCTAGCCACTCGTGATACTCGTAGCTATCGTAAATCGTTGTAGCTAATTAAAGTCGCCAAAAGCCAAATGGCTCCAAAGCATTTAGCAACTGGAAAATGTTTGATGCGCAGGAAATGGGAGCTGTTGAAGCGGTGTTCCCGTGTTGTGAGTTGCAGGAGCCTCAAAGGATGCTGCAGGGAAATAGAGAATTAAGTTGATGCAAGAAAAGCCTTCAGTTATTGTAACATTAAATGAGTTCAAGAGTACCACAATATAGACTAAAACACTAAGGAGTTCCGCATTCTGCAGTGAAATACACACACAAATATCGCACATTTGCTATCTTCTAGACTGCTTGCTCAGTATTCATTTCCGTATTAATTTTGTCTGAGTTTGCGAATAATTGAAATTTCTTAGCCACAAAACTAAACCCCACTGTAAGCTTCTTGCATCAAGTATAATACTCGATTTTCCCATTGCACTTCAATGAATACATAATCTGAAGAGACTTTGCCTTGGGAAGTGCATTAATGAATGCATTTTGCCCTCAGGGAGTGTGTGGGATTTTGGTTTGAGAATTTAATAGGCTCGTAAGACCAATGATCTGCTCGGTTCAGGTGTCTTTTGTCCATATTTAATGGTTTGTTGAGAGTTATATTTATAGTACACATACACACATATTTAAATATTGATTTTGCTATATAGGAAGAGTACGACGACTGCAGTTCAGAACATTATCAGCAACATCAGCTTTTACAAAGGCCTACAAACATCGGTTAAACAAATAGAAATACGCATTTTGAGGTAATCTTTTTCCGTTTAGGCATCAACAGAGCCCTCAGCTTCCAGCGCCTTTCGGTTGGGCTGTAAGGAACACAATTTAAAATATATTTTAAGTATTTTTGTGTGAATCTCACTCACCTTTGGGTGCATCAGAATGAAAGGTAGCTCGGCGCACAGCTCGCCGCCCAGGGCGCCCAAGAAGAGTTTGACTTTCACAGCATACGAGACGATTATGCCAAAGGCATCCCTAGCATCCTGACTGGCAATGCTGCAGAGAGAAAGATAATCCTTTAATATATACAAATACTCATTCAGAATATCCCATCCCTGTACTCACAGTGTGGTCGATGCCAGGGCTGTGTCCTTGCGCTTGATATCACCCTCCACGGCAATGCCTGCCCGATCACAGTTGGCCACCAGAGTGGGCACCAGGTACATGACTTTCTGCAGACTGGAGCCCGGATTCAGGGGGCAGCCCTCGCTCGTCTCCATGAATGCAATCGTGTTGCGGAACTGTCCGTTCTGGAAGAGCACCACATCCACGCCCTGCTGCACCATGGCCTTGACCTTCTTCACAACCTTGTTGGAGTTGTTGCGCACGCAAATGTTGACCGAAATCTTCTCCCCGTGATGGTACAGCTGCTTGTCCAGAGTCACCTCTAGCTCCAGTTCTCCGGGCGACAGGAGGAAGTCCTTGCGGACCACAGTGCAGGGCTGGATGCCCTGCTTGGTGGGGGCGTACTGCACCTTGCGGATGCCCAGGTTGATGGTGCTGCGGCGATGCGACCTGTCGCAGTCGCTGTCACCTGTGAAGATCTTCACAAAGTACTGGACGCCACAGGGCTGGCTCTCGTCGCTGGCCTTCTGCTGCAGCACCACCGAGGCCGGGGAGCTGGGTGGCATCTGCATGACGAAGGGATAGGCATTCGAGCCGAGCTTCTTCAGCAGACGCTCCTGCATCTTGGTCAGCTGGATGTCCTGCTTCTGCGGTGGGCACACCTGCTGCGAGACCAGAGTCAGCTCCTTCTGGAAGCGAAGTCCAATCATCTCATCGTCCTCGCGCCCATACCGAAAATTGCACACCAACTGCACAAAGATCTTGCGGTTTTGGCGCACGTATTCATCGTCCAGCACCACGATGCCATCTGCAAATGGAAGCCTAATTAATTGGGCATTACAACAGCCACAAAAGCAGCAGCAGGGAGCAGCAGGGAGCAGGTCCTGTACCCAGTCACGTATCCGTGTTGGATTCTGTTTGGATTCTGTATGGATTCTATGGTCACGTAACTAATAAGCTGCTTTTGTTGGTAATGCAACTATCGGAGGTTGCATAAATGAGCGCTTAATTTAATTAGGCTTTAGTCAGAGTAAGAATGTTTGTATGAAGTTCAACCATAGCCATTTGGTAACAAAAGAAAATGCTAGCTTCCCGTAACTGAAAAGTAACATTTTACACATTTTATCTTATATACAAATGCATAAAAACTGCAACCGCAACATTAGCTAAAACAACGACAGTACCGAGAGCATTGTGAACCCTCCCTTTCAGACTCTCCATGTCTGCAGCTGGTAGCTTTGCAGCTTGCAGCTCTCTCGATTCAGTTCTCGCGCTCTCTCTCTCTCTTCCTCTCTACCTAAGCAGCAGCTTTACACGCTCGCACGATTCTCTCTAGTTATTATCTCCCTTTTGATCTGTCCCTGAACATCATCGCTCCCCCCACGCACGCTCTCTCTTACACTAACAACAACGCAGTTGTGAGACAGAAAGTTGACAAGACGGTGCGTGCATGGCGATCGTACAAGCAGTGACCAAAAACAAACGGTAAAGTGCAAAGAAGACAACGAAAGGGAACACTGCAAGCAATTTCGTGGTGAATAACCAAGAATACACTGCAAACAAGATCCGACATATATTTCACTCATGTCTTCACTGTTTTTGCATTTTTGCATTAACCACCGATTAATGTGTTTATCCGCTCAGAGCGTTCTCTCAGGAGCTGTTAGCTTCCATTATGTTTTACCTACCGATTGGCTCCACTTGCGTCACAGAATCCACAAACTCACGCCTATTCATATAGAGCGTGATCATGTTGTTCGGGGAACATTTCTTAAACACCTTGAAGTTGACCACCATATTGAAGCAGTTATTCCGGAATCTGTTGGGGAAATGTACTGAAAAAACTATTCGCGCTCGTCGATTGTGATACGCCGCGTTGCGTCGTTCGCGTCGTTATTAATTAGCGGCCGTTTGCAATCCGGCATTTATACCACGGGGCCTTGCCAATGCACCTGTAAATTCAATTAGCCGTCGCTGCTTTCGCACACTACAAAACCACACAAGAAAACCAAACAAATTGCTGACACTCTGCTCTGCTAAGGCTTCCCTTTCCTCGTCTTTGATATTGACATTGCAACTTGTACGGGAAAATCGATAGCGGGGGGCGCCAATAAGTAATAAACGTACCACATGACGGCGTTAGAAATACTCAGAATATGTACATATGTATATCCAGTCGAATCGATAGCTCATGCGTATTTTGGTTTGTTGTTTTCCCCATTTGTTTTTCCGATTCCAAGCGAATGACGCAGTTGCACAAAAATATTACATGACATTTCCCTTTTTCCTGTATGCGTAATTTTCCTTTTGCTTAATTTAATTGTGGCTTTTATGGCAGTCTGCTAAGCACTGATAGCACAGGCGGTCTGCTTTAATGACAGCAGTTAATGCTGAGAGTTCGTTCCGATTTGTGGTCCCTGAATTGAAATTGCGAAAAAATATGCAGGATTCTGAAATCGTTTCACAGAACAGACAACAGAGGGGAATTCTAACCGGGAACTTTAACAACAATTACTAAAAACTTCGCCTTTAAAGTCACTTCTGGACTCTTCTGTATATTCTGTTTATTCAATTATGTAAAAATATTCCAGACCAAGCTTCTTCTTGGAGCACTCCTGCCCAGCTTTGTGCAACGAAATCACATTAGCATAAAGTAGGCTACTTAGCAAAGTCAATGAACGTAATTATTATACTCCTGACATTAAAAATATGAACAAAGTTGTGTGAAATATATTGTTCTTTATTGTGTGGCCTGGGTCCCGTGCAGGAGGACAGGAGGTCCAACGTATCTGAGTTTTGCCCCAACTACTGCCACACATGAGGGGACCGGGCCGCTGGCGGCGGACAGTCGCCTTGGGTCCAACAAAACCGACAATGAGGCCCTTAATAATAGCAAAACTTTTGCACTCACGACGTGTGAGTTGGCCCGAGAGAGGGAGAATGGCCCTGGTTATGGGCATGTCTCTCATTTAAATACATTACAAGTGAACTTTCGAGAGGCGTTGATACGAGAGTGGGCCCTGCCCTGTTCCAAGGGTAATGGCAATATGTTGGAAAATGAATTATGTTCGAGTTTAATTTAAGAAAGTCTGAGGAGCAATTAAATTCAATGTTATTCAAGGTTTCCTCTCTGCGATACATATATTCATAAGTGCTTGGGTTAAATATCTATATGTAACGCAAAGTGCTTTGTGGTTTGGGGGCAACACAAAGCTAATTCTGTAGAGCGAATCTCATCCTTGGCGACCACAAAACGCGGAGGTAAACTCGATTATTTCAGCTCAATTGAGCTCCTAAACGTAGCTCTCCCATTTCTCATAATTTCTCAATCGATTCTTAAAGCAGAAACTGCTCAGAAGCTGTGCACAACCTATTGTGCTCCTTCAGTACACAGCGGCTAATTTGGTAAATTCAATTGCCTGACCAAAGCGAGACAATAGCATCGGCCAAATTGCATTGCACAATCAGCGGGATTGCCACGGTCCGGAGTCTGGCCCAAGCCCAAGACCAGTCCCTGGCTCAGTCACAGGAGGCATAGAAGCCAGTGCAATTGTCGTTGTGCAAATTGACAGCTAACTGGAGCCACAGTCATGGCAGTAGTCCAGGCATTTAAGACCAGCAAAACAGTGCCAGAACTTTCGGGAGGCAAGTCTCTGCCAATGCATCACCGAATCCCCTTGAAAGATGGCAGGCCACAGTCAGCCGCAATGTTTTGAGACAGAAATCTCTCATCAGCCTGATCACGACCAATAGCACGGAAAATTGAAACAGTGAAACAGAGAGAAATTGTTGTCTTATGGAGAAGTAAAAGCGAAAGCAAACAAAATTGGCAACATTGCCCCCAATGACGCTGAACCTTGAAGGCAAGGCGAAAACAGCGCCGACAATCGACATTGCCGCTCTCAGTGGCTGCCATTTCCAGTTACCATTAGCAAAAGGAAGGACATGTCGCACCCTTAAACAAAAAAAATAGAAAAAGTAAAAGGGAAAACATTATGGTGGAGTGACTCGACAGTGTGGATACCGGGTACTGAGAGGAGGAACCAATTGCACCAAAAATAACCATGGAAGTCCATGAGTAGTTTCGTATTTAGACAAATAAGATCCATTCTTATATACCCTCTGCTCGTGACAAAATACCCGGTGTAAAAACAAGGAAAAACTGCTCCTGTGCTGCATGAGCGAACTTGGCAGAGATGTCGTCGCCGTCGCCATTGCCATCGCCGTTGCCGTTGCCGTCTGACGATGTGCAAACTGGCGGAGTGACAGCAAATGGCGCGGAAACTGTGTGTGTGTGTGTGTGTGTACGCCAACGTCAACTAATCGTGGGTGAACAAATCTTTATATATACAATCATCCATATGTATATCTGTGCCACCTACCAACAAACCAACATTCAATCCTCAGCCATTACGTTCGTGCGTATGCCGAGGTGCAGCCAAGAGCTGCCACTCGACTGCAGGTGGATATGACTCTGGCTCTGACTGTGGCGTTGACTATAGTTGTTACTGGGGCACTGACTCTGGTATAGGATGAAGGCATCCGCAACATGGACAGGCAATGATTGCTTTGACTTCTGAATGAATGAATAGTATTTGGTTGAACAAATCAATTAAAAGTAAAATGAATGGACAAAAAGCCAGCTCTATTAAATTTAATTTAGGATATTGAATAAATGTTCCTCATGCCAAAAATTATCTAGCTCTAAACTGTTAAAAACTATCCCTCAAATACTCCTCTCCTTTCTCGTTCAGTGATCCAAAACCATAACCCACTGGCCTGAAATTAATTTGCGAGCAACTAGCCGACAAAAGCCAGACCCAGGAGTGTATCCATCCTTTATTGTTTTTCCTAGCACATATTTCATTGAAACTGTCTTCATAAGATGATCATATTCTCAGCATGCAAAAGACTCCAAAAATTCCAACGGTGGATTTTAGTGGGATGTTGGTCTCGGGTATGCACGTGTTATAAGCTCAGTTTTGTCGTTTTCCGTACCGAAAAAGAGCGTTATTGCTAGCTAATTTCCCATGTGCATGCTTGCTTGTTAAATTGATGTATAGTCCCGGACCGAACCGTGCCCGGATCGAGACCAAAAGCAGGCCAGAACCAAGCCCAACACCAAACCCAAAGCCAGACAAGGCGAGGCGAGGTCATCGGAAAGTGGCAAGCCATGTTGCACTGCAGTCGGGTTTGAGGAGAGGGGCAACCCAACAGCAGCAGCATAACTGAAAATATTGTGAAAATAGTAGCACTGGCCGCCATGCAACAGGGCTACGAGCATGGGGCACGAGCACTGCACTACCTGTCCTGCCATCCCATCGAACGCAGGTATTTTGTGGCTAGGTTTTTGACACAAATTTTGCCGATGACATGTTCAATACACAAAGCTGCGTGCTTAAGTTCGCTCATCCGTATTGTTATACCATGGAGCACGGGTGGTACAGGTACATGCAGCCAGAGTGCTCTCCTCCATATTTGCAGCCCTGCCAGCACGTGTTTAGGGCTGCCACAGCGTCGCTCTGTGTGCTCTGCCGACAAGGCTTCAACTTCATTTATCACATACGGAAAAATAACGCACAGAATGGGCCTCTTTTTGAGCTCTGGCTGCGGCCTTAAAGCACTTGCCGTTTTTAAATTTGCATTTTTCCTGTCAGCGGGTGTCACATAAATTTGACAATATAACTTTCTTTTTTGTGCTTCGACAATATTTATATAAGCCGCATTATCCTATTAAGAGATTTAATGGAGTCACACACGTGCGCAACTTTGTCTCATCATAAATCTGGGAAGCCAGCACAGCGGGTAATGCTCTTCTCTTCTGTCTGAGCTGGAGCATGAAGCCACAGAGGGAGTGGTGGAGGATGCTCTGTGGATGCTTTGATATATCTACCTCATATTGGATATTTATGCCTTTCACTTACCGTAGACCCGTATGGATTTATGTTTGCCACAGCGATTATGGCAAATGCCCAAACTTTGCCACACACAGTGCCATCAAATTAGCCAATGTTTAAGGAGTAACCATGATCTATGTATACGTGTTGCGTTTAAATTATTGAAACTTTTCGGCCCCCTGAATAACAAAAATCGCCGCAGAAATTTATGCATTTAGAAAACTTTATGATAACACCCAGGGGACCGTTTTGGCCGAACTGTCGGTGGAGATATATAGCCGGCAATTTGGCGAAAACAAAGCTGGGAGGGCTAGCCAAATTTTTAATGGCCAAGACACAGAATTTTAGTGATGTTCCCCAAGCACAGATTGCTCCCAGACGTTCAAAGAAATTTGAGCAGTAATCTGTCTTGGAATAACTTTCACTTAAATCGATTTAAACATTGTCGGATCCATGACCCTGTTCAAAAGAAGGCTTAATTGGTTATGCGGCATGTCTGGATTGCAGCTGCTCGTGCTCCTGGTTCCCCGTACCACAAAATGCTAGGGGTGCTGTCACAGTCCCCATGAAGACTTGGAATTTTTTTTTTATTTCTGGTTGCTCTGCATAGTTTTGCATTTGCATAGACCACAAAAAAGACTTTTCGATTTCGAATTTTGTTTTCCTATGGCCCAGAGTGTTGGTTGATGGCAGGCAGGCATCTGGCAGCGGTAGCATCGGCTCTGCCATAATAAAAATCGTGTCCTGACATATCTCAGCATGCATGTCACACGTGTCGAAGCGTTGCAGAAATCTTTGCCAACTCGTTCCTCTCCCCTGCCAATATCCCCGTGGACTATTCAAATTGTTCATTTGCTGCCTCTCTCTCCATGCACATGAGGTTTTCGCAAGTCTGTTCAGAATTTTCTATCTTTTTTTGTAGCTGTCAGAGGTTAAGGCCTAATGGTTTTTTGTTAGCTCCATGCTGTGCAACATTTACAAATGCTTTGAAAAGCAATTAGTACTGACAAATGCGTGCCTTGACATTGCCCTGGCTGAAGACATTGCCTGTCATTGCCTCTAAACGATTTGTCATGCCACAAATACTGGCAATGGCAAAGATTGCTTTAATAGTTGAGAGCAGCAGTGATTGATTTAACTAGACTTAATTTTGAACTGACAGATTTAATTGGAATAAATAAGAACTAACGGATTTCAGTAAGGAACAGAAGGTACTTTGATATTGTCAGTGTTTCAAAGAGAGCCATAGAAAGTAGTCCACGCGGGGTGGAAGCAATGTGAAATTAGCCGGAATCTCAGCGTCGCTTCAGCTTACAAACGTAGGCTGCTAGCACACCGTATGGATCGTGAGAGACAGCGCGCGTCCACTCTCAGAGCGCTGTCGGAGAGCGCTAACAGCACTGCAGACGTGTGCGCTAACAGCACTGTAGACTGGAGCGCTACTGTGGGCGGAGCGAAAGCAGGCTGTTACAGTGGGCTGTTAGCAGTTCTGCCGCGCCGCTAGCGCTGCTAGTCTTAACAGACAGTATTAAATGTTCGATTTTATCACGGATAAATGAGACACTAGTACTCACCAATAAAATCAACAAGTAACGAATTCTCGATCACCCCATTTACTCACCATTTCATTTTCTTTATAACCGAACTAAATAAAAGCTTTCCGCAAATTAGCTTTACCAGGTTTACCTCCACTGCCAAAAGTGCATTTAATTAAATTTCGTCATTTTTGCACACCCCCAACTAAACCAATAAAGCGGAAGACAGGGAGACAGAAGCAAAACCTCCTCCTGCTGCAGTGCACCAAAGTTGAGTAAATTGCCTGATTAAATTTACACACTGAACCACAACTGTTGCATCCACATAGACATCTTCAGCAGCGTAGAGGAAAAAGTAATAAAACGGCAGGGAGCTTGAACAAATTTTATATTCTCGACAGCAGGAACAAAGCTGAGGCAGCCTGAAGAAGCTTCTTCTGTGCATTAAAGTAGGAAATCAATCGAAGGCTGCCAGATGGGAGCCAAGTTTTTGCCATTTTTCCCCCATCAATTGCTTGTAAGTGGGTGGGCTGTAAAGATTTTTATAACAAAAGTGCACGGGCAGACAGATGCTCCTGCTGCTGCTGCGCTGCGTATGAGCAATTTCGCCTGCTAGTGGGCGCTGCAAGTGGCTGACTCGAGTGGATGCACCGAATTAAAAGAAGATGAGAAAATAGTCGAAAATAGTCGGAATTTTGTGGAGTCGCATCTGCAATGGCAATTTGGTATTTTTCTATAACTCTTCCGCACGAATGGCGCACTTCAAATGTTAATCAGTGCCGGACGGGCCGCCACTCATGTGGGGTCCTGGACCATCGGCCCTCGGCCCTTGGCATGTGTCAAGTGTAGCAATATTGATGTGCAATCTCAAGAGTTCCAACCGCATTGCTCAATTTGCATCCACTTGGACTCTCCAGCTCTGCTCCTGCTCCACCTCGTGCTGCTGTTGCTGTGCAATTTCCAATGCATTTTCAATGCAGCAACAAAACACTGAAGCGGCATTCGAGAGCCTTTACAGGGGCTCATGCATAAATTCCAGCCAATATATGGGAGTCGGTAGAGCTCGGACTGGACATTGTCTATAAGATTCATGATTCGGCAAACAAATGGCTGGCAATTTTTCACAGCGCCACATAATGCAAAAGGACCACGTTCGATCGATAAGAGTTTGCTTTGCATAATTGAAGCCTGGAAACGGAGAGAGATATTCCCAATCATTTATTATAACGCACTTTGATGAGAGCTTTGAGACAGCGCACACAAATTTTAAAATTATTCCTTAGTTGGTGCTAAATCAAAGCGATTTGCTGTGGCAGCTTGTTCACATTGCAATCAGCAACAATAGCAATCCGAGTGCCGTATCCCAGCCACAGCGGAAACGGAAGCAATTTTCATTTGCGTCGAGTTTGGTTTCAGCTTTGGTGTCGTCCTTGCGGTCGCTTAGGAAGCGCCACCCGTTTGGGGGCTGGAAGCACCACGCCATCCGGACACAGCACATGCTCAGCGACATGTTACCAACATAATTTCAGCTGCCACACAATGGGCCAAGATAGATAGGTGGGGGGAAGTGTGTGTGTGCGGCACGAACCGAGGCAGGAAGTGCGGCCAAGTGGCGACGCCCCGAGAACCGCAAATGATGCAAGAATGCAATGCGGTCGTCGGTCGCTATGTGTGAATTTTTATTAAATAAATTGCTTGCTCAGGTTTTTTTTCGTTCCCATTCCATTCCTTTTGCTTTGATTTTAGAAAAACGAGTTCGGGTTTCCGTTTATTTTGTTTGCTTTCATAAACAGTCACACTTTATTATGGATTTCGGATATTGCTGCGTGTAAAATAAATACAATTTTCTGACTTAGGTTTATGGATAAAAAATGCCAAAATTCATGGGGAACACAAAGTCGTTTTGGTTTTCTACGCGGTTCAAGGTTTTTTTAATATCTGCTTAAAAGTGACACTTTGTATGGGACATTGAACGTTAATGCGTTTCTGTTCTTAGATGCTAACTTTATATGTATAAGTATATGTGTCTGGGAAATCTATGCCACTAACTACGTGCTATTTTATCATACTGGTTTTTGTTTAGTTTACTTTTTTTACGTTTAAATTCTCAAACAGCGGCTGCTCAATTTTGAATCGCATTGGCCAAATATACAAATTGTACTCCATCCTGTCTTCTCTCTTAGGGATTACTCATTCAGTTTTTTTGGGTTTTGTCTCGCTTAATGTCTATTTACAGATTATACTTGGATTTATCACATTTGAAATGTGTGAAATTAATTTTCAAACTGGGTTCTCTCTTGGGTTTTTGCTTAAATTTAGACCAATTTTATATACAGACGAGCATATATAAAAAATGTGTGTGTTAAAATTAAATTACAAGTATCTTAGTGAAACTCCAGTTAAATTGTTAATTGTGAAAATGGCAGTATGATCGTAGAGTGTGTATGTGTGGGTGATGATAATGATCGGCTTGCCGCAACTTACCGAATGATTAATGCACTTAATTGCAAACTCAAATCCTAATTACTTCACTTCAATTTGCCCCCAAAAACAATGCTGCCTGCCGCACTGTCATTAATTATACGCCCCACGTCTGCAGTGCCAGTACAGTGCTCAGCATTACGGATGTTCGGATGTGCGAATGTTTGGATGCGGCTTACGTCGGGGTCGTGCTTACTGTTTGCTTGGCAAACTTGCCCGCGGATGCTACTGATGCTGCTGCGGTCGAGACGGCGGCGGACGTTGCTAAGCCCCTGGGTCAGTTAACGCTGACCAGCGGCTCCAGAGTGCTGCTTAAGTGGACCAGCTGCTGCTGCACCTCACGCAGGCTGGCCAGGCTCCCCTCCATCGGATGGTGGTGATGCTGTAGCTGTGAGGGCGGCGGAGGCAGCACCACAACCACAGCCTCGGCTGGAGTGGGCACGGGCGTTGGCATTGGAGAGGGTGCACCCGGAGGAATGACAGTCGCTGCAGCTGCCACAGCGGCCATGGTGGTGGCTGTTCCAGCTGGTCCGCTGCCCGGCGAATGCGACACACTGTACATGAGACTGCCCATGCTGGGGTGGTGCTGATACGCTGCTGGTGGAGGTGGCGCCGGTGGCAGCATCAGTTCGTCGATGGTACAGACGCGATCATCAATGGGGAAAGTAAAGTTAATTTCCTTGCCCTTGTCTTCGCCGGAGCTGGAGGCGGCTGCCACATGCGCTGGCGTGCTGCCATTGCCAGGACTCGGACTCACTCCATGTCCATTGGTTTGTACTAATGGTCCAGATAATGTTCCAGCTCCTCCAACTGCCCCTCCTCCAGCTGCTGTTCCATTGCCTGGGGTTGGGGATGTGGCCAGGGTCAGTGTGGTTGTTGTTGTGGGCGAACTGCCATTCCCCAGCGCTGTAATTGTGGTCGCCTCCAAATTCTTTTCCAAGCACTTGCTCTCGCCTGAGGAGTATACAAAAGGGAAAAAGGAAAAATGCGGCAAAAGCAAATGAGTATCAGCGATAGCAGCAGTCACTGCATAATGGAGAATTTTCTTTGTTTTTGAACACACGAACTGCCCTAAGGCAGAGTTTCATCCGCTTTCTGAGCTCTGCTGTGTTTTAGCATTTATTGGTGAGTTTCATAACTAACTTAGGAAGTCCTTCAAAATACTCTGTGGTAGTTATTCTCTCACTTCCTAATTCACAGTTTACTTTCGTAGCACACATCTTAGAAAAATATCTCAATTGCCATTGGACTGCCTTAAGAAAGTCTTTGTAAAAAGTCTCCATTCCCTGGTAGCCCTTTTTAACTCCTTTTTTGTTTGCATTCAGAGTTCTCAATCTTAGCTGGCTAAAGACCCAGCTCTAACCCATATTTATTCAGCTTTAAGAGGAGTATCTTTCGGCTGGTATCCATGGGAAGAAGTCACAGTTTCACCCACTTTTTGCTCAGCTCTAGGAACAACACCACCCTGTGGGTGGGTTCCTCGGTATTTTTTTGCCTTCTGTCAGCTGAAAATTTTTCGTATTCTCTTTTGTCCGTTTTGTGCACTGGCTTTCTCTTTCTCTCTATCTTTCTCTCTCTCTCTCTTTGGCCGAGTTCGTTTATCGTGGGAATCGAATTTTTGTGTGTGGCAAAAAAAGTTTCTGTGTGGCAAGGCGACAGCCTCTAAGGCCATTTTATTGTTTGTGCAGAAATGCTACAATTGCGTAAATTCAGAAGTTTGCTTTTGTTTTTTCTGGACTCTCCTTCTGCAGCGTTTACCCGGGAGTACGCTCTGCTGAATGGCAGAACCCCTGGGCCAGTTTCAGGTGAGCTTCCCTCCCACCTGGCGGGTCGGTTCTGCATGGTCAGTGTGAAATTTATTTATTCCTCAATTAGGTCGAGCAGGGAGTGCGTAAGGGTACGGGCACTGACTCTAAGGACCCAGCATAATGAAGCACGTTCTTGTAATTAATTAAGTGCGGCGACTTTTTCCTTTTTTTTTAATTTGGTGAATCATGAGCGTGCAAGTAGCTGCCGGCCTGCCAGCAAGGGCACATAAATTGCCGGATGTCTTTGGCCAGTTTTTATTTCGACGCCTCGCCTGGAGTTGGCAAATTGCCCGTTACTTTCACCTCGCTTCGGTTGTAATTAAATGTAAGAATGGAAGCTGCTGCTAATCTCAGTCTATGTCTATGTCTACTTACTGCCATTCAGATGATCCTCCCGGGTGTAGTAGCGGGCTCGATTCTTGGAGAAGCAGGCCACCAGCGACAATATAATGACGGCAATTAGCACAAAGATGATGCCACCCAAAATGGCCAGAGTATTGAGGCCACCTGCAGTTTGAAAAAAACGATAGAGATTAGGGAGACATTCAGGTGCTGGCGCACGTATTTTAATTGCAAGTACCCTTGCCACAGATGCCCGTTCCCCCTCTGAACAATTTATCCCTGTGGCTTACCGTGCTCAAGAAAATTATACGAAGTGCTTGCCGCATTCTGTTCCTCATCGCTGATGTAATCCAGGCACGTGTGCAGCCCGCCAATGTCCAAATTATTTATTTCAGCGCCTCGCAAACTTTTCGGAAGAAAGCAAATTGGATATGTGTCCCATTTCCATTGCAGCTACAAGGTAGAGCAAGGAAAACACAGAGAGAGAAGAGAACCGAGTCAGCCTTTGTTACTGTAATAAAGCTTTTGTTACACGATGCGTTTTCCACCGAAGCACATTTTTGACAGTCGCATTCACAGCGTCTCTGCTTGAGCTCTTTCGCAGGTCCTTAAGAAAAGTTCTTTTGATTTTTATTAACAAAATAAAGGGCTGTGTTTTGTATGATGAATACCGTCAGGCATATCAACAGCCTTCGGTGGAAAACAAATCGGGTAGAGTTCGCCAGCACTTGAAGGCATCATCAATCAGCGTTGGCTTTGAAAACTAATTGCATTTTCAGTGGCACGGCGGACTCAACGCACATGCTGCTGCTGTCGGTATTTATTTTATTTCCACTTTGAATTCCACTTACTTGCCGCACGACATTTATTAATTTTCCCATGTGACATTCATCGCATATCAAAGGATTGTTGTCGAGCCGCACATTGCGTATGCCTTGAATCCGTAGCGCTGTGTCCTCATTTATGCCGTATAATTGATTTCGAGATAAATCCAAATACTGTGGATGAAACGGATACGGAAAATGCCCACAAAAGTTCAATTAAAAGTGCATTACAGGGGAAGAAAACACACAGAGAGAAAGGGAAAGGAGGAGAGGGTTGGTTGCAGCAAGTAGAGTTTCATTTTTATGGCAAAAGCCTGCTGCTGCTGCTGCTGAAATTACAATTAGCTAAGGATGCAGACAGACAGACGGACGGACGGACGCACAGGAGTTTCCAGGAATTGGGCAAAAGCAATTTGGGTATTTTTGTGTGGGGGATTGCAAAAATTTGCTGGAGTGAAGTGTATACACAATTAAATTCAATTAAAATGAAAAGCTTAATGGCTATAAAATGATTGTTGTTGCTGGGACAATAAATTTGCCACAGTCCACGGCAACAATAACAGAAAATTCAATGGTGGCAGAGGACCCTCCACCCCATCCGACTCCGAGCTTTGCAATGAAAACAATCCACAAGAAGAGTAGAGTGCTTCTTGCACCAGAGAGAGCAGAAAGAGAGAGGAGTAAGGGCAGAGACTGACTGACGGACGTGGGGCACGTACAAGGACATTGGACTGGATGGTGGGGATGGGGGGATAGTCGTATCTCTGCAACGAAATAAAGCCACGGGTTTGGCTTGTTGTCAGAAATGTATAAACAGAAATGGCAAACGCTAACGAAAACTGCAAATAGTAATGGCTGAAGGGTCCTGTGCCATCCTGTTGTCACAATGTTTCACATTGGCCATGGCAAGCGGTGAAATATTCTACAAATTGGCCAAAAATAACAATAGATCTTTGGGAGAAAGAGTTGGATGTTTATGTGTACGCGAGGACTTACCTCCAGGTCTCGACAAGGATCGATGACTTGCAGTGCCATGTTGTCCAAGGAATTGCCAGAGATATTCAGATAGCGCAGTTGCCTGAAGGGTGTCAGAAGGCCAACAGGCAATGGACCCATATCCGCAATGGCCAAATGTGTTAGCTGTGGAATGAGCTGGAAGGAGAATAACTTTAAGAGAGGGAAAATTATGCAAAGCTGTCTGTAAAACAACCTCGAAAGTATCGCGCATTTCCATTAGATCCATTAGAACATTTCCACTAATATTCAACGTCAGTAGATTGCTCAGACCCCGAACAGATTGCGGCTCCAGACGCACCAATTTGTTGTAGGATAAGTCCAGGAATGTTAGATTGGTCAGCTGCAAAAACGAATCATTGGGCACTTTGGCCAAACGATTGTACGATAAATCTAAAAAGGGTTCGAAGAGAAAAAGGTAGAAAAAAAAGGGGGGCAGGGCAAAGTAAAATTGCGGTCACTTGAGAGTTTTTAAGTGTTTGGATGTATAATTTCTGTGGCTCACCCAAATGATTAAGACTTTTCTGCATGCGAAAGAGTTGGTCCACGACCACAGACAATTGATTGCCATCGAGCAGAACTTTGTTGAGACGTTTCACATCTCGGAATTCGTCCTTCTCGAGGAACTTGAACTGCAAGCAAAAGCAAAAAAAGGAAAATAATTGGAAAAAAACTCGAGAGACTCTAAGCTGGCGACAAACCTCGTTGCGTCCCAAATCCAATTCGCTTAAAAGCGGCAATAAATTGTACAACTGTGGATTGATTTTTTTCAACTGACAATTTCGGCATTTGAGTACTTTCAGATCCTGTCGAGGAGATACAGATACAAGATTCAGAACAATGAGAAGGATGGCAATGGCCGGGGCGTTGCTTTTGTATCAAAACACTCACCGACACATCGCGGAATACATCCGGCTGTAAATCCTGGAGCGGATTTCCGCTCAGGTCCAGGTACTTGAGTCTGCTCAGCATGAAGAAATTTCGCTGCACCAGCTCCACGATTGAGTTATCGGCCAAATTAAGACGGCGCAGATCCTGGGTCAAAGTAAAAGCAAAAGCAAAGGGTTTTGGTAATTTACAAAGTTTATTATGGCACGCACTAAGTTAATAATAATACTTTATGATCAAGTACAGGACTATAGCTAATAATTCATAAATCAGGCAAACATTCCCCGGTCCAGGGTCCGCACGGGCGCTCCGGAAACTGCCAAAAAAGTTCAAACTGCAGCAGCAGCAGCAACAGCAGTAGGAGGATACTGGATGGAGGATGTTGGAGGAGCAGGAAGTCGCTAGAGTGCAGTGGAAAACAAAATCGAAAGCAAATTGAAGACAACGAAACTAACTTTTGGTGCACTGGCACTTCCGTTGGCTGCTGGCTGCTGCTGGGGCCGCAAGGAAAACTTTAAATTCAAGCACGTAGAAACTGTTCCTCTTTGCCCGAAAAAAGTAGGTAAACCCATTTCGGCTGGCTATTAAAAATTCCATAAAATTTATGCCAGAAATGGAAACGAGCGAGGCAGAAAATGTACTCGTGCAAATATTGCAATCATCTTTGAGATTAAACTTGGTCCTTGGGCCTAGACTTTGCTTTGCTCTGCGATAACAAGGAATGGACAAATGTGAATAAAGAATTTTCGGACAGCATTCAGTTAATTTTGGAGTATCTGCTTGGACATATGTATGCTGAATAGATGCTGGTGTCTGATCCACCTGCCATTCTTTTCACAAAGTGGATTTTAGGTGCGAATCTTTCCTGTCAGACAGATAATTTTCTGCTCTGTCGTTTGCAGATGGCTTAAAGCTCTCAGCTCGGCCAATTTCAAATGCTAATTATGGCAGGCGACAAATCCATACAGAAGTAGACTCATAATTAAGTTGAAAAACAAACAGACAAAAAGCTATCAGCCATGTCATCCATCCATTTCCACACCTCTTTGTACTCACCGTCAAATGACGAAACGTTGAACTGGCCATGCGTAAAATTTTATTCTTCGATAAATCCAATTCAATGAGATTATCCTGGCCCCGAAAGTTGTTCTCCGTGATGTTGGTAATATTGTTCTTGGACAGATCTGCACGTGACAGCGAATGATGATGGTGGCAATTGTTGTTGTTGTTTTTATTCGTCCACAAAAATATGTCAATAATTCCACATGAAAAATATGCAAAAAAAAGTATATAAATATGTAAATTATGTAACAGACACCATACGAGAAGTCCACAATTATTTATGTCTACGTGTGGGTAGACAGGGATTAAAGACAAAAAGCTGCAACCGCCAAACGTATTTCCTGCGCCCTAATGCCGCACATAAAACACATTGTGCATACGCCCCATTGTCTAGGCAACATGCCCATGACTGTCTCCAAGCGAAAGAGCTGCGCGGCTGCCACGCCCCGTCTAAACATTTGGCAAAATTAATTTAAATATAAATGGGGGAAAAGCAAAAGCTTAAGGAAAAGCGAAAGCCAATTGTTTTGCTGCTCTTTGCTGGCTCTACAAAAAAAAGAGACCGACCAACCCAACTGCAGTAGAACTTTGCTTTTTTGTGGCATGTGTAAGTTCTGACAAGCGAATGAAAAGCCAATGCGAACAGCAACAAAAAATAAGATCAGAGCATGTAAATAATTGGGGACCGGGTATCTGTTTCTGTTCCGAAGCGAGAGGGGAAGAAGGGACCGGGGCGGCTGCCACTGGAACAGGAACTGGAGTTGTAAACCGTCCGCGGGGGGCCCGCACATAAAGCACAAATAAACAAGTTTAAAGCCCCGACCGATATCGGGCCAATGCTTTCGTTGGCTTTACACTTGGTTTTTGTGTTTTTTTTTCTGGCTCCCTCCGTCGTTTGCCCCAATCTTATTTTATTTTCGGGGCGCTTTTTGCTGTTTGGCGCATCAATTTCAATTTTATTGACAAGACAACAACGTTCTGGTTGTAAAATGGCGAAGTTTGGATGCTCTTACGGAATGGGAAGTAATTGAAAGTGCTTGAAAAAAAGATTTTGAAAGATTTTATAGATTCTTAACAGCATTACGGGGCTTGCCAACTGATTGTATTCTCGGTCTTAATTAGACGATGTTTTGCACAAACTTTATATACAATTCCATGGAACCCTAAATGGGGTGCCGTTCGTCGCTATCCTGCAATGTCCTGGCCTGCCACTGCGTTGCTCATTTAATGGTTTCGCTCCTTTATTTGCGTTTGCGTTTGCGTTTAACGAGGCTGCAGGACAACCGCATCCCGATCTCTGGGCTGTCCTGCCCACGTCTTTTGATTGTTCCCATATTATTTGCATATCAGTGGGTTGGGCTTTGACTACGCACAGCTGCTTAAATTGAAATCGCTGCCGCCTTTTGATTTATGTTTATTAAGGCGCTTTTAAGAGCTCAGTTCAGCTCAGCTCAGCTCAGCATCGTAAAGCGATTGATTACTCACCTAATATCCGCAGATATTTGAGGCCCCAGAACGACTCGGCACCAATGGCAGGCAGATTGGAGTCTGTGATGCGCAGGATTTCCAGCTTCATGAACTGCCGCAAAGCAGGTCCAATCGTAATAAAGTTCCTGGGTCCACGTATGATAATGACTTTCACGTCAATATCAAGCTCATTGGCGGATAGCAGAGAGTTGAGGCCACCTGTAAAACAAAAGCATAAAAGTTAGTGGTCGTCGAGGTCGAGTGGTTTGGACAATGGACACTTGAACTAATTCCATTGTAGCAGCGGCAATAAAATCTGGAGCATCTACGTGGTTTGGCTACAATAGTGGCTCCTGACAAAACCAACAAGATCATTAATTGCAGGTAGTACGTAGAGTCCAGCGACATTTCTTTTGCATAAAAATCCCAACAATGTCGAGCATGTCCTGGCAGAATGTCAGCCAGCCAGCCAGCCAGCCAGCCAGTTGGAATCTATTTAGAATTTTTCCGAGTACATACAACAAATGTTCGTACTGCCAACTAAACGGATCCCAGTTACCATTAACGATTCCTTCTGGTCTGGGTCCTGCCTCTCGCCCTTCCCCCTCAACATTTGTATGCTGCAACATTTTTTTTTCGCTTTTCGCTTACTTTCCATTGTGTGCCACAGAATAGTGCTTCAGATCTGGGCTTTATGCATTTTACATGGATGCATGTAGGGCTGCTGTGCGTGCACATATACATACATACATACATATGTACATACATATGTACATGCATACATACATACATATGTATATGTACGTCTAAGGGTGAAGTTGCATCATAATGCGCTCATTGTACTGTAGTTGTGCTGTACTTGTTGTTGGAGCTGCTGCTGTTTTATGTTGTGCCTCGCACTCTGTGCGAATATTCATAAAAATGCAAAACATTAGCGCTGATTGTAACACATTTTAACGCTCTCACAGTTTTATTTCATTGTTCGCGTTGTACTACTAGTTTTTGTGCGCTTATATTTTGGCGAGTTCTTTGTTATGTCAAAATATGTATGTTGGGGTGCTCATTAGTCTAATCTGGCCATAGAGAAATTTAGTTTAAAAAGCTTAGCTCTTTTGCATTTTGTGTGAATATTTAAATTCCAGCTGCGCATAAGGAATTTGTTTTAGCATTTTTCATACAACGTTCTTAGCAATATTTCCTCAATTTAATTGAACACAAAACTTTAATCCTATAACCAAATGGAAGATCCATAATCCATACCCCACAGTTTTTGGAAATGAAATTAAAACGAATGAAAGCAATTCGCATTCAAAGCGACTCAAGGACTTACAATATGTGTGCTAACCAAACAAGCGTTAAATTGAAATTATAGATTTTCGTAGATGGTGTTTCTGGGTGTGTGTTTTCGCCCAAGGAAGAGGGAGACCAAGCAGCAGAAGATGGCCAGCACGAGGGGGAAAAAGAAGAACACTTTGGCTGGAGCCACAGCGACGACGGCAAGTGACAGTTGAACAAATTGAAATAGTCAGACATTTAAGAAAATGAATGGGTGAGCTTTAAAAGTAATGTCCTGCAGATCTAGGAGTGTGTGCGTGTGTGCGCACAAATCGAAGTGGATGTGTAATTATGATGGCACCCTACTGGGTAAATGCTGTAGCTGGGGAGGAGCTCTGGCTCACCTCATTCTTTGTGCATAATTTTGCAAGCACATTTCCCCGTTATCGGTTCTGGTCGCTGTGCTCTGGGTTTTGCATTTATTGCGCCACTTACCTTTTGTGCAGATGGCCTGATAACGATCCAAGTCATCCATGCTGCATTGGCATTCAACGGGGCACTTCCTTCTCGTATTGCTGAACATGGCCGGCATTATGCACAGGCTGAACAGCAGCCACTTCAAAAGCATCTGCAGGAGACACGCCATCGAGCAAGAGAGAACGGGAAAAGAGAAAGAGAAAGTGGAGATGGCATGAGAAAAAAAAGTGAAAAAGTTATTTCATTTCTGTGGTTAGTGAATGCAATTAGTGGCGTTTGCCTTTTGTGGCCGTATTTCTAGCCCACACTCCGCAATGAATATTTTATGCTACCCCCGAAGGGCGAGAGTTGCAATTCCCTGAAACTTTAACGAAGCGTTCACAAATCGAACTCATATTAATTGCTTTGCCCAGGTGATTGAAAGTCTCGCACAACTAATTTAACTTTTCACCTCTTTAGTTTTTTGCTGCCAATTACGTCAAGTGGTAATCCAGTTACAATTATAAATAGAGTGTGGATTTACATATGCTAACTATCGTCTTTCGGACAATAGGAATATTTAGAATACTTTCACGTAACTTTATGATCTTTCCGCTATACTTTCCTCTATGCGTTGGTGTAAAATTGAGAGATTTATGCATAAACCCATTCGTTATGGCTGTGCATTTTTGAGCAAACAGATCAACGTATATATTATATATAAAAATGCATGCATATATATGTATGTGGCTTACTCCCACAGCATTCATCTCACACCGATCCAAAGAGCCATTCAAATTGAAATCAACGTGGTGTCACATGTTGACATGGTTTCAGCTACTCTTGTTGCTGGTGTAGTTCTTGCATTATTTTTTTGTTGCTAGTTGGTTTCTATTTGGAAAACAGTAAGTTCTGTGGTTTTGTTACATAGTTTCGCTTGTTGTTTGCATGTGTGTGTGTGTGTGTGTGTGTGTGTGCATTGCGTATACGCTGGCCATGTTGACCTCGGTGATTTGTGGTCGGAGCTCGGCACTAGGACACTTGTGCGCACCGCGGCCAACGATAAACTGTGGCGTTGGTAGGGTCCTGCTGTGGTCCTGATGCAGTCCAACGTGCTGCATAAATTAGCCGCAGCACATTGTGGTTTAGAAAACAGCAAAGCAGAGACCCGGAGAGGGCGAGATGAGGGCGAAAAAAAGAGCCAAAAATTATAAAAGAAAGCCACGTAACTGGCACCAGAGTTAACCAGTTTTCAATTTGCCTAAAAGCCACGACCTGCGATGTGCATTCGAAAATTAAATTTCACCAAAAGAATATTCTCGTGCGCCTTGGAGCCGCTGTATTTCTTGCCGACGTTTCTCGGTTACATGCGAAAGCCGCAGGATTTATGTGCAGCATATTTTTCATTTCACATATTTGGGCATAACGCAGGAACAGAGCCAGGGCCCAAAGGGAGCAGAGAGTGTCCGGACGAAAAGAGTTGTCTGGCTGGCTGGCTGGCAGCAACTGTCAAGTTGCCGGCTCATCGTCGGCACCTTATGCGTTGTACTTCCCCGGATTTGTTGTCAGGATATTGCCGCTGGGCGCAGTTGAGTAATATTTCTGCAAAGTTGCTGCGGTAAAAGTGAAAAATTGCGACAGCCGCTGCCGCTTCGAGGACACTTTTCCCACCACTCAAGGCGGCTTCCGGGTGAGGAACTTTTTCCTTCTGCTGCACATTTCCAACTCTTTATTCTCTCACACTCACACTCAATTTAACATGGCACATAACTCTCAGAATAAACTTCCAAAAAGTGCATTTAAAATGGCAAACTACTTGCAAGTACAAAAAGAAGAATCTGCATAGATGCATGTGGCATAGTAACGCGGCTCAACTTTTGATTTCTTATCATCCCTTAAACCAATATCACACCCACACAAATTAATCACATTTTCATTGGAAACTTTGGCATCAAACCTTTATCAGAGCTCGGTAATTTGGTCTGATAAAGATGGATAGCCCAGAAATCAGCATCTGTCAGAGTCGTTATCCAAAGACCGGGACAGCACTCTACCAAAAAGAAAACCTCTCCTCCGGCCACCATCTGACGTCCTACACGCTCCATTTGGACTTTGGTAAACTTTTGCTGGGCCTGCACATGGCGCACGCGAATCTGCTGAAAGTTCTGGGAGGGAGAAGAGCGGGGCCAACATTGGGATCTAAAGTAGTTGCTGATATCAGCTTTCAGCGTATGCCATGCCATGGTCAGGCCTTTCCCTATTTAAACATTGGCAAATTTGTTTGGCCCGTTGCCCACACAGAAAGCAAATAGAAACAGAACAGAGTGCAGCAGAGCAGAGTCGAGTAAAACCGGAAGCAATCCGAGAAAAGATACCGAGTAGAATGAGTGAGTACAAAATTACTCATACGCCTCTTGGGACACTCAACGGATGTGGCATTTAATACGTTCGCTACTTTTGTAATTGAATATGATAAATCAAACGAAAGTTGCTCAGAATCAGAGCCCAGACCCCCCATTGCCACTCATCCTCATCCTCAACCTTGGCCTAAGCCAAAGCGGAAGTGGTCGGAGAGACCTGCCTTCTGACTTCTCCGTCTCCAGTTACACTTTCGCATAAACTCTGATTTGCTTGGGTATTCATTTGTTGGTCACTCTGAATTGTGTTAAATTTAATGCCTTTTTTGCGGGCCTCAATTCAAAACCAAATAAATCTCAATATTTTCCAAGGGAGCAGCCAAGCCAAATCAAATTACGTTAAATTCCTGCCAAAAGGCTAAGCCCCCCGAAAAGAATAAAACAAAAACTGAATAAAGCGGAGAGGGCGCAACATCTGGCATAATATTATGAATTATGCTGGTTGGTGGCGGTCTGTGGGCGTGGTCGATTTGCGCCTTTCGACCGCTGACCGACGTGGGGCAACATTAAAATTCATGAACACATTTATTGCCAATTACTGCAAGGCCCGGGGCACGTTTTATATATATAACACACGTATGTTTGTACATATATACTGTATATATAGCTGGCAATGAACATCAAAAATCGCAGGTCACATACATACATACAATACCATTGCCCAGCCGAACTTTTCCCCAAAAAATGTACGCAACGAAAACGAGAAGGGACGTGTGAGACGCTTCTTACGCGTCACAACTTTTATACCCGGCACTCAGTACTACATCTGCAACTTAGCGGTTATTTGTCAAATTTTACATCTATTCTTCATCTGTCATCTACATCAACAACACTACTCACGCCAACACGCTCCTTTAGCTCTCCACTCTCCCCTAGAAACACACACTGCAGAGTTAGGGCAGAGGCAGCGGCAGCGGCAGAGGCAGAGGCAGTGACGTGTCAGGGGCCAGGCCATAAACAGCGCGAAGCAGAGTGTGAATGCTGCGGGACGGGGTGGGTTTGGCCACTGAAAATTAATTTCTCTATTGTGGCTATAATAATGATCCAATTGGATCCCAATTTGGTGATCTGATAGATATGGTCATTCCCTACGGAATGGCGTTTTTAGTTTTCTGTTATCTTCAAAATTGTAGATTTGGGAGGTTTTCGCTCTTTTGCGGGGGCGGAAGGGGGCGGGGCTCATTTTTGAAATACACTGGTTTCAGTGTGAGCATACAGCAGTCTGGTGCCAAAATTTGGTGGCTCTAGCTCTTATAGTCTCTGAGAACTAGCCGACAAACAAGACGGACAGACGGACGGACGGACAGACGGACAGACGGACAGACGGACAGACGGACAGACAGACATGGCTCAATCGACTCGGCTATTGATGCTGATCAAGAATATATATACTTTATGGGGTCGGAAACGTTTCCTTCTGTGCGTTACATACAACCGTTATCCGCACAAATACAATATACCCTATTTACTCTTCGAGTACCGGGTATAAAAATCCTTCGGACGGCATGCCATATTTTTTTGGTTTTGTTCGCACAAATTGATAAATTAGATTTACGCTTGAGAGGTTATATTACAATATAATACATACAAATATTTTTTTCTGACTGCTGATTTTGTGTTTCTTATGTTATTTTGCCGTTTGTCGGAGTTTAACGTGCCACCAAATTATTTTAAAGCCTGCGGGGCACATTTCATGTAACCATTTTTTTGATTTTTTGATATGTTGGTAAATCTATGTTATATATTTTGACCTGAGGGTTAATTTATGGTTTTCAGACGTGTCCGATAGCGCTTTGCCATACATAAATGTTAAGTTATGGGCTTCATCAGACAACGGAAATGGCTGGGCATTTATAAAGCCAATAACTGTTGAACGCAACAATTTATCAAACAAATATTGGGTCATATATATAATTCATGAATAATGAAAGAATAGAAAGGGTGAAAAAAGCCCTAGAAATTCCACTCACTATATATTCCACTCGTGAATATTTAGCACTTGACCAACATAAACCATTTGCTTCCTCAGTTGTTGCCAAAATTCAGCAATTTAGAATCCTTACATGCGGCTCAGCAGTGGACAAACATTTTTTTATCAATTTCCAATGCAAGTCCTGAGGCTATCTGTAAGCTGCTCGGATTGAGCAAAGTGGCTGAGACGCGTGGTCATAGAAGGAATGGAAGTAGCGAGAATATATACAATGCTGCATGGGCACGAAGCTGCTCCTTGGGCCTCAAACGCCCTCGAAGGCATAAAAGACTTGAGCGATTAGTTGCAGAACGTGCAGTGCATGCGATTGGTAGAAGGAACGATGAACAGGGATCAGGGCATCAAGAGTAGGCGGCCGGCCACACAGAAATAGCCTGGGATCAGGCACAGGTCGAGTCGGAATATGCCACGTGCTGGCCATTGCATGGCAGCCACCCATAAGGCTAAGCTCCAGCAAGCCACAACTTACAGGGAGACCAAGAGAGCTTTAAGCCTCGCTGACCTTTCTTTGGGTGGAGGGAGGATTTACATGAGCAAACCAAATTGTCGTTTATAGATCTGTACATCTGTATCCGCCCGCACACACACACTCACACGTGTCCAATTGTTGTTGCTGTAATTGTTGTCTATAAACAACTGGCACGTCCTACCATTTTTCTTGACTTATTTTCACACTCAAATGTGAGAAATTTCATGTAATTTTTGCTCGTGTAGGACAAGAGGAAATTTATATAAAATAGCCCAGAAATAACCTTCGGCTGAGTGTGTGTGCTGTGGGTGTGTGCAATCAGCTGCAGATTTTGTCGCTTGTTTTTTGGGTCATTTGTTCAATGCGATTAGTTTTTGGCCACACCCACAAAGCCCACAGAGGGCTTGTCTCTCTCTCTCTCTCTCTCTCTTCCTGTGTGCGTGGGTGTGCATGTCCCAGGCGGAAGTCTGGCCAAGCGGAAAGAAGGAGCAGCAACAGGGGAGGACATTAAGCTGACATTGGCCAATTAGGCACGGCAAATGAGCAGCAATCTTTTGAGGCAATGATGCCCAAAACAGGGATTAGTGTCCCGCACACACACGCACACACCTTGACCACTATCATCGAGGGGAGACGTTCCTCTGTATCGATTCCCATTTATTCTTAGTCTTTAAGTGAATTTACCTTTCACCAGCCTCCAAACTGTGCGTGTGGTCAGTACACAAAAAAAAACACAGCAGATTCCAAGAACCCTTCACTTCCACTTCCAATCTTGAGTCTTGAATTTCAGAAGCCCCAACCCCAACAAGCAACCAGATATTAACTTTCAACTGACCGCCGCGTCACGCCGTCCCAGAAACGACATCGTCATCGTAAGCGCCTTGGTTTGGTTGAGTTTGGTCGCGGTTTTCTTTTGCTTGTCAGCCCAGAGACAGCACCTGTCCGGCTTTGGTCTGGTCTGGTCATGGTCACAGTTACAGCTCCTTTTGTCTGCCTTTTGATTGCATTTTTAACGCTTCACGCCCGCTTGGTTCGAGCAGTTAGCAGTTGGCCATTGTCTATGTCCCTTTTAAAGCATCTTCTTAATTGAATTGCTAATGCCAAAGAAATGAAGAAATACTAACGCACAAGGAGTTGCATTAAGCTGGCGATACAAGCTTAAGAAAACCAACAGCATGATGATCCAGTTAAGGTACTCCTGCTACAGGCTTAACTTTCAATTATCATCGACCACCATCCTCCGCCTGGCTGAACAATCTCCATTCACCTTTCAGTGATTTATTTTAATACACTTTGTATGCTCTAAGGGCTTTAATTTTAAATGCAGTTTAATGCCACTTGATCTGACAGCGGACACAATGCGGAATTCATTTTTTATTGGATTGCATTTATCAGGTAATTTCGGAAATGGGTTTAAGCGAAGACTCCCCGAGAATCCGAGTTTAAAGTGCAGTCAGGGATCGTCGGATGACAGTGCATTTCTGGCAGCGCCACTTTCTGGCACAAAACTTTCCTAATGCAACAATTTTAAGTAGAAACTAAATTCTGTCGGCGGGAAAAAACCCTTGTGAAACTTTTCGATTTTTACAGTCAGACAAAGTCCAGCTTTGGCAAGGGGTTAAAGGCGGCAATTGGTCGATTGCAAAGAGTCTCCCCCATATAGTTTTCCCTTTTGAGCTTACTTTGATTTTCCCTTTGCTTTTGCCTTTGCTCAAACTCTGTTTGGGGTTTTGTTGGCGTAAACTTTGAGCTGGCTTTAAATTTGCAAAGGCAAATTTTTCAATTACGCTGCTCCAACCCCTCGAGTGTCTCAAAGTGCACTTGAGACTGTCTGGTCTGGTCTGCCTGGGAGGGCGGGCCATTGTGGAAGATGTTTCCATTTAAATTTATCATTTTTTAATGAGACTCTTAATTACAGACTGACGGACAGCGCGGGGGAGAGGCAGAGATTCCCTCAGCCAAACGGTATGTTACAAATAATGCTACAACGCTAATTGTTTCCGCTTGTTCATTTGGCCAACACACCCACAAACATGCAGAAGGAGGGGCCACAAAAGTGCCACATTGTTGCTGCCACTTCTGGCATCATCTCAAGGAGACACAAGGACAAAGGAAGTGGCAGTGGCAGTGGCAGTGGCAGCGGCCAGGCTGTGGCTCCACAGCATCATATATTTATGTGGATAGAAGGTAGCACCTTCCCTTGTGGCACGGGCTGGTCGTCTATCTTTTCACCGCAAGTCTCCTCGGAAACCAGCACACATTGTGCATCCTCTTGTGCCTCTTCATTATGTTCTTTTAATTTAACTTTTTCGAGACGCCAAGACATTCCAATTAAATCACAGACTTTAAGTTGACTCCACTCGGATTGTGCCTGATGAGCTTTGAGGAGACATCCCAGAAGCACTGACAACCCTTGGCTATCTATTATTACGAGGGAAGATACATGTGTGTCTCGTTGGATAAAAGATGTGGACAGGAAAAGTAAGGCAAAGCTCACGATTTCCTTTAACTTTGTTAAACGAAATTCTCCTTTCACAGCATTGCAAACTTGTCAAAGCGAGCAATAATACCGTCTTTAAAGAGCAATAGGGAATAAATATCCCTTTGTGGATGCATTAGGGGCAACTAAAAGATGTGAACACGATGTGGCAGACAGTTGTTGAGAGTCTCTCTCCCTCTCTGTTGAAGTTGAGACAACGGCAGATCTAGAGAAATATTTTTGTGTCAAGGTCGTTTGTTTTGGGTGGCTGCTAATGGAATTGGGTTTGTTTAAACTCCATTAAATCAGTGGCTATCGGCAGAGTTCCCCTTTTGGGCCATACTCCAAACAAATTGAACTGTTCAATTTCATCGCCACACGTTTCAATATTTATTATTGCCTATTGATATTGTGCAGGTCGAGGGCTGTGGATGGAGGTCTGATGCCCGGCTGCTCGATGAAATTGAGTTGAGTGCGACCCACGAATGCAGCGCAAATACATTTCGCACGAGAATTTTCAGAGCGGGGTGAGCCCCAGTGCCAATGGCAAACATATTATTGACATTTTATGGTTGGAAATTCATGGAAAAGAGAACAAAAAAACAATCAAAAGGGTAAGAGGCATCCATCCATCCACGCACGACTGCCAGGGTATAGGGTTGGATGTGAATGGGGTTGGAGGTTGAAGTTGTCAATGGGCCTGGAACTGGAGTCTGTTGTCAGGGCCCCCACAAGTCGATTAACAGTTTGATTGAGTTTTCCTATATATCAGATGCGGTATTTGCGGTTGATGTGTTAAAAGTCAATGCATGGACGCACACACACTTGCAACAAGGAATGAGAAAGGGAAGAAATCTTAATGGAAAAATGCCTCGTAAAAATGTTATGCGTCAAATATTTGAACGGCAAGAATGGCCCCATTTCGTTTGAGATTCCTGCAGCTGGAAACGTAATTAAAAAGCCTCAACAACCGAATGACAGGCTGTCGGTCAAAGTCAAATAAAGTCCAAGTGGCCCTCTGGCAGCTTTGTTATAATTATTAAACTATGACACAATGTTAACAGCCTCCGGCCTTGGCCCTCTTTCAACTCTTTGGCTGGAGCAAGAGCAAATTATTGCTTAGCCCCACAAAGTATTTACAAAGTCGCTGTCATTGATAAATTAGCGATGCCATTCACAGGAGCCGGAGAAGCAAAACGAAGACAGACGAACAATATGTTCTTTTCACAGAAATGTTCCGCAAAAAGTGTAATGGCTAAGACGTCGCTTCAGTGATTCTAATGAGCGGAGAAAGCAAAGGGACAGAGGTATCCTATTGATGAATGCAAATTTAAGGGAAAATTTCAGTTAGTTTTTCCTTGCCAAAATACCCAGCATGAAAGTGCGAGGAAAATTGAATAAATTAATGAAAATTTTGACAGGCAAAAAGAAGGGAAATGGCCAATTCAATTCAACCCAATTTGTGGACGATAATAGAACGGCAATGAAGCTGTGGCCGTATCATTCGCTGGCATTCCGAAAACCAGGGCCATTTATGGTTTGAGCTCTGCATAAATTATCGCTGCCCAAATGATTAATGACTCAAAATTGACGTTTCAGTGTCTTTTTTTGCAACTGACAGGCGTGATAAAACATTCAATAGGAGACTAATTTCCTAAACTGTTTGATAAGTGCAAGAGAAGGAGCAATTAATTTCAATTTATTACAGATATTTTCTGTTCAATTTGTTGAATTGGATTGTCTCCCTCTTGCACCTCATGATTGGCTCACATAAAGTAATCTTTTTTGCCGCAGTGCTGTAAAAATTAATCAAGTCTAAGCTGCCATTTTGAATGTGGCCAGACATAATGCGGGCTTCGCTGGCATCGTATTAATTAAGATGGGTTTATGATTAAGCGGAGATGGTTCTTCCGCATTCACATACCCTTACCCGTGCCCGTACCCGTGGAACTTTGATAACTAATTTACAGACATTTATTAGTCGTTGTGCAGCTGGACAGATAAGCTGATGCTGATGTTAAAGGCTAAAGGCTGCCGCAGCCTGGTTAATGGTAGATGCTAGATGGCAGAACGTTGCTCATACGCCATGTGGTGCCTGCGGTATGCCAATAATGCTGGTGTCTGCGTGCTTCTTCATTTTCCTATGAGCGAATGTATTTGTGTGTGTGTGTCAAAGCGCGCATTTAAAGCTTAAGGGCTTAAACCAAAATCCTTCACCGCCATTGTTCCCTCTGCGTTTAGCTACTGCAATCTCACACAAAGCTGGAATGGAGGGAGCTGTATTGCGCTCCAGGCACCAGACTAACGACCAAACACCCCAAGATCCAAAGAACACCTCCTTAAAGACCAAGAATAAGTTTGTTTTGCTTGAAACTGGGGATGGAACTTGGGGCAACTGGGGAGGAGGGTGTTAACACTTTCCCGTTGGCTGGCTGTGAACTTTGCCCCTTAACTAGCTTCTCGTTTTAATTAAAAACTACATTTCCAGTCGCTCCATTTTTTCGCTGTTCCTTTTTGCACTGCAGCTTTCTTGAGTGAAATGCTCTGATATATGCGTATAATTTCATTTTATGACTCTTTTCCTCACTCACAAACACACACAAACCCACTGGGGGCGAATTTTATGAGGAATTGTGTGGGGTCGTGCGATGATGCTCACATAATGATTAAAAATTCAATTTAGTCGACGCTCAAAACGAAATAATTTATGGGATGCTTTGGCCTGTCAGTGCGTGGCACATGGCCGGGGGTTATGGGTGCATTGTCAATGTATGGGGAGAGCACTGTTATGTGTGCTTATTGGGTTAAAATTACTTGCAGTCAACTAATGGATGATGTAATCGAAGGTTACACCCACTTTTTCGCACGTTGTGTGCTTCAATCTGTTTCATTTATCATTTTCCAAGCTGGAAAATATTTTCTAATTAGCAAAAAAGGCATTTCAAAGCATTGGAGCAAAAGAAACACGTGAGAAATCCCTGAATGGAGGGATTCACCCACGCTCCCCAGTGGCATCCGGTTCCTCTCTCCTCATCTGTCCATTTAACGATTCACTCTCTCACTCTCAGTCGTTGTGTGTTTGTCTCTATCTTTCTCCACTTTAGCAGCATTGTTTGCATGCCTTTCTTACTTCCACGTCAACGTAAACCCACTATACTCAAAGTCTTACACTCTGGGGGCCTGCACTTCCACTCATTCATCAGTCATTCAAAGGCAATGGGAACAGCGACGGCGACGGCAATGGCAACGGTGCTGACAACCAAAATACAATCAACGCGCTCTTCCCGAATGTCCCTTCCTCCAGGAGTGGCAACATGTTTTTGCAATTTACCGATTTGCGCTGTAACCGACTCAGACAGGACTTTTTTCTGCCCTGCTCCGCAACTGTTACTTCTGTAAAGCAAACCCACTTTACACTCTTTCGGAAAGTTTTGTGATTGTTTGTATTTTTTCGTAACGCAGAATCTTAAAGGTTTTCCAAGGATATATCCACCTGTGAAGCTTCTATCCATCTGTCTGATTGTAAGCAAACTTGTTCTTAAATTTAACAAATTTAAACCGAAACTTAAGGGTATTCAAATCTTCGTTCTCATTCTAGCTTTATTTTCAGCTTTTCCCAGTTTCTGTATTTCGTGACTATTCCCGCTCGTTGTCATCATCAGAGCGCAATTCATGCGGAATTCTACAAAATTTACTTTGACGCTTATGCAAAGCGCATACGATGCGTGGGCTCGGTCTGGAGAGTCCGTCGTCTTAAATTCTGTTTGTTCAGGCATCTGACGCACGAAAATACGGAAAACAGACGACTCTTCCACGCATTGCCTTCTCATATTTGATTACACATTTAGAGGCAGTTGTCAAACTGTTTGCTCACACGGTTGCGGATGGGATTCGAAATACAGTGGGAGCTCGCTTTGTGTAATTCGTATCTACACATGAGTGTATGTCAGTTCTTTTATTTAGAAACACTACATTATAATGTTTTACTTTCTGCCCTTTATTTAATACGGAAAAATGATTATTTTTCACTTGATAAGTATGAAGAGTTTGAAATTCGCATTTAAATATGTATATTTACCAAAAAATAACCCATGAAAAATCAGATACCCTTACCATATGATTATTTTGCATAAATTTAAGTGTTTGGCAGCACAAACATGCAGATTAATATTTATTTAAGAAAGAGTTTTATATTCATTTTAGCAGCCAACTTTCCTAGTTGCGCAGCTCTGTTGAGTGTTTTCTCAATCGAGATGTCATTGTATTCAGTTAAGTATAAGCAAATATACGTTTTAGCTTCTCTAATTATGAATGATTATCCCAAGTCACAGAGTTAAACAAACATTTTTCCTCATTCTTGCATTAGGACTGAGGATTCATAACGACTTAAATCAATTAGCTGCAAGAACACTTCATATTTTTATTTTGATAAATATTAGATTTCTTTATTAAGTTTCCCTTTGATGTGCTTAACGTAGCTGGTGGATCCGCTGCCTCTGCTAAATCGTTTAAATTCAACGATGTCTGCGCCCACACGCACGAGTGAACGTTTCCCGGCGGAGATGTCGTTCTGGTGTGGGCAACTTGATTTTGTCATCTTGTAATTGAAAGTTAATATTTGGGGGCTGATAGAGCGAAAAATTGGCCAAAGTGCGGTGTAAACAATTTAAATGGTAATACAAATGGCATTACGAGGAGTTCTCCGCGGCAGACTCTAAGGCACCACAAGACAGCCTCAATGACAGTCTGAGGTAATTGCCTCACCTTTGTGGCTGACACATGTCGCAAAATATCTTCTAAAAAATGTACACATGTAAAGGCAATTGGCGTTGGTGTGTCTTTCAAGTTAATACCTCTAATGTACTGTTCTGAGAAACCGAAAACGAGCCGCAACCAAAGCAACAGTTTAGCCCAAGTCCTGTGGAGGATGTTAGGACTTGTGCTACGCCCTCACACGCCTACCCACACTCACATTCATATGTATGTGGGAGTTGGTTTTTTATAGATTAAGAGCCTGGCCATGATGGTCATAACAAGGAGTCCAATAAACGTGGCCGTTTCGCAGGCCCGTTGCCAGGGCAAAAATCGGACTCCGCCAGCTCTCGCTCCATCTCTGACTCCGAGACTCCGGTCTCAGTGTTTAAATGTTTCAAATTGCCAACAAGGGATTTGGCATCATGGCATTCACGCCCAGATAAGCGCCTGTAGTGGGTCTTATCCTTAAGGATACTCGCATTTCCAGGCCTGCCCTCATTTCCGTGTCTGTGTGTCCCTGTGTCCCTTGGTCCGGGAGTTCATGGGTCCATGCGTGTGTATGCCAGCGCCGAGATTTATTACAAGCCATTTTTCTTACGCAGGTCCCACAATTAAAGCTGCTTTTACCAGATTTTTCCCCTTAGCTTTCGTCCTTTTTTTCGCCCTTTCACTCGAATAGTTAGTGAAATACTTCTCGAGTTGTTTTCTCACAGCCTGGGTATGCAAATTATTTGCCTTTAATGTGTGTTCAGAAGTTGCGCAAACTTGCTCTCAATTTAGTCATTAAGCTTTAGGCCAAACTTTTGCTTTTCCTTTCATTCTGTTCTGTATTTGTGTTTGGGGCAGGGGAGAGGAATGGAATTTCTTTGGTGAGGGAAAACAATTTTTATTTCAAGTTGCCTTTTTCTTTTTTGTGCCATTAATGCAAGCAGTCAACTTAAAATATAATTAAGTCGAGCCTGAGATGACAAAGCAAACACAGGGCCGAAAGGAAATGCCTCATGGTGTAAGAACAAAATTCGCAAAGGAAACTACAAGAAAGAAAAGCGCAAAGAAACGGGCCTCATATGAGTAGGGAGAAGGAGGGATAACTGAAGTCAAAGGATCGACTGCTGGATACCGAGTGATGAGGTTAACAATGGCAAACAAAATAGTTGAAAACAAGAAATTTCCTTGCAGTCTGAGCATGAAAAACTTGACTTGAAAGTCCCTAGATGTCTGCTTTGATAGCAACTGTCACATTTTTATCTTCACTCCATCATATCATCCTTTTCCCTGTGCTTAAGAAGTGCGAAGAACAAAACGATGCCAAAGGCTGCCTGGGCAAAAGTTTTTAGTTTAGTGAAGTGCGCGCCATGAGAGACATAATTATGCGATTTAACACTTTAGTGTTGGCAAAGTGGAACGACCGACAGCCCACAACCGACAACCGGGAGGGCCTCTGGCATCGTCGTCGTCGTCGTCGTCATCATCATCATCCACATCCTTGGCTCTTGTTAAAAGGCGTCGGAACAAAGAGAGAGCCTGCCAACAAGAAAAGGAAATTTGTGCTAAAAGTGCACTTCCAGTCAAAGTAAGATGCGGATAATACAGCGGCGACCACAACACAATTTAATGAAGCTGCAAATATATGTATGTATGTAAGTATGGACGTATTCCAGCATATTTTCTAATTTGCGTTCTACCCCAGAGGAATTATTTTATTTTGGGAATGGGCCAATGCAAACTGATTGCAGAAAATGCCTCATTTACCGGGAAATCAAATCGCTTCATTTCTGAGTGGATAAACACACAAATTATGGCGAATAGCCATGAATGCATCTAGGCGGAGCAGGCAGCTGGCAGTCCTGGGCAAAACGCTAAACGAATGAACGAAATTGAATGAAAATTATGCTGCCACTCGACTGACTGGGCCTCGTCCTGGTCCTGCTGCTGTTCCTGGACCTGGACCTGACTGACCCCTGCTTTGCCGGTGCCTTCTGCTAGATGAAATATAATTTTATAAAATAACTTGGCCCTTTTTTTCAGATCAGTGAGCTTTTTCCCTGCCGCCACCAACAGCCAACAGGCAAAAGCAAATAGCCAGCACCAAAGCCATGGACGAGGCCGAGGTTCAAGCAGAGTAAGAATATTTTTTGCTAAACAAAATTGAATTGTATTCTGACTGACGCTTGCCCCAGGGCCTCCGTTTTGTTTATTCTGCTTTTTATTTTTTTGGCAACCAAATGACGGTGGCATTTCAAATGGAATTTTTAAAGATCTTGCACAAAAGTTTTTCACGTTAAAGAGAGAAGCAAAAGTTGAGAAAAATCTTTAAAGCCAACAAAGATTCATTATTTCGGTCTTAAGAGATTTAAGTTCCACTTGCTGGAAGCAGTTTTTGCTGAATTTTGAGTACAAATTCAATTTGAAATATTTTTGTCAACTTCGAACAATACAATAAAATTGCAACTCGACATAAACAAACTTTTGAGTAAGCCTCACGCTCATATTTTCAACAAAACAAACATATAAAGGGCGGAAAAGAGTCATGGGGTGAGGGGAAAAATTGAAATGCTGACAAATTTTCATGAGAGGCTGAGAGAATCACCGCAGGCGTCGTTAAAATGAACATTTGAAAGGCCGAAAGATGTCGAAATGTGCACACATAAAACGGCCACCAATTGATTGAGATGTAATCAAAAAGGCGACCCAAAAGAGTCCCAGAACTTTGCCCAACAGCGACAAATGTGTAAAGGCATAAAAATCATAGCCCCAAAGAGAGAGAGGAAGGAAGCAGCGGGCGAGCTCCTTCCGAAAAATCAAATTACGCATACGCACTGCAGACCAAAGGGAATGAGTGCCACAAGGTTATGGAAATTTTCGTAGGGATGGAAGCATATGGGGCAACTTACTAATGCCAACTGAGGTTAAATGTGTTTATGTTCTGGAGCTGCCTTTGAGGCACATACATCAACGCAGACATAAATTACTGGGTCATATATACGTACGCATGACTAATTTGGGCAGAAAGAGATCGGAAAGGGCTGCACTCGTGAGTCTGGCCTTTGATGCTGCCATGACCCAATATTTTAGCACTCATATTTTATTAGGCACAAGTCAGTAAGTTTGTGCTCTAAACAATTTATTAATCAAACTAAGCTTTCGTTCAAAAGAAAAAAAAACACACACACACTAAGCCAAAAAACAGTCAAAGAAAGCGAAAGCTAAACCGAAACCGAAACCGATGCTGAGAGCAAAAACTGGCACCCAAAAACAGACCAAGTCCAACCATCTCCTGACTTGTGTGTGTATACATATATAATTTATGTGCCATGTATGTGTGACAAATTGTTTGCCAGAGGCCAAGTTTTGCCTCTTGTTGTTTAGCCACATCCCTTTGTGCCACAAGCCGGGGACAAAGACAGCTCGAGCATCTCAGCGTCTGTCTCAGCATCTCGTCATCTCGTCTGGGGCTCAATGTCCCCCCGCAGCAAAAGTGTTACAAATTTATGACATTTTCTTTTTGCATTCGTGGACCCTTTAAAGCATCGCCAGCCAATGGCTAAAACCCAAAGCAGAGCAGAGCCAAGCAGAGAAGAGCAGCTTCAAAAAAGGTCAACAGAATGCTCGAGGTTAGACGCTGATGCTGGCCAACAGCAAAAGGAAGTAGTAAAAATGTTTTTTCTTTCTTGTTCTTTACTTTTACGGTTTTGGGTTGGACATTCACAAAAAATACAAAAATACGAACGCAAAAAAAAACGTAATGGGAGGATAGAAGCAGAGAAGCTGCAAAGCAACAAAACCAAGACACTAATGTCGCTCATCTTTTATTAATATTTCTTTGAGATTTTTATGCTGCTGTGTTCATGCCGCAGGGCGCGTATAATCTATGGGATAAGCTTTAGTTTTCGGCTCTGGCAGACAGTTGAATAACCTGCTGCTAGTTTTATGGGGATAGACAATTAATCTTTTGATTTTAAAACTGGGAAAAACACAAAAATTCGAATAAAAATAATAGTAAGACTAAAACCCTTTTTCATGATAATTTTAAGTTACTTTTGAATGTAAAACTAATTCTTATAATAATAATTATTCCCAAACACTTTTTCATTATAATTTGACCTTACTTTTGGTATATTTGCTGAATGTTCCGAAAAAAAAGTATCTCAATTTTTGGTAATTTAATCTGCCACATGAATTCGGTAGACTTTGAGTCTCAAGTTTCGCTGAAAATCAATAGGCTCTGCCTTTCTCCTCCTTTGGCCTGACATAAAGCATTCACAGAGCATAAGAATATGAACCCTCCGGCACTTGATTTGTTACATAAGGCGTGTTGCTTACTTTCACTGTCATACTTTCCTTTGTGCTGAAATTTCTCTCGACATGAATTTCCCTGCGAGTCATGCCTGCCACGTCTTACTTCCTTCCCACAGCTTCCTCTCGGAAAGTGCTTTAGCGGAAATTGTTTTTTAATGTGGCAGACATTCTCAAACTATTTAACCTGGAGAGTGGCGAAGTCACGCTCAACCAGCAAAAAGGGAGCAAGAATGTCAACCATTTATCAATGGATAATCAATAGACCGAAGACCTTTTTTACTCGGTGTGTGGCAGAGACATTTTATAGTTGAGGTCCTTCCAAGGGGCAAAAAGTATACAGCCAGAGTTGAGTCATATTCAAAACAACTGCGTGGCATGCGATAAAGTCGCTCAGGTGGGATTCCCACAAACACACAAACACACACAGGCACACATGATAGTATTGTAGGCTAATAGAGAGGCAAAAGAGTATTCCCTGTGTCCGCTCATCCCCATGGCATTTAACTAAACATCCGCTGCAGCATTTTGACATTTCGGATTACAATAAAAGCGTTTTTATTCGTTTGCATGACTTTGCATGGCACACAGATCCAGTTCCAGCTCCAGCTATATCGTTCACTGGCAGATAGGATAGGATGGTGTGGTGCCGAGGGGGATGCGAATGTGAATAGGAGGGAACGAAGGGAGTGAAAGTGCGGGTAGTTTTTGGCATTCATTAGCCGCTGGCACGTTGTCGTCACATGTCAACGTGCAGTTTAACCTCGTATATTGATTATCCCATTTCATTGCCTGGCAGTTTCTGACTCTATTTATACACCTGCAGGTGGGTATTCTGATTTCACGGAGGTGTATGCGACTAGGAGAAAGAAACGCTCAATATTCCACAGGCAGTCAAAACTTTCTGCAGGGATTATATTGCAGCAGCACTGAAGATGTTTTTCCTAATTACCAATCATTAGCAAAAACAAATATAGATTTCCAAGTGTGTCTAAAGCTTCAGTCTTGCACAGTCTTGGCTCTGAATTATACGATTACGGGGAATTTATTCAATCCCTAAACGAGTAAATTAAATTGCATACAATTTAAGAATAGTTTCATTTGCCAAAATTGTGTTTATTTGCAGCCGCTTCAGGGATTTTCAGCTTAAGCTAAGCAAATTTGTTTCGGCACGCCCAGAGGCAATTTCATTTTAAATTTAATTTGCCTGAGTGAAGATTATTAATTTGTGCACATGGTTTTGTGCACGTAGATATAAAATCTTGTGCATTTAGCACAGTCATAAACTTGGGCAAATAACTTAGTAATCATCATGAAGAGCACTTTCATGATCATCAGCATTTTGCCTGGGCATTATAATTACATAAAGTTGTGCTCGCTCGTAGAGAGCAGAGTGTGCTCTTTACACAAAAATAAAAAAATAATAAAAAAGGCGCAGACAGCATACCTTTTCCTTTTTCCTTTTCTCAGCCTGTTTATGACAGCTCTCACTCGGCACACACACTCACCAAACACCAGCAGGCAGCAGGCAGAAGGCACTGGCAAGTTTTACGATTTTCAAATGATGTACGTACAAATTCATAGAATTTTATATTTAACAACGCCCAAAAGTGTGCACCGCACTCTTTATGGTGGTGTGTAGTGTGTGCATTCAGTATGCGTATGGGTGTGTGTGACCGAACGGTTTATAGTGCTTTATGTCTGAAACTGTACGGAGTGGATTTGATGTATGTGCGTGTGTTTTGTGGGCGAGTGTAATTTTTCATTATTTGCCACGCAGTTTCGCATTAATCAAACATGTCGGAGCTGGAAAACTTTGCAGACAAATACAAATACAAATACAGAAATGGTGTATGAAACTTTCTGCTGCTGGGATATTGCCAATTAAAAACTGTTGCACTCGCATTTGTTGCCACGCTAAATACCAGAACTCATTGGCATTTATTATGAAACAATCTTCAAAATATCCATTTCAATGGAATGACAAGCTCATTATAAGCGAACCTCCATGGCCCTACGAGGAAACTTTTTTTATTTAGTAAGTCAAAGAAAATAATATGCCAAAAGAAAAAACCATCGTCATCATCGACATCCGGTTTTCCCAGGTGTATTGATGTAGGAAAAAGTTTTTTCTGCCTACTTTTCTGCACACTCACTCACCCACACTAAATGCAAATTTTGATAATTTGATTTTCCCAGGAGCCAACGAAAAGTGCTACCTTTTTGTTTTCCGTTTATTACCCCAAAAGTAATTTCGTTATTTCCCTTTACAGCCGCAGAATTAATCAAGCATAAAAATGGCAAAAACTCAAACCAGAAATGGATTTTAGAAAATTTTCTTTTGGATTGATTCACTTTTTCCTATTGCCTTTTCCTATTGCCAGAAATGGAAGCCATGCAGAGCAGCAAGCATTTATGGAATTTTATGTTCCATTTTATGGGGTCATCAAAAAGTGTGTTCAATTTCAGAAATTGGATAATAATTGCACCGAGTGTGGGGGCGGGCGGTAAAATCTTTGCAGCTTATGGATATTTTCACTAATTGCTCTTTGAGCTGAGTAAACAAGAAATTCAATTCGATGACTAATTAAACGAATTTCAAAAAACACAAAAAGAAAATGCGTAAAATATGTTCCGGATTATTATTTAATAAGCAAACGATTGGTATAAAGTTCTATGGCAATGGAAATCAATTATTACTTACTAACAAATACATTCTGATGAGCCTCTAGACATAACTTTTATGTTCATAATTATTTCCGAAGACTCACCTTTGCTTTTCTTTCTCTGTCCTGCAACGAGATAAAGTAAAACATCATTAAAAAAGTTGTTATGCAAATGTTGGGACAAGTTCAATTAGTCAGAGAGCCCTTCATATAACATAATTCGCATTAATTTACATGTGGATGAGTATTCATATTAGTTTGTGGTAGAGCACAACACTTGCCACAGCTCAAGTGCTGTTTTGAGAGGATCTTATGAATTAATATGCAAAACCAAAGGCCACGCTCTACAGGAGTGGCCTCGCCTTGACTACACGTCACATTCAATGGCAAATGTTAACCTTTCAAACAACTCGCTCGCTTGCTCTTAACATAAAAATGTATATGGTAACCTTTTGTAAGCATTAGCGTTTAAAGTGCCAGAGGGCAATTGACATTGAGAATGTTAGAAATGTATGAAAGGAAAGCTTGTTCCAGTCGGAGATGCAAATGTTTGCCCAAGTGGGGGGGTCCAAGGATAACTAGTTGAGTCCGTTTGTAATCGTATGAGTATGTGAAGAGTTGAATAAAATATAGTAGCAGATAGCATCACAACTACTAGTGCTCTTTCCTCTCTCCTGTGGCATAAGATCTTGAATGATATTTTGCGTAAATAAAGGAAGTTCATTTGATGAACAGCCAACAGCTTATGTGAAGAGCATAAGCCCAGACATACAGTATCTAAATAAATGCAATTCACCAGCCATTCATCATGGACAATGGCAGAATTAGCCCAGCGACCAACTCGCAGTCTTTGCCAGACCCTCAGACCGACTGTCTTTCTCTCTGTCTGTCCGGGCAGTCAGTCTGCTTATCCACAAGTGGGCGTCATGGTGCTAACCTCCCCCCCTGGTGGTATTTCTAAATAAATGGCTTGCACTAAAACCAAAACTAAAACACCGCCTAAATGACAAGGGACGGGAGCGCGACAGTGACGCGCTGAGAGGGACGCCGCCCTGATGCCGTGGCAAAATATTTCAAGAGCCAAAGTGAAGGCAAACATGGGGTGTGGCAGGCAGGTCGCTCGCTGGAAAGATTTATGTCGATGCAACGGCACCACCCGCCTGGCCAAGGTCAGGCTTGTCTGACAAAATGCAATTGGATTTTAATGCAACTGCAAAAAGGGCGGCAAATATTCCATTAAAATTATATTAAGCAGCGAGTGCCGCCGTTACACAAACTATCATTAAGTGGGAGGAAGAAACCCGGGGTTTGCTATCATTTTTATGGGGCTTTCGCATCGCGTCTGCAGAAATTCAATTATGCCGCAGCAAGCAGCCGGAATTCTGGGGCAAGCAGCAGCTTCTGAGAATCAAGCTAAGCTGCCGAGAGTTAATCAGTTTTACTAACTTTATTTGTGGAACCAACAGAGGAAACTTTTGTGCCAGAGGTGTGACTCGGCGGGGGAGGGTATGGAATCGCCTGCCGCCTACTGCTGCTGTAGGATTATTTGTGTAGGCAATTACACGCAGTGCAATCCTTTAGAGAAGTTTGTTCCTGCAGATCCACGTGCTCTTACTTAGGCGTGTGCCTACATCCACTCGAATGGCTGGCTCGTGTTGGGCCTAAAAGTTGCCTAGATAAATGTTGCACTTGCATACCCGCAGGAGGAGATTTATGGCCAGACGGAAAAGCCGGGAGTGCAGCCTCCCTGGAGTAGAACTCCGGAGAACACATTAACCTATATTTCGATTCAGATTTATGTCCTGTTGCATACGTTTCGACATAAATTAAAGTGCACAGACACATTCCAGATGCTAATTTTATGCGGAGAATTAAACGAAATAGAAACATTTTAAATATTTAATATGCTGGCTTCAGATAAACATATGAATTTGGTTTTTGCAGCGATGTAAATATTCAGTCCAGTCACACTTAATCTGTCCATCGCTGCCTCTACTCTGCATTCAATTGCAAATTCCAAATCAATATTGCAAAATCATTTGCAATTTTTATGAGCTGCTGTGGCCTTTGGCAAACAATTGTTAGGCTGACCTTTGGGGGTCATATTTGACTATTTGGGTCACGCCTCCCACTCAACCCTAGTTGACCCCCAAGGCCACAGCAGAATATATCACATTCAATTTTCCCATAAATCAGTGCTCGCTGCAGAGTCTTGGCAATTACAAAACAATTAAATTGTCACTTTTACAAGGGGAGCGCAAACCGAACGGAACCGAACCAAGTCACTGTCCATATCAGTGGAGGAGAGGAGGAGCTAGCCTTCCTGCCGGGCAACAAAAGCCATCCATGTTCTGTTCGCCTCTCAGATCCGTGGCCCGGCAACATCCTGTGACTTGTGCTCCTTCTGCTCCTCCTTCGTCTGCTGCGTGCTGCTCAGTCAACACGTTTCCGCTCTAATGTTCTCGGCCCCAGAAGAGGAAATGGAAAAAGTGCACAACTCGAACATAATACAAACTTCATTGGACACCAGGGCCCCTTCCGCCAAGGCCAAATCGAACCGGCAACGGTTCAACCAACGTCTGTTTCCATTATTTATTTGCAGCAAATTAAGCCCGACCAAAAAGAGAGAGCAGAAAAAACAATACTCTCAAGGGAAAGGGCCAAAAAAAAAGGAGGAGATGGGCAGAAGCAGTGGGCAAGTCAAGTGTCAGCATAAATGAAATTTCCCACCACAAACTTCCGGGAAATAAAAGGGCGAGTGGATGGATGGTGGTTGGCACTGCTGCTTCTGGTTCGAGTAAGACTGGCCCACTTGGCTCCTGGTTAACAATGCATGTGCATAACAAAGAGCAAATGCAGACCGAACTTTTGACGGATTCACTTTCCCCCTCGGACATCGACACACTTCGCTGGCGCCATTAACCTGCAACAAAATGTGAATGAAGGAGTGCGAATATATGCAAGTGTTTTTATATACATATCGCACATCCGTGTGAGTATGTGTGAGGGGAAATGTTTCCACCGTGTTACTTCGCATTTGGACCCTTGTACTTTTCACAATTCAATTGCAACGTCATTTCCGGTTTCGACTGACACCCTCAGTAAGCCATTGAATCTGATGTCGAGGGGTGTTGGGCCACTACTGGAGGATTATTTCCTTTTTACGCGAGTGAATTCATGATTAAGTCAAGGGGAGTCAAACTTTAGTCAGTCGGGTTAGGTGTACATTTTACCCTTTGAAATTATATTTTACTCTGCAGAAAAGCAACCATTAAATGACTTCTCGTTTGATTTTAAAGATGTTCTCAACATAATATCATATGTGAATTCTAATCCAGGGTATCAGAAACCCTCTTACGTAATTTTGTTATTTCTTTCCCCTGCTTAGTTAATCGCAGCATTTATTCTTCATCTGACCTTTACCTCCTCCGTCTACCTCATTCCATTTTGTGGTCGCACACAAATGAGCATCATTTCCGTTTATTCTATTTCCAACCTCCTGCTCTCAAACGTAACCGTGTAAAGTGCCAGGAACTACAGTTAACATGGTATAACGGGTTGTATGTATAGGGGAAAAAAAGCGAATTTTGCAAAGTTCTAGTGAAGCGTCACATTTGTGGGTTCTGTTCGCTTGAGCCTCAGTCCCTCCAGTTCGCTCCAGTCGAGCGCTTTTTTTTTGCTGCCGTTGCTTTTGTGCTAACTTTTATAATGAACTTGTTGATGTTGCACGCACGTTGTTGCTGTCGCTGTTGCTGTTGCTGTAGTTGTACACAGTAGTTGCTGGCGATTCCGCTGCTGCTGCTGCTTGTCTGTCAAATGATTTGCTCAAGTTCAGCGAGATGTGCAGTGCGCGTAATTGACTTGTGAACCCGAACATTTGGCACTCAATTAGTGGACACTGCATGCCATGCAATTGTTAAACTTAATTAATGTAGTCCAAAAGAATCATTCAAGTGGAAACTGAGAAAAAGTTTAACAACTGCCTAACTGAAGATGAAATTTTGTCATGTAAGGTCTGGGATATAAGCGGATTTCAACAGATATAAGACTCAGCTGAACTTAATTTAATAGCATTTCCTATGTGAAAATTATAATTCTTATATTAACCCCTTTCAGGTGGCAAACTTGCAGTCCGAGCTATCGTTCGAATTAAAGGCTAGCTTTCAGGTTTACATTTATGTAGCAGATCCTACAGATATCATTTATTTAAAGTTTCTTGCTCTTCCATGTGGCTTCAAGACCTGTACTGCTTGATGAATAACCTTTTCTCCCACCTCAAGATGTTAGTAGTCTCTGCTCAGCTTTAGCCTTGCCCCCAAAAAATATTTCTACCGACACCCACTCAGTTCCCATCAACCTTGTGGCCCACAGTCAGTTGTAAAATATGCAACACACTTTTGGTTATAAATTTTTGGCAGCGGCACATGAAGTCCTCGGAACTGAGGCCACCCAGCGCACAGAGGCCAACGACTGCAATATGAATAATTAATTGAAATTTAATTAAAACTGTCTAACAGGGCAGAGCTCTCTCCCCTCTCTGTCGTTAAAAATAATGCTGCCTGCGGGCTGCCAGCGCGGGCTAATAGTAAATCAAGAGCGTGTTAGGGAAATTGATATGGGCCAGGGAGCAGAGGAGGACAGTCATGGAACGGGTAAAGTTTACTTCATTATGAACAACATTCACTGAATCCATCATGTCCACAAAATGGTAAGCTAAAACTTGTATTCAGCCAGGCGTTAAAAGCACAACAGAGTAAATAATCGTCACAGTAACAGCAGCGCACACAACTGCAAGTACGACAACAGCCAGATACTAACTACAATAGTAACAAAAGGGAAAACGTAACAATTAATGTCATCAGCTTGCAATATCAACAGCAGCGACAACTACAACTACAACAGCGACAACTACAACATCAGAGTCAGATAAACAATCGCCACGAGTGGTCAACAGTGCCAAACAACGTGGCTGACTACAAAATGGTCCAGTGGTCACTCATCGTGGCCATAGCTGGAGGGCGCTGCAGAGGGATTGCAGAAGGCAACTACTGGTAGGTGTATTTACATGTTGTTCTGGCTATGCCACAGCCACCATGCCGCTAGTCCCGCTAGTCCCGCTAGTCCCGTTGCAACGTCAACTACATAACTTGTTGACTTGTTGCGACTAATTGTCAAGCGGGAGTGGGAGTGGGCGTGGGCGGGTATCAAAGGCAAATAAAATCTATTAAAACAAACAAGTACGAGTGTGCACCTGCAATCAGTGAGCAAAATATAATGCAATATCCATGCAAATGGAAATATCCACAGATAAAGGTCCTTGGGTTTTGATATTTGCTTTTCCACTGTATCCGCACGCAATCGAAGTTACGAGTGGCGCTGGGACTACTTATTGCATGGCATTCATATTTTATGCAGATGTTTGCACAGCAAAGGAGAAGTGGCGGCATTGGTTCCCCTTCTCTTACAACTCTTATCCATTTGCATTCGGATTGACAGGCAGTAAAATCCCCACAGTCTCTTTCAATTTGCTTTTCACCTAATCAACACATTTCGCAACACACACAAACGGACACACAGGGACCCAACGCATATCTCCGTCGCATTCTAGCAAATAAGTAACTGTGGGAAATTATTGTCTCCTACACATGCTCAGCAGACCCAAAATACCAAAGTTAAATGGCCGAAAATTGTGCCACATTTTCTACGCATTTACCTCTCCAAAGAGTACAAGCGAGCCGAACAACTATCATAAAAACGAGGCTAACTCATGGCACTAATTAAGTCGAAACCTTAGCATTTACCTTGGGCTCGGTTTCTTGGGAAGTCAGAGGAGGAGGCTGTGCGGAAGCAGGGCTCTCTCCTTGTGGGGCGCACAGAGCCCTGAGTTGTGCATTAATAGGAAACCCTTGTTGCGAAGGCTTCGAGGCACATAAAAATGTCATATGTCAACTACAGGTTGCCTTGTCAGCACTCATTAAGCTCTTAACCTCATTCGAGCATACACTCACTCACACATATGCATACATAAACTGGCTCTCAGACACACACTCGCATTCACACTCGCACTCACACTCACACTCACACTCTTACTCCCACTTCCACTCACACCATCCTGGACAAATGCAAGTGAGCGCTTTATTACCAATGTCGACATGCCCGGGATGTAGACAGAAGAGCAGAAGACAACGGACAACAAAGCGCAGGGCAGGACTTTTGTTTCTGTTAAGCTGTAGCTGTTGGTAGCTCTTGGATCAATGGAAGAGAACAGCAGCCCGTTTCAGCAGAAGGCCGCAAGAGCCGCTTCTTAAAGCCTTCAACTTTCTGAAAATTATGATTGTGCAGCAGCAGCAAGTCGCGCAATTCCTTTTGTAGTGTGTTCTGCTCTTTCAATTAATTTAACTTTCCCTTTTTTGTGTCCTTTTCGCATTTCCCTGACTTGAATGAATGAAATCAAATTAATTACGACGAAGGCGACGAGCAGATAGCAGTGCCAAGGATACGATTCCCCGTTTCCTTATGCACATGCATGGAAATTTCTTTTCATAATTTATGTTGCTTCTTCCTTCGCCATGTCTTTTGCTTTGCCTTTTGCTCAGACTCAGCCATTCATTTCGAGGCGTCTCCGAGGCATATCTTATCTGACCTCTTTATCATTATCAACTTCATCAGTTAGGCAGCCACCCGGCTGGCTACCAGGCCAACCAGGCAGTCTGCCAAGCCAGTGTGGGCTGCTGCACTGTGGCTGCTGCTGATTGGTACCCAACACGGCATGGGGTATATCAGTTTGAGATGATGGAATGTGTGCATTTGTGGAGGTGGTTATTGGGTATGATATAAAACACCTTTTGATAAATGAATTTTGGACGCAGGTTATCTTTGAGAGAAATCTTTGCTACTCAAGTAGCATTCGAGAGAGTCTTTAACACCGAATTGAACGGCAGCGATCGTGGAGGCTTGGTTCTCTCTTCTCTTTGTTCGAGGGCCACTTCTAGTCTCCCTCTCTCCCTCTCTCTCTCTCTCTGTTATTCGGTCTGCTATTGGCACTGTTAACAAGGCACGGTTAGCACTGTTAGGGCACTGCCGCTTCTATTCTCTCTTGCTGTTATCTGTTCTGTTATTGGCTCTGCTGCGCTCTGTGGCTTCCCAACCAATCCCACATTGGCCGGATTCTTATGTTCTTCGCATCCTTCAAGAAGCGTTACTCCAAAAAAGGGGTAACCTTCGATTCTGTTCCATATTGTGCAGCTCCCTACATCTTGCTCATAATTTGATTTCTTGTGTGTTTGATTAAGGATGTTGAACACACCCATATGCACATACGAGTATACAATATAGTCCCATCCATGCCACACCCACACAAATGAAATACGTTTCCATATTCGAGTTGTACGAGTGTGTAGCCGGCAGTCATTTTGTGCAGGGATATTGGATTTCATTTCACATTGCTCCCATTCTTTCGCATATCGAGTTTCGCCTTTGAGCCATGGTCAGCATATTGTTAAACAAGTTTGGATTGGCCGTTGATTCGGCTGCTGCCAGGAGGAAATAGTAGGCAGGAGCCAGTGGCCTTCAAGTGCCAGGCAACATTTTGTGGGTCAATACATTTGGAAATTTATAGAAAATATTTTCCTTAAATATGTACGGAAAAAGTTCCAATCTCGAAATGAGAAATGCTCAAATAAATTTGTAGATATAGAGATAAATAATTCCCCTTGATTGATAAATGCAATAGATGCATAGTCGAATGAATGCAGCTGTCAAAGAGACGGCAACTGTCGCAGAGAACTCTGGGAATGCTGTCAAAACAATCTTTAACAGAGCAAATATTTGCCATCAAAACTTACCCTCTTCGGTTTGCGTTTATTGAACCTTCAACTCGTTGAACTCTGAATGCGAATCGGCTCTGCCTCTCTGCAATGGAGAGAGATACAATTTATGGAGATTAAAGTGCATTAATCAAGTTTTATTAAACGAATTAAATGTTGACAAAATCTTAATCAGCAGCAAACTTATCTCTCTACTTAATTAAGCAAGTAGCAATTCAATTAGTTCCAGCCCAGAGACAGACAAAGTCAAAGCCAATGGGACATGGTAAATGGGACACGGGACACGGGACACAGGACACAGGAATACCGACTGCGTATAACCTCTCCGCACAGGTGTGCTAATAAAGACAAGCCACGGACAGAGGTGGGGCAGAGGTAAGCCGCAGAATCAGAAATGTTAATTAAAATCACTGAGCGGCGAAGCCAGGCGACAGGCATGCTAAGCAGGCCCAAAATCATTTGGGAATTCCCTACTATCCGGGGAAATGGATAACCAGAAAGCCCCTGGCCACAGCCAAGTAGGAGGCGGCAGCTGGCTAAGGAAGACAAATGTTACAGATGAAAATCTGTTTAGGTTTATTAAATGTTCGCCAAAGTTGCCAAATGTAAATAAATTAATTTAGACAACGAGCTGTAGGAAAGAGAAGTGTCAGGGCCGTTGGGATTAGAGGGTGGGAGCTTTTCATTTAGGAAACTTTAAGGGTAGAATATGATCCATGAGCTATGAATACTAGAAAGCAGTATAAGCCTCCCACTTAACATGTTTTATATATAGCAAATGCAAGCCAATTAGTTTAAAATAAGAACAGTATCTACCTGCGTTGATAGGATTACCTTTCATTGAGTGAAACCATGGAATACTATTTGCTTTGACAAACAAAATGACAACCCCCCAAGCAAATATCATGGAAAACATTTTGCAGCATTTATGCCAAACTTCAAAGATGCATTTTTGTACGCTTTCCCTCTACTTTATCCTACCAGCTACCATAATATTTTTTACATAAAAAGGTAGGAAAGGCGGTGCCACAACAAAGCTGAATTGCATTTAAAATTCGTAATGGACGTACAGGAAATACAGAATTCCGATCAGGAAGCATGGGGGTCAGGAAATCAACTGAAAAAGTGCTGCAAAAAAGTGCGCACTGCCAAAATGAAAGCTCACAGAAGGAACAAAAGAAAGAGATACACAAAGTGTGGCTGTGGCCCCATACCGAAAAAAGAGCCAAATAAAATAAACAGAACAGAAAATAAAACAAATATTAAAATGCCGGAAGCAAAGGGACGTGGAAAGAATACGCGACCTTCCCTTTGATCATAAATTGAGTACAATAAATTTAATAAATTTATTCGCTCATCCAATGGCAGCTCGGGCAACCTCGAAAGCCAAAACAATTAATGGAAAGTGTCCTTTAAGCTCCGACTAATCCCCTTTAATTTTGCGCCAAGCTTTAACTTAACTTTTAATTTTGTCTGGGTGAAAGTTCGCGACTGAAGCTTTCACTTTGCGGCTGTTTGATGGGTCTGGGGTCCCGATTTGAGTTCCGGGCCCCAGTCACGTGGTTTCTCTTCACCCATAACCCTATTAGCAACAACAAGTTGCATTAAACCGGATGCTAACTTTCATTAAAAACCACTTAACCCGTGCCACGACAAGAGAGACCGCAACCCCCAGCTACAGTTCTAGTTTCTGTATCCTCTGTATCAGAGCTCACAGCTTCAGTCCCAGTCATGGCTTCGTCCCCTGCTTCAGTTATATTCCCAGCTACGGATCCCAGTCCTCACCCACTCACTTGACCAACCACTTGACCCATATGACCCACAGTGGTGGCAGCAGCAACAAAGGCACTGCCGGCACGTGGATGGCTCCTCCCATCCTGCTGGCTAGTTGGCTTAGAGGGCTTAGAAGTGTAGGCGTGTCTGGTCAGCCAGTGGGCGGGCACTACTACTACTCCTGCACATCGTTAGTCATACTTTTTTCTTCTTTTTTTTGCGGAGCAGTGCAAACTTTTTGGCAAACACGAAGCCAAACGAAAAAGAGATATTTTTAATTAAATTAAAGAGCATTGCGTAGTGCAGATTCCGCAGAGGGATTAGGCGAAATGCAAAAGTCAAAAACTGCTGCACACTTATGCAAGTGGGCCCAAAAAACTTTCAACAGATTAGAGATTTTTGTTTCAAAATCTTAAAAGCAAATGCCCGATGGGATGTTTTAGCACACCGCACAAGGACATTAGCAAAGCGAAAGTGTGGCAAAAACCAGCTCTGGGATTACATCAACAAATTGAAAATCCCTCTTATCCTGGCCATTACAAAAAGATATTCTGAGAGAGTATACTTTTATGACTAATTGTCAAGCAGTTAAAAAGTTTGTCAGCGCTGCATAAAGTTTCACTTTCAGTTGATCAAGAATATATTTTTTATACAGCCACAGCCACAGAGTCACATGTGCCTCGAGTTGATGGCAAAAGTTTGTCAACTCTGGGAGATTGCGTTGGGATGTACAGCCCCACCCATGAATGGAATACCAGTTCGATTGGCAGAGTCAGTGTACGCTTATTTCTATTTCATTACTGCTGTTATTTTCATTTAATTTTTTCTCCGCCAGCCAACCAAACAAACAAACAAACAAAGAAAGGAAACCCAAAAAACAGCAAAAGTTGAAAAATGGCTACGGAAAAAAAGAAAAGCTGGAGCCAGGAGCCAGGAGCAAGGGGGCCATTCGGGGCACTGCAGACAAAACTGCAAAACTTTGCTGCCACTTTTTGTTCAGTTACTTTTTTCTTCGAATTTCTGGGCCAACTGTTTTCTTTTAATGCCAAAGCGTGAAAACAAAACTTTTTTCTGCCACTTTTAAACGGCGACACTAATGGCTGGGAATTGAAATGGATTTTGTGCAAATATGTTGCAAGCCGAGCTGGGGAAAACTCTTGGCGCAAATAAGAATAAAGCTAAGAGTTTTTCCAGAAAGCATCATATGCGTTATAAGCAGAAATGTGCAATCGAAAATCCAAAATGTGAGCAACCACTTAAGCTGCTCTTAGGAGACAGGAAAGCCATTTAGAAATGGACCACAAAAAACTTCCACATATTTTTGTGGCAATTTTCTTTTTAATGCAAATTAAAAGTGTTGTATGGATATTGCTTCTGTGTAAAATAAACAACAAAAATATTCCATTATTTTAGAGCAATTGTGTTAAACACTTGTCATTTGTTCTTTTATGTTTCGCAGTTTAATCGATGAATGGCAAATTAAATTGGCAATTTCATGCTTAGTTAAATGGCAGCATAGTGTAAATTAAATATTGTATTTGATACCCCGCCATGCAAATATGCAAATCAAATGCTAATGGGCGACATTCAATTGAAATCGTTTCTGATGTATGTACAAGAAGGAGTGTGTAGTGTAAGTATTACAATCGGGTTCGCCACAACCAATTTGTTTGCTTGTTTGTTTGTGTGACCCAAATAGAAGTTGTCCAACATCTCACATCCGAGCCAGAATACTGCGCTCAATTTCCGCAAACAAACAATGAAACAAAAGCCAACATTGTGAGCCGAAAATGTTGTGCACTTTGTACGTTTGTGGCAAGTTATGCTACTGGTTCTGGTACACATTTTAGAACGACCTTGCCCCTGGCTACGATAATTAAAATTACTAATTGAAAAGGTATGTCAGCCACACGGCAGGGCACTGAATCAGCAGCAACGTCATCCACTAACCAAAAGCCCAACATCACCCCCCGTGGCAATCCATCCATCAATATGCGCTGTAAATTCAATTTTCCAGAGCAAAAAGTGGGAGCTGGCTAATATTTAGCAGGGTACCCACGGGCGAACGATGCGTTTTATGGATTACTTGGCAACATTCTGACAGCTGAAGCCTTAAACAGAAATTGATTGGATGTGCGGAGCGTAGCCTGATAAATCTTTAAAGAAATTTCAACCACATGCATTGAACATAGTTTATTTGAACAGAAATTATTGTCACTTTATGCAGATTCTGGCCAGAAATGTATCCTCAAGGCTTTGTCGAACAAAAGCAGTCGACAGCCAAAAATTGTTTGCAACTTTTTTGGTCAGAAATTCATTAGAAAATGCTAACTAAATGAAACGAATACGTCCGATGCGTTGCGATAGATGACATAAATATTGCTCCAAAGTTTTGCCACTGTCCCACTCATTTCCAATCCTAGCCGGTAAACAAACTTTTGTGGTCTACTGTTCGGGCTAATGGATAGGCTATAGAACTCCAAGGCTAACCGGAGTTGGAAGAAACCCCTGACAGCAGTGGTCACCAAACTGTTAGTTTTATCAAATATATTACGGAGGAAATCTTTGATTTTGTGGTCTGTGCAATGCCAACGTTTTCGGCATTAATTAAATTTGGTTGCTGGCAAGCTCTGGCAATGCTCTTTCCCTATATTTTACTTGGTAATTTAGCACTTTTGCGGTGATTGTGGGGCGACAAGCGAGAGGCAAACAACACGGGCCAAACATTTCTAAAAAATTAAATTCAAATTCGTTGCCAAAGGCTTTAGGACCCTGAATGGCGCTTTGTAACAAACCAGGAATGATTTAGCTACTGAAAATATTTGGCATATAAGAAATTGGATTGCTATATCTATGTACATACATGCACTTGCTTATTTGTAGCAAACTGAAAGAAATATCCCTGATTTTCGAACAGCTAGAGCTAGCAAGCAAATACAGTAAAGGGAGTCCTTTACCTTTTGGTCTCTTATTCCGGTTCCAGTTCCAATTTTGTTGCTTTGGTGTATGGAATTGGAGCACTTTGTCCACCGCCACATAAATCTTGAGTGCAAATTTTCGTTTTGGCCATAAAAAATTAACAATGCGTAAAGAGGTTGGCTGGAATTACGAGCCAAGAGCTCGAGGCCGCAGCTCGCAGGCTGCTGGGAAATTTCCAGCATAAGCCCGGCTATCTAAGAGGGTTTGCCAGGGATGTCACTGCTGCACTTGCAACACCCCCACACACTCACACTCACCCATATACCCGCACTGTTGTGTGTGTGTGTGTGGCCATAAAGGTTTTGCGGTCCAGTCAGGCAGACTCTCCTCATCCGTAGATCCCTGCAAGGGAGCCCGTCGGCTCGTTTTGCGGTCACTTGGTTCTTGGTTCGACTCTGCATTAAGTAAGCCGGAACACGGACTCCGATTCTCTGTGTTGTTTAATTCTATATGCTTCTGGGCCTTGCCCATGGCTTCGAGTGAAGTGAAGTGAAGTGAAGTGAGGCCTGGAAGTGTCTATCCCTCTGTCAGTCGGTACGGGCCGTAAGTGCATGGGGGACTTACGTTTGGGCCTTCGTCTTGCTGTCCTTAATTGTGAATATGTGTTAATGTATTCCCTTTAGCATGTTCAAATTTTATTCAGCCATTTTAAATGTACCGAGTGCTGTTTTAAGCCCAGAAAGAAACAAGGAGGGAACCGTGTCCAACGTGACACTGAACACGTTTTAACGATGAGCAACTTCTGGCCCCAGCCCTCATAACTTATGCACATAGATAAGCCGCCTCATCCTTGCGGCTTCAGTGCAGATTCTTCTGTGTGTTTCAGCTTTCCGTTGGTCCCTGTTCGTGGGGTGGATGCCGAGGAGGAGGATGCGGCCTGCTTTGTGGCTGGGCTTCCTTTTTTAATGCCGCTGGCCATTTAAGGCAATTATGAAATTTTCATCATTTTCTACGAGTATTGTAATTGCTTAAAGATTGTCTTAAATTTGAGGGCCAACTTCCATAATGAGAAAAGGTGGAGGTTAATTGGCGGATGGCAGGTAAAAGGGTAAAATAGAAAGCAAGGGGAAATATTAATTTATTTAATGTTTTTTAATGAAACATGGACAAAATTAACTCTGTCTAAGATTAAACTTATTTGTTCAGACGAGCAGTGCTAGCGGGCCGCCTGTTTCCGCTCCCCGCAAACAGCCTAAGGCGCTCCTGTCTAATGTGCCGTTAGCGCTCGCCGACAGCGCTCTGAGAGTGGGCTCGCGCTCGCTCTTGCGATCCATACGGTTCGCAGGTGGCCTTCGCTTGTGAGCTAGAATAAAGCGACGCTCGATCCCCGTTAGTTTGGCGCTGTTTCCACCCCCGAATTGTAACAGCAGCGCCACTCAAGAGTGCGCGTCGAACCTTACATATGTACACACATATATGTATATATATGTATATATGTATGTATATATAGAAAAGCTCTTGGGTTATTTGTTTGGGCGGTGCTTGCACTTCGAATATTCTTTAGCTGCATAAATCTATCCTCCTACAAACACTCTCCAAACGATAATTTATAAATTGCTTGAATCGTACAATTACGCAAAAACTAAGTCAAATCTTTCTCTTTAAATTGTATTTAAATTGTTGCAATTTATTTTATTCTCCTTGATAAATTAGCCAACAAGCTTTCTATTTATTTGAAATATAAATCTTTTTCTAGACAATTGCACATCAAAGCTGATTGTATCCTTTGCGGTTAGCCGCAAAGAAATTGTTGTATGGTTGAGGATGCGGAAACATACCCTGATGCTCGATAAACCACAATCCATTTCACACATGCACCGAAAGCCGTGTCTTAAGTCGCCTTACCCGACCTTTTATTTATATTTAATTGTGTTTACCACAATGTTGGCACGCGGCACCTCAAATTGTAATTATTTCCTTGATGGACTCGGACTGGGACTCGGCCACTCAGTGCACGTTCCATTAATTATGAAAATATTGCTCAAACACTTGTTCGTTCGAGGCGAAAAGATGCCAAGCGCAGGCTGCCTGGAATTCTCGCTTTTTCGCACTGTGCATTTCTCTCTCTTTCTCTCACTCTCTTTATTTCTCTCTCATTCTGTTTCAGAGTTTCTTTCTCTCGCTCAGTTACTGTGTAGCCGCAAACAGAACCAGAGGCGCACTTTGCACTGGCACTTACATTAAATTTAAAGTATTTACCACAATATTTTCGCTACACTTGCCTCAAAGTGTATTTTCAGCGCGCCGTTTCTTACAACACACACATACACATGAAGTATATAAGTATATATATGTACATGTATGTTCTGAAGTATTATATATTTTGAGTTCTCGCCCGACTTGCGTTCTCCTTCTCTTCTCTGTTTGCGGCTGCTGCTGTACCTTCTTTGTCGCCTTTCCCTCCCACTCTGCGGGACTCGTGCCCGTGTTTGTTTGATTATACGGTAGCCAAAGTGTGAGCCAAAGGAAACAACAGTATATTAGTTTTTGGGCAACATGTACATATGAAGCCGGTAGCCACGTTTTACAAAACGAGAGAAAAGTCAATCTTGAGAATGCAATCAGACGATTCGTTACATTTGTTTCTCTAACTATTCTCTGCCAAATTAAGTAAAAGTCCCTGCCAAAAAAGCTAAAGAAAATCATTGTTGCCAATTTTAAGCCAAGACGGAAAACTGAAATTGAATAACTTGTTGGATGGAATGAAATATGTGACCGTCGTGAAAATTAGGCTGCCAGACTGCGGCCTGGGCGTGGGCCTGACAAACTGATTTGGCTCTTCAAGTCGCCGAGACACGTAGCCGCAGGACATTTATCCCAGCTGAATTGTGGCCACCAAATAGGCACAGTGAACGTGCAATTATTCAAAGTGCAAAAAGAGTTTTTTGCCATTAAACGTGCCACTTTTGCGTTTCGGGTGGGAGAGAAGCCTGGGCCCAAGGAAATTGTTCATAAGTTGAAGGAAACTTTTATTTAACTTTCTGTCGCCCGAACGCGACGCAAGGAAACATTTTCATTCCAGTCAGCCTCTAATTTATTACAGTAATTTGCCCTAGCCCTGCGCTGTTATTGTTGCTGCATATTAATTTAACATAAATGGCTACGAAACACAGCGAAACCAACGCCGAATTACCACCCAAAATGATTACATGTCCCGCAGCTGGAAGACATCCTTCCAACGTATTCGCCTTGGCCTCCATTGCAGGTTCTTGTCGTCATCGTCGTCGTCCTTGCCGCCGCCGCTGACGATGCTGCGGATTTAGCAACGCGCCGCTGAAGATCAACATCAAATTACCCTAATCAAATTGTCATTACGCATATTTTAAGTAAATGAGTGCGTGAATTCAGATCAAATTAGCAGACATCAGCAGCGGCAGCGATGACACCAGGCAGCCTGACAATCAATTTACATGCGATTTTGGCTTGAGACGCTTTTTACAACCCCTCAAGAATAAGTCGAGCTAAATGGCTACGAATGATGTTCCGACTAAGGGATACCAAACAAATATTTGTATTGCGTGCAGGGGCAGAGTTTTCAGAGACAAAATCCATAGGGATTCCGTTCATATTTGCGTCTTGGCATGTGAGTAAAAAGTTAAGTTCCTCTTAACAAGCAAATACCAAACTAATGAATCTCCACATCACATTCACACCTCCCTTCCCCACTCCCGTCTGGAATACATTCCAGCACGTGCCAAGAAAGTATCTTCCGTTACAAGGGAAAACTTCCGGGAAACAGATTCCAGACTAGTGGTGGAAATTAATCAGACAATGCAATGGGTTAGTCGCCTGCCTGGCCGTCGAAACGCTTAAAGGCTTGCCCCACCAACTCTATTCTGGGTGAACAAAATAAACCTTAGTTAGCAAGCAGTTTAGAAAACTTGCCAGAAAAAATAAGTAAATATAGAGTGAAGCATATAAAACTCTTAACAAGACATAAATGGAGGACGCTGCAGTCACTGGAGAAGAATAAGCAAGGATAACTGCAAACTTTGATGGGGAGGGGCCACACACACACCACTCACACAGATCTCGGAAAACAAAGTTGGGGCTGGGCAAACACCTCAAGGATACTACGAGCACGGGGCACAGGGGTGGGTGGGTAGAACTTTCCACTGAACTGAAGCCGAACTTTTATTTGTTTGACTCGTGAGCAGGAAACTTTGCACTGCTCCATGTACTCCATATGCACCCTATGTCTGTGGGTCCGCAGTCCTCTCCCGGTTGTTGTTCGCTCGATTTTACTGCTGCAGAAACGTCACAGGGGCATCCGCTGCTGATTCTGATGCTGATGCTGCTGCTGCTGCACTGCCAGCAACCCCCAAGAAGTGCTCTTCGGACTCGGGCGAGTGCACTTTAAATTACTCGAATGATACTTGATGGTTGCAATCAGACCGAAGACCCTCCCAGACCCAAGACCCCAGACCCGCACAGACTTCATTATTTTGATAGCAATTAGCAAATTGAGTAGTGTAATATTTCTGTTGTGTACGAGTATTCCGTAATATTTTAAATTTTATTGCCAGTCCGTTTGAATGTTGTCATGCAATTAGTGCAGCACGACTGACGCTTCCCTTCTGTGTGGCTCCCACAGCGCTCCTTGGCTCCTCTGCGGACGACTCTCTTCATGTGTGAACACTTCGCATTGTAATTAACTTTGCACAGTCCAATAAAACGGGCACACAGTCAACATTTCGTCAAAGCTCTTTTTTTCGCCAGCTCCCAGTGGCAGCTGACTCAACACGGATTCGCTGACAATGCCAAAAGCTTGAATGAAGGACAAACCATTCGTAAGCGAAACTCCCCCTTGGTGGGGAAACTGAAAATGATTAAGAATAAAAACAAATTCTTCTTCATTTCACTCCCTCCACACTCCTCTAATGGGTTAATCATGTCTGCAATTGTTATTCTACCAAAACATTTAACTTTCTTGGCACCCTGAACAAGGGCCACAAGAACTGCCAAATCAAGTGGAAACACAATTTCTCAACGCTGAATTTGTCACCCCGTTTTTTGTCACCCGATTTGGAATGATAATCACGACAAACGATACCAGTAAAGCCCACAAAAACAAGCCATAATGTTATGAATATGATGGGCGGAATATGATACTTTAAGCTACAATACGTTGTCTTTTATGTTGATATGGCAATGGTTATATAAGCAGCCGAAGCGAGGATGTGACGACAGCGCCTTTTGGCGGCAGTTGGCAGGCCGTCGGCCGCCCATCAGCATTGATCCATGTTGACAATTTTTGGCGGGTCGCACAAATAAATAAATATGCCAAGATATTCCCATACTTTTACACTCCGCTGCTCATTGCTTCGCGGTCTTCGTGTGTGGCACAGCCGCCGAGAGGCTGGTTTAAAGGTTTCGACTTCCCTTCGAGAGGGTATTGTTACTTAGAGATGTTTCTTCATAAGTGTATACTTTATAGCCCTATTTTATGATTAATCTCCTATCTTTTAGTTTGTCATGACAAAAGAATATTCTCTAGTTGGAGTCGCAAGGATTGAATCATTACATTTTGGTTGTCTTATATTCAAGGGTATCTAACGTTTCGGTCACTGAACTGAGCTTCGTTCTTGTATTGTTTTGGTTTGGTTCTATAGCTGGAACAGTTTATTTTTATTGCCAAACGGCGCTACTCTGCCATATCGATGGGGGTGCTTGTCAGACAAAAGGCAAATGCGCCCATTTGTCATCGAGACAACGAGCTGACATTTGGCGAGCACTGTGCCAGTGGCAGTAGCAGTGGCAGTGGAGGCATCAGTAGCATTCGGTGGCAGTTGTCAGCCATCAGATTGCTGATTCCCAAAAACCGAAAACTGCCACAACAGCAGCTTGAGTGCAGTGATTTTCAAAACAGATTGTTTGCTTTAAAAAGTCGGATAAAGTCGGCTCCTTATCGATGGGGCAAGGATTTTTGTGCATATTAAGCAGAATATACAATACGACTCCGCTCTTACTTTTAAAGTGCTTTTAATTAAACATCGATATGTGTTTAAATATGAAAACGCCCCCGCATATTTAATTAAAAGAAAATTGTATCCTGTTTCAATTCACAAAGGGACTGTGCCCTCGTTTTTAATTGCGCATTTCACGTATTTTAATGCGACTGCCCACATAAAAGACAGCCCCAGCCAAAAGAAATTGTAATGAGTTCAAAACCGAAAAAAAAAGTCAACAAAAAATGAGCTGAAAGCAATGCAAACATTAATTTAATATATTTTTAACAAGATCTGAGCGGGCACATTGGATATGGGAATAAACTCGGGTTTCTGCTAATCAAATGAAAGCACATTTAATGTTTAAATAAACATAAATGAGTCGTTTCAGCACAAATAGAAGAAATTAAACGAGATGAGAGCTGGAAAAGAGCAAAGCCGGCTTAAGTCCCGGATCCAACTCCGTCATCGTCATCCTGCCTCATGGCTGGGACTCTTTGATTAAGTCCCGCATAAATATTTATGTGCAGTCGAAGTAGCAGCAGCAGCAGCAAATATGGACATTCATGACAGGCAGAGTGGTATTTAATTGAGAAGTAAAATACGACCATAATATTTGAAGCACGTGGCAGAAGATACATCATGAGTTGGTTTTGTCCTGCCCGAAACGAATTAAAGATGCCCAGGGTGAAGCTTCCCTAGCTTAACTTTCAATGCACAGTAAACGTAGTAAAGAAACTAATTCTATTTATCTAGTAGTTCAAAAAACAAACAAAATAATTCCCTTAAATGTTGCACACCGAGTACCAATTTCAGCATACTCTTCTGCTTACTTGAGCATAAAATGCCAACATAAACTTCAATATGAAACCAAACACATGCGATGCTTCAGCCCGCGATGATGCCACTTGAAAAATATAACATAAATTTTATTATTGAGTTAACGGCAGCCTGCACAACACCCGCGCCACTCGAACCAAACACACACAAAAAAAAGGAGAACCACCAAAAATGAGGGCCACTTCCAGACTTTCCAAACAAAACAAAGTCACTGCGCGACTGGCGAAGTCGTGTGTATTTTTGGTGGGAGTCGACTATTTCTGTTCAGAGCCCCAGTCTCTGGTTTTATTCCTTTTGAAGTGGCACGACCAGAACCCCCCGCAGCAAAAAAAGACGGAAAAAGGAGCCCACACACAAGCAAAGTTGAGTTTATGTCTGCTGCCTCGTAATTCTTCTTAAAGACTTTAACGCTTTTTTAATAATTTTTATTGTCAAAAATTTCATTTTGGTATTATTTGCATTTGGGGAGAAAATACTTCGCAGAATGCCATCATCGTTTCAGCATGGATTTCAACTTTGTTTGCGTCTTAGTTTAATTTGTTAATTTATTTGGATGTCCGGACATTGTCCGGGAAAAAGTTAAATAAGCGCTGGGAAATGTCAGAGAATTTAAATTGAAACATGAAAGTTTGACAATTTGCCGCTTTTTGTTAATCATATGAGTTTAATTAATAAATTGTGTGTGCGGGACAGATCTATGAGAGAGATATTAATTCCATAAATATTACGGCAAATTATGTGTTGATCTGTGAATGAATTTATTTAACCAGCAAAGGTCGCAATTGAATTAAAGGAAACTCCATTACAACATGGATTTTATTGTCAAGCGATGGCCAAACAGCAAACAAGCATTAACTTGTGGGCCGCTTTTATAAATACTTTTTCAAGTTAATCCCTTTCGTTCGCCAATATTGTTGGGCCGTGTTTTTTAAGCCGCATTTATGCGATCGTTTATATTTAATTTGCATTCATCAATTTGCATACATAGGTCGATGTTGATGTCGATGTTTCTTTACAGCTTTTATTGAAATCCATTTCACTTTTTTTCTGTTCCTTTGTCGGCGGGGAAAAAATATTATTTTCCATTTGTATTGCAACATTTTGTGCTGTGGGAAAGCAAACAAGCGGAATGAGACGAGTGAGATGCAAATAAAGGCCATTGGGTCTGAATTGTCGCAGCTGCAATTTTTCAAATGTCAAATCAAAACACAAAACCAATTACTTTCGATGATTAATTACCAGTAGGACAAATGTTGAGGACCACAGAATGATTTTGATTGCGACCCCAGGCCAACTGTTTGCTTGATTTATGATCAGCTCAACCCTTGCTGACAAGTCCCTGAAGTGCCGGAGGTTGCCCTTCATGTTGCCTTCTCCAAATTTCAATGGACTTGAGCATGAAAAGCACCTTAAAATTCATAAGTTTCTTAGGGGAAATTTTGTTTAGAAAGAGAGTGAAAGGGTGAGAGAGAGAGAGAGAGAGAGAGCAACTTAAAACTCTGAAGGTGTCGGGGCAGAAGCCGCAAGTAAAACAGCAGCTGCATGTCATTAACTATATGAAACTCCAAGGCTAATCCTCTCTGGTCCGCACCGCACAGCACCGCAGGACGTATGCGTAATGCTACCAAAGTTCTCAACGCTTCATTTTTTGAACATTTAACACCCACACTCCTTTGAGCGTGTGACACCTTTTGCCACACTTTCCATTTTGGTTTTCCGCTTTTTTCATCATTCTTTTTCTATTTTGTTGTCATCAAAGCTGCGGATTATGCACACAAAAACGAGAGTTTATGTATGAAATTATGCAAAACAGAAGAGCTGATGATGATGATGGTTACGCTGGTAATAATGATGCTGGTTAGAGGATTGCTGTGGATGCTGATGATAATTTCCGAGAACTGCCAGAGCTGCGCACGAGTCAAGGTTAAATCCGAAATAGGTTTCCCCTTTGTTCAATTATAAATGCAATTTTTTTCGTACGATTATAATGATTAAGATGGAAAGTGAAATTTTGTATGCCTGCATTGAAATTTCATATTTTAATTACAATCTGCTTTGGACGCCAGTGACCCAAATTTATATGTACATATATATTATGCTCGTATATAGGAAAGAAAGGGTTCTCTTTACCCTTTTTTGCGGCGCGCCGATGTCGTCCTCAGCTGCATGCCTGGCTGCATAATTATGTTGCCAAACTGGTTGGCTGGCTGACCAGCAAAAAACAAATAAAAAACTGAAATACGGAAACACGAACAGAAAAGGAAAGGGAAAAACGAACCCCAAAGTTCCCCTCCCTCCGAATGGAACCCAAGTTATTTGAGCATGACGAATGGCTTTGTCAAGTTTACCACTTCTACGGATGATTTTATTAAAAATTTCGCAGACGCAGGTGCAGCTGCTATAAGTTTCCCATATTTTCGTCAACTAATTTTTGGAATTGAATGTTTCATTCTTTGGGGAAACTTCACCCGAGCTTTCCGTTTTAATGTCCACAAAACCTGTTGTTGGAGATTAAATATTTATGGCACCCATTAATACCATCTTCGGCCGTCCGAAGCCAATAAAATGTCCTTAATGTCGCGATATTTATGGCCATTTTATTCGGTTGCGCTAATTTATGTTCTAGCCTTGAAATCGATATTAGAATAACTTGTAATTATTCCTTGATTTATGCGATCGCATTCATTTCTCGTTAACACTGTGAAAGTGATACACTTTCTCGACGCAAAACTTCTATGAACTGAAACCCTCCAAGGGCGGAAGTAGACGCGATCCGAGACACCCCTCGTGTGGTTGCAGTTAATACGAATTTTGCGGTTTCCGATCGACAAGTCATTGGAGCAGGTGTAACTGTATCACGAAGCAAAGGCTAGCGGTGATAAAGGAGGAGGAGGAGATGCATACATTTGTACATGTGTAATTCTCAATGGAAAAATAAACAAAGCAGAGCTAGCGGTGAAAGATGAGTTGTTTGCTTTTTTGCCTTTTTTCTTACTTCCTCGTTTATGAGAGAGACTTTTCTAATTGGTAGAAACTTGACTTTAAAGTTCCATGTATGCTTTAAGAAAAGTTCTTTATATTGTTTTCAAGTTTAGAATTACTGATAATGCACCCATTTGTATTTATTAAGCCAGAGAAATGATGAATGTTCTAAGAAATTAATGCATTTCGTTATTTCCCCTTAATATTTTCATTTACATTAAGCGACTGTTAATCAGACCAAAGTCCATCGATTGAGCTTATTATTGTTTACGCATTATCATGCTGCAAGCTTTAATTTATAATTACAGAACTGTGTAAAAACTTTTTCGTTTGCAAAAATAAAGGCGAAATGTACTCATTAATGTTGCAAGTGAATTTTAATCATATTTGCAATAACAATCACTTCTTTATTCTTTACTCATTAAGTGTGTTTCCCCTGTTTCAAATGTAAAACATTTTCATCCTTTTACAAATTACAAATATTGCCAAACAAATATTCAGTAACATGGCGTAAGTACTGAAATGGCTACAACACTTCCAATTTAATTAAATCCAATCTGACAGTAGCTTCCATCTGTCCATCTATCAATTCACTTTTAGACAAACCAATCTATAAAATGTGTAACGAACTTGGCGTCTTTCATCGCACTTACCTTATGCACAGCGGCATGTAAATCGAAAATTATCAAAATTGTCACTTTACATCACGGCTGCTGCTGATGCTGCAGAGCCTATATAAATCATGGGATGCACAGGTAACACAAACTCAGATTATTTATAGCCGGGGTGATGTCTGGTGTGGTCTGTGAGGGGGGGTTAGAGATCTGAATATTCAAATCAGTTTCTGGCTGCCAATAAATGAGATTTGTTACAGGGTTCACACACACACAGGCACACGGGGAGGGTTCCACGGCACACACACGGCAAAATTGGATAAGAAAGATTTGGACTGGTCCCGTTTATTTAGCAAATGAACCGAAATTGATGTTGATTTTGTTGCAGAGAGCTTTCATTCAGCTTTTCAGTTTTTCCTTTATTTTGTTTTTTGGCACTTATCAAACTCTGCGGACGCGGAATATCCACGCATTAAGCGACAGATCGGCAGTTACAAATTTGAATTAAGTGCCGGATGAATGGCAGGTTCATTATATACCAGTTTTTTGTCCACTAATTAACTCCGCGGAATTCAATTACAGCGAGTATGGAGAGCAGGATTAGACCCTGACTTGTGGCTGAGTTTCATTCAGTTTTCTAAGCTTAGCTGTCGGATCACAATCTTCGAAAAACACGCTCAAAACATCCAACAGAAACGCCAACAGAGTCGCGAACGGATTGCCTCACGAACCGCGCTACCCGAGATACAAACGAACTTTGAAGGCGCCTCGAGTCGCGCGCTTGCTGTTAAATACGAAGCCCGGAGCCGAGAACAGTGGCTGTCGAACAAGTTGCATGCAGAGCTTACAACATGTTGCAAGGGGTACGGACACGAGAATACCTTCGGGGATTCCATGTTTTTCTGATTGAAAGACTCTGATCTTTGTTGTAACTGATGGCCGGTCTCTATTGTTCTATTGCTACAATTTTTAAAATTTTGTGTTCTTAGCGACGTAAATCCTGTGATCTGACCAAGAGGAATGGTGGCAGCAGGGGTCCACAGGGTCCACAACAGGAGCCGCCACAGGGTCCGCAGCAGGAGCCGCCACAGGGTCCGCAGCAGGAGCCGCCACAGGGTCCGCAGCAGGAGCCACAGCAAGGTCCACAGTCAGAACCCCAGCAGGGAGGACACGGTCCAACATATCCAGGATTGAATAGGCAACACATTTTGGTTATTGTCTGCAAATAAATCAAAAATAAACTTAGCAAAACTTTAAGGATTATTTTATGGAATAAACATACAAAACCGGACTGGAAAAATGTAGAAAGATTTAGATCCGGCCGTTGGAATTTTGTGAGTGGAATGAGAATGAGCCTCGCCTCACCTTGACTCCTAAATAATTCCCAAAGTGGCACAAAAATCCAGGATAAACTGTTGCTGCGCCAGAGGAAAAACTTATCTCAAGTGCAGCAACCTTATGAGCATGACAATGCTGCCGAAAAAGTTTCTGTTTAAAAACTAAAACTCAAATATAAGAAGCCGCACAACTTTGGCCATAAAACATGGAACAAAGCCACACACACAAGCACACACACACACACCACAGAGTCTGCGGAATCGGAAAGGAACACAAAGAGAGCTTTGCTGGAGGTGGGGTGCGGGAAAGCAATGAAAATTCCGACCTACCGCAATAAATTCCGCGGGAAAAACAACGCAAGCACTGCCAAAATGAGAGTGAAATGGCCAACACACGCGCACATGGAGCGCAGCATAAGCAGACTCCCCACCCAAAAAACGCCTCAAGGAAGTATAAGGCACACAAGGACAGCCTCCTATACGGCGCCATAAATCGCGCTAAGCCGAAACAAAACATAGCATGCCGAACAAAACTCAGCATCAGGCATCAGAATCAGGTGAAACAGCAGGCCGGCAGTAAGCAGTAGTCGGGGAGACAGGCCCCAAAACCTTTGACCTGACACAATGCTCTACATTCTATGTTTAGGATTTGGTTCCGATTCGATTGGGATTCGGGTTCGCGTTGGAAGCGCGTCTGCGCACTGCGAGCCGCCTGACCATCGAACAGCTGTTTTAGGCCAGTCCTTTACCTAGGACAACATGTGCCTAGCTTCACAGTGCTAGCATCTGAGCAGAGGCCAAACCTCCACGGATTACGGTTGAAGGCTAGGCTCCCATCCCAAAAAAGCCAATTTGTGTGCATTTTATGATTGAAGATGCATTTTATTGCAGTTGGGTATTACAAAAGGTGTTGGATGTAACCTCGCCAAGGTTTAAATTTTCCAACAGCAACATATTTCTTCGGCAGTAGTCTTCAGGTTCCTAATGATCCCAGCAAGCTCATTACCAGCCGCAGGGACAAGAGCTGCAGCAGCCACCGCACGGGCCACAACAAGGTGAACAGCCACCGCAGGGCCCACAGCAGGGACCACAAGGTCCACAGGGTCCACAAGGTCCACAAGGTCCACAGGGTCCCGCGCAGCAGCCGGGTGGGCAGGGTCCCACATAGAAGGGATCGAACTTGCAAACGATCATAGTCATGATGGAGGATAGGAGCTGTTACAAGGAGCTTCCTTCAACTGCAAGCGGTGGAAAAACTCTTCAGCTTGAAATTATTTAATTACTATTAAAGTTCGCATTTAAGAAATTATTTTTGCTTTGCTCACTTTGTTCTTTTTTTTGTGGCGAAGAAATATCTTAAAGTTTTTTCCTTGGCTTTAAATTTTGGGAAATTTTGCTATTGTTTCATTTTTAGAACTTTTACAAAAGAGATGTTTACCGAAACAGTTGTACGAAATGAATGAGCTCCGTTGTGGGAGCTCAGCAAAGGCAAAGAAACAATTCTGACAGTACCAAGAACGGACTACTATTGTAGCCTAAAATGTTCACCAGTGTGTGCCGCTTGCTTGGTGCTCTTCCTTTTGGTATTTGGGTTTTCTTGTATGGCCGATGATGCCTTTCTCTTGCTAGTCTCCGCTCTTGGAGCTGTTACCGAATTTCCAGAGACAATATTGGCACTGGCATTGGGTGGTGGCTCAGCCCAGGTATTGGCAGCGTCAGCTGCTATCTCCCCCGCACGGTACAACCCACGGCCGATTCTACGAATAATGGGGCACATTGGACCCATGTGCTCACAGTCTAGTACCACAGGCACACCGGAGACGGGCCTGAAGCGGCCTATGAATCGGCCTACGGACGCCACCATTTCGGCTAGACCATCGCTCGAGTTCATAATGACCAAGGCGGTCGAGTTGGTGACAATCACAAGCAGGGCCAGTGCACCCACCACTCCAATGGTCTTGTGAATCACATTCGTGGTGGAGATCATTGCTCCGAGCACACGAAATCAAATCACCCACAAAGCGATGACATCGAAAGCAACCGATACTCTGTTATTCAGTCAGAACCGAGATTATGTCATATGTGGTTCTAGCCAGCCGATAAATGCACTGAGTAATTCTAACGGCCACATTTGCATCGACAACTGTCTGCTGCTCCCCGTGCACTTCCGGAGAGGAATCCCGCATGATGGTCATAACACTTCGAATGGGCAGCAGTAAGGACTCCGCGTCCAGAACTGTCTCCCTTTCAGGTTGATTGGTGTCTGGTTCGGAGTAGGATTCGTGCATAATGGTAGCGAGGTTTTGAATGGCTGGCACCAAAGGATCCATATCCAGAACTGGCTCCGCTTCCCGATGATTGAGGCCAAAGGACTGATGCAGGATAATTACCCAGCTCCGGATGGTCGGCACTATGTGATCCCTGGTGTATTGGGAGGCCAAAGTCGTTACGTTTCCTAGCTCCCTAACAATATGGGTGATCATCAGTGCGGGGAGACTAAGATCTATGGTGGCAGACATAGCCAAAGGAGAAACGAGACAACAAGCACAAATTTTGTTCCGGATTTGTGTGTGTTACATTAATTTTTATTGGGACAGAAAACAAATTCGGAGAGTTAAACTTCTCTTCCCACTCTTTGACGTTTGTTGAGTGCTCAAAACGTGATCCCCGAACGCTCAGTAGCAGCAGCGCCATCCACAGGGTGTAAATCCCGAGTAGCAGCCATAGGGGCACGGACCGCAGGCACATTGGGGATAGGGTCCGATGTAGAACGGATTGAACACTGCGGTGTTGCAGCACGAATTGCACATTCTGAACACTCGGCAAGGGTCTGCAATACAGTTAATTATCATAATTATTAACAACGAAACATTACAGCAAACTTACCAAAAACTTATTTGAAATTGGGGAAAAAGGGAAAAACTTCTCCAAATGTGTTGCCTCTTAGGTTTCCAAAGTGACTGATGATTTTGTATTTGTTTGAATCTCAAAGCGAAGCTTACCTGGATTTGCTGCTTTACTTCTTTTTTTTAGTATTCGGTTTTGTTTTGTTTACGTTTTCAGTTTTGTTTTCAATTTTGTTTTCATTTGGGTTGTTTAACGACCGATTGAATATGGAGATCAAAACGCCGTGTTCCACGAAGCTAGTTTTAAAGATGGGTCCACCCGTGTTTGGATGCGAGAGAACCAGTGTGGGTAGATCACGTGTCTCTTCCGATTTGAGGATGTTGTCAAAGTTCCAGATGCTCAGATAGGTGCCCTGGCAGCCCACCGCCAGGCGGCTGTCGTCCATGGCAAAATCGATCGTGTTAATCGTTGCCGTGTGGTGGAGCAGGCTCCGGAGTGCCCTCTCGTTGGTCGTGTCCCAGATGACAAACAAAAAGTCTTGGCCGCCGGAGACCTGCCCGACACCTGCCTTGGGCTGCGGATATGCTTGAGCTTAGCGATGCTCCGTTCGTAGATATCCTCCAAGTAATCCTCGTTCTCGGCCAAAAACTGCTTGGCCATCTTGAAGTTGCCGCCGATAACCATTCGCAGGTATCCCAAAACAAAACTGGGATACAGCAACGAGGATATGTCATATTTGTATGCGTTGGGCACATCCTCAACTATCTTCTGCATATTCCCAAACATCTGCTTGTAGTCCTGGTACACCTCATCCAGTGCGAAAATAGCATATTTGACGACCTTCTTGCGCAAAAACAAGGCACTGCCTTCGAAGAAGTCTTTATAGTTTTTGTGCTGCCCTTTGTACACAGGTCCCGCATCATTTGGATCGTCACTGTCCTCCTCTGCAGAGTCATCAGTCTCACTGGAGAAAGGGGAGTCGCCACTGGAGTCGCAACTGGAGTCGCAACTGGAGTCGCCGCTCTCTAAATCTGATGATTTGGTCTCGGGCAGCCCGTTCTCGTGCGCGTCCTGCGAGTTAGCGCTTTCAGATTTATGCTCATCCGCCGATATATGAATTCCATTACCGTTACCATGAGACACATCAATAGCTTCCTCAGTGCTGTCTTTTACTTCGTTTTGTGTTTGGCACAACAGCTTCTGGCGCTGCCGGCATAAGAATAGGAATTTGCATTCATATCTCGCTTATCTTTTATTACGCGTGCTTACATTATCATCATTTGGTTCTTCAGCTTCGTTTGCACTCTCCTTATTCAAATCTAATGGTAATTTGTTGATATTTATTAATTATTTCATATAATGTGCCAATTACCGCGCTTTCATCACAACAGATGCCAGGGATGCAAGCTCGCATTTCTCGCATTTCTAACAGAAATTCTGCACACTGAATCCAGTGCGGACAAAGGTCCGAATCTTCACACTGATTTCGAAATATGATTAGACTAGCAGACTATAAACTTCTACTATAAATATATCGATATTCTAATTGTTTTGCAATATTTAGTTGCAATCAGCAGATTGAAATTCTCAAAAAATAATCAAAAACAAAGACTGCAAGTGTTTTATTCAGACATATTTAATGTGTTATATTTTGTAGTACCGTGAATCTATTGCTACAAGTTCCCCTCCTGGTTTCTGAAGTATCCATCAATTCTTTTTCAGCTTTTCTGCGTCTGCGATGGCATGGACGTTGGTGGTGGCGCTGGCGGAGCTGGTGAACAGCCGTGCGGCGGCTGCTCTCCTGGACACGGACCGCACTGCCTGTTGTGGCACTGCCCCTCCTGCACACAATCGGGGTCACAGCAGGGTGGATGGGGCCCGATGTAGCCGGGATTAAATATGCAAGGCATGTTGCAGCTCCGCCTGAGATACTCCAAACAGGATTACGGGAGCAGGTTGGCTGGTTATATTTTACAGATTTTGAAAGCTTACACAGAAGCCAAGGTGTGGGAGTTGGGCGGTTGCTTTCGCCCCAATTTCGGTGCAGATTAAAACACACAATAGAACAGGCTAACTAGATGCCCGACCTACATAAACAAACCTGCCGAACCAACAAACAAGCCTGGTTAAATTCGTAATATGGGCATAGTCGGCTTTTAATTATCGAAGAGCAGACATTGGATTGAACCCACCACCCCGCCACGCACACAAAACAAAGCTCCCTTCGACGTGACAACGTGGGCAATGGCCATAATTATTTCATAATCGGGCAACACTTCATATTTGTGGTGACAAAAGCCTGCAGATGGACAAAGCCCCCTGCAGGCAATTCCGCTGGGGCGGTCATTTGCTGAATGTGGGCCAAAAATGGTTTTGGCACATTCAGGCTCAAATTAATGAATAATTAAACCGCATTAGGGCAGGCGATTGAGGCGGAAATGCAACATTTGCATAACTAACACAATGAACTACATACGCGCCAGACAAGACAATTCCATTTCCATGCCACATGGCACATGGATGGGTGGATGGATACATTGGATCTAGCCCCGTTCATAAATTAGATATGCATGCAAATGTGTGCATTGAAAACTAACGGCAGTGCCTTTGTCAATTAATCAATCAATCAGCAATGGCGGCGGCAGAACTCAGATCCAGAAAGCGTTGCGGAAATAACTTGTCCATCTGCCCGGCATTAGCCCGGCAACGCCTTCAATCCAATCCGAAACACACACGACCCATGCCCTACACATTTTCTCACATATAAACGCGTGTGTTACCCACGAGTTTTGATTTGCCGCAGAGTTCGAAGCGCGCTTTGAAGCTTATCAGCGATGACGATCTCTGAGGCTAAGGCGCTGGCAGTGGCATTAGCTGCAAAGCGTAACGTTGACAGAGCAGCGGTTTCGACAGCGGCTCCGCGCACAGTGGAACTAACCTGCCAATAAAATACTTAAAATATGTGAGCTAATGTGGATTAAGGTAAGTGTCTGTTTGTGTCTCAAATTATGACAAATAACATTAATTCTTGTATGATCTTAGATCTGGCAACCACTGTGCAGAGTCTCTTCAATGTCCCGACCCCATCAAAGTCGTGTGCACTATTTGTGTATTTTATATTCAAAGTGCAGCGTGCTGCGTGTGTGCCCCATCGCGCACCATGAAGGTGGACATGGAGGGGGGTCAGTTGGTCTCTTGTTCTGGACCCTCTCCACTTCCACTTCCACTTCCACTTCCACTGGCTTGCTTGTGCACTCGCGCGAACTGCTTTTAAGTGGCGCGTCGGCGGTGCTGGTCAACGCTGCTCGTCAGGGTGTGTGCCTGGGTGACACAGGGGGCGGAGGAGTAAACCATTTTGGCTGCAGTGCGCTGCTGCTGCTGCTGCTGACGATGCAAATTTGTGACCAGCTCTTTGCAACGATTTGAATATGTTACTGTGCCCAGTGAGAGAAACGTTGGGACAGAGACGAGCTCGCTTGGGCAGAATTCTCTCTCAACTATTGTTAAATTTTAATGTCTAAGAGTACGTTGTGGACTTTCTGCGTCTAACTAGCAGGGTAATTCTCAAAGACTTTCTAATCCGCTTGAACAACAAGTAACTCTGAATCGAACCCTCTCCCCAATTGCTTTCAGTGCATGGAAGCCAACAGAGCTGCGACTTTGCTTCGTCTATCGAGCTTATAAGGAATCGACTTTGTCTATTCAACTTCCGCTTAGTGGCCTGGCCAGTATTTTATTTCTTCTTGGAGCTCGTTTCTATTTTTAATAATTCAAGTTCGAGCTGTTCCTGGCCAGTGGAGGTCTGAACACGCGCACTTGTCCCCATCGTAACTGTTTGAGAAATGTTGTGGAGAAATGACAAAGTGACCGGAAGATGATACTGTAATAAAAGAGAAGGCACGCAGCCAGAGCCAACAACAGAACAGCAGAACAGCGACATGGACATAACCAAATGGACAGCACTGTCTGTGGCCCCCAACTACATAGATGTTTGCCTATAGGAAATAGAAAACCAAGTACTGGAAATGAACATGAACAATGTTTTCTCCACTCTTTTTATTCCACTACCCCCCGCCACCCATTTTTCGTTGGCCATTTATTTACAAATGAACAATATTTATGGCCTCTTTTTGAAAAGAGTTGTTGTGGGAGTCGGGTCGGTGGTCGTCTGCGGACTGTGCTCCCCGCTGCGCGGTGGGGACCCGACCCGACTTCCGTCACAGCCATGGCATAGAAACGATCTCTTCATAAGCGCACTGTTTGAGTTTCGTATATTTATTTGTCTACATAATTTTGTGGTTTTATTTCTGGTTTATGTGTCTGGCATAATCAATGTACATTGTAATCGCAAATGGGTTTGTTAAACAAATAATCCAAATATGCAAACAATTATGGAACGCCCAGAAACGCTTATCCAATGATCTTTTTTGTGGTTGCTAAAAGTGTGAAGAGAACAACAATTAAAGGTTTACTTTTGGTCACATTTTATTGACGACATTGACGATGTAGGAATTTGTGCAGAATTATTATGATTGAATAACTATGATAGCAGCAGAGACTTTTCCATAAATATGGGGATAATAAATTCCAAATGAAATCCCTGATAATCTTGCCCAGCCCTAAGGTAGAGTCTTATTATTTATTGCTAAATAAGTAGCGACAATCATACCGAAGTCTTTAATTTTGCGTACCCCATAATTAGAGATGTCATGCTAACAATTTATGATGAGCAATTGGAGATGCTAAAACTGGAACACTAAACGGCGGCACTTAAGCGATCATAACTTTGTGCATGATAAATCGAACTGGAAACGCCTCCAGAGATACCGTCCACCGAGCCCATGCAAAGCAGCTTTTCTTGGCAAAGAGCAATCAGAACGCAGGAGCACTGAGAGGAGGATGTGGGAATGCAGCTGGGACTGCGGCTGAGGACCCCGACCAAAGTATAGAACTTTAAGGCAGCTGCTGGTGCTGCCGTTGAAAGGCAGCAGACCGCTGAATGAATTGGGCTGTCGTTGTCTTGGCAATCAGCGCTACCGGGCATATAAAGTTAACACACCCCGAAACCGGCTTCGGTTTCAGCCAGTTGAAGTTCCAGTCGAAAGTTGGTAGTTGTCGTTGCCTCAGCCTCTGTCTCAGCCTCAGCCTCAGCTTCAAGAAACTTTCCAGGATGGACTGCGGCGGATGTGTGTGAAAGACAAGAGCGCAGCTTCTAAGCGTTTTGGCTGTCCCCTTCGCTTTGGCATTGCCTTTTGCCACTTCGCTTCGTTGGCTCAAAGTGGGGAGAGAGAGAGAGCGAGAGAGCGCATCCAACTCGAAATTGCCGCAATTGCGTGTCGACCACAATCTTAACCAGCGGGAACTTGCCAGCCGGCAGGGACTTGAATGGGAATAGGGACTGCCACTGCCACTGGCACTGGCACTGGTAAGGGGTGTTGGCCCATCTCGTCTCGGTTCCTGTCTGTTTCCTTTTTGTTTTTAATGAATAAGTTGGAACACCTGTTCGTCGTACGTCGTTCGTCTCTTGTTGAGATCCCTTCCGTCCCTCTGTCTGTCGTGTCTTTCGGTGTGTGTCTGCGCTCCTTCTGCAAACTCTGGTTAAACTGCTCAAGTGTGGCGTCGCACATGTGTTCTATCTCTGCATCATGCTGAACCATTGTTAAATACCGTGTGGGCAGTGGGGTGTGCTGGGTTTCCCCATCGTTTTGTGTTATAGACATGTACAAACATTTTTAGACATTGTCTGTTCATGGGCTGCACCATTTCTGGAACTTTTAGCTACGATTTTGATTTGTTGCCATGAAAATTCAGTTTGAGCAAATTGATTTTCCCTGAACTGCAACTAGAAGCTCCCAGCAATTCCCTTTAATAATGAGCTACTCTCAGCGTCTTCTAAGAAACAAAGGGCCTCCATTTGATATGTGCCTAGGAAACAGGATTTGCTGCTTTAATTATGGAGTGTGCTTTTGCTTCACTGGAAAGCAAACAGAGCTGGGCCTAGGGCTGAGCTGTGGCCTAAGTCAATAAATAACCTGTTTGAATATCATCATTACGCATTAATCTGAGCCAGCGCAGAGGCTTATAATCTTCATTCATTAAATCGCGGCACACCTGGGATCGGTAGGCGAGACGAGTATCCCACTCGAGTGTCCCTGACATTGAGTCCAGCCTGGTGCTGGCTGGTTGGGTGCTGTTTTCCTTGGCTTTGCGTTCTGCGCTGAGTCAATGCCACGACAAGTGGCCCGTCAAGTTGCAAAATTAAAACCAATTTCACTTGCAACTGCGGGCTGCCGTATCACTTCCTCATCAGCAGAGAAAAACGCAGAAAAAAGAAGGAAGAGACAGAGGAGTGAGAGATGTGAGTGCCCTCCACACATGATGGGCGAGTCATGGGCTGAAACAATGCGACCGAGGCCCAAGAGCACAACGAGATAATTGTAATAAAGAAATACGTAGCATAATTGATGCCCAAGCAAGGGGCGGAGGAAGAACTCTCTCTCTCTGAGTAGGAATGGCAATGAGAGGAGGAGGAGGAGGAGGAGGAGGAGGAGCCCCCACAGAGACTCGAGAGCCTCCTTCAATGCGGCATCGATATCATCCGGCCACCCTCAAACGGAATGCTTGAATGTAAATCGAATTTCCCATCCCCGGGCATGGGGCTAAAAGTAATTTCGATTGCAATTCTTTCAGCAGCAGCAGCCAGTGGTAAGTGAATTTCATATGAAGGTGACTCTCTGCCACGACTCGATTTATATGGCATTACATAAGATTCAATTTGGCAAAGCTCATGCAGAATGCAATTCTCACTCTTTTTCTTCTCCGAGTAATTGCAGGATGGATGGACAGTGGACAGTGGAGAGTGTATTTGCAGAGACAATTAAAGAGGCGTGCATTTAATTTAATGTCGGAAATCAAAGCACTTTTACTTAGGCACTCTCCACTCGACAATTACATGGCACGACAGTGCCACACACTCACTCATCTCAGTTTGCTGCCTCTATCTTCGGGCTACTTTGCGGCAAATAATTTTATTTTTCTTGCAATCTGGTGTGTGTTTTTTTCTCGGGCTCCTTTTTGCTGCCACTGCAGACATTTTTAATAAGTTGCCTGGCAGCCGTTGCACGTCTCTTGCCGCCAACAACAAACTCAGTGCTGCCGCTGCTGCTGCTGCTGCTGCCAAGCTGAAAATGAAATTCGTGGCACGAATAGATTTCCAAAACATATATGAAGAGAGCAAAAGAGGAAGCGGACGACAAAGAAACGGGGGAGAGAGCGGCGTGCATGGCACGTCGAGTATGACAGAAATTCGAAAATGAAGCAATTCACTTCATTTGATACTATCCGCCGGCCAGTTGGACAGTTGTCAACGATCTGCAAATGGGAACAGGGAATGGGAATGGGAATATCGTGGAGTGGTCTCCCTGGTGGTGTGCTTATTAAGTGGTTTCCCCTCGTGCTTTCGATAATTGGCAGAGCATATTTGTGGCATTTCCCAAATTCCAATCGTTCTCCTCTGCCTTAATGAGCTGCAGAGAGACTTCAATTACAAATTGTTCCCTAAACGATTGTGTGATAAAAGCCACTACAGAGTGGTTAACATTTATTAAAAGAGATCCATAGAAAGCTCTCAACAATATTTACAGAGATCGCTCCATCTACTATTTATTTCAGAAATTCACTTTTAAGCTAAAACAAAAGAAAACAATTCCCGGATAATGTTACATAAAGTGATTTTCCACCTCAGCATATTCAAAGTTCAGGCTCTGCTACCTACCATGTTTGTCCCCCACTATTTAGTGACTATTAAAGTTGACGGCATCTCAGAAATTATTTTGTCCCTGCCAGAAACCCTTCCAGCAGCCAACACACACATGAACACACACGAAGCAGAAGCCATTTGAGGCCCAAAAACTTGTTGAAACTTTGGCAGCGAAGCGCAAGAAACCAATAAAGAAAATGCTGAAAACTAAAGGAAAAGTGCCTCGAAAACTGGGGGAGCTGCCAGGCCATAGACCTACCTACTAGCAATATGGCCTTAATGGCTCGATGCTGGCACAAATAATGGAAGTAGCGCGCTAATACTACGTGCAAAATGGCTTTAGGCTCCGGCTCCGACTGCTGCTGCTACTGCTGCACATTGCGTATACGTAGCATGGCCTGGATCCTGCCTGGATCCGTGACTGTAGCTTATGCAATGCAATTTTCATTTACATAAATTTTGATGTTGTCTCTGGAAATGGGTGTGTGTGTGTGTGTGTGTGTCTGTGGCACCCGAAAAATGAAACAACACAAGCTTTTGGCTAGAAAAGTTTTGCCTCGCTGTTGTCTTTTATGTCAATTTGCAGGGAAATTACCTTTTGTGTTAATAGTTGGCGCTCAGCTCGGTTCGCGGTGGCAAACATTAAAAGTAATTCAAATGCCTTGCGACAAACAGCAGCAGCCAAACAACCAACCAACCAACCGACTTTGTGTAGGACAACAATAAATGCTTATTTAACTAATTTTGCAGCATGTATGCAAATATTTACAGTGCAACAGCTGCATAATGAGCGAGGGTTATTCAGGGAATACTCTCTTCCCTGATGCTGTCACACTCTAAGCAGAACTTCAGGAACAAACCGCTCGGGGGGGTTGGCGGGTGTCGCAGCAAGTGTAAATAGGGATGTCTAGCAAACGACTGCCATTAAAGCTTTTTGTTTGTTATTTTCTAGCCACTTGCCATGCGAGTCTCCTCGCTCCCACACCTCTGTGGCAGACGCCAAACCGCGTGTCTGCTTGGGTGGATTGCTCCTTTCAGGTGTCTGACGCTTTGGGCCACACTGATACACTTTGCTTTCATGGACAATTTTGAGCCGATTAATTATCAGCTTTGTTTTTAATGCCTAATTAACGTTTGCTTGCTGGCCGATCAAGCTGAAGACAGCCTTTGACATCACGGGGGCGAGAAATTTCACACTTGATTAATTGCCAGCAGAGGAGGGCGTTGCCCCCAAAGGGAAGTGTTAACAATATGAGGCTGAGTATTTAACCTTTTACCCACTACAGAAGTAAATAAGCCTAGGCAAACGTTACGTTTTCCACCGACAAAAGTAGTTGCAACTCTTTTATTTTTCACAATTAAATTGATTATTTTTCAAGGCATTGCTCGGTGGAAAACTTCTCGTGGCAAAAGCCCCAAACGAAATGCAGAGAAACGAAAGAAATTATCGTCACGGTTCTGCTTTACGTTTTTATTTTATTTTAACATAAAAAAAGCCATGTATCCAGATGCACACATACACACATCGCTGCTGCTGCTATGTGGGATGGATGGGCTTATTCCGGGACTCCATTTAAGCTCATCTGGACGACTACTGCGCTCTGCGTATATGCCGTGTTGCGCCTTTGTAAGTGACTGAAGCTTATTAAATGCCTTCGCTGGACACATTTAATTAACAGACACGAACAACTTATAATTACCGCTCACACACACACACACACACCACTCCTGGGTGTGCTGCAGCAACGAGGTAATTGTTTCTGTTTTCCTACAGCTTCTGGACTGGAGTGACCCAAAGGATTGGCTGACTGACTGACTGACTGGCGGAGAGCCACTCGTTGCGTGTGTGTATATAAATATTCTGCAGCCTCGCATATTAATTACCGCAACATGCGAGTTTCCTTCTCACGAGAACAGAATTAAGGACAAGAGATTCAATGTGTGAAAATGACTGGGAAATCTCTGGAAGGAATCAGAAATCTTTTCCCCCTGACAACCTGGACACTCGTATTCCTTTGCCGCAATGCATCTTTTAAAACAAATTAAGCCTCTCGTCCCAAGGCCACTAATCAAGGACTATTTATGGAAAGAGTTCATAGCGAAAACACAGTGTGTATCCAGGTCAAGGCCGTGCGCAGACAACGGGCCAAACTTAGCCTGTGCCTTTGAGACTGCCAAAAAATAGATGAAACTATGCCCAGAGCGGAGAAACCACGAGGCCAGGCGAACATTAGAAAATTGCCAAATAAATGCCGGATGGCAGGCAAACAAAAATAATATATTTATTAAAAAATGTTCGCCTCATGCTTCAGTGGCCGCTCAGCGCCGTGCCTGGCCATTATTATTTATTGTCCAATCACGAAGTGTGTGTGTGTGTGTGGAAATGCTAGCAAACATCTGAAAGAATGCCTTTGAGGAGAATCCAGAGCTGCAACCACTCAAGTCGTTTCCGCGGTTTAAGTTTAATTAAAAAACTCCTCTCCACTCCTCTCCTCGGCCAGTGAAGCAAAGTTTCGTGTTTGTGTTCATAATTTGAATTAGAATGAAACTCGATTTGTTTGTTTTGGCCGAGAGTGGTGTGAAAATGAAACAGTTTCCTTTGCTCATGCTGTCAAATGGCAAACGGACCGCAATCAGGTTGTTGGCCAAGTGGCCGATTCGCGGCTCATTGCCAATGCAAACGGCGTTTGAGGTCTAATGGCTCTTTGGCCTAATTGGTGCCAGGATATCCAAATCAAAACTAATTAAAAACCGCACGCACTGCGTACACACGTGAGGCTGAAGCGTTTCGCGTTGATTATGAAAAGGAAACTTTGTGGGCGATGAGGTTTCGACCATGGCCGGAGGGCCAATTAGCATGCTGCGGTCGGTCGGCTGGTTGGGGCTAATGCAAAGGCTACTTTGTGGAGGATTTTAAAAATGTAATCATAAAATTGTATGCTAGTAACAGTGTCCATTAGATTGTCCAATATTTGAAAAGAAATTTAAGTTAAATATCCCAAAATTTGCATCCCGTTGGCCGTTGCTTATTCTCGTTGTCTGGCTCTGGTGAGCGTTAAGCCTTTGTGTCCACATCTGATGGTTCCAGGCAGATGGCTGTCACCTGACTGTCGCTGACGAAGCGAACTTGCAGTATTTTGCCACACTCGCTGCTACGCGATCCCAGTAGTAAGATGAGGTTGCTTGTGAACGGCTCAATGTTCCAGACACTCATCTGGGTGTCCTTGCAGCCCACCGCGAAGAGGCTGTTGTCCGGGGCGAAGGCAATCGAGGAAATGGCTTCCTTGTGTTGGGTAAAGCGGAGCACCATTTCACCTTGGGATATGTTCCAGACAAAGATTAGACCGTCTTGGGTACCAGCAACCAGGATGTAACTGCACGAGGAGATGGCCAGGGCAGTGATCGGCGTATCGGAACCCAGAAGACAGGTTACGGAAATTTTGTTTGAAGTGTTATCCCAGATGCGGATCCTGCCTGAAGCCGAGCCAGAGACAATGTGATTGTGGAGCGGACGAAATATGCAGGCCGTCAGTTCCGGTTCCTGGAAAATCCTTTGCTTGCAAAGTACCCACGGCTCGTCCACCTTCCAAAGGCATGCATAGCCAGTTTCCACGACAGTGGCAATAAAAGAGGGTTTTGAGGCATCAAATGCGATGCCACGAACGAAGCCCGTAGATTGGATACAGATGCTCACACAGCTCGGAACCTGCATGCTCCACAAACGCATTTCAAAGTCTTCCGAGCATGTTAGTAGGTGTCCGCCATCGGGCGAAAACTGTCCCATGTAGACTGTGCATCTATGACCACTGAGTGTGAATGTCTCTCCTTTGGTCAAGTCCGCCTCTGTGCCGATCACATGCAGCTTTAGCGCAAAGATGTGGATCGAGAAATCGGCCTTGGCCACGGCCATCGAGCTGGTGTCCATCGTGATGCTTGCACAGAGTGCGACCCCATCAATGTGGTGTGGGCTGGTGGCCACGAAGGTCGCATTTAGCGGCTCGTCCGTGTCCATCTGTTCGCGCTAGAAGTTTTTGATTGTCACATTTGAGTTAGAATAAATGTTTGTTGTATTTCCTTGGTCATTTTTCGCACTACTTACTCTTCCTTCTCCGTCCTTAATTTGACTATTCGAATTCGTATTATTTGCCGTTGACATAGTGAGGCAATATATTTTTGTAATTATAAAATTGGACTCCAACCACAATTTTACCAAATTGCCAATTGACAGAAAAAAAAAACGAGGGATACAAGCTCACATCTCTAAATACAAAACAGAGCTGCACTGCTGCTGCTATCGAAGACACCAGCCGATGATTAGTATCGCATTTATATCGAATTCAAAATATCTTTTGTATTTCCAAGCCTTCCCCCTCTCTTGTTAGCGACTTTGTGAATGATTTCTAATCAAAAGTCGCACTAGAAAACTGAAGCCCCACAGAAGCAGTGCCTCGAGCGAAGGCATACAAAAATGTTTTGTCAATGAGACAAACAAAAGTTGGACAAATGTCGCGTGTTCAATTGTGCAGACGCCTCCTCGTGGAGCTCGTTGGCATACCATCCTCAGGCACTGATGCTGATACTGGTTCTATTCCTGCTCCTCTCCTTTGCCATTCGCCCTCTCCCTATCCCTCTCCCGCCCACTGTCAGTGTTTATTTTATTGATGTCCCTGCCCCTGGTAGTCGAGGCAGTGGCGGCAAAGAGCCATCAGCGGAGCTAGCGGGTACAAATGTTGGCTGCCGCTTCCTTGTTTTACGACCATCGAAGCGGCCATAATTGTGCATTCACATTCACAGGACCATTCAGAGGCAGAGTCATAGCCCCATGCTTATTATGGGCACTGTCGGGATGGCTGTGGCCTGGATGATTTCGCTCGCCTCTTCTCCGCAGACCCCCATTGGGGGCTTGCAGCAACGTAATTTTCAAGTGATTTATGGGACTTTATGCATCAAGGAGGAGGAGGAGGAGGAGAAGGGTCAGGAGCCAGCCACTCTGTCGTATACGAGTTCCATTTGGCGCTCGCTCTGCCGAACACTTGATTAGCGTTGATGATTGAACGGTTATTGGTAAATTGAAAGTTGTGTTCCTCCTTGATCCCAGCCAAGTTTTGAGGGTGGAAGGCATTAGGGATAGATGCGAGACATTTATCTGTCAGCTGAACTCGCGGGTCTTGCTGAATGTTCGGTTTTCGGGATGGGAAGTACAAAAATGAATGCTCCATGAAATGTGTGGAATGTTTTTCCATGTTTTTCCAACTATTGCTGGAGATAATAGATATAAAATATCGGCAACACCTGTTTGCTGTTATACAACACTGCAACACTGCTGTGTAAACAGCTGTGAGAAATATAAACGGTAGAAATTTGCAAATCAAGGTAGAAATGAAGTCCACCATAACATGAGCATTTAATGTGTCGTCCGCTCTGGTCAGCTCTGAGGTGTTTACCTAACATTTGATATTATTTTGATTTATTAGCCACTGCCAAGTACAGACGATGCCGCCACTGCCTGCCACTCAGCAACATTCCGCAAACAATAATTTGTGTGGCCCCAAAAACAGAAACAGAAACCCAGAAACACACCCAAATGACAGCTACAAAAAATATTATTTATACATATAAATAAATACATTTCCAGAACCCACATATGCAATCTTCTGCAATTTTCACACTGCAAAGCAACTAGGAGGGAACAGAGAGTCCAACAAAGCCCGGCCCCACACGGACACGGACACGGACCCGTATCCCTCCCAGCTGTCAGCGCGAACAGTTGCAAACAGACATGAAGATTTTGGTACATTGGGGGATTTTTTGGGCAGCAAACTGCCGCTACATTGTGCGTACATATGCATATAAATATGTAAATATGTATATATGTATGTACCAGTGCATATCTGCAATAGAGAGAATCGAGATCCTCACGTATTTCGCTTGTTTGTTGGTAAAACAAATTTGTTAATTTTCTTTCCAGCAGACATTCTGCAATACTTTTATTTTCGTTATGAAAAGTTTTGAAGCTTTCGGGAAAAACTTTCTTTGCGGTGTAGCTGGTAGGATTTACAGAACCTTCCACTTAAAGTTGGACACTCTGCAAAACAGTTCCTTAAAAGCATTAAGTCTTAGATGAAGTCTATCCATTTTCCACACACTTAAAGCGACATGTACGAGATACATTAGGTAAGAAATCAGCTTCAAATGACGCAAATTGAATTGGCCTTTGTTGAAAATCAGCTTGGGGGATTTTTGGTTGAGCTTGCTCTTAGGCCTTGACAAATTGAATTTCAATTGTCGCCGAAAGGCTTTGAAATTGTGCGTTTCTTTGAACTGTATCTGTAATTAGAGTTTCGATAATTTCACAGCCAATGTAGAGTCACTTCAGGTCATTGCCTGCTCGGGTCATAACTCTAAATAACTTGATTTTCTTTCTTTCTTTTTTTTTAGACCCCGGCGAGACTCAAAAAGTCCTTAGGCTTTCACCACCAGCATATTTGCAGGCGCGAATTCCATTTTTTGTCCCTTCTTTTCCTTCTGAGTTTGATTCCACTTGACTGTTATTGTTAGAGACGCGTCTAAGCTGTTTGGAAAATCGCAAATTTATGTTAATTTTATTGTAAATGATGAGCACAGAGAGGAAATTAAATGAAATAAAATAAAATGTGAAAGTTCACAACGAAAATTCTCAAACCTATTTTGGAATACTTTTCGCTGCTCCCTGGTGTTTTTATTATCCACTGACAAAGGTCCAAGTACATTCTTTCCTTTCAAAATAAATCAAATGTAATGCACAGGAGCTCAGTTATAGGACCACGTAAAATCTTTTGGCAAATCAACAAATGTCCAAAGAGCTGCCAATCAAATCCACTTAACAAAAGGAAAAGGAATGCACAGGGTCTACCATGGCAGACACTGAACAGCAGACACATGGTAATAAGATTCCCACAACATTTCCATACATTTAACCAGCATTTTGCATGGACTCTGCAGCAGTGTTTTATCTCATTTGATTTCACTCTACGGGTGGCTGGAGTATAAATGCAGAATTTGATAGATGTTCTCTCACTGGGCGAATGTGACGCATTTTCTATTTTCTTTTTACACCATTTTTATGCGCCCGGAAAAGTTTGTTTGTCCGCCTGTCGGTTCGTTTAAGTTTTACTATCTCTCCGCGTCCGTCTATTTATTTATTTCAACACCAACTTCTTACTCTGCCCCTGCTCCATCTTTTTCCTCCACTGTGCCCTCTTAAGGAATTGAATTGAATTAAATTGAATAAAGTTTGCGAGCTGCAGTGCCCCGATAAGGTGTAGTTCTCTCTCACCCAACAGCCAAGCAATGCATTGCATATAAATGTTTGGTATTTCACGATTTTGTACCCATCAATTACGAGGCGAATGAAGTGAACGCAGGCAAAATAATAATTCTTGCTTAATATTTTATGAATTGTGCTGCGGTTTGGTTTTGGAAGCTGTGGAAATGGCTTTGGATTGAGAAAACTAGCAGATTTTTCAACGCTTTATTAATGAGCTCAAACGATTTTTAATTAGCAAAATGGAAACATAAGTGCTTCATATGAAACATACATTAATAATGTAAGAATTGTTGTGGATTCAGAGTTTCAAGCTTTCGACTTCCTGTGCTGATCAGAACTTGAAAGATTTAGCTTTTCTCTTGTACAATAAATCATGAAACACATTTAAACTTTTCTTTCTTATTAGAAGTTCCATTATTAGAAAATGAATCCAAAGGCTTCTTCTTCATAGTAATCTTAAAGTGATTCTTCGCCTTCCTCGTTCTCCTCGGGCTTGTCCACGCAGATGGCCATTAGGTGTTTGTTAGTGACAAAGCGAACCTCGTAGACAGTACCACACTCGCTGGCTTGCGAGCCCCTCAGCAGCCCATCAGTGACCAAGTTTTTATCCTTCTTGGTGAGTACGAGGAGGTCAAAGTCCCAAACACTCATGAAGGTGTCCTTGCTGCCGGCCGCGAAGCTCCCGTTATCTGGTGCGAAGGCAATCGAGGCAATGCGTCTCGTATGGTGGTTAAGGCGGCGTATTATCATCTGAGTCATCACATGCCAAACAATGAGGCAACCATCCTCGGCGCCTGCAACCAAGTATTCAGCGCACTTGGAGAAGGCCAGGGCGGTGATGCTTTTTGTGTGACCCTCAAATAAGCGCTCCTCAGATGTCACCCCAGCGGTCATGTTGCTCATGCAGACCTTGGCGTTGATGAAGCCAGTGGCCAGGTAGTTTATTTTCGGGTGATACGCACAGGCCGACAACGCATGCGCGTAATATATTTGGTACTGGGGACGTAACTTAGTGTCCGGTTCAGTGCCGGTCTTTGCCCAAGCAAATACGCCTTGTTCACCGATGGTGACAAATACGATGCTGAAGGGATCAAACACAATGCGTTTGACATGTCTTTGGGCATTGGGTTTGAAGCCCACACAGCTGCGGGATTCCAGGTTCCACAGACGCAATTCCAAATCGGGTGACCAGGTGACTAGGTGCTTTCGGTTTGGAGAAAAGGCGCCGCGAGTCACCTGCACCTGATGGCCGACGAGGTTGAAGTTGCCGTCACTGCTCCAGTCAGCGTTCTCTCCGGCCACATTCAGCTTTAGCCCATATATGTAGATCAAGCAGTCGGCCTTGCCCACCGCCAGCACGCTGGTGTCCTCCGAGATGCTTACACAGAGTACCACTCCGTCCACGAAGTGACCGCCCGCGACCACGAACGTCGACACCAGAGGATCCTCCGGCGTGGTGAGTGCTTTTGTGGCCTTGGACGTTAGAGCGGCATAAACTTCAGGGGCGATAAGGCTACGGCCCTCACTTGCTGACTGCATTGGCACAATTGATTAAATATGTAAAACATTTTGTGATATTTTAACTAACTCTTAGTTCACTCCACTTACAGATGCCTTCGTCGACTCTTTGCCCTCGTTGATCGCTGCCATTGTAATGAATTATTTGTACAATTACTGAGCTACCACACGTGTCCTCAACTGTGCAATTCCAAATGGCAAATACCAGGGATGCAAGCACGCATCTTATCGCCTATCGATATCGTGACCATCAAGACAAGACATAAAATATTTAAGCACTAAACTAGATAATATTCAGTTGACACATGGAAAAACTTTAACTTTAACTCAAAGAATCATGCACCAAAATAGGACTCGTTTGAGTCGAGGAACCCGTTGCTCACGCAATTTATTTTCTACTCGGAAATGTGTTTGCTCTTTTCGGTTAAGTCTCTTCTGCCAGGCAACGGCAATGCCAGTGCCAGGAGTTTCCTTTTCCTCATTTGGAACCAAAACCCACAATTACCTGAACGTGGTTGGGCCATGATTTGCACTGCACTTGAATTATTTCCGTTTGCACTGTTTTTTCTTCCTGCTGGTGCCGGGAGAGACGCCCCGGCGGGGCAGTACCCACCCCACACACATATGCATAATTTCATACCCACTGCCGTTTTCCTTAAACGCTTCCATACTTTTCTGCCTTCCATTTGCTTTCTATTCCTCTTTATTATGGATATATCACCGTCTGGTGGAGGATATGCAGTCCTCTGTGGAGGCGCCGCTTTGTATGCAGATTACCTGCATTTTGGTCTGCGGCTTGAGGTCAGTAATGAGACTTGAGTCAGTGTCGTGAGGCCGCCACTCCCCAAGACTGACTGCACACAAGGGCACGGAAAAAGCGCATAAAAGAAGTGAACTCGTGCTGATATAGACTTGGATTTGGATTGGCCCAAAAACATACATATCCTGCGTATTGTGGATGCTAAATTTATGCGCAGCGAAGAGTGAAAAGCAATTAGCTCTGTTAAGTTGTGCATAAAAGGGAAATTGGCATTGACATGGGCCACACCCGGCACAATGCCGTTTGCTACGGCCTCCCATGAATATTCGTAGGTCGCTCAGAGAATTAACTCACAAAATGTATATTGAATTGTCGGTAGCAGGTAGCTGGAAAACCAAAGAAAGAACGAACAACTTTTGTCAAAGTTATCATGGTAGAAAAGGGAAATGAAGATAGGAAAACCAAACTCTTGATCATGGAAATATCCAAAGGAACGCTGAAAGTAGTTTTATATTCACACAATTAAAATTAGAGTAAACTAGCAATCAAGTGTACTAAATAGAAGCATTTACCATGCGATCCCATGGTTTAGATAGCTTATAAAATATAGTAATAATAATCATAAATAATAACAGAGAAGGGAAGAAGAATTTATATAATATTTAAAATGAAGTCCGCAAAAGCACAGTCTTTGCATAGTCTAGTCACGACTTTATATTTAAATTTGTTTGTGGTGTCTGATCCCTGGCGAAAATGCACGCTTCCATCCCTGATTTGAAATTGAAGAAACATGTGCTCTTAACCTCAACTATTATTAATTGTTGTATAGAATTCCAGCAAGATGAACGCTGCCAGTGGTTCAGGGCAATTAAAGGGCCAGAAAGAGAAAGTATGTAGACTTCAAACAGTCGCTAAAATGCCATCAATTTGTTAAACTCATTGCAGAAAAAAAGTGCCAGTTCTGTGGCAAGAGAGGATTGCTTTAACATGTCTAAATTTGCCGATGAGCTCTCGAGGACTCGGAAAGCAGTAAAAATTCATCACACTGGCACTGCTCTACACCGGATCCCATGTCCGCGTTTACGCATTAAAATGCCTCTTAAACGGGAGATACAATCCGCCGAACTGATGACTTGACAAATAAACACATCTAAAACCTTTGCACTCAACGATTATCTGGTATATTTTTTAGTTTATTCTTTTTTTAGGTATTTCTTGGGGCTCAGCCATTGCTAATGGGACAGACATTTTCTATTGTCTCATCCATTTTATCAGTCTAAAGCGCTGGGCTTGCCGTTCGTGGACTCGTTTTGATTGCACCCCATAGAAATAACGATACGGGTGTGCACGTGCACTCATCCGCCGACCATTCCACTCGTCCATTCATTCATTCATATATGTATGTATGTATGTAGAGGTGCACTTTTAACGACCACCTCACCTGGCGCTACGCCATGCTATCTCCGTGGCCATGTCCGTTTATGCAAGTGTTAAATAAAGTATCTCCAGGCTATTGTTGTTTGTGCATGGCCTAGTCAGAGTCGCTGACATTTATTGCTTGTTTTAAGGCGGACTAGAAAATGGTACAGAAACAACATTTATTACGAGCTGGGACACATAAAACAAAAGCACGAGCAGTTTATAGTTGTTGGCCATATAAATGGCGGGGTGGTAATATGTCTGCCTGTCAGTAAAGGTGACCGGGAAGATACTTGGAGAATCTCCGGCTGCAGGCATAGAATAATATACAGAAAATATAAAAAAGAATTCCACGGCAGAGAAAAGTTAGTAGATCAAAACAAAGAACCGAACCAGTCGAACAGCTGTGCATACAGTGTTGGAAAGCGATTCAAAGCACGCTGTTTTAATTCCCATCATACAACAATTTCCATCATACAAAAATTTCCATCAAGTTCATTTCAAGTGACACTGCAAATATAATTTAAAATACATTTTTAAGGTAAGCAGTAAAGCTTAACTCCATAGAAGTGTTTCCAAGTTTTTTGCCATCCTGCAGATAATGTCACCCCGTAGAAGTGCACGTATCATGGCTCTAAAGGGCGCTTCCAGTGAGGCGGCTCACCGCCGCGCTGCGTTCCTTCGCGCAGCACAACGCCTTGCTGCCGCCGGTTCCAGGCGTCCAAATTATTACCCAACCAGGAGCAATACCAGGGCCCTCCAGGCGAATCGCCGCCGAACCACTGTTGATATTATGGTAGGAAATATGGCCAATCGTGTGAACACATTCGGTGTACGCGCGGAAGAAGAAAATCCAGCTCAAATTGCTATGGGCCATCGCCGCCTCCAAATCGAGTTGGCGAAAATGATGAGCAATCCGACGGAAGGGTGTCAGGTGATGTTACTTGACAATTCTATCTACAACTGGAAGGCCATCATTATCGGGCCCGCGGATACGCCCTATGAGGGCGGACATTTTGAACTGAGCATTCTATTTCCAAATTTGTATCCGTGTGAACCACCGACTTGTGAATTCCTCACAAAGATTTACCATTGCAACATAGAGTGTGGCTTGATCTGCTTAGATATACTGGAGACGGAATGGTCGGCGGCCCTGACAGTGGAAAAGTTACTTTTGTCCATCCTATCGCTGCTGTCGGATCCCAATTCCCACAGCCCCATGAATTCGGATGCTGCCAAAATGTACCTGAAGAACCGCACAGAGCATGACCGCACTGCACGCGAGTGGACCGCTCTCTACGCCAAGCCCGACACCTCCACCCCAATATCTGATGAATAATCTTTCAATAATTTTTAAAATTCTTGCTGCTGGACAAATGGACACAAGCTACATGGTAAAATAACATACAATTAACGTATAACTGAAGTGCAAAATTTGAATTGTTTCCATCCCGACAGATCGGTGGAGTACGACAGAAAGGCAGTGGACTTCGAGAGACTGCGAATCCTATTTAGATCCTGCAGTGTAATACATAAAAAAAAAAAAATATCCAATAAAAATAAATACAGAAAAATGTTCATTAAACGTTTGTCCAGCAACGACTGCCATAATTATGTTCCACTCTTATTTGCTATGCAAATGTTGATTTAAAACTTTATATTTCAATTTTGTTGGCACATACCAACCAGTACAGCCCACATAAATGATTTGAATTTGTATTATTAAGCGCTGTGCCTTCCGTATCCGGATCGCATCGCATCGCCCATTCTCGTTGCCTTTTCAGGCGCAAAACTTTTGCAAATAAAGCAGTTTATTGTGCCAGTGGGATTTATAATCCACACAAGAGTTATAAGTGCTGCCACACACCTTGCCCGATACCCGATTCCAATCCCAGAGAAATCACTTAAAAAAGAAAGAGAAAAGAAATAAAGAGTTCCGGAGACTTTTGGTCCTGGTCCTCAACCATGGGCCAAGGCGCAGCATTTCAAATTAAAAGCATTCGCCGCGTTTTATTGCTGTGCCTGCAATTTTTCTCCTTTTTTTCAGGGCTGCCTGGCTCTTGTTGGACATACAAATTTTTATGTCCATTTGGCTTTATTTCACACTTTCTTGTTTATTATTGCTGGGGCTCCCCGACCCAAAGCACACAGAACGAGAACAAATTTAAGTATTTGACCTTTTTACCCTAGCAATGGTCGTGTGCTCCTTCACCATCCTCAAATAATGTTGTTGCCATTGATTTATGCAAGGAGAGATTCACGCGCAGACCCTTTCCTGTCGCTGTCTCTGCCCTTGTCCCTTATTCGACTTAAATGCTAACTTAATTGTTCTGCCCATGTCCAAAAAATTGCTGCTCACTTATTTTATGTTCTGTTTTCCCTACAAGTGTCTTAGAAAGGAAAGAGAAATCTCTGCACTCCCCTGGAGCAGTTAATTTGGTGCAAAATGATTAGCGACACGACTTCAACGTGGGTTCCCAAATGGGTTCACGGAAGCAGAACCTTGAAGAGCCTCCTAAAAGTGAGTGAAAATTGTAGGCAAACAGAATCCGAGGCAATTAGAGCACACGCAGTTGATAGTCAGCAAATTGGGAATTCTTTCTTAATTATTGTACAAAATTAAACAAATAAATGAAAGTTCTGCCAGCTTATTCTAGATCAATATCCATTTGGCTCAGTGCATACGTGCTGTACTTCTTATGTAGCTCCATGCAATCCACTTCCTTGACAGTCCCATGGGTCACTGGCCCCATGCGATACAGCAAGACGATTCCTCCCGTGTATGCATCACAGAGGGTGGCCTGGTAAATGCACTGAAGGGCCAGTTCGAAGGCCTGCTCGTCAGACAGGTCAAAGCAATACATCGGGTCGAGGATGCCCAGGGCATTACTCGCTCCGCTGCCCACGGCAAATTTCTTTCCACTGATGTTCATTCCCTCAGAGTCCACGTAGATAAGGGTCGGACCCTTTGGCCCATAGCCAGCCAGCAGCATGCCCATGTCCAGGCCCGTGCCGCGGTGCATTTGAGACACGTTGCCGATCATCTTAGCGGCAGCGCTGACTGACATTGGCTGCTTGTAGCGCAGCTCGTGAAGGCGGCTCTCCCGAGTGAGGACCCGATACCAGTACTTGCAGTCAGCCGCCCCACCGGCCAGAGTGCCCACAATGTGCTTGCTGATCGGCACAATTTTGTTCATTTTCTGGCTGCACACATTTATGCCATTGCATAAGCGTGAATCCGCACAGAGTACAATGCCGCCCTGGTACACAAACCCGACAGTGGTGGTGCCGTGATTAACCTTCCTACCCAAATGACTCAAGACGGGTGTGCCAGGAACTGGTGGCATCAGTCTGTATGGAAAGTTCTGAAGGTTCTGATCCTTATTATCCATGAAGTTCGTACAGCTTGTAGTTGGTAGCACTGATTTGAGGTCGCATAGCTGCTCCAGTGACATGTTTGTGCGTCTCTAATTTGTGGGAAGAGTACAAAATAATTTTTAACAATATTTCAAAGGTAACTTACTCTTAAAAGTTATGCAAAACAATGTGTACAGTGTTTGGGATTTGATTTTGACACGTTAAAATGTAAGGCTCCAATCCAATTATATAACAAATCTGCCTGGCATTTTATGGACTGTTTGTCCAAGTTATAAATCCAAATATTTCCATAGAGATGTGTGAAAAATATTAAAAATAAATACATTGCACTTATTGTAATGCCCAGAGGAGAAAACTCAACTGCAACATATTTTCATATTCACCTGAGCGGAATCTAATAATCTAATATATGCAAGCAATTTTGCATTTACAATATTCTGGTTTTAAATTCATGTTTACATCTTCGTACATTCTCATTTTTGTCTGCCTTTTTTGGCATGTGCCGGATTAGAATATGCTTGCCATGGGTTTTATGAGTTTTTGGCATTTTATGAGGTACTCGCCCAAAAAATAATAAAGACATGGCCAAGAAACGAGAAGCGAGTAGTACCGAAAATTGAATATTAAATAACCTCGAGCAATAAACAGAATTACAATGTGTTTATGTGGAGAGGAATGAGGACTGGGGGAATATGTAAATTGTTTATGATATTAATATCCGTTTGTTTGTGCAATCATTTAAAAAGGATTACGCGATTAGCATCCGACTGCGGTAATTGATAAGCGTTTATGGCAAGGCGGAAATTATTATCATTTCAATTAATTCGCCAATAAGAGAACTCCTGAGGAATAGTGGCTGTGGCATCAAGCATAAGAAAACCCTCTGAGGGCAAAGTGTAAAAATCAAACCCACAGCTGGGCCACAACCCTTAAGCACCGCAAATCTTGGCCTTCTTTCATATGCCACAATGTTGGGGTAATCAATTTTAATGTTCCCCTGGACCCAAGTTTCTATATACATTCGAAACCATTGAAATGTGTGCGTCCTGTCAGAGGTTAAAGCGTTTTGTTGTATTGCCAAATTTGCTTCTGACCTGCGCTGAAGGCTGTCCGAACAGAACCACATTGTCAATCAGCAAATTCCTGCCCCCTCTCTCTCTTCGTGCTATTTGGCAAAGCCGGAATGGCAAACACTTGGACAGCACGTCCCGTTTGGCCTTTGCCTTTGGGTTTGGGCTTACCACCTGGGCAGAGACCTGCTCCGCAATATGGCCAAAATTTATGCATTACTGTTGACTTATTAGGGACTGCCGTATCCCGTGTCTCCCTCTCTCTGGAGCCATCCTATTTGTGCTGTTGATTCGCTTTGATTTGGCCCGGGATGCCCCAGAGCTGGCCAACTGTGTGTCACAGTTGCGCTTTGCATTCGGTTGGGGTTGTCCCTTCGGGCAATGTGTTCTCCTTAATAGTTGCTAATTATGTTTAATTATTCATTTGTGATTTTGCATGGGCCCTCCAGGGCACACATCTCTCTGCAGTGTGGAAAATTAATGAGACATCTGGAAGAGTTCCGACAGCATATGGGTTGCCTACATTTTAATGCTTTTCTTTAATAGAAAACTTGTTTATCCAAGAAATCAGCAAGGAAGCAGGATCTTCACTCAACAATCCACTCAATTTTTGCATCCTCGGAGGCTTGAGAAGTCTGAGAAAATAAAAGTAAATTAGTTTGTTCACATCAAGATATGAAGCAGTCTTACCATCCGTTGAATCATTTTAAATCTGCGTCTTAATATTCTGAAACAAGAAAGGAAAATATCAATCATGGCAATTTCCAGTTCTTAAATATGATTTCTAATAAAGATGATTCTAAACAGGTTTGTTGAGTAAGCGTAGCATCTCAAGAAACCCCCCAAGTATGTGGCAACATATCAACCTTGAAGCGGAGCTTTTAATCAAGACCAACACACCATAACATCGTAAGCACAAAGACGCATACAAATATCTGCATACCGTGCATGCCGCCATACCTTGTCGTTGCGGCACCAAGATGCGAGATAGAAATATGTAACATAATCACATGCGTTGCTGCAATTTGCCTTGCATATTTACAAGCACTGTCGCCGGGCTGCTCCGATGATATACGAGTGAGTGCATGGAACGTACTGCGATTCGCAAGCTGTAAATTTGGATGCAAGCTTTCAATGCAGTGAGACTGCTGTGCAGCAAAAGGGAACTTGACATTTACTAATTGCCAGATTATGGCAGGGACGACGCATGGGAATGTGCTAGAGCAGAGGGATTAAATGCATGGCGAATCAAAGCCCCTGAGGACTAGAACTTTATTGTAGAAGTTTTCTGTGGAAGAATCTCATATTCATATGTTCATTACAGGCACAGTCAAACGAAATGGGTTAAGCCGTACTTTGGCTGTTAAGGGGGAAACTCGACTAACTTCGATTTCCGTGCAGATAAAGCTTGCCGATGCTGTCATCGAACGGATTAATTAATCAACGTTCTGCCTGTCAATCGAGTAGTGCACTAGCCGTCCTGTCGTTTCGATGGCATTTGATTTCCTGCCTTGGAGAATATCACTTTCGCAAATTGAAGTTGCTTTTTTCTGTCATTCTCATACCCCACACACACACACACACACTCGCACACAGACGTGGCTTCTGTTGCAGTTGGATGTGGCATGCTTCATGGCAGCTCATGCATATTCATTGTTTACAAGCACACTGCCACACGACCAGACAACAATCTCTCAAAAACCGTACCTGATTTCTTTTCAAACCACATTCCCCATTCCCCAATCTCCCAATCTCCTTGTCTGCCACAATTAGACCCTGCTCTGCCGACATTTGTTTGCTGTCCATATAGATCTTTGGTCTGGTTATGAATCTTTGAAATGCAATGACCATTAGGAGTCCATTCTATTGTTGCGAACAACTCGCTTGCCATTTATGTAATTTGTGGCAATTAACCAAAGAGTTTTTGTGGGTGCAATGCAACCAAAGCCGCAAGTCTGTAAATTTGCCCAAGAAATGTTGAATTTTAGCCAACAGCATACAATTCTTTTTGCATACAGAGACAAGAACGGAGGAGCTTTAAATGTACAAAATACAATTACTTCCCAACTGTGAATTTAAATTTAATTTCCACCCATCCCTAAGCTCTCCGCAGGGCTCGTGGCAATTCCTATTTTAAGTGTTTATCTGCTGTTTGATGGCACATAAGTATCTGTTGGATTACCTACTTTTTATTGCCAATTACCAGATGGAAAGACATTTGCATATCCAGCCGAGCATCTTCACATCCACCCGCAACCTGTGGCCCAATTCTTGTTTTCCATTTATATTTATTTATTTGCCTGGACAAGCATCAATTCGATGTAGCAGAAACGAATAACAGTCATAATCTTCGATATAATTTCCACTTTATGGTTGCCTTGTGGTGGGACAATAAAAATTTACACATTGATATGTTTTTATGGATGCAAAAGCTGAATGCAAGAAGTAAACACATAAACAATGAGCAGTGAGTGACATCAAAGAGCAATTTCAATGTAAAATTCCCAAGACACACCACAACACACACACATGCTAACCATTTAGCTATTTTTGTCTTGACTGCTTGGATGGACAAAAGGTTTTTCTAACACAAAATAAGCACGAATACGTATCACATAATTTGACAAAATCCATAAACCATAAATTCTGCGCAGAGCCAGCACTAACAGCGTCTCCTCCTCCGCCTCACAGAGATTGTCTCTGCCCCGAAAGAAGAAAACTGTCTCGTAATCGTTGGCAATAAAAAGAAGCCCAGAAGCAGGCCCATAAAATAGTATCGAAATCAGTACGTATCATCCGAGTAGTTGGTTACATTGACTGTCCACATAAAAATCACATAAACGCATAAATCGTCATCAGGCCGCAACAATCATGTCTATTAGGTTAAATCAAGCCAAAGACACAAACCGAAATCAACATGAAATATATTTAGTGCTCACTTTCAGGCATTTATCATGCCATGCATTCCACTGTATTAGACGCCCAATTACGAGTGATTATGCCACGAATTGTGATGAAAGTCAGAGCTTAAATGAGCCGCTTCCCGATTCACAGCACAAAATTTGGCATTAAATCGGGGTCCAAAACTACACAAATATTTGTAAATTCCCATACATATGTGCATGGCTAAAATAGTTGTAAATGCTTCTTGCTCGGTTGACTGTGTACATTTTTCGCTAATGGAAAATGCTCCTGCATTTTTGGGGATTATTTTGGATAACAAAATGGACTGAACGTATGAACACATCCTTAATTCCTGCTCAAAACTTAAAGTTGCGCAACATTTTTCATCGCTTTTAATTCCAAATTTAGTTTAAAGACAGCAAAAAGGTCTCCCTCGCTCCAAAAACAAGAATTCTTCTTTTTTGTTGCCTGCCAAGTGCCAAAAAAGAGACGGAGAGTGAGAGAGGGTGGCAAAGGACGAGAGAGGCGCACTTGTGCACAATTTAATTATACAGTTAATTTGCTTAAATGGTTGACGGCTGGCACAGCAATTCAAGTGTTGACAGTGGGAATTGCCGGAGCAAAAAAAAGAAGCGGAATATTGCATCACAGTTGTGGCGGAAAAAGGGAATCCCCAGCACTGCCCTTCCCCTTTTGTCGACCAAAAAAACTTTGTTTGATTCCAAACAAGAATGAAGGAAACGAAGTGGAGCTCGACGCTGAAGCTTTCTGCAACAAACACATGCAGACAGGTTAAGCGCTTGCTGCCAGGCGCGTTGCCGCTGCCTGCCTGCCTCTGGCTCATGCTCGTGCACCTCCTCCAACATGCACCGGTTATTAAATTTGGGTCCTTTGTAAGTTCTCCCATTCTCTCTCGCTCCCAGGATATGTGGTATCCACAAATACCTTACGGAGTTAGTTGGCCTAACTAAGTTTTGCCAAAGTTAAGGCTCAACTTGAGTCCCCGTGCTACACCAAAATGCGATTAGAATCAGGCAAAACTTTATGCGCAGTAGCTGTAGAGAATGGAGTTTGGGGTATTTAAGGGAACATTTGAATGTAGAAGAATTGCCATATACTATTCTTGAATTGAATCAATGGATTTGTGATATAGTGCCCATAGGTACACTGCCTCTTGTCTGCCTGTCTGCTACATCAATTGAATCTCCTCACGTTTGCCGTAAGACCAAAGCACCAGCTGCCTGCCGCCTCAATATTGAGCTGGTACAGCTTTGGCAACGTCATAAACTTGCCGTCTCCAACGTGTCCCGTGTTTCGTCTTGTCGTGTGCGTCCTTCCTCAGCTGGCAAAGAGCATTTGAGCACGCCCGTACAATTCAATTAATGGGCATTCAAATGATATAAACCTGCTGAGGCATTTTTAGTGCAGCCACATCGTCGAGTGCTCCGTTTCATTAGCAAGCACTGAGAGTCGGGGTACTGGATTGGAGTAATGCCAAGGGATGCAAGAAAACTGGACAACCGCCCGCCCCCCTGAGGCCAGTGTCGAACACGTGTCGTGTGGCCAAAGGAAAACAACAGGTGCAAGAAAAAAGGACACCAAGCAGGCAATCCCTGCCTAGTAACGGTAGTTCACATACAAGCCAAGCCTCGTGGCAACCCTGACACGTTGCCGCTGGCAACCGGCAGGTACAACAAATAGTTGTCTTTTCGAGAAAAGTGAAAGAGTTTCCGTGAAAACTGAAAGTTACATCGAATTGGACAGCTGCATTCCGAGTGTGTATAAAAAGCATCTCAAGATGAGTCAGCGCACTAAATTCATTATAAATACATCGGGTAAGCCGTCAGCTCTGAGAGTTCTCTCTTTCCGGCAAACTAAAACACTCTTGACACCTGCTCTTCTCCTGCTGCTGCTGCCTGTGCAGTTGAGTACTTTGCAGCTCGCATGCCGGGCACGGAGCTGGATGAGCAAACAGCCACTATACTGGAGTTTCTGGAGCAGGAGGAGCACACGGTTATCTCGGCCGTGCATAATAAATCCGATGGCAAAATCAAATTTCACCATCGCATACCCAACGACGAGGTCTGTTTGCTTTTCTACAAGGTGCCGCAGGTCGGCGGTGGCCAAGGAGGAGTCCCGCCCCCGCCAGCAGCCTCCGCTGAGCCCCTGCTGGGCATATTAACACTGGAGGGTGGCCTGGTTAAATCCATTTACAATTCCGTTTCCCGTGTCTACTCACCCGCCGTCGCACGTGTAAGTTCCATTCCATGTGTAGTGCAGTGTCGTGTTGTGTTGTGTAGTGTAGAGTAGTGCCCGTGCCTGATAAATCCTACTCGGCTCAAATTACTTCGCTCGTTTGCATGCTTCCAGTGGCAGAGTGCGACGAGTAGTAGCTGGAAGAACTTTTAATCGCATTTGCGCATAATTCAATCCGGCCTGCAATTGCATTTTGTCAATTATATTTTTGCTGCTCCGTGCAATGCAATTTGTTTTACCAATAGCCCCATTCGCCTTATCCTCCATTCTTTTCATTTGCAGCGCAACGAGTACGGCCCCGAGTTGAGTGGCCTCCTGGAGAATTTGCACGTGTCGTTGGGATCCAGTCTGGGACTGCCACAGAGCGGTAAATATAGTGGCGATCGAATTACACTGCCAAAATTGGAATGGACACATGGAACTCCAGTATTCCAGTCAGATGTTCCTAAGCAGATTCCAAGAACAATCAAAATCCAACAGTCTGGCAGCATCTTTCATTGTTTTCAAACAGTGTGGCAGCACCCTCAGCCATCGAGGATCTCGATATGTTTTTATGTTTTGCTTTTCAACGTCTTTCTATTGTTTTGCACGTGTTTTATTTACAGGCATTAGCAGTCTAAAAGATGAAATTAAATATTGGAAACAAAAGCTGGGTCAGAAATCTAGCTCTCGCTTGGACCGTGAGGCAGCGCAAGTGTTTATTGGCGTCCTGGAGAATATAGATAAGCAAATCGGGTGAGAAAACCAAACAATTTTATAGGTTAAACCAAATAAACACCATAACAAAAAACAGCACAATAGATGGTGGAAATCCCAGCAGCACCATTGAGGAGTTCCTCGACCATGCCCACAACAATCTGGACGAACTGTGGCGACTGCCCTACAACTATTCACAGCAGCGAATGGCCGATCTGCTGGACATCATTGGCAAGCGGCTGTTGGAGGTCTGCCTGACTCAACTGCTGGCCGAGGACATCTGGAGTTTGAATTCCTACCATGTAAACAGCCTGATGAGTCAGAGCATTGACACAGTGGACGCTTGGATACAGCTGTGCGACTCGCTGACGCGCCTCTTCTGGCCCAACTACGTGAAGCATCCGTGGCTGGGGGAGCCGCATGTGCCCAAGCGCGGGCAGCAGTTCAAGGAGCGCCTCAGCGAGATTCGGAATATTAAGCAGTTGTACAAGCAAATAGCCACACTCCTGGACGATGCAGAGCTGCAGGAGATGTTCCAGGAGCAGGCCCCATTCACTGGTGAGAGAAGCGACGACCTGTGACTGGCACACTCAACGACTGGCACTCTCTCATTGCAGACTTTAACATTTTCGACACCTCTGGCAACGGACAGGCCAAGTGGCACAAGGCCTTGCATCACTTTGAGCAGGTGTTGCAGCCCATCGATGAACGGATTGCGGCGGCGTTGAAGGCTCAGCTGCATAACCATTTGAGCAATCCGCGGCAGGTCATCTTCATCTTCTCGAAATACGAGACGCTGATACAGCGGCCGGCGGTGCTGGAGCTGCTCTCCATCGAGCGCGAACAGTTCCTGCAATCGCTGCACATTCTGCTGCAAGATCTGCGAAAGGCCATGACGGACACGAACATGGAACCGGACACGGGGCATCTGTCGGTCATCTGCAACGAGTGCCGCTGGCTAAAGGTGGTGCAGTATCAGATACAGGAGATCGAGAAGGTCAGCCATCTGATCAGCGGGAGAGAAGGCTTCGATAAGATCAACAAAGCTGTGCAGGAGATCAAGGAGGAGACAGAGTCGCTGCTGCGTACCAACTTTGAGATTTGGTCGGGCCAGTGCTCCACAGCTGTGAAAAGTGGCGAGCTCAGGTGCGAATTCTGACCACTCTTGGATGCCATTTAATCTCCTTATCCCCTTTGCAGACTGCGCGATGATCAGGCTGTGGTAAAGTTCGAAAAGGAGGGCCGCCAGCTAATGCGCGTCACGTTCAACCCAAAGTTGGTGACCTTCTGCCAGGATGTGCGGGAGTTCGAGAATCTCGGCTACAATGTGCCACTGGAGCTTCGTGCCGCTGCCACGCATGCGGCCAAGTACATGTGCTACGCGCGGCGACTGCAGCAGATTGCCACGTTCCACAATACCATTGGGGATCGCATGATTCCCTGCCAGCGCCCGATCATGCTGAAGAATGCCCTCGAGCTGCAGCGGCTGGTGCAGAGCGAGACGGTGGCCTGGCAGGACGAGAGCTCAGTGCAGCGCTACGTGAATATTCTGCAGGCAGCTGTGTCTAAGCTCTCAGCGGACAACACGCTCCTTGTCGGCTACCACGAGCAGGCCAAGCGAACGGTGATGAAGCTCATGGCCACCGATTTGCTGACACAGAACCAAATCTGGAAGGACGAACTGCGCCACTTGCGGGAGCTGTTGGCCACGTTGGAGCGCCAGGGCTACACCCATTTGGATGCCTTCAAGCTGCACTGGGACCACCAGCTGTACAAAGTGCTCGAGTATCAGTACATCCTCGGCCTGCTGGACATGAACAACAAGCTGCCGGACATCCACATCAAGCTGGTGCTGCGCCAGAGGGAACTGTGCTTCAGTCCGCCGGAGGAGGAGATACGGGACCTGTACTTTAGCCAGCTGCGACGCTTCATCGAGCGACCGTGCAACTTCCACGGGCTGTCGGAGCACAGCTCGGAGCTGTTCAAGTCCATGGTGACGGTTAATCGGCATCACTTCGGGCCGCTGTACAAGCGGGCAGCGGAATTGTTCGACAAGCTGGAGGATTTCAAGACCATCTGGCTGCCATGGATTGCACTGGGCTGTGTGGACGTGGAGCAGCTGTGCGGCATCCACCTGAACGAGGCGGATGACTGGGATCGCAATTTCCGAGCGTGCAAGCACTTCAGCCAGCAGCTGGCCAAGCTGCAGCAGGCAGAGGAGTCCATCGATTGCTTGGTCATCAATGTGCTGCCCCTGCGCACCGACATTGAGTTCATCAGCCGACGGTACTGGGAGTCGTTGTCCAACAGCCTGCGCTCCTCCATCCTCACCGATGTGGGCGTGGTGCAGGAATTTCTGCAGAATGCGCTGCAGTTTCTGCAGAACGTGCCCATGGACGAGGGCAGCATCAGTCAGTCGGGCATGAAGTACGAGAAGATCATGAGCGAGCTGCCGCAGATCGGAGCTACGCTGGAGGTGGTTCGGGCCAAGGATGCCTGCCTGGCGGGCTGGTGCAAGGAGCGGGTCACAGCCCTCTCGGGCATCCTGCAGCAGTGGGAGCAGCTTCAGCCGCTACTGGAGAATCATGCAGTGATCCTGCAGCGTCAAGTCGATATGATCAAGAACCAGGCGCAGACGCAGCTGCAGAATCTCCGAAATGAAGCCGAAAAGTTTCTGCTGCGCTGGGAGTCCACCATTGCCGAGCTGGAGGCCAACGAGCAGTCCACTCTGGAGGTGTTCAAGGAGCGCCGCCAGCACTGGCAGCAGCTGCAGACCAAGAAGCAGCAGCTCCTGGATGAATGCTCCAAATTCAACATGGAATTCCCAGCGGACATGCTGCAGCCCTTTGCCGAGATCGATGGCCAAATGGAGCGACAGTCACAACAGTGGCAGGTCTACGACTCATTCCTCAGTGAGCTGCAGCCCATTCTGCAGGAGGAGTGGACCATCTATCGGCGACGTCCCTATGTGCTCAACGAGTTCATTGCCAAGTGGGAGGGCTCCGTGCACGCCTCCATCGACCTGCCCTCGAAGCGCATTCGTCTGCAGGTGGAGCGCCTCCAGTTGGCCCTGCCCGTCCTGCAGCAGCTTCAATCGGATGCGTTGAGCGAACGCCATTGGGCGAGGATCTTTCAGCTGCTGCATCGCAGTCAATCGAAGCCCTTGCACTCGATCCTCCTGCAGGATATCCTCGAGGATATGGATGCCCTGCAAGCGGCTGCCGCAGAGATCGGCAGCATTGTGCGGCAGGCATCCAGCGAGCAGATCGTGCGGCAGGCTCTGATCGAGCTCGATCAGTGGGCAGTCACAGCTCAGCTGAAGCTCATCGCGCGCACCGACGCCTCAGGGCAGACTGTGTCCCTGATCAAGGACTACCAGGAGGTGCTCAACAAGATTGGCGACAATCAATCGCTGCTGCAATCGGCCAAGAACTCGGCAGCCTTTGACAGCTTCTCGGACCAAGCAGAGCTCTGGGAGAGTCGCCTCAATACGCTCGATGCACTGCTCACGAGTCTAAGTCACTCCCAAAGACGGTAGGAAATCAATCAGAGAATTGGAGCACATAATAATCTGATATCTTCCCCTCTAGTTGGGTGTATTTGGAGCCCGTTTTTGGCTCGGGCACTCTGCAGCAGGAGCAGTCGCTGTTCAAGCGCATCGACAAGGACTTTCGTTTCGTGATGCGAGAAATAGAAATGGATCCGCGGGTCACTTCGCTGATTAAGATCAACAACATAAGCACCATAGTGCACGCCTTGGAGACCCAATTGGCCAGATGTCAGCAGAATCTGATGAGCTACATAACCGTAAGACCCTGGCAAGTTCTGTGTATATCTTGGCCAATCAATCAATCTTATTGCAGGACAAACGCAACTCCTTTCCGCGCTTCTACTTCCTCGGCGACGATGATCTGTTGGAGCTGCTGGGGCAGGCCAGCAAGGATGCGGACGTCATACAGCGGCATATCCGTAAGCTATTTCCTGGGTGTCATAGCCTGAGCATCCGACAGGCTGCCACCGATGCCAATCAGTTCTCCATTGTGGCCGTGCACAGTGCCGAGGGCGATGAGCTGCAGCTAAGCCAGCCCGTGGATATGAAGGGAGACATAGAGGTGAGTGAGTAACATGCAGAATTACAAACATTATCCTTAAACCATAATCCATTTCCGTCAAAGCGCTGGCTGAATCAACTTGTCACGTCCGTCCAGGAGACGCTGCGTGCCCAGATCCACGAGTGCTACTCGAACACCAACGCCAACAGCGACAACCTGAGCGAGCAGCTGCTGAGGAAGTATGTCAGCCAGGTGCTGGCCACGGCCCGGGCTCTGCACTTCACGCGCCAGGCGGAGCAGGCGATTGGCGGCATGGCGCTGGCAAAGCTGCAGCAGCAGCTGAAGGCGGAAATTGCCCATCTGGCGGCAATGAAGCAGCGTGCCGAGAGCGGCAGCCTGATGAGCCTTAAGCTGCGTGCTCTGCTCCTCGATCTGGTGCACTATGCCGGTGTGGTGGAGCAGCTGCAGCGGCACAATGTGATGCATGTCACCGACTGGCACTGGCTGTGTCAACTCCGATATTACCTGGCACCCGCCGCAGCAGCTGGCAGTCGGCAGTCCGTGTGCGTTCGCATGGTTTATGCGGAATTTGAATACGCCTACGAGTTCTTGGGGCAGGCCAACAAGCTGGTCCACACTCGGCTGACCCACAAGTGTTATCTCATCCTCACACAGGCCATGCACATGGGCCTGGGCGGTAATCCCTTTGGCCCAGCGGGCACCGGCAAAACCGAGTGTGTAAAGGCCCTCGGTGCGATGCTGGGACGACTTGTGTTGGTTTTCAATTGCGACGAGGTGAGTGAGAGCTGCTGCTGGCTTATAGCCGGGCCCAAGTCAGCCCCAATGCGATTTGTCATTATGTCATGAATTGTTTGCAGAATGTGGACACCGAATCGATGAGTCTAATCCTGACTGGGCTGGCCCGCTGCGGCGCCTGGGGCTGCTTCGATGAGTTTAATAGGCTGCAGGAGGCCACACTCTCATCCATATCCATGCTGATACAGCCCATCCAGAGTGCCCTCAAGGCGAAGTCCGACAGCGTTCAAATTGGCGAGCGAAAGGTGAGTCAGATGAGTTATGAGTTACCTTACCTGTGTTTCCGGCACTGAAAATATCTTCTGTGCGTGTGGAAGAGAATGAATGTGTTGCTGCTGCTGGTGCTGGTAGGTCAGCTGCTTGAAAAGTTTACTTTTGTGGTAGGAAAAGGGAAGGCTACGGATTGGACTGCGTTAGAGAATGCCTGGCATGGATGTTGCATTTCTAGTGGAGAGATTTTTGCAGCTAGAACTAAGGTAAAACCAGCAGCATGTAGCCCAAGAATAGAGTCTGTTTAGCTACTAAGCTTTGACATTAACCAAATGATTATTGTTCAGTTTCTGTATGCAAAGTTTATGCGGATTTGATAGCGGTGAAGGTAAACGAGAGCCCGAGCAGTCAGTTGGATAAGATCAAGATGATTCACGCCTGTGTCGATTGAAGACTAATGTAAGTTGCTATGGCCCATGCCCTAATGCGATCGAGAGAGCGAGAGATCGAAATACATAGCAATAGCGAAGGAAGGCAGAAAGGTGCGAGATGAAGACGTGAGATAACGACTGCATAAGCTGATGCCGCGCGGAAGTAAGTAGATAGCAGAATGCGACTACAGAGGGCAGTGCAAATGATGAATAATAATTAGGATTTACTCTACTGCTGTACCACGGACTATAATTTAAAGATTAAGATATTTGTCTGCGAAAGCAGAGTTCTTATTCTTAGAATGAATGTGGTAGCTATGTGGGGTATAGCTGTTTTGGGATTGCTTTTTAATAATAATAATCTTAGCACATTCTATCTACGGAATGTTCACTCTTACGTTTGCTATGAATACTTTTGCATCCACATCTCCCATCCCTTGCATCCCTTCTTCCCCTTCCTGTACTTCCCTTTGAGCAACAAATTCAATTAGTAATAATTTTTACTCTGTCAACAGGTTCAACTCAACCAACATTGCGGCATCTTTGTGACACTGAATCCCGCTGGAGCCGAGTACGGCGGACGTCAGAAGCTGCCTGGCAATATTCAGGCGCTGTTTCGGCCCATCGTCATGCAGCAGCCGGAGCCAGGAGAGATTGCCCGTGTCATGCTGTTCGTGGAGGGATTTAAGGCGGCCGCAGACATCGCATCGCGCATCGTGGAGCTCTTCGATTTGTGTGGCAAGATGCTGTCCGCTCAGCGACACTACGATTGGGGACTGCGCGAGCTGAAGACGGTGCTGCTGGTGTGTGGCGAGGGACTGCGCGGACAGTTAACGAGCGGCTCTAATGAGCAGACAGACGCTAATGAGGAGCTGTCCGTTGTGGTGCAGTGTCTGCGCTCATCAACCATGTCCAAGCTGGCCCAACACGATGTCTCGCGATTCGAAATGCTGCTGCGTAATGTTTTCCCGGAAATTGGCGCCTCGGAGACGGCGGCGACCCCACTTCATCAGTCATTGGCCGCAGCCGCCGGCACACTGGGACTCTGTCCGAGCGAGAGGCAAATTGAAAAGGCTCTACAGCTGCAGGAGCAGCTCCAGAAACGCATGGGCGTGGTGCTGGTGGGTCCGCCAGGTTGCGGCAAGTCCACCATCATGGCGCTGCTACGGCAGGCACTGACCTCCACGGGCAAGCAGCTGCGAGTGCACACCATCAGCCCCAAGTCGATGAGTCGCGTGCAGCTGCTGGGACGTCTCGATGCAGACACGCGGCAGTGGCAGGACGGCGTGCTCACCCACACAGCGGTGGCAGTCAATCAGGAGCCGGCCCAAGTGCACTCGTGGATTGTGTGCGACGGCAGCATCGATCCGGAATGGATAGAGGCACTCAACTCTGTGCTGGACGATAACAAGTGAGTGGAAACAAAGTGATTTTTGTTTGATTTAATTTCATTTGGGTAGCAAGAGTTTGTTTTGCTACTTGTATTTTGCTCGTATTTGCGCATACATAAATTCGTAATAATTATTTACGGCTTGCCATTTATCGTATGTGTGTATATCATTATATCATAGGCTTTGTTTAATCGTACAATTATCGTTATATCGAATCTCATTACAATAATCTTAAACTTGCAAATATTGTAGGAATGCGCGAATGCATGTCCATCTATCACTTAGCGACTAAACAAAATACGTACAGACCTAAAAAACAGAGAAATGCTGAGGCGATGACAAAAAATGACAATAACTAACTAATCCGGATACGGGTAGGGTATTCGGGTATACGGGGAAGCCCACAAAGTGGTTACGTTGCGCACTCAACGCAATCAACGGTACTGCGCAACGTAACGGCATTTTACAAATGGCGTCTTAACATAATATTCAAAACAAATATGAACAGAGATGAGTTCTGCTAGAGCTGTGACTTCTATAAGAAAGGGGAGACATAACACACGAGAGACTACAGCTAGGGGTTTTAAATATTGCAAGGATTTCAGATACTGAAGAACAGTTAAAGCATTGACAGAAATACAGGATTAAGACACGTTTTTCCACCATGACAGTGCCAACAGATTACCTGCTGTGCAGTGTCACGGGGCGTAACGCACTTTTACACATCATAAAATCAGAAATAGGAATCACAAACAAATTATTCAATCACAACTCTAAGTACAGTGGCTTTCGGGACCGCGACACTTTTTCAGACCCGCCACTGTAGGCGCACTGGAATTGTGATATTAGTACAGTGGCTTCCGGGACCGCGACACTTTTCCTGACCCGCCACTGTAGGCGCACATGAAATTGTGAAATGTGAGATTTAGCGTTGGCTAGCGTTGAGCTTAAGGACTAAAGGCGAGAATCTTTCACTGCTGCGCATGTTGCAACTGTTGAGGCGGTGGCTGCTGATGTGTGGCTGGTGGTGGCGGTGGCGGCAGTGCCACAGACGGGGGCGGCGGTGGCAGCGCCGCGGAACGCATGTGCTGCATGTGGGCCTGCGGTGCCATGTGCTGGAACATGTTGCAGTGCTGCTGCTGCTGTTGCTGCTGGAGATGGTGCTGCTGCTGCTGCTGTTGCTGCTGCTGGTGGGCCGAGAAGTGGTGCTGCTGTGGCTGGGCGGGATTCACATCGGGCGCTGTCTGCAGTATGATCTCCGGCTCCAGGTTGAGCGCCATATCCTGATCGTCCTGCGTGTGCTGCGGCCCTCGCAGCGAGGCCAGAGCAGCCGCCTGGGCAGCAGCCATGGCGGAGGCAGACACATCCTGGCCGTACTCCTGCTTGATGCCGTTCGGCGGACCCGCGTACAGCGTGGCACTCAGGTTCTGGTGGAGGATGGGGTGGCACAGTTGCGGCATCAGCGTGACGCCGGCGATGGGCAAGGCGGGATGCGCGAACGAGCGAGGCGGATACAGTTGCTGCAGCTTGTTCAGCTGCTGCAGGTGCGTGGGCGTGGCATGGGCGGGTGGCGTCAGCTGGGTGAGAGTGCTCGCCACGGACGTCGCATGCGACATGTTGCGTACCCGCTGGTGCGGCAGCTGGTGATGCTGCTGCTCCTGTAGATGCGTGGGTGGCGGCTGCTGCTGCTGCTGCTGTTGCTGCTGCTGCAGCTGCTGCTGTTGTTGTTGTTGCTGGCCCTGGGTTGGCGTCAGACCCACCTCGGGCTTGATAACAGGCACTGGCGGTAGTATGGCCGCAAATTCGGGAGGCAGCTGCGAGGGATCGGTCACCAGGAGTCCCTTCTTGCGGTCCTTGCGTATCTTGTCGCGCAGCTTCTCCAGCTGCCGGAACGCCTCGTTCGTCCTGCGCGCCTTCTTTCTGTCCCGATCGCGCTCCTGCTCCAGCCGCCGGTACTCGGGATTCATGCGCTTAATGCGCTTCCTCTCGCGATCCCGCTCCCGCTGTATCATCTTCAGCCGCAGCTCCTCCTCGGGCGTCAGCTGCAATAGGGAAACGAGAGGGGAACACATATTAAAGCAACACGTTCTGAGCCCTCAGCATTGTGGTGGGTGGGTGTAGGAGGAGTTTGTGTGGCTGGAGTTTATTCGGAATGGGTTTTACACTACGCAAAAGAAAAGAAGGTCTCCCAGGTCCCAGTCTCCCCCTAGCTGTCCCTTCTACTAAGCGTGTGTCTGTCCACCATGTGCGGGCTTGTGTGTGTCTGATGTGTGTGTTGTGTGTGTGCGTGGAATGAGTGTGTGGGGGATTTATAGCTATAGAAATATATAATATTGGAAAAATGCTACGTTCGAGCGTCGTGCCTTCTTGCGAAATCGGTCGCGTTCGCGCTCCATTCGCCGATACTCGGGATTGAGGCGCTTTATTCGCTTTCTTTCCCGATCCCTTTCGCGCATGATGAACTTGTGTCGCGCCTCCTCCTCGGGTGTCATCAACTGGAATTATACAGATGGGAGATCGTTTTTTTGGTTTTGTATACAAAGGCAGCACAAATTTTGGGGGGGATCGATCTTTGTGTGTGTGTGTGGTTTCTTTTTGGTGTGTGTGTGTGTGTGTGTGAGGAGTGAGTGTGAAGGACTGTGCAAAACTAAACGGGGGATAAAACTCTACAACTAGATCTCAATTCGACTCTAATCTTGTCTTGAAAATGTTTCGCTTGCTTGCAGACTCCTCACCCTGCCCTCGGGCTGGCGCATACAGTTCGGAAATAATGTCAATTTCATCTTTGAAACGGACGATGTGCGTCATGCCTCACCAGCGACCATTTCACGCATGGGCATTGTCAATATGAGGTGAGTTATAAACCATATAGAGACTTATAAACCAAGGGAAACTCTTCCTTTGCAGCTACGACTACTATCCCGCCAGAGAGATCCTGCGCCACGAGCTGTCCAAGGAACCCTACGCTGAGCTGCTGCAGAGCTATGTCGATGGGAATCTGAACTATGCCATGGATTGGCTGGAGAATCAGAATTTACTGAGGTTAAGCTTCAAATCACTTAAGCATTTCCCGTACTAAAAGTCTTCCCTTTTCTGTGCAGTCAACTTCCGGGGATCAGTCGTGCCAATCTGCTGCGTTCGCTGCTGCTGCAGCTGCACGGCTCTCAGTCTTTGGAGGAGTATGTAGCCGCCACGCTGCGCGCTCTGTTCGGTTACATGCCCAACGATCGGCAGGCGGAGTTCGCTCAGCTGATGCTGAAGCACGCCAATTTGTATGTGGCACAGCCCAATCACGCGGATCTCTGCTACTACGACACACAGCGCAATGCCTTGGAGCAGTATGCAGTGGATGCCATGGAGCGCCCAGAGAAAGGCAGCCAGCTCATAGTCACCGCCTATGTACAGTCCTACATGGGCATATTGGAGAGTCTGCTCAAGGCGCCGGGCAACAGGACTCCCCCGTTCATGCTGGTGGGTCCCAGTGGTGCGGGCAAGACGCTGCTCTTGCAGCAGGCTGTGCTGGAGCATTCGGGCTATCAGCTGGCCACGATCAACTGCTCGACGCAGCTCACGCCCAGCTATGTGCTGCACACACTGCGCACCCACTGCGTGACGGTGAGCGGAGTGCGTGGACGGGAGTACAGGCCGAAGCAGGCGCGTCTGGTGCTGTTCATGAAGAACCTGGACCTCTGCCAGCTGGATGCTTGGGGTGCCTGTGAAATTGTCGAGCTGCTGCTGCAGCTGGCACAGCGTGGCGGCTTCTATGCCGAGAATCTCGAGTGGATTAGCGTGAGCGGATTGCAAATCTGTGCCTCCATTAGTGAAAATTTGATGAAAATTGCACCGCGCTATCTGGCGCTCAACCAATACGTGCGTGTGGCACGTCCCACATCCTCGGACATGCTGGCCATCGTGGAGTGCCGCCTGGAGCCGCTGCTGCACGAGCACTTCAAGCCAAGGGGCAACGTTAATTTGCAGCATGTCAGCGAGTGTCTGATGGAGTGCTTCGAGAAGGTATCCATCCATCCATCGGCATCCGCTTGAATCTGCTAATTGACTTTTCCCCCTCTTTTTGCAGCTGCAGGCCACGCTCACTCCCATGGGTGTCGGGGGGCAGGCGCACTACCAATTCAGTCCGAAATGCATCATGAAGCTGCTCGATGCACTCGTCTTTTATCCCCCCAACGATTTCAATGAGGTGGGTTCTCGCTCAGTGCTCTTTGACTCTCTCCAAGGCTAATCGCATTCCCTCCATTGCAGGCCCTCTACTGCGAGCTGTTGGGCATGTTCAGGGACCGTTTGGTCAGCGAGGAGCATGTGCAGCAGTTCGAGGCGATACTGAAGCAAACGATGCGCAAATATTATGGCAAAGAGGTGAAGGGATTAACAGACTAAACGACTATTTGCCTAATGAAATATTTCGCCCGCCCTTGCAGAAGGTGTTCTTTGTGCCGAAGTCGGCCAAGTCGAAGGGTGTGCTGCATGGCCTGGCCCATGATGAGTGGCTGGAGGAGGTGCAGAGACAGGTCACAGTATGCAGTGAGTATGAGGAATGAGTACATCCCGAGCGTGGTTAAGTGTCAGATTGAATCAGAGTTCTCACGCAGTTGAAGAGTTGGTCCAGCTGCCAGCTGTCAGCTGTCGGGGGGTCTAATCTCTGTTGCCTCAAGCTGTTTGTTTGTGTTTCAAGACAAGAGAAGAGAAGAGTTTTTGCAATATTGTTGTTAAATCGGGAATAACTACACTGGGCCTTGGCGTCTGCTTGCGGAATCGGTCGCGCTCTCGCTCCATCTGCCGGTATTCGGGATTCATGCGCTTGATGCGCTTCCGCTCTCGATCCCGTTCCCGCATGATGAACTTTTGGCGTGCCTCCTCTTCGGGGGTCATCCACTGAAAGTACATAGAGAACGGGTAGAAAAAAACAAACAGAAAGTTTGATCTAAGAAACGATTCTAAGCAAATGCAAAAGGGGAACAAGAGCAGAGCGAGAGGCGGCAGGCGGCAGGCGGCAGCCAGTGTGTGGCAGTTGGACAAACTTCAATGATGTCTGTGTGAGAGCTCTGTTCACTTCGTTAAAGATATTTCTACCCTCTCCCCTTTGCAGACACCGAAAGCTACAGCATTGTGGCACCCATCACGGAGGAGCTGCTGCAGCACACGGCCAAAGTGGCGCGCGTTTTGTCCCGCCATGATGCCCACATGCTGATTATGGCACAGGCTGGCGGCCGCCACTTGGATGCCATTTATGCGGCGGCCACCATGCAGCAGGCCAAAGTGTTGACGCTGCAGGGAGGCCCAGCGTATGACCTCGCAGAGTTCTACAACGATCTGAAGATGGCCATGCAAGTGGCTGCCATGGAGCAGCAGATGAGCTACTTGCTCATCGAGCATTGCTGGCTCTCGTATGTCCCAGAGATACTGAAACCCATTGAGGCGCTACTCGAGGGCAGTGAGATCTTGGAGCTGTTTGGCGACGACCTGGAGGCGGTGGCCAGCACTCTGAAGCAGGCGGCACAATTGGAGGGTTATCAGGAGTCGCTGGGAGCGTACTTCATGAAGCGTAGGTGGATAATCTTATGCGGAAATCTGTGATACATCTTCCTGTTTCTCCCCCCATTTAGGTGCCCGAGAGCATCTCCATCTCATTCTGGTGCTAGATCCCAGCAGTCCCAAGGTTCTGGACTACTTCAACAGCTGCCCGGCGCTGCATCGGCAAATGGATTTACTTTACGTGCGTACAGAGTCCAGGGAAACTCTGAGCATGCTGCCGAAGCAGTACATTGAACTGCTCAACGATGCAGCAGCTGGTGGCAGTGGCCGTGGCAAGGTGCCCGTTTGCAGTCACTTCACGGACGTGGCGGAGGAGTTGCCGCCGGAGCAGCCGCCACAACGCTACTACCAACTCATCGCCAGCTACTACCACATGTACAGCAATGCGGCGGCGGAGATTGACCAGAGATTGGGCAAGCTGCAGCTGGGAGTGGACAAGCTGGCCTCCGCCCACGGACTGGTGGACACTTTGAAGTCCAACGCGGCAGCGCAGGAGCAGGCGTTGGGGGAGAAGCGGCAGCTGGCGAATGATGCACTCGAAATGATCTCGGCCACGATGCGGAACGCCAACGATCAGAAGTCGAGCATGCTGGAGCTGAAGCAGCAAACGCAGCAGAGCAGCGAGCAGCTGAAGCAGCGCCAGAAGGAGATCCAGCAGGAGCTGGCCGAGGTGGAGCCCATCCTAGCGGAGGCCAGCAATGCCGTGGGGCAGATCAAGTCGGAGGCGCTCTCGGAGATACGTTCGCTGCGCGCCCCACCCGAGGCAGTGCGGGACATCCTCGAGGGAGTGCTGCGCCTGATGGGCATACGCGACACTTCGTGGAACAGCATGAAGACATTCCTGGCCAAGCGAGGCGTCAAGGAGGACATTCGCTCGCTGGATCCCGCTCGCATCAGTCCCGAAAACTGTCAGGCCGTGGAGAAGCTGCTGGCAGCCAAGGGCGATTCCTACGAATCGAAGAACGCGAAGCGCGCCTCGGCAGCTGCTGCTCCTCTGGCTGCCTGGGTGCAGGCCAGCGTGCGGTATGCCCGAGTCATTCAGAGCATTAAGCCCCTGGAGCGGGAGCAGAACGAACTGCAGCGAAATCTCAACGCCGCTGAGGACGAGATGCAGGAGCTGGCCAGTGGCCTGGACGATGTGGACAAGCGGGTCAAGCAGTTGTCGGCCAAGCTGCAGACCTACACGCAGGAGGCAGCCGTGCTGGAGCTGAAGCTACAAGAAGCCAGCGACACCCTGCAGGCGGCCGAGCTGCTGGTGGGCAAACTGAGCGCGGAATATGCCACCTGGAGCGAGCAACTGGCGAAGCTGAAGCGTGCCCACAAGACATTGGATGGCAAGACGCTGCTGCTGGCTTTGGCCCTCAATTATTATGCGGGAATGGGACTGGATCAGAGGAGGTAAGAAAGGAGAAATGACTGTCTGTTAATCGATCTTAAATGTTGGATTCTTTTCGCAGTTCCTCCCTGCAACGTCTGGCTGTGGACTTTCATCTGCCGCCCGATTTTAGTCTACGCCAGACGCTGCTCACCGAACAGCAGCAAATCATTTGGGAGAGCCAGGGATTGGCGCGGGATGCGCAGATCATTGAGGGCGCGGCACTCCTCAGGGAGATGCTGTCGCTGCCGTTTGGCAGCTGTCCCGTGCCACTGCTGCTGGATCCCACCCAAACGGCGGCCGAGTGGCTGATGGCGTACCTAAAGGGCAGCGGAAGAGCCTGCGAGATGGCCACGCATGGCAACGAGCGACTCTCCTACCAGCTGGAGCTGGCAGTGCGCTTTGGCAAGACCTTGCTGGTCACGGACTGCGAGCAGTTGCGGCCGCCGCTGCTGCAAATGCTGCAGGGACACATCTACGTGCGGTTCAACAAGCGGCAGGTGGCAGTGGGCGCGAAGCTGGTGGATCTGCACGAGAATTTCCAGCTGGTGCTGATAAGCAAGTCGCACCGATTGGAGCTGCCGCAGGAGCAGCGCAGCCAATTGAGTCTGCTGCGCTTCACGGTGACGGCAGCCGGACTCGCCGATCAACTCATGTCCAAGGCAATTGTGCTGAAGAATGCCGGGCTGGAGCAGCAGCGGATTGAGCTGCTGCAGCGCGAGGGAGATCTGCTGAAGCAGCGCATGGAGATGCAGGACAAGCTGCTGGAACAACTGTCCAAATCGGAGGGCGACATTCTGCGCAATGAGCAGCTGCTGGCGAGCCTCAACGAGGTGAAGCGGAGCAGCGCCCAGATCGATGAGGCGCTGCAGAAGAGCGGCGAGGTGAAGGCCACACTGCTCGCGCAATTTGGTGCCCTGAAGGAGCTGTGCACGCGGGCTGCCACGTTCTATGCGGGCCTGATCCGGGGCTACGAGCTGTCTGCCATGGTCTACATTGAGCTCTTCCTGGGCGCCCTGTCGAGGGACCAGCGCGACGAGTCGCAGTCGTATGAGCTGCTCGTGAGGAGTGTCTATCTGAATCTAGCGCGAGCCACGCCGCGGGACAGCCAGCTGTCGCTCTCGCTGTGGGTCTGCCATCAGGCCTATCCCGAGCGACTCGCCGCCAAGGAGTGGGACCTGTTCGTGAACAACTTCATGGGCAGCGCGGATGGGAGTGTGCTGCTGGGGAATCTGGGTCGCCTGCCCGACTGCATGGCCCGAGAGGCGCAGCTGAAGCTGGCGCTGCTCGTGCAGCTGCTGCCCGATCTGCGGCAGAAGCTGCAGCTGGACAAGGACTACATCTGGCGTGGGTTCATCGAGCGACAAACGGACGATGTGCTGCGTGAGTAAAACCAGGAATTAGTCGTTGCATTGTGCTCATGAAGGATTCTCAAACTTACAGCTGCCATTGGGTCCAGTTTCCATCGCGTGCTCATCGCTCAGATCTTCAGGCCCGACCTAATGCTCCAGCAGCTGCGCAAAGTCAGCAGCGATCTGCTGGGCATCTCGCCCGATGCAGCCACACAGCCCTCGGTGGAGCAGTTGCTGCAGCAGAGCAGCTGCGATCGCCCCATACTGATGATCAGCCAGGCGGAGAACGATCCCACGACAGAGCTCAAGAAGTGGGGCAGCCAGAAGTACCAGGAAATGGCCATTGGCAGGGGCAGTGAGCGGAGAGTTCTCGCCGCCATGCGCGAGGCAGCGGCCCAGGGCCAGTGGCTGTGCGTGAAGAACGTTCATTTGGTGCCCGAGTGGCTCGGCCAGATGGAGCGCGAGCTCAGCGAGATGCCCAAGGCGAAGGAGTTTCGGCTGTGGCTGCTCTGCGAGTCCACCCAGGGATTCAGCGAGTCGGCCATCTACAAGTGCCTCAAAGTGCGCTACGAACAGCCGCGTGGACTCAAGCAGATCGTGCTCCGTCTGCTGCAGAACTATGCGGCCGAACATCCCCAGGCGGCAGCCTCCAAGCAGCAGCAGCAGCAGCAGCCCAAGAGCCTCAAGATGAGACTCGTGTTCTTCATCCTAACTGCAGCCCTTCAGCAGCGGCGCCAGTACATCCCCCAGGGCTGGTCAAAGTACTACGAATTCGGAGAGGCGGACCTAAAGGCCGCCATGGGCGTCCTCGGCTGGCTGGACACTCAGCTAAACTCGGGAAGATGCGACTGGACGCTGCTGCAGCGCCTCAGCGAGGCTCTGGCCTATGGCGGGCGCGTGAACAACCTCAGGGATCTGGAGATACTTCGGAGCTACCTCAACCAATTCTGCTGTGCGGATGTGCTGAGCAATCGCTGGTCACCCCTGGGACTGGCCATGTCCCTGCCCACCAGTGCACACCTGCAGGACTACTATACAGCGCTGGACAAGCTGCCGGATGTGGATGAGCCGAGCATGTACGGCCTGGCGAATCAGGCGCAACAGCAAAGGGAAATCGAACAGGCCCGAAGGGTCGTCAAGGAACTGCGAGGATTGCACTATGGCGGCGTCTCCGGAGAAGCCTCTGCTCCAGGCGATGCGCACTCGAGTGAGCGTCAGAAGTTGGAGCATCAGATCAAACCGCTGCTGAGTCTCTGGCGCAAGCTGGCAGGCGCCTGCACCATTGCCCAGACATCGAAGGAGGCCAAAGCGGCCGGGGAGGACTCTCCCTGGTCGCTGTTTGTGCTGGCGGAACTGCAGCTGGGCGCGCAACTCTATCGCACGGTGCACCAGACGCTGTCGCAGATGCACGCCTGGCTGAAGGATGCCCATGAAGTGGATCAGAGCAGCCTGCGATCTCTGGCAGAACAGCAGGTGGGTGATGCACGTCCCTCAAAGCGGAGATTGGTTGGCTAAAGACTGGGTTTCCCTTTTTGGATAGATTCCCCCCTCGTGGCTGAAGCTCTGGCCTGGTCCCAGCAGCAGCAGCGCCGTGGACTACCTGCGCGCTTTGATGGTGCGTGCCCAGGCGGCGGAGAAGCGCTACCAGGAGCAACTGCATCTGCAGTTTGCCGAGCAAATCGATCTGCTGCATGTCTACAACTGCGAAAACCTCCTGGCCTGCCTGATGCTGCTGCAGGCCCGCACCTTGGGCGTCTCCGTGGAGCGACTGGCCCTGGAGAACGTTCGCAGGTCTGGTGAGGACTCCACCATCATCCTGCAACTGTTGCCGCTCAAGGTAGGCACTTTTTAAACAAAATATTTCTGTGGCGCCTTGGCGACGCCACCCCGCACCCCCATCCGTCCATCCATTGCCCTGCTGCTGCAGCTCTTCGTCTTTTCTCTTCCTTCCCTTTTTCGAGTGTGTTTGTCTCTTACCTTCCCCATTTTGGCCATAAAGTGCGTCTCCAGCTTGCCGTTTTCGCGTTCGGCGACACTTGGTTTGCTATGATGCTGCTGCGGCGCCTTTTCACAGCATTTAAATTGTGTGGAAAATTGATTTTGTTGCAGTTTTTGGGTTTTTTTCACGCCGCTTCTTTTTTTGTTTTCATTTGATTGACATTCCGGCACAGTGTGACCAATCCGACCGTTTACGGTATATTCTATACGTTTTTGGTATATTCTAAAGTAGATAACGTGATGGTATATTTCATGCTTGTAGTTCAGACAATTGCCAATTTCCAGTGCACCATAGAAACTAATTTTCAAAATCAGCATTAATTACAAAATATATTCAAGAGTGAGCCGCGGTTACAGAGTGTTGTCGCAGTGTATTTCAAAATACATGCGGGATATTACGTATCGATACATATTGTGGTCGAAAATATCAAATGGATATTTTTGAGCAATTTAATTGATGGCCATGAAAATTCGACAGGTGGCGCACAGTAGGCTTATGTAAACTAACGCTAGGCGGAGCCATTGAGTATTTGATTTGAAATTTAAAAGATTTTTCTTTTTTCTTGTTCCAGATTGATGGGGCCAAGGGCTCTGTGGAGAAATCGAATCCCTTCTTTATCACCTACAAAGTGAAGGAGGAGGCACAGCCCTCAAAATATGGCAACGGAAGCAAGAATACCCTGTACCCCTCGAAAATCAAAGAATCAGCTCCGAAATTACCCTTGTATTCACGCGGAAGTCGCGACAAATTAATCTGCCACCTCCATGTGGACAATTTGGAGGGAACACCAGAACAGATTCTGCTCGCTGGCACCGCCCTAATCGTCGATGATTATTAGATTAAAGAGATATTAAAACGAAGCAAAACCGCGGTTGCAGTTTGTGCCGCTAAACCCTTGGAGATTCCTAGGGAAATAAACCAAAATAAAAATATATATTTTTAGAAGAAGGTTTCCATATGGGAATAAACTTCAATCTGAAATATGAACATACCACTAATAGACAAAAAGATTCTTCAAGCGGATTAAATTATTGTTTCAGTGTTTATAGTCTTTGCAAGCTAGTAATATCAAATAGAACATCAAAATCGAGAAATATGATTTAAGACTACGGTATATCTAGAGTATATTTTTGGAAAGAGAAGGTATATTTTGGTATATTTTTGAGATTCCGACGGTATATTTTATCGATAATTCCGCGGTCACACTGCTTCTCGGACAATAACAATTTTGCAAATAAAAATAAACCAAAAAAACTCTGGAAACCCCATTAAAACGTTGCTATGGGCGTGACTGTGCTACAAGCGTATCCTATGCCCGAAAATAAAGCTGGAGCCCATATCATCGATTATCTGAGCAAGCGTCTGCTGTCGCTTGGCGCTACGCATGCCGGCCAATTCCTGGTCGACTGCGAGACCTTCATTTCGACCCCGCAGCCGCACAATGGGACACCGGGAAGGGCGGTGCATGTGCTGCACAACTCCGAGTATCCCGCCTCGACATTTTCAATCATCGACAGTGGCACGGGGAAGCAGGTCAGCCTGGTGGCCGACAGCATATTCGATCTGCTGATGCTCAAAATGACCAACACATTCACCTCCAAGAAGCAGACAAAGATCGAGTCACGTGGCGCCCGGTTTGAGTACGGCGACTTTGTGATCAAGCTCGGCTCCGTCACCATGATGGAGCACTTCAAGGGCATCCTCATCGAGATCGAGTACAAGTCCTGCATGATACTGGCCTACTGCTGGGAGATGATACGCGAGATGCTGCAGGGTTTCCTCAACATCAATGTGGGCAAGGACTTCCCCTCGTACTTTGCCCCACAGACCATCATGACGCCCATGGGCCAGCAGCAGATGCATGCCAAGCACAACGACATGTACGAGGCCACGGATACGGTCAAGCAGTATCTTGAGCAGTTCACCAACTACCGGAAGCATGTGTCCATGCACGGCTCCGTCAGCGGCGGCATACAAGGAGGACTGGGAGGACAACAGCAGCAGCCCGTCCACATGTCCCCCTCGCCGGTGATGGGTGCGGCTGGGGGCCTTGGCATGATTCGACCCTGATGCGAGGTCAAGCTGGAGCCGCCCGATGCTCCTGCAGCGACACTGGAAACTGACTGACGTTGCACGATGCATTGAACAGAGAAACAGCTACTTAATAATACTTTTTAATGTATATTTTAACACAATAGTTGTATGTATTATAAATGAATCAAAATTCTCATTCAAGTCCATATTAATGAGGAACTCCAGGAGCATTCGCTGAGTGTACTTCAATGTTTGTTTGAATGAAATGAAAATATTTTCAGAATTTTTAAGAATAATATTTTTATTGTTAAACATAATTGTGGATTTTTCAGCGCATGCAGAATGCAGGTTAAACACAATTATTTTAGTTATACATAAAGTTGTATCCATGTTCAAATGAAAGGGTCCAAAATATGATCCATGACAATCTATTGCTCCGCTTATAATCACTGAAAATCGTATCCACCCGAGGGTCGTTTTGCTTTGTTGTACGCTTTACCCAACTAACTATTCCTTTCAATTAGTTGTTCGGCTTATTGTTAATAAATATTTAAGGCACAAACAATTAGCCAGCCAAAAGGCAAACGCTGAAACAGCCATTAAATATTCAAGTTCACATAAGTGTTCGTCTGTCCGTCTGTGTGCGTGTCTGTGGGGTGGGTGAATGTTTCGGGGAAGGACCAGAAAAATTAATTTGCTTTTTGCCGAAAGGATTGCGCCTGCGTCCGTCCCTCATAATCTGCTCATATTAAACTAATTGCCGTAAATTTCAACAACAAACTGCCATAAATGTTGGCCATACTTTTAGTTGCCAAGAAACCAGCGAACGCCCCCAAGCCCACTGCTCAAGACCATCTTACCGTCAAAAACTTGTCTTAAGTTTAATTAAGTGGCATTATGTTCAATTAGGCAAAAGTTTCCAATATGCAAATTAACACAATTTGTGTGTAAAGTGCCTGCTCCTGAAGAGGAGCACCCGCCCATCCGAATGGGAGGCGATGTCTATTTCTGAGCCAGATAAATTTCCACCACACAGACACACAAATCCGGGCGGGCCTCTGCTCTCGAAGAAGTGGGCGTGGCAGCTTGTTAACACATTTAGCATATTTCTTCGTTTTCTAACGGATATATTTTAGTGTTTTGCCTGAGATTGTGGCATTTAGCTGCTGGCTATAAATAATTTATGATGTCTCAAATGGCAATTGGATAATGGCAGGGAAGGGTATGGTAGCATAAAAGTGTACTTGTGGTTGGACAGTCAAAAAGGATAGGTGTACACTTTAGGCAGAATTTGTGGTAAATAAATTCCCTCCGCTTTTGGTTAATTGATGCAAATGGGAGTTGAATTCAAATCAAGAAATGAAGAAAATGTAAAACAAATTCTCCAGTGATTGTTGTGACAAAATCGATCTAACTCCATAACCGACAGACTTCAAAGCACATCCTGCCCACCCACAAGCGATTTTCGCTACCACAAAGTTTGATTATCAGCTGGGCAAATATTCCACATTTAATGTTGAGTGCTTGTGGCTGGGAAAATGGCTAAATGGAATACCCATGGGCATATCCCTCACTCCCTTTTGGGCTTAATTATCAAACACAGGATCCAGGGAACGCCCTCATGTCGACCCCCAAACTTCAATTGACGATTAAGTTTCAAATGTCTAATTTGTAGTTGATGGTCGGATAATTATTCACACGAGCGTGTGTATGTGTGCGTTTCGATGCTTGGCAGTTGTACGGGCCAAATGGTTATCCTTGTAATCCATGTCGACCATCAGGCATCCGACATCGGAGGAGCAGCCATCGAGCATCTAATTGCAGTCGCCTTCAACGAGCAAGGATTAGAAATTAATTAAAGTATAAGGCCAATGTGACATTTGCATTGGAACAAGACAGAACCCAACCCACATTCCCGAGGAGGGAGAGCCTTAGCTCTCTCCCTCCACATTTGCCATAATTGTTGGCCCTTCAAATGTGATTAATCAGCTTTGCCTAATGCACGAATTCTGACTTCGTGGCCGGGCTTTGGCCTTTGTCATATTGGCTTTGACTTTGACTTTGAATTGCTGTGAAGGGGGGCCAATGTCCTCAGATTCCATTCAAATAACAGCAAAAGGGTTTTGCCATTCGACCTAATGATTTTCATTGGCAGGCGTTTGTTCTTTGGCTGGCCTTTGGGCATGCTCTTAAGTTAATTTTCTATCCTTACTGTGTGGTAAATGGATGAACCTTAACTTACATTTGATTCTTTGACAATTCAACTTTGTTTTCAAATATTTTATAATTGTATTATATGCATTTAGTTCGCATTCAGCTACTAGTAAGTCAGTTTAAGGGACCTCCTTCTAGTGATAGTCTTTCTGGATATCCTGCACATTGGAATTTGTTTGACCAACGTCATTCTCTGAGCTCTCATCCACAGCATCAAGTGTGATGGCCTCAGATAAAACAGAAATGTCAGCAATCACTTTGGGATACCCTGGATCCTGTATAAGCTTTTAAGCATCCGAAGCACATTCACCCATGCAGAGTGAACTGTCAATAGATGACGGAATTTTCGATTGCACCACAATCCCTTTCATTTTGTTGCTAAGTGCATTAATGCTATCATATTGTGACTACTGGCTTAATTTGCTTTAACAAATTTAATCTGTACGTCAATCTGTGTCAGTGTTATGGAGCTGCGATCTGCAAGGGTAAGCAATGCTACCCCAGAAGTACTTTCTCTTTAAAAATTTAGTCCGACTTATCGCACCTTTTTTTTGCCTCTAGTTCAAGGTTCAAGCAACAATAAGAACTTGCGGAATATCTCATGCATAATGCGGATGAGCTGGTAGAATCCACATAATGCAGATAATGCGATGGCAGCTGCGCCTGGCCCCGCAACACTCGCCCCATGCCCCTTCCGCTGTCAGGCAGAGTTTGCTGTCAGCCGCGTTTCCTGTTTCCGTTCTGTCGCTCTGCCTAGCGCCACCTGGCGACCGCTGTTGTCGCTCTTCAGTCACGTGATAAAATTATGTGTTATATACAAAAAAGCCTTTTTGTATGCTTTCCCATGGTCTTTATTTTTTAGGTTTTTTTTAGTTGAGTTTGCAAATAAATTGCATTTTTGTTTTGGCTGTCGCGTTTCATTTCTTTTCCTTTCAGCATCTTCTTTCGTTCCGTTTAACAACCTTTTTTTTTGCCTTTTTCAGCTGCTTAACCCCATAGAGCCCGGGTTTTTGTTGTTGCTGTTCGTGTATTTATTTGCGTGTAAACCCAGGCACGTTCACAGAGGCAGGATGGGGAGGAAAGGACATGCTGCAATCAGCGCTTTATGCATTCCTGCGCACCGTACAGGCAGGGCAGATAGAGGACGCCTTTCCCTCCCCCTCATTTCGCGTACAGTCTGCCTCTTTTTCGCCGAGTCCTGCACTTATTTGTTTCCCGAGAACGAGGTGACTCACCCACAAACGGTGCATAATTTTAGTTAAATTTTTGGCATTTTATGCACGAAAACGTTTCTGGGTTAATTTACGTGCGCCATTCAATATATTGTGTGAGCCCCAGCCCTAAACGGGTGGCACTCGTAAAATGTGAGATATAAAATTGAATTAACAGCTAAATTAAATGAAATTTATGCACCGCATGTGCACAAAATATAACTCTGTCGTTCCGGGCAACAGGTGCACCGGCAGTGCCACTCACACACGGAAATTGTCACTTCAAATGTTTAATAAGAGCTTCATACTAGTACAATAAATGACCGCAAAATGTTTGGCCATTAACGATTAATTTTACTGTCAAATTGAATTGTCAATTTATTTATAAAGGGAATTGCAAACATATGTAATTGTTAAAGGTCTTATTACATTGTCATTCTACATCGTATTATTAGTTTTCCATGTGTTCCTTATTTCCATCTCTCCACCTCCTCCTTAGCATCTTTATGTTGTCATTATTTTTTCCAAATTCTTTTATCAATGCAAGAAAATGATTATGGAATGTTCTCGAACAAAGCCGGCAGTGCCACGCGGTTTAACTCCTCCATCTCACTCCCACCCACAGGTGAGCAAACAACAGCCGAAATGTTCGATCTTTGCTTTACTCATGAGGGGGGGTGAGGAGAAGAAGAGCATGGAATGTTCTAGAACAAAGCCGGCAGCGCAGCCGCCTCTGCAATTTCGGCTGCACATACACGGCGCGCTTTTACCCTCTCACCAACCCCTCCATCTCTTTACCACCCATAGGCGACTAAACAACAGCCGAAATGTTCGATCTTTGCTTTACTCATGAGGGGGGGTGAGGAGAAGAAGAGCATAGAATGTTCTAGAACAAAGCCGGCAGCGCAGCCGTCTATGCAATTTCGGCTGCACATACACGACGCGCTTTTACCCTCTCACCAACCCCTCCATCTCACTCCCACCCACAGGTGACCAAACAACAGCCGAAATGTTCGATCTTGCTTTACTCATGAGGGGGGGTGAGGAGAAGAAGAGCATAGAATGTTCTAGAACAAAGCCGGCAGCGCAGCCGCCTATGCATTTTTGACTGCACATACACGGCGCGCTTTTACCCTCTCACCAACCCCTCCATCTCTTTACCAACCATAGGCGACCAAACAACAGCCGAAATGTTCGATCTTTGCTTTACTCATGAGGGGGGGTGAGGAGAAGAAGAGCATAGAATGTTCTAGAACAAAACAGGCAGCGCAGCCGCCTATGCATGCTGTACTTAGACCACGCGCTTTAGTTCTCTCCCCAACCACTCCATCTCACTCTCACCCACAGGTGACCAAACAGCAGCCGAAATATAAATTGTTCTTTTATGCATCAAATAATATGTTGGCCGTGGGGAAGAATGTTATAGAGCAAAGCCGACGGCAATGCACCAACACCCTCTCATCATCTTACTCGCAAGCGCACTCTCTTGGCTACCTATTGCTCTAGGAGAGGGAGAGGTGAAGGGGCAGTGATTTCAATGAGAGTCAATTCCCAATACGCAAGCAATTAGCAAAAGATGGTGAAGCTGTACATGACAAAAAGAACCGAAAGATTTCACCACCACCATAGCAAAACTAGCTGATGAGAGAGGAGATCGCGAAAGAGCAACGTCAAGAACACCAGCGCAAGGTTTCTTACTAACGAGGTGTAGGCTTACGCTGTAGGAGACCGCCCAGCGGTCAAGATGTCACCTTGTATGTCAACACCATGGCATAAAATGCGCCAAGCAGCCCACGCATCTTCGCTGCGCTCGCTCTCTTAAATTTCAACCGGTGCCGGGTGCGGGTCGCTTTTCGTGGTCTCCGCGTTTATATCCGTATAAATCGGGAATTTCGGGAATTAAATAAAAAAATTAAAGTGAGTGCAGTTGTGTAGTGAAAGTGTAAGTGAAAGTGAAAGTGTAGTGTTTAGTGCAAAAAATGTGTTGGTTCCAGAGCGGCAGCGGCGTTGGCGATATGGCAAAAAGGCGAAAATGGCAGCTTGGCGAATATGGCGATGTGGCGAAAAATGGCAGCTTGGCAGAAAAGTGAAAGTGAAGTGTAGTGCAGTGAAGTGAAGTGATGTGCAGTGTACTGTTGTTGTTATTAACTGAAAACTAACAAAAAAGTGTGTGTTTAGTGTAAGAAAATGTGTGGGCTCAAAGGCGGCACCGGCGGCGGCGAATTGGAAAAATGGCGAAAATGGCAGCATGGCGTACATGGCGGCGGCGAATTGGCAAAAAGGCGAATATGGCAGCTTGGCGTACAATGAGTACATGGCAGCGGCGAATTAGTAAAAAGGCGAATGTAGCAGCTTGGCGTACAAAGAGTACATGGCGGCGGCGAATTGGCAAAAAGGCGAATATGGTGATATGGCGAAAATGGCAGCTTGGCAAAAAAGTGAAGTGATGTGCAGTGTAGTGTTGTTGTGATTGACTAAAAATAAACAACAAAGTGTGTGTTTAATGTAAGAAAATGTGTTGGCGAAAATGGCGAAAAATGAAGCAGCTCGGCGAATAAGTGAAGAAAAAAGAGGCAAAATGGCATAAAATGGCAATATCTAAATAAGCATATTATATTGTGCGTAAAGTTTTTTTTTTATTGTGTAAAAGTCATTGCCTCAGTTCCAGCAAAGTGTGTGTAAAAATTTAGCGCTAAGTTTGTCCCTTTCCCACTCCAGCATAAAAAAAGCGCAGTGAAAGTGAAAAAGGAACGAGCGTTCCAAGTGAAGTGAGTGATAGGGTGAGGCATTTCAAATCTGATGATCTGACTCTCTCATCTTGTGTGTTCACACGAACTTACATCCACTTATGCCTCACCCTCAATTAATATGCCCAAAATGTGCGCTCTTATTGGAATTTCGTTCGTTTCGTTTTCGGTTTGCGGTTTCGGTGCGGGTTCCGTCGTCGAAGTCGTCGTGCGGTGTCTTTCTTCTCTCTTTTCAGATTATCAGAGCGAACTTTATGTGCAGCGCAGCAAAACTAACGGGACAATATTATCGGTAAGTGGGAGAATTATGTATTTCAGTTTTTCTTTACTCATATGCTTGTACTTGTGTATGCATGTACATATGTATGTGTGAAGGGGGGATATATTTGTTGGATCAAAGGGTTTTCGTTCGGTCTGCTTGCTTTTACATATATACATAAATGTTTAATACATACATATACAAATACATAAAAACATGTTTAAAGAATTCAATTAAAATGTATACTAAATCAACATTTAAGTTTGCCTAATTAAATGTCCTTAATTTCTATGCCGTATCCTTCGCTCCATCAATCGCTATTTTCAGCTCGAACTTTCCACACAATTTCACAATTAAGAGGTCAATTGGCAATTAAACTTTTGAAATCCGTTCGGCCATCGAAATTTATGCACAAGCCACAAACTAAAATAAAACTCCATGAATCGAGAACAGATTAAATGCCCAAGTAACTTTCATGGTCGTCCTCAGATCAACTTCTGCTGCAACCCACACTCCTCCAGATGCTTGCCCCCGCCTTTGCCTCCTACTAACCGCTCCAATCGTTTCATTTAAATGTCACAACAATTAGGCAGCAGTTATCTGTCCATTACACCATGAAAAGTCTCCGGATAGATGCACATCTCTGCCTGTTCCCTTCCCCTCTCGTACTTCTGTCATCATAAATTTTGCGGCCCAAGGCATTAAACAAACTGGGACAAAACTCATTTGGTAAACAGGCAGGATATGCAGGATGTGCACAATGGCTTAGATGGAACTTGGGTGCATGTGTGTATCTGTGTGTGTGTGCGTGTGTATTTCAACACACATTTGAAGTGTTGCAGTTGGGAATCTTGAAAGTTTTGGGCGGTTTTTGGCCAAACTTTTCGTTACTCTTGCCTGCCTTTTGCCTGCTGGTCATGTTGCCATGGATTTTGTTTTGTGGAATTTACCACGTTTTTTTTTCCAGAGTTTTTTTGTTGTGGCTTTGCATACACTACTATTCCTTAGCCTTGGCAGCGACTTTGGCTCTGAAAAGTTATGGCGAAAACACGGCGAGAGCCATGTTGCCGCCTGCAGGTTGCATGCTAGTTGCCCCTTAGCTGCGGTGTGGCCAGGCCCAAAAAACAAAACAAAAAGGAAGGAAATTACTTGCTAAGAGTTAAGCCAGGTCCCGGGGTCCAGAGTTCCTGTGAAAATGTGTTAATTAACGGAGTGTGTGTGTGTGTTTGTGTGTGTATGTGAGTTTTGGGAAAATCAACACTTGTCTCTGTCAAACACAAGACAACTAATTAGCTCGCTCTCGGTTAAGTGTGAACGCAATGTAATGATAGCGCCCGAGGGCCCCTCCAGATTTCAATGAGTGCTGCAATATTTGAAATTTATTTAAAGCATTTATTAATGCAAAGTTAAAGGGGATTCAAGCAGTAGGAGTTCCTTCTTAACGAGTTATTATTTGTATATTAATAAAATGTTATCAGAATAAGAAAAATTGCACCCCGTGACAGCCACCATGGTTCCTCAATTATTTCGTATTCCTTCATTCTTTTAATTAACACTGCAAATTAAGTATTTCTTTTCTTCTTTTGTCATGTGTAGCTTCATTTAGTTTTCTGTACAATTCTAAAATGAATTATCTAGTCCCTCATTTCCATGTGCGTTCATTAATCTAGTTGGAAAGTCACAAATTGAACTGTCCACAATTGATGATTCTTGTCCAGAGATTTCCCTGCTCCACCCACATCAGTTCATCGTGTTTTGCCTGCCATATATTCGTAGTATCCATCATTCCACTCATTTGATTTCATTTGTTATCAGCATCAACTTGATCTATCCAAGAGAGTGGGAGGAACGTGGTTTTCTGGTCTCAATTTACTTCTGGTTCTGATTCCTTGTTGGGCTAATTTATGCGCTTCGCCAGATAATAAATTTTATATTTACGTTAAACAAATACAAATGCAAACAAGACCTCACATCAGACTGGCAACCATATGTTTTCTTTACACTGAGAAAAACGAGGAACAATGCCTGGAACTATTTAGTTAAATTAAATGTATAGTTTCAATGTTCGTTCTGCGAGTTGGAAACTTTTTCTTTAACAGAAATATAAATAGAAATCCAAAAAAATATTCCTGCTTTTCCTTCTGTGTATTTCTGACTCTATTTTACGCTGCCCCATGACAATATGTCATTTGTTCCTAAATTCGCCAGAGTCCTTCAATTTTTTCTCTCTCTCCCTAGCTCTCCTTCTCTCTATGTACATATATAAATATATTATGTATATGTATGTACATATATCGTGGGCGTTGCTTCGATTCCAAACCATTTGTTATCGAATTTGTTTCTGCTTATTTTGTATGCCAAACGGCACAAGCGGACTGCTGTCTGTCTGTCCTTTCTGTTCTGCGGCAGGGGCCTGGGTTCTTGGGGGCTAAAACAACGCCAACAGGCGACATGTGTCCTCGTGGGCCCAACACGAGCATCGCCATTGCCCTCGCACAGATATATGCATGTTAATTTGCTCTGATTCAATAGGTTCCCATTGAGTTATGGTGACATTAGGCAGGGGAAATCCTTCAGGGATAAGCATTCATTTGTAGACTATTTGGGTGGAGAACAGGACGTTCTGAGCGGTTGAATAAATATAAAAAATTTACTTTAAATGGTTGAGTGTAATTTTAAGTGTTATTTTTAATATTTCAAACTCAAGACTTATTCTCCATGCTCCATTAAATCTAAGATCTTTTAAACTTTTCCCCAAAGATTTCTTTATTCATTTACTTAAAATTCATTTAGCAAATAACTTCAATTGACTTCACTTGTTCCTCTGTCGCTGCCTTCCGTTTCCAACCGAGGGCATACAAATTTTGTTTAACATGTTTTCAAAGGAAATTCTTATGAATGTTTATGCATTTCCGCTGCGCATCCACAAACTGCTCCTTCGATATACCAAAGCTTATTGAAAACTTGTACAAAGTGTTGCTGCCCCGCCGAGTCCTTGGGGCCATGCTATCTTTATGCCAGAACAGACCCAACCAGATCCAGAGCAACTTAGGTCAGGGGTTGGGTTGAATCGGATTCGGTTCGACGTGGCAGACTGTTCAGGAATGGCCTCGACGTGGGTTGCGTTCTGCTGAGGTTGGCTGCGAAATGGAAGCCTGTTGTAGATTGGCCTCGAAGTGGGAGGCAGTTCACGATTCGCTTCGATCTGGCAGCCTGTTCAGTACTGTATACAAACACTTTTTATGTGTATGTAAGCAGTTTTGTAGTTGGTGGAAAAGTGCTCTTATTGCCACTCATCGTTCTATGGGCGATTCCCTTCCGGGTCGCCATTGATTGGCAAAATATTGTGGCAGGGGAATCGAAGGAGTGAAGTTTTCTACAGCGAATAATAAATGCCAACTTATGCCAAATCACGCAACCAGTTGATTATTTAAACCTTGTTTATAGATGCGTTTGGGGGGAACAAAAGACAAGCCCAAGGATATGCCACAAATTTAAATAAAACAACATTACGGATTCTCTTTTTGTGGACGGTCCGTCCCCCCGCCTGACATTTACATATACATACATGCAACATATGCCACACGCACATGCATCAGAATGTTGCATATTAATTTTCCCCCTTTGTTTTTTATGACTTTGTATATTTTCCTGTTTTTCTTTTCCCTCCCCTGGTGTTGGAAACATTTTTTGTTTTTATTAATTTCCGCTTCAAGTTTCTGGGGTTCCATCTCCGCTCTGTGTCCCATCCCTCACCATCTTCTGTGGCCCATGAAAACTTTTGCTTAAAACAAACAGGGAACGTCACGTGATGGACGGTCCAGAAACTCCAGGAGAAACAACAACAACTGTGTTGACGGTCGGTCCGTCGGTCGGCTTGATATGTAAATCATATAGCCAGATGTGTACAACATTTCCAGGACGAAGCTCTCACATCCTGATAAATCATCATATGCAACGGGGAGAAGGGCACAGGGAGCGGGAAAATGCAGGGAATTATGGGACAGAAAATTACAAATTTATTTAGAATTACTTTTACATAGAAAAAGAACACGACTATTTATTATGTAAAATAATTTATGATTTGAGAAATTTTACAACTGAAGTACCAAATAATTTGATGTTTTATATCAACTTATAAAATGTTCAAATTTATTTAAATCCATTTAAGGGACAAAAATCTCGGGCATCAACAATTTTAAATATTGAACAAATGCTCGGTGCAGCAACTCCTTCTTAATGGGAACGTACTACCTTGCTTTTCTTTTTGTGAAATAACAGACAATCATTATGCTAAACAAAGCAACAGTTTTTGTTGTCACCATCGTCAGATTCTATAGCACCTAACAGAATCTAGTTTTGATCATTTATGACCCCCAACTTCCTGTCGCTACTACCCTTTTGTCTGGTCATACTTTGGATATAAACTAACCGCATCAGACAGGACACGTAATTTTCCAGTAAGCACCACTTTCCTTTGAATCTTTTGCCCGTCTTTGTTGTCGCTTGCACAGGAAATTTTGCATTTCGGTTCTATCCCGTGGCTGGCTGGCTCATCCCGGATTGCACTGCTTCTTGGCTGCTTTAAAATGCACAGAACTGAGGGTTCCTCGTTCAGCTGCTGCTCCTTTATGATGCTCTCCCCACAAAACCCCTGAGCTGGCTACAGCCGCAATCCTGAAATTCAAAATCCAACGCTTTATGTTTGCGTTAACGTGTGCAAAATCTGATGGCTGGCACTAACTTGCGGATTTAGGTGTTGAAAATTATGTGTAAAATGTGTCACAGTTAAGCTCCGCCATGTTCCGTGCCCCGGCCCGTAGAGAAAAGGCGTGGCCGCACTACGTGGCGAGTGCTAAATGTCGCCCAAGGCCAGGGCATGCCACTGCTTTCAGCATCTCCTCTTAACCCATCCCAGCCGAACCGTACCCCTACGCATCCAGCACCGACATGGAGGTGGGGCAGGTCACATTTTCGACTCGCAGTTTTCAGCGCCATCATCCGCTGCATATGCAGATGAGCGGGAGACCTCGAAAGGAGTGGGATGAAGGAGTTGTCGTTGAAGTTGGAACTGGAGCTGGGAATGGTAATGGTGCAGGTTCTGGTTATGCGTCTGGGTCTACAACAGACATTGGATGATAGAGGGAAGCGTGTGCATTATACAAATGAGTTTATGCAATTTTCGACTAAACTTGAACTTTCAGAACATTTTCGGACAACTTCATGCGGAAACTTTCGCTTTGGATTTAAGCGTTTGGCAAAACTAAAATTCAAATTTTGGATTCATTAAATCAAAAATTATAATCTCTGAAAAGTTATTCAATCAATTTCTAAAGCAAGACTTTGAAGACAAAAGTTGGTTTATTGGATTAAAATAAACTTCAAACAGTCATCAAAAATTAATTAAATATTAATGAACTATAAAATATTTTTCTTTTATAAATGTTATGAATTCTTGTAGCCATTTATGAGTCGACAGCTACCAGCTTTAAATAACAAATTGAAAATTTTGTGTAATACAAATTTTCTCTGCAGAATCTCTTTAATATTTTTCAACTTCCATCGTCCTGTTTCATTTTCGTTCTCCTATTTTTAATATCATTTATCCATCAAAGGCATTTATGACCCACTCGTAACCCTTGGGTGCGTGTGTGTCATTAGGCAGCCCACATATTGCATATAAATATTGCCACTCCATCACCATCTCATGCTCATGCTCATGCTCAGCCTCAGCCTCAGCCTCAAGACCTGCATGACACTCAAATTTGATCCAACCGCATCGAAACTTGCTGCAGCTACTGCTTTGACCTGGTAGTTTCCTGTGCTTCTTCTTAATTAAAATATTTATTAAGCACTTTTGGTGCAGGCAACAAATTAATACCAAAGGCCCCAATCATGGTGTTGCTGGTAGCTTTTGCGGCATACGGGGCGGTAGTGAGGCAGACAGAAGGGCAGCAGCACCAGCAACAATTTATAAAACAATGTTGAGGACACAGGAGTAGCAGCCAGGCTGCAGCCCGCATCAAGGATATATTTTTTCAAGACCTCTCCTCTCCTTTATGCTGCCATGCAACAGCAGCGTCAACATTGCAGTGCCAGGCTGCCAACTTGGCCAACTAGGCATAAGGCGACACGGACGCCATGGAGCTGCTAACAATCAAGCGCCAGCCGGATGAACAGCTTGCCGCTTAGGCCTTCGAAATATGCAGCTGCTGCCACTGTGCCAGTGCCCAGTCCTCCTGGCAGTGGGTATGGAGGGGTACAGTTGGTTCCCCTCTGCTGCTGGGTATAAAGGGGTTTGCCATTGTGACAGCCATGTCTGGCGTGCAATATCTAAAATATTTATGCGGCCAGGCTCTGGGAACGTCCAACGGCTGGCAGCCCTGCCATCACTTCCTGCTCGTCAAAAGTTTTACGGGTGTGAGAGGGTGTCCCCGGGAAAGTCATACAAATTCAATGAAAAATTGAAAAACTATTAAAATTGTAAATGTAAGCAAATGAAAAGTTTTAGTCTGCTATTTGAAATTGCAAATGAAATAAACACTGGGGACTGCAACTCCGAAGCACTTTAAAATGAATTTATTTATTAATTTGATAAAAGTAAAGTTTAAGTTGAAATTTTATTTGTAGAGAAATAATTGTTGGCAATGTTGGAAAGATGCTCAGTGGTGTTCCTTAAGGTGCACGATTTGATTACCAATTTATTCTGTGCCGGAACGCTGCTGAAACTTTCAGAATAATTTCCATTTCCTATACCTATTGTTTATTTTAAAAATGTATCTAGTTGGCAGAGCCATACAGCTCATCAAAATTCAAAGTCTTCAATATGTGCAATTTGGGATTTATTTTATATTTATATTTATGCCTTTGTTGTTACATTTATATGATCGAAATGTTTAACTGGAGTGACGAGGTCGAAGCAGTTAATGTCATCGCTCTGATGGTAAATAATATCTATACATTACATTTTATATAATTTATGTGCCCGCCCTTTGTTATGCAGGAGGATTACTTATGAACGATAGGGAAAAAAGGATATGATTTGATGCTATTCGATTTAGAAAGAAATTACTAAGATTTAAAAGTTTTTAATTTGAACACTCTCGTTATTGTAGGGAGCAATGGTCCATAGTTAAGCGCATTAAAGATAATTGCAATTTATATTATGTAAATTGGCAGCGCAGCGCGAAAAGTAAGTGCAAAATTGAGCGTAGAGGGAGCAAAAACCGTTTCCCCGAGAAAAAAAAATAAACAATAAACAAATTAAGTGTGTGACCCTCACAGAATATTTATTTCGTATTTCCACAGTTTTTTCTCTCATAATTGTGATAATTGTTTTCCAATCGATGGAGCAGAAACGCAATGTATGCCTCTCAATCAGAAAGTCGGCCGATTTCCTCATTCCCACCGAATCATCAGCAGTCACTCGATCTGATGTTTCTTTTGCTCATTTTGCATAAATAAATGTATTCAAAAACGCAACAGTTGATGACCATATGAACAGCTCCAGCTGCAATGGGTCTTTAAAGAAAAATAAACGCAAACCCTCACTTCATTATGGGAATGAATGGTTTTGAAAAAGAATATGACAACTCAATCGGCCAATAAATAAATTAGTTTTTAGTTAAATTCATGCAAAATGGTGATTATAGGCTGTCTGTATTGAACCTCAAACATTTGCTCATAATTGGTTTTTGTATGTTTGATTGCGAACCATTTGTATTCAAATTGAAGAGTAACACAATTTTCTGTATTATTCATGACGCAACATTACGTGTATACATAGTAACTACATATACATATACATACATTTGTATGCATACATTGTACATGTGTGTTTAAAGCTCGTACTCGTGGTGTTTGCGAGCTTTAAAATTGATTACGAAATGGATATCCGGCTGGAAAATCATTTCCGGTATTTTAGATAATACAATTATTTGTATTTCGTGCGAGTACCATTTCAATTTTAACTTTACGATTGCCTGACTGGGTTTGTAGCTTTAAAGAGAGTTCGCTCTGTTAATCGCTCGACTGCCAGAGACAGTCGAGTTGGCTCCAAAAACTGGGGCGGTGCCACAGAATCTGAAGCAGATTGGCAGCTGTTTGGATGACTGGCTGTGAGAGGCACGGCAAGGCAATTGAAATGGCCTACCGACCTGGAGCGCCAAACACATAGGGACAGAGCAGAGCACACAGATAGTGAAACCACAGAGCCCCTACACGGTAATTATCTAACAAGATTACGCAAACGGTTCCTCGCTCCCCAGCGATGGGAACGGAAACACCGACAGCCGTTGCAGATGCATCTGAAACAGAGGCAAAGGCATCTCTGCAACAACGGCTGATGACAGTGGGGCAGAATGGGAAATGTTGTTAAGTCGCTGGCAAAACGCTCCGATGCACAAGTGCACTGTGTTCGCTCCACCCGGAATGGTGGTTATGGGCGGTGGTGCATGGATGGAGGAGGCGTCGGATTACGGCTCTTAATCCTGTGAATTTCTCGCTTTTACAACTGGCTTAAAGCGAAAGTGTGTCAAACTCAGGTGTCCTTGCATCTGCATCTGATGAATGCCGGTCACAGTCGTATGCTCGCTCGGCCCGGAATAGATAAGGAAATCATTTCCCTCCATTTTCCCTTCATGAGTTGGATGCTTAGTCAAAGTCGAGGCAGTGCTTTTCCGGTTCTTAAAAGTTGGCTAGGTAAATTCATAGTTTTGGGATTTACGTTCTTTTAATCTCCCGCTGACTTATCAAAGATTAAACACATGTTCGCTTTTCATATTCGTTGTTTTACTTAGTCGAATGCAATTTTTATGCACTCCAGTTGCACGTGAACGTGCGCTACGAACAGAGTTTGGAGAATTCTGCATGCTGAACTCGATATTTTATGTATTTCTCTGGTGTTTTTTTCTTTCAATTTGGTTTTCCTGCAAAAGCCCTGCAAAGGTCTGCATTTTCCGCCTGTCTGTGTGTGCTGAGGAACACGCGCATCAAATGCAAATTTGTCCCATTCTTTGTTCGTTGCTTTTTGTTGTACGGATGCTGTGTTGGCTCTGTCGTTTGTTTACCATGTGTCTGTCTGGGTCTGGGGATAATCTCTAGGTACATACAACATTCCTCCATGGAACCGCTGTACCTGTGCATACGTACAGATTATACATACATATATTTATGTACTGGCACTTGTATATATTTATAATATGTGCATTACCCCAAAGGCAAACAAGTGCAAATGGTTTTTGCTCTACTATCTGCTGGGGACATAAATGCAGCTTGTAAATGTATATTTTATTACTGCCCTTCGTTCGTTTTAGAAGGTATTATGGGTATGCACTGAGAGCAATCACTTATGTACATAAAAAGAATTGGAGAAGAATCTTGAATGGAAAAGAGTGATAATATTTCATGTAGCTACCATCTCATACTCTAAAAAAAGATAATCTTCATGCTAGCCTTTATTCCCTACAAAAGCTAAGTATCCCTTGGTCGACTTTATTCTTACACCCACAAAACAGAGCTAATATTGGCACGATCAGCATTGAGTTTCCCTCATTTGGTTTTTGTGCGGCTGCTTTTTTTGGGGGGTGTGAGGGAATGGCAATAGAATTTGGAAATGTTTTTGTGCTATATTTTTGCGGGCACGATTTGCGGTGGCTGTGCAAATGTTTTGTTATCTGACGCCGCTTTTAATTGATTTTCCATGTGCGGTCGAGAGGGTTTGTAATGTTTTTAATGAACTGCAATTAATTTCAGCTCAGTGATTGAAAATCTGGCAACATTAACATGCCACCAAAATGGCATTCAATTCGAAATGAAAGAGTAAATGGAAAGCGATAGGATTGAAGGTAAAGTCTTTCAGTGAAGCCAAGTCAGGGCTAAGTTCTGAAGGGAGATGGCAGGCCACATGAAAATCAAGTCAAAACCTAGACAAACACACTTGTTGGCTTATCATGTTACCCATGTTAAGCGTATTAATGGGAGCGATGACGACAACAACGAATAGGACATAAAGGACAAGGACAAGGCATGACTATGTGCCACATCTCTGGTTGTTGATCTTCAGGCTCCGAAGGCCAACAACAATAAAAGGGCGTCAGGGCGTCAGACAGTGAGGCAGGCAAACAAAACAAACAAACAAACAAGCCAAGTTAACAAAACGAAAAGAAGGAAAAGTAAAATATTAATAGCCAGCTACTAAAATAGCAAACGCAAGGATCCAAGCACAAAGAATCAGCATTCAGCATTGGGGTTCGGGCCACAAAACGAAGGATTTTTCACTGCCTCGAAGGACGGAGCGCTAAGTAGCAGAATGGAGGAACAGGAACGAGAGCTGGGTAAGCCACTGGCTGGGCTCCTGGCTTAGACAGAACTTGGAATGCACCCAACCATGATGCCAACCACCCCGACAGCCCAGTCTCTCTCTCTCTCTCTCTGTATGTGTGCGTATGGGGGAGTACGAGTATCTGTGTGTGTGTGTGTGTGTGTGTGTGTGTGTGTGTGGGAGCTTAACCTCAAAATTGTGTGCGGATGCCTGTTAATGTGTCATCTTCATGGCTGCGTGCCTATGCGCTATGCGAGTACGAGTATGTAGGTTGTATTCACGCAATTTATGCGTCACCGGGAGTTAAACAGAACGTTTGTCGGGGACCGAGTGAAATGTCTACGATTAATGAAGAGTATTGGGTGGCGGCTTTGAGTCAAAGTGGATCTGATTTGAACTAAAGGTTAAGTTGGAAGCATTTTGAGGTCCAGCTAAGGTTATTTATGATGTACATGAAGCTCCGGTATATACATTTATTGATCTGAACTGTAAGTTAAGGCAGTTTCACCAAAGAGAACTAAGAATCAAGGCATAAATATTGGAAATTAAATGGACACTCAATGCTTAGAAAATTATATGCTTCTATTGATAATTTGCCCTAAAATTCAACGTTTTATTGCATCCAATTTGCAACTGCTCTTTTATGCAACATTTACGCAACTGCTGTTCGGCTTTTCCTAAACATTTTCCAAAAACTTTTGCGCCACTTTTATGGTGAAACGGCTGGTATACGCGGCTTTTGTTGGCCATTTTAAATATGTATGGGAATAAATTGCTATTCATTGGAAACACCAGCGCTAAGCCGGGGGGCGTGGCCATTTGTCATGTTAAACGCTAAACACAGCCAGAGAACAAGAGCCGTATACCCGTATGGGTATATTGACATATTGCCGGGCTTTAGTTTCCTGTTTTTGATACGACGACTGGCCGCCAAGCGACCGCGCCATAAAAATAATCAACATAAATTCTGAAGAGGCCTTTGCCGGCTGGTGCGGGAGAAAACAATAACAATAAAAATAATAAAGCAAAACAATGCCAGAATATTTATGGGCACTACGAGCCCCTAACAAAAAACAAAGCAGTACGGGGCAAAAAAAAAAACGAGAAATATTGTTATGTGCCCAAATGACTGTGAAAAAAAGCAACATTTGCCACCGCTTTGACTTTCTAAATATACTTTTGTCTGCGTCTGGCAGAGTAAGCAAATCAACGGACCAGCCAAATGCTGCACTGGGAATAGGCATCAACGCAAACACCCACAGATACAAAACACTCTGGCAGATACAGAAAGCACGCACACACACACACACACACACTAACTGCCAGATGCTCGTACACCCCTGCAGGAGCCACACACACATGTGCGAGCATCGTTAGCGCTAATGCCTGGTTACCAGCTACAACTTTTGTTCCAGAATAGAGATGGACGCAGTACCAGGCTTTGGAAGCATGGGACCTTCAGGATAACAAACTTGGCATTTTTAAACAAGCGAAAACTACCCATGAAGAAAATTTAACAGCGCACGGCCTACAAAGGGTCAGAATGGCATATTGGAAAATTCCGTAGAGTAAAAAGTGAGTTCAGGCATAGTGAAACATTAAGCTTTAGCTACCTGGCTATCAAATAGTAAAGCGAAGAAATGAGTATAATAATTAGTATAAAAGAATAACCGCAATAAATCGCAAATTCTCTTACCAGAATATTTTTCTTTTCGTGTTTTTCGTGCTTTGCATCTTCCTCCCTTCTTTTCGTAAAATATTTGTTTTGATATTTATTTTACATATCTGGGGAAAAATATATTAGTTTGCTGACAGCTCAGTAGATAATGAATCAATTTTTGCTTAAAAATAATTACATATTTATGACATTAACCACAGGGTTTATCTACAGAGATTTTGCAGCTGCTTGTAGGATATATAAAAATTACAAAAAAATGTAAACTGTTCTAATTTATAACATTTGTGTATTTAAACAAATATTTGATCCCCAGTGAAGCTAAACTTTGTTAGATCTCTGTCTGCTAAGCAGTTAGGCAAATAAAGTCATTTGTTGCTGCTGAATGCTTGCACTTACGAGTCGCTTTTCTCTTTGACGCTGCTTATACTCGCATGAAGGAGAATGTGTGTGTGTGTGTTTGTTTTCTGAGCAAACAAATTAAGTAAAAAAGCCGAATATACGGAATATGCAAATCTAGTTGTTGCTTTTAATGTTAGCTGCCACCTCAACGCCTGCGAGCTTGTAGAATTTTCGCTTTGCGGTTTCTATTTTGATTTCAGATTTTTGTTACAATTTTCGTACATTTTTATTTTATTTTATTTTATTTTCTTGTTTGCTGGATGGCATCCTAAAAGTTTCTTTATGTAAATAAGAAATTTGTTTTTATGTAAGCGCGAGCCTAAAGTTGTAAGATTGTTTGTTGTTCGGGCTGGCTTCTGCGTTATCCTGCGACTGGTTCTATGTGTTGTAGCCATCTTCGTCTTCATTTTTCCGGGGCTTCTTTATGGCCAGGATCCTTAATTTAGTAGTTGGCTCTGAAGACGTAACTGTACTTTTGGGAGTTGGCCCACTGCAGTCCCTTATTATTGCTGTGTGGATAATGTCTGTATTTCACTTTACTTTTTGTTGGCGTTGTTGCTCAACCTTTGGAGTTTAATTTGCATTTTTATGCTGTTGATTTGAAGCAGCATAAGTGAGTTATGTCCGCAATGAAAGTGGCTGACAAATTGCTTGGGAAGTTCGAGGGATACTTGAAGGAACTTAACTGCAGTGCTGCTCCTTCATTTGGAACATTATTACTTACTTTATGCTTTCCATTTCGTAACTAAACTATAACATTCCATGAATCTATCCAAAGCAAGGGATCTCCTGGCATAATTAAAGAATCTTTAAATGTTCCTGCCAACTCACATTCCAATTCCAACCCACATCTAACCCTTGGTTATATGTTGCTATTCACATGCATGTCATGTTTAACCCACATATCCGCGAGGACATAAAATGTTGTTGCCTACTTTGCGGAGCGTGCACGCAAATTTCACCATCGAAACAAACAGGAACCGACAAAAAACATATACAAATAATAATTTACAGGAAATCAATACTGAAACAAAGGAAAAACACTGAAATCAGAGCAATCAAAAGGGAATCCAAAGGGAAAAGGGAACCCAAAGCAAGTATCGAAGACGGGGGCCAAAAAGGGCCACAGAGAGAGAGAGAGAGAGAGAGAGAGAGAGAGTGAGTGAGTAGCAGCAATTGGCACTTCATCACTTAAGCACCTGAAAGGCATTTTTCACTTTCAATTTCAACGCATTGCCCCATAAAATCAGGCGAAAATGCTGATAGCACACAGACAGACAGGCAGGCCCTAGCACATGAGTAGAGATTGTCAATCGAGCAGCTGCTCGGCAATTTACACGCACGGCACCCAAATTGACAGACAGAGGAAGAGCTACGGCAAAAGCAACAACCAAACGAAAACCAGAGGAACATCGACAGCAACGGCAACAACATCGAGCACTGACAACCGGCGTACGTGTGCACTTTGGTCGCAATCATAAAAAACAATTGAAATGTAAAATATAACATTTGTTCTCCCTTTTTTGCTCCTATGCACTAACAGCTAGGGTATATGGGTTTGAGTCACGACTTTGTTTAGGTATTTAAATTTAATAGCAACAATCAGAAAACTAATTTCTAGATATTCAATGCAGCTGTCGGCTAAGATGAAAACTTTAACATACTCGTTCAAATTTATGGAGAATTTCCTGGCAGTAAGTCACGCAAGAATCCCACCTCTGGGAATGCAGAAGCAACTTGTAGAAAATAGAAACAAATTAAAGAGTATATTTTGTTCCCATCTTGTTGTTGTTAAAGAAAGAAGCGCATTCGGCCAACTTTTGGGGGACATCTTTTCTTCCCTATTACTATGGGCAGGGAATTCAAACTTCTATAAGTTGTTGGTCACATTTGTTGCTTTGTATCACCTGGTGGCAGAAGATTTCTCTGCGCTTGCTGCTGTTGCCGATGCTTTTAGCAATCGCGCGCTGATTGCGTACACGACGAGTCAACCAAATGCACACACAGCAATTTCTATTGTAAATTGTTCACATTTCTCACACAAGCTCAAACAGAATATAACGCAAAAATAAAGAATAAAGGGATCCCAGCCGAAACCGTCTTCTTCATATTTTTTGCCCCAAGGCTGGCAAACAAATTTCGGTCATAGCCCTTTTGTCTTCCCCCGCACATGAGCTTCCACCCGTCAGCTTCTTTTCTTCATTTTTTTGTTTGTCGCCTCAGGGTTTTGAGAGGAGAGGAAGCTGCGGCGACATGTTGTCAATAAATTGACAGCAATTGAAGGTTTATAAAACACTTTTTTGCCTCACTTCTGGGACTGGGACTGCCAAACCCGTGTGGGTTGGTGTGTGTGTGTGTGTGGTAATATTTGGGAGAAAAGAAACCCAGACCCAAAAGCAATAAATTTTATGGTAAAAATGATTTTGTGCACCTTGTGACCAAGATTCAGACCGTGCTTGCAACCTGGCTGGTCCGTCCTCTCCCCCTCTGATAATTTGAAATTTATTGTTCCTTTCCTCTGTATTTTCGTCTGGTCTGCATTTTCGCTCAATGCTTTAAAGTGGTCTGGTTTGCTCCTCCTTACATTTTCCGAATCATTTCCGTTCCAGCGAAGCTGTCTAAGGGTCTCTGTTGGCTGCAAAATCCAATTTTACGAAAATTAGCCTCTTGCTCAAAATTAAAGAGAATTTCTCTCCAGAAATCAAAGCAGAACTAGATGGCTTTCCCCCTAACCATTGCCACATCCATGCCCTACTGCCAGATACTCTACTGGCATTTCTTTCGAAATTAACATGTCACCGCTGAGAGACATTAGTGGTGAGGGAATGGATGTTTCAAGTTGGTTTCTCGGCAATTCATGATGAGTTTTTACAGCGCTGTGGATGGCATTCAAACATCACACAGCTGTAGACATTGTGTGGAAGTAGATTTACATCTGTTAATGGTATGTGGATGGCCTTCCACCGAATTTCGAACACTGCAAAGATTCTTTCAGCGCCCCTTCTGTTGGCAAACAGAGTTCTCCTCATTGAAATGTTATCTTTTTCGTTGTGTTATTCTTGGGCTGTGGCTCTACAGAGGCAACATGTGGCCCATCAGCATTTTTGATGGACATCTGTCTAGTTTTACATTCAGTTCTTGAGCTTAAGGCACTTTGAAAATTCACAGGAATATGAAATATTCGTGGAATAAGTTTCCCTTTAAACTTTTATATGGAAAACATGTCAAGAGTTATTGCGATGGTTCATAGAAAGTCACTTCCTATTTATGACTCCCAATAAGTGCATTCAAGAATGAATTTCCTTCTTAGAAGGATCAATCAAGTACTGAATTTGAGTACTTTCAAACGCCTTAAGATGCAAGAAAATGGAAGGTTCTATAAACACTAAGTGGGGCGCACATTTTATACTCCCAAGAAACCATTCCTAGCATTATTTTATGAGTATTTACCCCATCATTTCCTTATCCACAATCCAAATAAAACAAAAACTAAGTGGCGGCGTTTCACACCTCATTAAGCGTATTGAGCAAAGAATATAGTAATTATTGGTAATTAATCTTGCATGTGGGAAAACAATTCACGCTCGTATCGAGCCATAATGCTCTACATTTTTATCACTAATTGGCAGGGAAACAATTGGAAAATATAACACTGAACAAAAACTGTGCAAATAGCAGACGATGTCGATTATTAATTAAACACTTAAATGACTCTGCAAATTTGCCACTCATCAGAAATTCTGGTATTGGTATATTATTTAATCGGCGGAATCAAGTGTTCGGAGGGGATCGCAGAGTGTTGTATACACATGAAATTTTGATATACTTTGGGAGTGGGAGAGAGACTTTCAAAGCGTTTTAGCTGCTGAATAATGTATGAGTCCTGGGCATTGAGGACGTTTCGTTTCGTTTCGTTTCGTTTCGAGTCTTTGGGCTTGCAAAATTGGATTCGAAACGTAAGTGTCTGGGCTGGCCAGAATCGATACGAATCAAGGCTGCTTCAAATTACACCTGTCCCTGGCTGTCCCAGTCTCTGGCTAATCCCGGGGGCAACACACCAGCCATCCAAACACTGGCAGCGAATTATTGCCAAGTCAAGTAGCGGCAGCAACAACTTCATGGCTGTGGACACTAATCTAAGCAATTGTGTTTCTCTGCTATTTGCATGCCTCACATATGGACACGCACACCTGCACAAAGCCATACACGAGTGTATATAGGTAAAGGTAGTAGTATCTATATGCCGAGGCTGTTTGTTATATTTGCTAAACGCTTACTACAGCCCCACGAGCACGATGTGCGAGTGCGAGTGCGAGTACACACGAATGCATTGGGAAATGGGCGCCGCAACATGGGGCAATTACAGATGGTCAGAGAGATGGTGGGGGTTGAACTGCCGCGGGAAAGGGCGTGCGTCCCGAAACTCATTTACATGAATATCATTTGGGCGAAACTAAAGCAAAAACATTTTATTGGCATTCCAGTAAACGTATTCAGCGAAAGTTTTGGACTGATTTGAGGGTTGCTGAAGCATTTCCTGGTTTCCTTTCAGCTATTCCTGAAAGCAGTAGTTGGAATTTCTCTCGTCTCAGTGGAAATTGATTACCAGAACATCCTTTATTACTGCCAAAGTTGGCTACGTATCGCCCTTGCAATGATTTTGGGCTGTGGAAATTGCCAAAACTGTTCTCATTCTCCCACTTACTCTCTCTCTCTCTCATCCACACATTCCCTGAGCAGAGTTTTCCCGCGAGGAGTACGAGAAAGGGGCATAGGGCGTACAGGACACAGTGTTGGCCCTTTTGGTTGTCGCCCAATGGTTTTGTTTGGCTGGTTGTTTAGTTGTCTCTGGCTGCGCTCTTGTTTGTCATTTGTTTGCAGATTTTTGTGTAGATTCTGTGGCTTCTTTGGCGCTTGCTTAGTTTATTTATAGTACCCACTCTGCCGCTAAACACCCCAGCCCAAAAGGAGGCGAAAATATGTCAAGGTGTGCCACAGGAAGCCCCCTGCCCCCACTCTCTGCCACAACAGGCCATTATTAAGCTTGAGTAATGTTTGCTGTGGCCTTGTGGCAGGCGTCGGCTCAATTTTTTGGCGACATTGTAAATAATGAAGACTTTAAGCTCTGAGAAATTAGCGCTATATTGTGGCTATACGTAGTTCTCCTACTGCTCCCCCGGGCCCATTGTTTGTTGGCTGTCATAATGAACTTAATGCTGCGGCTTAATGCCCGCCACAGACACCGGACCCGCATACCCTCCCCTTCCCCACCACAAACAACTTCTTCCATTACATAATGAACATATTTCGAGCGTACACATGTGCAGGACTTGTCATGGGGGATACAATAAAATGGCGTTTTGTTTATGGCATATTAATTGCGCAAGATTACGCATTTCGATTTATTTTTGCGTAATTGGAAAATTTCACGTCTTTCGGTGGCTGCTTGTAATGGAATATTATGCGGGCTTTTCATTCATATTTATGAGTCTGAACTTGTTGATTCCTCGAAACCATTTAAAATGAATCGGAGAAAAGTTCAAGGAAGTTGAGGCTGTTGGATTTTGAATACATTTTCTATCTGAGCGATTACGTTTCAGCGATGGTTTTTAATGAGCAAAAATGAAATTGAGATTTATTTTAATTACTTTTTTGCAAGTATGTGCTCGTATTTCTAGCTACGTCTAGATCGATTAATTATTAAGTCAGATTCTATGTGGTACTAGCAGTTCCTAATGAATTTTATAAGGTATTTAAAGCCCAAATAACATAAACTTTTCGATTCCTTTTGCCTTGGGATTTGGCTTTTAGTAGTAAATGATTCAAGCAAAGCCAACCATTGCACTGCTAGAGTTTTACCAATAAGCGAGGAGCAGAACGACCTATTGGCAAGCATTCTCAAATATTTCCATTTGTATGGGAAAAATCCTGGCTTAATCTCCCATTCACACTCCCAACTTGCACTCAAATTGTAAATGCACTTTGTTTCGCCTCAAACAACCATTTTTGTGGCTTGCTTTTGCTTTTGCTTTAGTTTATTTTCTCTTTTACTTGAGTTTGGTTATAAAACATTATTTTATTTTATTTTATTTTATTTTGTTGATATTTATTTTGTGTTCGGTTGCAGGAGTCTTGCGGCTCTTTCTCTCTCTCTTTTTAGTTATATTTAATTTTGTTTATGCAGAACTCGAACACATATTTGAGATGTCTTTGGTTTGGAGCGATGCCCCATTCCCAGGCACTACCATCCAGGCTCTTGCCCTGTCATTGTCCTGGCGACTGCTAGAACTGGGGGGAAGCTTCTATCCAGCTTCTGGTACTGCCGTTCTCGGTTCTGTGTCGCCTTCCCCCATGTCGACGTTTATTTATGCAAATTTAATTTCCATACTAAACGTTTTGTGTGTGTGTGTGTGTGTGTGTGAGTGAGTGGGTCGACGATGTGGATGTGTATGGGGATACTACGAAAAATTCACTTTGCTTTGGCCATTTTTGCCTGATTTTACTTACTCTTTATTCCTGCAGCTCCTGGGTGGGTGGGAAAAGTATTTTTCCGTTATTGCTTTTTATCAGTGCTGATAAGTGGGGGGCATAGAGTAACGCTCTATGCCTTGGATGGGTGCAATTTTATTACACTGCGGCGTTAAAATTGTTTGCCTGCTAATAGAAAATGATTTTTTCTCCACTCTCCGCTTGGTCACACTCTTCATTTGCATGCCTCGGGGCCAAGGGAGCAATGGCCTTAATTAAGTGGGAACATGGAGAGCACTGAAGGGAGGACAAAGAATCGTAGGTCCTGGGCACACACAGAGAAGGCGCTTAAGCTGCTTGTCATATGTGCTTGTTCAGTTGAGTGCCTCAGCCATCATGAAGTTAATTTAAAATTTTCCGCAATTCCTCCTCTTTGCCACTCTCTCTCTCCACTTCTCACCCTTGGAAGTTTTCCATTTGGTTTAGTTTTGAGTTTCACTTTTTTTTGGGGGCTATGGAAAATCTTGCCAGAAATCGGTTTTATGTAAATGACGCTCTACGGAAGATAAAACATTTTAATTTTTTTCTCCTTCTTGTGAGCTTCTGCTGCTGTTCTTTTTCTGGCACTTTGAGTTATTGGCAAGCATACAAAAGAGTTTGGCATTCGGACATCTCCCAGGATAATACACTCCCACACACACCCCACACCCACATATTGACCAGGGAAAAAAGTTTTCTTCTTTATGGTCATGGCCCTCCCTCTCTCTTTTTTCTGTGGCACACCGAAATGGCTCTATTCGTGTGTGGTTACGTTTTCATTTTGGGGCGAAACTTTTTTCTAGCCTCTGCTGAATCGCTTCATTAATTAAATCTCTGTGGGATAATTTGTGGCGCTGTTGGAAAATTCTTCAAAAGTATAAAATTTGTGTGTATTATGTAGGTTTTTGGCCATGGTGCAAAATGTTATGTGATATTATGAGTTTTTATGCATGCACATAGTTATGAGGATTAATATTTTTGTATACAGAATGCTAGGTAAATTTTGTACAGATTGCGGAGTGCAGTGGCATGCATTTTAAGGCTTTATTTTGCTGCATTTTGCTCGAGTTATTTAATAAACTTTGACTGTGCCTGCACATGTACCAGCTCTTTATGGCGACAAGTAACTTTTCACTACTCCTAATTTTCATGCTGATGAATAATGAATGTAAAACTACGTGCTTAAAATGTTACCCAAATGTTTTCTACACTCTCATATTTTTTTAAGAAGCATTAAAAAGTAATGTTCTTTTAATGATGTACACATAAGAAACTATACGCGTACGAGTATGTCATAATCACCCCAACTTGTGAGACATTGAACTTAGCTGGCCCTGCCGCCAGACCTTGGTTCTTCAACAGACACACATCTGTGTGTTTCTGAGGTCCAGACAGACGCAGAGCCAGTCTCTCACAGCGTGTGACCTTTTCTGTGCACATGAGGGATACAAATTTTTTGGGGAGACTGCTTTGCAGCTGAATGGAGGACTGGATGCGGGCTGATGGCCTCGAAAAGAACTGCACTGCATGTGGCATGCTGAGAATTGAGTAAATAAAAAGCAATTTGATCCTGCGAGTGGCAAGTGGCCGTGTGAGCAGCTCGCTCCAAACTTATACACGCTCTCTTTTTGCTTCTTGAATTAATTTCTGAAGAGAAGCAGACCGAACAAGGAAAGCAGAAACGGAAGTGCTGCCATAACGCAAAGGCAAACCGGAAGCAGTAGCAGTGGTAGTGGTTGTGACAGTGGCAACAGCAACAGCAAAAGCTCCTGTCGTCGTCGCGTGAAAAGAGCTTGGGTAAAAGGATTCCGCCGCAATTTGTTTGATGTTTGCTACGTGTTTTCAAATATTTCCCCAGTTTTATCCTATTTGCAGTCGTCGTCTCTGCTGTTGTTGTTTCTTTTTTTGTTTGGCCAAGCCAGGCGACAGTTGGTGGCCAAACTGCAGCAACAAATGTGGAAAAATATTTCATAGAAATTTCCTGAAACTTCTTCGAACAAAAAAAAAAAAAAACTTCTGTTTGTGTGTGGAAAATAAATGAGCATTCTATGGTGTCTGCAAATATTTTATGTTCCATGTGTGTCTGTTTGGGTGTCTGTTTGCCTAATAATAAACTGTCTTTGGGAAAAAAACTTTAAAAATAAGCTTGCAATAAAATACACATATTTTCTGTTTACTTCCGTTATCGCTCTATCAATATGATGCATTTATGGGAATTTAAATCAATGTGGGAAATGTTTGGAAAATAAATTGTCCAAAAGACATTTGATAGAGTGAAAAATATATGGAAAATAAAGATTTCATCAATGGAAAATCCTTATAAGTAACTACAGAAGTGCGATTCTTTCTCATCTCCTTGATAACTTGATTCCCAAACTCATATTTACTCCCAGCATATTTACTGCTAGCCAACTAATTCAAGTAGAAACTACTTCCCTTATAAAATGTATGCTGCAAACAAAACCACACAATAGTGGGCAAAAAAAAGAAAACCAAAGCACTCTCTTCTGCACACAAAAAAAGATGAAAAAGTGAAACGTTTCCGCTTCGCACTTGCCGCTAATAAATGGTGAGAAATTTCCATAAAATAAAAGTAAACGTAAAAAAGCGCAAACACACACACACACACGCGGGAAGCGGAAACGAAGTTTATGTCTATGCTGTGGGACTGGCAGGAAGTAGTAAAATCTCTAATGGAAATGAGGCGTGGCCGGGCTGGGCAAACCACACAAAACTAATTTCCCCAAGGCGCGTTGGAAGAATAACAACCAACAGAAATGGTAGTCACCCGGCCCTCGGGCAGAGCAAGCACCACCAACACATTTGAGCAGACAAGATTAGCGAGGCTTTCATATGGGGTGCGTGCATACATTGATGTATGTACATATATATGTATATGGTGGATCTAATGGGGCGTGTTTATATAGGGAACGTCGTAGGATATTGAAACGGATGAGCATAATTTGTTTTCTTTCTATTTAGTTCGACAAATAAGTCTTAAGGTGTTTTAGAAAGTGTTTTAGAAGGGTAAAGTGAATCTCAAAATGTTGCAACAATTCACGCAACTTCCATATTTTAAAAGAATTAGGTAAAATACACTAAATGATAATCAATACTCAATCGGAAAACTTTTTAATATGGCAAAACAATTTAGTTGGCTGTTTTTGGATTTAATTTCTATTTTTGTTGTGAAAACGGAGTGTGAGTGATCCAGCAATCACCAACCAATTTGGCGTACAAAAAACGATTTGCAATGTCAAAACAATGTCAGACCTGATGTAATGATTTACGACTCGTATAGCTCGATGACTAAATGGATATTGATTATATTCCATCTCTGCATTGCAAAGATACAAAACATGACTAACACGATGGTAGCGCCATAATTTGTTAAAGTTGCTAGAAATGTCCTATTTTTTACTAAACTGTTCGCGAAAGCTGCTTAAAATTGTATTTTTAGTTGAATTTTAGTCAATACAAAACAAACTCTTCACAATTGTTGTATTTTTTTCAACGTAACGTTTCTGTTGTTTATTTACTTTTCCTTTCCAGGCTGTGTGCGCTTTTTCACGCCTCAAAAAATGCGACAAAGCATAAAAAATGTGGCTGCCACACAAAAGGCGCGGCCATATAGAGTGGGACTGAAATAATACGTACATATAAATTAGCAGCAATTCGTCACCGGCTTCAGTGCCTCTTCAGGGTGGCTGCTCGACGTCCTCTGGCTAAGTGTTATTATACGTAAGGCCAAAGACTGACGACTGGCGACGACTGGCGACGACTGTCTTCCTCTTAGGCATAATTGTTGCTTTACTTAGCCCGCCCACACGACCAGAAGCAGGACCTGCTGCCTGCCTGCCTGCCTCTTAGTTTTCGCTGTTTACGTGTTTTCCGACTGCACCTTTTTGAGCTTTTGCCTGAAGTTCATTTCATTTGTCTGGCAGCACTCGGCCTCTGCGTTTTCATTTTCACTTATTTCTTTGACTTGCTCGCATTTGCTTTCTCCTTGATTTTTTCTCTGCTGCTGGCTCCGGCTTTATGACTTTTGCCTTTTAGTGGCCTCTTAAGAGGCTCACAGTGTTTGGCAGCCCACGCCGCGTATGAGTAATGCTCGAGGAAGCGATGCTCGATATTACTTTCACACACGTTATTCCCGCGTTGCTAATAATAAACACCTTTGGGGACATATCAAAGAGAAGGAAAATTATGAGGTTTAGTGGGTGTTCATATTACTGACAAATTATTTGAGTTTCGGAGCAACTATTTTGTTGAAACTGTTTTTTGCACTCAGCCTAGGGGCATAATTAATGTGTTATCAAGCGGGATTGCTCTTGTGCCACTGCTCTACCAATTCCGATCCATCTATTAGCTATATATTTATTGTACAATAAAACAAAGACAGGGATAAATATATTCTAATTACATGTCGTTTTGGATTAGGAATATAGCTCCTCATTTGGGTCTACTTTCAGGTACCTCAGAGTGTTTGCATTTAGGTTACGTCGAGCTGATGCCAGTCGTCACCTTAGACTTCAGTCGGAAGGGGGCTTATCAAACTCTACAGCTGTCGTGGCAGGACTTAAGTCTGCTTGCTGTGCCCGTATTTTGAATATTTGTTTGCTTTTCCATGGCCCCACTCGTTCTCCCATTGGCTTATAATGTTTCCACTTGAAATTAATTTCTCAAGAGCTCAAGTGCACATGTGACGAGAACACAAACACTGGGACGACTCCGACAACATATGTGCACTGCACGCGTATGTCTGGGACAGGATTCCCTTTTCCAAACACTATCTAGCCAAACAATATTTTGCTTGTACACATATTTACTCGTACAATCTATGTATGGTGTATGTATGGTGATTTTGTGTATTTTGTGTGTGTTCTGGGAGTGAGATTCATGCATTATGTCGTCGCTTGTTAAATCTGTTCAATCTGTGCGTGCGATGACATGTGTTTTGTGTCTAGGGCTGTAGGTTGTCTGACAGCTTAGTTATAGCCAAAAATTTTGCATTCGTTTATTAATAACTCACAAGATAATTCAACCGGATGCCCTGGAGGCTGTTGATGTGAGAATGTTGCCATTAAAATGGTTTACTTTCGGTTAGTTAGCCATGGCAATCGATGTGTTTGGTTATCTAATTTGCAAACGATAGAATAAGCACTTCAACTTTATGGATCCTTGGGCAATACGCAGCTAAACTTTGTGCTCATTTTCACTTAGCTCCTGTCAAAGGGCATCCATAATTTGATTATGCCAAAAGTTGAAGCCATTTTTCAATAATTTTTTAGGATAAAATTAGGACAAAATAAAATTGATGAATATGCCAGAAGCTGCGAATATCCGCCGTTGAAGCAAGGAAATCAGAAAAAAAAAATGTATCTGAGCGTTTATTTATTTCATTTAGCATTGAGCACTTACGTATTGCGAGCAATTTTTCTGCATCAAATGAAATTGAAGTTCCGCTGCCCTGAGTCCTGCCCGAGCACCCTCATCGCATTTTCCGCATTCACCGCCCATCAATGCTATCAATATCGAGAGGCGGCGAGGGGCAAGGCAATCAACAAGAAATACATTTACCCTGCCGCTCGCAATGCTATTTTCTTCATCGTTTTGCGTCTTTTCTTTTCCATTTCTTTCCTTATGAAATCTCGCATGGTTCATTGCTGATGGTTTTGGCGGGTACGGGGATGGGTATGGGGATGGGGATGGATGGTGCCAAGAAGTGGTTCCTTTGAGTGGCTCCGTAAAATGCTCAGTGAAGGAAGAGCAGTCAAAACATTTGTTCATTTCCGTTTCACGACAATATTCATATTAGCGGCAAATTTTCTGTGCCTTCAATTGCGAGATTTTCGCTCAATAAACATGCCAGGGCATTGGTCCATGATGATTGCTCCCCCAATTCGCCCAATCCTACCACAATTCCTGAGCTTCCATTCCCAGACATTCTCGCCCCAACCCCCCCAATTCATTTGTGATTCGTTTTTTGTTTATTTTAACTTTTGCTCCGATTCGGGGAAAATGAATTTGAAATCCAAACATTTCCATCATGCAAGTACTACTCGTAAACGATATTATTTATAAGGCATTTGTGCTGATGTTTTTATATTTATAGCATTGGGCCGAGATTTATTTTTATTGCCAAGTTATTACGCATATCGATATGATAATAAATTTCCCCAGCAACTGAAAATGCTGTCGATGCTCAAGTGAAAGCTCAGCTGAAGCGTGCCCTTCCCTTTCTACATTCTAACTTTTTGTGCTCCCAAGTAGATTAAATTGTACATGCATATAGAATGGACACACAAACATATTTATGTACATATGTATATATGTATGTATGTATTTTGCTTACATTTTGGCAATTTTATCATTTCCTCTTGGTCGTTCTCTTGTCTGGGTAAGCCCCTTGAATTAGTCTGGGTAATTTGGATGCCAGTTCGAGACTTGTTCCCTTGAAAATACTGAAGTAAAAGTACATATGTATGTACGGTCTTGCATTTTGCAAGAGTTATGGCATTTCTCTCTGTCTTTTGTATTGTTGACTTGGCTTTTGCATGTCATTGAACTTGGAGATTGTTTTGCATTCGGAAACTAAATGTTCCATAAATCTAAAGCACATAAAATACATCGTCTGCTGGTCTTTAATTTTCACATTTATCTCCCCCTCTTGTTTTCCGTCACGTTCGCCAGAAGAGTAATTGAAGTTTGCATTGCGGTTTTCGAAAGAAATACACAAAAATTATGACAATTTTCCAAGAAGTGGTTTGGATAAACTTTTAATCAATTTAATTTGCAAGCTGACCAACGCATCAACAGAGAGTCTTGCAGTCGGATTGTAATTGATGTTGGATAGCATTTCATTTTTGTTAATATTTGCTCTTAATTTGCATCAAGATGATGATGGAAAGGACAACTTTAAACACAGATTGTATTTTTATTTTATTATAGGATATGAGATATATACTTTTGGTTACTTCTCTCAGAGATCATGATGGCTCATGCTCACACACAAAGTAATTAATCAATCAAAGACCCAGTTTGATTGACCCGAAACTTGTCCACAATAAGCCTGATTGTACATATATTCAGTGACATGGCAAGTGCATTTCCATTTGCATTTGCATTTGCATTTGCGGGTTCATTTAAATACAAGGAAATGAGCTCCTTTGGCAAGAGGACAACTAAATTTCAATTAGGGTTTAAATGTGAGCACAGTAAGTTGTGGCAAGTGTCCACGTGGGCAATCTGTTCGCATTAGTCCGTGAATGAGAATGTACGATATTAATGTGTAATTATGCTAACAAGTCAAAGGCCCTGACCCGCCTTGGGCCGTGTACCCGTACAATACGGAGTATCTAATGCAGCTAAATCAGTTTAATTATAAAAGATTAACCAGACGGTGTCTGACAGCCAGACACAGTCTGCTGGACCAGACCCAGACCCTTTGCCTAACGGCAGACCCTCGCTATACATAGACCCTCGCTTCGTGTGATTTAATTGAAATGCCCCACACAAAAGTCAATTCGAATCCAATAACAATGCTGTTGCCGAGGCGGAAGTTTGTTTCGGGAACTAATCCCAAATGATTAACGAAAATGCGCGTGAAAGTGTTGGGATACTCTCTCTCCGGTCGGTGCCTAGCTCCCGGTGGGTCGCACTTCCTTTTCTCCCTCTCCCCCCTGTCTATATGCATGTAGGTCTGCCTGAGGCACATAATTCAATGCGGCTTAGTTGTTGTTCCTCTTGGTGTTTTGCTCGCGTGTGTCAATATTGGGGAAAAGGGGGGAAATGGAAAGCATCGACTGTGTATACATTTGTCATAGAGATGGGTGCGTGAGCGGAAATGGAAATAGGGTAATCCTGATGTGGGGATAATCATGTTAATGGAATACATTTTTGAAACCACAGATGCTCTTCATTGAGTCGCTGTGGATAATAACATGAATAATGATAATATCAACAGTGTTTTCAACCATCGTTTTCTGATCTACACCCAGTATTTACTCTTCTCTATCTCCTTATGGTGACAGGCTGTACCGGCTGCTGATGGTATCGGTTCTGTTGGATAACCAGGATGGGGATGGTGTACAAGGCGAGAGCGTGGGCATTATATGCGTGCGGAATTCAATAAAAATTCTAATGGTTTTCTGATGATAATCTCATGGCTGTGAAAATCAAACAGCAAAGCGTTTCCCGTTTCCCAGGCAATATTTGCACTCTGGTCGCTCCGATTGGGTTTTGGTTTTGCTGTCATTCGTTTTGTTGCTGTTGCTTCTGGTTCTGGTTCCTAAATATTTGCCACGCTCCAGTCTGTCAACTTGGTAGCTTCGATTGAATTCCTTTATCTGGTGGTGGGGCCATGCTCCGCTCTCCGCTCTATACTTGCCTTTGTGCCGCTTCTAACTCTACTTCATGCTTCGTTAACTGTAAATTCCTGGCAGTTCTGGAACATACGTTTGACTTTCTCGCCCTCTCTCTCTCACTCTCTGTCACTGGCCTTCTCTTTCGTTGTCTGAATGGATGCGCACCTTTTTTGCAGTGTTCCCCAACACGAAGCTTACATATTTGTTAATACCTATATCCCCCGACGGCCCCGGACTGCTGTAGAAGATTGGCTTTAATCCTATTTGCCGCATTTGCTGCTTGGTTAGGTTTTTTCATTTGACCCCGCCTCGGTCCTCCCACACCTCCCGCTCTTTCACTTTTTATTTATCCTACAGTCTCTTTTTTCTCTCTACGTATTCCGTTTTAGAAGTTGCACTTTGACATTTTGATTGGCATTGACAATATTCTTTTGTTTTAAAGCTCTTTCTCTCCAACTCTCCTTTTGTTGTTGCTTTGTCTAACCCTTTTTTTGCAGTTCTGAAATTGAAAAATAATATAAACAGCTTAAGCTTAAAGTGTGCTCCTGGGCGCTTGTGGCGCTGCGTGTGGGCAACGACTCATTCGTCTGTGTGGTTTATTTTTAATCTACGCAAACAGCCGTAGGTGGCAGACGTCTGCTGTAGTTGTCCTGATTAAGAAGTAAATAAATTGCATGAACTCAAATGAGATATGGGAATTGCTAAAGCAAATATTTGAATTTTAATTTAATCTCAGAGGATTGTGTTTTAGTTGACTCTTTGACTATTGACAGTTGCAGTTCAAGAACTCCTTTGTATCCACACTTTCTTGCATTTCCATGCCAAATCTTTTACTTTCATGTTTTCATCGTTGATTGGCTTCCACTCAAACTATTTTCCATTGAAATGCACTCACTCTTTACAATAATATTCTCCTCAATGGCATTTCTCTGGTTCAATTGTTGGGACAATTTCCATTGCCAACTGTTTGGCTTATATCTGGCAAAACGTTCACTCGAACCGCAATCACATGTCGCTTGTGCGGTTCTGTGGGCCAGCCATTGGCGATAAGTCCACCGAAAAGTCATTAAACTTGTACTTCCAACTTTTTTCTCGGTGCGGCGTATCCATGAAAAGGCAAGCGAGAGTCAACTTTTATGCACATGGCCGCCGTCAATTCAATTCAATTCAATTTCTTGGCACTAAACAGCTGCGAGGCGAATGTCAGACACACACATCCTCGAACACGGGGATGCCTGGGGTCTATTTCCGGTTGAGTGCAGAACTGGATGCGTGTGTGCGTGCGTGTGTACTCGTATCTGTGTAAGAGCGACTTCCCCTCTGCGTGCAAATGGCGCAACAAATTAGCGACAAAACTTTACGGACGCCACAGCAAACAGCAATTAAAAATACAAGTACAACAACAGCAATTACAAAATGCTTTGGGCGAAATGGAAAGTTTCGGGCGGTTGGAGGGGGGGAGGGGTGGAGGGGAAATACTGCCACATCAGCGCGAGCGAGTAATAACAGTTTTGGTTGCTTGATAGAGTCCGGAAATGGGGGCTGGGACGGGGAATCCCAGAAGCCAGCCTCATATTCAATTTCGTGCAGCTTTTAATTTTAATTAGCGCCAATTAAAAGGAAATTCACTCTGCTGGCCTCTCTTTATCTCTCTGCGAGAGAAGCTCCGATGCTCCTCTCTCCCCACCATAATGTGCACACGCACACAGAAAACAAATTGTCGTGTGTTTTTCCTGGCATTTTCCTTGTGCCATTTTCAACGGAGATTCCTTAAACATATAATTGCTCGGTGAAACTACAAATTTTCGAATAGAATTTTCTACTCCCATTTTGTTTTTGCTTCAGGTGAGGCGAAAACCAGAAGGATACCGACGGACAAAAGTAGTTTCGGAAGCTTAAAAAAATAAAGCCAAGCAATGCGGCAAAGCAGACGGTAGAGAGAATAAGCCAAGGAGATAGTAAAAGAGAGATGGAATTTAAGAGAAGAAAGTTCTTTTTAATGTGATAAACGAACTGGAGATGCTCTGACATTAATGAGAATTAATAAAGGGACTAGGTAATGAGATTAACTGCGAGTGGAAGACGCAAACAGGTGACTTGTGAAATGTGCCATGGAAGAGCTGAAAGCAGAAGAAAGTTAATCTCAGTTCAGAAGGGGGAAAAGTAATCCCAAAACTGTTTAATTTATGCCACATAATTGAGTTCAATAGAAAACTAATGAAGGAAAATGACTAAAAACCAATAAATAAAAATGATTAAAAGCCAAAATAATCCAATAAATGAATATGATTACCATTCGCAAATGGATTAATAATAAAGAAGATTGAGGAATCAGCCACAAACAAATTAGATGTCAGGTGATTTCGTTCTAATTATGTGTGCAACAAAATAGTACATTCAACTCGGGCATATTCCTTTCTGTTTCATCATCACAGAATGTCTGGCAGGGGCATTTTGTCGAGCGTGTGACTCCGTGTGTGCCCCGCTCCATCCGTTGTGTTCATATGTCCTCTGTGCGAGTGTGCGTGTGTGTTTGCCTATGTTTTATGTGTGCGGTGTGTTTTGCCTGCGAGTGCACAAAGTTAAATGGTTTTTTCATATACTTTCCACAAGCAGGACACACAGTGTGTCTCTTTTTCGTTGCTTTTATCTATTTTGCACCCAATTTCTCTTCGTCTCCGCAGCAACACTTTTCTGTCGTTTATTTTCTTGAAATTTCATAAAGTTTTGCGTAATTCGTCTGCGGAAATGTTAATGAAAATAAGTTGCTGTGCAAAGGTGAAAAAATTAAAGTTATTTAAAAACTTTTTCCCATCAATGGCTCTCCGAATATTACGTATAAGCAGGGAGTACGCTGAGTGCTACACCACTGGTCGCTGCCTCATTGTGATGCATTCGTTTCCTGCCAAATCAACTGTCAAATAGAGAGCGGTACTTTTGATTATCAGCCATTTTGCATACAGACTCATTCCCGAAAACCAACTCGCCGATGGCTGAGTGCGTGTTCTGGTACGTGTCCCTCTGTCCCTGTGTCCGTTTACCTTTGCTTTGCCGTGGGTACTCGAACATTTAAATTTCCATTTGAAATTGGCAGCCCAAGAGAGAGAGAGGGAGGAGAGGGGCAGGTGGGAAGTGGGATCCAAACAGACAGCTGTTACAATATTATTGACTCATATCGCATGCACGGCACAAGCTTCCCCAACAAAACCAGCTCCAGTCCTCGAGGACACCCTTCAGGACACACTCAAACCAGCTGCCTGCGCGCTTCCTTTTTGATTTGCCATCGACCCGGAATCATACCCGCAACCGGGTGTAGAGGGTAGAGTTTTGAGTGCGGCGAACTTGGCATAAAATTAAGTGCTCCATTTTAATTGAATTGATGTCGACCTGGTACCGGGGAGTGCTCCGAAACGTGTTCGTCCTCCTTTGGCTCAGGTACGTTTTGACAATCTTGTGTCAATAAATGGCAGTGGCTGTGCCGTGCTTCAGCCACATATGTTGCCACTTGTGGGGATGGAATACCTTTGACTTCAGCTTTTATACTCTTCTTTATTTTATTTTCGGCTGGGGTAATCATCGGGGAACTCGTCGGGCACGTCCTCACTGTGGAAGTGGCCACACCTGTTTGATAATGTCTGCCAAATGTTTATCACTCTGCTCGTGTTATATTATATTTTGGTTTCTTTCCTCTCATGAATTTTAAAGCTGAGATTTAACTTTTCGGTTCCATTAGCTAAAAAGAGAGAAATCCTCGTCATGCACAGATTTTCTTTCAAATTAAACTGCACAGTAGATTATAATATCATGATGCGAGTATAAACCATCATCATCAGTGATTCCCCAAACAAAAAATGATCAACAAGTAGAAATAATAAATCATAGATCCGTGACTTCGCACAGGAAAAATGCCATTTAAATGGCAATTTTCAGGTTCAATAGCAGCCAAACGAAACAGTCGATGGGAAAAAAGTTATTTTCACATTTTCCATTCACAAAACAAGCCTCAGCAGCGTTAATCGCTGGAGCCCGCAGTCGAAGTCAACTCTAGATCTCCCCCCTCAACGCATTGGTGGCATGTGGAACCGTATTCGTTACATTTAAGTGGCGTTTGTTAAGCACAACACGCTTGACATCATTATCGCCAGTGTCAACAGTGGCTTCTCAGCCTCGGCTCAGTCCTGTGTCGATGATGTCGATGATGTTGTTGGCAGCGGCTGAAGTTTACCCACTGATTGACAACTGACTGGGGGGTAGGGTAGGGTGTTGAATTTTGTCAATTGTCGCTCGAATCCAATTTCACAGACCCACACATCGGTACACACGCGTTGAGAGAAAGTCGTAAACAGCGTTTTAAACATCGAGGCAACATACACAGACTTTCCGAAAAAGGCATCAACATTATTGGCATCGTCATCGTTATCTGACAGTTTGTGTTTGACAAAAGTGTCAAGGCGCTAACGGTGCTTGCCACTAGAGGTACGGTGCTGGTGGTGATGGCAACCCTGGTAACTGTCAGAACTTTTTGCATCATGTCACGCACTCTAAATGGCACGGAAAGTTTTAAGGGAAATATTTAGCTAGAATTTTGTGTTGCAATTTCGTTAAAACTTTGCCTTAAATTTAATGCAGATCTCATTTTGATTTGATTTATTTTATGAAATTTATTGAAGAGCGTCTCAGCACGAAATAATGTTGAGTAAACTTTACAAAACTTTAGCTCGCCTGTTGATTACTTGCACCACCACAGAACTTTCTCCTTTGAGCAATCATATTCATGCTTCTTTCTGATGATGTTTGCTCTTGTAAGGCACGAAAAACTTGCCAATAGTCTTTAATCCGCATTTGAGTATGATTCGATATGATATTTGCTTATCTAAATAAACAGAAAAAGTGGAAAATTGTTTTCTTTGACTGGCGCACATGTTGTGCAATTACTTTTCTGCCTGCCTTGGCCAAATAGAATTCATTTCCCATCCACAACAAAAAGCTCTCTGGCCTGAGTTCCCCCGAGTAAGCCGCAAAAAAGTAAATGAAATGTGCAATCTGTGCAAATCGGAAAAACTGGAACATTTTTGCAACAAAATCAAAAAAAGGGTTTTTTTTTTGGGCAAAGCTCGTACTGGAACATCAACGGATTTGGAAGCCAGTCAAGTAACTCCATTTGCTCAGCCATAAATATTCATTTATTTTATTAAAAAATATTTCTGGCTTACCCCGAGAACACGGGAAATTGAATATATTGCAGAATAAGCTAAGCCAGCACAGGAAATGCAGAAAAATGTATTTCTCTAGAAGGATATTCTGGGGGGGGCAGGTACTAATAATAATATTTAACTCCTATCCGACTCTGGGCGTGCATCAAAGGGTAAACCTTATGTTGGCAAAGCATTTATAAATTATGGAAAACTAGTTTCCGTACAGTTGAAAGCATATATATAAAAGAGTTTCTCTCTTTACACATAAACATTTGTGCTCCCCGGGGGAGTGATATTGGGAAATGTGTCAGCAGTCATGCTGGCAATTTGCATTCTGCCAACGAGTTGGTCAAACCAACACCTGTTCGGGCTCGTGCAGCTCCGGCATTGTTCAAATGTAGAAAAATACACCAGTGTGTGTATTTTTGGAAATTTGCTTCTACTTTTTCTGCTGTGCGTGGTGTAAAACTGACTTGTCAGCAGCAGTTAGAACACATTTCCCATTTCCATAAAATATAATTAAAAGCAACACGAGGCGACACGCAGCAGCAGGGGCCGTCTTTTTCTGTGGTTTTACCTATCAGGACTCTGGAGATTTCTTGCATATTTTGCGGTGTCGTATGATGTCTCAACATGTTTGGCTTTGCTTTAAATGCAATTATTGCTACGATTATTGTGCAAATTGTTGGTAGCTGCCATCTCCCAGTCTGCCATGCCTCAGCTCCACTCGAGCGTTTTCCCCAAAATAATTGCATATTTTATTGCTGGTGCTGTCGTTGCTCTGCTCCTGTTGTTTGCAGCTGACAAATGACTTCTGTGCTGTTTGTTTAATTGTAACTATGTCTAATTGGAAGCATCAACACTTGTTTTCCTCAGACATCTTAATTAAAATACATGTACATATATCTCCCCAGTCTGCTCTCTGTCTTGGCAGTGACTAAGCCGAGCTGACTGCTGCCACCCGCCACCCGCCAGTAAATCTGCAAGTGAAGTTTGAATGACTGCCAGCCAGCCTGGGGAATCGACAATACTATGAATACTCTCGTATACGCCCCTTGAAAAATTTATCTGACATTTTCGCTTGCTTTGTTTCGTGCACCGCCAACTGCCAACAGCCAACAGGCATCAGGCAGGAGCTTGGCCAAAAAAGTATTCACGCTCCATTTGAGGCTCATCTCGGAGGCAGGGCTCATCGCTGTCCTCTATCATGACCAGAGCCAGAGCCAAAGCCAGGGCCAGAGCCAACATGTACACGTAGGCGACAGCTGAATGGATGTCATCTGAATGACCCGACACCAGGCCTCCCTCCATTCCCCCACACTCATTAGTTGGAGCTCCCCCCTGACTTCATCCTTTTGTCTGTGCTTCACTTGACAACCCGTTTTGGGTTTTGATATTTCGTCACTTAAGAACCCCAGAGGGGTCCCTGGCACAGGGCCTCCCAGCTATGGGACCAGAAAAATTGTTTTTACATAAACAGAAAACCACTCTGGCCTTAGTCTCTAGTCTAAGGCAGCTCCGAACAGGGCGACAATGTCAGGCATAATCATTCTGTTCCCCCATCTGTGTGAGTGGTCAGGGGGGTTGCTTGAATGGGTAAAGCTCTGTAACCGAGATGGTCTCTTGTAGCTCAGGAGATTGTTGCCTCAGGCCTAGGACCTGACAGGATATAAGCCAAACAATGGTTAACCAATTTAGTGGAATGTGTGGTCGGCCCGGACTGGGGCAGTGGCTATTGTTCGGAATTGATTTTAAAATTAGCTTAATATGCAGTAGAATGTGCGCAACTGATTGGGCTTTAAGTACAGCCTTAAGGTTTGGTTGTGAACGAGCTTAGCAGCTGCTAAAAGAAAACTCTGCTTAAAGAAATCTTGCTTAAAGGCTTATCGTAATCTAAAAAATAGCTTCTTTGCAGACGAACACTTTTTCTATTTTCTGTATTTCCTGATCATTTAATAAGATTAGGCGAATTATGCATTCAAAGTGCAGAAATGATGTCAGACACTGCCAGAGACAATGGCGGAAAGGCCAAAGATAGTAAGAGAAGACAAAGGGCAAAAGATGGAACGCAAATTGCATACAAATGCAGCAGGAGTTCCTTCCAGTCGCAACTCCAGGAGCACACTGCATAGCTTAATGTATTTCCCCCAGGAACTCTGTCCTCCGTACACTCCCTGGAGCTGTGACTTTCTTCCGGCACATTGCGACCATTTTATTTGGAAATATTTTTGCCAGGGCAGGGGCTCCCATTTCTGCCTTCCACGAGTTTTGTTTTCATTTGGTTTGATGTCAAACGATGGCTGCGCTGCTCTGTGGACTCGCGAATATCTTCAGGCCATGAAGTCGTGAATAAAGTTGCATGGCAACCCCTTTGGAGCCAAAGTGGCAGTGGCAGTGGGACATCTGACAAATGTGCCAAGTCAAACAATGGATTAGCAGGGCCATCTCTATGGAGCGATGCGCCCCCGCACTGACAATTTAATTTCGTTGAGCGAGTAGAATTATTGACCCAAGTTTTCGGGCATAAATTTCTCAAGTGTCGTGTATAATTTGAGTTTTCCTCAATTTCGTTTCGAGTGGCTGCCAAGTTGGGATCGCACTTTCGAGTGCTATTAGTGCAGTCGTTCATGCAGCTCCGAATTGATGTCGGCTTTTTTGACTTACGATGCTCTGCAGCATGCTTTTTGGCGCATTGCCTTTTCGAAAGTCATAAGTCCTCACTTTTTCTCGACGCACTCTCCTTTGCCCCACCCTTTCAGCGCAATTTTTTCTTAGAGCCGCCACTTTAAGTGGTGGAAATTGGAGAAAAGTGAAGGAACCTTTCGCTGGTTTGGGCCCTGGGTTGGCACTTTCAGAGTGAGGCTCCCAACAGTTTATATTAATTGTTCAACTATCCTCTCAGCACGGAGATAAATTTTCAAGTTTTAATTGAATTATTACAAAAGTCTTTGGCCATATTTCGGTGGCCTAAACAAACTTTCCCTATTGAATGTTTGCCAGTTAGTAAATTAGAATATTACAAGTTTTGGCACGCGGCCGCAGCCTTTGCATAATTTAATTATGCCAACTCTCATGCATATTTAATGGCAAAAGCTTTTCAACGCCTCCCATATTTATGTATTTTGAGTCGAGAGCCAAGAAAATTCAACGCCCAATTTATACATTGTTATTGAAAATGCACAATGTTTTCTTTGGAGAGTGTTTTCCTCGATCCTAATTAAGTTCTTTAATACTTCTGCTTTTAGCTTGGCCCTGCTAATTAGTGGAAATATGTTTTGGGGGAGTGGAACACCAAGGACATTTCTGATTTTCCATTTTCCGTATTGAAATGTGGACACCAGAAACAGACAGCGTGACATGGCGGTGTGTTTCCTCGACTGCGGTGTGTCGTTTAGATGTCCCTGGATCTGGCCGAAAATTGATATACCCAACGAATGCACACACCACACACACCGCACACACGCATGCAGATGGATGGTATCTGTGTCTGCAGCTGTTGGCTTGGCTTTTAAAAAGTGTTCGCCAGCCAATATTGATAGCATTTCCATGTGTGTGGGCGGCGCAAAGTGGAGAGTGCAGAGGAGAGGCCTCTATTGCTTCAATTACTGCAGCAACGGCAGCCCACAAGAGATACACAAAAAAAATGTATAGCGAGATAGGGAGAAATGTTTGCGCCGTTTGGAAGCTCTGGTCAGTGGACCAGCGGCGGTCTGTGGATTTTTGAATTCCTCTCCATGGTCTACACCCCTCGCCCTTTTTTTCAATCTCCTCCCAGGGACATATCAATTGGCCTGCGGTGGGCATGGCCAGTTTGAGGAATATCCTTACACATACTCGTACACACATGTCAAGCGGAGTTCTGGCCCCGTTTTCGGGACCCAAATTGTTGAAAATTCATTGAATATGAAATTAGTTTGTGCAGCTAAGAAAATATTTGTACATTGAATTACAAATTAATTAGGGTACAAGCCAATACAATCAGCGAAATGCTCGGCATACCCTCTACAATTAGCGGATAACAAAGAACCAAAAAAGGGAGCAATCCAAATAATCACAACAAAATGTACACGAGTGTCTGAGGGCAGCAATAAAATTAAACATAATTACAACAATGTGCCCTCACAGCCAATAGGAAACACAAGCGCATGTTTGTGTGCCGACCTAAATGATACTCTATCGGAGACCTGTTCGTTCATCAGCGTATAAATTCTAGTTGCCATGAAGGGATGGGGTGGGTTTTGCCAAGTGCGATGCATAGAAAAACAACAACGAGAAAGGGCAAGCTCGCATCAATGCGAATTCAAAACACGAAAGCAGAGCGCAAAGCAAGAACGAAGAAGAGCTAACGCAGCAGAACGCAACGCAGAACTGACGAATTTAGAAGAGAGCGAAAGACAGATCGTCGAGAGAGACGCCGAGAGAGTTTGGCTGGATCTTCGACGTCGCAATGCTCAAATTCATAATGTTAGATTCCAAACAGATTGATGATTCTCTCCATAAGACAGATTTATCTGTGGAATCACAAAAACTTCATCGTGATAGCTTGCAGTGATTCCAAATGAACGAAAAGAGGATACACTGGCATAGTAACATCCAGCATCTGAAGTGCCGATATCTATGCCCGACAAAAATGTTATTAAAATTAATATACCTCCCAGAAGAGTATGAAAAAACCCAAACAATACTCAAACACATGCAAAAATGTTTTAATTTGCTGGGCAGTATGGAAAATATTCTCGTTAACTTTCGCATGGAAACGGGCGTTTGTATGGGCGACTACGATATTGGGAATCGCAAGCAAAAACTAAACTACAAATATAAACCAAACACTCGCACTCCCACACATATAGGACATTTACTATGTACAATAGATGAGCATAAAGCCGGGAGGGGAGAGGGCAAACGTTGCTTTTTATTAGCAAAAGCTGGTTGTACGAAGAGTACGTGCCTCGAATTAGTTTTTTGCGATTTGAATAAAATTGTTTTGAATAAATTTGAATGCCACATGCAAGCTTATACAGCACCCGCAAGCTCGAACCATCACCCACTCATGCGGACGAGTCATTGCAATGGGCGCTAATCAATAGGCATTGGTTATTTTCACCATTTGCTGCCACATTCGATTATTTCTGCAGGCAGTATGAAAATTAGGAAATCCCATAGAAATGAAAAACATTGTGTAATGAGGTGCGATGGGGTGTGGTATTTATGATTGAAATGATTTCAATGCCATTGAAGAATGTGTCAATAAAGTGCTGGTGTCATAGTTAACCAACGTCAAGCTTAGGAGAACATTGAACAATTGAGATATTATATCCATTCTGCCACTAATTTCCTTCGTCCTGCGCAAACATAAAATTCATATCACATATTTTACATATTTTCTATTTATTTTCGCAGTTTCCTGTCGAAATGTACCAATATTTATTTTAATTATTCAATTTAATTAACTTTTTAATTGCAATTAAACAATTTATTATTTTTCAATTAGAGTCAAAATCACGTTAAATATATTTAAATGCCGAGTAATTAACTAAATCAAAATTAGCGCCTGTCGATTATATTTTTTGCTGCAGGAGTCCGCTCAGCGTGTGGAGACATAAAAGTTGGGCATCAAATGTACATATGTATGTACATATGTACGAGCCGTAAAATGAAAGAACCGTCTGGCACAATACACTCATAAATCTATAGACACGTTTGTGTGCCTGTTTGTGTGTGTGTGTGTGCTCTGTGTTTAGGTGCGCGTTAACAAGCCAAGAGCTTGTATAATATTTTCTAATTTCTCAATTTCCCACACATTGACATCCGGAACTAATAAAAATAAATCGCACTTTGATATCCGCTAGACTCCGCACTGTGTTCGTTTATTTTGCTCCTGGTTTCATTTAGCTTTGTTGTACTCTTCAAGAGGGGTCTATGATTGTGACAAGATGTTGGAAATATGATATACCATAGCTGAACTTGGAGCTGGTGCAGCCATATTAAGGATTGGCATTAGGCACATTAATGATATGGACAAGCTGGAGCAGACGGAATAATATTATAATATTATTATATTAGAGTATCTTCAGCCTCGACTCTCTTGCTATTATTTTCCCTACGATTTTGTTTTTACTTTTTGGTTCTCTCTTTTCAATAATCGTAATACCCACACTCGCACATAAACCCGTACAACAACACTCGCACCCACACATGTGCAGCTGTATCGGCTGTCAGTGTCCTGCCCAACTAACATTTTTATATCATTTTTATACCCGGTACTCGAAGAGTAAATAGGGTATATTGTATTTGTGCACAAAGTGAATGTATGTAACGCACAGAAGGAAACGTCTCCGACCCCATAAAGTATATATATTCTTGATCAGCATCAATAGCCGAGTCGATTGAGCCATGTCTGTCTGTCCGTCTGTCCGTCTGTCCGTCTGTCCGTCTGTCCGTCCGTCCGTCTTGTTTGTCGGCTAGTTCTCAGAGACTATAAGAGCTAGAGCCACCAAATTTTGGCACCAGACTGCTGTATGCTCACACTGAAACCAGTGTATTTCAAAAATTAGCCCCGCCCCCTTCCGCCCTCGCAAAGGGCGAAAACCTCCCAAATCTACAATTTTGAAGATAACAGAAAACTAAAAACGCCATTCCGTAGGGAATGACCATATCTATCAGATCACCAAATTGGGATCCGATTGGATCATTATTATAGCCACAATGAAGAAATTAATTTTCAGTGGCCAAACCCACCCTGTCCCGCAGCTTATAGCAAAACACTGGCCGTCTGCCGCTGGCTCTGCCTCTGCCGCTGGCTCTGCCTCTGCCGCTGGCTCTGCCTCTGCCGTGAGTCTGCAGTGTGTGTCTATAGGGGAGGGTGGCGAGCTAAAGGAGCGTGTTGGCGTGAGCAGTGTTGTTGATGTAGATGACAGATGAAGAAAAAATGTAAAATTTGACAAATAACCGATACAGTGCAGATGTAGTACTGAGTGCCGGGTATAAAAGTTGTGACGCGTAAGAAGCGTCTCACACGTCCCTTCTCGTTAGTATTTCTTTTTTCATTGTTTTTCCACCCGCCCCATGCTCTCCATTTATTTTTGGTCTCACGAGTTAGCGCCAACAATAAATAAATACGCTCACACACAGATACGCACGTCAGGGCAGTGGGTATCCACACAAATACGCACGCCAGTGAGGGGGAAACCCAACACTGAGCTAGAAGTAACAGGAAATTTATAGATCTGACCGGATGTGCGTCTCTCTGGTGACACACGGAACGAGATACGATACCAGTGCAGAAATGCCAGTGTTTGCCACACACGAGATATGGAATAGTTGGAGAGCAAACCTCATAGCTTGGGCACACTGTATATATTACAGTTTATGTGCAGGCATTTATGTTTGTGTGGTGTCTGGGTGTGCGTGTGTGTGTGTCTCTATTACAAATACAAATAACAGCAAAATGACCAGCTAAATAAATAGTTTTGCAACCACACAGAGACAGGCGGAACAGGCAAACAGCAGCACGAGCAGACCCCAAACAATGTCCCATTCTCCAGTCCAATTTGGCCCTTCGAAGGGGAATGGAACTGGTTTGGGCTCTCTGGCAGCCCTATGCCCAATTAGATTGTGTGAGGATAATACAAGTATTTGCAGTAAATTAAAGGCAATATTTTGCGTAATTATAGGAGGAACTTTCTGGGGGTAATGGTGCCGGGAAATATGAAAGAACAACCGATTGGGTGTACAAATAATCTTAATTTGCATAGAGAAACTATTTCTTGCAGTGTAGAACTTACTTAAAAAGTCCAAGAATTGCGTCATACCTAAACCCATTTCTGCTGTAGTGTCTGTAAATTAAATGCAGAGAATTTAATTGATATTTCGGACACAATTTGGGACTGTAATGAACCCTTGATTGCATACAAATTATCTTTACGAATTCCCCATCGATTGTCTATCCCTTGAATTAGAATCCTTTTGATCAATATTTGCATTGCACCTCGACAAAATTCAACTTCTCAAATACCCCTACTCCTCACTAAGCTCGAGTCCTCCCCCAAGCAATTGTTCCAATCGAGCACTTGGAACTCCCTTAGCTGGCGATTCCACTTGAAAATAGAGACAACTCTGCTCTTCCGCTTATTTCCTGCCGCTGCCTGGGATGCTCCTGCTGCTGCTACTGTTGGCCGCTGGCATCGTAAATCCTGCCAGAGGATTGGTATATATATATCACCAACTATACAATATAAGGGACTCTGGCCAAGGCGAGTCAAGGCAAGCGTATTATTGCTTTCTTTTCTTTTCTGTGTTTTTTTTTGTGGGGGTTGCAGCAGCACAATAAAATTGCTGAAGTTGATGATGAGGAGTAAAACTGTTTCTGGTTTAGGTAGATATCTACTCGCATGTATTTTGCTGCAACAGGATGAAGCAGGTCGGGAAATGCAACAAAGCTGCTTATCGTTTAACGCTCTGTGTAATGCGTTTAAACTTGATGATTGATTCTGGGCAAACGCCCCCCGAGCCCTGAGTTCTTACTCATCCAGCACATTGCGCTGTGGCAGGGATGGTTCCACCATTAGCTGCAACTAAGTGCAGACACAGATAGAAGCTGAACAAAAGTTTCTTGGTCAAACTTCAAGGGGGGTGGCCCATGACCAGGCGTCGGGCTGTACGTTCCAGCCTAGGCTTTACTATGGGGAATCCTTCTCTTCGAGTCATGGAACCCGCTGGTGGCGCCGCCATTGTTCCATTCATTTTATGTTGTTGCCTGCGTTTTATTGACTGAAGTGTGGCCCGCTATGGCGATGGCGATGGCGATGGCGGGCATTGTGCCCTAAACTAAAACAAAGTACTGTTAGAAGCACTTTCTCTCCCTGTCTCGCAGTGTCAGTGTGTGTGTGTGTGTGTGTAACGCTCCCTTTCTCTACGTTCATGTGTTTGTACTAGTTATAGCCCGTTAGATGCGTGCGTGTTACTGCGCAAAGATGCGCCATAAATTTCGCGCGTTTTCGCCTTCAATTTTTTGGTTTCGTTTGGTTTTTAATTTTGTTCAATCTCCTGGTAGGGAATGTACTATATAAATACTTTGAATCTATGATTCTTATAGTTTCGAGTGTTCTCTTTGACTTTGCTCAATTATCAGAATTAATTATTCACATATTTTCTTCCCTCTGTTTCCGATATTGGACCTTTCACTTTACTGCCAAACACCAAAAATCGCATAACCAACAAAAACATTAGAATCTTCCGCCAGGGTAACTATAGTGTCGTATCCTTTGAGCAATTCTCTTCTTTTATCGTTTTTTGTTTCGTCTTTGTTTCGCTTCTTTTTTTACGGGAATGGCACAATTATTTTTGTTGCTTCAAGTTTTTGCACTATGTGTGGCAATCTTTTTCTAAATTTAATGACTTTGGCAGCTCTTTGGCCAGTAAATCAAACGGTTATGGCCCGCTCTCTTGCTTTTTGTCACTTAAATTAATTTTATGATGTCTGCGATGGCAAGTGTTTGGTTTATGTGGCCGACAGTTGTTCTCCTATGGATTGGAAAGGGCAAAAAACTTGCCAGCTTCTTCCTCAGCTGATCCCGACTAATTAGCTGAAAGGAAGTGCCACGGTGCACTGAGTAAATTCAAAGGGGAAACAGAGATGGGAGTGCCGGAGGCCGAAAGGGAAGACATCCGTTGCCATAAAGTCGGCCGGGAATTCAGGAAGAAAGGGCGAAAAAGTCATAAATTTGTTTCATTAATGCAGACACAAAAAGCTGTAGGGCTGTGTGAACTGCAAGGAACTGCAATTTGGTTGACAAATTTGTGCACTTTCCTTCAGTGAAGTGCTGAGAAAATTTCGATTGAGAAGCGGAATGTTTCCTTCTATTAAAATCTTAAAAATACACAGATAAAAACATATTTATCAGTAATGTGTGCAGAGTCTAGTGGAATTCGGCGATTACTTCCGTACACCGACATTTATGGCTCGCTGCTGTAGTCAAATATTTTTCCACGCACTCAAGTGACGCACAGAGGCAGGGACACGGCCAGAGCCCGAAGCTGCGGCAGTGGCAGTGGCGAGTGGCAAGTGAGGCTTTTGTTTGCATATTTTTTGGCATAGCACTTAACGCCCGTCGCCGACTCGTTGAGCTGACCACAATGCCCAGGTTCAACATGGTAGACCCATTCCATGCCACGCCATGCCGCACCATGCCACACCACACCATGGCTCCACATCGGATCTGGGTTCGGAAAGGAAGGCTTATCCCCGGCCTATGGTCGGTACGGTTGGCACTTTATGTACTTGCATTTTCCCATTTCCACATTTAAAACGCGGCATTTTCCTCTTTGGTTTCTGTTTTTTGTTTATGTTGGTTTTTCCCTCCTTGCTGTTCGCTTTACCATTTTTCCCATTTCCATTCCATAGTGACGATGACGTGGGGGGCTCAGGTAGCGTTAACACTTGTTTAAAAATTTGTTATTGGATTTCTTTTGTTCCCATCGTTTATTTATTGTGGCAGTCGGTGGCAGGGATGGGCATCGGCATGACAATGGACACTGCGATGAGACTGGCATGGTCGGAAGGGTCCGTAGATGGCTGACAAGTTGGCCTCATGTAGGTCGGGACCCTGTCTTCGCCCCAGGCCGTCCCCTTCCTTCCTTTTCAGTCAGCTGATTGGGCGGGCAGTGCTCTTGTCACTTTGCATTGGCTTTATCGGATTGCACGTAATATTCCTGACAAATTGAATACAATTGCGCTTAAGCTGAAAAGCGCATTAAGCAAATTGGATACCATCGTATCGCTGGCCTATCGAAATTAATTTAAAATGGCATATGCGCTGCAAAAATCCTGCAAACTTTAACATTCGCTTTGATTCGTGGCAAAGGGTTTAAGGAATTATAATTATGCATAAACAGGTGTGTATTATGTGGGAGATTCATTGACTTTTGCTTCTTAAATAAGCAAAAAAAAAACAACGTTCGTTTCTTTATGAATTGAATTAATGTTGTAAAGAATTCAAAGTTTTTATAACTTCAGTTACTTCAGCGAAGGTCTGTCCTTTGTCTGTAGCCCGCAATAAAACATTCCATAATTCACCTTTTTATATCCGCGTATTAAGCTAATTAACTTTCCAACAAGTTTGCCTGCCCCTTGCTCTTTTCATAATTGAAACGGCAGAACTTGCCACTTAAGCTTCCCGCTTCTTGTCTGTTTTGCTCACATGCGAGCATGAAATAGAAACAAGAAATTGGACCTGGCCAACAAGTAAATTAAGTTAATTATAATCAAATGAAATATGAGAAAAGTTGCCATTCAAATGTTGCAAGGAGCCCAGTTCCTTCTGGTTTTAGTCGAGCCGTGTCCTGGCCCGTGTCCTTCTGGCATTTGTTGGGCGCATTATGTGTTTGGGAATTACAGGTTACAGGTTTCAGGGGGTGTTGGCGGCACTGGCACGTTTTACACTTCAACAACATTTCCGGTTGTTAAATTCTCTGGCCATTACAATTGCGTAAAATCATTTTGTTGTTGTTTAAATTAAAGGCCACACCACTGGGCCCCACGGGCAGGTCTGGGTCTGGGTCTCCGTCTGCCTGTGGCCTGCTCTGCTCTACTGCTGTCTGGTGTTGGCCCAGTCCGGGGTCTTTCTGTGGCTCCTGGCTCCTACTCCCGGTCGGATCTCTCCGTCAGTCCGTTGCTGGCCTCGTGGCACCCACAACAACGGGCGCCGCCGCCGTGAACAGCTGCGCGTAATTTTAATGAGAATATTCATTCGTGCCCACAATTGAGACAAGCATAGAGCGGAGAGTCACGTGGCTGCCAGGATGGTAGGTTGGTTGGTTGCTTGGTTGGATTGCCTTGCCCCGACCGAGAGATGGGGAGATCGGAGAACGGAGAACGGAGAACGGAGTTGGTGAAAGATTGGCCAACACATTTACCGGCAGCAGCACTTAATGTAATGTCATTTTATGCTCTCGGTTAATTATTCAGGAAATTTCCAACGCGCTTTCACTGAATGGTTAATATCAGTTTACCAAACACTTTGATGTCGCAGTGCCAAAACAGATTTTCAAAGCAACTTGTACAAAACTTATTCAACTAATTTAAGACAAGCTCCCATCCTGCCCTATCGCCTGGTTTTTGCTGGGGCCAATTAGAGCGGCTGGGGGAACACGAAAACGCAATTCAATTAGTTGAATTTCTCAAGTATGTTTCCTCCTCGAACAATTTATCATGTGGCTAGGGGCTAGGGGCTAGGGGGAGTGGGCTGTAAGTGAACACTTAATTCCATCTTCTTCGCAACGATTTTCTTTTGTCACTTTATCCATTCAAATTCGAACACATTTGCGACATTCCACATTAAAAATTAGGCTAATTTTGATGCTTTGCACTGCCATCCGGCTATTAGGGAAATGTCACGCCCAAATTTAGACCACTTTGATTCTGGTTTCGCATTTGATCTCAAGGCATAATTTGATTTTGCTGGGCTGCCCCTCTCATGTCTGTCCTAAGTGGAGCTTTATCTAACATTGGGGTAAATTGTTTGAGTATTTTTTGTTCCTAAAATCAATAGATGTGGAGCAGAGCAATGTGAGTGTGATGCTGCGACAGAAAGCATTTTGTGAATTTTCTTTTGAGCAAATTTGCGAGTATTCTGCCTTTTGTTTATCGTCTTTGCAGAGCCCCAGAACAACTCCAAGTGCGTCTCCATTTCTGCTTTGGTTTGTGGTTGCATTACAAAGAAGTAAAGACCAGCCTTTGTCCTGGACATAATTGAAGGCCTGGCCGGAAATAAAGGGCAGGTGCGTGGCGCTACATAAAAAAAAGGAAATACAAAATGAGAAACAAGAAATTCTGCATTAACCAAAAAGGCATTTAGACACACCCACTAAGGGCAGGGGCTGGGGGCAGGGGCTGTGGCTGTTGCTGCTTGTGCAAAAATTAAAAGCAAATTTCCGACACTCGAGAGGCTGGTCCCTCTCCTCGGTATCTCACCTCTCTTTCTTTCCTGCCTTCGTTCGTTCTCTTTCACTCTCTGTCGTCCTATCCTGTTCGGGCTGTTTTACGAGCCGGCTTTAAAATCACGTTAATGATATTTACAGCGGCGGTCGTGAGAACTGAGCTGCAAATTCGTAACTGGAACGCCAGACCCACTTTCGGCCTTTGACCAACGCCTCATCCTGACCGAGACGCTTCCGTTTTAGCCCCCTGCTCCCAGCCCAGTCCAGCCCAGAGTGTTGACTGTGTGAATTTCCCGGTGTTGGCCAGCTCTACTCATTTGCATAACAAAGTCCAACACCCACTCTCTCACCCACACACCCCCGTTACACACACACACACAGTTGGTATTTACAACATTTAAATTAGACATTAAATTTGAAAGATGGGCTGCCAGGTAACTTTGCCCATTTCATCCTCAGGTGTGTTCGTTTATTCGAGATTTAACCTAACAATTCCTTCGCTTCCTTCCTTCTTTTTTTGTTGTCTGTTAGATTTTCTGCCAAATTTATTTAAGCTGCAGATAATTTTTGGCTGCCGTGGAGAATGCGCCTCTTGATTTACTTATTTACTTTACTTTTATGGCACTTAAATGACATTTTCTGGGGAGTCCATCCAGGGCCCCCGCTTTGTTTTGGCCTGTAATTTGGCTTGTTGTCGGAGTGTTTTTCTTTGGTTTTGTGCGATTGAAGCGATAAGCGTAATTCTCCCGGAGCCAGACCAGTCCATGTATTAAGTTATGGCCAATTACACAGAAAATAGCCAACAGAAATGGGAGTCAGCAAGTTCGGCAATCGTAAATATGTTGGCAGACTTTCACTTAGTTTGGTGCGAACATATTTTATCGCAATTTATGTGTATTGGAATGTAATTGCCTTTTCGTATCGATATTTAAAGAATATTGACATAAAAATACGAAGATTGAAACATCCTCTATAAAGGGGCTTTGTCGCTTTCCCCACCGCAGATTATTTGTTAAAAAACAAAAGCTTACATCACCCACGACCAAATCTCATCATCATCATTATTTCTTCTTCAGATTCACGACTTCAAGCCACAAACATTCTGCCCCTCCCAAGTGCGGGAAGGCAGTACCTGCTGCACTTCATATACAAAGTATGCCCACTTATAGCCATTACGACTAAAAGCATAACAAAATACAACAGCCAAAAGCGCAAATTAATTCTCATACAAAAAGTTTATCGCTTCCTTCTCCGACTGTCTGTCTGTCTCTCAGGCTGTCGGCTTGGAACCACCAGATATGGAGGAGATGTGGTAGGACCAGCGGAGCACTAAGGAAATCAGCACATTTGGTTTTAACGACTATGTTTCCCGGCATTTTTTCTGGCTCTTCCAGCGGCAGCAGCAGCAACAAAGAATATGCCACAGTGCTAGAATATCTTTTCTGTGCTTTCCTTTTGCTCTCTTTCTTTTTGTCTCTCTCTCGTTATTGTTGCTTTTTAATGTGCATTTGCTGTCGCTGGTGGTCGTGGTGTGGTGTGGTGTGGTGTGGCGGTGGAAGCGTCGTCGCCATTTGAACATTTCAGCATTACAAACGTCACCCAACGAGACACGAACATTTGGTGGGATTCCTTTTGTTCATTTAGCTTATGGAATTGCAATGGGTACTCTGATTTTTTGAAACAAGCTGGCACGGCACTGTGCATCGTGGTAAAAATAATTTATAGATATTTTTTACACAATGAATCTAGCTTAAAATAAGTTGGCAACGCTCTAAGAACTCTCCAAATTAGAATTTCTATATACAAACGAATGAGTCATGAAAAATACCAGCAGTAAATTTCATCATATATTTATAAGTAAAGGCAATCCATCTTCGGCTTTCTTCGAGTTCCGTTTTGCATGGTGACATTTTGAATAAGTTGGCAGCGCTTTTATGTTTCTGCTGGATATGTGCCAAGAGCAGACATCTACCTCTTGCTTGGCTATCATAAGCGAATCAAATCAAGTATGATTCCTGGAATATATTTCTAAATCTCATCACAGATGCATATCCATTCACATTCATAAGGCAATCAATCTTCGGCTTGCCTTCGGCTGGGATTTCGCTTCATTTCCCTATATGGTCGCTGTGAATTTGAGCAGCTGAGTTCCCTCTCTTGAAATATGCAGACAGATGAGGCAACAAGCGTTGTGGCATGCCACCAGCACCCACAATAGGAACAAATGATGGCAAACTGTTATTATGCAAACAAATTACATGGCGGACAGGATGCCTTTTGCTCCATCTCCATCTCATGCCAATAGCAGTCCCCCTCGACTATCATCTCTCTGCCAAGCAGCTTTTGGTTGGTTTTTCTATGCGTAGTCGTAGACGTACGAGTATTTGCGGAGTTATTATTTGGCAATTTGTGTGTTCTGTTTATTGCCAAATGTAATTAAAATATCCAATTAGAGTGAAGATAGAGAGAGATCTGCATACGCACCAGCACTGCCCTGCCCCGGTCGGGACTTTTATGAGCTCCTCCACAGCACTAATGGGCCAACAGGACATCAGCAGCAGCATCAGCCTCAGTCTCTGAGGGCCTGAGTGTGGAAAGGAGTTCGGTAACGATGGGTAACATAAATTCCCTTTTGGGTAAAATTAATAAAAATGATTGCACTCGGTTGCCCGTCGCCTGTCCGGCGTACAATGAATGAATGGCGCATGCCAGCTGTTGGCCAAACATGCTTTTGATTGCCAACAACAACAACAACAACCACAACAACAGCCCAGCATTGTTGTAAGGCAGAAACAAAGCGGCAGAAGCACAAAAAAAACGAACTGAAACTCGCCTTTCATCAGCGCGTGCATAACAAGCAGCTCGGCTCAAACTAAAGCTAGGGAGAGGCCTGGAACTGGTCAGGACTGGTAGACAGGCCTCTGCTTTTGGACTGTTGGACTGTTGGACTGCTGTTGTCCTGGGTTGGACTTGAATGTCGCTCAAAACTTGGCTCACATGAGCCCAGCCAGAGAGAGGGCCGCCTCTACTTGGAAAACCATTCCGAATGTCCTTGGTGTCAGTGCTGTCCCTGTGTCATGCCACTGCAAAATGACAAACAGTTCGCGGAATGTGATACAAGCTCAAAGCAAACGAGGAAAAACAAGGGAAATTCTAGCACCCAAATGGGGTTCGACCAAGCAGATACCTAAAATATAGTAACAAATAAAGCACGAAAAATATTCCAATTTATTTCTCAGTTTATAACCCGAAAAGCAGCTGCCTTTTGGGTTGACTTTTCAGTCATTCAGAAACATTTGATACATACAAGAAACCCGAAACCGAATACACCTTTTCGGGCAGCGTAAAATATATCTTCCATTTGTGTAAAAGTCACTGGCAAAGACCACTCCAACTGACAGACAGACAGACAGACAGAGAGAAATCCTTAAACACAGCTGCCAGGGAAGCAGCTACAGGCTCGTTTTAATCCAACAAAATGCTGAACAATTGCTCCACCCACAGCAACCCTCAGGCAGCAGCCCAAAAGCAAACCACATTGCTTATACTCGTAAGCACTTCACATCTAATCAATTATGCCATCTGCACATATCGCTGAAGCTCTTAGCGGAACACATTGGCCAATGGCCACATAACATTGAAATATGCATGAATTCTTTAAAGTTCCGCCAAGTTCGGATCAAGTTGCTACCAAAACAAAGAAAACAGAAAGGAGAGCACGGAAACACACTGAAACCGGTCAGCGAAATGAAATGGTAAAGGACAGCAGCAACAGAAGCAGCAGCAGCAACAGCGACCAACGTGGAAACAAACAAATAAACAATGAAAAAAGAGGAAAACAAAAATAGAGGGACAGCAAAAGGCAGAAGCAACTCCAGGAGCCCAAACAGAGACAGCGAAGTCGCTGGCTCGAGTAGAATCTGAATCCGAATCCGAATCAGAATCAGAATCACATCTGCAACAGCCACCGAGCAGCAGGGAGAAGCGAGCAGAAACAGGAACCAGCAGTCCTCCTGCCAGAGCCAACATTGCACGGCTGTTGGTGTGCTAATTCCGTTAGCAATTTCACTTTGCCAGCCGGAAAAATAACGAAACAAACATCAAGGAAAGCGCGGAAAATTATGGGGTACTCTGGGGTCTGAGAGATACTCTAACAACGTATGGGGTATGAATGTGTTTCAACTTCATCCTCCAACCCATCGACCCTTCCAACTGCTAGTTATCCGTTCAGGATGCCACCTTTTGGCCTACTTCAAGTATTAAAATTCAATCTTGTCACAAAAGGAAGCTCCACTTATTCGCGAATAAGTATATGGGTCGACATTTTTCAATAACAAACTTGACGCTGAATGTTTTATGCTCGCCGGAGCACTGCCATGGCAACCTTGAGGCGGCAACATCCATAGGATATGGGAGTACCATCATCCATGGTATGGGGGATGCTGCAATGAAAAACGAGGCGAAACTGCTTAACGGTTGCCGTTTTCTGCTGCCATTTGTCCTGTCAAATGTGCCAAGGAAAGGCAAAAAAGAGAAACAGTGATGGCAAAAAAAAAAAACAGAAGAATGAAATGGGGAAGCAAATTGTATTAGTGTGCGTGGATCTGTGTCCGTGTTGGCCACATTGCAGCAGATTAACGTGCTTGCCCTGGCTTAAGCATTAGCAAACCAGAAGGGGCAAGATAGAGACACACACACAAACACACAGAGAGAGGGAAAAGGAAAGGGCAAGGCAAAAGCAGAGTACTGCCCCAAAAGTGGATGCCGCACAAAAGCAACGTTAATTGCATTGGGGGTACATACAGCCACATGTGGGGCACTCACACAAACACACACACACACACACACACGTCCTTTATGCACACTTCCTCCCTTTGACAACCCCAAACAAATTTTAAAATAAAAGAAGCCACGCACTCGCGTGTTTGCCTTCCTTTATTTTTACTCCTCCGGCTGGTTGTTTCTTGTATTTATTTGCATTAATTGGATTTCAATGTGTAACCATCAGATACATTCAATATAAATTGGATATGCGGCATCCTGAAAAGGCTCAAAGGGAAGCGATCACAGCTGAAGGAACTTTAAACCAACTTTAACGAGGGGAAAGCCAATCCCCACACCAAGGTCTCTGTGCAGAGGCCAAAAAGTGTATTTTAAAGAGGGGGTAGATTACCAATGCCACCACAAAAGTGCCAGAGGGCCAACCCATACAACATTATAAGCCTTGGCCGCTGCACAAAGTAGTTTTAAAATCAATATCATGTTACCAATCCAATCCCCGCCACTCTGCACTCCACTCTGAGATTAGTATTAATGGACTAAAATAATTAGTCAGCCCCTGGATTCTGGCTAAAATCACTGGGTACTTGTGGGCTTAGGCAAACAGATGATGTGGCTCTGCCCTCAGAGTGGAGTGGAGTGGAGTGGAGTGTATATATCTAAGGATATATGAGGATATATGTGGAGCCAGGCCGCAGCCAAGTGCAGCGGTGACAATAACAAATGAACCCTGTCAGGGGCCATGACAATGCAGAGGCTACGATTTGGAGTAGAGCGTAGATGGTAGATGGTGGAGCGTAGAGGGTTGAGCTGAGCTCCAGCATATTGAGCGTAAAACCCAAAGATTTAAAGGTACATGAACAAAGATGATACTACTTAGACGTATGTCTTTCGGCTCCTCTTACAATTTATGGTGGCGCAAGGAGGGAGCAACCAACAATCATCAGGGCTCGGGCCTGGTCAGTGCACGGACCTTGGTCTTCCATCCATCATCTTGGCAGCTTTTGCATAGACCAAGTCAAGTCGATGCCCGGACTCTAGTCATAGACAAAAAACGGAGAGGAAGAGAAAGCTATTTCATTGTGCCAAGTGGCTGTTTATGATGCTGTTGCTGGGCGGAAGTTATCAGTTGCCCCGGCTCAAGACCAGTACGAGGACCACGACCACGACCCAAAAGCAGAGCCCAGACCCAGACTAAAAGGAAGACGAAGACCCAGGCCAACAGCAAGACCAAGACCTAGACCAAAAGTCAACTCTTGGTGTTTCCCCAAAATGTTGTTAGTTTGCCATTTTGTTGCTTGACTTTTTTTTCTTTTTCATTGCAGCGAAATGTTGGTTTAATATGCTCTTACGAATTAGGGCTGCTAGGACTTGGTAATGGCTTCTGTAAATTCCAAAAACTAGCAGTAAAAATTACATGAAACTTGGATTAAAACATGCAGAAATTTTAGGCAGAAAGAGGAGCGAGTTTGGTGTCCTCTGCGTTTCTTGTTTCAGCATCTGGATATGCATTTCTAGGATGAACTGCATCCCTCAGCTACTGCAGAGTATTCCACACTTCGCATTGCGCCAACTAAATGTTCCTTCTATATTTTTTCTTAGCCTATCCTCAGGGCTTAGCCAACAAATGGTTTTCTTAAATTGTTTGCCATCTTCTATTTTTAGTTTATTCCATTGCAGTAGTTGCTGTTGATATTTTTCTGTTGTTGTTGTTGTTGTTGTTGTTGTTGCTGCTGCTGTTGAAAGCTTCCTTAAATAAATTTTTTGCAGTTTACAGTTTCCGCATTTTGGTGTAGAAGACGAGCCTCAACTAGGGAGTAAAAAAAACATCCGCTTGCTGTTGTGTCCTGGCCTGGCCAAAGCCAATCATCGGTGGCCAGGCTTCTTCCAGAGTTGCAGGCGGCCCTGTTCCTGTTATCCAGCAGCTTCCTGCTCTCGTTCGCTTTAACAATGTTAATAATCTTATTTTGTGCCTCAATGGAGCTCTGCCCCCTCCTGCCGTCCAGTGCCTGTTTTTCCTTTGGCTAGGAGTAGCCTTTGTTGCCAGCCCGGAAAAAGTGCAACAAGAACAAAATGTATGCATGGCATTTTATTGCATACCTTAAATGCAATTTTTGTAGCACAATTTTTGGCGCTGGGTCCCGCTCTGCTCCGGGAGCAAGGTTTCCCCCCATTTTTTTGTTGCCCACTGATTTTTGTGCCTTTTTCTGGCCAATTTTTTGTGTTGCTGTTCGGGTATCTGCCATTTTTTTCATTCCACGCAAAGTTGCAGCAACATTTGTACTTTGGCCGCCCCGGGGCCCAGCCCTGGCTGCGAGTGGCACGCTCTGAGCCTTTTGCAATGTCATTTGGGTAGTCCTTTTTTTCGGCTGGGCTGGCATCCTAGCAAGAAGTAAATGGCACTTGCTTTAAATGATTTCTTGTTTGTGTTTGGGTTTTTGGTGATTTAAATGGCATTTTTAAAGATTTCGTATGGTAGAGGACTCTGTGGCTTGTGATTTATGACTAGAATTTCTCACTTTTAGTAGTCTGTTTTTCTCTCAACCAGTTTTGTGTCTTCCGTTTAAGGTAATATCTCAAACTACAAATAACACTCACCCAATAATAGAAAAACAAAAACTCTGCTAATAAAATAACGAGGAAAAACCTCGCAAGAGTCGAAATCAAAATAAAACACTAAAATAGAGATCGAAACATCAGAAATACAAAACTAAACACCCAAAATACAAAGAATGAAGCCAGATGAAGGTGAAAAGATTCTTTGTACCAGATGATGACAGCATTATAGATGGAAACGGACACAAGAGAAAGGAAAAGGAAAACGAAATTGTGGGTGTACCTTCATTTCGGATGAAGGTGGGGCCTGGGGGGCGGAACAAATGTGTACCGGAAAAAATTATACACGAAAAAATAAGAAAACACAAACAGATTACCAGCAAACATGAAACGGAATGGAACGGAACCAGAGCAAGAGCCAGAGCCAAAAGTAGTAAAAAAGTGGGTGGAAAAATAGGAGGAGAGGATGAGAATAAATAAATAAATAAATAAAATCAGGAGCCGGCACTGATTTCGTTAGAGGTTTCTCCCCCTGGTACTTTTTCTCTCTGTTTAGGTCCGTCTGGTCAGCGCCTAGCCGCATCCCTGTATCCCTGTTCCTGTCCGGAGCTCCTGTGCACAGCTGAAAATGAAACCCAGCCAGGCGAAACTCAAACAATAAATGGCATAGATAATGCCCTAAAATATTCAATTAGTTTATGGCCACGTTCGCCATTTACATTTTCCGGACAAGGGGCTGGGCTGGCTGCCTCGCCACAACTGAAAACTTCAGCAGCAGAAAATATCCCAAAAAATTAGATCTCTCTCCCCCCCGTTTTTCCACCTTTTGATATATTGTGTCGGTTTGTTTTTTCACGTGCTTTCCAGCCCTTTTAATGGCCAGCCACGAGGGTGTCCGTGTAAAATGAGAGAAAAAGAGAAAAAAATGCTGCATTAAAATATTTTTATTGCCTGCAAAAGCACAAAGGGGCAGAATTTTTCGAATTAAAGAGCAACGTGAAAAATTGAAAATACAAATTCGGTAATGGGTGCCAACGAAAAGTAAACATCATAGAACTTTTACAGGTCATAAACTCAGTTTTTTAGTAGGCCGCTCATCATAATGATGTGCAGTGAGTGAAGCGGGAATAATGTTTTCAATTCAGTGATATCAGCTGTTCATAATGTGAAGAAGATTCTAAGGGAAGGCTTCTGAATTGTTCCTGTTTTTAAATTTATTTCTGTTTATAAGTCGCATCTATCATCAACCTTAAGTTACGTGAATATAATTTTAAATGTATCTCTTTTCCACGACATTCTTTTGACATTTTTCTGCAGGGCATCATTGTAGGGTGTTGCTATGGTAGCGGAAGAGCAAATGGAACAGCACATGAATGCTTCTACAAACAATGAGATTTAAATAGACGTCTAGTCCGATTAAAACGAACTCTTACATTTTCCAAGAATCATCGTCGTTATAGAATAAAAGCTCAACCATTTTTATCCATGAAATATTTCCCTCACAATTTTCAGTGGAACAAACATTTTCCATCAAGCCTTCCAAGAATCATATATGTCATGCCACATCCATCTCACTTATCACGGAGCCAGATACAATTCGCAATCAGTGTAGCAACAGCGAACTCTACTCAGTCACTCATTATTCACGCATTTGGCTGCTTTCGCAGACAAATTTCGGGTTTAGCATGCACATTTGCCCAGACCCAGACCCTGACAAATTAATGCACATTTGCGATAACATCTTCAATTCAAATCACGCGACACACATCACGCATTCTGCACGGCTGTGTCATGTCTGTCTGTCTCTGTGTGGTGCGGTGGACACATGACATATAGTATGCCATATGCCATTGAAAATCAAACGGCAACTCATTTGATGCAGCCTCAGATGGTCTTACCTTCCATCAAGACAACGGGGCGTTGTCTTTGCCTCTGCCACTGCCACTGCCCCTGTTGTTGTCCCTGTTGTTCTCCATTTGATTGTTGTTTTTCCGAGGCGCGTTCATCATTGTTGCCTGGCACCGTTGCCAAGCCCCAGTGCCAGCCCCAGTGTCAGTCCCAGTGCCAGCCCCCAAAACGCTCATTTGTGCGGCACCAAGCTGACGAAGGCTGGCTGCGAGTCTGGTCTCGTGCCCATCTTTATATCCATCGCATCGCAGCGTCGCAAATGCGCAACAATTCGCTCAAGTGTAAATAAAGCCAAGAGCCCCGGTTGGTGCCGGGTCTAGAGATGAGCCTAGGATGGCGCTGTCTTGCTGCTCGCCCCAGTGGCGTCTGCGGCGTTCAAATGACAAAAAAACACCTGCACGTACACGGACAGAGGCAGGGGCAGCAGCAGGGGCATGGCAACGGAAGAAGCAAGGTGATGCGCCTCTGGTTCTGCAGTTATGTTTGTTATGATGCTGTAGTTGGAGCAATAACAAACAGAGTCTCCACAAAATGTGGGAAGTTTAGAGATTTCCTCACGGGTATTTGATGGAAACATTCATGATGGTTATTAAGTTAGAGCGAGAAACATTACTCAGAATTAATTAAACATTTTTAAAAGTTAAGCCATCACCTGAGTAACCACAAGCATTATCCTCCCGTAAGAGTATTTAGTCTTCAGCTCCATCTGGCGACAGCTTCTCGCTTCTCGGTGCAGCTGTTGTGTAGCATGCCACACCTCCTTTACATACCAACGCACAGATATAAAATGTATATGTACCTGGAATATGAACAGGCGACACAGTAGCGTGACTGCATTGTCTGTCTATCTGTATCTCAGTCTGGGTGTGTCTGCGTTTGTCCCTCCGCGAGGTGAACGCATTTGGCGCTCACGTGCTCCAGCATCCACTTCTATATCTTCCTCAGACAGGAGTCCCCTGACTGCTTGCCCTGCCCGCATCCCCCATTATGTCACGGCCCCTCAGTGTATCCGATTGTTAATGTATTTGCCTGTGCCCAAGTGGCTACACCGATGCCAGGGAGACCTGTTTCGACGCCTCCTGCTGTCCTGTCCTGTGCTGTCACAGAAGCGAAAGCCTGAGTTGGGGTGTCCTAGAACCTGGCAACATGTTGCCACTGGAGAGATAATAAGTCTGGCGTAAATTAGTTTGCCATTTTGAGTTATGAATGCGCATTTCAACGGTACTCTGCGCGTTGGAATGTGCTTAGTGTGCACTGGATCACAATGAATTTGGCTCAAGAGAAGTAAATTTCAGCTAGAAGCTCGCATAAGTCCGAGTCAGGTGTGAGGCATGTTGATTTGTTGAAACATTTCAAGGTTGTCAGCTCGAACGAGTTGGCTTCCACTTCTCTGTTCAATTTGGCATTGCTGAATATTTCATTCTAATGTGAACGAGTGAACGCATAATTAAGCATTTGATGTCGACAGTCTATGGGCCAGCGTTAAGGGTCTTGACTAATATGCCCAATCATAAAACTAATCCCTATGGCACAAGAAAAACCTCATTAAAATAACGCATACGCAACGTTGTGTGTTGACACACATAAAACAAGCAAACAGAGGCCATGGTTAATGTGTCTGCTGTCTTGCCTGGTCCCAACCCAGCCCCCGACACTGGTTTTTGCGGCCAAGAAGTCCACCCATGCGAAATTAACATAAATGAATTTGCAGCTGTCCAGAGGAAGGCAACCCGAACCCAGGGAAACGTCCAGACAAATGTACAAATCACACTGACCTGCAGTTAAATGTGGCGAGACGTGTGGGTCCCCTTGTGTGGGGGGCACGGCAACACGGGCAAAGGGCTGCCTGAATTAAAGATGAATGAAAACTTGTGGTAACACCATATAAATCATTTATGCCATGCTAAGTCCAAGCCGAGCAGCAGAGCAGCAGAGAGCAAGAGCAAGAGCAAGAGCATGAAATGAATCCAGGCAAAGGTGCCGAGCATATTAAGTAATGCAGGGGCACTTGCCTTAGTTCGATCCCCGCCCGAGTCGGCTTTAAGGTTGTCGAGGCACTAACCTACAACAATACGGCAAATGTGTGTCAGCCGAAGGGAATCGGCACAGGGAGAGCCATGACATGCGCAGTCCCCAATGGAATCCACAAACAAACTGCCTACAACTGTAGCCATTCGGCTGTTAACATTGACCAAGAAACTGCTGTTCTCTGTTGGATGGATGCCGCAACTGCGATGTCGACACCAGCATCCCATCGTCAGTCAGTCAGGCGGCGTTGCTGTTAGCGTGCAGAACACACACTATCCTCGATATAGGAGCCGTGTCCCACCCGGAATACCAGTCCACACTCTACAGAGTCGCGTGCAATCGTCGTGATTTACCGGCAAATGTTCTGTTCTGTTTGTTTTCTTCCCCGTCATTGGTGCTAACTCAAGTGTCCTATAATTGACAGTCTTGTCAGCGTCCAGCGATAATCAAAGCCAAATCGAATCAAATTGAAGGAGCGAGCAAGTGGCAAAAACCGTTTCACACGGGCGCCACAAAGTGTGTGTTTAGTGCTTGACTTGTTGCCAGAGTTCCACCTCCTGCACAACCATCCTCGATGGTCGATGGTGCCACAAATTAAATGTCAAAGCGGTGGCAGCACTCCGGTCCACTAATTAGCCTTGGTCGCAGTCTTTGTAGCGGCTCCCACTCTGCGTCTCTTGTGAGCTTATAGAGAATATTGCAAAAGTTGTGATGAAAGTTGAATGAGAATGACTCTCAGAGCTATTGAAGTTCACGCGAAACATAAATCAAATTTTTAATGAAGCTCGAATGCAAATGCGACACAAAAGAAATCAAAATTTAAAGCGAAAATACGGCTGTTCCGTAAACCAATCAAAATATATTTAAATTTAAATAAATAAATACATATTCGACAAGTAAAGAATAACAAAAGAGATTTTCCAAATTTATTAGTGGCCCAAAAGCATCAAAAGAATTCAATAAATATCCAAACAAAAAGCTACAATAAATACCGTATTAAACGATTATCTCTTTTCATTTTACAAATGAAAAAGTGGAATCACAACAATCGCCTAGATGAATGGAAAATATAAATCAAATTAACCAATCGAATAGTTTGTGCTGCAGATAAAAGAAAACAAAACAACAAAAAAACACACAAAATTATAATAAAATTTTGCATGATAAATATGTACTTATATGGCACTCGACGGCAAAACAAAAAGTGGTTCTAATTAATCAAATCCAGGCAAAACATATGGTTGTATGCATGTGTGTCTCCCGTTTAAGTCTGTGGCTAAAATCTATGCACAATCCATTATCGAAGAACTGGTCTGCTGTTTGACCCAAATCCGTGCTAATCGGTGGAAAAAATTGCACTCTGATCAATATGCAAATGGCGATAATTGAAGGAAATTTCATTGACAACAAAATGGCGGAGCGCATATAAAATGCAATAAATAGCAAATGGCAAAATTTCAAAACGGCAAACGGCAATAAATCTATGGCATAAATGCATTAAAGTGTACCCAGTTCTACAATATACGTTATCCGTGACATGCGATGTGCGATTAAGGGGTTATTGGTCTCGCTTAATTGAGCATGCATTAAAATAATAACAAAATATATACAAAAGGAATTTATTTTCGGCCTATGAAACACTCAAAGCCCCTCTTCGTAGAGCATACAAATGTTGATGTCAATATATTGTAGCTGTGAGTGAGTGTCTCAGTGTGAAGGTGAATTAAATGCCTTAATTAAATGCACGGAAATAAATCCAGGCCAACTCGGATTACCACTGGGAATATACCCTGAAAAAAGCGATACAGCTTGGTGAGCAATTTATTCTATATTCGATTTAAAATAGTTATTTGAAAAGGAAATCAAGCAAAAATATGACTGAATAAATGCCATAAATGCGTTATTATAGTTATTAATGTGGTATAAAACCAGGAAAATTGCATAAATAACAGTGCAGTTGACAGCAGATGGAGCTGGGATTTAATTTCTGAATTGATTTGAAAAGAAATCAAGTTAAATTAATAACTTTTTATAAAAGCCATCACAAGCAAATGGTTGCAAAAGCAAAAATATTTTGAACTCTATTAAGAAGTGTGGAAAAAAATGTAAAATTCTGTATGTCATTCACTCAAAGGAATATTTTCCATAAATTATTCATTGATGCTAGACATTCGTCTGAAAGCCTATTGAGGCTGAAATGATTCGCCAAAAAGGACAATAAAAAGTGAGGAAGTGCGCAACATTTGTTGTGATTTTTATTGATTTCCCCTTGGCATAAAAACGAAATTAATTGATTTCTAATGTTGATGCAGGGCAAAAGTAAACAGAACACTTGACAACTTTTACTCGGCGTCCTGTCGGAGCGAGTTCCAATCCCCAAGTTCTTGTACCATTCCCCAAGCAAAGTCTCTTCCCCAATGTACAGTCCCTTCCAAATGTAATCTCCCGGCTTTTTTCTTTCTTTCTTGTTTTCCCGCCCCAATCTTGGTTGTCAGAGTTTGCTTTGAGTGTTGATTTTGGGGCCGGGAGAAGACCTAGCAGCAGCAGCAACAGCAGCAGGAACCCGTGGAAGCTGCCAGCAGCTCTCCATCAAACAGCGACTTTGTTGCTATTGCATGTAATTAATTTTCCCGCTTGAAGCTAGCGTTGGTGGCCATGCCCACCAGATAGATGGAGAGATGGAGCTCCGTTATAATTAATTTAAATTTAGCTTAAAATGTTTTGATATATTGTCCAAGTCTTTCGTCGTGTGGCACTCACGCTACATTTCCGTGGCTTCCCCGCCACAGTCTCAGCGCGAACCAAAGCCAAATGTCACATAATAATTGGAGGTCATGAATGTATAATACCTTGTGCCCAGCAAGTCGGCCTGGCCTAAGTCTTTGCTAATTGCCACCATGAAAATTGTTTAATATTAAAACGCCTGACGGCGAGTTCTCCTGCGAAAGTTGAGGAACTTCTGGCAAATGCAATTTTCCCAAATTGATCTCAACGGAATTTTTGCTCAAACTTTCCGAGAACTACTTTTTCCGACCTTTTGACTTTACTTTTATGCTGTGGACTTTTTTAAAGTATTTTGCGGACTGCTCTTCGAGGGGAAAATTCTGTGGATAGGAAATAATTATGCATTGAGTTGGACAAATGAAAGCCTACAACATCAGGTGAATTCTTTTTGAATGTATACAAAATTTGTGCTAAGTATTTTTCGTCGACTCGTGGGACTCTGAAGTCAGTCTCGGAAACAGAAGGTTTTCTTACAATTTTCTTCCAAAAGTAACCAATAAATCTGTAAAAAACATCGACAAAAATCTTGCTGGAAAGCTTTTACTTCGCTTTAGATTATCATTCTAAATGCAAGCTCAGCTCGGATTATGGCACTAATAGTCACGGCTGCAGCACTCTCCGCTGAATCGCACTTCCTTCCTGCGTCTTTCATCCTGCCGCGTGCCACCCAGTCCACAGCTTCTTGCCACACCGCAAACGGCGACGTGCTCAAGTGCATGACAAATATGTTGAGGTAAGCCGATCCAAGGCAAATGCTGCCAGTGGCAGACGTGGCTGTGCCTTGCCATGGCCATTAGCACCACCGCATCGCTGGCTGCCAGATGCACTGGCAGCAGCCGTCAGCCACCGAGAGATGGCTACAAAACCGAACGACGTTAACAATTTGTAAGTCATGTGTAAACATCATAAGTCAGGACGCGCATTCGTTCCAATTATAAGCACTTAATGTATCTCCCGAGAGCGGAAAGCACCCGTTCCCATACCATCCACATAGTCGTATTCTGCATACATTACGCATAAGCCACGTAGCACCACGTACTCTTGCAGTAATAAAAACAAACAAAATATATCCGCATATGTATGCTTGTACAGGAAGCTGTCTGAGTCCTTGTCCCCGTCCCCATCCCCATCCCCGTAACCCCTGGAGTTAGTTAAACAGCAGGCAAGTAATTAGATTTTTCCACATGAAACGGACACAGACACAGACTCAAACACACTGCCGCATTGGGGCACCCGGAAGAGAGAATCGTGCCAAGCAGTGTGCAAATACGAGTAGTTTCAAGTGCAAACAAAGAGCCTGCCTGCCACACCCACAAACAGCTGCTTGCCGCCTCATACAATTCAATTATAAAAAAAAAACTGAGAAGAAAAACTGTGGAGCAGCAGAGGAAAAGTTTCTGGGTAAAACTTAATGCATTTAATGCGTGAGGGGCAAGCCAATGGATTAGTGAGCAAAAAGGGATCTTCTGTTATTCCCGCTAAGCCACACAACTCAACATGACCCACCAAAGGAGCGGCACCCAGCGAGCACCACCCAAAACCCACCTGCCATAAAGTTGTCGTTGTCATATATACATTGCCATATGCCACATGCCACATGCCAAAATCTCTCGAGTGTCTGTATGTGTGTGCCCCGCAGAAGGAAAACAAAAATATCCCAACTCCAGGACGAGCATTGCAGCCCTTGGGGTATACTAGTGCATACCCTGTAGTCACGGAGAGCACTGGGCTGCCCGTATTGCTTGCGACAGGTAGAAGGAAGCATTTTGATGCCCCAATACCACATTATGACATATTATGCTTGTCTGTAGCCTCAGAGAATCAAAAGTGTTGCGTGAGAACTTTAAGTACATATTTGTTGTATGTTTTTAGTTGTTGTTACCCATTGATTGTAATTTTTCAATAATTTTGAGCCACATTTATCTAAATGCAAACATAAAATAATCTCAAGAAATACTTTCACGCATCCGGAGTATCTTTTAGACCTTGCATCACACATTTTCCACTTGTTATATTTTGGTTTTTTGTGAGTCTCAAAAAGTTATGCTTGAATCTCGCATTACACGTCCAACATGTATACACCACTACTATATCCATACATAACGGTATATATGTATATGTGTCTGTGTGTGTGCTCTTGTGAATGTGTGCTTATGTAACTTTGTATGTAACGCCAGAGCAAAAAACATCTGAGTGCCGAGCCAGGTGGCAAGTCTATGCAAAGAGTACAAAAAGTGATGCGAAAAAAACAGAGGCTGACAAAAGAATTAATAAACTTTGCGGACAGTGTTTAATTACCCAAAAGTAGTTAAAGTTGAGATGTGCAAACTGTAATTGCCAAAAGTATGGTTTTTAGATCGGTTAAGCAAAAGCAAACATTCTCGTAGTTCCTTCAACAGGTAGAGCTTACAACATTTAAATGACTTAATTACCATGGAATAAAGTTGTGATTTACTTTAGTTTGTTGTATCTGTCTTCATAAAGACTTCCTTATATTTCCTGGCATTCATTAAGCCACAGTTTGCCTGAATTTATGACATCACAAACTAAAAATACCCAACTCTGTGGGTAAAAGACAACAAATGCTGCTGCCCCTGAGGCAGCAACATGTTAAGCTTCGCAAAGTTTTCGCATATCAAGTCTCGCTCTCAGGCACAGATATACTCGTGTATTGTTGGAAAATGCATACAACGGACAAGGCAGCTGCCCCAGGTATGAAACTTATGCGAGGATGCAGGGTGAAATTTTAAAGTCCGATTTATGCATATTTTAAATAATATGGACTTTGGTGCATATGCAACTTTATGCGACCGCACAGAAGCTCAGCGCATGTGTGTGTGTGCGTGTGTGCGTGTGTGCGTTGCATCTTCGTGTGGCAGAAGGTATAACGCTCAAAGCTTTGTGTTTTTGGCTCTGGACTGCAGCAGCACCCGAAGCTCTGCTCCTTTTGTTAGAATATATTCGAATATTCTACTCTGTGTGCACATGGAAGATAAAATAGTTGCATATAAATCATGTCATGGCCGAGATAAAGAGCGAAAATAGTCTCTCTTTCTTTACTTTTGGGTAAAAAAGGAAGGGTAAGATAGGAAAAGAAAGTACATGAAAAAAGTGAAGACTTAGATACATAGACAGGGTCTTTGTCTGGTTCAGACTGCGGAATGCATTTGCAATGGTCAAGTGCAATGGGTCCACAGAATATAATTGAATTACCTTTGAGTGATTTTGTTGCTGTGTCAGTGAAGTCTTTCTTTTGGTTCAGTGAGATTGTAAATAAATGAGAGTATAAATAATAAATGGAAGAAAATACTTGAACGGATTCAACAGAAAGAAAATCTTTATATTATATTTATATTTTTAGAAACTAATCGTAATAAATTTGATTTATTCCACTTAAATAACTTGCTACGTACCTCATTCAGAGAGTCCTTCTTGGAATTCTTGCTCGATTGGGATTCGATTCCCCTACAAGTTCTGGGAAAGTATGACGCTGATCCCCAAGTAATTGTCTGCTTAGCGCTTACTGCCAATTTATTGAGATTTTTGTTGCTTTTCTTTGCCAGTTCTCGAGCTCGTTCTCACCTGTCGCACGTAGTTAACTATGTCGATGGTCTTTGGCTACCCCCCTAGACACCCCTAGAACCCAAGACCGAGCCCGAGAATATGGTAGAAGTTGAGCTGGAAATCCCTGGCACACATAGTTATCACGTCGCAAACTTTGCACACTTCAATTTTTATTATGCGATTTTATTTATTTTGATTTTGCCCAGGAGAAACTTTTGCTTAGGGCCCCATAGACAGGGAACGTCTAATGATGTTAACAGCCAACGGCTTATCCGTTGAGCGAATCATCTAAGGATTTAATAAGTTTGATGGAGTGGGAGTGGGAGTGTGCCCAGCCAGGGATCGTTGCCATGAACATTAAGCAACTTGTGGATAAAGTTCAGCTTTCTCCTCATGCTCAGAAGGCTTTTCCCTGGTCTACTCGACGCTCGAGTTGGTTCTTAATTAATACCAGGCGTGTGCTGCAATCAACAGTTTTTCTCTTGCCGAATTTTGCTGAATTGGGGGGGAAGAAACGGCAGGATCCCCCCTATACCAATGAACTATCCTGCACTTAATTTTCCATTTTTTTTTACGTACTCTTTTCCTTGTGCATTTTGCCCCCATATGCAATTTCAATTTTCTCATAAGGTAAGAGGAAAATGCAATTATTTTTGCGCCACTTTTGCACCCACTTCACTCTGCATATGTTGGGGGGGAATTCACCCATATCCATGTCCTTTGGTCCTGCTGCACCTACAGCACTCACTGCAGCGGCAGAAGCTTCGGGCGCCATTGATGGTCATAAATTTTTAAACAACAGAAATTACAATTACTGACCGCGCCAAAAGGGGGAAGAGCACAGGAGGGGGACAGGGGGAGCTGAAAGAAGTGCGGAGGAAATGGTGAAAAATGCATAATGAAAGCAATCCATATTAAAAATATAAATCACGCATTGCGCCAAGGATTCAACAGGACAGGATGAATGCAGGATGTACGATGCAGGCTGCAGGCTGCAGGCGCAGGACATGGACCATATGCAGGACACTTTGGGAACAATAATCATATGGCCAGCTGTCAGTCAATGCGCCTGCGGCCCCCGAGTCTGGTCAAATAATTAATTGGCAGCATTATGGCACTCGGCGCTCAAAGACTTGCCCAGACTGAATGCGACAGCCCAAGTGTATGTGTGTGTGTGTGTGTGTGTGCGAGCGGAAGAAGAAGCATGCTTCGTGGCAGAGCCACCTGTCAGTGGCAGTCATTCGCTGTCATCGTCCAGGCTTCTGGGACCATTATGGAGCATAATTTTCAACTTGTTGTGGTCGCCCAATTGCCGTTCATTAAAAGCGCGTAATTGTGGGCAAAGTGGTTTGGCACTCGAATGCCCCAACCACTCACCCAATGGTTGGGCAAAAGTCTTGCACAATAAGAACAACACGAATGCCATTTAATTGCCTTGAATTGGATTACTTGAAATGAAATAAAATGTTCTGGTGCGCCGCAATTTATGCTCTTAAGCAAATTAAGCGGAGGATAATGCTCCATTAAGTTTACGTGCAGCCTCAGCAGAAAAGATAAATTGCAAAAGAATAAACTAGGACTTCCATAATCATTTTGGTTGAAAAGTTACAGAATCGTTCGATTTCCTGAAGCTAACGAAAAAAGCAAAGCAATCTGTCACTTGCCTGGCCCTAAAATGTATCGAAAAAGAATACAAAATCAAACTTAAAATTGTCTTTTCCTAGGCAAAATATTAGTTAATATATTCTCGTATCAATAATCGAGTTTTGCCACATGTCGAAGTGCTGTCCATTCGGCCGTATATATTTATTTATTTTAAATCGAGCCCCAAGGAAGCCCTTTAGCTGCATTTTCGTTAGAACAAACAAGATTGCTGCACTCAGGCTTACAGCAAAGTCAAGACGGAGACATGCCAGGGACGGGCAAGGACAAGGATCCAGACCAGAGCCATTGGATATTGGCCTGCATTCCGAGCAGCTGTTGTGCCATTGTCGCCGGGTCCGTCCTTGTTTTTATAAGCTTTCTAGCATGTAATCAGTTAGGGATATTCATGGACATGACTATGATTTTAGTCCGCCCGAAACGCACACACATACAATATACACATGTACATAGACGTCTGGCACAGATTTGTACATGGCAGTGGGGGCCATTGGCTGGCGCCAAGTCACAGCAAGCAATCTAAAACAGAGGACAAAAAACAGAAAAAGGAAAAAACTAAAAGACATGGGACAGAAGGCAGCAATGCCATGCAAATCCTGCTGAGCAACTCAACTCAACATGAGTGCTGAGCGATGGAGCCACTTGCTCTGCGCCGGGTCCTTCCTCATCAACAACATCCGTGTCCAGCGGCAGCCTCTGGACCAGAAACAAGAACGTCTGCTCGTATGTAGGCTGCCTGGCTTTAAGCCCATAATCAGGCGATTTGCAGGCATTACTGAAGAGCGAGTATGGCAGCGGCAGCGGCAGCCTGCAGGATATGGCCAGCCTGTTGTCGTCTGCCAGCTTTTGTCCATGGTTGATCATTTGCTGCACACTGGATTTTGTTCCTAATACTCTTGAAAATGTCTTGGCAGGTCCAGGGCACACATCGAGCGAAGCTTGTACCATGGGACTTGTACGAGTACTTATTGGAAGCTGCGGATGGGCTGTGCCATTTCTGATTGGTTGCCAGGCTTTGGTGCACCTCTAGGCGGTGGGGATAAAAACCTTTTCCTCAATTTGCTTATGCAACAGACTTCCTCAGCTGCAGCTTTGTCTTAATGCTTTTTTCGTCTCCCTTCTTATCGCAGCAACTAATCTAAGGTGGACCGCAAAAAGGGGCAGGCAAACTGTCATCTATCTTCTGGCTTTATGGAAATCCGTTTTCCCACTCCTTGGTTCGGCTTTTCCAAACCAAACGCCTTTCGTTTACTCTCCTTTGGTGTGTCTATCTGCCTCTCTCTGTCTTAGTTTTTTGTCCGGTCCATTACTAAAGTACAGCACTTTTTTATGCCTCTCCACTGCATATGCTGACATCTTGCGCAATTTCCAGCCGAGTCCGCCTTCATTACGTCTCTCCATTGCCCCTATTTTCTTGTTACACTTGCTCCAAGAATTATTGCCTTTTGCATATTCCACTGTACGCTCGGACTCTTTCTTTGATCCTCTCGCAGTCTTTCCCTCATTTCGATTCTCTCCTTGCCTCTCTCGTTCGTTTTTTCTTGGTCTCTTTTTTGCGGCTACTTTTTACACAAAAATGGCAGCTGACACTTGCGTTTAACCGCACAGATTTGCTCTTGCTACGCTTACGTATCGTCCTTTCTTTTTTGTCATACCCTTTCCTGTACTTCCTCAATGTCTCCATCTCTTTCTGGTCCTCTGTGGCCTATCAAATTGCGGTCCATCTGTTTGTACGTTCATTCGAAGGCAAGTTGTAATTGTCGTTTGTATTACCACCAAAACGACGACAAGCCTGATCCTGGCTTCGACTTTGGGGCGTTGTGATTGCGGTTTCCTTCTGGAATGACTCTACCTTTGCCTCACACCACAGCTGACTCTCTGTATATTGCTTTGCCGCTTCCTTTTTCTCTCTCCATGCCGGTAAATCTATGTCTTTCTGTGGTTTCCCCCAACGCTGGGCAAAAAATGGAAAATTCAATTAAGCCGAGAGATTTCTGTAGGCCTTTTACTTCAATGACTTGTGCTCAAGGATCTTCTCTCCCTCCCCGTCTCTCTCTCTGTCTCTTTGAATACAGAAATTGACTAAAAGTTAATCTGTTCAGATTTGTAAATGAAGCTGTATGTTATTCCGATTTTATTTTGCATTCTACACATGCATTTGCATGCAATTTGAGTCCAGTTGCTCTGGGACCTGATGGATTTGTTTAGACTGCTTGCACGTTGGCTCGCTTCAGCTGAAAAGCCAAAACAATTTGCATTTACTCTCTCAACAAAGTCCTGCTGTATTCGTATAACCCTTCATCAATCCCCATACAATTTTTCCCAATTCTCCACTAGCAATATTTTCGATGGCTTGATGCATATTTTTTGTTACTGCCAAGTCCGAGCACACATAGAACCGCGTCACACCCCCCCAGCCTACTGCAGTGGGTCAGTGGAAAGTTTTTTGTGAAACATTTTTAGTGTATATTTTGAAGGAGAGTTTGTTGCAAAACCCTGCAGGATATTAAATTGAAAAACTACGCAGGAATGGGCGAATGAATTTGTTGTAGGGCGCTCTTCTCGCTGAGTCTTTAATTTGTTTGGGATTTTTAATAAATTTTTGGCTTCTTGTTATTTGAACTCCATCAGTGTTGCCTGTTGTGCTGGGCATATGAAAAATTCTCACCCCATGGTAGGAGATTGGTTTTGGTTTAAATGTTTTATTCTCAAGCACTCAAAATACACAAAATACACATCCCGTACAAGCGAAATGTATTGATGTTGCTCTTCCAGTTCATGTTTTTGAACCGAAAAAAGGAAACTTTCTAATCATCCACTCGAACATAAAGTCCAAGGGTAAATGGCTTAGAAAATGTTCACCAACAATGGCCATAAATAAAACTCACTTCTTCCCACCATATTTGGGGCTTTGCCATAATAAATACAACATCGAGTGGAATGGCAGTGGAACTTGAAGCTATTGATGACGACAAAGCCGACAATACGCAAATAAGATTTGGCTCAAAAATGTATTTAATTTCATTTTATTGGATGAAAGTCAAAGGCTACACAAGTCGCCAGACAGGCAGACTAAAGCAAAAGCCCATGGGGGCACCCCAAAGGAAATGTGAGGGAATGTCTTCCAGCGAGAATCCAATGTGGAATCATTAATCTTTTCCCGCTGAATCAGCTGAAAGAGCTTTGCCCTCGGAGAAGCCGAACTTCTGGCGAGACGGGAAAAATAAACAAAATAACCAATTTGATGCCAAGTCATTCGGCGGGGCAAAGGGAAAGTGGCCAAGCGAAAAGCAGAGGGCGGCTCTGGTCTGGTCTTTGAGCCCCATTTGCAAATGAGTCGCCAGCATAATGACCATGAAGCTATTTACTCAACAACAAATTGCAAACCATTTTGCACACTCCATTGACTCTCCGTTTTTTCGCCTCCTGCTGCCGTTTTGGGGGCCTGTTCAATTTTCATTAATTTACTTATAATTATTTGCTGACATTTTCATATTGACTTTTTCCATGGCCTCTGCGCCTAAACAATTGAAATTAAAAATTCAAACGGTAGCCGGGGGACCCGGGAAATTGGTCCTTGTTCCCTCAACAACAATAAAAAAAGGAAAGAAATGAAAAATATGCGCCTGTTAACTTGTTCATTACCCTAATGGAGCGTTTTCCCATGCATTCTTCTTCGCAATATCCCATTCCCATACCCAGTCCTGAATCCCAGTCCCACACACACACACATTTCGCATCCCTTTGGCCTTTTTTTTTTGTCCTCTTTCCTTCTTCAAGGCTGCCATCGTCGAGATGTTGTCCTTTGGTTCGTTACACTTGTGTCTCTTTGGCGTTGTGTTCCTTTTGTTATATGGGGCTTGGAGCATTCCTGCCTGCCTTAATAGAGTGAAATTCCTCACTGTTATATATTTCATTTAAATGACATTTTAATTAATGTCAACAATTTTGCTATTGCGGCAAGTTGACGCACTCATTATGACGGCCTTTCGGCGCACTTTTTCCTGTCTGTCGCTTCAATGTGATTACTTCTAATTAGATTTTGTCATTAAAATATAATTCGCTGAAGGACGTCCAAAGGGAATTCCACAGAAGATGATTGTTTTAAGGGTTAAGTAGTTATAATCTTTGCTGCTTGCTTGGAGACAAAATAAACTAAATAAATGGCAGGATTTATGTTCTGCTCAAAGTGTGGGGACTCATGAATACAACACACAAAGTGGACACAACAGAGAGCATATCATAGTTGGAAATTCAAAGCAAAGTCAAGTACTAATCACAGCTTAATGTCTGGATTAAACCCTACCCACGTCCCTGCTGTCAGACAAATGTTGGCCAAAGTCAAAGAGAGAATTCCAAATGCCAATACCAATACCGTCCCCCACTCAGAGCTCTATTAAATTATACACAAGAGACCGACCAAATATAAAGCGAAACAGAAACGAAAGGGACAACGACAGCGACAACGACTCTTTTCTTTCATTTTGGTTAGAAAAAACTTTTAGTTACAATAAATTATATGCAACAGTTTAAAAAAAAGGCACAGAAGCCCCAAAAGAAGCCAAAGAGTTAACGATGTTGTGGGGTAGGGCAGGACTTCAGTGCGGGCCCTCGACATGTTTTTTGGGCCAAATAAAGCACTTGAGGGAATTGCACATAAAACGACTGACGAATGGGGTTTTGGGCCCTCGAATCGCTCCAAGGCCCATCATTGGCATGTGGCGAAAAAAATCTTTTCATTTGGGAAATGCCAAATATTTGCAGGTAAAAAATAGAAGACGCCGACAAAAAAAAGGGACAAATCCCAATATGCCAGGCACTTTATTGCAATCCCTTTAAATAAGTTTTCCCACTTTCTCTTCTCCATTTTTTTCTTTTATTTTATTTGCTGCCTTGGCCGGGGACATGACCTGGACTCCATGGAGGAGGAGTCCTTGGACTACTCCTGAACGTGCAAATGCGTCAAACAAATGCGAGAAACACTTCCATGTACCAGCATGTGTGTGTGTGTGTGTGAGTGTGTGGTTGTGTTTTCCCTTTTCAAATCCTTTCCTTTTTTGGCTCCCAGCAAAGGCAAATAAAATATGGAATTACTTAGCGGCAATGTCAGAGCGCTCGTAGACATTGTGTGCTGTGCTGTGCTGTGCGTCTGTCTATTTGCTGGCGGTTGGTTGCCTTTGTGCCGGCACTGTGTTGGATTCTATTTGCACTGATGTGATTTGTTTAGAGCTCTCTACTGCCAGCAACAAAGCAAGCAAATGTCCCATATGTCAGGTTGTCTTTAAATTCTCGTTGAGAGTACTTCGACTTTGGAGGGGAGCACAGCCCCAGCCCCAGATGATGTGTGTGAGGGGGGATTAGGGAGACTAAGTGCTACATATGTATGTGCTCTGGCAGGGGCTTTAAAAGTAATTTTCCCATGTTTGTTCCAATTGTTTTTACACTTGAAACACAAGCAGCTGCACACGACCCGCCCGGCATATGATTGATATTTCTGTGTGTGGCGAATCTGTGCTCAGAACTTTCCCATTAGACCAATCTTCTTATCGCATCAATTATTTACGAATATTCGTAATAACAAATAACCAAAACTTTGCCAAGTTTCTTTGCTATCTGGAATTATTTCCGTTTTGCTCATTAAAACTGAGGAGAGAAAAAAAACTTTGGCCATCCTGCGAATAAATTTTTGTATTAAAAACGTTTTTCGCCTGACAAAATGTTGCACGCTTCATAAAATTGTGGCATATAAATAAAAATTTCATAAGAAAAGGACGGGAATTTGCTTTGGGGCTTCGCGGGAAGGGTTGCTCGAGAGGCTTGGGGCTTGAGTATCTGAGAAAACTCATCAGCAATTCAGCATGCGTGGTTCTTATGAAAACTTGATGCCTTCGTGATGACACTCATTGTCTTGAGTGAAAAGTGTGGCAAATGACATGAATGCAGGAGGCTGAGCCGGAGGCGGAGGTGGGGGATTTGGCCGTTCATCTGTTCAGTGGAAATTTCAAGCATAACTGGCAAAGCTTTTATAAAATTGCCAGAACACCCACACAATTCAGTCGCGCCCCGATGCCTTTTGTTTGTGGGGCTCCTCTTTTTAAACATTTGGCAACACATTTCTCCCGAGCGGCAAATGACTTTCAAGCTTTCATTTCCTTTTCAGGCTCGGCTCCGGCATCCACTTCCTTCGTCAGGTGTTCTTTCTCTTTGTTGTGCTGTGTGTTTTCTTTCAGTGCATAAAAAGTTTTCTAATGAAAAATTCAGCGTTTGCTTCTGCTGCCCCCCCTGAAACGACTCTGAAACGCTGACGACAACGCCAGCGACCACTCAACCTTCTGAAAGATGTACTGGACCTACACTAATGCCCTGCTAAAGTTTTGCTTATGAAAATGCAGCAGTGGCCAGATAACTGGCAAATGTCGCATTCAGGAAAGTACTCCCTTAAGCTCCCTGAAGCTGCCTCCAATTGCGAGATGAAAGGTAATCAAATTTCAGTTGCTAGTTTTTCAGTGCCATGGAACTGGTTGGGGCAAGTTTTTACTGAAAGTTGTAAAGTTTTTCGGATCCTGAAGGTGGCAGGAAATGGAAATGAAGTTTCGCTTGTAAATGTATTTATTCCGCGTTGAATTAGAATTTATTTAATTAGGTCTCTGATTGTTTTTGTCAAGAGTTTTACTAAACTAGTAAACTACTCTGAAAGTAGTCGTGAAATATTTGCTCTCAAATAGTAGAGAATCGAAACACGACATGACAATGTCATTTACAAAACACACAAACCGTTCTCTACACATCAGCTCTTGAGCAGCCTCCTTCCCCTACCCAAGGACCTTTTCTCAATTCTTGTTCAAAATTAATTTGATTTTAGTTGAAACATGAAAATTTCATTAAAGCCTGCGCTACTAAGACTCCCATCCGCATAATTTATAAAGTGTCGAGCTGAAAACTGCCCAGCCAAAGGAGCTGAAGCCGAAGAAGGAGCTCCCATCCAACCAACCAAGCAACCAAGCAACCAACCAACAAATCCGTCCATTTATCCATTGAGGGAAGGTCCAGCATCGGCCATAACAAGGCGTGACTTACAGTGTACTTGAAGGGCCAGAATGAAGCAATTTTAATTTGGTGCTCTTGGCCGGGTAGTAAAACATCAGCAGGACCAGCAGCAACAAGCCCAAGATGGAGATGAAAATGTGCGAAGAAAGAGAAAGTCGGAGCTGGAGTGAAGTGGGACTTTGACTGTGAAGTTTTTGCAGTCAAAATGCAGTGGGTGGGTGCTAAAGTGTTGCGCTTCATAAATAAAGAGGGTGAAAACGAAACGAAGAGGGAGGCGGGAGACTAAAGGAAGGATGTGGCAGAGCTGGTGGTGGAGCGACTCTGGATCAGCAGTAAACTTATAGCTGTGTTGTCCAGTATAAAAGCATATTTTCTGCTTTTAATTGCAATATATTCTTTTAGACAAAATGACTGATGATGGCTGGGCTCTTGCTCGCTCGCTCCTTCGTCCGTTCACTGCCCGTTCTCTGGCACGAGAAGCAAAAATATATTGCCATGAAATTTGCAGATGGCACAGGAAACGGAAACCCAACGGAGACAGGCATGTCTCCACGCTGGCAAACTCCGTTTGACTGCTAAATGAACAAGGGAAACTCATTCACCCTACCATACACTCGCACATCCCACTTTGCCCAGTTCTCCTACAGTTGCTGTGGAAAATCTTACACGAGCCAGAGCTCCGGAGGCACTCGGAGGAGCAGCATTGCGGTTGCTGGTCATTGCGGTGCTTGTTGTTCTTCTACAGCTGGTTGTTTGTATCCTTTCTCGCATCCGTCTCCCCGTCTTTTGGCCACAAATAACTCAGCGATACTCGAAGGGATGAGCGGCTCTAAAGGGAGGCCTTTGTCTTAGCCATCGCGACCGCCATTTTGGATGATGAATAAATGAAGGCTTTTGTGTTTTTTGAACGTGGCCAAGAGAAAATTTACCACTTTCATTTACTCGACATGCAGTTCCCATGGCCTCGCCTCTTAGCTTTCAGCTTACAGCCCTCAGCCCCGAATGGAATAATTAAAATGTTCTCAACCCACAAATCCCTGGCACATCTTTAAACCTTCAGATCTCTGGCGGGATTATATAACTTTGAATTAATTTATCAACATTTTTTTGGTAGATATTTATCCAGTTTCAAGTATGAACTACAACGCTCATTACTCAGTGAAGTTTTCTCCTCATTCACTCTCGCTGGCTTTTATATAAATTCTATAATTTATTTCACACTGAAATTTCAGTTTTTGCGAGCAGCAGGCAGACGTTGCCACTCACCGACCGACCGACCGACCGACCGACCGACCGGGAGACAAGAGAGTGCGAAGAGCGAACAAATTTTCGCTGAACTGCAAAAATGGCAAATCGCTGAGAAAACTCATAATTTTCAACCGTCTGCCATGGTTTGAAGGCGGCGTAAATTTTATTATTGGCAATGCCAAATGCACGGACACCCACCCAAACCCCTCCTGAACCCCTATCAAACTACAACAAAGTTTCGGATAAAGTTTTATTATACCATATATATATTTTTTCTGGGGCCACCCATCCACCCGCTCAAACAGATGATTAATGAAGCTTTGAAAAGTTGAGTGCAAATTTAATCAAGCGCACAAGCAAATCGAAACAATTGAAGTAAAAAAAGTAGAGGAGAACTTGTAATAAGCTCGAAATTGGAACAATATTCGAGAGGGAGAAAAAAATACTAAAAGTCCGAAATGGAATCAGGAAATCATGCAAATAGAGAGAGAGAGAGAGAGAGAGAGAGAGAAGGCAGCAATGAGCTTAGAAATAAATTATGCAATGAGTAGGTCTGTGATTTATTACATGATTTTTGACATGTATTTATATTGTTTTTGTCGGTTTGGAATGGATTTGGAGTCTGTTTTGAAGGCGGGGACGGGTAATGAATTATGCAAATAGTTGGAAGGAAAATAAAAGTTATGATTGATTCTATCAAAGACTAAGCTAATTATTATAGTTTTAGTATTCACATACGCCTGTGGAGATAGAATGACATTTTAAATCAACTTTCTTTGAATTTATCTATAATATTTATCCAGAAAAAGTAATAATTGCAGATTATTTGTAGATATATAAAAAATAATTACTCAATCTTCATATAAAAACAATCTAATTTTTCCTCATTCTTTCTACTTACAGATGATAAGATTCTGTTCCGCAACATATGCAAATAGAGGAAAAAAGTGAGTTATATTGAAATTTAATTCAGATTATCTCTGACAGCCAATTGTCCAATTTATTTCATTTAATTCTGTAAGGCCTCTCGAGGGCTTTCGAGTCGTTGAACGCTCTTCTGAATACTGCTAGACTTTTCCCACAAGGAAATCAAAATGAAATTCCTTCTTATCCCTTATTTAATACTAAGCATTACCTTAATATTTCACGTGCAAATCCACACCGTGAGTTTCTCACACCAGGACCCTCTTCAAAATATTATCTGACCAGTCTCTGTGTGGAATCCAGTTGAGACATTTATTTTCGCAACCCGACGAACCCTTTTCTCCTGCACGTGTTTCAAATTGAACAGAAATATTTTGTGTGTTTCCGCCACGAAAAAAGTAACTCGAGAATGCTTCAGTCATTAAATACAAATTCATTCATCATGCGCACCCTCGAACGGCTGTCTGTTTTATAAATAAATTGCATTAAACTTTATCGGGTCCTGCCTCGTTCCGTGGATGCCCCATAATCAAGTGGCCGTTTTATGCGTATTTGTTCTTTGACGTATTCATGAGCAGCAACTAACGCCATCAATTTTAGGGAGAGGAGGTCCTCCAGCTCTGCAAGGAGACCTCCGACAGGGCATGTCAGGCAAGGCCTAACTTTTGGCATTTCTCGTGGCCAGCCTGACCTGCACATTTGACAGGAGGTGGACCTGGGAGCCGGGGAGGTGCCTGGCTTCTGGCCCAATTATTATCATAATGCCAAATGAAGATGACAACATTGACAGCATGTTGGGTGAGGAAACTTTTAATGATACTGTTAAGGTTGCTGCCAGAACTTGAGGGCCAATTAATCACTGCTACTCAGGACGGTCTACCAGTGTCTCGGTTTGAGTGTCACTTAATTTTTTTATGATACCCTAGCAGACCGCAGTCCTAGCAGTCTTTCGGTTCCGCCCCTCTCCGTCTCGCCGATGGGGCTTGCGTCAAACGCTTTCACGTTCAATTGTTTTATGCCGTCTGCGCTTTGAGGTTACGAGTGGCCTCTATAAAGTGTTTTTCCCCCATCCCCAGTCTCAACCACAGGGCTGCCACACCCGCACCCGCACCCACACCCACACCCTCCAATCTACTTCGAGCGAATTGTTGTCGAGACTTTCGAGCCATTTTGAGTGGCGGGGCGGGCAGAAAGTTTTCTGTGCTGGCCGAGAATGAAACCGTCAATTTTGCCGCAAATATACACCCGTATACACCCGTGCAATGTATGGTCTGGGCAGGGGGGGGAGGAGTGAAATATACCAACTACGGGAAGTTTTTAATGGCCATTGAGGGCAGTTTATGCAGCTGCCACTCCCTGCTGCTGCTGCTGCTGCTGCTGCTGCTGCCACTCCGTTTTGTTGGTATGTTTTATTAAATTAGTTGCGGGCGATTTGTGGTAATTAGGGTGAAATTTAATAGCTCTTTGAGGGCAGCATCCCCACAAATGTACAGCCACATACTCAAGCTCGTATCGGTTGTGGTATGGGCAATGTAACCATCATCAAGATGACATCTCTGTGGGGTTCCATTAGGTACCATCAATAAGGCCCTTTCGATTACCCCCACACAGACACACGCACAACTCGCTCTATCCATAACCTTCGGTACTTCAAAATTGGATACACAAATCCCTTCGTGTGCATAATCCTCTTGGAAGGGAGTAGGGAGTGGTGGAGGGAGAGTGCCGTGAGGCATGTGAAAATCTGTGCGTGCATGATGCTGAATCTTATTTGAGGCATCAGCATCATCATCATCATCAGTTATTTATGCGTGGCACAGCGCTGCATGGCTGCATCATGGGATGACAGCATCTGGCCAGACTTCTCTCTGGATTCACGCGGTGTTAATAACACGTCAACATGCATACGCACACATGCACACTCGCAGTGAGAGATGGGATCCGCATCAGGTCCACGCCGTCGCCTCCCACACAATGTCACCTGGCATCTGGCGGCGGAAGGAGCATTTCGTCTTGGAGTAGCGGCTCGGCTCGGCTCGGATCGTCGTATGAGTGCGCTTGGAAGAATGCAGGATGACAGCGGGTGTAGCTAAACGCATTTAATGGCCATCGCTGTCGTGTCTCCCCTGCTGGGTGCAAGAAGCATCTCCCGGACATGCTTCGCCTTGCAAATTGCAATTAATTAATTGAAGTGCTTGAGCTGCTGCTGCTGCTGTTGCAGCCACCGCGTTGCCTATTAATGTCTGCACAATGCCGTTGGCTCCCGTGCCCCTCACCGTTTAAATGGCTGTCACGTCTGTTACCCTACACATCCGCTGGAATGCTCCCCACTCGAGAACCACTACCCAGGACACAGACACTCTTATTTATGTGTCTTAATGGCAGAGTCAGCAGCCTTGTGGCAGAGGCAGCCCACACACATAAGTTGGCCACGCTTTCTTAACAGGTTAAGTGGCAGTTGCCTTCGCAAATTGAATAGCAATTGAAAAGTCTCTCTCTCTCTCGCCTGGGCCTCAAATGAGTTGTTCTTAAATTGTATGTGCAAAATATTCCAATTGAAACGGATTGCAGGCGCTCCTTTCTTAACGAAGGCAATTCAGCTGGCGCCCACATTGGTCCAATAATAAAAGATAATATGGTAAATCAATGAGAGAAATCAGCAGGTGAGGTGCAACGGAATAATCAGCCATAATACCCAACGTAATGAACGTACATATGTGCTCGTACATATATGTATGTAGATACATATGTACATATGTATGCAGCATATGAAAATGTCTTTAATTAATTTCATCTTTGCAATGCGCGAAAATGCAGAAAAACAACGAGCGGTCGAAGTGGGAAATATCGTGTAGAAGATTTTTGGTGTTCAAATTCAATTTTTCTTCTGGAGCTAAAGGATGTATTGGAGTAAAATAATACATAATCTCGTTATATCTTTATTTATTTTGGATGTGTATCTAAATATGTGGCAAATCGTTGCTGCTCTCTAGAATCCCCTCCTTTTTAGAGGGTATCACAAGCACGTGTGAAAACATTCCAATAATTTGGTGGCACAATAAATTAAAGAATTTCGCTACGATTCTTGGCACCGATAAATACTTGTAAGATGAGTGCCAAAAAGTATTCACGGATAATTTTTGCGAATTCCTGCTGCATGTGCGTGGCTCGTGGCGCTTAATGAAGACAACAAACGATATGGGACTCCGATGGCTGTGTGATCTTCCCACTCATGTGTTTGTGGGAGGCCAAAAACAATATTTATTGAAATTTGTTCGAAATGATAAAATAAAAGGGAATGACACACGCATAAATGGCATGAAAAGAAACGAGTGGGTGAATCAAATTAAAATTGCACACACATTTAATATTCATTGAAAACATTTTGTAACAACAATAATAATGGCGCCATTGAAATTGAATCGCATATTCGAACGAACAGCAAAAATGTATTTCCGAATGTGGCCTTCAAATGTGCGTGTGGGGGTGCTGCCACTCATAAGGATTGCTATAAACAGAAAAAGAAATGAAAGGCATAATTTGATTAGATCGATTATTGTCTCCTGCGGCAAGTAATCACTGTGAGAGCTCTGAATTAAAGTTTTCCAGAAAGAGAATGGGAAATGTTGCTGTTTAGTAAAAGTTACATGAAAATTTCAACACAAACATTTTGTGTGTGTTTATCTCGAATGAGTTACCTTTCCATTCAAGTGAGTAAGCTCATGATTCACTTCTGTTGGCAACTTAAACTCCCTCACAGACATGCTCGTACATAGTATTTCATATAATGTCTTGGGCATTTGATTAAATGCCCATTTCTAGCACATGCTTATATCGTGCGAGAGCTACTGCGAGTTGGTATATTATGTATGGTGGTGTGTATACCCATGCATCTATCAGCTATAATGAATTCAATTAATTTACTCCTGCCAAAAATGTTACACACACACACACACACACATATGTATGCCGAGGAGAACTCTCTCAGTCGTTGTCCCCATGCAGCCTCATCCTCGCCGTCTGGGCCTCATTATGATGAGTGATTGTAGCTGCTGGCCCGTGTCTGCGTGTGTCGAAGATTTCTCTCTTGCTATACCCTAGCAGGGGGTATTATAATTTGGGTGATTGCCATAGAAGAAGGAAGAAATGACTCCCTAAATCAGATGATGCTTTCCATGATGCTTCTTTGGCTCTCTGAGAGTATCTGCATCTGCGACTCTCCAAAACTCTCACTTTTTCGCATTTCTTTTCTTTGTTGGTGTCTTTTGTTTGACTCACGTTCCTTGCGGTTTTATTAATGTGTGCTAAATGTGCCGTCTACTCATAATATACGATCCACTCATTCATATATACTTATGCACTTCAGCCATAGCCGCAGACAAACACACAGAATGGCTTACTTTTATGGAACATCATGAACTTGAGGTTTCCATACACTGCCCTCCCCCTCCTTTGTGAGTGATTTGTTTGCCCAAGATGATGCCAAGGCCATCTATGTGAAGTGTATGTTTATATATCACAAGTGCCGGCAATTTTCATGTGATTTTTCTCGCTTTTGTTTGGTCGTCGGCTAGGGGCCAAGGACAATAACCCGCTGGCTATTTATTATTTTCCCCAGGTTGCAAGTGGAAGTGGTACAACAGAAACGAGGTCATCGTAGGGTTCGAACGTCATGAGGGAACATGAGGGAAAATCTTTCCTGTCGATTTCCATGTTGATTTTCAACTGAGCCAATCTAATCGAATGTATTCAAACCCGTATCTGCATTGAAACCCTGTCGGACACCACTCACTGCAGCTCCCCAATTTAAATTCAAAAATCTGCAGCCAGCTTTTCCCTGTTTTGCCAGCGACATTTCAGAGCCAATTTCACTCGGTTCCAGTTTTCTGCCTGAAACCAAACTAATACATAATTAGTTCAATTTCCGCTGTTGTCGATGACAGCGAGGCATTTTCACAATTTTTGCTGCTCTGCAGTCCCTTTCTCACTGCAAAATTGCTGGAAAATTTGGTGCTGCAGCTGAAAATGTTTGTTGAAAACTCGTTCTAAAATTGTACGTAAATTAGGGAAATTTATTCAGTTGAAAGTTTTTGGCCAGAGCCCAATTGAGGTTTATTGCCGGCACATTTGTTCGGCCGAAAAACCCACAACTAATGTACAGAAATAAGCCATTGCGTTCATATAATCTAAATATCAATATGTCTAACCATTAAATATCAATCTAACATCAGTTCTCCCTCTAAATAATACCCTCTGTTCTGTGGTACTTTTATTTGAGTTCCAATAATAACGAAAGTGCTAGAAAATGTCAATAGAATGTTGGGTATATGGGGCAGCTTATCGGTACTATTTTCCAGCTGGCCTCTTGGCTCTGTTTGGTAGTCAAGTGTGAAACTGCATTTGCCATAAAATATTTTCCATGTCCAATTCTCAAGTTTTTTGGCCAAAGCAGAAAGGCAGAAAAACAAATAAACATAATGCGTCTATTTGCCACTTAATGCATTTTTTTCCACAGCAACAAACAGAACCCAAAAATCTACACAAAAAGAGATGGCAAAAGTCACACAGAAAGAGATAGCAGAGCAGTGTGAGATAAGGAGAGAGAGAGAGCGAGGGAGTGGCAGATAGAGATGGCAAATGGCAAATGGCAAACCTGTGTCCTGCATTGTTCGGCGGCAGCTTCATTTCTTGGCTTTTGCCAACTGGCAACTTTCAACTTTTGTCGCGCCCTCTCCGGTGCTCAGTCCTCAGCCAAGTGGCAAATAAAATATAGCTGCCACTCCTCTTTGGTTGGGGTTTTCGGGGCATTCCTGGTAAACAAGGTCTGGAGACTGGCGCAGAGCTGAAAATTGTTCATCGCTTCTGCGTCTGCCAAGTAAAATGTAATTGTAATTTTTAATTTTAAGTGCTCTGCCCAGACAAAATACACAACAACGAAATAACGAGTGAATGCGGGGAAATGTTCTGTGCGCCAGCATTACAAATGTTAATTGCGCAACACATAACTCATAGCGAAGGAAGAGATTTCTGGAAGGAGGCGGAGGAGGCACCAGAGATGTCTGCACGAGGGCGTGGACTTTCCTTCCTTGTGCAGGCACTTTTAATGAGTTGTTGCAGCGAGCAAAAGAGTTCTCCCACTTCAGGTGATAGGATATTTGATGTGAGGTGGATATTTGGGAATTTCATCAGAGATTTTTGATTTTATTAATTTGTGAGATTTCGTTCAAAAGCACTTCTGAATAAGCAACAAGACTAAAGTCAAGAACATGTTTCCACAGCTTCTCTTTATTATATATAAACTCCTATCAAATTTAACTCCCACTTGCATTGCATTCCCTTCCGCGTTTACTCCCTTCTTTTCTCTGACATGCGCTTGATTTTATTCGTTAATTGTAAGTGCGCGGGGAAGACCTTCGCGGCTTAACTTCAAAGAATAGTTGCCATGGCTCTGATTGAACCCCGTTGAGTGCCTTTCCGGGTGCATATCCTTATACCTGATGTCACGGGAGGAGGATTCCGCCACTCGAGGGAGACCTTCACAAATGCTTGCGATTGTCAGCGCGGCAATATAAACTGCACGCTTCCTGTGTGTGTCCACAAAGGGGTGTCACCCACTGCGACGCCCACTCGCCAGACCCTATAGGATTTCTGCACTTATGCCTTTTGTGCGATACTTATGGGCGGCACTGTAACTGATAAAAGGACGTCTCCCAGCGCGCGTTTGCCATCGGCGGCTTGCAGCTGGAACCTTGCTGCAGGACAAAGCATAAATTCCACGTATAACGCGGCCCACATGGGGGCCATGAAGCTCTACGTAACTGCCGCAATATCCCCGCTTTTGAGTCACCCGCACTGACCATTGTCCGAGGCCGGGGGTCCCTTTTTGTGCCTCGCCAGTATTCGCTTTCCCGGCAATTGCAATTGTTTTCTATGATGCCAGCATCGATGATACGGTCATGACTTGCCCCAGCGCTATCTCAGCCATTTGGCCATTTGGCCCCGCTTGGTCCACTGCCGGTCCCTCTGCCATTATTCCCGCTGTATCTGCCATTGTCGGTTTTAATTTTCGCCCTCCGTGTGCCACTGGTTGCGATTTTAATCAGCCCGGCATCGTTGACTGCCTTCTGCTGCTGTTGTTGCTCTGCTCACTTGCAGTTGATTATCGCATTTGCACTTGGCCACCCTTCGTCCCTGCGACTCTCTAATCTGGATTGCCTTATCGCCTAATCATTAATAATCGCTTAAAGGCTTTAAGTCATGCCTTTGGGGCGGTTCAATCTGTTGCTTAAATTGAGGGGAACAACAGAGTGGAGTTGGGGGGGAGTAAAGCTGTTTATTTGTCTTGTTTGGGCTGTCTAATGAGCAGTTTTTTTTATATCATTTCGGACGAAATGAAAGTTGAAATGAAAATAAAATTTGTACCAGTGAAGTCCAATTAAATTCCCAAAAAAAAACACATGGACGTGCAAGTACATCAAAAATCATATTAAAAATGTACAGCAGTCTGTATCCCACTCTACCTTTTCTTCAATAATTTTAAACAATATCTAAACAAGTATTAAACCACTCAGGTTTACCGCAATTTGTACTCTGTCATTAATAGAGCGGAATATTCCCGCTCGTATGAGATAAAAGTAGATTTTGAAAACAGTTTACTACTCCATACATCCAGAAGCGGTGTTTATATTAGTGCCCAAAACATACATGAGCACAAATGGAAATGTTTCTGTGGCTGTGCCTGGATTGGGCGGGCCTCTCCTAAGCGCATTTCCAATCACAGCAGCAGAAACAACATAAACTCCCCAAAGTGGGGGATGGCGGCTGCCAAAAAAGAAGCAAAACAGGAACAAACAGAGCAAACAGATAACAAATTAAAAATCTGGTGTGTTTGGCAGCACTGCGTGTGTGTGTGTGTGTGTGTGTGTGTGTGTGTGTCTGCGGCCGGAACTCTGACTGAGCCCTCCGTCACACGGTGTGCAGGATGTTCCATATGTTCTGTAATATTTGTTGGTTACATAATTATTTTGGTTTGGCCTCTGGCGGATGTGGTCGCTTAACTGCATTTGGTTGGGTTGACTTTACCGGGGACTCGGGAAATGCATTTGATGAAAATTTATTCATCCCCAGCCACCCAAACAGAACAGGAGAGAGAGGAGGAAGAAATTCAATAAAAGCCAATCCCGCTATGCCATTGTCGGGTCTGTGTGTCGGCTCTGGTCAATTTTTCTAGCTAATGATTTGGTTTCCTGTCGGCCAAATGTGTGCGTGCCTGAATGCGGTTCCGGATGAGGCACTTCCCACTCTCTCTCTCACACTCTCTCTCGCGCTCTCTGTGTGTGTGTTCCCTGTGTGTGTGCTAAATTTATGGCTTGCCAAGTGGTTAATTGTGAATGCGAGTTCGCGGCTGGGGCGCTGAATTGTGGATATCGTGGATGGGCTGCTGGCTTATAAGTGAAATGGGTTGTGAATGCGAAAATGGAGGGGGCGGCCGGGAAACAGTAGCAGGTTAAGCGGAAAATTCTGTTTGCAGAAGTGTCTCTTAGAAGCCAGAGCAACGTTTGTTCAAGTGGCGATCCAATTTCATATTTCTAGGAATATTCCCAGTGCATGCAAATTTCCATGAAAATATCTATCTCTGATGCATGTGAATTGCTCACTGATGTGGCATTACTAATTCCCCACTCCCTCTGACATCTCCAGAACTCTGGACTCTGGAGCACGACCCGGTAAATCCACAACTAATGAGGTTCCGCCTCACACACAGCCCCGGGGCGGACAAGGCGTTGCTTTGCATATGTCCATATGCAAACACACAGCCTCGTATGTGTATATTCCCATTAGAGCTACCGCCTGGTCGCCTACCCGTAAATTCTGTTATTTGTTTGGGTCGGTGGGTGGCTGAGGAGGTTCGATCATGAAACGCCACCTAATGAGAAATCGTATTAAACTACAAATTTAATCCTCTAACTAATTTCGCAAGCACGCTGGCAGCCACACGCACATATTTGGCAGCTCCGACACTCCCACGACGCCTTACAGCTGCGACACTCTGACCATTTCTGTGTATAGAATATGTTTTCTATAAAAGCAGAAACTAAAACCGAACTGAACTGAAAATATGTACAGGCGATTGAATCAATTAAAAGTTTGCCACACAAGTATGCAGCACACCCAACAGTCTCCAAAGAGCGTAGAAAGCCAGAGAATTTTTGGGTAAATTTACGCAAAAACGAGAAGGGACGTGTGAGACGCTTCTTACGCGTCACAACTTTTATACCCGGCACTCAGTACTACATCTGCAACTTAGCGGTTATTTGTCAAATTTTACATTTTTTCTTCATCTGTCATCTACATCAACAACACTACTCACGCCAACACGCTCCTTTAGCTCGCCACCCTCCCCTATAGACACACACTGCAGAGTCGCGGCAGAGTCAGCGGCAGAGGCAGCGGCAGAGGCAGAGGCAGCGGCAGAGGCAGCGGCAGCGGCAGAGGCAGAGGCAGCGGCAGAGGCAGAGGCAGTGACGTGTCAGGGGCCAGGCCATAAACAGCGCGAAGCAGAGTGTGAATGCTGCGGGACGGGGTGGGTTTGGCTACTGCAAATTAATTTCTTCATTGTGGCTATAATAATGATCCAATCGTATCCCAATTTGGTGATCTGATAGATATGGTCATTCCCTACGGAATGGCGTTTTTAGTTTTCTGTTATCTTCAAAATTGTAGATTTGGGAGGTTTTCGCCCTTTTGCGGAGGCGGAAGGGGGCGTGGCTCATTTTTGAAATACACTTGTAACAGTGTGAGCATACAGAAGTCTGGATGCAAAATTTGGTGGCTCTAGCTCTTATAGTCTCTGAGTACTAGGCGCTCATCAGGACGGACAGACGGACAGACGGACAGACGGACAGACGGACAGACGGACAGACAGACAGACAGACAGACAGACTCGGCTATTGATGCTGATCAAGAATATATATACTTTATGGGGTCGGAAACGTTTCCTTCTGTGCGTTACATACAACCGTTATGTGCACAAATACAATATACCCTATTTACTCTTCGAGTACCGGGTATAATTAACAACAAGCAACCAACAGTTGGCAAATCGGCAAAGGGAAAATGCATTCCCAGATGGTGCAGAGTGCAAGGCGGAGTGGTGTGGTGCGGGGCAAAGTAAGTTCAACTTGGATGATAGGTAAAGTGCACAAGTTGTGGCAAATATTTTGAGCGCACTTTATTGACCAATACTCGTGTGCGTTGTAGCTGCCAGTCAGCCAGTCTGCCAGTCAGCCAGCCAGTCGGGGGGAAGATGTGAGTGGCAGAGGGAGGACAGCAATTGATGTTGCCTCTCGAGCAGCTGGCTTGTGGGGGGAGGGTAACAAGTTTTGCTCTGGCAAGCAGCGGAAATGACTGACTTCTGACAAACTTCCATGCAGTTTGTGTGCACTGAATGGGAAAGATTGACATTTTTTAATTGCAACCAAGAGCTGGACTAGCTATTATGTCATGTGAGTGGATAAACTCTGAGATTAATCAATTATTGTTACGCTGGGGATCGAAAGTAATCCAAAGAGCGAGAGGGGACTTCCCCAGAGCCGCTCCAATGAGACTTGAGGCAGTCTCAAAATGCTGCAGGCTTGAGGAACAATTCCAAAACAGCTAAATCCACACATTGCATACGAGTAGAAGCCATAGAAATTGATGGTCTTCCACAGCCCGCATGTAAATGACAAAAAAGAACCCAGACAATTGCATTTGTGTCAACTGAAATGCAATTGCTTGAAATTTTAATGAAATTGAACTGAACTGTGTGCTGTGCAGGAAAGGCAGCTGCCGCATAAAATAAGAAGTAATTGGCAAGCAATAAAAAATGGCCAAGAAAACTAAGAAGGAATGAAAATCAGTAGTTGGGCGGATGAAGGGGAGTTCGGAGGGAGGGAAGAAAGCGGTTCCGAGAGCAACGACAGCAAATGGAAATGGAAAACTTGCACTCGTCCGTCGAATCTATTTGCACTAAGTGTTCGTTAGAAAATGTTTGCATAGCAGCACTCAACGTCATTCAAAACACATGTAGAAAAGGGGGCTGGGATCAGGCTGAGGAGCTGAGAGCGTTGCCGGGACAGGAACAGGGTCTGGGGCTAAGATTGAGAACTGAGAAACCAAGGCCGAGGCTGTCCCAAAGACTGAGACTCTGCCGGAGACTTTTGCAGGACATGGTACGGAGGCCGTGACTGTGACGATGTGCGTCTTGTCTGTGATCTGGCTGAGTGCGGGAAATCAAAGAAAATCAATAAAAGGCAAATTGACGTAGGAAAACAGAAATGTGCATCATTTTCACTTTATGCAAATTGCAAAATGTGTGATGAAGTCGACAGCAGCGCAGCGATGGTGGCGGTGGTTCCCCTTTTTTCCCCATTTATTCGCATTCACTCAATCTCTTGCGTATGCGAATGAGAGTACGAGTATGAGTATATGAATGAATACAAATAGGGGAAGAGAATTTGTGTGTGTGTGTGTGTGTGTGTGTGTGCGCCTGCCACTGTGTTTGTCATGTGTAAATGCAATGGCTGACAAAAGGCATTTGCATATTTAATGTTATTACGTTATTTTGCATGGCATACAAAAATGTATGTTTGCATGCGACAAAACTCTCAGACTCTCAGCAGATTCATGCTCGTGTGTGTAAGCGATGCGAGGCGCAGCCCGTGCCGCACTCCGCATATTCGTTATGCTTCCCACAGAAATGTTCGCAAATAATACCGTTACAACTTTTTAGCAGTGGGACTCGTTGGGATTCTTGTTCGCCATCGTCATCGTCATCACCATAAATAATACAATTATTGTGCTGCCAGTTTGAATTTACGCCCATTGCCCCACAGCCCGCCAGCCCGTTGCATCGCCCGTTTCCCCATTTTCCCGCCATGGAATGGTGGAGTAAATATTGAAAATGCACAACGAAAAAAGCAAATGAAAATGAAAATGCCATTAAAAACACGTTTCAGATTTCATGATGAGAATAGTGTGGCAGCGCTCCCTGGAGAGCATTTATCCCTCCACTATCTGGTGTGGCCCCAAGTCATCAAGTCCGATTGGGATACAAAACTATCACAGAATGCGGCGGCAGTGGCGGAGTCCATGAATGTCATCATCATAGAAGGAGAGTGAGTGCGAATCAATAATCCAGTGGTTTCCGGGTTGAAGCGACTCCTACCCAGGGATTAAAGCCACTGAAAGGAGCATCTAAGAAGCATCAAATTTAATGTCAGGCAGCAGGCAATTTCCCATTCTGAGCGAATATATCAGCAGGAGACAGTCGTCCATTTATAATTTTAAATTCTGTATCATCATAATGAAAGCTTAATGTAGTGGCACATACGCAAGAGGCACGCACATGGCTCTAGGAGTAGCCTACTTAAAGAATTCCCACACTGTGTTGCTGCTGCTGCTGCTGCCTCAAAGGACGCCCACACAGGGATGCCGCCTCAAAGGACTCGCACACGTTTCTAGGCTGCTGCTGTGCTCAAAGGACTCTCCGCACACACAGCAGCAGCAGCAGCAGCAGCCAAACGAGCGGCCAAAAGGCAAAGTGTGACTCCAGTCACTTGACATTGGCAGGAAACCAAAGGCCAAGTCAAGAGTGCGATAGAGCCCTGGCCTACATACATTATACAGAGACCAGCAGTCAAAGACCAGGATGTGTGTGAAACCACGATACATATACAGCAGTGTGAAAGTAGAGAGAGAGATTGTGGTGGCAAAAAGAGGAGAAGAGAAAGGAGAGATGGCATCTTCTGGCCGGCAATCATGGCAGCCGCAAATCATCATGGATATTTCGAAAATTTCATTACATTGTTAGTCTGTGCCGGGGTAAAGGTGGATCCTATCCAACACCCAGCATCCCTTGGAGCAACATCCTTCTCACTCTCTCTCTCGCGCTTCCTTTGCTGCCACTACCACTCCCCCTTTCTCTCAGTGTGCACTTGGCTGAATGTTATCTACCATTCCAAATGATGTCAATGAATGGTTAGATGAGGTGTGCATGTGGCTGTGTCTGTGTGTTATATAACTTCACACACACACACACACACTACGAACACACAGTTAATGACGTCTCTGGCTCTGTGCAGTGGAAATTCCCTAGCAGCCAGGAAAAGCAGTCAGAACGTACGGCCGCCTTTCATTTCTCCCCAAACCATTTCCCTTCTTCTTTTTTTTTTGTTTTTTTCCGGACCCCCTTCCTGTACGATGCCTAGCATTCTGGTCTATTGTCTCATTGTCTGTGCGCTCATGTATGATTTTTTATTATAAATAAGCTTGTAGGCATGTGTCAGGCTAGCAGCAGCAGCAGCCGAGGCCTGGGAATGGTACGTGGGCCCTGTGTGCCAACTAAAACTCGGGCCGTAATCTGAAATGGTAGAGCACCAACGGCAGCAGCAACAACAACAACAATGTCTGGCAATCATGTTGTAACTGCCAGCAACAAAAACAGCAGCAGCAGCAGCAACAATAGTAATAACATCAACAACAACAACAAGGACAACAGCTACGACGAGTAAATGTGTTTGGACATTAAAATTTAAGATTTCAAGGAAACATTTGCCGGAATTTCATTAGATGAATGCTGAGGGTTGGCTTGGGCGACTTTAAAAAAGGAAGCTGTCGAACGGAATGGGATGCATATGGGATTAGAAAAATATGGATTTGTTTTTCAGTTGCTGTGCCGGAAACCATGGCAAAAATTGATGGATTACCAACTTTTCTTGTGCAGAATAAAAGCTATCTGCACCCGGAAGCAATAGTTGGGAGGTTTCGGCATTGTTTTAGCTGGAAATAAATAAGAGACTTTAACATCAATATTGAGTACGGAAATCGAATGTGTTGATGGGTTACAAATCGTAGAAAAACCAAAGAGATTCTTCATTAATCATTCAGCAACGATTGCCTTTGCATTTCATTCAATTAATACAAAACTTTCCATTTCCTTTTCTTTTCAGTTCAAAAATAGACCAACATTTGGAAACATTCCCTCGAATGGTAAGCAAATTTCATCTTGTGTCCGATTATACCATAAGAGGCCTTAAACAAACCTCATTTAGGCAATCTAAATGCCAAGTACTCTCTTAATTTATTTATGAAAATGTATTCCAAGCATTTTGCCATACAGGAAAAATGGCCTGCAATTCACATTGAGCACCCATAAATACCTTGAGCAATTGCTACGGCCTTACAGCGCTGTTATCTCAGCGCAAATCTGGGCAATTTAATAAAAAATAAAGACACAATCTACATATAGGAGCACTCCGCACACATTCCTGTGTGCCTGCTGCATTTGTCTATATGTAGAAACCAATTTGGGGTTTACTTAAAAATTTCCTAGAACGAGATAGAGAGAGAGAGGGGCGGAAAATCAACCTTTCACTGGCACACAATTTGTATTTCTAAATCGCAAACAAATCGAAAGCCGCAACCGCTCCAGCGTCCTGTCTGTCTGTCTGTGTGTCCGTGCAGAATGTCTCAATTGCAGAAGGAGCATTGGGAAACCAAGGCAAAGGAAACGAGTAAGCAGCAAAAGAAAAAGAACAGAGAAGTGCCTTGGGCTTATTTGTCGATTGTTGGGGGGAGGGCGAGCGGGCGATGCAACACTTTTTGCTCAATCCCCAGGTTTAAATGAATAATGGCAGACACTGCCACTGCCGCCTGCGCCTTTGCCTTCGCCTTCGCATCCGTTCAAGCCAATTTCAATTCCAAGTCCTAGTCCCAGTCCCAATCCAACACCTCCTGGAAACTGTGGCTGTGTCATTTCCATCAGTTGATTGCCATTATGTTGTTAAGGTGAAAAGCGCAGTGACATTGTTGTAGATGTTCCTGCTGCTGCTGCTGTATTGTGACACTTGAGGCAGCAACATAGTGCCATGAATTGTCTGTCGTTTCTCTTATTGTTCTGTTGTTGAGTGGAAAATGAGTTTACACTTAAGTAAATCACTTTTGCGCTTTCATATTGACAAATGAAATTATCCTGCAACAGCCACAGGAAGAGCGACAAACGACACACGACACAGGAAAAGTTTCAGCCCCGAAGCACGCACACGTAAAGCATTGCGTAGACCCAATGTGTATGCAATCCACAACCAGTGCTGCCGTCGTGCCATCTCCACATCTCCAACTCCAACTCGATCTCCATCTGCATTGTTAACTTGTTTATTAGTTTATGGGAAATGGAATGGGACAGCAAAGGTAGAGCGAGAGAGACATGCTCGACCTGTGACCCCCAGTGACCCACAGTGATAAAGGAAACTTGATTTCAAACCCAAAAAACTTCCAAAGGGGTCAGAGAGGTCTGCAGAGCATACTCAATTTACTGGCTAATTTAATATGCAGGCTGCAGCAGCAGCAAAACCCAACCAAAACGAGAAGGGACGTGTGAGACGCTTCTTACGCGTCACAACTTTTATACCCGGCACTCAGTACTACATCTGCACTGTATCGGTTATTTGTCAAATTTTACATTTTTTCTTCATCTGTCATCTACATCAACAACACTGCTCACGCCAACACGCTCCTTTAGCTCGCCACCCTCCCCTATAGACACACACTGCAGACTCACGGCAGAGGCAGAGCCAGCGGCAGAGGCAGAGCCAGCGGCAGAGGCAGAGCCAGCGGCAGACGGCCAGTGTTTTGCTATAAGCTGCGGGACAGGGTGGGTTTGGCCACTGAAAATTAATTTCTTCATTGTGGCTATAATAATGATCCAATCGGATCCCAATTTGGTGATCTGATAGATATGGTCATTCCCTACGGAATGGCGTTTTTAGTTTTCTGTTATCTTCAAAATTGTAGATTTGGGAGGTTTTCGCCCTTTTGCGAGGGCGGAAGGGGGCGGGGCTCATTTTTGAAATACACTGGTTTCAGTGTGAGCATACAGCAGTCTGGTGCCAAAATTTGGTGGCTCTAGCTCTTATAGTCTCTGAGAACTAGCCGACAAACAAGACGGACAGACGGACGGACGGACAGACGGACAGACGGACAGACAGACATGGCTCAATCGACTCGGCTATTGATGCTGATCAAGAATATATATACTTTATGGGGTCGGAGACGTTTCCTTCTGTGCGTTACATACATTCACTTTGTGCACAAATACAATATACCCTATTTACTCTTCGAGTACCGGGTATAAAAAGAGGAGTAAAATAAAGGCACACAAATACATTGAATCCTAGTAATTGGATTTTCCCAAAGTTATTGTCTTCTCTGCTCAGCTCATCTCAATTTTCCCTTTTCTTTACACATTGCATTTGAAATATCGGAAAAAGTTTTTCGTATATTCGTTTTTCTTTAAGAAAAAGGGTTGAGGCTCGCTTACATACATATATGTATGTACATATGTATGTATGTATTTATGTATGTAGTACATATGAGATATGCATGTTAAGTCATGGCTGACCAAGCATACGAAACTTTTAAATGACTTTTGCTTACTCTTCTGCCCAGAGAGAGAGAGGCAGCAGTTTCTCGTGTATAACAATAACTTTTCGCATGTAAGTTTAGTTTAATTAAAACTAAAGAAAAATATATAAAAAAATAAGACAAAAAATTGTCAACTCTGGGAAGTTTCCGCATTGCATTTTGAGACTTGTCGACGCAACTATTTCAATTTATGTAACACTGCACGTCGGACTTGGCAACTTTTTGAATGCTTTGCTTCACTTCCCTGTCGGAACAAACCTATATGAGCATACTTTTTGCCATCAGGGTGTGTCTGTGAGTGGAATATGCTAAACTTTGTAGCAAACCACCCCCCCAGCCCCCAAGCAATGCACAAGTTTCTCCTCGTCTCAGCACTGCTCTCTTTTCGATGGCAAATATTTAGCTAATTTGAGAGATTTTTGTGCATCAATATGAATAATTCCTTAAATATTTGTAAAGTATACACAAAGAAACACTGTTCTCATTTAAGCGTAGCTTGTCAGCCGCAGAAAATTACTCGCACTTTCACGGCAACATGGCCATAATTTCGCTACCAAAAAGTTATCTTTTTGTTTGTTTCATAAACTTATATCTGACACACTCTCGTACTCAAGTGCACAAGCTGGAAAAATACCTTAAGCTCTGCCGTCAGACGCCTATCACTTGGTGGGAAGACGCTCCTTGACTTTCTTGTCTCTCGAAATTTGTGTCGTACCTGTGGGTACCCTGCAGGTGTGGTTGAATACAATTTGAATGAATATGAAGGGAGAGGTAAAGTGATCTACGAAGCACAGAGATCGAGTAGATGATTCATTTAAAGTCTTGTCATACTCTGTCTTTCCTCTCAACCCTTATAGTTCGAGTATTTCGCGCTTTCCTTCTGCAGTTATTTTGGCAAATTTGTATAAATTATAGACAGTTTTAGTTTCTGTGCTCATATCTCTGTCTCTCCCTGTAGAACCATCTTCTTGTTATGTTGATTATTTTCGGCTGGCTGTTTGCTATATTTCACCGCACAATTTCCTGCCGCCACGAGCTCTGAAAATATCAAAGGGCTGCGATGACTTTTTGCTTTTATATTTATGTACGCGTGCATACCCTTGGCAAAACATTTTTGACTTTAAAGGAATGACTTTTTCTTCACCAATAAGAAACTGAAAGGCAAAATTAGAGTTTGTTTCTTTTGAATGTTTTCCTGAATAGTTTGTCAAGCCGTACAATAATATACAAGGGATCGGCTTCCATAATATTCGACCAGCTCTTGGATAATAAATGAACATTTATCGTGAAAAAACCATGCAGAAAGACTGCTCAAAGTGTTATCTTTTCACCCAAAAAATTCCACTATTTTCCATCTTCTTTGAAAGGGTACTAAAGCTTTCGTCCTGCCACAGCTGTTGTACGTTTCTTTCAACCATTTTTGCGTTAGCGCATCCTACGCCCCACACACCCATCCGCACACACTCGAACCGGCATAATATTTATAATGAAAAGTGTGCAAAGTGCAGGCATAAGTTGCAAGTTTTTGCCAGGCCCTCGATTCATCCACATAACCGTATGTACGTATCCATAACAGCCCCCCGGAGCACCCTCTCTCTGTCTCTCTGAGAGTGCTTTGAACCTGCTGCACCTTCCGCTGTAACTCAAAATAGTTTTTGTTGGCATTTTGATAACGTGGTAGCGTATGGGTAGCGTCCGTACGTTAGTCTCTGCTATCAGCTGCTTCCTGTTGTTAAGTTTCTGGCAGCCAACTGGTACGCAAAGTGGGTTAACAACTGCAAAATGTTGCTGGGTGCCAAAGGGGAAACTTAATGCGGTATAACCAGGAATATTGCATAGGCAAAAATCAATTCAATTTCGAAAAACACACAGACTCCGACAACACATTATGCTGATGCTCATTGTAATCTCTTCCGACGACGACGACGACGACCTCCCATGAGACTCGACACAATGCCAAGTGGTTGTAAAAATCAAATGTTATAGACACAACAAGCGGGTGGGCGAAGGGGGGGAGGCAGAACAAGAGCCTGGGACAACACAATCTGGCCAACACGCAAAAGTCAATATGCATCCTGCTGGTGCATTTCTCAAGTTGGATAATACTGTGGAAAAGCTTTGCATGGGGGAGTATGTAGAGGTCGTCCCGTTGTTTCTTTTTTTTTGTGTACAAATTCCATACACATACGAGGGAAGTCCGAGAAGTACTTTAGACCGTTAGAAGTGCTTCCAAAATGAATTCCAAAATTCCTCAGTCAAAGAATCTTTTTTTTTTAGATGTAAAACTTGCACTCTTTACTTCTGAAACGCATCCCAGCTCTCCCTTAGGCTGCTCTCTGTTGTCTGTAGCACTCCTCGAATATTCCGTACGCCCACAACATTTTGCAACGTCTTAGTTTTTAGTCAGAGTGTTGTCCTCTCTCTCTCTTTTTTTTTACTGTTAATCGGCTGCAAAAACAAAATGTACTCGAGTGGCAAAAGTTCCAGAAAAGCAGCTGCATCCAACTGTGAATGCAAACAGGAGAAAGCAGCAGGCGGCTGGGCATCAGGCATAGGGCCATGAGGAAGGAAACAGTTACTGAAAGATTCCCTAATGCGGTTTCCACACATCAGACCTCTCTCTCTCTGCCTCTCTGTCACACACTCTCTCTATATGTGTGGTTCTGCTGGCAGTTGCTGCTAAATTGTTGCCCCAGAGTGCCTAATAGCAATTCAATTTGTTCTTAAACGTAAGCTTCAGAGTGGCAACAGCTTGAATTCTCACAGAGCCAGAAAGCTGCCAGGCAACAAGGATTCGGAGGGTACTTTACAACAAGAAAGGTCTCGAGCTGTTAACTGTTTCGATATGAAAATTATTTGATGATTTTCGTAAGCATTCCATTCCCATTTATGTCCAAAAGCTATGGCAGACATTTAAAGAGTTCCTTAAGTCAAACCGAATCTGTTTCCCGTTTGCTCCTAAAATTATAAATTTGATAAATGCAATGCCGAAACAGGAGTGATTTAATGGGAATTATTTTGATGAATAGCAACCAGGTGGATACGGAATAAAGATGTTGGCTCCTGTGGAATTGTATGAAATATTCGGTTACCATTTTCTGAATTCTTCCTGTGGGCAATTTCGGTCATTGTTAAGGCAACAGACTTCCAATTAGCACAAAACTTCATGCCAACGAAACAATGGAAAAGCATCTAGAATGCAGAAAAAATCGGTATTCAATATCAATGCCAGCACCCAAGTGAATCTATTATGAAACTTTACCTTCGAAATGTGTTCCATCCGAATATCAAATGAGGTTTTCCATGGCGAGTGTTGAGCCATGGCGAAATGAGCGAAAAGCTATTAGGACCAGCCGTAAATTCAACAGTTTATTGGCTTGGCCCCGAAACTGCAGCCAAAATATTTTGCTCCTCTTAATTGAAAATGCACTTGAGCTTACCTTCTATGCGAACCATCGTCCCCGTCTATTGCCCAGCTTTCAGGTGCCGCTTCTGTTGAACGTCTCGTCTAGAGCATTTCTAATGAGCACTTAACAATTACATACCTCCCGAGTGGGTCTCTGCTGGGTGTGGGAATTCCTTGCCATTTCTCTCTGTCCGTTTGGCTTCTCTCCTGCTTTATCGTTGGCGTAGGTTGGGCACATACTTTGCTCTACTTTATTTCCCAATGTCCTTTTAATCAAAAGGCAACTTGACCAGTCCACCAACAAAGACATTCCCCATCCACAGCCACATCCACATTGCCAACGACAAGTAGTCGACAAGAAGGAGCATTGAACAGCCATCGAATTGAAGGGAAGGCAGGAAGGAGCACTAGAAATGGCAACGGTACCCATGCTGGGAGCTTCAGCATTTACCTTCTGGAGTGCACTTCAAGGTGCACTCGTTTAATTGAGTGACCCAAAAATGAACGAGCTGCATGTTTAATTTCTCGCTCTTGTGCCTCTTAAGCACTGATTGAGTTGCTCTTTAAATATTTAAAGATCTCCCTTTGGCAACGACTTGAAAGGAATAAGTGTTGTTTGTCAAAGGGAGCCCCCCTAAGAGGGAATCAGACCTGGCAGGTTGTTGCCATAGAAATGAATGCAGAGGCAAGTGCTGCTCCTAGATTGAATGCATAATTTAAATGCACACAGGAAACACTTCTTTCTCTTAGTAATTCGTATTAAATTTGAGCTTAAATTCTGAAAACCATTGAAGGACATCATCTGGTTAGCGCATGGCCCAAAATTGCGATCGTTGCTTAGGGGCTTTGGTTGCTTCCTTCCGGCGGTTAATATCAACATGGAGCCTGGCATACAAGTCGATTGCATGTTGCTGGCGAATTAATAAACCAAAAGAAGTACACGGCACACACCAGAAGCACTCATCCATGGGGAACCAGGACCGCCCACGCACAGTGCGAACTCCTGTCTACCCATTAATGCGTGTACATAAAACCAAACTGTGATTTTCCCCACTTCCGTTCTCGGTTTCCCTCGCTTTTTTCTTTCCTTTTCGGATACATCATGAATTTATGCGGCCTGCAGGTTAATGATATGGATACGGCAAGTGGCTCGGCGAAAGGGATGGGGAGTGGGTTCCTGGGGCGCTGAAAGTGCTTCAGCTAATTATGCGCATGTCAGGGGGCTTAGCGGACGAGGTCATGTTCCAGCCACATTAGTTGTATTATTCAAATGAGTGAGGGACAAATTAATCGTGCAGAGAGGAACCCAATGAAGTGAGGCAAGTGCCAAATGTAAGGGCTGGGCTGTGCCAGGAAAAGCACTTGGCAAAAATGGTCAAACATTAACACTACCAGCTGTTGGGATCCACTTTTGCACTCTCCCTGTCCCTGTCCCTCGCCCTCTCCCTTCCAGGTAATCGTTTCGCTGTTTTTTCCTCTCCTTTCCTTTCCTTAGGGATTACTGCGGCTTTCATTTGACCCTTAATACGCGATTGCTGTTGGTCATGGAATTGCAACCATTTCAATAACAATCAGGACTCTTACCCACAATTGTTCCTGCTCCTCTCGAAGCACTTAATTTTTAATAACCACCATTTAAAACGTGCGTCCCACTTCTCGTTGCACTGCCACTCGATTCAGATGTCATTACTTGAGTCAACATGCAATCAATGTGATATATTATGAGCCAAGTGCAAAATAATGCAATACAATTAACAATAAATGCAAGGGGTATGACACGGGCATGACAAATGTGGTTCGATTGTGTGGAGAATTGAGTGGAAAATCCCCGGAAATTTCCCTCTACTGATATGTAAGGTGTGGCTTTAATTTTTGCACCCACAAAACCGGTGCACCGGTTTGACTGTCTTTAATTGTCTCTCATGGAAATTCACCTTCCCCTTGTGTACCTTGAGCTACGTCCCAGGAGGAGTCTCTTTATCTATGTATCTGCAACTTCCCTAATTTACTTTTTCATAACTCAAGATATCTGTTGGAACTCTTAAGCACACGAGTACATAAATCAAATCAAAGAGGGAGGCTCCAACGTTGATCACGTAATTGATTATGTAATGTGCAGAGGAAAGAGAGAAGGAAGGCACACTCCAACCAATTCGGTTTCGCCAAGTGATTTCGCAATTAACAAGGAAAAAGTTGGCTGTCATTTTGGGCATGAGCATTAGTAAGAAAATAGGAGAGAGCTGAAGCACACGCAATCCACCAGCACGTGGGGCATAAAAAGTCTCTGCTTTTGGGTCCAGTTGGACTCTTGGACTTCTGTTGTTGTTGCTACTGCTGTTGTGGTGCGGTGTCTAGGGACGTGACAATAAAGCGCCGATCCGTTTAACTATTGTGTGCCATAAGGATTAATGCCATTTACATAATTTTCCCATGTGTGAGTTAGGAGTGTGACGGTAGTTTGGATTCTGTTGGAAGGCCATGGCGAGGTGTTCAGCCATCGACGTCCGCAGCCAACTCAACCATCGAGAGAACACGCATTTCAGCATTTCAGCATTTTCGGGGGGGCAGGGCAGGACCACCACTCGCACGAACAGCTGCTGCAACATGATTGAGCTTTCAATTTGCTGGCCCCGGAATCTCCCACGGACATTGCCAGACCCTAAACCTAACCCCACCCCACACCACGACCCACTCCAAACCGCCAAACAAGTGGCGCCATCGGAGCCGAAAGCCCAGCAACCAGCACCAATGGAATCCAAAATGTTTTGCTGAACAATTTATGAACATTTCTCGCGCTCTTTGTATCGCCAGTTGGAACGAAGATTTGCTTTAATTGTGGCGAAACAGAATTCAGGCGGTATAGCCCCTCCAGCAATTTCTAATCAGTGCCTCCTCACCTGTCTGCCGGTAAGCGATGCTGGGTTATCTGTTGGGGCTTGCCGTGTATTTCCGCTCTACGGCCATAATTGTACCTCTGACTTGTGCTCGTTCGTGTGTGAGTGTGTTCTGTCGGGACATCCCATTTTTCGACAATTACAGAGACAACCGCAGTGAACGGCGAGAGCGCAGTGTTGTCGTCGCACCGAACACTGAACACGAAACAGTGTGTGGCCCTGGCCATCATTGTCTGTCCATCATGCCTGTTAGCATTCGTATTCGAAAATAGTGTATGGGGCGTGGCGTTGGGGGATGGGAGATGGTAGTTGGGAGAGCTACAAAAACATAAAAACTTTGCCATGACACTGTCAAACCACAATGGAGTCGCATGCTCTTCCGCTTCCGATTCTCCCTCTGCCCCCCTGAACACTCGCCCTGCCATGCAATTGTGAAACATAGTTTTCGGTTGCAGGGAGTCCTTGCCGGTCCGCCCACTCGATCCGGTCATATCTCAGTAGCGACAATTGCATTGGAAATTGGATTAAGCACATGCCACAAAGAATCAACAGCAGCTGTCTGCCAGCAGAGCTCCAAATAAAAAGTGGGTTCGGCCATGACGACTGACGGCGGATTTCTGACATTTTCTGATGGTTGAATGCCGATGTATCCATTGATATAATTAATGCGATATCAAATCACATTGTTAAGTGTTAGAAAACTTATCCTTCTAACCTTTCTTCAATTCAAATTTCAATCTTAATTTGTCGTAAAATCCCACAAATAATCCATCAGTGCAAGAAGCGCTTTGAAATGTTGCATCAGCTTAGCATTGGTAACGCTCGTAAAAAAAGTGTTTGCCATGTGTTGAACTGACAGCGACTATTGCATTACTCTCTGGCAGCAGACCGGCACTCTAGCCAGACCCATGTCCCAGACGGCAACAATCATAAAGAATCATGGAGAGAAATTGCTGAACATATACGTACGTAGTCGTCATATCAAGTCATAACTCATGCTTTGTCCCCGTGTTCCTCGAGTCTGTCTCGACCCTCAGCTGAATCTGAATCTCCTTCTCTTTAATCTGGTAACCCATATTTGGGGTGCTGGATTTTTGGTTTAGGTCTCGTTTCGTTGACGTGACGTGACGCTGGAATTTTGCCTGGCTGGGCAATGACAATGACAATGCCCTCCATGTCTTGCTCAGAGACAAGCATGAGTCTTAGTTTTTCTCGAACGTCTAGTCGGTTTTTTTTCTTGTACAAAAATAAAGATGGAATGTTAAATGCGCGTGCCAAGGATTACACGTGTCAGTGGTCGTGTCAATTGTCCGAATGAAGTGCAAGTTTCTCAATGACAGCATTTTGGCATTGATTTGCACTTTGGCCATATCTTCACTCCTAGCAACAAGTTTTCGAGGCTACTTAAATCTGCATTTCCAAGTTTCCGCAACTGAGACTTCTCCTTTTTGGAAACTAATTACTTGACTTAATAGAGACCGTGACGATGACACGCCAATGAGATGTCGATGGGTATGCTAATGGCGACGATGATGATGATGATGCAGCAGCAGAAGCAGATGCTGGGAAATGGAGCACTACACCACGAACACGTTGGGCATTAATAACTTGTGATTTATAGTGAAAGATTAACTTTTTCCTCACCAGCCACTGATGCTGCACAAAATGGTGTTAAATTGCTCGCAGTTCGATGAAACTTTTGCCCAGATAGTCACTGCGTGTGGGTTAGAGATGGAGAGGAAAGTTTGCCAAAGATGGGAAAAGTATTGTGATAAATGGTCTGCGTGCGCGCTGGTTGGAATTTGCCTGAGACAAGATCAAGTCGTTGTCCGATTTGTGGATTATGAATATCAACCAAAGTCAGGCACAGCCACAGCAAAAACGAAGCCAAAACGAAATCCATTTTAAGTGACAGTCAAAGACACTTGGGGATAATCACTGGCTACATTTGCATCCATTCCGGCTCAGACCAAACATAATGATAATGTCGGCCCCCGCCCCTCCTCAATCTCTAAACTGTCTTTTGTTGTGCAAAAAAACACACACACACAAAAAAAAAGGGGAGGGGTTCTACCCCATGCATAGAGTGCAGGATAAGTCCATGGCTTTGCCCAATCCCCTGCTCGCACATTCGCACTCATTGTACGAGAGAGACGAGACCCGGCTGCAGGTCCACAATGCCACAATGCACAATTTTTACGCGCTCTACTTCATAAATTAAATAGCAGCCGAGTGACATGCGACGCACACACAACACACACACACACACACACGCACACACATGTACTTGTACTCGTGCTCGTACTCATCGTGGAAGCATTATTGTCTTGTGCGGTTGTTAGAAAACAAAACGTCAAGAAAAGTAATTCATGGCACAAAAGAGACAGGCCGCGAGTCGGGGACGAGAGACGAGAGACTACGCGAGAGACTAGACGGACCCCGAGCCGAGCCGGCTATGACTGTGACTATGGCAATGTCTGTGACAAAGTTTCTACAAAGCTCTGCCATTCCCGCCCCCACCACATTATCTGCGCCCCATCGTTCTGCTCCCCTACTTTGATATGCCACCATTAAAGAGTAATTTCAATAAGAGCAGCTGCGGTGTCGCCTTAAAGTTGGCAGAGAGCTTTGTAGCATACATTGGAAGTGTGTAATCCTGACCTAATAACAATATTTGAGTAGTGGATTTGATCTTTGGATAGAAAGCTTTTGGAGTGGCGGAATAAGTGAAACATTCCCAGCGGATTGGACTGCAATGATTTCCCTTAAATGTGAAACAAATATTTGCAAATTGAATATGTGACATGTAAATGACTCCTTCAAAAGATATTCCGTAATTGCTGCACAACATTACCCACATTTTTATTCATAGAATAACAGCCGCATCAATTAATGACACACACTCCCCCCCACGGGCATTTTTTCTGGGCTCTCAATGACTTCAGTTTGCTGCGGGCAAATTTGCCAACTTTATTGCATTTATTAATTATGCCCGACTGCTGTTTGACTCGTTTGCTCTTTTGGCTGTTTGGCCCATGAATATGTGCGTATTATATTAAATATTAAAAAAATATGCAACACACTCGGCCCCGCCACCGACTGACTGTCTTTCTGACTGTCTGGGTGCCTGAATATGGCAACAATTATTCAATTTGTGTGTGTTTTTTTTGTTGTTGCTGCACTTATTGCATTTTTAATCGCACTTAATATATCAGCTTGTCGCTCTGGTGCACTATCCATTGGCGTTTTTATATTCATTATTTTCTTCTGTTCAATATTTATGATGGCCATAATTTGTGTGATGTTTGGAATCGACAAAAAGAGTCACCGGCCATAGCCTTTGTCTGGAATGATTATAGTTAATCAATGGAACAGGTGTAAAGCCGTAAAAGAACTCCAAGGTTATGTTGCAACAAATAATGTTTCTGGTTAATTAAAAATGCGAAATATAAGCCTGTTTTTTATCAAATATATTTCATAGCTTTAAAGTTTAAACCCACAGACTACAGAGGTCCTTCCCCTTTTAACCGTCTACTGTCTGCTGTCGCTTGTGTATTTTTTTCTTCGAAGCTAATCTAATCTGTTTGCACTTTCTCTTACTCTTTTGCAGGACAGCCAACAATTTAAGCTCCATTCAATGGGAAATACAAAATCGCAATAATTGCCAAATCCAGTTAAGAATCATCCCTCAAAAATAAAGGAAATAAAAGATAACTTAAAGACAAGGAAGAAGAAACAGAAACAGCGACGGAGACGGTGACGGAAGCGAAGGAGGAGAGACTAAAAATTGCCACAGAAAATTGCACGAAATTGCAACAAGGCAAAATAAGAGAAAGAGCAAGCGATAGAGTAATAGAGAGAGAGAGAGAGACAGACAGAAACGATAGCCAACAAAAGCGAGCGACAAAGGACGCAGCAAGGACCAATCCTAACGGGGTCAGTCATTTACTGCACGATTGCCGAGTCGGGGCCAGCGAACTGAAAGTTTAATTGCCTCTCATTCCCCACAGCCAAAAAACAGGGAAAACATACGAAGAGAGAGAGAGAGAGAGGAAAAACTTGAACCGAATGCAACAATTAAAATCAAAAAGTTTTCGACAAGATGCTGCCCCTGCCCACGCTGTCGAGGCGACAACAATTCTCAACTGCTGAGCGAATCCATCGACAAGTTGCCCAAGAATAAGAGAACCTTCCAGAAGCGGAAGATTTCAGTGCAAAGCGGAAGAAACCTTCAAAAAGGAAAGGGTTAGACTATAGCAAGAGGAGAGATATAGCCGGAGAAGGCACGCTGGAGAGTGGCGAGGCCTTCAAGAATTGTCTGCTTCTAATTTGAATGGACTCAGCAGCATTCGACATTCAAATGCATATTTGGAAACTTTTGTTAATTGGTAAGTGACAGTCCGTGTTATTTTATGCTTGATGGAAACGAAAACTTGACCAGTCCTTGGATAAGTTCAGGCTCCAAGCCCCAGTAAACAGCAGTGCTCCGCATGAGAGACTGGCGAAGAGTAGGGCAATGCGAATAACTGAATGCTAATTTCAAACTTTCAACGCATCTTGAATGGGCTGGGAGAAGAAAAAGACAAGAAGAGGGCTCTCAGTGGGGATGCAGCGCATTTGGCATGCTCTAACCACAGCTGTCGGTGTGAAAGGTTATTTAAGAATGAAGAAGGGACCAGAAACCTAAGCCATTCCACAGAAACACTTTTTTCTTTAGCCTTTCCCAAAGTGCGTCATATTGTGATTACCATGAAAAAGAGCATTGCTTTGCGATACGAAGCCTTTTATACGCTTTCAGGCTAAAGACATATCTAAACATATTCAATGAATTACTAAATTAATTTCAGCCACCTCTTCATTATTTTTCCCATTGAAAACTAAGTTCTATAGTCAGACGACAGATCCAATGACAGGTTGTAATTAATTGAAGTATGTCAGAAAAGCACAAATTCCCAGTAACCCTTTGGAAAGGGTATACAAAATACCCGCCGAAAAGGGGCACAATGCTGGAAAAAAAGGGAACACCCAGAGATAGCAGACCCTCCAAATAAAGGGTTAAAAGTTGCCGCTCTCATATTTTTCTTTCTTTTTTCCTCTTACTTTTCCCTTCCGCTGTTCATGTTTAGCTCGGCCAAAAGAGTTTTTTTTATCGTGTGCCTTGCGCTGTTTTCCTTGCAAGGCTGGTTTAAATAGTACTTTCACCTACTTTTTCTTCAGAGAGTCCAAGGCTCTGCGTGACTCCTGTTGACTCTCCTCGACTCGAGGAAGTTAAAGCAGTTGGAGAGCGGTAGCCCGCAGGGATATACCGCCTCAAGAACACGTTGAGGCTTTTAATTATGAAACAATCTCGCCGCGTGCATCCACTGGGCGTTTAGTTAATTTGTGTGTGTACGAGTATGTTTCAAGTTTATTAGAAACCAGCAAATTTTTTAATTTGAAACTTGCAACTTTCACAAGTTTTACCAACATTAATTTGATGTGAGGAAAGCCCTGAGGAGGGAGAGATACAAGATAAAAGAAGAAGCTACAACCACTGACAGTTTCGCTCACAATTTGATGAAATTGCTCTGGCATATTAGCAGGCAATCAGCTTTGATTAATATCGAACATAAAACGTTTTCGACTCGATTCAAGTTCAATTTCAATTTGTGGCCCGCATGCTCCTTCAATCGCAGCTCCATTATTATCCTTGTGTGCACTTTGACATGGGATATGGAACTGCTACCACATGCTCGGCACTTAATAAAGTTATTTATCTAGACCCCAGACTCCGAGGTGGAGTTCGGTAGTGTAGGTCGTGGAGAGAGGTATCTTATGTGATTGATGGCATCGATAAGTTCTTGTAAATCGTCGACGCTTGTGGCAGACATGCATCTGGCTCTGCCACAGCGACTTAAGTTGCACTAAAAAATTGCATTTTATGCCAAAAATAAGGAGGTTAATCTCCCACATTAAACGAAAAATTGCATAATTACACTCCCAACTCTTAGATTTCTCGACCGCAATATAAAATTCAACTGCACTTGAGACTATACTTCAGGGTTGACCACAAAAGAATGAGGTTAGAAGTGGGGGTTCGTAAAAATGGAATTCCTAAAAGTTTAGCTCCAAATACTTACTTAATGAGTGGCTCATAAAACTGCTCGTATATGTATATATGAAAGTAGAGTTCCTGTTCTGGGCGGGGAAACAAACACAAATGTCAGACACAAACAGAAACCTCAACAATTAAACTTTGACTGAGTTCCACACAAACTGCCAGACCAAACTGCTTTATAATGTATGAAGGTTTTTCTGGCAATTGCCAAAACAAAATGACTGCAAATTGCACAAGCAACACCCTCCGGTCTCCTGCCTCCTGCCTCTCTTCGTTTGTGTGTCTCGAAGTCATTGAAATGGACATCTGTGCAGGATTCTGGGGATGAGCACAGAAAACAAAGTGTGGAAGCAGAGAAGAAAGCCTTTGTGGTGCAGACATGTGGCTAAGTTGTGAAATTATTTTTGAAAAGTTTTTCTGGCAAATCGTTGAACTTGTTTTTGACAACGTATTTTTTATCAACAAAAAGTTGCCTGTGGAGTGGAGCCTTGCTCTATGAACCCAATCAATTTCTAAACAATTCCAAATGGCAAACTCTCCACAAAACTTTATTGCACATCCAGTCACATTTTAACGAAAGACTTTCATGTAAAAGTTGAAAGCTTTTTGCCATACAAGTTTGTTCAGCCATAAAAGTGTGCAAGAATTTATTTGAGAGCTTTCTTTCTTTGACTTTGCCGACAGAGGGACCGGTAGAATATAAGGCTTTCCCATAATATAATATAAGCCTGACAGAGCAAGAGGTTCGTATATTCGAAAAACTATTATAAAATAGAAGAATTTCTTAAGAACGAATTCGTGTTTAAGTAATACACTAAACCAACACAAATTGTTGTATACCTATTCTTCTTATACAGAGTATAAACCATAGTTTAGGTGTTGTATAAGTTCTTTATGGCATTTAACTATAACTTTTCGAAAATAGTAGAGGTGTAGGAGACTTCTGTAATCGAAATTAAATGTTGTATGGACTTAAAAGCTCAGGGCTATAGTATACTCTATGGTTTTAAGCATTTACATGTGCGGAAAAGTGCTTATACAAAAGACAAGCCATACAAGAATAACATATACTCATTTCGAACATCTTCCCTTAAGCATATGTCCATATTATTGAGAATATTATACAGATAGCAGCCAGTGACAAAGTCCTCTAAGCATGCCCCAGCGTGTATGTCTTATACAGTATAGCATAAATTCCCAGTAATTTGTGCCTCATCTTACTCCTCTATAATTTTGTCAGCTGTATAACAGAAGTTATTCAATTGAATTGGTTTTGTTTTGACCAGCGTATGCACTGGTTTTCCACAATATTTTAAGAATTTAATATGAGCTATGGAAATTTTTCACATTTCTGAAATGGTTGTGTTAGCCTGTCAGACATTCCACTCAAAGCTCAACAATTCAATTAAGATTTAACAAATGTCAGCCCCTCCCTTCAAGGAGTCAAGAATGTGGCCCCAGCCATGTGGCAATACAATAAACAAATTAGAAATTACGATGCGATGAAGATGACACTTAGAGAGACAGACATGCAGACAGGCATACGGGGGATAGCCAACCAACCAGCAAAACCATTGAGAATGTTAGCGCTGTGGAGATAAGGGCAGAAAGAGCAACTGTTCGTGTAGAGCCAGGGGGAAAGGCAGAGGGAAAGCCAGCTTAAAACTATAATTTGTAGGTTGTTGCAGTCTGTGCCAAACCAGAAAACACACACTCAAAAGCAACGACACACACACACACAGAGACATCAGTGTGCACAAATGTACTATTAGCACACAAACACAGATACACCAGAGCACACGCCAGAGCCCACGCTCTACATATGAGAGTCGAGGGGTTTTTATTATTGTGGCTTCATTTGCAATGCACAAAGAGAGCAGCCGAGAGAGCGGAGCGCGAGAGACAGCGCCCAAAAGCGTGGCAAGCTAGCGACCGCATCTAAAATGAAAAATCTCAAGTATCCGCAGACACAGATGCAGACACAGATACACACGAATGCAGCCACACGAACAGAAAGGCAACGAAAGTATTAGGAACAACTTTGCATACACCGAAAAAAAATATTCGAATAGGAATCAAAAAAGTTAATTTGTAAAATTACTAAAAATGTTCTAAAATGGTATGTGGAGCAACCCAAATTGACTTGTCAATCTGTAATAGTTCTTTTTTTTAAGTGTAGACGATACACCCGATCTCTGGGACAACACTTGTGGCTTTTTTGGGGGCACAAACACACAGCCCAGCCTTAGATACATGCAACACACTCGAACACGCAGTTGTTGCGGGTGTTAAAATGGCCGCAGCCACAATTTGTGTTGTCACGAAGTAAATGTTGACACTTGACATAGACAAATATACACGCACACACCCATAAACATCCACATGGGAAGGGGTAAGGCAAGAGGAATACTAAAAGGCAAAAGAGAGTGAAAGAAAAGAGGTGTCTGCTAACCCGTTAGGAGTTTGTTTTATGCTTCCGCACACTTGACATTACACTGCCAGAGCGACATCCTCTCCCAGACTTCTCCTCTCTTTCTTTCGAACTCTCTCTCTTCCTCATTTTCTTCATTGTTTGGTTAGCTACAGCAAAGGGTAGCAAAGGCTATGATGTACGATCTACCCTCGGTTATTCTTTGTATAAAATTATAAATGGATTCTAGAAGATGCACTGAAGTTTTGGGTGCAGCTGATTATACGAAATTCTTTTACTGAGTATCACCGACTCCAATTCTTTACTTCTTCTTTCCTCCCACGCTTGAATATTTGCTTTGGGCATCTCCTGCAGTCCCTCCTTTATTGTCGTTCGTGCCTTTATTCAATTTTGCTTTGAATGCTGCGCTCATGGCAACACCCAAGCAGCCAGCCAGCTACCTCACCGAGCAGCACCCACCAGCATGAGGCGTTTAGTTTGGCACCACATCCACCCACTGTTCGTGACACTCTCTGATAGCAAATTATTACAGTCTGATGAGTCCGTCCCGCTGATGAATGAATGCTGGGCCAATAAATTCTGCTCTGGGCGAAAAGATACTAAAAGAACGACCCATTTCCCTCCCTCCCATCTCTCTTTATTTTTTTGGCAAATCTTTTAGTCTTGTTAGATTGGGTCGGCTCCTCCCACTCTACAAATGAGCCGCGGGGTGGTGGTGGTGGCACATCAATTTGTTTGCTTTATTTAAGTTTCTGTTTTGGTAAAAATTGTTTGCATACTTTGGCAAAGTCAGCGCCTTGTCAGAAGACTTTGCCAAAGTCGCTTCCATATTCGATTGGGTCGAGAGTCCAGCCGCCTCGAGTCCCAATTCGACTGTTTGTCCAGGCATTATGGAGCGGCACAGAGAACAATATTTTCCTAGGACATTGCGAAACCCGAAAACTGTCAATGGCATTTGTCCTTTGGCCCTCAGGGGCAGTATGTTGTCCTCTTCCACACACACACACACACACACACCCAGGCAACTTAATTAAACTGGTTTTAATTTTGGGAAATTAACCACGTGCATAACTCAACCAGAGCACAAGCAGGGACCGCAAAGCGGCGCAGAACTTTCGGCTGTGCCAAAATATTTTCAAAGAAATTAATTACGCAACTATGGTGGTGGTGTGGGGGAAGCATCCTGGTGTGTGTGTGTGTGTGTGTGTGCCACATACCTGTCTATCCTTATTGGCCATATAATGCGGTAAGCGGCCAAATGCATTCCTCGATCTCAAAGCATGTGGCTTGGGAGCAGACCCGACCGCAATCCTTGCGAAATAAACTACCTTGCGGTTCAAAGTTGACGGCTGAAACTTTGTGAGTGTCTCGCGTCCGCAAGTTAATTAAAGTGCTTTATATCCTGTGCTTGCCGGAGGAATCCTTTTGCAGTTGGCAGTTTATCTTGAGGCTGTTGACTTGCCCGCAATCAAGCAGCCAGCAAGAAACACTTGTTAGGCATTTGAAGAGATTCAAAGTCAGTGCCTGGGAGAGAGACTATCCCTAAGTTCAACTCTGATGAAAGCGAAACCAACACTCTTAATGGCATCCATGCACTCGAATCAACAAAGAGATTCAATTGGGATTGCCGCCACATTCCACTCAACCCCTGCTGGCTGTCAGTTGATAGATTAATTCGCTTGCGCACACGCCACCGTCTCGAAAATTCAAAATTCGCGACAAAGGCATAATTTGCGGCGGAATTCAATTGAAACAAATGGACTCGGGGAAGTGCTGGCAAAGTGCAACAACGGCGAATGGCAAACAAGGTGCAGATAAAAACTTTAATGCGACAATTTGCAGATGCCACCACAGATGGAGTCCCCAATGGAGAGGCAAGCGCAGGAAACAAGAATATCACTGAGAGACAGCGGGAGAGATGACAAAAAAAAGAGAACGCAGGCCGAAGACAAAAGCAAACTGCCACACAAAAGTTGCAGCTGTGAGGCGAACCGGAAGCAAAAGTTCCCTCCAACTTGCTGACTCCTTCGAATGGAAATGAAGTTGTTGGTTAGACGTTAACCAAAGGAGGAAGAGGGAGATTTGCTGGAATAACCCCGTAATGATTGCAAGAGTTTTTGATTGTGACAAGGCGTTGGCTTTTCAGTTCTCGCAGACCGAAATGTATATGTAGCAGCCCTTAAACGATGATAAATGTCCAAGCAGGCGACACCAATTTGTCAGTCCTCTGGAAATAGTTTACGATTGAGATCTTCCTCCCCTTTCTCTGGGTTGGCAAGCTGCGTGGAGGCGCGTGCGAAGGCATAGAAAATTCGAATTAACCGACTGGCCAAAGGCAACATTTGTCTTTGATATCAAAATTGCCGATGGCTGTAGATATTATATAAATATTTATGGCTGGCCCAAATCAAAAGTGACAAGTCGCAGCTGTCAAAACTTAAATCAAAAGTGAAAAGTGAAAAGTGAAAGATTTTATTGCTTTCGGCCAGAACATTTAGATAATCTCTGGCGCCACAGTCCGTGAGGTTCCTTCACCTGCTGCATCTTTGGCCATCTTTTCTGGATTGTCATTTGCGGCGGAAGTGGACGATGGCTTCCTTTGCTGTCTTGTCCATTGTTTGCCCCAGTCTTTTGTTCAGCTTCGGTGTCTCCTGCCTTACTTATTCAAGCTTTTGCGTTGCTTCTTACCTCTCATTGAGTGTCTCCTCCACTCCCTATCCCGATCCCGATCCCGATCCCAATCCCACTTCCTCCTACTGCTTTGGTGCTCCTCCGTGACATGCCCCGAAGTTGTTTAAGCCGGCACTTATTTAATTTTCATGTAAAGTTGCTGCTGCAATTTTTGCCCCAGCATAAAAAGTTTCCCTCTCTCTGTCGGGCGGGGCCTTTGTTTAGGAAAAAGTTGAAGTTAAACTGTTTTCAGCTTCAACGGCAAAGGCCGTCCCACTCCTCCCTGTCTCGCTCCCCTTGGCCGAAAACCAAACTGTTTCCTGCGCTTCGTATTAGGAATGGCAAAGTTGTTGGCAGCTCTGCGGCTTCCTTTGACACAAGTCGGTGGCCCTATCCGTTTCCCCTCCCTGTTCCGAGTTTCCCTTTGCTTCTTCATTTACAATTTACTTGCGGTTGGCCATCCCGGGGGCCAGGCTCTCATTTTCCCTGCATAATTGAATTCCTGGCAGCAGCAGCAGAGGTCAACAGGTTGTTTAGTCGCAAATGAATACTAAATTATTGGCCGGAGTTTCGCAGAGATTATGATTATGCGATTGCCTGCCATTCAATTCCAAAGTAATTAGTTATTTATTTACTTGTTTTCTGCCATGTGTTTGCCGAGTTTGGATATTTGATTTTCATAATTAATTTTGGACTTTTCACATCACTTATGCGACATATTAATCAATGAATGTCCCACAAAAAATATCCAAAATATTTTAGAGCTTTGCCGGCTAATTGACAATCACTTGAAGTAACTTTCCCTTTAATAATAACCCACAAAGATAATTTGGATGCAACTCTGCCACAAATTTCGTTGGAATATTTACGGTCTTACCATGTTTGCCCATCAAAATATTAGCATAAATATTTTGTTAATTTATTTTGATATGACATGAAGCTGCAGCATGCACATCCACCATTCTGACAGCCCTTCCGCTCTAGTAACATGCCAAAAATGTTACATTTTACGCATAATTTTTCTAGTGCAGGCATCAAGAATATTTGCATAGTTCATGAGACCAAAAACGATTCAATTTTAGTAGTGGAAAATGCACAAATTTTAATAGGGATATAAATTAGAGGGGAAACACACACAAAAGACACGAAATGCTTCATTAAGCGCATGATTTGATGTATTAGAAATGAAAAATGAAATGCGAATTTAAAGCCTCAACACGTGGCCTTTTATGCACCTCATTATTATTTTTATTATTATTATTATTATTCCCGTAGTTAAGTAAGAAAAAGTGTGGCACTCAAATAGTTTTCCAGCACGTTTCTCACGTTTTCCTAAGCACTGAGAAGTTTTTCCCTCTTTGCCAAGGCCGCCAGCAGCGACGTCAACGAGCGAAAATCTTTGAAATTTGTTCCTGTTTAGCATGCAAAAGATGTCACAAATGAATGTCTTCGAAGACAATCGATCTGACGAGTGCGAACTTTAAAAGTCGTGACGCAGAGTTCACTGCACCACGAACAGACACATAAGTACACAAATTTTTCCAAGCTAATGTCCGTGGGAGTGCATCTTTTATTTCAATTTACTGTTGCATAAACCGCGACGCAGTTCCTAGAAATATTCTATACATACGCCATTTGTCAGTGTGTGTGTGTGTGTGTGTGACAGGGAGGGGGGAGTGAGACGAATCAACAACAATTCATTTGAAGCGCAGCAGAGACGAGTGCCTCCGTCGGGGGCATTTATGTAACGCACTCAGTCATGCAGTTAGTGTGTCACTCAAATGAACCCTGGCAACCCTGACGGGAAAGGGGGTGGCAACCCAAACCCTGCTGCAGGCCAACGACGCATCACTCCCGCCATCATTCATAAGAGTGAGGGCAGCCCATAGACCTTCCCATTGGCATTTATCTTCGTTGGCTTTGGGCTGCTGTCATTTTAGGTTCGGCATTGTCTCAGCTCAGCCTCATGCACTGCCAATGGCATTTAATGTCGCCAGGAGTCCTGCTGACAGACCCTGCAACATGTTAATGCATTCGACAGGACGCCCACTCCCACTCCCCCTCCACCTACTCCTCCAGCTCTGCAGTTGCTATTGAACGATTCTTTGTCCAGGTTTTGAAATAGTTGCACACACACGTGGCGTCCCATTGTCATAGCCAGGGCTTAGCACATTCTACCGGCAACATATATGGTCATCCGTATACCGCAGCCTAACCATCATATCCCAACCACATCATGCCCATGCTAATGAACTGGTTTCCCGTATTGACAGCCCGCCCCAAAGGCTCCTATTTCTGCACTCATTCTGTCGGACTTTCCTGTTATATTTCCTGTGCAAAACCCCCAATGACGAACGACTCTCCGCAGAGTTAATTGAATTTTAGACCGCTCCGAAATTAACTTTTCAATTATGCGCCCCTACTCTGAGGCATGAGCTTCCAAAAACCACATTCGCATTGCATCTCGATATGGGGCCACGGCTGGTTTTAATGTTCGCCCTGCACTGGAGAGTTTATGGCATGTTAAATGTGTTTTATGTTGCCAGTAATCGTTGACAGTGTTGTCGCTGTTCGTGCTCCAGCTCCTGCTCCTGCTCCTGCTGTTCGGGGATAAGTGATCGCAGCCGAAACAGAGAACAACCTCATCCCAGCAGCAGCATCCCATCCTCATCCGAGTCCCAACTCATCCCAACTGCAGCCTCCAGTGCATGTTCTGTTTGGATCTGTGCTCTTGTTGGTGGACAGCATGTTGACAGCAATAACAACAAGAGCATACATGCCTCGTTGCAGAAATTATAGACATAAAAGCCATGTCCCCAGCCAGCACACACACACAGGCACACACGCACACATTGAGCTGAAATATCGTTCCACTTGGCCAGAGCTGACATGACAGTAACTTCAGCTGCAGTGCCACCAAACTACGAGCAGCAGTAGAAGCAGCAGCAGCAGCAGCAGCATAAACTGTTGCACTGTCTTTGCCTCCGGAATGACATTCATAGGTGGCGGGAATGGCAGGGTTTTCGGAGCAGCGTGTGGCATACGAAGTTCTGCTCCAGCTGAGGGATAAAAATTGCATTTATGCATGTGACGTGTGGCTCCTGGTCCTGCTCCTGCTCCAGCACGCCAGCAATTTGTGCAGGCAGAGAAAGCAAAAGCAAAGGCAAAGTTTTGTTGCTCTGAATTGGAGATTCTCCTGTCATTGGCGACCACCACACGACCAGAAGAGCGGACGTGTCGGCTGTGGTTCAGCAGCAGCAGCAGTGAACAAAAAATCAAATTTTAGAGGCTCCTTGGGGTGAGTGCTTTGCTCGGAATAACTCCTGCAAGCCGTCCCTGGGTGTATTAAGCACTCATTAAGTACTCTCAGCTGTGTGGCAATGAATGAACCAAAAGGTGAAAGTAGATGTCAATAGATAAATGATTGATAGACGGCCAGAAATAGCTACAGCGACTGAAAAAACCGATTCATTCTTGAACAAAGAAGCAAATAAAATGCAACACACATTCTTACCCAACCCACGAGCACATCCTCCCTCTTTATCCTATCACTTCCAGGGGAAAGACAAACAGAAAAACCATTTGCATACCTTTTGGATCCCCTCCATTTAGTGTTTTGCCAGTGGGACCGCCATGTTTGCTGTTTAAAGAGGTACAAAAAAGAAGAGAGAGAGCGGAAAATCCAATGCCACTTGTAGCAACACTTGACAGGCACTGCCGCAATACTGCACGCCACCGTGCCACCCAGCCCCACCCCCACTTAATGGGAAGTGCATCTGTACATATAAATTTCCACCATTTCGGGTCAGTGGGATAATGTTGATAGCCGTGGCAGCAGCAGCCGGCTGCCACTAACGCACATGTGGCAGTAATTTACATGCCTGTCTATTTGGTATGCTTGGAGGTCGCTGCTCGCTGCTCGCCGCTCGCTGCTCGCTGCCTGTCAGATCCGTTAGAGACTCAAAGAGAGAGAGACAGACAGAGAATGAGAGACGTACAGTTGAATGGGCTGGAGGAAAGCGAAAAATTGTACATGTAAAATCCGCTAGCAACACAGAGACACAGGGCAAGGGCAACCTTCAAAACAGTTGCGTGCATTTTTCAATTTTTTGGAATGACGAGGCGATGGTTTATGCCACTCCTCTGCCACGAATGCCTCCGCCTGCCTTATGCAGCGCCGCCACAGTCGGTTGATGGCTTAAAATTTCACCGCATGACATTCATCATACAGCCGGGGCCCCAGACCCGGTCCGTTTCGACCCGACTCGACCCCCAGCTGTGTGTGTTGAAGGAGGAAGGTCCTATGGCCCTATGGCCACAGCCAGTGCCACTGCCACTGTGCTTTTTGTGTGCTTTAGATATTTGGGTTTGTTTTTCCACTTGCAGCAAACACTCACACATATGCAAAACACCACACACACACACATGGAAAAAGAGAAAGAGACAGAGAGAGAGAGAGAGTGATGCCTGTGTGTGTGTGTGTGTTGCTAGAACAAACTTTGCAAAATTTATGTCGTCTCATAAATTTGTAGCATAATTCTGGAGCTGCTGCTGCTGCTGGAGCTGCTGCTGCTACTGCAGCCGCCACCACTAGAAAATGTTTGGCCTGCAATTTTGTGCTTTTGGCCAAGCAGCAGCCACGCCCCCTAGCCGCCAGCCTCTGCCACACACAGCATGCAAAACCCCGTCGGTTTTTGGCCTTTGAGTCGTTCTCCTCAGTTTCTTTTCGTTTCGTTTCGTTTCTTTGTTTGTTGGTCTAACGAACCGCGTAAATGCAATTTCTTCGGTTTTATTCCTTTCTGTTTTGGTTTTTCTTTAGCCTTTGGCTTTTTTGCATCCTCCCAGAAAATGGCAAATATTTTGAGAACTAAGTTTAAGCTCAAACATTGCCCTGTCTGTGTGTGTGTGTGTGATATGGGGACAAGGGAAATACTTCATTTTGGAGATGGCAATGGTAATATTGTTGAAGCTTCGAACTGGAGATTATGTGTAGAATGTCACAATATATGCAATGGAAATGCCTGATATTTAATATTAATTGAAGTTAAGCACATTTGACAGACACTATGAATACATCCCTTACCTCCAATGAATACCACAGGCTTTGAATTGCGTTTCAAAATCCTTGGCAATAATTTCCATTCATTAGACGATGTCACAACCATCATCGAGTGGAAACTTTAACTATTTCAATGAAATATTTAAATCTCTTGCGGCCATCTGGCAAATGCCAAGAAACTTTCTGCATATTAATTAAAGGCAGAGCCAACCAGTCAGACCTCGACCAATAATCAAGCTGTGCAGAAACTGTGATCCAGAACAATTCGCGCTGCCCGGCATCATCAATTATTCTTTGCTTCCTCTCTGCTGGGGCATCCAAGCATCTGTGGGCGTAGGCATGCCGACTAAAAGCCCGACTTAAGTCACTCGATGTGCATCTCGTAAATCACTTATTAAATTATTTACCATGCATGCTCGGATGCGATGCGATGCGATGCCATGCTCTTGGGTTAATGGTTGACTTTGGCTGGTGCAGAAGTCACAAGTTGGCGGGTAATACGCTTAGGTGGTATTACGCTAAGACTCGTATGCTTTTGAGACAAGGACTTGCTTAGCAGATTGCGCATACGCAGCGTGTGCCACAAGCAAACCGAGTCTTTGGCCTGTCACTCAACCAACCAACCTTTGGCCCAGGCTTCAGCTCCACCTCCTTCTCACTTATGCATATGCATTCGGGGGGGGGCCAGAGTAAGCCGGCAAGCTAGAGCCCAGAATACAGAACACAGAAGCTGGAAGCCAGAAGCCAAAAGCCGAATCCAATGCAAGTGACAGCAAAGAAATGCCAGGGTAAAACTTTCCCCACTCACTGTTCCCCAGCGTTCCCTAGCGGCCCGCGGCGATGCAGAAGCCAACTTGAAAGTAAATTCATGAATTAATAATATGCGCAAAGTGATTCTGTGCTGGGGAACAAGTTCTACTCCAAGCACCAACATCCAGCACCTACTTTTACCTTTGTGCGGTCAGATTTGAGTGGAGCTTAAGCCAAGTTTCCGCTCTGCTCTCTGCTCTCGACTGCTCCGTGATTATGGTGGATAATGGCTTATTATTATCATACCACCACCTAAAATAATTTACTCCTAATGCAGAGCCGAAAAATGTTTTCCAAACTGAGTTAGGCAAACTGACACCAGGAGCCGGGCCACAGCAATGCTCCTCAAGCTCTTGCCTGAGGGGCAAATATGAACTGTACTACAAACGACTGAAATTGTAGCCCTGGCAATTATTTTTGCGGCTCGTTGGCCAAACAAAGGCATTGCCCACTCACTCCCAGCAGAGGAAAGGCAAAGAGAAGCCTTCCTGCAAATCCTCAGGATGCCACTGTGTGCCCTCCTCTACACAGACAAGCGGACACAGGCCGGCCACAAAAGCGAAAGCCACCTTCCAGCTTCCAGTCTTCCTTCCTGCCTTCGGTCTGAGTGACTTTGCCTCAAAAGTGGACTAGAAATCGCAGTAGGCATGCCCAACAGGCGAACGATTTGACCCACAAAAATGCATGACAAACATCCTTCGAGGCGACTGTTCAAAAAGGTAGACAAGGCTATTAAGATCCTTCACTCAAACGAACAAAACTAAAGCGTTCACTTGTCTTTTCTGTTTTTTCTGCTGGATTTCGTTATTGAATTTGCATTTTATCGCCTTGAGGTTCACCCAGCCTTAATTCCAGTATTTATAAATTACAAAAAAATGATGGAAAAAAATCTGAAATGTTGAGCAATTTGTGGCTGGTTCTGGGGGTCTTAAGCTTCGTCATTAATTTGGCTTTTGGGTCAGCAGATTTTTAGTAGACCACAAAAAATGGCTTTAAATCCATTTTATGGCTCCGGCCATTAACTGAAATTTGTCTGTCATAACAGGAGGATGCATGCATATGCGAGGGTATGGGTTGTTGGGACAATGTTTACGATGATTCGCCATACGGCAGCCACAGGCAGAGCTTTCAGTTTTATGAGGGGTCGACGTCTACGTCTCGTTTGCCTCGAGGTGAAAGTGTAACTATCCGAACTTTGTTCAAGGGAAATTCCGCATGCCAAGCTAAACGTTATGGAATACATTCGGATATGTCGGCACTGAGGCCCGAAACTTTTATTTTCGGTCTCCCAAACTTTGCTCATTTAAATGATTATTAAATATGCCTGGTTAGGTTTTTCATTGCAGGAGGGGATGGAGTTTAGATGATTCGGTTCGGCGAGTGGATACCTATTATCATAGTACTAGTACTAGGAGCTTTACAGCTTTACAATCAGAGTGAACAAAGCAGAACCTTGACAATACAAATTCTTACATTCCTTTCACACAGTTCCCCGATGGCTAACGAACGCAAGGAAACTCAATATGCCATTTAATAGCTAACGGGTGCCGAAACGAACTGGAAAACTGTTCCTCTGGCACAGTGGTAAAAATATAATCAAAATAGAAAATGTTGATTTTTCGTCTCGTTGCGCATACTAACGAGTTTTGGGGAAAAACTTGAACCCACACAATCCAGACGCATTCCCAAGCACACACACACGCACGCACACACGCACACCCCCCACCCTAACATTAATGTTAATCCCACACTGCCAGAGTGCCACACACCCTTGACACATTTTTACCCCAGCGCGCATTCGATTTCATTTTGCATTTGAGGTCCTCGGTTCCATGTTCCATTTTTGGTTTTTTCTGGGTTCCACCGCCAACTGGCGGCTCTTGTAATTTCCGCCGTTTTCGGGCTGTTTCGGGTTCGTTTTATCCAAACGCTGTAACCCTTTTTTACTTTCGCTTTCTCGCTCTACCAGGGAACGCATTTCTCCACAGCCATTAAGTCCTTTGCGTGCCTTTGCCTCGCCCACTGCCTACTGTGTGTAGTCCTCGTTGTCGTTCTGCTGGGTTCTGCCTGCCTTCCTGCCAAACTGCCAAATGTCGCATAATTATCGTATTTCACTTGCGAGTTCTTACCGGGAGAAGAGATGACTCTCATTATGCCGTGCGTATTGTCTGGTGCTCCTCTTTGAGTTTTGTACACTTTTTCGGCAGCCCAGCCCGTGCTTTGGGTAACATATTTGCAGCATAAAATGAAATGGGTTTTTATTAATTTCGGCATGCTTCAAATAAAAATATATTTGCTTGTGCTCACATGCAGGTAATCTTTTTCGGTTGGGCACCATCCTTTGAAGCTAATTAGCAAGGTTCGAGTGAAAGGGTTTTCGTTTGGTTTGGCTTTGGCTTTGCATTGGGGTTCCAATTAATCCTAGAATTTATAAAGCTTTCTCCACGCAAAAAATCTGAGAAATATATACACATAAATCACATTCAAATGTTGACTGTGCAACCGCAGAAAATATATTTTTGTATATTTATTCCAACAGAATTCCTAACTTTGACAAATTACACTCAATTTACTGCCAGCAACTAAAAGTTTTGGGACGATGCTCCGCAAAAGCACAAAGCAATTAATGCTCACAATAACAATTAAAATCATTTAAGCCCATTCGAGCTCACTTTGTGCAAGTTTTTGTTAGCCCGACAGTGCCATACATAAGTATCTACACATGTATTTGCAACTGCAATAACCATAAACTATTTGCACAAAAGTTTTCTCGTCGCGGCATCGTTAAAGGGACAGTCCGTGGCGGAGCTTCAAGTGTTCCTTTACTCTGCCTCCCCCCCACGACACTCTAACCAAACCGCAGAAACTTTCAAAAGTCCTGCACTAATCGTCTGACAAGGCCAACACACACACACACACACACCCACAGAAATTTTCCGTTAAAAGAGACAACATTTTAGGTGTAGTTGAACACAAAATACAATACTCGTACAAGTTTTGTTCCCTTTTTTATTGTTTGGGAATTATTTTTTGGCTCCCAGTGCCAGGCAGTACAATTTTGTTATGCCCTTCCAACAGGGGCTCAGGTAATATTTTGTAGTAGAGATTGAAGAACTTGTCCTCAAAGGTTTGTTTTGAATATTCCCCATCTGATGGGCAGCTGAAGAAATATCTACACAAGCTCCTCGCCAAGTTTTGGCAACTATTTATGGGTAAGGGTATTCAATGATTCGTGTCCCACGGAGCGACTTTCCTTTTTCTTTTGTCTCTTTTTTTTTGGCGCCATTTTCCGCAAAACATCTCCTTGTAGGGGACTGCGAGCCCAGCCCCTTTTCCTTACTTTTTCTGTTGTTTATATCAGGACTTTTTACGAGGGCACCGGGCGCGCAAGACAACATTTTATTATTTTGTAGCATTTTATTTCCGTTTACACTCAGTTTTGTATGCGGCCTGGGCCTAAGTCACTCGACTTCCTTCGTCCCCTCGCCTCATGCTTAAGTGAAACTTTTTTTAAAGTTGAATCTGAAAATTATTGTTTCTTTGGCTTTACTTTATCGAAGGATTGTGGGCCGCCGTCGGTTTAGGGTGTGTCCTCGTGCTTAAACGTTTTATTGTTTCATAAATACTTAATATGTGTTGTAATTACTTTCGAGGATCTTATCATTGTTTTCGTAATGCCTCGTTTATAGTGGGTCTGTCCTGCCGTTCATTTTATGCCCCAACTAAAACCGTGCCCCGAATCGTGTGCGGTTTCATTAAAAAGGATTCGCCTTCCCCCCGTCGCATTCTTCTTTGTCATTGTGGTTGCACACAAAATGGTCGACTCCTGGCTGACCCAAAACAGACAGAGAACATATGTCTGAGAGGGAATAAAGTGGAATGCTTACAGCAAATGGCAACCAAAGTGTGAATTTAATTAGAATTTAACTGATGGTAGATTTGTTTTGGGTCTCAGCCAACTTTCAAGTGGGTTAATAAGGTCAAAGAGGTTGCCAGACAAGGGGAGGGTACTGGTTTTATCTCTCTGTGAATAACAGACGTCAGAGTCAAGGCACTAATCACGGCATTCGAAATTGGAATGCCAAACTCCTAATAAATCCTTTGTCATCCAATTATTTGTTCCTTCTCAGAACTCGCCTCTCAAACCAAAATATTCTTAATTTCATAACACATTTCTCTGGGCGCTGATGTAGTCATAAAGTTCCCATTTCATGGCCAGGCAATTGTCACCAACGCATAAACGCCCTCCCACATCTCTGGAAGTGCCAGAGCAATGCAGCCATTTCAATTCATATAAATAAATATATGTACATGCATATATTCGAGTGAATGTGCGACAAAAGATAGCCCCAGCACGACATAACACAACACGCACGTCCGTGTACTGCTGGAGCGCAGTGTGCAATAAGCTAACAATATACAAAAGGCGACAAATGCCAACAAGAGTAAAAAGTGGCCAAATAAAATCCATAAATCGCCAGACAATGCAACAGAAGAAAAGGCAAATGTACCCAAGGATATGTTATGTACATATGTAGGTGGTTGGCTGGGTGATAAAATGTAATAAAAATACCAGTACAAAGGGGGGGGAGGAGAGTGCATGCGGAAGGGGGTAAAGGACTGGGACTTCATTTTTACAATTGCCAGAGAAGGATGCGAGAAATGCATCTTGTTGTGGCAATTTTCGGACTATATTCCATGTCCATCTATCGTTCATCTCGTTTTTAATAAAATGTTCCAACCTTCTCAGCTCTCAAAATCAAGTCAGGTCGTGTCGGCCAGGCTTAGATTCAAAGCCCAGTCAACTGTGGTTATTGCTTTTCAAGAGAGACCAAGGGAGAGAGAGAGAGAGAGAGGGAAGGCCTGAGGATTGTTCAGGGACAGGACGATATCAAAAGCTGTCGAATCGTTCTGGTTTTGGCTCTGGCCACAGCACATGCGAACCAACACGAAACCCCACCAGAGGCAGAGCCAGAGCCAGAGCCAGCCAAAGGGACAGCAGCACTTGACCACATTTGAAAAGAGTTATGAATATTACAGCCAAGGTCTGCACTGGCTGAAGATGGGGGTTTTGCTGCTACCCCATTCCCCCTCAGTGTTTATTGCAGTCTGCGTGTGTGTGTGTGCGTGTGTGTTGGAGAAATGGTTATTTTCCTTATTTATTTCAATTTATGAGATCTTTTATATGCGCACTTTTGTGGCTTGAGGTCCGCATGCAGGTCTCCGTGTATATTGCCTTCCAAATAAAGAGTTTTTCCTCCTCCATCGAATTTGTTTGTTAATAACAATGGAACAGGTTGCAGGGCACATTGTGTACTTTCCGATATGGATCAAAGGTATGACCCCCTGTCGGATGCATTTCAGATATTCGTTGCCCAACTTTACACCCTCTTAAATCTGAGAATTTCATTCAAGCTGTTACTTTTAATGAACTGGATGTGTGTCCTACATAAAACCAAGTCTGGAAGAGAGCTGGCAGGTTCCTTAACAAATTATCACATCCATTACTTGGCAGCCCGCAAAACCATTCGAAGATTAGGAAACCCAACTGCCAATGCCACTAATTCAATTTCAAGTAACACCCAAAAAGACAAAAAAAAATAATAAAAATCGAAAGCAAAAGCAAAGAAGAAGGAAAATTCAGGATAAAAGAAAAATAGTTCAAAGCAACTGCAACTCGGTCACGAACTGACATAAAAAGCGCAGTGAAAATGGGCAAAAACCGAGTGTGGTCTGGTTGGGGAAAGGGGAGAGGGGGAAGGGGACTGGCCGTCCTGCGCGTCCTGCGAGTGTGTATTGGAGTTGATATTTGCGCATCAGTGCGCACATTGAACTGTCAGTGACAGAAAAGAAGCTCCAGCTAAAAGAACTAGATGGGTAGTCGCTCCGTGGGGAGGTGCTTCCAGCAAGGGGCAGCAGAGCAGTTCCATTGCCAATTTATCAATTGCAGTTGGCAATTGACAAAGATGCAGCCGTTGGCATTTGACCTACGAAGTGGGGAGTACAAGCAGTCCCTCATCTTGTGCGTGTGCAAAAAGTAATTACATCGCTGACTTGCAACAATAAATAACCTTAAAACGGGCACACCGAAGAGACGGGCTTTTTATTGCAGCTTTAAAGTGTCATTTTGGAGGCATAAATTTTCCCACAAAAAGTATGCTTCCAGCTCCCAGCCACATCCATGGCCATGGCTACAATTTCCAGTTTCAGGCTTCTCTTTCCTCAGACTCTTTTGTTAGTCAGCATAAATCAACGTAAATGAATGCTATTTAGTTGATGGGCCAGGCCAGGAAATGCGCCGCTTAGCCAACACATACACATATGCACACACAAACACGCACACACCCGCAGAGAGGGGGAGGGAGAGGTAGTAGTAGTAGTTGGAGCAGTTTCCAACTGGTTACAGTTACAAATGCAGTCACTGGCTGGCATTTTCCACATGCATTTCTCAAATGTGTGCGGAAACCGAAGCCAAGTGCAGCCAAAACGATGTTGCCAACTCAAGATGTATGGCCCAAGGAACGAAAGAGATGGAGATATATGCGTGTAAAAGAGACAGGGACAGAGACAGCGACAGCGACAGGAACAGAGAGCAAGACATCTCTCAGTGTGTGTGTGTGTGTGTGTGTGTGTGTGCGTGTGCGTGTTTGTGTCTGTGTTTGGCACTTCCGTTTGATATTAGCCCTCGCTCTCTTATATATGAATTTAGTCAACATCCACAAACATTGGCGAAAACTTAAGCTCTTCTCCTCCCATCTCCTCCCTTCTCCTCCCTTCTCTTCTCTGCATAACATTTTTGGGGGCGTAATGCATTTCTGCGGTTTCTGCCAGACATTGTACTGCTGCTCGGAGGCGGACTTTGTTGCATCTTGAGCAACTGAAGATGTTTTGCCTGCCAGCCAAATGGCATAGCCAAGACTCGACCCCTCTCCACTCCGGCAGGCATATTTTGCATGGTTCGGGCATGAATCTGCTGCTCTGGCCATAAATCCATTGCGGAAATGTATCATACACCGACTGGATATCTGCCAGTGTCTCGCATCGAAACGAAATGATTTGTGCCCCCACGCGGCGCTCCATAGCTCCGCCGTGTTCGATCATAATGGCTGGGCGCGAGTACTCGAAGTTTGCTGGCGATGCCAAGCATTAGTTTTGCATTATTTGGAGCCCTAGACAGAGCCTTCAGGGCAGGTATGAACTGGTTTGCTCAGAGTGTTGAATCGATGGACAAGATATACGACAACTGTACCCTAGACCGTCTGCCTGGGGACCATCTCCGATGTTTTGAGTAAAGATACAAAAAATATATGACAAATTTCTGAATAAATCCGTTTGCAAGGCCGTTGCAGTTTTCTTTCCAAAAAAAATCTCCATATTTTACTTGAATGAAAGACAAACATGAATATCATAATTAAATCTGTTTATCTCTCCTTTTTTTGCAGGTAAGTGGAATATCCTTGTAAATATTCAGAGATGCGTAAGTAAACGTTAAAATAATAGAAGCAAAAACATTGCAACATCTGCTCTTGTTTACACCAATTCATAAAGCCAATGCAATGCCCAATGCAAATAGTCAACAAAAACAATGTAAATTAAATAAATAAGTTGGATATTTGACTTTTGTTTTTTAGTGGTTTACACGCACTTCATTCCCCGCAGTTTTTTCGCTTTCAGCAAGTGAAAGCTTCTGACTTTCAACAAGCCTGTAAAGCAATGCGCTTTTTTTTGTACATATATGTAAAAGGTTCCGAGTAATGCCTTTGACAAGGCCAGCAGAACACTCAGGTTGGGGCGTCGACAACATTGTTTTATTAAATACAAAGTAATGGCGATTCCCTGGCACGCACACACCCACACCCCACACCACACACAAGCAGATACTCGCCCGAACACACGTGCAGACTGGGACGCACTCTGACTCCGGAGCGGCTTAAATCATTTTCCAACTTTCCAGGTTTTTTTTTTACCATTTCGTTGTTGTTGTTGTGCGGCACTTAAATTATGCAACAATCGTTACACACACGTACAGAGACTTACACACAGATACACCCTCATATGAGTTATGGGGGACATTTCCCAAGTCTGCTTGGCCTGCAGACAGCAGCCTTTAAGTCTTAAATCGCCAGCTTAGCCGTAAAATAGTATGGAATAACACCAAACAACAGTAATAACTTCAAATAGATTCACTCAAAATTAGATGAAACAAAATAACTTAATTAACTTTTCTTGGAATTTGCTTAGTGTGAAGCCAAAGAGACTGTTTAGCGTAAATGTTAGCTGTTGAGGCACTTAACATTTTAAGAGAGTCTGCAATGCTGCTGCTAGCCACAGTACGGGGATTTATGCTTGCTAATGTTAAACAGCTTAACAAACGCATAACAGACTGAGAGAATGGCAGGAAAATATGTTAGGGAAATTAAGAGAGCAATGCTGTTAGCGGTTTAACATTATGCATGAAACTGTTAACTTAGCCATTGCTGTAAAACTAAACTGAAGAGAAAGCGCCTTGGGAGTTATTCCTCTGTTAAAATTAATGTATTTCCTATTTTGCGAAATCAAATCAGTGGAGTTACCATGATTTACCTGTAAACTCCAACACTTCCTCTGTAAATTGTACATTTTTATTCTATTGACTGCATATGGCTACTTTTCATTGGCATATGTTTGCAGTATTCTTACTAATAAATTTCTGTAAATTGTTTTTTTGGTACACAAATAAATTTCAAACTGATATTAAATTTGTGCAAATATTTAAGCAGAAAATGGCACTATAATTCTAACCAATTTTGCTGCATACTTGTTGAGTAAAAATCGTATCCACAGAAGCTGTGCTACCAATTTCAAACTAACATTATGTTAGCATTAACAGCAGCCGGCTTTCGCTGGCCAAGAGTAAATTTCCCTTGGGAGGCCGGTAGACGGCAACCTACTAACCTACTGAACACTGGGGCATAAGAGACCGCTTGTTATCACATTAGGAAACATGTAGCAGGGGCTTAGCAGTAACTGCCACTCTTAGAGCTACTGCCACAGCTACTGTTAGAGCTACTGTTATGGCTACTGCTGTACATCCTGCTGTCCAGCATCCATGGATGGGAGCTGTGGCAGTCAGTACTTTCTGAGTTGTTGACGGCGGAGTGCGCGTTCTCGGCATCCGTGTGTGCTTGGGACATGTCCGTGTGTGTGTGTGCGTGTTTGTGTCTTCGTCCTGCCAGCGAGTGGCTGAGTTCATGAGAAATTACACCGAAAATGTAAAGTTAGATGAGGGCCAATCAAGAGGTCCTGGAGTGTCACACATCCACAGCTGTAACATCCACAAATAACGCAAGAAGATAAATTATTTTAATGTGATATGATAGCCGAGAATTTATGTGCTGCCTTCTGCCGCTGCTGATAGAGCGCACAACATTTTTGCGGCAATCATTTTTGATCGAAATAAATAACGCCACGAATTAAATTAAAAAATAGAATCCAGATAAAGCTGTAATGTGTGTGCGTGTGTGTGTTTGTTGGTGTGGTGCCGCTTAAATGGCAGTTTATCATAATCAAAGTGTTCGTGCGAATGCTTTAATTAATATGCAGCCCCGCCCTTGTGCTCTTGGCCACCTCTCTTCACTGGGCAATGGAATATGCAATCAATTAACTGAAAACGATTGAAAAAGTCTCGCGTGAAACTATCTATGGAATGTGCGTGCAAATTAATTAAGTAATGTTTGCGGTTGCGGAGAGGTGCGAAAAGTGTTCAAAAAGAATTCGCCCAACATCTGTGTGTGCTTTGGCTCGAAACTTAATGGATTGAAATGGCTGGCAGCCTCAATGCGGAATATTTATATGCATTTAATTTCAATTTTAATTAATTTATGGAAAAATAAATACTGGCAATTGTGCGCGGAATCAAATTAGATTAAATACCGAACGGCAATTAGAAATTGCTAAATTCATCGAAATTAACATTTGGGTTGAAAACACATTTAAAACAAAAAGATTAATTTGAGTTTCCCCCAAGAAGTGTTTGCCAAACACATGTGACTTCATTGTGCGCCATTTAATCGCCTAAAATTAACAAACAATGGACTTTGGCCTGGGCTAATACGATTTGACTATGGTGAATAATGAACTGTGAAAGGCAAACATGTCCGCCTTCGGGCGGGTCAATCAAATCGGGATTCAAACAATTCTAAGCGACTGCACTATTATATGGGCATGTGACTATAGGACAGTGTTAGGCATACACACAGACAAAAGAAATGATAACGAAAGTAAACGAACAGTCTAGGGTCTAGGATGTCCTTTTACAGAGAAAAAAAACCATAAAAAACGAAAAGAGATAAACGTCCCATAAATTAAATAGTGCCGCAGATTCATTTGAAAGGGACGGGATGAAACACTTGCTTGAGGGATGTTTGACCAGATTCATTTGAAAGGGGCTGGATGAAACACTTGCTTGAGGGATGTTTGAATCGTTGTAGGGACCCAAATCACATAAGCAGGGAGAGAGAGATAGTTGTTTGATGCTTGCAGGTAACCAATCATATAAGCAGAGAGAGATGGATAGTTGTTTGATGGTTGCTGTCCAGGATTATTGATCATGGATTTTTGACAAAGTTAGTTCACATTTTGTCCGCTAGGGGCGCCACAAAAGTAGTAGGGATTTAGGGGTTGGTACCCAAGGTAAAATTCTCACCAGGGGCGCCACATCGGAAAAGTGGTTCATGAACGCGATATTCGAGTAAATTCTCACCAGGGGGCTCCACATCGGTGAAAGTGGTTTATGATCTCGATATTCGAGTGCATTCTCACTACTTGGCGCTAGTGTTGCCTGCTATGGGATATTCTGCTTAGCAAGGATCGTTACTACCATTAACATTCCTATTAAGAAATAAATTCTTATAGGATCTGTTACTTACATGATCATGCTAAAATACATACTTTTAGGATATTTATTAACATTACATTGTGAATATATGTAAATGCTTTCTGGATCTAATATTTAGCCAAGCATATGGAAATATTGCATGGTAAGAGCTCACAACAAGAATGGAGTCATAAAGGATGAGAAGACAAAAATTAATTAATTCGACTTATAGTAAATATACTACACTCCTATATCGAATGCTACTTTGTGGCGAGTCTAAACCAATCCCCTAAATCCCTACTACTTTTGTGGCGCCCCTAGCGGACAAAATGTGAACTAACTTTGTCAAAAATCCATGATCAATAATCCTGGACAGCAACCATCAAACAACTATCCATCTCTCTCTGCTTATATGATTGGTTACCTACAAGCATCAAACAACTATCCTCTCTCCCTGCTTATGTGATTTGGGTCCCTACAACGATTCAAACATCCCTCAAGCAAGTGTTTCATCCAGCCCCTTTCAAATGAATCTGGTCAAACATCCCTCAAGCAAGTGTTTCATCCCGTCCCTTTCAAATGAATCTGCGGCACTATTTAATTTATGGGACGTTTATCTCTTTTCGTTTTTTATGGTTTTTTTCTCTGTAAAAGGACATCCTAGACCCTAGACTGTTCGTTTACTTTCGTTATCATTTCTTTTGTCGGTGTGTGTATGCCTAACACTGTCCTATAGTCACATGCCCATATAATAGCTACTCACAGCTACAAGCCTTATCATAAACTATTGGATTCTAAACTGAGATGGACGACCTCGAAATTATTTTTATAAACTCGCAACCTGAGGCAACTATAGATCTGGACACCCAGCCCGACTCCGTGGACCTTTCGCAGATATTCGGAATTAAAACGCAAGAATATATAATGCAAGGGAACGTCTTAAGTGATATTGTATGGGATGATAGTCTCGATGACCTAATGACTGCTGCTCCGATTGACGAAATTCAAACATTCAACTTCCCGGATGATGACAGTATATTCGATTTGGTCGATGATAATGACGAAGGGGCAAAAACGATTCGAGGAACTTCTTCGCGACGAAGATAATGCCGATTTAATAGCTGCGGTAGAAAGAGCCGAAACGAAATTTTAATAATATTCTTATTTATGTTTAATACAATTAATTTATGTATTTTTCTACAAATAATATATAATAAATACAATATAAATTTAAAACAATATTTATTTTCAATGGATAGTTTTTTTTTTTTTTTTTTGGTGCAAATTTCACTCTAACAAGAGACTCATAGGATTCGTTTCCAACATGGTTTTTTCTAATAGAGGATTCCACAAAAAGAAGAAGTAGATTTTAGGTAGAATGCCGGGGAGGTTTTGAAACAGGTTTGGAAAAGATAACAGAACCTTTGTTCATTCAACGGTCAAGTGAGTGCCAGATAAATAGAACCTCATGGATGCACAAATCCCTTAGTCCTATTCTAATAGTGAAAGTGGTTGCAAGTGGTTAGTGATACAAAAAAAAAAAAAAAAAAAAAAAAAAAAACTAAAATGGAATCTAAAATTGTGTGTGATCAATGCTCTAAGTCCTTTAAATTAAAAAGAATGGTATGCTCATTATGAGGGAATGCTCGAACCGTTTAAATGCTTTTGAAGTACTTATGACCAAAGGGTCAAGCGATCAAGAAGCATCAACGTCAGGCGCATCAAAACGTCGTAGATTGGAGACTTCTATTGAAAAACCACTATCACCTGTACAACTTGCGGTGAAAGTTACCCAACGTCCAGGGAAATGCGTCATATAATGTCAGAGAAACATAAGAATGCAACAGCAGCGCAACTCGAAGATAATGAAAATGTTATCGTAATTTCAACAGAGTCACGATTTCCGTTAAAATCATATCGTGTTCGCTCTGATAAAAGTGACCGGCTCGATTTAAAAGAATTTTATAATGATTGCAAAGCGGACTTAACCAAATTAGTGCGTTACTGTATGAGTGAGTACGGGTCGGCTAAGTTCAATCTAAAAGTATATGGACTGTATGTCAAACAAACAGATGATGAAACCTTATCGGAAACGATGAAGCATTTCGTGACATCATATAAGTCTATATATGCAAATGATGATGAGATTGATGAACATCTAAATGAGGCCGTTGACCTTTTAATCACTCTAAGTAGTGAATTCCAGGAGAAGGATTCAGGTTGGGCAATAAAAAATTTGAATATTTTGAGCTGACAATAATTAAATTGGAGCATATCGCTGTAAATAGATTTATACCAGCTCCCAATAAAATAAAATCTCGAAATGCATTAATAAATGTTAAAAATGAAGATGATTATTGCTTCAAGTGGTCAATTTTAGCATCATTTGCATATAGGCGGCACTTGAGCACTACATTCTCAACTGCAAACCAAAAAAAAAAAAGCGAGATAAAGTTAACAAACCCTTCATATTATCGAATGATAGACATCAGACAAGACATAATTTGCTATGACGGAGTGAGACTGGATTTTTCTGGGATTGAGTTTCCAATCACAAACAAAGGAATAAAGAGATTTGAATTATCCAATCCTAATATTAGCATAAATGTGTATGAAATCGATGACAATGGAAAGAACGTAGTAGGACCAACAGTGAGGACTAAAGGAATTCGAGGACATCACATCAACCTATTAGGAATTAATAATGACTCTTTGCAAATGATGCATTATGCCTATATAACGTGCATGAAAAAATTATGCTATTCTCAACATAATAAATCCCATTGCTCTGCATATTTTTGTGAAAATTGTTTACAATTTTATACTACCACAAATACCACCCATGACAATAAAGAGTGCGGAAAAGTTGCTGCACAATATCCTACTCCAAATACCAAAACGGTTTTAAAAAAGTTTCATCAAAAACTATCTCCCCCTGTGGTCATTTATGCTGATATCGAAGCTGTATTGGAAAGTTTTCATAGGAATCTGAATGATCCCTTAAAATCATCTACCACTATGGCTCAGAAGCATACGGCATGTGCAGTGTCATTTTATGTTGTACATAACTATAATCATCATTTAAATGAGATGTGGACATATGAAGGTAAATATTATCATAATCTAAAGGTAGTAAAACAGTTAAAACATTAAGATTTACGCTATTTCAGGACCAGATTGTATCGATCAATTCTGCCAAGTGCTTCGATCGAAAACCATGGGACTTTATGAGAAGTACTGGTTATCCGCTAAAAAACCAATCTACGAGTTCAACATTTGGGATGAGGACTATCAGGAACATGGAGAGTGCTATGCCTGTGATGAGCCCATTTCGACTGACGACCGGGAGAAGTTTTTAACCAATTCACAGGCCAATATGTAGGTCCTATTCATAAGGTTTGTAAGCAAACATTTAAACTAAGCGATCCTTTTTTTTTTTTTTTTTTTCATAACTTGTCTCGTTATGATATTCATTTATTTGTAACATCAATAAAAGATGAACTTAAGCCCATACCGTGTAACAAAGAGTTATACATTGCGCTAACTCAAATTGTTGAGATTGATTTTTCAAATCATCAACATTATAAAATAAGATACATAGATTCAAATAGATTTTTAAATTCGAGCTTAGAAAAACTTGCTAGTTATATGGATCCATCAAATTTTAAAATTTTAAAAAACAAGTATCAAGGGGAAAAATTTGATATGCTAAGGCGAAAAGGAGTATTTCCATATGAATATTTAGATAGCTTTAACAAATTTGATGAACCCCAACTACCTTCGAGAGAATTTTTTTTCAACTCACTGAGTGATGAGGAGTGTAGTTTAGAAGACTATAATTTTGCTCAGAAGGTTTGGAGAACATTTAATTGCTGCAGTATTCGAGATTATTTGAAATTATACTTAGAAAGCGATGTTTTAATTCTTGCTGATGTGTTTGAAAACTTTAGGAGTATTTGCTCACGAATATATAAGTTAGACCCAATAAATTATGTTACTGCTCCTTCTGTTTCATGGGATGCAATGCTTAAATATACAAAGATAGAATTGGAGCTAGTTAGTGATCCTGATATATATAACTTTTTGAAAACTTCAGTACGCGGAGGGTTAACTCAATGCACTCAACGGTTAGCTACGGCAAATAATAAATATTTAAATGAAAGATTCAGGGCTAGTGAACCTATAAACTATCTAGCGTACATTGATGCTAACAATTTATATGGTTGGGCAATGAGTCAGCCACTTCCGTATTCCAATTTCAAATTTCTAAGTAACGATGAAATTCAATCTTTCAACGCTCTAAGTATATCTGCTTGCGGGGATGTAGGATACATCTTAGAAGTAGATCTGAAATATCCTGATTCTATACACAATAAACATAATAGTTTACCATTCTGCCCCGAAAACAAGATTCCTCCAGGCGGAAAACAATCAAAATTGATAGCGGACTTATCTGATAAAAAGAATTATATATTACATATAAAACAGTTACAGTTATGCATAGAACAAGGGATGATTTTAGAAAAAAATATCGCGAGTATTATCTTTTAAGCAATCATGTTGGCTTAAACCCTATATTGATCTAAATACATCCCATAGAAAAGTAGCTAAGAATGAGTTTGAGATAAACTTTTATAAATTAATGGTTAATGCTGTCTACGGTAAAACGATGGAGAATGTAGAAAAGCGACGTGAGGTCGCATTAATTAAACATTATAATTCAAGACAAAATTCCGCAGGGTTTAGACAACGCATAGCTAGACATAATTTTCACAGTGTTGAAATCTTTGGTGAAAATTTAGCTGCCATTGAGTCCACTAAATCAAGAATTTTCTATGATAAACCCATATACATTGGAGTTTGTGTACTAGAACTTTCAAAATGGTTAATGTATGACTATTTCTATAATTTTCATTCTATAAAATGCCCATCATCAAAAATACTCTACATGGATACAGATTCATTTATTATATCATCAAAAGAAGATTTTTATCAATTAATTAAAGACAATCCTAGTCGCTTTGATACCTCAAATTACCAAGAGTCAAACATTTTCGGGATAAATCGGGCCAATAACAAAGAACTAGGATTAATGAAAGACGAAAATGCGGGTCGAATAATGACCTCATTTGCAGGGTTAAAGCGAAAGCATACTCTTATTTAGTTGCCAAAGATAATAGCACTGACCATAACGTCAAAAAGATTAAAGGAGTAAAAAAGTCGGTAGTTAAAAGATTATCACATGCTCAGTATATTGAATGCATTAAACATAAAAAACATATTATGGACAGCAGAGAGTAATCAGAAGTAGAGGTCATAAAATTTACACTGAAATTGTAAATAAGATAAGTCTAAATTATAAGGATGACAAAAGATTTATATTATCCGATAATATTTCAACGTTAGCACATAATCACTTTGAAATTGTAAATATTATAGATCCTAGTAATAATGAGCATATATTATAGAAAAATTGAAATTATAAATATTTATAAATATTATGTTTTTAAACTATTTTGTATATTAAAAAATAAAACGAGATAAAAAAATGTTTTCTTTCTATTCAATTATTTTAATATACTTTTTTTATCTATCCAGGAATTATGTGTTTCATCAAACCCTAACCATTTAACAAAAACTTGATCCTTCTTTCGTCGGATTATTTTTTCCACTAAGAAAGCATTTTCATCTTTCACTTTTTGAAGTTCTTGTTCATAAAATGATCCTTTAATCATTTCCCCCATATAGTCTTCCAGTTCATATGTTGCTGGACTGGTAGACTTTACTTTTGAAATTTTAAAACCTCGGTTGTCCAGTTAGGTTCATATCCCTTTGTAAAAATACCCTTATATTTACTTATTCTAACAGGATCACCAATGGAAAACTTATGTTTAGGGAAAACCGTGCAAATATTATAAGCTGTTTTCAATATAAACTCCTCATTTTGCTTGTTGACATCTACAGCATTCATTATGGTTCGATGATATGAATTATTGTAATCATTCACTAGATCTTTCAAGTTATGAATCCAGGTATGATTTCCCTGCATACTAAACATTTTCCACATACGATTTTTTAATGTTCTATTAAAACGCTCGCAAATAGATGCTTTTAGGTGTGTATATATGTATGGTATGGTTTATGTTATTTGTTTTCATAAGCTCAGTGAAGGAAGCATTAAAAAACTCCTTTCCTTGATCAGATTGAATATTTTTAGGTTTATGGTTAGATAGTTTTAATATTTTTTTTTTTTTTTTTAGCACATCTAATGCTGTTTTCGACTTAACGGGAGCTGCATATGCATACTTTGAGAATGTATCAATCACGGTTAGCAAATATCTAAATCCTTTATTTTCCTTACAATAGGGTATCATTTCAACTAAGTCGATTTGCCAAGTATCATTAATGCCCATCTGAACGAATTTACGTCGGATAAAGTTTTTTCTGGCAGGCTTATGTATTTCATTCACAACTTGTTGTTTACTCATTTTTATTTTTATTTTTTATTATTGTTTCTGGATGATTGCGTATTCAAAAGTGATTGATTATACTCAAGAACATCGCGTTTTATTTGAATATACATTTTTTTTGAAATTTCAAAGCATAAACGCGTTAAATCTATTTGAACATTTTTATCATAAGTACCATCCAAGTCAGAGAGTTGAATATCAAATTTTTGTAAAGCAGCACATTTAGGAATAATATTATTATAGTACAGGAATGTAATTTGTTGTTTAAGTATCGTATTCCAACATAAAAATGTTGTAAAAATATACCTAATCTTAAAAATGATCTCCAGGACTCGCTATCAAATTCAATCTTATTTCCAAACTGATTTATTATAAAAACATACTGCTTATCGGATTTTCTGAATCTAAAATTACATTTAATAGTGGTCAATAGGGGATGATCTATAATTGTATCAGGCATCAAGAAATCATACTGATCAAGTTTTAATTGAATATACTCCTTGTAGGTAATCAACTGCATCCATTCATCTTTGTCCAGTCCAATGAAATTGTTTTTGCTTTGTTGCATCCAGATCATTGGTGTGAATTTTCGTGTAGTTGAAAAGCCGCATTTTAGTTTTAAATTATGTACTACATAATATTCGAGCCCGAAAATGACTTCGTGGTCTTGCTTCTTTCTGGTGGACCTAATTCTTTTTGATTGCAGCGTGTCCATTAGGGTTGAATGATTTTTTTAAACTAAGAACTCTTGCGGAATTGGGTGGTATATAAAGGGGAAAGATATCACTGATTCATTCAGTTTCTTAAAAAATCTTAAGCCGACATGAACTCGATCGACAGGAATTCAAGCGTGATAGTTGATTTTCAATATCTCTTTGGGAATAATAAACAACTTTTTATTAAAGAATTGGCGTTTATGCAAACCGGATCAGTAACGCCAAACTTCTTTCATTTCAAACCACCATATCATCTAAATGAATTGGATCATGAAATGATTAAACAGCAGAACATGCACCGTCAGACCATAAATGGATTGGACTGGTCAGATGGTGAAATATCGTATTTAAGTTTAGGTGAAATACTATCACCACTTAACAGATTTAGCACCGTAATAGTACGTGGTGGAATTAAGAAGAAGTTCTTGTCTAAGTATTTAACAAATACCATTATTGATATTGATATAGGAAAAAGTCTGACCTTATTTCCAAATTATTATACCAACTGTAGAATTCACAAAAAGTTCCTCTTAGATGTGCACTAAATAATGTATTCAAGCTTTTTGTTTTCTTGGAAAATTCGAACTATGATGTATACTGTAATGGTGAAACATATGTATAGAATATAAAATCCCAGTATGGAATAAGCGCTTGCATAAAGTAGTTGTTTAAAATGGACTTCTTTAAGCGTATGTTTGGAAGTGATCAACGCAACAGAGGATACACAGAACTTGTTTACTGCAATTATTGCGGTTCTGATACTCATTACGAAAAGAACTGTCACAAAAAAAACGATCAGGAGAAACCTAAATAAATTGTTTTAAAGGATAGAAAATATTATATAAATTTTCAATAAATAAAACTTATTAAAAAAAAAATCAGCTATGTTTAAACAATTTATACATCCTTTTACAATGCTAATTTGTGGTCCTTCAGGGTCTGGAAAGACAACGTTTTTAGAAAATTTAATAAACAATAGGAATGAAATGCTAAGTATTTCAATTGATCGAATACTGTGGTGTTATGGTGAGGAACACGCTAAGCCAAATTTCAATAACATCGAATACTATAAAGGAATTCCTGAACAAATTGAAAATGAAGCGAATGAACCCATTCTTTTAATATTAGATGACTTGATGATGGGGGCATTTAATAAAAATGTATGCGAGCTTTTCACGAGAGGATCTCACCACAGGAACTTATCTGTAATAGTAGTTACACAAAACATCTTTCATAAATCATCACATACGCGAGATATTTCTCTAAACACAAAATACATCGTTGCATTCAAAACCCCAGAGATAAACTGCAATTTCAATGCTTGGCAAGACAAATTTATCCTGAGAACTCTCAGGAGCTATTTAGAATATATAAGGAGGTCACAGATGAGCCACATGGTTATTTACTTATTGACCTTACTCAGGGAATAAATGATCTCCTGAGATTTCGAACAGATATTTTTAATTCTGTGTACACCATTTGCTTTGCTGATGAAAATGGTTTACAAAAAGAATCTAAATCGATTGAAAGCGAACAAACATTTATTGTATGTGCTCAAAAGGGCCAACCACAAACTTCGAAATGCAATTATAGGTAATTGTGATATTGAGTTGGTGAAAGCATTAGTGGAAATAGTGTTGAACACATTACAAGGAAATCATAAGATATCAAAATCTCAACTATATGCTCTCAAAAAGTATAAAAATGCATTACGTTATATTTCATGTCCAAAACGTTCAATCAATTCCAAGAGAAAAGTTCTAATCCAAAAGGGAGGATTTTTACCAATTCTAATCAGTTCATTGCTCTCGGGGATTTTTGGAAAAATATTAAACAATGCTTAGAAATACGCATCAATTAAGCAAAGTAATTTTAATGCGTCCGAATGCTTATCAAAAAAACTAATAAAAGGTGGAAATGAAAACGATTTAATAAATATAACATTTTTACCTATTTTAAATGATAAGAAAACTAGTGACTATAATAAATGGATCAAAATACGTCAAGAATTGTGTTACTATCAAAATAAAAAAAGAAATAAGACAATGGATGTACGACCTAGTCTAAAAACATCACATCCATCATCTAAAACCACTGGAACACAAACACAAGACGACTCAGTCGGGTTTGATGTAATGCCAACAACTGATATTCTTTACAATAAAAATAATGTTAATCCAAAAAAGGAACTCTCAATAGATAATGAGTCCCATGATTTACCTAATCTCAGCGACGATGAAGATTTAATGCCTGAAAAAAAACTTTTAAGTCAACGCATAATAAACGTAAAGTAAAGGACACATCATTTTTAGATACTCCATTTGTAGACACTCAAGTATCAAAAATACAAGCAGTGTCTAAAGTAAAGCTTACCGAAAAAAAAAAAAAACTAAGAGCAAAACTTAAGAGGGATAAAAGTGAACAAAAACCATTACAAGACTTGAAATACGTAAGCGGACGGGAAAAGTTGAGTAGATCTGTTAGAAACAGAGAACCTTTGCAAATTGAAAAAACAAAATTAATTGGGTTTCCTACAATTAATAAACGGAGAAGAACATAAAACCAAAAATGACATTTACAACACAGTTTTTCGTTACATTACTCAGTAATGATTCATTAAATGTCTTTAATGATAACGTTAAGTGTGCATTTACAAACATTGTAAATATTCCTGAAAACATGAATGACGAATGGGAAGTTGGAATCACAGACTTATATCTTAATAAATGTGCACCAGACAATCATAATAATTCATCGATTATGTCTGCAGAAACAACAGAATTCGTTATTAGCTTAGTAAATGGGGAAACATTTAGATATGAAAATGAATCAATTGAGTCTGAAGTTTTTGAAAATGGATTAATTTTTGTTTACACTGACATTATTAAGCCAAGATGTGTTGGAAACAAGAGACCCCGATGTCTTCGAGTATTATATTTCAATGGAAAAGAGCAACTCATACAATTCAAAAATATTGAATATTATCCTATTGAAATATGGTCACCAAAGGAAATTTCAATATTAATTACTGATTCCAAAGGATATAAAGTACCATTTGAATCTTCAACAGTTCCAATATTTATTACTCTACACTTCAGAAAACGAATCGAAATGCTATAAATAAAACAGTACAAATCTTAATTAGTTCAGAGTAGAAATAGTCATCATGACGAGATCTTATCAACAATATTATTTAAATCAATGCGGTGGTGGGTTAAATCATATAGGAAGTCTATATGTGACACCCAGAGTTATCCAACAAGGTAGAGGAATTGGAAATTTCTTTAGTGGTCTTTTTAATTATATAAAACCACTATTCCTTTCGGGGATAAACGCTATTAAAAATCAAGCCTCTGAAACTGGAAAGGCTGTAATAAATGAGTTTGGTCGAAAACCTTTAAGAAACATTATCCAAGAACAAAGCAAAATTGCACTGCAAAATCTATCAAATAAAGCAATAAATAAATTTACACGATTCCAAAATGGTGAAGGTAAAAAGAATAAAAAGGGAAGGTCTAGGAAAAAACGAGCTCATTTATCATCTAAACAAGGACGCAAACATACGCAGTCGAGATCAATAAAGAAAAAAATCATCCAAGAAATTAAACATAAAAGATATTTTTTCGAAATCAAAATGACCACCCATATAGAATGTATGAAAAGCGAATTGGATCTGTTTGAACCACATCCCACACAAAGTTCTATTCTGAGAACTGAAGAAGTTTCATACAACCCCATAGCATCGTTGGACAGTGCTTCTTCAATTGAATTCGTGTGCTTAGGAAATGGTGAAACATATAGAGACCTGTCAAGTGTTTACTTAAGACTTGTTGTACAGCTAAGAAAAAATGATAATGGTGTCATTGAAGGAAACAATGTTGGAGTAGTTAATAATATTTTGCATTCAATGTTCAGAAGTTCATCAGTCTACTTAAATAATATATTGGTTTCTCAGAGCGATAATAACTATCATTATAGATCGTATTTGCAAACGATTTTAAACTATGGCAGTGATGCCAGTGAAAGTCACTTAGCTACTCAAGGGTATTATCCTAATTATGGAAAATTAATATCTGGTCAATATGTTAACACCGATGGGAACATTCTGCTCAAAAATATATTTCAAAACAGTAATAAGGTTGAACTGTTCGGAAAAGTTCATGGAGATATATTTAATCAGCCAAAATTACTCATAAATAATGTTGATTTGAGGATAACTTTTGGCATTGAAAAACTAGCATTTTATTTGATGGAAACTGATTCTGAGTCAAGTCTTAAGATATTGGAAGCGCAACTTTTCATGAATCACATAACTATTAATCCAAGCATTTTATTGGCCCATCATCATGTTTTACAAACTAAAAATGCCATTTATCCATACAGCAAAGTTCAAGTAAAATCATTTACAATATATCCAGGAAATAATACGCTATCAATTGACAACGCAGTTATTGGACAGCTTCCTAATTTCTTAGCTTTTTGCATGGTAAAAAACAAATCATATTCAGGAAATCGGACATTAAATCCATTCAACTTTGATCATTTTAAAATTCAACGCTTTAATCTAATGGTAAATGGTGTGCAAGTACCATCGCAGGCACTTGAATTTGATTTCTCGAATTCCGAAAATGCTCAAAGCTCTAGAGGATATAATATGTTATTCAGATCAAGTGGCATAAGACATTATGATCGAGGCTTGCAAATCACAAAGGAAATGTTTGATAAAAACAGTTTTATATTAGCATTTGACTTAACTGCAGATCATCATAATTCAACTGTATGCTCAAATTTGATTTCTCAAGGATCCATCCGAATTGAAGGACGTTTTTCTGAGCCTCTTACAGAAGCAGTTACTTGTCTGGTGTACTGTGAATATGACTCAATGATTGATATTGATAAACATCGAAATATACGTGTTCTTCTGTAAAAATGAATACATTGCAAATCGATAATTTGCTCTCCAAGCATTCAAAAACAAAAACAATTTTTAAAGGCGTTTATCCCTCTGATAGGCTCCCAAAAGTAATTTCTAAATATCCTGCTTTAATAATAGCTAACACAGATTCTTCAAACCGTCCAGGAACGCATTGGGTTGCATTTTACTTTGATAGTAAGCATTCAGCTGAATTTTTTGACTCCTATGGTCAATATCCTCAGAAGAAAGAATTTTTAAAATTATTAAGGAATAATTCATTAAAGTTTACATTCAATAAACAACTACTTCAAGGATATTTTTCAAGTACATGTGGTCATTACTGTATCCTATATGGAATTTTTAAAAGCAAAAAGAAAACCTTAAATTTTTTTTTAAAACAATTTAAGAAAAATGATTTAAATTATAATGATAAGCTAATAATGAAAATGTTTAAAAAATTAGCTTTAAAATAAAAAAAAAAAAAAAAAAACAACGTATTTATATTTTCAAGTAAATATTTTATTTTTTTTTTTTTTTTTCATTCTGTTATTTAATCTATAATATTTAAGCATAAGGTCTATAGCTTGGGCTTTCTTTGCCGGTAACGTATGACAAAGGCATGTATCAGGTCCATCGGTAGCATCGTCGTCGCTCCAGGGGCACAGCTTATAGTGAAACCCGAACTTGGAGTATTGGAGCTCCTTTTCCTCCAGATCCTCCAAAATAAGCATGAGGTTTTCCAGGATTTTTAAATGCTCATCGAAAATCATCTCTTCGAATTGAATAAGAAAAAGTTTTATTTGATGGGCGTGCATGATTCAGCTGGCTTCTTGTAACTGATACTGATGATCGTTCAAGGAGCGCGGTTCTTTTATATCCATGCCTTTACTCCATTTATCTCTTTCTAACTCGCAAATGTATTTATGTTTTAACCTGTTGTCTAATTTTTTTATTTACATGAATATCTAGTTGTCTCTTTTCTCTTATGCATAAGAGAGGCAATCCCTTAATTCTTTATTTATTCTTTACATAAAAATTGGAAATGAGGAGTGCTATATCTAGTCATCTCTTTTCCTTTATATATAAGATGTGAAATTCCATGCTCCTTTAGCATCTTAAAGGGTGTTTTTGTAGAAAATTTGGTTACATAACTTTTAGGTAAAAATATCCAAAGCGGTTCATTGTCCTTATTACTTAAATAGAGGACTACCTTTGTTCCAAATGATGTTTTTTTTTTTTTTTACATCCATTGATCTTGTACGCAAATCCTATGCATAGATCTTCAACCTTGGTGTATCCAATCGCAGGTTTTATCTCGTTAAGTGAATCTAGGAACGCCTATGCATGTACATGTTTCACGAAGATTTGATTATCCTTTTATTTATCAAAATAAACAAAATTCTTACATACCATTATAAAATGAAACTATTCAAACTACACAATGTTTTATACTAAATTATTTAATCATGAATACATGATCTTATATACTCTCATTCGTCTTTTCTTTCTAAAATGAGATCTATGCTGATTGGTTGTTGCGCTAGGTATATAGTTGTACATACATACATGTAAAAGCCAGATGTGAGAATAGGATTTCAAATATTATATTTCCTGTCTTTATATACGTACATACATATGTACATGTAAACGTATGTACATAAACCATTGAAATGAAAACATTATATACATATATATAAAAATGGGCCGTGTGCTAGGGTTTTACATTTTACATATGCTCATACATAACTCGAAACCCTATATAAGAACATCTAACACTTAAGATACTTTAGTTCATTTTCTATTCGAAATGAGTGAATTTCATTGTGAGTTGTGTTATATGAAAAGAAGTTTTAGGTCCCGCAATGGACTAAAACATCACGTATTAAAAGTTCATAACTTCAGTTATCAAAAATCAAAATCATCATTTTACCAATGTTACTTATGTCCCGGCGCTATAAAGTTTTGGCTGAGATTTGACCTCAATATGCATGTTTTATTAAAGCATAACGAATATTTAAAACAATTACACAATAAATTAAATATTAAGAAATAAAATAAATATGTCCATTTCACTTGACTTTTCACGATGTTTTAATATGATGTGAAATTCAACCAATAAATACATTCAATAGTGCCTGCATTCTACCTAAAATCTACTTCTTCTTTTTTTGTGGAATCCTCTATTAGAAAAAACCATGTTGGAAACGAATCCTATGAGTCTCTTGGTAGAGTGAAATTTGCACCAATCAAAGTAAAAAAAAAAAACTATCCATTGAAAATAAATATTGTTTTAAATTTATATTGTATTTATTATATATTATTTGTAGAAAAATACATAAATTAATTGTATTAAACATAAATAAGAATATTATTAAAATTTCGTTTCGGCTCTTTCTACCGCAGCTATTAAATCGGCATTATCTTCCTCGCGAAGAAGTTCCTCGAATCGTTTTTTGTCCCCTTCGTCATTATCATCGACCAAATCGAATATACTGTCATCATCCGGGAAGTTGAATGTTTGAATTTCGTCAATCGGAGCAGCAGTCATTAGGTCATCGAGACTATCATCCCATACAATATCACTTAAGACGTTCCCTTGCATTATATATTCTTGCGTTTTAATTCCGAATATCTGCGAAAGGTCCACGGAGTCGGGCTGGGTGTCCTGATCTATAGTTGCCTCAGGTTGCGAGTTTATAAAAATAATTTTCGAGGTCGTCCATCTTAGTTTAGAATCCAATAGTTTATGATAAGGCTTGTAGCTGTGAGTAGCTATTATATGGGCATGTGACTATAGGACAGTGTTAGGCATACACACCGACAAAAGAAATGATAACGAAAGTAAACGAACAGTCTAGGGTCTAGGATGTCCTTTTACAGAGAAAAAAAAAACATAAAAACGAAAAGAGATAAACGTCCCATAAATTAAATAGTGCCGCAGATTCATTTGAAAGGGACGGGATGAAACACTTGCTTGAGGGATGTTTGACCAGATTCATTTGAAAGGGGCTGGATGAAACACTTGCTTGAGGGATGTTTGAATCGTTGTAGGGACCCAAATCACATAAGCAGGGAGAGAGATAGTTGTTTGATGCTTGCAGGTAACCAATCATATAAGCAGAGAGAGATGGATAGTTGTTTGATGGTTGCTGTCCAGGATTATTGATCATGGATTTTTGACAAAGTTAGTTCACATTTTGTCCGCTAGGGGCGCCACAAAAGTAGTAGGGATTTAGGGGATTGGTTTAGACTCGCCACAAAGTAGCATTCGATATAGGAGTGTAGTATATTTACTATAAGTCGAATTAATTAATTTTTGTCTTCTCATCCTTTATGACTCCATTCTTGTTGTGAGCTCTTACCATGCAATATTTCCATATGCTTGGCTAAATATTAGATCCAGAAAGCATTTACATATATTCACAATGTAATGTTAATAAATATCCTAAAAGTATGTATTTTAGCATGATCATGTAAGTAACAGATCCTATAAGAATTTATTTCTTAATAGGAATGTTAATGGTAGTTACGATCCTTGCTAAGCAGAATATCCCATAGCAGGCAACACTAGCGCCAAGTAGTGAGAATGCACTCGAATATCGAGATCATAAACCACTTTCACCGATGTGGAGCCCCCTGGTGAGAATTTACTCGAATATCGCGTTCATGAACCACTTTTCCGATGTGGCGCCCCCTGGTGAGAATTTTACCTTGGGTACCAACCCCCTAAATCCCTACTACTTTTGTGGCGCCCCTAGCGGACAAAATGTGAACTAACTTTGTCAAAAATCCATGATCAATAATCCTGGACAGCAACCATCAAACAACTATCCATCTCTCTCTGCTTATATGATTGGTTACCTGCAAGCATCAAACAACTATCTCTCTCTCCCTGCTTATGTGATTTGGGTCCCTACAACGATTCAAACATCCCTCAAGCAAGTGTTTCATCCAGCCCCTTTCAAATGAATCTGGTCAAACATCCCTCAAGCAAGTGTTTCATCCCGTCCCTTTCAAATGAATCTGCGGCACTATTTAATTTATGGGACGTTTATCTCTTTTCGTTTTTTATGGTTTTTTTTCTCTGTAAAAGGACATCCTAGACCCTAGACTGTTCGTTTACTTTCGTTATCATTTCTTTTGTCGGTGTGTATGCCTAACACTGTCCTATAGTCACATGCCCATATAATAGCTACTGGTAGGCACAAAAAAAGAGTATAAATTTGGCGGGAAAAGCGGGCAAAAAGTATGAGTTTATCGCTTTTTGATTGTCCATGTCGCTGGCGGGGAAGCACGCTAACGATCAAACTAGCCGGCAATCAATCAATCAATTTATCAATCAACACTTTCGCTATAGAGTGGAGTGGAGTGGCTGAATGTTGCATTGTGGGGTGGTGGGGTAACTAAACTTTGTGTTTGCTCCAAGCCTCAGCCATGGGCCTAATTGACATTTATGGCTGATGGGATAAAATCCATCCTCGTACCCCTAGCTGTGATCACAAATCCTCATGCATGGGGAAGCTCCCATCATACACACATCAATGGAGAAGGGCCACACAGACAATATGATTTATGCAGGGCAATAATTAGTGTGTCTGTGGGATGGTCGGAGGGTCTCTGCAATTGAGTACCCGTAACATTAGCATTAGCATTAGCAGCCCCCCACTCCTGTCATCGGTCTTATAATTATCCCCCGCATAATATCACTAATCTCAAATCGCATAATATGCGACTTGATAAAATAATAATATTCACTTGTTTATGGCCGAAAATTATGCTTTTGCTAATTAGTTGCATAAATCAAGCCATAAACCGGATGGGCACACACCCACTGTCACTGTCGCCTCGCACATTTCCTGTCGCTGATAATTGATTTGAGTTGTAATCGTACGGGTACGGGTACGGGTACGGGTACGAGTGCGAGTGCTCCCGTTTTCCGGTTGGATAGACAAGACTTTTGCATTTGTATTTGCATAATTGACTGACAGCGACATATGCCAAGTTTATTTCGCAATAAACGGCACCCCGCTCGGGAAAAGGCAGTCTAATGAAAGTGACACCAAATCTCAGTTATTTCACACCTCAGTTTTCACTGCTTTCACTTCAACTTTCACTTCCGCTCCACTGACACTGATGATGGGCGTCTGCTAGTGAGTTGTTTGCTTGCTTGCTTGTGGCCCTCTCTCTCTCTGTGAGGCTCTCTTGTGGCTCTTAATTTATCATTTGGGGTTCATTTGCTTTGCTCTCTCAGCCTCAGCCTCACCCACACCCACACCTGCAGATGTGAGACGGGGGCCATTATTTTTTGTGGCTCTCTCGTTAGGTTTCGGCCTTACATGCTGGCACATAAAAAGTGATGCGTGGCATTATGATTAGGGTCCCACGTGTGTCAGCATTGTCTGGCATAATGGAGCCGAAAGCTGAGAGGCGGAAAATGTTAAGCCCAGTTTAACAAAGGGGAAATCAGCCCAGATTGGGGCGCACACGACAAATTTGTGGTCTTCAAGAGAAATCACACAATAATCCAAAGTAAATGATAGTAAATCTGTCTGGTCCGGTGTCCATGCATGGCTTCATGTACCTCCACTCAATAGCTGCTCCTTGCGATGTAACCCTACACCAATTCAATGCCGCGAGCCATGTCGCATGCCTGCAATTCCAACAAAATGTCTCCATATAGTTATATCCGTGGGGATGTGGGTGTAAGCCAAAGGCAGCCATGTGGGCAATTTCCTCAAGCGGTGGCCCGCAAAGCGCCCAATGAGATAAGCAGTCGTGATTTATTGCATCTAATTGCTCACGAGCCGTTTCGCGAACGTGCCCCAATAACATTTTGGGGGCATTCACACCTCAGCAGATTCATGCAGCGGATGGCGGATAAACCGGATGCCGCAAATATCGCAGGCTGCGCCATTCCAATGCGATTTGTGGTTAACAGTCGACCGCCAGTGCCCTCCGCCATCTGCCACACGCCAATCAATTTAAAGCCAAGAAGTGGCTTTGGCCACGCTTCATTAAAACCAATTTTGGATGGGCATTTCTGGCAAAACCGAAACCGGCGAAACCGGCGAAATCGTCTGCGTTTATCAAATTTCGCACAGCAGCAGCAGCAGCTGGTGCCGCAGAAAAATATTGGATTTAGTTTTTCGAGTTTGATTTATGTATGTTCATAGAGGAGCAAAATATTCATAAATATTGCAGATATCTGGCGGTGGCAATCGATTGGAGCTCTTGAAATTTCAACAGCAGGTGGAGTCTCAAACAAAGCGGATTTTTGCGGAAGGAATAGAGAATGTTCATGACTTTTTTAGCAGGACACAACTTTTCAAGAAAGTGCAGCTCGACCACCAGGGGACTAAAACATATTTACGTGAAGAAAAAGTAATAAAGCTGAAGTTAACTTTCGTGAAAATTAAATGAAATGCCGAGGCAATGGTAAAGGAGAGCGCATGCTAGAAATATTTCTCATTAAATTTCTATTAAGACTCACACACACATGGTGCAAACTTTTCGCCGAGACACAAGATTAATTATTCAGAGTTGTTTGGCAAAAGCAAATGAATAAGCGATGACTTCATGACAACAATTTAATCAACTCACAAGAAAACTCCAACCTAATTAGACCCGCCCACTCTTAGCACAGCCAAGGCGTGGACACGCCTCCTCGGAGCTTCCGCTCAGTGAGCCGACAGACAATGAAAAACTTTGTAACTTGTATAACTTATTTTTTGCCACTTGAACGCTTTGCATTTGCTTGGAGCACCTGCCCCCAAGAACTCAATGAACCACTCATCGAATGAAAAGTAAAACTTTTGCGGCAAAATATCAGAAGGATGAGAATGTCCTGTAGCATTCTGGTGGGTGCGAGCTTTGACCACAGTCCAGTATTAATGAGCGGAAAATAAAATCCTTTAAGCTGTCTGAGCATTGGATTTGTAAATGAAGTGCGCCTGGCACTCCTTTCCACCTGTCTGTCAATCATGCATAGCCCCCCGTCTGTCGCCCACGGCAACCTTTCACTCTTTTGAGGGGAGGCCCCATCGCGTGCTTTATTTCTAATTAGGAGGCCATCGAAAATTGACAGCCCCAAATCTAAGCAATGTTCAGAGCGAACCATTTAAGGCATTCAGAATGTTGCAGGTCAAAAAAGAAATATGAATGCAAAAACCCCTTAAAGAACTCAAAACTTACCCGAACTTCTGGCTCTTGTTAAAAACTTTGCCACAGAACTTTGCATGAAAACCATAATAATGGTAAAAAATGAAATAAACCAGAGGACTCAAAAGAAGGGAATTGTTTTTTTTGTGTGCCATAACCCACAGCGTGTGGGTATAGAAATACTATGGTTCAAAATTTGCTTACTTTGTTTTCCGGTGAACCCAAAAATAAAGTTGTAAAAAAACTGAAATTTAATTTCAACATTTTTGTCGTTGTCGTCGCTCGAAAATAAAACCAAAATAACAAAAAAAAAGAGAATGAAATAAAGTGGGTCAATAAAATGCAAGTAATGCATAAATTTGTAACTGAAACAGAAATGGCAAAACTGTAACTGGAAAGTGGAAAGTGGAGAGTGGAGAGATGGGAAATTGGGAGTTGGTTGTTGGGAAATGGGAAATGGCAAATGGGAACTGTGCTATGCCCCGAGGGAGTGAGAGAGAGGCATTAAAATAAATAAAAATTAATTGGTATGTTACCATAGCCATGGCCCGGGCGGAATGGGTGGAATAATACGAGGAATAAATGCGAGTGCTTCCCGGTGCCCGGTACAAGGTGCAGAACACAGAGCACAGAGCACAGACCAGAGCAGCATCCACATCCACTCGACTGGGCAGCTGAGTCAACTGCGAAAGTATGCTGCAGCCATGGCTGGTCCATGCATATGCATGAGAGGGGGGCGTGGGCGTGGGCGTGGGCGTGGCACTGGGATATAGACAGACTGGGTGAGTGGTCGTCGGACGCTTCGCCGCGGGGCGAATGGGCGGCCAACACTTTCAAGTTTATTAACATGCCAAATAGAGTAAGAAAATATTACTCGGATATGAAGCAATGAGAGTGTTTCGTGTCCTCTTGAACCCTTTGGACCAGTTTGGGGCTAATTCGTGTGCCAGCTGCCGCTCGGGTGTGCTGCCACTTTGAATAACTACTTAAGACCTCCACAAAGCCAAATGAAACGTGACGAGGCTTCGTTGTGTTTTCATAAGCACAAATAAAACGTGACGAGATTTTTTCAAGATTCATAGGCAGACCATGAGAGGTGCTATACAATAAATAGGATCTTTTTTTCTTGTATTTCATTTATTTGAAATTGCTTATAATTTCATACAAAAATCATAATAGGCGGTTGGATATTCATTGAGATAAATGTGAGCTATCGTAGACCCGCAATTTGTTATTAAATTCCAACTTCATATTTCCAAAATTGTTAAATTCAATCAAAAAACTTATTTTAAGTTTCCGCATTCAGCTCTTTAGCTTCTGCCACTACTTTTCCCACGAACTTTGACCAACTTCGTGCCAATAATCCTGGCTACTTATGAGGCCATTCTGGACTAGTTTCTTCTTCGGTTTCGCAAACTTAAAGCGAGCTTTAAACCTGCTTAAAATGAATTCAGCCAACTTATGACTTTTGCCAACTTCTTCTGCACACAACCTTTGGGCAATATAAAAATTTGTGCTGGGAGCTCGTTCATCAAATCATTTTATGGTAACTACGTAGCAGATTTTTGTTATTCCTGGAGTGAGGGAGGGGAGTGGCATGCAGCAAATGCATGCAGCGTTTCATGTATATATGTCAGCAACAACAAAAAGTGGCAACTTCTCATTTTTTTCCCAGAAACTCGGAGAGATTGTAAGGCGGCAGTGGGTGGGGGCAGGGGAGGAGGCCGGGGAGGAGGTGACTTGGCTAAATGGGTCACACGGCTCAGTGCATTTTTGGGCGCGTCAAAGATGTCGATGTGCAGCAGGCATCTGGCACGAAGTAAAAGCAAAAGCAAAAACGCAGAGGTAAAGGGCTGAGGAAAGAGGAGGCGGGTGCAACGAGGAAAATTGTGTGTCATTTGGCACTGTGTGTGAGCGGAGGCATGGGGCTGTGCCTGCCTATGAAATATGCTAATGATCAACTTGAGACATGTCGAAATTATTGTCACCCCCATGCTAGCTGTCCAACTTGTTGGACTCCTCTCAGTATCCTTCCTGGTGTCGTTACTCTTTAAAACTGCAAACTTTGGCCATAAGTTTGTGCAACTTTTTGGATGGGAGAGCACCCTGGGAAAAGGCCGTGGCAGTGGTAAGAGGCCTCCGAGCGCCTCTCGCTGCTAATTAAGTCACTCGCTGCTTACTTTATTACTGGCGTCATATTTTTCCTTTGCTTTCCTTTCCCTCATTTTCGTTCACTGCTTCTCCGCTTCTCCGCTGTATTCCCTTTATTTTTTCTCACGCTGTTGCTGCTGGCAACGTTTGGGCACTTTTGTCTGTTGCTGCGCGAATTGCTCGCAAATTAATTCTTATAAATTTAATTAGCACTGCATGCTGCCCCATACAGCCCGAGGCAATTTGATAAACTCACAGACAATTGAGCAGACGACACACAAAAGCGGTGAGAGGAATGGGGCACCGTTCTTTTGATAGAGGGAGTGCGGCTGAAGGGAGGATATATCTTCAGAGTCTTGAGGCAAAAAGATTTCCCCGTCTTTTTCACTTTCAATCTCAAATGGTGTTGCTCCACAACACTCACCATGATTGAAGCTGAACATTTGTTGAAGGAATGAATCGCAGAACAAGACAGGATACGAAAACCCATCCGTTTCGTTTGCTTTTCAAGCCATCAAAGAACATGAAATCGGAATCGCATGGCCCACTTGTATATTTCGGCATGGTGCTGCGAAAACGCATCCGATTGCAAGAGTTTTGGACTAATTGGTAAACAAATCTGTGGAGGTGGAGAATCCATCCAATTTGAAACTCAAACTCGTAGAATTGTGTGTGAAATGGAGTGGCCAGAAGTGCAGATTCTTTCTTAATCTCTTTCGAATAGTGACATTAAAGCTTTGACATACTGTCCCCATGAGTTCCATTCATAGATATTATAATTAGAAGCGCAACAATGCAATTTACATAAATATCTGCATGCGGGGTGTCCTTTTTATCTCCGTTTTGACGGATTAGTTAAAGATTATTTATTTTGCAAAAATCTCACTTTGGCCCTGTGATGTCCCCAATCTTTTTGTGCCCCTTGGAAGCTTTATTTTTCCTCATTTTAATTGCAATGCTGTTGCTTTTGTGCTCATCCTCGCTCGTGCTGTTGCTGTTGCTTTTGCCTTTGTAGTTTCGCTGGCGTTTCAGCTAACTAAGGCGCAACAGCGGAATAAAAAAGCCATGTAGATGGATTTTGGTGGGAGGGAAAAAGAAAAACAGTGGAAAATATATGTATGTATATACCACCAGCTGCACATTTTCCCCATTTGCCACTTGGCGAGCGCTGAAGGGAAGCCCTGGGATATGCCAGCTACTATGTGTGATTGTAGTCGACGCAAGGACGAGTGCACAGGATCCTGCATTAGTTCCCCGCACGGTTCACTGCTTCCAACTTAATCCTTGCTCTGTTGGGGCCACCCTCCACCACCATCTACTACTCGTATGTGTGCGAATCGTTAGTGTATAATTTTAAAGTTGGATTAAGCCAAGGAGGAGCACGACGCACGCAGGCGGACTGGGAGGACTGGGAGCAAGGACGCTCACAAAGAATGTGCTGCGGCAAAATCAGGTCAACTGTATGTGTCACTTTTACAGCTTATTATGGCAAACGGAATGGCCTCTCCTCTCCTGCCTCTCCCGCCACGCCCACAGTTGCACTATCTGCTTGTCACCCTGCAGCCTTTTATGGGGCAACATTATCGCATAATGTAATCATTGGCCCCAAATGATGGCATGTCCTCAAGACAAATTCTTTGTTATATTAGCCCGGCTCAAAGACAGCGGCACGTTCTTGTAGTTGGTAGTTGGCGGCCATAAAAAGTACACCAGAAGAGAGCAGAACACAGCGGCAAAAGGAAACCAATAAAATAATAAAACTAACTTTAGTTAAAGGCAATAAACGGAACAGCACTCCTTGTCCCTGGTTCTATCTCTAGGCCATAAAATACTTATACCATTAATTGGATGCCAAGAGAGGCACAAATCAAGTGAAAAGTCTCGACATTAATGTGCTTCAGATTGATGAATTTTGAATACATTTTGCCAGTCATGAGATGCGATGAAGGTTCACTCATCAAGCTCTTCACTCGATCAGTGTTCAAGGAGGAACTCCAATGAAATGGAGTCCTGCCCCTTGAGTTTTCTCATTTGCAGCTGTGGAGAAAATGCAGAGAGAAATGTGAATTGCAGAAAGTAAAGTTGAAGCAGAAAAAAACTAATGAGTTTCCGCAAAAGATTTGCAGTCGTTCCGAGTTTAAGTGATTTGTGGTCGCTTTCCACGAGTTTTCCTCCCCTGGTGTTCTCTCTTGTCCAGCTCCAATGATGAGTGGTCCCCACTGCCTTTCCCTTTTTGAATCCCTCTCAAGTGTCCAATAATGCAGTTTTATGAGTTTTTCAGTTTTTTATTTATTTGTATTCTTTTGACATTCTCTGTTTCTGTTGAGAGAGAGAATTATTTGTTTATTACTTTTTTTTGTTGCAAAAAAAAAACGGAACCAAATTTGCATATTTATGGGTGAGTTTTGTAAGGACGGCAAATAAATCTGAGAGGACATAATGTAAATAAGGTCCGGTCGTAAAAAGCCTTTTGCCGAAGTGCGCCAAGAATCCGTCCCTGCCACTTATACTATCTGCCTTATTGATCTCTCCCTTCCCTCCTCACTCTTTTGCGGGGAACATATATTAAAAAATTTGTTTACTTTGCGACAGCAATTTGATTTTGAAGTGAAGATATCCGCACAAAACTGACAAATTTATGGATGTCTTTTGCTTGATAAGAGGCACGAGAGGCACAGGGGCTTCTGCCCGAAATCGCAGCAATCCTTTGCAACTTTTTAATGATACCCCCACACAAAAGTGCTCAAGTTGAGTAACAAACAGCAATTTGTCAAGGCAATATAATGTGAAACTTTTGTTCCACCATAATTGATTTACTTGCGAACCCTGACTAGGTTCTCCGTGCTCACGTCCCCTCTGTCACCAGTCGCCGTGTCGGTCTGGTTCATGTCGTCAATCAATTGACGACGCCAACACTCATACGCCACGTGGTGCCCAGACAGTGTCCCATAAACCACTCCACCACTCCCACAGCACCACTCTCGGCTCCAATCCAAGTTCAAGCCCTGCTATAACGAGCAAACAACAGCAAACGCACACTGGCATCGACATTACATGCTCCATTGCTGATAACGTGTGAGCATGAGACTGTATCCGAGTGGGCTTGCATGTGGGTGTGTGTGCACACAACGAGTGTCTGTGTGAGAATGAGTGGCTGAGTATGTGTGTGAACGCATTAGGGGCGAGGCATGCCGCATTGATTGATGTCACTTTGACTGTCAGGCCACAGCAGTTGGCAACAGCCATACCGCGATACTCTCTTTCGCGATGACATTACCACTCTGCCGCCATCGATGACGAAAGTTTTTGGGGGTGTGAAGAGCGCGATCTTGGGATTGAGGAACGGGATAATGAGTGGAGAATGAAATGGGTATAAAAGTAACCATTCTGCTGACTAAATTCTGTCTAAAATTGGTCTATTTCATCTGCTCGGTAATTCTCTGTGTACACGCCATCTCGAATCGGAAACATAATTTCTCGCAAGTCTCGCACAATTGCGGCATTTAGATGAGTTTCAGGGGCAGGGGCAGTGATAGTGCCACCGATATGGTATACAAAACTTTCGGCACGTGACAAAAGGCTGAGGGCGTGGCTGATGCTCATGCGTCTCCAACTCCAGTCTCCACTTACAGTGTTTAGCTCCATCTTCCCTCTTAGGGAGTGTCGGCCGCGAAACCGGGAAGCAGAAATAATGACGCTTATATTTATGAAATTTATGCGTGACACCCACTTGAATGAGCGAATGAGACTGCGAGCGAGTGAGAATGAGAGTGGCTTGGAGTGGGTGTCCTTGACGCTTATCAGCAGGCCGCCAAAAAGCCAGAACTCTGGCCCTAGCCTGGCCTGGCCTGTCCCACCACATACTCCCCTTCGATATTGCGCTTTTGTCATTTTTAATCTTCATAAAAGAAAGTTTTTTTTTGGGCAAAAATGTGCCAGACGAGGCGTTTTTATTGCGCCTTCCCTCCATCGAAACGCCCACCCATCCACTATCATTCACGACAAAAGTCGTGGAGAACAAAATGTTTATGTCACATGACAAAATGCTGTAGCTGTAGCACACTTACGAATATAAGGAGCGCGTCATTATTATCAATGCATGCTGTTGATGATGGCTGGGCATGGGAACGCGCGTTGGGTGCCTGGAAGGACCAACTTTTGGGACCAAAACTTTCATATGAAATAAAATCAAAACATCATAAACACTTGAGCATGCGAGCATGCGAGGGTCCACGTGGTCCACGCTCTCCAGATGGATATATTTATTTATTTTCTTATGCCCGACGACAAATGCCATTAGATAAATAATACCAAATAGAAATGGCAGCAAACAAAAAAGTTTGCAGCACTTGTCCCAGTCGTCTTGGTCGTTTGCTTAGTGTCAGTTTCGTGTCGAGTCAAGTTTTTTTGGCTTTCAGTTTCAGGGTTCTGCAAACACAGAAATAAAGCCAATAAATGGCTTCAAAATTGATGAGGTTTCCCCATTGAACGTTTTTCTGACACGCTGGCCTTGAAAGTTTGCTTTGATGTGCGTCCAATAAAGTTAAAAAATACGCCAATTAGGCAATTTTTTTTGTGGAATTTACTTTTGCAAACACAGATAGATATTTATTAGAAATGCAAACAAATGTATTTAGTAATATTTCATACAGAGAGGCAGACAGCATGCGGAATTTTTATTAGATTCTGTATTTTAATTTCATTGGGAATACCATCAAGCATCAAGCAGCAGTCATGCCGTTGCATGCCTGTCGAAATATTCAACGATATATCGTGCCTGCCTTCATTCCAATGACCTATAACGTGGTGAAGTTTCCCCGCCCGCCCTGTACCAATAAAAAAACCGTAGAATATACACTGCAATTTTTATTGACTGTCGCAGCGCAAATGCACTGCAAAAAAAAAAGGAGGCAACAGAAATCAGAAAGGAAATCAAATAAACATTGCGCATAAAATAAATGTTGAGGACGGTGCCACCGAAAAACGATTCTGAGCAAATACAAAACAATTTTCATGTGGGTATTCGGGCTGGTGAGTGGGTACGGGTCCTCGGGTGTGGATTGCTGCAATACGGTAAAGGAAAATGTTGGGAGAAAAAAGCAAATGCCGAAAATCAAATAAATCAAATGCTCGTAAATAAATCATTTGAATTTATTTTCATTTGGCCAGAAACGAGAGAATGTTGACAAAATAAAAGCACGATAAATACTCCAAAAAAATGGCAACAACATTGCGCAAGGAGCTCAAGTAGCAGAAAGGAAATATTTATATGTATATACGATTGCACATAGAAGTACATATCTACAGTACATATGTATGTACATATGTATATATGTACATCCATTCAGTGGAAAGACCAAGAGCATTGCTGAGTGACAGGAGACAGGCAGATGAAAGTGGAATTGGAATGGGAATCGGGGCCCATCGTGAGCCTGTCACGAACCAGTGTCCTAAGAAAAGCTAAAATGTTATTTTCTCACTTACTACTCCATTGTTGAGGGCCCTGCCACCACTCCTCTCTCCTCCTCCTTCTCCAGTGTCCCGTCTGGTTGCGGAATGACTGTTTGTGTGTGACTTCCACTTGTGGTTAGTTATTTGGTCGTTGCCCAAACGCCTCTCAAGTGAGCCAACCACCACCAAACACACAAAAAACGACATTTTTATTTTCCACATATAAAATATATTGCTGTCTTTTTAGTATTTTCATTTTATTATTAAATGTACGCCGATCCGAGCCTCTGATGGCCACGTGACATGTCCCGTCGATTGTCCATCCCCGACACGTTTCAATAATAATACGATTATAGGTCACAATATCAACGTATGTACATGGACAGACAATTATTTGATTGTTGCTGGGGATATAATCATGTTTAAATTACAGACATTTCATTCAAATGGAATTTTCTGTGAGGGATAATAAGTGCAGTTTAATATCAATTCACTGATTGGTTAGAACACTGCAATCCTGCACTGATTAATCAATTCATTAGAAAATGAATACTGTCTCTGACAACAATAATTGTAAATTATTTTTGGCTTTGTAACAATTAAGGAGAGGATTTGCCAACTAATTCGACTTTTGCCCCAAGTTTTAGACAAATTAACAAACGAAGAAACTCTCGACAGAGATTGCAATTTTGAGCCTTTCAACAGGAGACTTTCAGCAGTGCTGACTCAAGGTGTGGAGCAGAGAAAATCCCTTAAGCACAGGAAATGCTAAACGAGAACAATTTCAACAAATCTCTGGCACAGCTCCCTGCGGTCTCGTTGCACTCTGTGCCTGACTCGGTGCCTACATCTAATATTCAGAGCAGAAGGAGCCTAATCCCAGGCTCTTGGCCAACAGTTTACTTTTGGTTCTCGGTGAAACTTTTCGAAACTCTTGAGACATCTTGAAACGTCAGAGAAATAAAAATAAGAAAACCGAATGTAATTAATTACATTTTATTCAAGTTCTTGGGTTCCTCGATTGATTATTTGGTGTACGCGCATATTTGGCGCTTCATTTGTTTATTCTGCTCCAAGTTTTCCGCGCTGCAACTTGCAAAAGTTCCATTTTCCCCACTTTTCCTGCGGTAATCCGATGCTGCAGGGGCGGAATGGATGGTTTTTAGCTAGACTTTCTGCTCGTCTGGCACGTCTTACAATGTTTCGCTAATTGAATTGTTGAGCGCATTTGATGCGTTTGCCAAGTTGTTCTTAAGTTGCAATTTTGTTGAAGACTTAGCTCCCAGCCCCCAAGCAGCTTGAAGAATACCTCAGCTTGATTTGCAAACATTTTCCCCCGTGAAGCACGTTGCCGTAGCAACAACTACAATGGAGTAAGGGTATGCCTCTTGAACTAAGACGGTATTATGAATTTGAGTAGAGGTTCGAAACGCTTTACTACAGAAGGAGAAATTATATTCTAACTATTAAAGATGCTCATCATTGCAGCAGTGCAGTTTATTTTGTTTTCACAAAGACCTGTCCTGCACAGCTTAATTAAATTAAATCCGAGTACCATTCTAGGATCAATGAACCTTTAAGAGCATCCATACCTTCGGCTCAGAAGGGTAGCCTTTCCTTTCTAGTTACGTAAAGGGAAGTGCAATTTCTGCAACAGGCAATCTGCCACTTTTTACGGAAATTCTGCTTATAATTGTTTCTCCATCTCCAAAACACTGCCACTCGGATCCATCTGTCTTTATTCACTTTGTTGTTCTGTAACTCTGCACAGAATCCACAGAAAGAACAAACAACAACAACAACAACAGCATGACGGATATACACATGTTGCCAGCTTGTTGGGGCTCGGGCTTCTCTCGTGTTTTTACAACTTGCAATTTTTTGCATGTTTTTTCATACATACAATATGTTTTTTATATTTTTCCCCTCCGCTTTTAGCTGTTTGTAGCTGTTTGCCAGCTGTTGTTGGCTATGGCCGGCGATGTGGGTCACTCACTTTTTGCGCTGTTAACTCATTTGAATTGCACGTCAACAATTGTGAAAACAAAGCGAAAACTTTTACCATTTGTTCAAACAACAACTGCGAAACAAACAACAATTGCCAGCAGCAACAGCAACAACAACAAGAAGAGTTCTCTACCCTCCCTTTCTCTGGAGTCAGCTCGGCAGCCTGCAGCCTTGGTGAACGCTTAGGGATTTATTGAATTAGTAGAAGTCAAAAATATTTTTGGGTGGTGCCGCTAAGTTTTGGTTGTCGATGTTCACTCATATTATTATCTGCACTACTTATATGCTCATAATTGTATTGCGCTGCTTAAGCACCTATTTTTACGCGCACAGCTGTGTTGTTATTGTTTGTGTCCGAAACCTAACTGTAACGCTCTCACACGTATAGCCGAAACCCGCAGCTGCACACGCATACATCGAAGTGTACCGTTTTTGCATTGGATCGTCGCATCGCGTGATCTTTCAATTCCCTTTTGCTCGACTTCTTCTTGTTGAAGTTGAGTTGCTTCAGTTGAAAATTTTAGTCGCAAACAACAGCAAGCAAATCGGTGTGCCGCCGCACGTGCGAGGGTCGATTAACCATCGTTGTAACTTAACCTGTAAGCCGCCAATAATAGATTCTTAAACGTTAATAACACAGTCCACAAATTCTACAATTCTACTATCATTAAAACAATTGTGCTTCTTATTATACAGTGTAGAGTATACACCAAACAAACACATATTCGTTTCAGAACCAAAAACGCGTAGAGAGAAATCCCCAAAGCAGACAATTTACGCAAAAGTTGTTTCCCTCTAGCAACAAGCGATCTACTTATGGTAAACGTTATGTATGTAGTTTTCTTGCAGCGCCCCAGGTGTCCAACTGCTTTTTCAGAGACCATTTTCAAAAGATAAACATTCCGATATCCCGCTGAGCTTCGTTGGCTCGAAACCCCCTCATAAAGTTGTCATCCAAGTTTCATTTGCGGATATCATATTTCTTTCCTTTCTTTTTCACTTCTTCTTTCTTTCGTTTCATTTCGCTTCTTTTTTCGCTTCATTCCTTCTTTCATTCATTTTCTTGGGAGTAAACTCAACTAATTTACTTGTTTCCTACCCACTGCCACCCGCACTGCTAGTCTTTTGGGACCGGTTTGTGGGATCGAGCAAGTTTATATTCATTAAACTTCCGCCACATTTTGCGCTTTATATTTTGGCGCTTTCAAATGTCGGGGGCCGCCACTCGACTCCACTCCACTCCACTCCACTCAACTCAGCTGTGGGCGCAGAAGAGGCTGCGGTGGCGGTTGGTTTCTTGGCCGGAAAGTTTATGCTCTTGTATTTCCGCCGGGGCTGGGCAACAGTTTTTCCTCCAAACGTACATATATTTTTTTCATTCTTTTTCGCAAGACCCCATCTTGGGGCGGAAAAGTGCAATTTCAAAATTTGTGCCTGCATTGAGCCCGTCTTTTGGTCGAGTCAAAGAAAAGTTAAGAAATGAGCATGTTTAACTTTTTGGCAGGCAAAAGGCAGATGAAAAAAAATGCCGTTTGCCGACTTAAATTTCCACGATTTACATGGATCAAGGCAGCAGCTGGCGGTCGGTCTTCCGAGTTGCATAAATTTGCATAAATTGCGTGGCTGGGGATTATAGAGCTGGTGGATGGGTCAGGACTGACGCTAATTTCTCTGACCTCGATTCCCCCTAAGCGTGGTATTCTTTTGCAGCTCTCTTCCCGACGTTTATTCATATTTGAGGACGCCAGTTGGCTGCCAATTGATTTGGCCAGCTTGTGCCAGCGCCCTGGAGCTATGGGGCCGTGGGCTTACGGGGTTTATGACAAAACCACCAATAACCCATCAAAGTCGGAAGCGGGCCATTTGTATGCGCGGCTCTCAGCGCCAGAGCGAAGCAATTGAGTCACTAATTACTGTGCCTTTGCCTTGGCTTTAATCGTTTCGGCCACACAAAAGTACGCACTTCCTGCTTCTCTATCTCTGCGATGGAGATGGCTGTCCATTAAAAGTCTCTTCCAGAGAACGCGGGGCTAAATTGTTAAAGTACATTTAGAGAGGCGGACAGGGGGGCCAAGCCATTACCCCTTATGGCATAAACAATTAAATATTTAGGGGCCACAGCTACGGCAGCGGCTAAGGCAGCGGCAACAAGGAGTTTGTCCACGCCTCCGGATAAAGGTCAAGGCTGTGGCTGCCTCGCTGCCTCCTTGGGCACATTTGCCTAAGCTCCCGAGCGGAGCTTTGGAACTCCTGAGGATCGGGCTCTGTGTGCGTTAATTGGCGCTGCTTGGACAGCCTTTTGTTCGGGCCCAGTCCAAAGTTGGCTAATGGCTGTTAACTTTTGTAGCTGGGCCCCACTTGACTGCCAACTGTTTGAAGAGCGTTTGAGAATTTCTAAATGGCCAACAACAACAACAACCAAAGAGGGAGACGAAGAGAGAGAAGTTTGGCATCTAATTGCTAAGATTTGGGCCGCACCTTGCCTGAGGCTCACTCAAAACTAGAGCAGAGCCTTGGTAGCTGCTTAACAGGGATTTCATCTCTAAGCCAAATCCTCTTTGATTATTAAAAAGAGACAGATATTCTCTACCGTTTAGAGTCTCGACAGGAGGATACCTGGTAGGCAGTCGGGCTATAAATAAAGTACTGAGATTTATCGTCAAACTATGGGAACTTTCCTCGGATAGAGAGTGCATCAGACTCTGCTGGTATGCTTTCTTCTTTTAATAACATTTCATAATAATCAAATCAACCCTTCCACCATTACTCCATGACTTCCGCGCATTAAAATTAATAAGTATTATCCTCCATTTAGTTTTAATACCTACCAAACTGTTTACATAAAACTAGACCCAATTTAATGGCAGCCAAAAAGCATCAACTGCACACACAATAATTAGTGCCAGGTCTTGTTTAGGGCTTTATGACAATGTCATAAGTTTTTAATAACCGCCGATTACGATCGCAAATGCTGATAACGATAATGATAGCGATAACGAGGAAGTGTGTGTGTGTTCGAGCGTGTGCGACATAAATAAACGCGAAATTTTAATTACCATGCCACAAAAATGGAGACAAGGACGCCCAGAGAAATTTTAATTACAGCAAATAAAACTCCGCAAAAGCCGCCAAAAAATAAACCAAAACTCAAACAGAAACAGAAACAGAGCCAAATTGAATGGTTTGCTCGCGCTGTGTGTCAAGGGCGTGAAAGTGAAAGAAAGTTCAATTTGTGTAATATTTTGTGGTTTTTGCAGTGAAATATGAGCAATGCGCAGTGTTCTGATTTATGTAAATGCCGTAAAAGTGCACAACGAAAATTGCAACGAAAAATACCTCAAAGGGAAGAGAAACAACAGCAACAAGGACCACCGCAGCAACTCATTAAAAATAGTGCAAATCAACAAAAGGAAAAGTAAACTGCACAACTGCATATAGAAGGCTGCATACATAGCCAGAGGGAAACAGAGGAGCAGAATCATAACCAGGAAGAGCAGCAGCACACTCACTCCCCTGGAAGAATACTCATCAACACCTTGGAACCATTTACTGCAAAGATTGTTCAACGTTTTACAACTACATATTGGCCAGCAGCTTGTTCTATAAGGAACTGCTGAAGGAAATTACATATTGCACAGCTACTGCTACAGCTACCCCGCCCCTGCCAACAGCCTAGCCCTGGTCTGGTCTGCGTAGTTATGGTCGATCCATTAAAAATCTTTTGGGTTTTGACAAATAGCACCTATTTGGGTAAGTGTGTACAGCCATTTGTGTGTGTATGCGTATGAACTAAGTAGTTAGATGTGCATATGATTATTTCCAGCACCCTGAAGTCTCCTGTCTTGTGCGAGTACGAGTACGAGTATGCGTATGCCTTGCCTTTGCCTTTGCCTCCTTCCGTCTTTATGCTTATGTAAATGGTCTTCTGAAAATTTCATGAAGTGTAATTTGTGGGGCTTCCACAAAGCAGCCAAGTCGCGCGCTGAGAGTGAGGGGAGCCACGTGTGTACGTGAGGGATCCAGGCTAACGACACCTTAGGGCTTGGGTTTCTGGCATGGGTGCCCGGCATTGCCCTCCCTCCTTCGTGCATTTGAAATATGTATGCATTCGTATTTCCGGTACTGCTTCTACTGTAATTCTCTTAGTAGATTTCTTGGGGCCATAATGAAGAGGGTTGTCCGCATTGGTGAATGTGGATGTTTGGGCACAGAGAAAACCAAAGGATTTCAAAGGAAAGGCGTACTGTAGGGAAATAATGGAATAAAATGTTGCATAAATATTTACCACAAACTTTACCCACTAAGACATGAAGGTTTCCAACTTGGACTTGTGCTTAATTTCCATTTAGTTGGCTTTCTGCCAAGTTAATTAAATTTTAAGTTTTTTTTTGTGTTTACGCTTTAAATTAATTTCTAATTGCAGTGACTATCCCACACACACATGGTGTGTACGGAATACATAAATCCTAAGCTGATAGAAACGCAATTTCTATGCGAGAGAAAGTTTTTTAATTGCGGCGAAAACATACCATAAGCCCATACCCTCCGCCGGATGTAGGTCGTAATTAACACGCCACTGGACCAGCATCTAACCCTGAACATTTCCCTGCCACCCTCCTCCCTTCGTGGTTAATGAACGGCAGCGAAACAGGCCCATAAACAAGGTCCTTGCCAGGGTCCAGGGTCCGTGCCCGGCGCCATGCCTCACCTTGTCTTGCCTTCCATTCGCACGGACTCATTATGACAGACAAAATATTTGTCAACTCATCAACGCTGTAGCCAACGCCATATTTTTTATATTGGTGCTCAGCCCATCTTGTTTCTCATTTTCCTACACTTTTTTTTGCTTGTTTGTTATGTTTGTTGTTGTGTTGTTGTTGTTGTTGTGATTTTGCGCTTTGTTTTGTGGCCCTGCGCACACTTTTTAATTAGTCGTGGGAGTCTCGACGGCCGCCAGAGGCTGAATGGTAATTCTTTACGAATAAAAAACCCTTCTACACATTTCATAAGTTTAATTAACAATTTTTTATTTCGTTGTTCATCTTATTTTTTCGTCGGTTTGGAAAAGTTGAAGTGCAGGTCACTTCCGGCATCGGATGTTGAATTTACGCTAATGCCAAACGCCAAAGCTAATGATGATGATGTTGATGATCTTCTGTAATGAATACAAATATCCATAGTACACGAACCGAGGGGTTTTAATTGAAATTTCACTGCAGAGGTCCAAGTAAAACCTCCTTCCTTTGTGCATCATCAAAGTTAATGAGCTGCAAGGCTCAAAGGCCACCCGAATGCCGAGTTGAATACCTGCCCACGGCTCCCAAAAAGGGTATTATTTGGATTCCGTGGGGTTCAACGAGTTCATTAAATGGATTTAATTGTAATTTTTTTGTTTGGCCCACAGCGCACGGGAGTGTGAGAAAGGTTGTGACCCAACATTTGTGCTTATGCTGAATCAGACAGGGATTTGACCAAAACCCGTTTCATAAATCATGTTTCAAGTGGTGCAGGAATTATGAGTGGATTCATAAATAGTACTAGGCTTCCACGCAGCCAATTGATTTTCATTTCATTTTTTGTACCTAATATTTTGCGGGTAAAGGAGCTTATTGTTTTCGTGGAAAAATATAAAGAAAATACTCCGCTTTATCCTTAACTAATACTATCTGATAGAGGGAGCATCCCTCCGTTCCGTCGAAGAGGCTTAGCGTACCTCTTACACTTTTATAGTCCCACCTGCAATTTCAGAAGCTCATTTGATTTCCCCTCATTGCCAGGTATCTCTTTTTCGTGTCGCTTTCCAGCCAAGCCCTGCTCTCTTTTTATACTCACATAAAATGTCAAGTGTCAACAGCAGTCGTTGGGCTTGATCAAAGTGCTGCCACCACAGCAATAAATTAATGGTAAAACTAATTATAAAAGTCACATGCACACACACAAACTTGCGATCTGGGACCCTGCCCTGCCCACCCACACTTGCCTAAATCATGTAAGTGAAAAGTCAAATTAGTTGCCATTATGTGAGTGACAAATTCAACAGCAAAATAACCCTTTTCCTTATGAATACATCAGTGTTTTGTGGCTGTGTGTGGCTGTTAAACTGTCTGACAGTTTCAACTTTTGCCACATGACATATCACGGATACACAACGTGTGCCCGTAGTTTCGCCCCCCTTGCGTGGCCCATTAAACTAATAATAACTTTCACACGCTTCCAAGTTCTATCTCATTGCATCGCTCCATCACCCACACTCTCGATCATTATCCTGTCAATATTTGTTTTACTCCGGAAGCCAAAGTTTTCTTTTCTGTTTTTTTTTTTGCATATTTCAGAGAAAACTAAAAGCGAAAACTTAATCCAAAATACATGAGTAAACACAACATGAGATTATCATAAACTTGCTGAAAATTTATTACACAATGTGTTTTCTTTGTGTGGGCGTTTATGCGGGTGTGTGTGTGCGGGTGCGGGAGTGGCCCTATCGCATTAAGCCGCCTTTCAACGCCTTCAGGATTAAATTATTGCCAAAGGACAACAGCCACAATCACATCCGGTTATTTATTTGCGATTTATTTATTTGGCTTCACTTATTTATCTGTTTGTTTTTGTGTCAAAAACTCACCCAGAACCCTGAAAAATAATTAGCAAATTAAAAGTTGTAATTTATTTATTTGCCAAAAAACTTGCACCGTAAGACTTTCAATCGATTTTTGTAACCCGGAAAATCAAGGAAAAACTTTAACAATACCTGAGGCGGATTGTAATTTACAGTGTGGGCAAATATATTTGAAGTTTGTTTTATTTGATAGCTGCAAAGCTTGAAAGTTGAGCCCTTTTGTATTACCATCGTTTTGCAGGATTGTAATTGTAATACAATGAAAGTAAATATTTTTCTAAAGTTCTTCTACATAGCAGTTATCAATTGAGTGCCATAAATAATACAGTAATTTATTAAATATGTGCAAGGACTGCCAATTGAGTTTGAAATACTTTATGCACAAATTTGTATCCTCTTTAAAAATCATAAAAAAATAACTAAAATGTGTTAAAGTTGCCACTTACTAAAATAATGTAAATGAAACATAAATAGAATGCTTCACTTCATGCTATCGTACATTGTAATCGGATGCAATTTAAACCATGAAAAGTTATTTCAACAAAAAAACACTTCAACAAACGCATTGAAATACATCGATGTAGTGGTAGAGCTTCAAAAAAAATATTGTAAATTTAATGCACACTTTCACAAGTAGTAGAAAATATTATGACTAGAACCCGACAAAGGCGTAGAAAATAGCATCAGAACTACGATAAACTAAGGCGACAGACAGCAAGGAGGAACCCTTTGGAGCAGCCATCTTCGATCCCCGCTATCCTCTGTCCCATCTTATCAAAGGGAATACCCCGTTTGGACTAACATTTTCCACCCTGCCCCATTCATGCTGTCAGTTTTAATGTGATGCGCTTTGTTGCCTTCTGGAAAATGTTACTTCCGGCTGCGTCTTTGCTTTTGAAGCTCCACAAAACTACTACCACGGACTATCCTCCCCTCGCTGTCGTGTCCTGTCTGTGTTACGCTCTGCGTGTCTGTGTCCTATGCGTCCCTATCGTTCTTCCTCTCTGTGTGTGGCATGGATGATTTGAGCAGCTCTGACATTTGACGCCACTTTGCACACATTTTTCCCTTTACCATTTCTCCCATTTCGTTTTTTATTTATTTAACTTTTTCACAAAAAATAAGCACAGACACAACTACTAAAATACAAAATAAACCAAACAAAGATTAGGATTGTGAACCGAAGTTTTGTATACCCTTTAGGTTGGGAGACAGGAGTAGGAAGTGTAGTGAAAATTTGAGAACGCATTACACCTGGTAATTCGTAATATAGAAACTCCAAAATCTAGGAAAAGCTTCCTCCCCCTCACTAGAAAAAACTAAACAAAATCGTAGCACTCTGTCCTAGGGTACCAAAATGAATTCTAAAGCTGCATAAAAAATAGAGAAATGTAGGGCTGTGCTGATGTTTACTGGCTGTAAAACAAAAAAAAATAAGAGAGAGATAGAGAGAGAGGGAGAGCCAGCTGCCAGTCATTCATAGACTGACATATGGCACACCAGCAACGGGGGGCAGATGTCTGGTTTGGGGGCAGGCCTGTTGGCTTGTTAGTGTGCCAGTTATGCGGCCATAAATAGCTGACGGCTGCTGGGCCTCGGTCTCTGGATCTGGCTCTGGCTCTGGCTCCCTGCCTCTGCCTCTGACTGTGACTCCTGTCCTCTGGCCCACCTTTCACCTGCACGTTAATAGTTTAAAGTGAGCCCTTTTGACTGCTCTGCCAAGACAGCGTGAAGTAGAGGGGTGGTGAGGGAAAGCGAGCACAGTTAGGGGCTGAGAGAAAGAGACAGCTGCGGGGGAGTGGGATAAAGTGGAAGCCTGATGGGCGGCTGATGACTGGGCGCCGTTCACTTTGCTGCTCAATTTAACACCAACAAAAAGGCGGCCACTTTTCCCACCAGGCAACAGGCAAAGCAAAGAGTTTTCTTTTTGCCTTTAGAGGGTATACGCTGGAATACCTAGAACTTGGAACAACATAGAGTATCGGGTGCCTGCTAAGACTAGTAATTTGGGAATAAATGGTAGCATAGAAGAAAGATAGAGTTGGAATAACTTAAACAACTTAAACTTAAAAAATAGTAGCAACAAAATACAATACAATACAATACCTCCTAACTAAATAAGAGGCAGAGAGCCAAATTCTAAATTGGATTCCATTTGTCTTGCTTTATAAACACAAGCTCGTATGAGGTGAATGAAAAGGTTTACGAATTCATTTTATCACATCTAATTTTTGAGCAGAAGAGATTGTTCAAGTTGTGGCCCTAAGAATTCGAATGAATAGATGTGTGAATAGCAGTTGAATTAGGGAAATCTTGAGAGGTTTTACCATGAAAACACACGTCTTCAGAAAGCTGCTGCATATTCATGTCCCTTTCATATTTCTTTCAATTAACTGAAAGTTCACTTAAATTCCCAAAGCAAAGCAAACAAAGTAGAAGGCTCAGCCCATCGCTTAAAGTTGAAGAGTTTTCCGCAATGAATTGACGACATATTTTTAGCCATTCAAATCTAGAGCAGTTTGCACAAGACTTCCACTAAGCTGACTGGAAACTACTTTGCCACAATTTATGTCATCTGCAATGCAAACATTTCGCAGAAATCGACACATTTTCTTATTGAATATAAGATACATAAATTGCAAGCATCCAGATGCTGAAGAAAATTTTTACCCTTTTAAAATGTTTTCTTTGAGGCAGATTAAAACTCAGAAAAGGAGAGAAATGAATTTATGTAACAAAAGTATTTTCCTACAGCACCGAGCTCCAGGCATTTTTTACTGCTGGCGGCCATATTAATTTTTTCACCAGCATCCTTTCAGAGCAGGCTCTGGGGCTCTTTCATGACGTGTGACTGCTAGGTTGGGTTACTTTTGCTGTTAAAGCACATTTATGTTGCTAGAAAATATACTTTTTCTGTGACACATACATATATTTATACACAAGTTTGGTTTTGAGGCTTTTTGTGTTTTGTGCTTTTGTGTTTTCGTTGAAAATTGTAACAGGAAAAACAGATTATTGCTACCCCCATGTGGGAAAACGATACAAGCCCCCAAGAAACCTTACCGACAGTCCTTTCAAGTTATCTTGGTGGTCTTAGTGGGGGGAAATTGAGAACGTTTTAAGACTATTTCCGTGTTGACAAAAGGACACTTGCTCAAAAAATAGTCCAACAGCCAAATGGAATATGATTTAATTATTTAAAGGAATATTCGAGTGTTCACTAATGGAAGGCTGAAAGGTTGTTTATGTCTCTCTTGAAGGGAATTTCATATTTGTAGAGCAACTTTCGCCCAAAAATTATAAAACTTTGCCATAGGGCTGTGCTGTGGAAAGTTTCTACAAGAATTTCCAAAAATCTGCGCTTATTTGCTTTTGGCAAACGCCATGTGAAGTGTAGTGCAGTTCCTGAGCGTTACCTCAAGTCCCATGCTCGGATAAAACTCATTAACGCACGTTCTTTCCACACAAAAACTACAAAACTATTCAAAAAGTTTTGTTTAGCAAGACATTAGCTGGAAATAAGCAAATAAAAAGGGGAAGTGGGGGAAAACCCACTTCACTTCGCTGTGCACTTTGTGAAAAGTTATTTTCCTTTTGGACTGAAAACGGGGCACCAACCAACTTTTCACTTTGCACAAGTGCTTTGTTTTTTCTGAGTTTTCCCTTGGAAAATACCCAGAAATAGTTGAGGGCTATTTGACATCTGGACAAGACCAACATGTTAACAATTTACTTGGCCATGCTCATTGGAGGCTGACAAATTCGTGGAACCCAAATTAGAGAGGAAGTCACAGAAGTGACTGTGGTGTCTGTTGTGGCTCAAGTGTATGGCTCCTACAGCATATTTTATGCCTGCCACGTTTCACGCATAAACCGAGCAACTTTACGACTTTCTCGACCGCAAAGGAGGCACGCGCACAATTTGTCAATCAATAAATTTGCTATAATTAATGCTGCTTATTGGCATTTCATACACTTATCACACTGCCGTATACCGACCCGTATGGCCACCCCATCTTTATATATATGTACAGTATTTATATGTCTAAGTCATGGCTTTTGCTTTTTTTTATTTGCAGTTACAAAATTTGTACGCATTGGTATTGCCGACAAAAACGATTCACCACCATATTTCGATAGATTTCTGTACGAGACTGAGATCGATGAGAATGCCGATTTGCAGAGCACAGTCCTCACTGTCAACGCCAAGGATCACAATGAGTGTGAGTAATCAAAATCAAACATCTACGCAGAGCAATTATTATTCGAGCTTCCGAAAGTGTAATCAATATTACACATTCCCACCCCCAAAAGAAACCCATAACCCATATCCTGCCATCGAATTATCCAAAGCATTCATCAAGACAAAAGAATAAACTCTTCATCGTCGAGTCTCTGTGTGTGCGTTTGTTATTTAATGTTCAATTTTCCTTTCGTCTCAAATTGGATTTCTGCTTGAGCTACGCACACAAAATACTTGCTTAATCGAGCGATGCCCAGATGAATATATTGCATAAATTGGCAATTGATTTAATTAAGTGTATCTTTAATTGTAATTGTCGGGGTTGTACTGGCCACGAGGGGGCAGAATATTTGCATTTGAAAGATATTAAGATGTAGACACAGATGCTCTGCGAACAGCTGCTCCGGCAACAGCTGCCCTTCTGCGAAAATTAAAATTAAAAGATTGTAGCCATAAAGTAAAGTGGAGTCTAATGTGCAATTTCATGTTTAATAACTAAAACCCAAGCAAGATTACTCTTATATTTAAGAGAATTATTCAAATAATTATGAATGCAAAAAAATGGCAACCTTTAATGGAGAGTAACATTAAATTAGATTAAATTAGAATTTGTTTTATTATAATATTTTATCAATTATTAAATTAACACAATAAAATATTATTTAAAATAAAAATGATAAAAACGTATTTTAATTCTAGCTTTCAAGCAAGATATGTAATAGTAATCTAGCTGCTTGTTGTAGAAATAAGGATTTGTTCATTTAAGCAACTTAATACGTTCAGATAAACTTATTCGCTGTTTTTGACAGACTGATCCCATAAAAAATGCACAGCTTAATTGGAATTCAGGACACATGGGATATTCATGTCAAGCTTTGGTTGAAACAAAAGCATGCACGAAGTGATGATTCAGCATGCCAGGAATGACCACAACATTGCCAACACATAGCTTCAAAGGCAATCATTTTGAATGGGAAATTACTAAACAAAAAACCCAAGCAGTTGGATTGACGTTTGAGGGTGAGAGAAATGCAATATAAAAAGAAATCTAAATGAAATTCGAATCGAAGCACTAGATCATCGCGGAATGATAGCCCTAAAATTCTTGAACGTTTATAATTTTACCTCGAATCGAATCGAAGTTGTCATTTGCCCATCTTAAGTCAAAGAGGAGCAATAATGAAGTCATCTTATGACAAATGCTCACATGATTTCTGCCGAATCATTTCACAGCGACATTTCGTTGTAATTTTCAAGGCAGTAAGGCCTACCACTTCCTTCCTTCCAGCAAGGACGAAAAAAACGAGAAAAATTATGCGAAAATATGCCATAAACATTTAGAAAAAACCAATTTGGCAATTTCCCTCATGTGTGGCAGGCCTCCCATTTGAATTTTCGTACTTATATGCATAAATATTAAAGCAACTCTGGTACATATATTTGCCCATAAACATTTATTTATTTGAATACTCGACTGGATTATTATTAGGCCTGGGCCATGTACCGCAAATATTTACGAAATATTAACGAATAAAGGCTCATCTCATTGAAGATAGAAAAAGAGATACAAGATACAAGTCCATGCATAAATCCATAAAATACAAAGACAAACACAAATGGAAAGCAAGTGAGCATCTAATATGCGTATTTGTATATTTGTCTATTGATTCCCATGCGGAAATTATTATTGTTAATACGATGGGGAATCCAGAGAATGGATTGCGGCCAAACTACAGAGGGAAAACTCTCTCTTCGTATCTGTGGAAAATACGATTTGCAGCATGAAAAACATTCAAAATCTCATTGATAGCATTTAACAACTTTGTAACCCTGCAAAGGAGGACCACGTTGTGGCTTTTTTTTTGGGGAGAGGAGGCTAGAACTTTGTCTTCCGAGTCTCGCACAACAGCAACAGCTCCAAAGAGCCAAAGACAAGGGAAGAAGAAATCCGGAATCCTTGTTGTCGCCGTCGCGACGACTGCGAAAAAAGCATTAACCCGAATGGAAGGAAGAAGAACAGCAGGAACACACACAGTACAGTCGTGGCACAGAAATGGCCATGGAAACAATAATCCGCCAAAGAGAAGGAGCGCATGTAGGAAAAACGTTGAGCTGAGAGCGCCACAAAAACGGAAAAATAAATGTGCACACGAAAATTTTTGAACTACTCGCAGCAGGAAAAGCGGATACATAGATGAAGGATTTTCATAGCCCAAAAACTCGTGAGGAACACTCGTATACTCGTATGAATTGAAAGCTGTGACCCCGTCCGACTGGGTTGGGGTCATGACAAATCTTTTATGTGATTTCTTGTTAGCATGTTTGCGTCTCCTTTCCAAATACTCATACAAATGGAGCTGTAAAACTTTGTTGCTGCCGCTGCCGCTGCCGCTGCTGCTGCTGCGCACCACATTCCAAATTTATGAGCGAAAAGATTATTTATTGGAGTGTGTTCCTATACTCTGTGGCTCAGCAGTGGCTGCCATGTGCTGGCCAAATGTTGCCCCAGTTTTTGATTAAAAGGAAATGGAGTGTACGGGTTCCTCTCTAATGAAAGTCCTCAGATGGAGTTTGTGGGAGTTTCAATCATTCAAGGGGTGTGATATTAAGATTAAGATTGGCTTCCCGGCAAACCTTGCACCGCTCTTAGCCACTAATATTTAAAAAAAACAACCCTAGTTGTTCCTTTAAAATTATATTCTTTAAGAAACTTCTCAAATCACCACGCGGCTTATCTAAAAAACAAAATAAAACCCAACAACCTTTCAGTGTGTGCCATAAAAACACTTAGGGGCTGTCGGCCTCCCACGAAAAACCTTAAAAGATCAAAACAAGACTGAAAAGCAAATGTTTTTGCTACTTTTTAAAATGACTTTTCATGCTAAATAAGTACGTATTCGCAGCCAGCACAATATACAAGGCAACGGGGGGGTGGCCTTCCCACCGAGAGAACCTTGTGGCGTTTCGTATGGGGGCTGGAGGTGGAAGAAGAATCTTTACTGCCTTGCCGGCTGCTCCCATGTGTGGCTCGTGTGTCTCTAGGGTGTTGGCTGGGACACGGTACCCGGACCCGGACCCTGGTGTCTGTATATTAATTTATTATCATTATCAGTGATTTAAAAATGGCGTCATGACATCGTAAATTATAAACATCATTGTCTAAGACTGGGGACCACTTAACACGACTTTGCCGGAGCTACACTTAATGTCCATGTTGTTGCTTTTATTGCCCACCATTGGCCGGAAAGTGACTCAAGGAAGCATGAGCGCACCATGTGCCACATTGTTTAAACTAGAGAATATTTTATGGCAGCTCTTTAAGATATTCACTGAAACTGGATGGTTGCACGACGATGAGTCGTGAATTTTGAAGTCAAAAAAGAGTTGTTTGCCGAACGGACACCAAAAATAGAATGTGATTATTATTTTCTACTGCATGGCGTTAGGCTGCATTATCATCGGTACAATTTCAGTATATCGGTATTTCAGTATTTCGGTTTATTTAAGCAGGGTAGATTTTTCAGTCATTCGAAATCGAAAAAGGCTTTGCCAAAGCTGACAATAAATATTTTTTTTTATTTCTTCAGTATTCCTGTAAGGCTTGAAGGGGAAACACCAAAAATATCTAGAACAGAAAAACAACTAATAAAATTACAAAAATGTCTTGCTTAAGCCTAAAACGTTCTCGCCGCTTTGAGGATGAAGCTTTTGATAAATATTCCCCAAAGCCAACTCGCAAGCGCAGCAAGATCCTTGGAAACGCAAAGCGTTCGCTCCCCATGGAATGGGAAGGTTCAGATATGTATCCCGCGAAGCGACTGTGCAAATATGGTCTTGAAACCAAAGCAGATAATGTAAGACTTCTAACAGAAGGGTTTTTAAAGCAATTATTTAAGATAGAACACGTTCCTTTAGCTTTCACCTCTTCAGAGTCCACCGAAGGAGGATAGCTCCAGTCAAAAGGAGCAGAAACTATTTACTTTCAATCAATTGCAGGCCATGTGCTCTAGCATGATCAATCAAAAGGAAAAACAACTAACCGACTATTACGAATTGAAGCTGAACGAACAGATGACTTCACAATATGACACTTTCATTAAGTTCACACACGATCAAATGCAAGGAGGCGGTTTAATCAAATATTCAAGTTATCTTTCATAAAATATTCGACCCATGTTTTGTTCAAGAGTTGAAGTCGTTATTGCTTGAATAAAATGCCTTTAAATCTATTCGCGCAATCAGCGCCAGCGAGGCAGTGGCACTGTTAACAGCCCAGCTTAACAGCCTGTTTACGCTACGCGCTGACAGCGCACCCGTCTACAGTGCTGTTAATGCACCCGTCTACAGTGCTGTTAGCGCTCTCCGACAGCGCTCTGAGAGTTGGCTCACGCTCGCTCTCGTGATCCGCCCGACTCGCGAGCGGCTAGAAATTTGTAAGCTGGAGCAAAGTGACGCTTGGGCCCAGCTTTTCATTTCCTATTGCGAGTCCCGGATTTGGACCTTCACCTCTCCTTTGGAACTAGTGCCAGAAACCCGCAACTAACTTCTGTAATAAAATGTGAAACAATGGCATTTCATACCCTAATCTGCGAATCCGCTTGCTCTGCCTGTTCCAGTTACAATTCCTCCGTCTCTTAACTTTATCTGGTGAAGCAGGTTAAGCGATTTACGCGTCGCTAATTTACGTTAATGTTTGCCCTTTCACATTTCCGCATAAATGCACAGACAATGTGGCAACACCATGTGGCCCCATTTGCTTGTCATTCCCCATTTGCCACAACTACGCCGGCTGGGTTGTCACATGTGAGAGCATTTCCATATTCTCCCCAGTGCTGACAACACTTTTGCAGGCTGTTTAAACATTGAATAAGTAAATTATATGCCGTGTATGTACGAGCACAAGTACGTACGTTGTTCTTCTACTGCACACGACATCATGACATGCCACGCCCATTCCCACGCCCAGGCAAAGTTCTCTTGCAGCATTAGGAGGCATGGGACTTGCTCCTTCTGGTTGAAAAATGTTTTTTAATGAACTTAATTATTTTCTGCCGCCTGCTGCTGCCTGCCTTCTGCCTGCTGTTGGATGTGTCTTTGCCAGTCTTTTGCCGTCTCTGACTTTTGTCCTACGTTTTTGATCTTTGGGGAAGTTTCTTTTCGTGGAATCTGTGGTGTAATCTGTTGAGGCGTGGGATAGGTGCTTACCGGTGAGTACTTTGGGATGAAAGTGTTCTAATTTGTGACTGATGATACCTAAGGGAATTCTAAGGGAGTGTTTACAGGTATCAAACATAATGAAAGTATAATGTTTGAATGTAAACTCAATTCAACATTCAAGTTCTACCATCACCTTCTCTATATTTAAGTGCCAAGAGCTGGCTATAACACCCTCCTCTCCAGTAGGGGATGAGCCTTACCCTAACACTTTTTTATGTACCCTTTGAGCTTTTAATCAAATTAAATTGAATTCATTTGTGCGTCAGATACCCTTAATACACCAATTCAATTAGCCAAGTGTGTGGAAAAATTAAATTAAATCTCAACTGTTTCCCTTTCTTTTTTGTACCTCTTACAGCGACGAATATTCGATACCAGATCACAGGCGGTAACATAGGCAATGCCTTTGCTGTACAGAACACGACCGGTGTCATCTACGTGGCGAGTCCCTTGGACTACGAAACGCGGCCAAGGGTAAGTACTATACCATGCCATACTCGTACCTTCTCTAGGACTCTCTCTCCACACTCTTAACTGGTGACAAGCCCCTCGACTAGGCTAAGGCCCTTGTCTACAAGTTGCTGCACATTTTTCTTTTCCCTCACTCATACGTATACGGTTTAGGTTTTTTTTCAGGCTAGGTCTTAACTTTCTGTTGCATGCATAATTTATATATTTTTCCGCTCCAGTGATTCTACGCAAAGAACACAAAAAATATGTAAAACTATGCGAAACTTTTCTTCTATATTTTTTTTTTTGGGCACACAAAACTTTTGACAGATGAACAGCGGGGTAAGGCAAAAGGCAGAGGGGTGTATACAAAAAATTAATCCACAAAAATAAAGGAAAATTCGCTTACATGCAGGAACACATTGGCAGGGCAGGGCAGGAGGCAGGCACAGGCTGGAGGCTGGGAGAGACAGCTACAGCTGTCGTTACATTTCCCAATGCGCATTTTTAACGTGATTGCCCCGACTCCCAGTCATCACCTACGCAACTTGTTTTGGCTTTGGCAGCAGCCTCCACAGAACCCCTCCAAACAGGGCCTGGTAAATCCGTGTAGCTGTCAATGCCCAGCCATGCAACAAGCAGCCACACTGCTGCCACTGTGTGCCACAGTGTGCCACCGTGCCACCAGCAGGCAGAGCAGCAGCGAAAACAACAAGCCACAGCACACAGAACATGTGTTACCAATTTCGTAGGTTTTTTGTTGTTTTTTTTTCATCCTTTTGCGAAAAAGTTTTAGTGTCCATTCATGCGATTTTGGCTTTTGTTGTTTAAATTGAGCCTCGACAGCGGAGGCAACCGATTCGCAGGCAGCAGTAGCTGCGGAGTCACTGGCAGCTGCACTGTACATATGTACATATGTATGTATGTACATATGTAGCATTTACATCAACAGCAGCATTAAAAACGTTTGGGCAAAATATATGTAAATCTCTTTAGCAGATTTCTTTGGCACTATTTTAAAAACTTTATTTATATACAACAAAAATAAATTTCCAAATGAAATAGGATTTTTTCAAACTGTTTTTGTTCAAAGATCATGATAATATTTCTTTCATGAACTTTTTAATCGATCAAATATACTCAATATAATTATAATTTCTTGTCTCTCACAGTTTGAACTGCGTTTGGAGGCCACGAGAAATCGCAAAAACAACTACACCACCGTTGTGATAAATGTACGCGATGTCAACGATAATCCACCGGTATTCGATCGTCAAACATATCGAACACAAATCACAGAAGAAGACGATCGGAATCTGCCAAAACGCATATTGCAGGTTAGTTGAGAGAGAAAATATATAACCAAAATATTAAGCTTAGCCACATTTATTTATTGACATATTAAAAAAAGAAACCTTTGTCCAATTTTGTTTTATATAATTTGATTACGTTTTATAATTAATCTGATTTTGTTTCCTAACAAAAAAAATAATATTATTAAAAAGAAGTTGATGATATTACAGCACAAGGTCTGATTTTTTTTTCAATCAGTCGCTCTATAACCATTCGATATTTTTATCGTGATTTTTGTGGGCGTTACTCATCCCTTGCTTAATCCGTAAACTCAATCAGAATGCTGCACACTTTGCAGGGCAAGTGTTCTGGCCAACATTTATCGCCTTATTGGCTCACAACAATTTAAATATTGACAGAAACAGAAAGAACAGCAGAACAGCAGAACATCAGAACAACAAAAGAGCAGAACAGCAAAAGAGCAGAAAAAAAATCACACACAATGCCCAGTAATTTGCATAAAAAGCCAAAAACTTAAAAAAGAAAAAAAGTAGAGTGAAAAACTGAACACAAACATCATGCAGCCAGCCAGCCAGCCAGTGCTCAAGTGGCACGCGGATAGCACCCGGCACAAGGCTACACAACTCTGGTAATGTCTGGTGAAAACATGGGGATTATGGTGGCAGGCGAAAGTTCTGTGTTCGAGTGGTGGAGCCATTCAGGCGTAAATACAAATAAATACTCATTCATTAATAACAACGTGATAGTTGGGCAATGGCTGCCATAAAAGCACGAAATACCTACGTACATACATACGCTACATAACTGTTTATATATATAAATCCGCATATGAACAATAATACATATACATTGTGCAAGTATGTATGTACATGACTGTAGATATGTGTATGTATGTCTGTATGTATCTCTTTTATTCAAGCCATAATTTACCAACATAAAGAACGGAGGAGCAGAGGAGCAGAGACTGAAACATTTTTATGGTTCCATAAACATTTAAATACTCTTTAACGTATGCATTAAACAAATTGCCTTTTTATATGGTATATGAGTGTAAATATGTGACAATGTTCTTCTATATCTAAATGATAAACATCAAATGGATTAGCATTATGGCTTGGCATTATGGCATTATACCAAACGGAAGTTTTATTTTGACCATTGTATTTTTTGTTGGATTTATTGGATTCATTATAGCTTTCGATTGTTCTACACAAATTAAGTTCGAAACTGACTCAATTCTGCTTTAGTTTCTAGCTGCAAAAACATTTTCAAGAAGAGCATTCCGTTGTGGCCAACCGCCGCTTTTCCTTATTTTGTATTTAATTTTTAAATACAAATTAAAATTGCGCAGCTCAGCACGCGTGTCCAGCGCAGTAGCCCAGTGACCACCAGTGCGAAATTTTAATTACACATTTATGTATATTGCGAGGAAAGTGTTTGCAGAGACAGCGGCTGAGGCGAGGATCCCCTATCCTCATTTCCATCGCTCGCCCAATAATTGACGAGAATTTCTCATCCTTATAGTATACATAGAACCTGGAAGCGGCGGAGTCGGAGTCGAAGGCGGGCGAACACGCTTTTCCTGGGTCCGACACCTTTTCGGTGCTCAAATTGATTTCTGTGCTCGGAAAATGGAATGCAAATATTTTAATGTTGAACGCTGCTGCACGAGAAGGAGGCATTTAAATTATGCACTGAAATGGTTTCACGAGACGTTGCCACGGCGGCGGGGAAAGTATGAAAGTTGTTGAAAGGACAATGGCACGACGGACGGCCCGTTTCCGCCTCCAACGGGCGGGCAATAATAATGGGCACACTGATGGCACGTAGACAACTCTTTTGTCATATCAAATTGTGTTCAACATTTAACGTAAATTGTCGCATTGTGAGTGGGAAAGGGAAGGGGAATGGGCATGGTAGGAGAGGCGGAAGCGCACAGGGACTGGGCTGGGCGGGCATGGGAATGGGAATGGGAATGGGAGGCACTTAACACGTGACGATGATATAATGGACCAAGGACCCAAAGGATATTGCTACAAGTTTGTCTGTAATTGTCAGCTGCAACTCCATGTACGAGCAGCAGCAGGCTCTGTTTTTTTTAAATGGTCGCTTGTGGTTGGTTTCGTTGTGAAAAATGTATAATAGAAATGGGCTACAGGACTCTCGCATAACTTTGTTTCCATTACACTTGCAACACGGTTACTTCAGGGCTGCAGAGAATGGATACATAAAAGTACAGCAGATACATGGAAATAATTGCTTTTAATTGGCATGACATCCTCCTGTTTCTGTAGTGTTTCTCTGTCAATCGCAACGATGAAAAACACACAGAATTTGCATAGTCTACACCCATACATGTTGTTCTTGTTCTGGTTGTTAAATGGAGATTACAAGCACTTTTCTGAGACAAAAAAGGGACTGCATTCACAAGGCTTACAGAGCTTTAGCATCACGCATGCATGGATGCAAAACAATTCCAGAAAATGTTATACCGAAGAAGCAAACGTAGTCACGTATTTATACGTATCTTCACGCTCAAGTCTCAAGACAGCGAAAGTTGTGCAAAAGTCGAGTTTTAACAACGTTTTTCTTGGCCACATTTCTGTCATTTATTTACTCTTTATCTCAACTTTCATATTCATTTGATTTCATTCAATTACCAGAACCATTCGTTGAGCCCCCATCAAAAGTCCAGTCGACAATTTGCCTACGCCCCAAAAAATAAAATATTCCGCAGGAGCAGGGCATGAGAAAAGTATCTTAAGCTCTGATTTAATAACAATAAAAAATGGCCCCAAATCCGATTGAATAATTACATAAATCTCTGTAATATTAGCATTTTTTTTTCGTCTGACAATATTTTGTGGCTAGCGCACAAAAAAGACACACACAAAAATCAAAGCATAAATTTACAAGCAATCTGGCTGGGAAAGAAAATCCACCAGGCACGCCCTTCGAACAGATTTTCCACCCAGAAAATACCCCCAATACCCAATACCACTTTTTCTTTATCCTCTCCTCTCCTTTCCTTTCGATTTCAACATTCAGGTTGCCCTTTATTGGACATTTAAAGCGTTTTGTTCATTTGCATATTTGATTTATAGACTCCAATATTGTGAGCAGAAAGTCCAGGGGAACCGCTTAGCTTCCCCCCAAAAACCACCTCCACCTTTCTATAATCCCTCCCACTCTATGGTCTGGTAATGCACTTTTTGTAACCCCACAACCGTTTTGCTCTTTTTCGTTTTCTTTGCAGGTTACCGCCACCGATGGCGATGTAGATAGACCAATAAATATTGTATATTTCCTGACTGGTCAGGGCATCGACCCTGACAATCCAGCGAATAGTAAATTTGATATAAATCGCACAACTGGCGATATTTTTGTACTCAAGGTAAGTGCCAGTCCCCCACCTTGCCACCTTCCCACCTTCCCACCTCTCTCAGCGTTTAAACAGATTCCAATTTCGAGAGTCCCATCGTAAAAAGAGCGTAATGAAAGCCAGTTAAAATTTCACAACGCAGGGGAATGACGGGGGTGAGCTCCATCCTCCTCAAATCCAAGCCATGAAAATGGCAAAACAAAAAAGGAATAACTTTTTTCTGTTGGCTGGATACTCCTGCTGGGGGTATTCGTAGTCCCTCCCGCGAGATGATGGCCGAGCCACGTGATGGCTTCCCCATCGAGCCACAGTGGCCAACAATGGAGCTCAGTTTATATTGAGTGGCGAGTGGCACAGTTTGGGGAATCGGGAATTTGAGCTGCTGCTAACCAGAGAAAAGTGGTGGAAGTTCCACAAATATTTGTGGGTGTGCAGCAACTAAAAGTACCAACTCTTAGATAATTGTTGGAGCATCAAAAAGCCAAACATTGTTACATTTTCATTCCCAAAAATCCTTAATATGCATACAGCAGGCCACAAACCACAAACAACACCCAACCAGGCACACTTTTTAATAGTTCCATTGTGGGTCTCGTTTCATAACCGGAAAACGCTTGAAAATGTTTTCAATATTTAACACTTTTGTTGGCTTTTGCGGGGCAATCATCCCTTGCCTCTGAGAACTACCCTACCTGGGCGTAACTTTCGTAAATTGTAAAGCCTCCCACGCGTGTCGGTGGCGTATGATTAATTTAAAACTGTGTCAAACCGCACACACACCTCCTCCTCCTCATTCTCCCAGGCGCCCCACCAGACTGTGCAAAAAATAATCACATTTAGATGCATAAAAACTGTCAGCGTCACCGTTGGATGTCAGATGCATAGACTCCAATTAATTTCAGACAAAGTCCATAAAAACGAACGTTTCAAAGTGGCAGCAAACGCTCCTGCGCCCAGCGAATGGGTGAAATTGAGTGTACGGAGCTGACCCCTGACCCCGGTGCCGCCATTCTGCATAAAATGTTCAAATGTTGCTGCTGGTGGTTTGCTTTATTTGTTTTATAGTTTTGTAGGAAAGGGACGCCGACGCCCCACAATCCAATCCTCTACGTGGGGGACATGGGACTGTGGGCTGCCAGCCAGTGGGTCTGAGGACAGCGACAGCATGTGGCATTTGTGGTTTTGACGCTCTACAACCGACAACCACATGTAAATGACGTTTCGTCGTTCGTTATTGGTGCGTGGTCGCCTCGCATAAAATTGAGTGTAAAATCAGTAGGAAAAGTTGGATGGAGGGCCAAACTTTACCAATAGGAGAGCAGAGGAGCGGCACTGAACCTTGGACGGGGGTCATTTCGGTGGCTGCCACTTGCCAGCTGCATGACGGCATTTAATTTTGTAATTGCAATTGCATTGCGTGTCACATGGTGGCGCAGAACCAATTCTTTTCGCCCCTCACATTAATTGAGCGATGGCTTAAAGTTTATTTACCGACAGCCGAATGATTTCCAATTCAATTGGAGATCCAATTGGCGGATTAACAACCTAGAGGGGGAATACTTAAAATAAATTAAATACGGGAGTAAGTTAAAAGTTGATTTAGTGGTTTAAATAAGGGAAAACTTGTTCCTAAATCTGCAAGCAAAACATCCTCAGACTTTGCCATTTTAACTTCTGACTAAGTATTCAACTTTCACTTACATTATTATACAAAATAAATCCATAAACATCTCCTCCTCGTTGCTGAGTCCATCTAATATTCCCTTTTACTACAGATTAGATATTTTTGGGCTATTTTGAGTGATTCAATCACTAAGCTTTCATTTACTTCAATGGGAATACACAGAATTAATTCGTCGTAAAAGCAAATTGTCCTTCAATCCAACCAAAGAAACAACAAACAGAATCAACATTTACTCGTATGTCTTGGGCCAATTTGAATAGGAGGCCAAAGCGAGGCCAAATTGTAGACATGAAAGGTGGCCAGACAGGCCCTGGATTGGTTCACATTTCAATTGATTTGATGGCTTTTATTTGTGTCATTGGCAATGCAATTTCGTGTGGATAACTCATTTAATGAGAAATCTAATAACAGACCGACCGGTGTCGGGGCTAAGCCACCATATCCAATGCCATCAAAGCCAGCCACAGCCTACAGACCCCACACACACACAAATAGATGGAGGACTCAAGGGCTTCAGAAATGTGGATTGAGGATTGGGGCTGGGCTGGGCTCCCACTGTAAGCTCCAGTCAGTTACAGTTTACCGGCAGGCATAAAATAATTTGCAAACAAACAAACAGCTGCCAAATCAAACGCCTCTGACTGTCTCTCTCTCTCTCTCTCTATTCCAACCACAAATATAGCCCCTGGACCGTGATCAACCGAATGGACGGCCACAATGGCGCTTCACCGTGTTCGCACAGGATGAGGGGGGCGAGGGCTTGGTCGGCTATGCGGACATCCAAGTTAATCTGAAGGACATCAACGACAATGCGCCACAGTTCCCCCAGGGCATCTACTTTGGCAATGTGACGGAGAACGGCACCGCCGGCAGCCCGGTGATGACAATGTCTGCCATTGACTATGACGATCCCAACGAGAGCACCAATGCGAAACTAATCTACTCCATTGAGAAGAACGTCATCGAGGAGGAGACGGGTGCGCCCATCTTTGAAATCGAACCCGAAACGGGTGTCATCAAGACGGCCGTCTGTTGCCTCGACCGAGAGCGGACACCGGACTACTCCATTCAGGTGGTGGCCATGGATGGTGGCGGCTTGAAGGGTGAGTGCAATAGTAGCCCTAGAACCTACGAGCATTTCTCTCAGTGCACATCGAGTGTCTGTAATTGACGCAATTCTGATGGGTATGGGCCCGGTGTGTTCTCTATTTGTTCTCTGCAGGCACTGGCACCGCCTCCATACGCGTCAAGGACCTCAACGATATGCCGCCGCAGTTCACCAAGGACGAGTGGTTCACGGAGGTGGACGAGACAAATGGCACTTACATACCCGAGACGCCCATTCTCACCGTCACGGTGCAGGACGAGGACGAAACGAATACGTTCCAGTACAAGGTGGTGCCCAACAGTGGCTTTGGCTCGGATAAATTCGCCATGGTGCGGAATGCGGATGGCACGGGCTCGTTGAAGATCATCCAGCCGCTGGACTACGAGGATCCACTGCAGAGCAGCGGCTTCCGGTTTCGCATTCAGGTGAACGACAAGGGCGAGGATGGACCTAGTGCGGGGGACAAGTATCATGTGGCGTACTCCTGGGTGGTGGTCAAGCTGCGGGACATCAACGATAATGTTCCGAAATTCGATCGCGAGCACATCGAGGTGTCCATCTACGAGGACACCAAGGTGGGCACAGTTCTGGAGCAGTTTCGGGCCACCGATGCGGATCAGGGCGGTCACTCGAGGGTCACCTACAAGATTGTGCGCTCCACCAATCGCCGGCGGCAGTTTGCCATCAGCGACAAGGGCGCCGTCAGCATTCAAAGGCCCCTGGATCGCGAGACCCTGGACCGGCATCACATTCAGGTGCTGGCCGTCGATGATGGCAATCCGGCACGTACAGCCACCGCTACGCTCACGGTCATGGTCAAGGATGTCAACGACAATGCACCGACCTTTGCCCAGGACTATAGGCCCACGTTGCCGGAGAATGTATCCGGAAGGAAGATTGTGGAGGTGGCCGCACAGGATGCAGACGACAGACAGCGTGGCAATGGCGGACCCTTCACCTTTCGCCTGGATCCTCTGGCCAGCGATGAAATACGAGCGGGATTCAAAGTGGAATACGATCGAAGTAAGTGGCGGGAATAAATGTTAAACTATTTTTATTAATGGGGGAAAAACACTTAACATAATTAATGAGGCAGTAAAAAAACGCTAAACGCTGACTAAACCGAACATCTGTCACAGTTCTGGGTGGGGGTGACAAGTTAAAGCATTTGAATATTATATCAAATGAAAATGTTGAACATATTTAATGCATTAGCTTGATTAAAAATGTATGCAACTGATGGGAGTGCGAGTGTGCGAGTGTGCGGTGTGTGTGTGATGCAGAAGCGTTTTATACTAATTACGCATCTCATTTAAGTAATTATGCAAATTAATGTCTCTGTGGATCCGTGTGCAATGCACTCGCACCATCTAATAACTTTTTTTGTATGCCTATTTGTTTACGGCCGAATAATTAATTCGGTATTTGAAAATCAATTATTTATTTTCGGCTGAGGGAACACTTGAAACCCCAGCCACGTGCCAGGTCGAAAAGGAGCCAAATCTCAGATGAAAACACATCAATGAGAATGGACCCGAAAAACAAATCACCAAAAAGAGGGAACCCAAAAACAGAGAGAGAAAGACACACACAAAGGCCAGAATGTGCCCTGAAATTCAAACTGGCACAGCGGACAAAAAAAACTCGATGCTGCCCGATGGGAAAATTGAAAAACTCACTGTCAATGTCAGCGACAGGCATTCAAGTGACACCTAAAAATGTGCCTCCATTCGCCTGATTTTATTTGGGACTCTCTCTATCGCTGTCCTCTGCTCTGTTCTCTTATTTCAAATAAGTCTCCCACAAACAATGGCCATAAAGAAAGTTTGGAGCAGAGCATTTTCGATTTTACAAAAGGAAAAGGCACAAAAATACAAAAAAATTGTTCCTGATGGAGAAGAGCTTCAAAAGGGTTGCTGTAAGAATGCACTTGGAATATATAATAACAGAAGAATATTATTAAATTGTTTTCCCTTTCGAAACGTGGGATGGCAGGTGGAGATTTTGTTTTCAAAGACGTTTTGTTCACCTTTTGATTAGATTTTGTTTCATTAAATTTGAGAGATTTATTCCTTAATTAAACTTTGAAAATCTGCACCAAATAAAGTAAGGAAAAATGCAATTTCCAAGATATATTTTCATGAAATTATTAAGCTTATTCGCATCAAAAATGCATCGTTTGAGATTGAATTATCTGATCTAAGGAGACTTAGACTGCAATAAAGAACTCCATTTTAAAGTCCCTCCCAGGGACTGTCCCAATTGAAACACACTCAAAATCGCAATAAAAACAAAAGCCTGGCCCGTCTTGGTGCATCTAGAATGATGATGATGCCTTCAGGCTGTGTTCTGTGCCACTCCTGCACTTATTTTCACTTCTCTTTCGACATTCCTTTTCATCTAGTGCCATTCTCTGCTAGTTGGCTTTTTTCCTGTGCTTTTTTTTCGGCCACTAACTTTGTGGCACAAACAATGCTGATGATGCTGGTTGTCTGAAACATAATTCAATCACCATTACTATGCAAACAGAGTTTGGTTTAGCGTTTGATTTGGACTTTGATTGTGCGGCAACTGCCTTGAATGAAGCGGGACAAGTGTCCGAAAAGAGAGAGCAGGAGAGAGGCAGAGAACTAAATTCCGTCGAGTAGTGTAGCAAAAGGGAGAAGGGAGTGAAGTGGAGTGGAGTTTAGGGGAGTACAAGCGGAAGGCAGTCAGTCCATTGATGTGGTTTTCCGGTTGGGTTTGGTTTTGGGTTTTGAATTGCAAGTTGCTGGCTTCTATACGTATCGCATTTGGGCTGATTTCCCAGTCATGTTCTGTGGGCTGCTGCAATGCAGATTGAGTTTCAGACATCAAAGAAATTACACCCCACATAGGTACAATTACTGCAGAGGAGTGCAATGACTGTTGCGGGGCTGAACAGAGTTCTGAAAAGCTTTCTCCATCCACAAACCGACACAATTGTAATCAAACGTTCCTTTTGTCTGCCAATTCTTTGCAGGAGGCGATAATGGCAATGGTGTGGCCATCATCTCATCCCTGCGTCCCTTCGATCGCGAGGCGCAGAAAACGTATGCCATACCCATTGAGATCAAGGATAATGGAGCGCCTGCAATGACTGGCACGAGTACGCTGACCATCACCATTGGCGATGTGAATGACAACAAAATGCAGCCGGGCAGCAAGTCCGTGCTGGTCTACAACTACCAGGGACAGTCGCAGGATACACCCATAGGCAGGGTATATGTCAACGATCCCGACGATTGGGATGTGCCCGATAAGAAGTACTACTGGGAGGTGCAGGAGCATCAGCGCTTCAAGCTGGACACGGACACGGGCATCCTGACCATGCGTTCGGGCACTCGACGTGGGCGCTATCAGCTCCGCTTCAAGGTGTACGACAGGGAGCACGGACAGGAGGACATTCCGGCCAATTTGAGTGTCACTGTGAGGGACATTACCACGGAGGCTGTGCAGCAGGCTGGCTCCATGCGATTGGCCCACATCAGCGATGAGGATTTCGTGAGAACTTGGAATCCTCTCAAGCAGCAGGTGGAACCCTCGAAGCTGGAACGCTTTCGCAACAAGCTGGCGGAGCTGCTGTACACCGATCGGGACAATGTGGATGTGTTCAGTGTGCAGCTGAAGGAGGATTCCCCCTATCCTCTGACGGATGTGCACTTTGCCGCGCGCTCCGCCACCCAGCAGCCGTACTTCAAGGCCGTGCGACTCAATGGAGTGGTGCAGATGCACCGCGAGGAAATCGAACAGGAGGTGGGCCTCAACATCACAATGGTCAACATCAACGAGTGCCTGCACGAGGCAAAGGGAAAGTGCGGCGCCGGTTCGTGTTCCTCCAAGGTGGAGCTGGGAAAGAAACCCTACACCGTGAGTGTGAATCGCACGGCACTCGTCGGAGTGCGCCTGGAGATCAGTGCCCAGTGCGTGTGTCGCGCGAGGAACTTCACCGGCAGCACGGAACACAACTGCCGCTCGCATCTCTGCTACAACGGAGGACGCTGCGTGGAGACACGGAATGGGCCACGGTGTGTGGCCTGTCCCGTGGGCTATGGCGGTCCGCGATGTCAGCAGTCGACGCGGAGTTTCCGAGGCAACGGCTGGGCTTGGTATCCGCCGCTGCAGCTCTGCTCGGAGTCGCATCTGAGTCTGGAGTTCATAACAAACGAGGGCGATGGCCTGATACTCTACAATGGCCCGATTGTGCCACCAAAGCCAGGGGAAACCGTGATCAGTGACTTCATAGCCATCGAACTGGAGCAGGGCTACCCCAGGCTGCTCATTGATTTCGGCTCCGGCACGCTGGAGCTGCGGGTAAAGACCAAGAAGATCCTCCATGACGGGGTCTGGCATCGCTTGGATGTCTTTTGGGATGCGGAAAATGTCCGGATGGTGGTGGACTTTTGTCGCACTGCCTTGGTGTCCGAAATGGAGGATGGCACTCCACCGGAGTTCGATGACAATGCCTGCCAGGCGCGAGGACAGATACCACCGTTCGCCGAGGCCCTGAATCTCAATCAACCGCTGCAGCTGGGTGGACTTTATAGGCAGCATTTCGACCAGACGCTGTACAACTGGCAGTATGCATTCAGCTCCAAAGGTTTCGATGGCTGCATACGCAATGTGATTCACAATTCGGAGCACTACGACCTGGCCTTTCCCGCGCTGGCACGCAACAGCTTCCCGGCCTGTCCGCAGACCGACGAAGTCTGCCTGAAGACCGAGCACACGGCCCGCTGCTGGGAGCATGGCAATTGTGTCGCCAGCCTGGTGCAGGCCAAGTGCCACTGCCAGCCCGGCTGGATGGGTCCCGGCTGCAATGTGCCCACAATTCCCACAACCTTCAAGGCGCAGAGCTATGTCAAGTTCGCCCTCAGCTTCGAGCCCGATCGATTCAGCACGCAGCTGCAGCTGCGTTTCCGCACAAGGGAGCAGGGCGGCGAGCTGTTCCGTGTCAGCGATCAGCATCATCGAGAGTATGCCATACTGGAGCTGCGACGGGGCCAGCTGCAGTTCCGCTACAATCTCAATTCGTTGCGCAACGAGGAGCAAGTGCTGGCCCTCACGGCCATCTCCGTGAATGACGGACAATGGCATGTGATTCGCATTAGCAGATACGGCTCGGCGGCCCTCATGGAGCTGGACGGAGGCGAGTCTCGGCGCTACAACGAGTCCTTCCACTACATTGGCCATCAGTGGCTGAGCATTGACAAGCAGGAGGGCGTCTATGCGGGCGGCAAGGCCGAGTATACGGGCGTCAAGACCTTTGAGGTACAATCCGATTTCCAAAGGAGCTGCCTCGATGACATCAGGTGAGACGAACCAAAAATTAGAACCTTAGCTTTATGGTAGGGAAATTTTAGAAGAAGGTTCATTTGATTTTGCAAGGAGGAAGAAATTTTTTTTATTTTTTAAGCAAAAGAGAGTCTGAAACGCTAGAAAAATATTCATTCTCTGACATAGAAATTATCGCTTGTTGTATTTACTTTAGAGTCATTTATTTTCTTTCCATCTTTTTCCCATTTATAAACCCCACAAGAAAGTGTATTCCAGTCTGCGTTTTGTCAGCATTTTGTTCCGACTACTTCGATTGTTGATGAGCTGTGTGCTGCTTGTGCTGTTACTCATGCATATTTTTCACTTTTCTGTTTTGTAGGTTGGATGGCAAACACCTGCCCCTGCCGCCTGCCATGAATGGCACTCAATGGGGCCAGGCGACGATGGCCCGCAATCTGGACCGCAACTGTCCCTCGAACAGGCCCTGTTCGAATGTCATCTGCCCGGATCCCTTTGACTGTGTCGATTTGTGGAACGAATACGAGTGCACGTGAGTACTCACGCCCCCTTTTGTCGTTTCCCGTTTCCCGTTTACCGCCTTTGCCGCCTATGCCGCCACACTTCCTGCTGTTGTGACGCTAATTAAATTGAATTGCCAGTGAGGAGCAATATTGTTGGAGAATTTATGGTTTTCCCAGCTAATTACGAGCTCCAGGAACTTGTCCTTTGAAATGCGAGAACGGGGCAAAATATGATTAATTAAATGAGAGTTCAGGTGGAAGGAAACAAATTATAACTTTTGTCAAAGGCAGCAACTAGAACTCAAGTGGGTTGGTTCCATATCAATTCTTGGACACTGTAGAAGTTCAACAGATTCCTCTTAGTGCCCCACACTCACTCATCCTCCTAGGGTAAGGGTTCTGCCATCGAATTTGAGGGGGTAAAAGACTCCGTCGATTTGCCACCTGACAATGGCAAACAGCAAATTGACTCCGAATGCAAAACAAATAATATCAATTGTCATCACATGTCCTCTCAGGCATTGGTAGACACCGCAGGACTGCATACACAGACATTTGCATAGCTGGTGCTGGTGTATCTGGGGCATGACTCTTGATCGTTGGGCTTCTGCTCCTGCCATTTGCCACACCTCATCGATGATGGGCCAGAGCTGGCCCTCCAGCAGAGCACATTTTCCACATCATTAGTTTTGCAGAGTGACTCCATTCGAGTGCTCCCCCTCTGGCAGGCGACAGGACACCCAATCTGGCACTGCATCATGTCGGCTGTCGTCGATGTCCTCCACAACCGCACAGGAGAGACCTTCACTGCCATAGCACACACACACACACTTCGTGTCCACCCCCCCGCAGAGTAAGCTCCACTCTCGCTCCATTTGCTTTCGGGAACAGAAACATCTGCGGGGCCTGGCATGATTTTCCGACACGTGTTTGCCTTCCAACAGCTTTTGCTGCCTTCCATCATTTTTTTAAATAAATTTAAATAGTGGCCCACGTTCCTAGGTCCGTCCTCCTGCCTCCCTCAGGTGTCGACGTGTCATAAATTATGCTTACTTTAGCCTCAATTCCACTGCCATAAACGCAATGCCTCTGGAATTTGTGTCAGTCAGACACTAAGACGCCTGCAAAGACCATTTCGCTTCTCTCCGGCGGGCATACCGAACGACTTCAATTTTGAGTGTGTACTCGAAAATGCTAGAAAATTTAAGCTTTAAATTTGCACACCAACCCACCTCAGGGATGCCCTTCCGGCGCACCGAAACCCCAAACTTCACGCCCTTAATGCGCTTCAAAAAACTGCATACCCTGCGCAGCAGTGGTGCTGGAATCACAGGGGATTCATGGCGGGGCAGCAACACAACTCAACTTGGAAGTAAAAAGTTAATATTTTTCGCAAAAAAAAGAAACTTTGCACTGCAACTTCCGACTGCATTCGGACTGGAAGACACCCACTAGTCCATCAGCTATCAGAGGGAATAGATAGATCTCTGCCTGGAATCTCTCATAATTTATTATATCCCCTGCCAACTCAATCTACACTCGGCACTTACCCATTCCTAGGTATCATTGCCATGTTTCTGCATACATTTATTTTTGCCGCCCAGCCAGTAATCAGCTTTCCGACTCCTCCTAATCCTCTCTCACTCTGCGTCATTTCAGTTGCAGTGAGGGACGCATCATGTCCTCGGACACCAAGGGCTGTGTCGATCGAAACGAATGCCTGGATCTGCCCTGCCTGAATGGGGCCACGTGCATCAATCTGGAGCCTCGCCTGCGCTATCGCTGCATCTGCCCGGAGGGCTATTGGGGCGAGAACTGTGAGCTGGTCCAGGAGGGGCAGCGCCTGAAGCTGAGCATGGGCGCCCTCGGCGCCATATTCGTTTGCCTGATTATCATATTGAGTAAGTACGAAATGAGACCACAACTGTTCGGCTGCTTCCCGGGGGGCTTTTATTTCCCAAATTTCCCCATTCATGTGTGTCAATTAAGCGGCTTAAGCTGCGCGAGCTGCAGTGAGCATTCTTGGGCCCCAGGGAGGAGTGTCCTGCCACTTGGTTCTTTGGTTCTTTGGCAGTGTTGCTCTGTTTTCCCCATGCTAATGCAATTTGCAGTGTGCTCAACGTTTTTCGCACTCGACTGCCCCACCCAATCCCAGCGAGAAAATCCCACCGAAAAACGGGAGGCCACACACAGAAAAGAAAAAAAAGAGAAGCTTGAATATGCCAGCCCTTGCGACACTGACAGCTGTTTGGACAGTCGTCGGATGTGGCTGTGTGTGTGCGAATGCATATGGGAGAAGGACCTCTCTGGACAAGGGCTAACGAGGGTTACGTGGCAGCGCCATGCATTTTCAACAACATAAAGTGCCAGCAAGTCTTTGTATTCTCTGTTTTAGCCTCCGTTTTTTTTTGTTGCGCTCAGACAAGGGCAATTTGTTGGATTAGCTTAAAAATAAATGGGTTGTACACATATTTTAGCTGCTAATTAATGCTGGGAAGAGTGCTAAAGCTTTTACAGTAAGTTTTATCTTTTAATTTAAGAGAATAGCGGGGCATAAATATAATTTAGCCTAAAGGTTTATCGTAAACTTTTGCAGCTTGATGAAGAAGTTAACAGTCTGTTTTATTCGAGGGAAATATTTATAAAATTTCTATTCGCTTTACGAGAAAGGAATAATCGGAAGTGATAAAAAATCGAATCCCTTGTTCGCGGAACTTTCACTCCAAATCGGATTGCACTCTTAGACTTTTTTTAGGCGCCTCCACTTTCCCATTTATAACTCCACCTAAGCCAATTTGTGCCATTTTATTGCTTACTTTTCCAACACACACACACACTCACACACACACAGAAAAAATAGAATAAAATGTGAACAAAATTCTGGCACTTAATGGATTTTGCGAACGAGTGTTAAGTGGCTTTGGCCATTTGGTTATTTTTCGGTTTTCAGCTTTGGTCCAGGCTCCGGGACCGGGTCCGGGTCCCGGTCCGGGCTCTGCTCGTTTTGGCCATGCAAATGCGTTTTCTCGTACGCATTGCGCGACAATCTATTTTCGTTTTGCCCGGCTCGTCTGGGATTTGAAAGGATTTTCAATTAGCGCTACACATTTTACCCCATCCCCCTCTCCCATGGCAGATCTCTGCTCCGCTGTAGGCAATTTATTTTTGGCCATATTTAAAAGTGACGCTGATTTATCCGTATCCCTGTGCAGCCTCCCTGCCTAATGGGTCCAAAGCGAAGCCCTGAAATTGCAGTGTAACAAAAGCGGAACCCTAAGCTAATTAGACGCTGCTAAGCCAGATAATTATCCAGTTGCCTGCGGGGCCTGCCAGGGAGATGCCTACCAGAAGTTGCCTCGGCAAACAATGGCCGGGCGTGGCCATAAAACCGCTAAACCGCAAAATAGGCGCAATAAATAAGCAACGAGCCACAAAAATACTTTTGTGCGAAGAGTACGAAGTACTCTTTCCCCACCACTTGTCCGTCTTATGATGTGAAAATCTTTCAAGAAAGGAAAGCATTCAATTGGAATTTCTCTTCCCGGTTGTCTTTGCACCCTTGAAAGCTCAAAATATAGCACTTTTGTATGTCTTATATTTTAATCAGTATCCAAAGCAATATTCTGTTATTCTGCATGCCATTTCTTCCCTAGATCTTCCAGGGTATCTCCACTTTCAGCCCCCAGAAATCTATTGCTACTCTGTTGGTTCTGGGCTGTTGTTGATTTCCCATTTTCTTGCTGCTTCTTGTTGCCTTTTGGTTAAAGTGGCGTGAAGATGAAAAACAAACTAAATAATTATCTAACATTATTTACAGTCAACGCTTTTTCATATCCTGTCCGCTGTCCTGCGCTGTCACCCCGTGTACTCCAGTCTCTGTGTTCCTGTAGCCGTAGCCGTGTAATCTGTGAATCGCTGAACTGTACTTTAGCATAAAGTTTCAAGTGGAGGAGCCACTACAAAAACCCGCTTGTTTGCACAAAACCCATTCCCTATCCCACTTCTGATGAGATGGTGGAAAAGGTGACCTGGTCAGCAGGTTCAGGGCAGGGCAGGGCGGGGCAGAGCAGCAGCTACAAGATACGAGTAATTCCTTGCTCCATTGCTGTATAGTTGAGGGCAAACAAAGGCTGTTAAAGAGCTTTCCATCCGCTTTGTTCGTTCTGCTAACAGTGCTGGTACAGCACAGGATATTTTTGCCTTTTGCCTTTTGCCTTTTGTTTTTTGTATGTAGGTTAGTTTGATGTTCTTGTTTCTTGTTGTGTAGTTTTTCGGCTTGTGTTTGGCTTGGGTTTTTGCTGTAATGTTGATTAAAGGTTGATGAATGAACCGTTGGCCCTGGCCTGCTTACGAAAAATATATATTGTGCTTTTACTATGCTAAATGGAAATCCCAGATTTAGTTGACCACAAAAATTTGGGTATTTTGAATAATTGAAAAGCAGTTGAATTTTTGTGTTGTTTGCACTGGAATTAGATTTGATTAAATGGCATTAGAGCAACATTAGGCTTTATTTATTGAGTAAATAAATGCTTGGATTATCACATTTGTGTTGTTTAAAAGACAAATATTCAATTTTTCCACAATGTTTCATTGTTTCCGTATTAAAACTGTTTGTCACTAATTTATTTTCAACACTGTTTCATGGAAAGACTAAATGTTCGATGAACTCATTGGAGTTTCAATGAGAAATTAGAATAATTCTCACTGCTGTTGAAAACTCAACCACTCACTGTTGAGTCACACTGGGAGAGAGAAACAGGAGAGTCAGCTCCAGGCTTTAATTAACTTTCAAGAATATTTCCCAGCTCCCTTCCGCAACTGCGCTTATCCGCGACTAATTAAAAACGGATTCAACTTATAATTAATCCTAAAGAATGACATTCCTTCGATTCGCATAACTTTCCAAACAGATTTGGTCAGGCTCTCTCCCATCCCCAACTTTGAAGATTTTACTTGGGGTGACTGTACCCATTAATAGCAAAACTTGTGTGGCCAGATAATTTAGAAAGTTTTGTCGCTCCTTTCTGCGGCAGGAGACAAAATGTAATGCACTTCATGCCACGGCCAAGAACTGGCAATGAACTATTTTCGGTTTTTGGTGTTTTCCGGGGCGTGTTGCAACTTTATGTTGTAATTGTTGCATTCAACTTGAGACCATAGAACCCAAAAGCGAAATGCCTTGGGTCTGTCTCTGTATTTGTGTGTAGTGAAGTGTCGAAGACGAACACGAGTCGAGAGGGGCAGGCAGCCATTGACAGCCATTTGCCATCTAAGCGGATTACAACGAGGCCAAAAACATTCCACATTCCAAATGCACATTTCTAGTGTTGCTAGAAGTCCAACTCCAAGTCGTTCTACCATGAAAACTTGTTAAGTTCTGCCCTCCGTGCACAGTCCTCAGTGCTGTCCGTCTGCCTCTCGCACTCAGTTTGCCTTTTTCCTTGAGTTTCCTTAAGTAGCATAAAGTTATTAATAAGTTTCTCTCGACTCCCAGCCACTGGAACATATTCTTGGGGGCTCAGCACCCTCTGAACTCAGTCTCCAGAATCATCACTCTCTGTGTGTTTGTCGTGTAAACAGGACCCACAAAAAAACGAGGGGTGGTGCCCCAAAAGAGCAGAGGATGAATGGTTAGGGGGGTGTAGTGGGGAGTGGAGTGAGGCTCGCATTGCTAGTAGGAAAGATGGTTTTGGCTTCTCTCGAGTAGACTTGCATTTTATCATTTGCGCTTCAGTTGACAGGAATATTAACTTGGCTCTGGCACTGTGGGGTTGAGCAAACAGCCAAGCAAAAATAATTAAAACTCTGTCTCGAATGACAGCATGTTTCCTTTTTGTATTCTTTTACACTTCTTGTTTTTCGTTCGAGGCTAAGGGGATTGGATTCATTAGTTGCCAAATAACTGCCAACCAAAAGACATGGAGTAAACTTAATTTATAAAGCTAAAATGTACGATATTTCAGTGGTTTTCAGGCATCATTCTTTGAATGTTTGTTGAAGCTTTTCCCACCCAGAGAATGTATAGAGCTTCACCCTTCAAGCACGGACATATAATTACATAAACATTTTAAATACATTTTATTATGTGCAATGCAAAGTTTGTGAAAAATATTAATTACATCACGAACTGGAGACCAATTAAATTCGTTCCCCTCTCACGTTTATCAGTTTAGAATCTGTCCTCTCCCAGTTCCACTGAAAGTTTCCACTTCTATCTACATTTTATAAGTGTGGAAAAGCAAAGAACGGAAAAAGAATAACATTTTCCCCTACATTTAATTACCTTCATTAAATGTAAATGGAGTTGTTGTTATGGGGCCCTGACAGTTAACAGACACCCCGACACAGACTCTCAGTCACAGTGCCAGTACCCACCATAGATACAATTTTTGCTCCTCATTTTTTATCAAGGTAAAAATAAAGCAGAAACAACGTTGAGCAGCAAAAGAGAGACTTTAATGAAGAGCAGACAGGATGTTTAGAGGCGAGAGTGGACAACTCGTAGATGCGCAAAATTAAATGAAAAATGTAAAGAGCAGAATAGTATTTAAATAGAAAGCTGCTTTTAGTTCAAATAGGAATAGGAAGTCTCACAACTAAATGTTGTATTTATTTATTAAGACATTTGTATCTTGAAGAAGAGACAAGTTGTGGCACTTCTCGTATGAATTTCGGAATAAAAATCAACTAAAAATCTTGCTTCAACTCTTGTAACTCTCCTCTACGATTATATCATTTGTAAAAACTTAAAACTGAATGGCAAATATTTTCCCATATTTATTTTCCTTTTAGTTTTGGCCCTGATATTTGTACTGTATTCGCGGAAGCGAAAAACGACCAAAAAGAAGAAACGCTCTGGACCCGAGAAGGATGTGCGCGAAACGGTAATCAGCTATGAGGATGAGGGCGGTGGAGAGGATGACATGACGGCCTTCGACATAACACCACTGCAAATACCAATCAGCGCCCAAGGTGGCGGCTCCATGCCGCCGGACATTGCCGCCTGCAAGATGCCCATCATCTGTGAGTAAACAGACGAGATGGGCGATGTGCACTGCACACATGGGAAGTGCCCGAGTAATTGTGGTGATGTTTGTCTTGGGTGTGTAGATCCTGTGATGACACTGCTGCCACCCGGCCAGGAGCTGAATGTGGCGTATCTGATGGAGGAGCGGAAGCTGCGCATCGACAAGGATCCCAATGCCCCGCCCTTCGATGACCTGCGGAATTTTACCTTCGAGGGGAGTGGCAGCATAGCAGAGTCCCTCAGCTCGTTGGCCTCAGGTACGCCACTGCACTGGCTGCATCTCCACTTGGAAACCTCTAATGCAGCTCGTGTTCCCTTTGTTTTGCAGGCACTGATGATGAGAATCAAGACTTTAACTATTTACAAAACTGGGGTCCACGTTTCAATGCGCTCGCCGCCATGTACGTGCACGATAAGGCGAAAGCCAAGCAGGGCCAACCCCCCACAGATGGGGCAGTAACATCATCAGCAGCAGCAGCTGCAGCAGCAGGAGGAGGAGGAGCGGACAGCGGTGTCCTCGCTGTGGTCGCAACGGGCAGCGGAGCCGGACCCGGCGGTGGCTGCCCCAAACCCAAACCCGATGCCGATAAAGTTGTATTATAAAAATAAATAGTTAAGTTGTAGTTAAACCGATGTTTCAGCTGTAAGCATAATGGCATATGCCATACCAACATCTGGTGGGAGGGCACCGCACACCCTCCAGCCGAAAAAATGTTTTGTGTATTCAATGTGTGCATCGTATCGTCTGGTTAGGATTAAAATTGTATATGTATTATAAATAGCTATACACCATGTGGGTTATTTGTGAAATTTAAGACTAGCATAAGGTTATAAATGTTCTGATAAATAAGCTATAGATGGATATAGATATGTCCATGTTCTATTCATACTCAAAGTATACTTCTTTTAGGACTCAGATTTCTTTTCTTAAGGATTCAATGGTACACCAAAATACACCTAAGGATCGTTTTTGTATGTCCCTTCTGCCCATTTCTATGTTCTATCTACCGTTGAAATCTTGTTTGAACTGACGAAGGACTGATTATGTTAAATCTTTCAGCCTCTCGAACTTTACGGACCAACTTGTATTGCATTTACAAATATGGAACATTTTCTTGAAGAACTTCTTTTACTTTCTTTTGAAGTTGTACCCCTATTCTAAGTAATTTAATTTGTTTTACTCTTTCGGATATCTTTATATTCCTGTCATCTATGTAATGTTGACCTCCTCTAGTTCTTTTCGATTTCTTTCAATATTCTTCTCAATGATTTTCTATCGAACCAACTAAGAAATCAAAGAAATTCAACCGATAAAAAAATACAAATAAATACAAGTAGATAAATTAAGCATACTACAATGACAAAGAACGAAAAAGAGTTTATAAAACTTGAAATATATTAGTTAAAGACCCTGTATAAATACGGTGTTAGCTCTCTAGCACGTAAGTTGAACCGAAAACTAAAGGCCAGACCCCTTCATTCGAGGGGGAAACGCTGCAACTTTTCTGTGCCACCGTTTGGGGAACGTGTCCGATTGCCGACCAGGTAGCACCTGAAGAACCATGAGACCGGTTTAGACAGGAGCAGAACTGAGCACGGAGAGAGGCACCCACACGTGGCCACAAAAGTTTCCCGAACAAGGGGAAAACGGATCCAACTTTTGGCTGGAATTTGAAAAACTAAATGAGGCAAAAAAAGAAAACTCAAACCGTGAATGTAACATAATTTTGTACATAGTAAACTCTGTAATTCTATGATTAAATTAAAGGCAATTAAATCGAAAAACCAACTAATAGACTAATTAAACTACAATTAAACATAAATGTAATTACCCAACAAAAAGAAAGACCCAGAAAAACGGAAGGCCGAAAAAATAATACGAGTGTTGATCAAACAATTTTCATATTTCTGCATTTACTAGCCAATACACTAGATAAATTCTATCCCAGATAGAAGCAACAACAGAATCCAAAACAGAAAAAACAAACAAAAACAGAGAACACAGAAACACAGAAATCATAACAGAAACTTATTGAATATAATAATATTGTAATATGTATTAAACTATGAGTCATATGCAAAAAACCAACAAAAAAACAGAAAAGGGTTGATTAAATTTACGTTAGTTAACGGACAATTTGTTAGTAGTTAGCATTTAAGCATACTTTTTTAAAAATCAATAAAGCCCCAAACAAAAAAATACCAAAACCAATTGCAGGGGGAACTCGTTTCGCATACATTTTGGATGTTGGCCAATCGGGCAATCCGCTTGTTGACATTGCCTAATGATCCTTGGTGCTGTTTTTAAATTCTCTTTGCTTCCTGGGCAGACACTCTGGCATTCTTGCGTCTGTAATGCCCCGTTAGGTCCCCGGGAAAGGTGTCGGCATGGAAACCAACGCCGAAAGGCACCAAACAACTTTCAGCGCCTGAGAGACCAACGAAGCGTTTGACAGGCGAACAGGCATTGCCTTTTACAAAAACCAGAAGCTGTCAGATGGTGCGGCCCAGTACCAAAACCAGAACCATTTCTTCTAGGCCATAAAATGGCTGAGCAGTGACCTTTGAAATTTTTTCGGTTCAGGTTGCTGGTGCAGGTCCTTGCTCCTACATAATAAATGATGCAGCTTTTGAGCCATCGATATAAAGTAAAGGGTGGCTGGGGGGTGGCATAAAATTAATGTCTGAAATTAGTTAGAGGCAGTTAAACACGGTCCACAAAAGCCAATGAGTAATATTTAGCCACCAAGATAAATATTGACCTGATTAAATCGACTACTAATAATGCCCTATCCCACTCAATCGGCATTCAGGCAAACACGTGGCAAGTCAGCCAATTAGTGGCATTAACACCGATTCTCGACAAGCGGAAATGGATGCCAACGGCTTCAGCCCACACGCACATGGAGCACTCACTTTTAGATGGATGGATGGAAACATGGCTACATGGCCCCAAGCTTCGAATCATAACTCGAAGGACTTACACGCACACTCATGCCCGAGGCAATCCCACTCGATGCACTTGAAAGGGGCAACAAAAGGAACTACTTTGAGGAGAGGGCGGAGAGGCCTGGTAATTTACTTTAACGACTAGTAACTGGAACATCGAGTTAACGCAAGAACAATGGAGTCCGACTATTAGATACCCGTTAAGGGGACACTTTATCTGTTCGATGGAGAAACTGAAATTAAATCTGAGTTTAAATTGAATCGAATCATTGATGTTCATGGAAAATAAACATTCTTTATATGTGCGATACATTTTGTTTCCTCCTGCCTTTACATAAATCTTTCCTCTCGCTTTAAATTATTTTTAAAAATATTACAAAAACTCGACTTGTCAAAATTTAAATTTTCATAGCTCTTTCCAATGGTGTTCCGTGAAAAGGATACCTAATTTATGTTGGAATATTTTAATAACTTTATTGACTTTCATGCCGGAAATGCAAATGCAGTTTTAGTGTTGCCCCCAAACCGTTTGGATTTCAAATGTTTGTTTTTCCCCCCGGCCTATTTCATATCCGCACCCAATGACCTGCCACCACCATTCGACCAATCCTCCTGTTAGTCAAATTTTATGCTAATTACTGAGATACTCGCCCGATTTGCAGCATGAGCTCACAGTTCTCTAAATTATTAAAAATCATGCAATTTATTTAATTATTTCCATCCCACGCTTTGTGTTTTCGTCCCCCTCTTTGTTCTGACTGCCTGTCGCTTCCACACAGATTCATTTTTCCTGCTTTTTTTCCATAGGCTTCAATTGGCATTTGTTTTGTGAATTTTCCATTTCCATTTTCATTCCCCGGGCCGTTACTTAGCGAAAAATGGCATCAGCATTAGCCCCGATGTTTGTTATTATTTTTAATTGATTTTTGGTCGACTGAGGGGGGTGCTTTCCGGGGTGGCATTAGAGCGAGTGCAATGCAGGAAAATGGACAATGAAATGGCCGAAAATGCGCAAGGCATTAAAATTAACCTACAGAAATACAAATTCATTGAAATTCTACATAAATTATCACATAACCATCAAAGCTCGTGTGTGAAAGAGGGAATGTGCAAAAAAACAAAAAAAGGCTGCGGGACGGGGTGCGTTTAGCCATTGAAAATTAGGAAAAATAAATTAAAAAAATAGAACCCTGAAGTAAGCTTTAAAATTGGTCAAAATTTCAATAAAAATCGGAAAGTTATGTTGCATACTTCAAGGTTCAATATTTGTAAGCCAAAAAAATGGAACCTTGAAGTAGGCTTCAAAATTTTCCACGAAAAATCAGAAAATTCTGTTACATACTTCAAGGTTCAATATTTTTAAGACAAACAACTGAACATTGAACAATTTTTCAAATAGTTTCTTCATTCTGGCTATAATAATGATCCAATCGGGTCACAAATCGGTGATAGATATGGTCCTTCCCTACGGAATGGCGTTTTTAGTTTTCTTTTATATTTAAAATTGTAGCTTTGGGAGGCTTTAGCCCTTTTGCGGTGGCGGAAGAGCGGGGCTCATTTTTGAAATGCACTTGTTACATTGTGAGCACACAGAAGTCTGGATGCAAAACTTGGTTGCCCTATATCTTTTGGTCTCTGAGTACTAGTTGCTCATTAGGACGGACAGACGGACGGACAGACAGACATGGCTCTATCGACTCGGCTATTGATGCTGATCAAGAATACATATACTTTATGGGGTCGGAAACGTTTCCTACTGTGCGTTACGTACAACCGTTATTCCCCAAAAATACAATAGACCCTCTTTACTCTTCGAGTACCGGGTATAAAAATGAATTCCGTTTGTTTTTTTACTTGAACAAGCCCTCTAGCGCTAAAGAGTAGAACTAGAAAGTCGTGACCAAAACCTATGTGTGTGTGTTGAGTTCAGTGCGCCATCTAGTGAGCAGTTGCTAGTACAGCAGTGCCGCCATCTACATTACATAATGTCAGCAAGTCAACTGTGCTGGCGCTCCCTAAAGAAGTAGGAAATTTCAGTATGTACACACTGCATGGACTTTTACAAGCCTAGATGGAAATTTCAGGAACTTCGACGGCCATTTGGCGCCTGTAGAAAAATGGTCGTGGACAACTTGATCTAGGTGGTTCCACAACCGGTCCACAACCGTTTCGGAGCCGCTCTGTATCCGCAGTCCGCATTCCACAATGTGGAGAGGAGTGGGGTGAAGCTAGCACACTCTCACCACACTCCTCAGGTGGCTTCACAGTGTTTAGAACAAACAAATCCTTGCTGGGGTCTAATGCCAGTCAAAAAATATCTAGGGATTTATTAATAATATCTGCTCATGTTTGCTGGTGCACTAAAACTCGTTGAAAACTTGTAGTCAATAGATCATGAGGCAGCACTTCATTCAGCTAATTAGGGAGTCCAATGCGTGACCCCATTACAAAACTTAAGGTAGCACAGCTCTTTTTGTGTTTTTGCCCACCTTTCTACATCCATTTCGGATGACTTTTAAGTTTTGAAAGCTTCTCTCTGTAGACAAATTACGTTTATATGGACACCACGGCAACCCGAACTAATCAACGCACTTCATTGAAGAAAACAATTGAGAAAAGAAGCGAGAAATAAGGGAATTCTCACGCCCAAATCGGATAGCTACAAAAAAAGCTTCGCGCGGAGTAGTTAGCTCCCCATGGAGACGCTCTCCATGCCACTTGCTGCTAATGCGAAACAAACGAAGTGGGGAATGTGGATGAATGTGGATTGTAGATGTTGGAGGTGGAGGAGACCACACGTTGTGCGAAACAATCAATCAAACAATTAATAATTGAACGTGTCAGTAAGGAAGAGACGGAAGACATAGCTGTCGGGGCTGTCAAAACTACCAGAAAACCTGAAAACATGGAAACATCGAAATAAATGCCTTTAATCAAGGGGAAATTAAATTTAATTAGTGACCCAAGAGAGTGCGTGGCTGAACGGAGAGTGTGCCAGAGAGATATTTATTAATTTCTAGTCGGATAAATCAATTTAAATTACTAAATTTTAGTCCGCTGCTGACAGCTTCAGATTTACTATCGAAAATACAACAGAAAACAGCGATACAATTTTTGTCGTTAGGGGAAATCGACTAAAAAATAGCGACTAACTCTAGAAATATATGCACATAAAATCCGCAAAACACTAAGAAACGGAACTGACATCACACAACCATATAAACCCCGAAAAATTACAATCGGAAATTGTTTAATTGACAGTTGAGAAATTTGATGATAAGTGAAGAGCAATATCTAAATATCTTTTAACCACTCTGCAAAAATCTTTCGTCAGCAAGCCAATCCACACTTCTCAAATGTAAGCCCCAGGAGCTGTTGAGTGTTAAAATTCATTTTTAATGACAAATGAAAAAACGGCTTTAATTTGACGTCAGATATCGGGGAGACAAGTGGGGCCTGGCAGAGGAGTTGTCATATGCCTCGATTCATATTTAATTAATGATGTTGTTAATCAACGCACAGTTTGTTAATTATTTAAATAGACAACTCTAACAAGCAGTCGGCAAAAATTGTTGTTAATTGTAATAAATTTAAACATAATTTTTCCATTTTTTATGCTTCTGTGAGACTATGACTAAAAATCAATAATGAGCTGCCAACTGGAGGCTGTTTTCCGTGGAATGTTCTCCTCGGTTCGGGTTGGTTCCCGTTCCCGTTCTGGTTCTGTTTTGCTTCTTTTTTGGGGAAGCTTGTCGTTGACCTTTGCCGAATGAGCGCGGGTTTGCTTTTTGCTCTTGTTGAGTGCTGTTGATGTTGTGGCTGTGGCAGTGGCAGTGGCAGTGGCATGCTTTACAACTTGCCAAGTGGAGTAGTGGCCTCACGATACCCTTGGTAAATGTTTCACAAGTGTTTGGTTTTAACTTTGACTTTGGAAAGCTGGCTGAGGACTCGGGGAATACTTTCATTTATATTATGGAATGATAGAGCTTCCATTCGTATATTGCTTTAACTCCCTAAAGTACAGTTGAAAGGGCATTTAAATCTTCGACAGGAATAAGTATAGTTTCTTTCGGTAGTTTTTTTTTCTATTTTAATCTAGGAGCCAGCATTTTGTTAATGAATTTAAGTCATTTTTTGTAGCAGAAAGAGCTTGAGGCTTTATGTATATTATGAGAGCAAACTCTTGTGAAAAGACGCATGGTAATCACTCTGTGCTTATCAAACAACAAATATTTTCTTATTATTTATTTCATATTTAATCTTTAATTTTCTCTGCTTTGTCTACCCAAAACGACTAATCCCTTCTTTGCCTCAAGCTTAGTTTCTAGACTAAGCAAAGATTTTGGCAAATGCAACCCCTTGGGCGGTATTCTATCTAAACAAAGTTTCAATCAACTTCAACCTTAAAATTGAAATTAATTTATTTGATAATATTCTCACCCAATTCCAGTGCCGACCTCGTTCCACACCAGCCATTTGTCTCGGTCAAAATGAAGCGTCCTCGCCCACCTCTTACCACACTCTATCCTTTTAATCTTTTTGTGTTGGTGGCCAAGCCACTCTTGTGGCAGCCAAACTTTGGAGCTGACACTTTTATCGTGCTGTTGGCCAAAATGCAGGCAAAAGCATAATCTTTTTTTATGCTGTTTTGTCAAAAAAGTTTTCTGTTTGAGAGCAGACGCGTCAGTTTTAATGACTGACGAACAGAGTGGAAGCTGCAAACGGAGTGGCTGACTGACGGACTAACTGACGCAATGACAAGAATCCCAAAAGCGTCCGAGACGGAGACCAAGACCAAAGCCATTCCCCTCCGCTCCACTCTGCTCTGCGCTCGGGTCCGAAACTGTCCGAAACACACCTTACGCACGTCTTTCTAACTAATTTCTGCGCTTCTCAACTTTCTCGCCGCGACCCAACGGCTGACAGAGAAGTTTTGGCCCCTGCCAGAAGTTTATTAACTGTCCCCGAAGCCGCTCCTTCTGCTCCTCATAACTGCCACGCCACTACCGCGACGCACAGCCACCGATTCTAAACGGCCCTCATTCACATTAAGCTGGGGTTGGGGTTTTCGTACGCAAAGACAACTGAAGGAATGGTGTTTGGAGTTTGAGGTAGCGGCATCTTGGGAGCATTTTGAAAAGCGTGGCACTCTTTTATATTCCCTTCCAACGGTTACTGCTGTATTTTTGAGTATTTTGCAATGCAGAACTGGCGGGATTTTCAACCTGGGGCGACCATAGACATTTGGTAGCTAAATCTGAAAAATATATACGAAAACACTTAAAGATTTGATACCTAAAGATTTATCTGATTTCTCTTTTTTGTGGGATTTTTGGGCCAATTGTTCTCGTGGCTACCGTGGCTGCTGCTGCTGCTGCAGTTTTCTTGGCTCCAAGAACTTGTTCCTCTGGCATCTCCCTTTCTCTTTCACGCATATTCTCCCTGTCTCTCCCGGCTTCCCCTTGTTAGTAATTCATCATTCTACCAAATGGGTGTTACCTGTTAAGTGCGTTTATCACGTGCTGCGTTTGGCGGTTTTATGAGTTTTTCTTCCCATTTTTCTCCGCCATCTGCTCACGGCTGCCGTTTCGGATGCTGTTGAAACTGGTCTTAAAACATGGCCTTAAGCTCCTACTTACTTTTAAGTCAATATATTTTGATTATTTCAATAAAAAACGTGCCCTGTTTCAGAAATTAATTATGTTTCATGTTAACGAATTTAAGGGAATTTCAAGAATGTAAGATTAAGATTTCATTAAAGGTGGAAGGTACGAAAATTATCTGTGTTTTTGGAGCGAAAATCAAGTTAAGTACTTGAACATCATCAAAATATAACAAGGTACTCCAAAGGTACTCCACATACATACATTTTTCTTCAAGCTGGTTATTTCACAATCCATAACGAAAACAATGCAAGCTTCCAGCAAATAATGAGCAAATATCTAAATGATTAATGATTTGAGAGCCCCACCTTTCCAATAGCCAAACATTTTTAGTCATAGCCAAATCCGCCTAAAAAGTTAACAAATGTTCAATACATTGTTCGCTTCTTCGTCTACTTTCGAGATACTTGTCAAACATTTACATATAATCCGTCATAAAGTGGAAAATCAAGTAACTAAGTGATTAAGCCGAGAAAAAATATGTACATGGAGGGGTGGTAATGGAGGGAGGGCGTTGGAAAAGTGTATTCAAACAACGTTTGGCAACGAAAATCAAATCGAATATTATTCAATAGGCTTTTGCCTTCAAAGTCTCGAGTGGCCATTGGAATCGGATTGGATTGGCTTGCCTGGGATTCGATTGGATCGGTTTGCTCCACAAATGCATTTTAGTTGTTTGCCCACAGAGAGCGAGAGAGGCGATGACGACGACGACGACGACAAGATTTACATAAATAAGTGCGCACCAAAAGTGGGATAAGAAATCGTTGATTTTTATACATTTCTTTCTTTTTTTGTCCATTTCCCCATTGGAGTTTTCATGCTACGGTTTTTTGATTGCCTTTTTCTGGTGGAGCCCATTTAGACAAACCGCAACGAATTTTCTCACTTTTATCGCATTTTAATTAAAAGCTGCCGAACCTTTCGATTCCTTCAACAGAAACTGGATTGGATTTCAGATATTGCTGGTGCGGCGGAACAAGAGAAACTGAGAATCATATCTGAGATATTTATGAACACATAAATATGTCTAATTATTTGGATAGAGGCGCGGATTTCGTATATGTTGAATATTAATATATTATTATTCGATGTGCGAGTGAAAATGAGAAATGAAACCAGAACTTGACTTTGATTGGGAAATTCCATGTTTAGTTTGAAGTCAAATTATATTACATTTGAAGAGGAATTCAAATTAGGTTGGAATTTAATTCAAATTGTATTAAATAATCATAACTTTTGTGTGGTAAACTCCCTCAAATGTACATTTTTTGGCATTTTATTTATTGATGCACAAAAACTCATTAGTTTTTCTGTCAAAGGGAGGTGTGGTGACAAAGGAATATCTCTGTCGAAAAATTGTATGTGGTGCCCTGTCAAACTCTTTAACCATTAACTTAGTCTCCATCATTAAACATTCATAAATCTATTTCTTAACTATCTCAAGCTTAGACCCTATAAAATTAGACGTTGAACCCATTTAAATACCTTAAAGAATCGCCACACAATCCATAGATTATTCCCCTCACGGAAATAATTCTCAAATTTCAGTTAGAAGTCCACTATTTAGACGGCTTTAGCATCCGGTAGCAGCTTGTTAGCCCGTTCTTAATCATTGCCCACTGGCCCGTTGACCATTTAGCTCTCAACGACTTCCGTTGCGCTTGAAAAGAATTCTTATTTATTTGTTTTACTCGTACTCTTTCCTCTCTTTTCATTTTTGCGCTTGTTTTGTCAGGGCTTTTGTGTGCGCTTATTTCTGTGAGATTATTATCTAAGAGAGCTTTCTGTAGCTCTGTCTGTCGCTTTGTCTGTCGGCGGCTTTGTCTATATGGAAGTCTTTTGTTGTTGTCCGCCAGGCCATCAATATCGCGCCGTCGATCGCCGACGATCATAATTGTCACACATTTTCAATGGCTCGGGGGGGATAAACTGGTTCCCAACCATCCATGACATTCGTTGTCTCTGGGTCAGGTCTGTCTCTGCCTCAGTGTCTGGGTCCGTGGTTGGGTTCCACATTAGCGCATTTTAGTGCACTCTCTCGAGGCTACTCCCGATCTCCCATACACTCCTCCTTCTCGGATCTTTTCTCTCACTCGGTCATCTTCACTTGCACATTTCGCAGTGACAACTTTTTATTTAAGTATTTTTTAATAGCACCATTTTTTGCCTTGTCATCTGGCTAAAGACCTTTGGATGGCCGCATTCAGCGGGAAATGTTTCAAGGTTGCTTATGATAACGGTACCGAGTCCCCCCGAGGCTACCGTGAGAACTTTACTTGTTTATATTCGAATTAGCTGCAGTTTGGGTTCAACGAATTTGCGACAAATAGAAAACTTCTCAACTAGAAGTATTTATCACGTAGGTTCTGCTCCTATTTTAAACAAAAAGAAAAAAACTTATACCCTGCTAATAATACTCTTCTTTTCCTAACCATCCATCACATCAGTTCAGGCATGCTTCTCTCTGCAAGTGTATTTACCCCTTCCCATTCATTCAAAACATAAACAAAACGCCAGAGAGAGAGGCGATCATTTTTGCCGGCAAAAATAAAGTGCGCGCTCTCTCTCTCTTCTCTTCTCTGCCTACACCATTCTCTCTCGATTTACCTCACACACACTATCATGTCTTCTCTCTCATGTGGCAGCACGTGCAATCACAAAACAAGAACAACAAGCACTGCGTATGGGGTCAAACTGTGGATTCTCCGCCGCTCTCTTTCGCTGTCTCTCGTGCGCGGCAGTCGCTTGCTCTCTGGCGTCGCTGCTGGAAGAAGAAGATTCAAAAATCCAGATCTTCGACGCGTCGCGACGGCGATCATCCATCGTGCTTTTCGTCTGCTCGAAGCCTGCTTCCAGTTCAAATTGAACAGACGAACGGTAAACAGAAACAAAGCGGGAAGCGGATAAACCGAAACGGATTCGAAGGCGCGCAAATAAAAAGTGAATTCGAAGTGGAATAGAGGACGGTCGAGCATTACCATATTGATGAAGAGGAAAACAGGCGGAAAAATGGGGAAAATATATAGCGCATAAATAACGAACACTTTTTGGTTGTATTGTAAATGCGCTTTGCTTACATTAGTCCCCCGTGCGCGCGCGTTAAAGTTATTTTCGGAGTTTTGTGCGTTTTCCCTTTCCTTTTCGTATTTCGGTATTGCCATTTGCGGTGTTCTCCCTGTTTCTAGATTTGCAGTTTCAACGGTAAATTTGCATACTTTTTGCGGGAGGGACGACAATTCCCTCAACATTTCCGCTGTTCTCTGTGCGAAAGTGCTAGTGATAAAAGAAGAGAGAAAGAGGAGTCGGAGAAACATATTCGTGGTGTATTTATAAAATTGTTCTTTCCCTTTTTTCCCACTCCCGTTATCCGTGCCGTTCCATTGCCCCATGCCACAGGGTTGCTTGTGCCCCATGTGTTTCTAATAATGAAGTGTTTATTTTTAGTGCACCGCATTTGAATGCCACAAAGAGCCAGCGGCAAGCCACACAAAAAATAAAGAGATCAAGCCAAAAAGTTTAAGTGATTTTCTGTGGTGTGTAATTTTCACTTGCAGCCATTATCCCTGTTCGGCGGAGGAGAATCCCTGGACGTTCGATCGGACTGACTGTATCCCTGGTAAGCATAGCCCATCGAATCTCCTTATCTTCAATTTCCGAACCAATTGTGATTTATGACCTCATTGTGAAATATTTCCAAGATCCCACTCCTTTGGCAATCTGCAGTGTGAAATATCTTTCATTTAATGGAACCCCTCTTTCGCTCTGCGGCTATAATTTGTGAGATCTTAGATTTGGGTTGAGGCCTTCGCTTCTTTGATATAATTTCAGTAATTTTGTTTAATGTTTTAACAGTTCGTTGGAGGATGAATGGCTTTCGGGTAACTCTTTGGGATCTTTATTTGTATCTTTGCGGAGAGATCTGTGAATCAAATAGCCAAAGGCTTAAAGCCGCTAAAGTGTGGCTAAGATTTAATGAAGGAGGTTTAGAGCACTCTTATCGAGATAAAAGAGGATCTTAAAGTTTCAGCTGGGAAGCTTGCAGCTTTCTTCGCAAAAATGTTTGTGTCTGTGGGCTGCTCTATTTGCTTTATCGTTTTCCTCAATCCAAATGACTCCATCCAAAAGATTAAGATCTTAACCTTACTCCAGCACATTCCGCCAAAGCAGCTCCATCATTTCTGGTCTCCCTTTCATAAAAGAGCCATTTCTGATGAACATTTCGCACAGATCTACTTTTTCACTTGACAAGTAAAAAGAACTGAAACTTTATCTCTGAAATAGAATCCTTGGCCCCATGTCTCCAAACAAAGTACTTGATGCATTCGCGAAGCTTAGTTAACCATTTTTCTTTTGTCATATGAGAATGAGCTGGCCAAAGTCGCACAAAGACAATAACAAACAACGCCTTGGAGTACAAACTTTTAAACAAAACCCCACAAATCACATTACCCATCAGCAACAGTAAAACTAGGCTCTGGCACGCCCACCCAGGCATTGGGATGGGGATGGGGGCAGGGGCAAAGTGCATGGGGACAAACCTCTCGCAACATTCAAGCAACTATTTTGCACACATAAATCTGACTTATGACGCCCACGCACACACACAATCGGCGTCAGCGAAATAGTAAAGGGAAAATGTTTGCTATATTGCAAAATTAATTTGAATAAACTGCCGTTCAAATTGGTCCCAGACTTATTGGTCCTCTGGCCAATATTGGTCTGAAAATGAACCCCAAATAGTGTTAAAATCGTACAAAACATTGCTATTATTTTGACGTCTGCTGTAACTAGTGGGTGTTTACTAAAGGGACAAAGGAATGGGGCGTGTCAGCTGAGAGTTAGGGCCCTGCAACCATTCCCAAAGCTGTTTGTTGATGATGTGTCTCTGTTAACAGGGCCACAGACTCGTAGAGAAGGCTTTTAAAAATGAAAAATGCTGATAACTGCAACAAATCACCGACTCGAGGCGACTCGACTCGACTCGACTCTCGTGGCGACTCGCTAGTACTCACAAAACGAAAACTGCAGGAATGTGAGCTCGTTCATAAAAACATCATTTATGGCTCCAAAAGAGCCAGGGCTAAATGGAGGTCTCACCTACCTTTTGTCTCTATCCATGGAACCATCCGCCCATCCGGAAAGTGGCGCCTAATGATGAATGCAATTCCGCAATTTTCTTTTACTATTATGACGAGCCAGAAACAGGGAAAACTCTTCCCAACGGAATGGGTGGTGGGGATCTGGGAGGCAGGGAGTCGTAAAATGAAAAGCATTTTTCGGTGTTTGCATTTGCCGGTTTAATGTTTAAGCGGAAAGGCAGGGAATTTGACCTTTTGGCAAGGCGAAAAATCGTGTTTGGCTGTTATACACTTGGCCCGATGAGTTGAACGGATTGTTGCGGCCTCAACTGGGCTAAAGATCCCATGAATCTCATGGATTGTTTTGCACAAAGTGCTGTATATTTGAAAGGTAATTACACTTAAGCTGTGTGAGAGGGGAAATGCAAAGAGGATGCTGTATTTGTTTGTTTAACGTAGGATTAAAGGTTGATGTTTAAACATCCCGGAAAAAATGCTTTAGACTGAAAGAATGTCCATTCCTTATTTGTATGGGGTTCGAATAAGTATAAGAAATTGTTCTACCATCTCACATTAAGCTGGAAATACACAGTTTGTTCCAAAAACAATTTATTCTCCCGCCTCAGGTGTTCGCTATTTCCGAATTCATGCTCCCTGCAATTCTCTTTTATTGGATGTCCAGAATGTCTTCATTGAATCTTCATCTTATCCAAGGGCAGTGCACATTCGAGTACTCTTACGGTTGTTTTTGGGTTTTACTGTCCAAGGAATTGACAGCCAAATAAAACGAGGAAAAAATTGTAGCTAACCACAAAAGAGAGACCAAAATAGAGACAAGCCTCAACGAATGAGGGAGAGACTGTGGCACCCACAGAGGCTGAACGGTAAAGCGAATCAACGAACTACAAAATAAAGAGGACAGAAGATGTTTCGAAGACCGAAGCTTTAAATGCTCTTGCGGAATAATATTGAATAATTATTGAGAAATTATTACCATGCTTATGATATAAAAAAATTCACATAAATAATATTGTAAGTAAATCCAGTTCAAAATACATTAAATTTTGTATGAACAGTTCACTCTTTTCCTCTTCATGGCAACCTTCTGGTAAAAGCCAAAGCTTCCTCTGCAAAGAGTATTCAAAGCAGAGTGAATGTGTTGCCTCGATCCCTAACTGTAGCTCCTCCAGAGATGCCTGAGAGTGAGGGATGCGAAGATGATGATGAAGATGCGCGCGAAAAACGTGACGACCGATTTGTGGTGTATTTTATGTATCGTATTTTCGGAGTGCGAGTACCTCCTTCCCCACTCCATGGCTGGAGCCGAAAACAACTGCACAAAACAAATGACAGTGAGAAATTTGCGTTCGATAAAAGTTTTGCAAAATAAGCAAAATCCAAAAGAGAAGAGAAGTAGCAGAAGAAGTGCCAGAGGAAGCGGCAGTTGAATTCAAAAGTTTTCTCCACCACCGAAACGAAAATGGAATGCAATCCAAATGTCAAGCGAGTGAGCATGGAGTGGGTGCCACGGATACAGAGGGGCAAACTTTGTTGCTGGATGTGAAAGAGGAGGAGAGACTGACAAGACAACTTAAAATATTGTATTATCGATAGTTATACAATATTGTCAGTTTGATATTTCTGACATTAATGACAGCGAAAAAATGCGCTTCAGAAAGTTGCAGTTCAAGTAGAACGACCCGCAATCGGATGATGCTGTGCTGCTGCCTTGCTCCTTGTCTCTTTCTCTGGTCGGGCACCCTACCCTGCCCATCTCTTTCTCGTGTCTGGCATTTTGCTAAATTTTCATTTGTTCCCACAGTTTGTCGCTTGGCATAAATACATCGTTAGCCGCAGTGCCAGCTACAGCTACAGCTACAGCCACCACCACAGCTTCAGCTTAGCTTCCAGCTTCACTTGAAAGATCCGAGAGGAGAGTCTGGAGAGAGAGTGCACGGAGCACTCGTACAACAAAAACTTGCAGGAAGCTTCCGAGCTACAGCAGACAAAAAGTGGAACTAGACAAAGACAACAACCTGAAGTTACTTCTCGGCAGAGCCAAGTCGTAGTATCTCGCAAGTCGTAGCAGTCGTAATAGTAGTTATTGCCTTACATGCACGTTTAATGTTCTTTGGAGGCGGTGCGACAGCAGAAACAAAACAGAGACAAATCCGTGTTTGTAGGAAGGGAAAAGCTTAGAATGAGAGAGAGAAAGGTTCAACGAAGTGTGAGGTACTCTAGAATTGGAGGAATATATGAGGGTTTAATGTAATATAAAATATTTGAACACGGAATACATATTCCATTCCTTGTATGCAACTGCTTTCTGCTGACATCTTTCGATTCTCTATAGTTGAATGATTTCATTCTACACTGCGTCTTAGTGCCACCTTTTAAATTAGAAAATAATAAACCAAGAACCCAAGGTACCCCAATCATGATAAACTCTTCCCATCAATGTATCCCCCCACACATATTAGGGTATACATACCTAAACCTAAGCCCCTATATATTGCCCCGCGGCACCGCTCTCACTGTGCCCCCGCTCCTGCTCCAGTATGGGGAATGGCAAGTGAAGTGTCTGTGAAATGGTGCACAAGTGAAAACAACAAATGGGTCGCCTTGTCAGAGAGCCTCTCCAGTGCGACTCCCAGATCTCTCTCTCTCTCCCTCCCTCTGCGGCGTTGTGTCCTCCTTTAACGTTAAGCCATTGACGTTCACGTTTTTGTTTTTTATTTCGCCGTCGATTAGCTGGCAGTTCATGTCACTGTCCGTCCCACTGTACCTTCACCTCCTCCCCCCCGTGACAGCCTTGCAAAGTTTTTTCCGCCTCTTTCGCTTCTGCACAATTGCTCATCACGTTGAGTTCTCACTCTCTCTCCCTCTCTCTCTCTCTTTGTCTCTCTCTGTATGTCTAAAATGAGAAATTGTCGCCGATTGTCACTTGTGAGATGCTTTATATGGCTCTCCACATATGCTCTACTTATAAATCAACTGAATTCATAATTTTTCGCAAGCATCTTCCGCCGCGCCTTTAATGAAGTTTTGCCAAAGGGGGAACCTCAAAGTTGGACCCCGGCGCGGCTCTTTGGTCACTCCACTCCCCTCATTTTGCCATTGCCATTCCAAAGAGGATGTTTCTGTTTATTTATACGAAACGCTTTTTTGTAGCAGCCAGGCAGCTCTTGGGTTTTGTGCTGAAATGCATTTTCGAGTTCATTAAGCAAGTTCTGTTGGAAGTGCCGCAAAACAGATCTCCAAAGAGCAGTTAAAAGATGGGGGAACCACTTCTTAAGTTCCGATGATTGGATGTGGCATATACAAAGAGGGTAAATACTTGCGGGAAATAAGATACAAAGTAGCTGGATTTTGGCATTCGTTTTGTGAGAATAAACCCATCAATAAAAGCCATAAATTATCTATGAATGATCCGAGAATCACCTAAGAACTAAAACTCAATCTTCTCAATGCAAACTCCAACAAAGAAAAAAGATTTACTTTTATTAGCCCGCACTTTCACATTCAAATGAAGTCAACAGCCAAGCAAATCGAATCGACTCGCTTGGGGTTTACATTTCAATAATCTGCCGATGCCGTGAACGAGTCTATTCAGATGCAACACCTCCTTGGGCATTCTCTCACAATCGAGAGAGGAATTCCAAAGTCAATGCTAGAGCTAATTCGCTGGCAAACCCACAGCCACGACTCATGGAGGTGGAGAGGAACTCAACTCGGTGGCAGGCTTAAGCACATTTGGCTACCACTTAATTCCCGGCTCTATCGGAACCAAATGCCCCATTTCCCCCCGAGGGCCTGCACGTTCGAGTGCAACAGTTCTCGCTGGGCTCTGTGTGTTCGTTGCTGCTTGGCCAATAAACATATTAAAGACGTGCCACAAAAGCAATTACTTAGGCCAAAAGGGAAGGCATATGACCATTCACATCTACATCTACATCCACTGCACACACACACACACACACACACACTCACCTCACAGATACATATTTATGCAAATATGCTCGCTGGGCTTATATGAGCAGAGTCGACCAGTTTGTCAACCAATTTGGAAGAGCCGCTAGGCCAAGGCTCGTGAGAATCTTTTTGTGCTAAGCGGGCAACCAAAAGCGAAGAAAAGATCCAAGTCACGCTCGAGTTTGGCCTGGAGTGGCACCGACTAAAAGATACGGATATATATGGCGAGAGTTAAGGAGACTTACAGGCATAAAGAATGCTTTTTGCAGCCTCCACAAACTCACAGTCCATCCGTCGGTCCGTCCGTCCGTCCTGGTCGCTTCCAGTGTGTGTTGCGGGCGTGCAAATAAATCTTGGGGGCAATTACCAAGACCCCAGACGACCAAAACGGGCCAAGGCTAACACACAACACACAGCACAGAAACGGGTTCACAAGTGTTTGCCCAGAATGCAGTGCGACCTTTTATGGCTAGCCAGGAGTAAGCAGAATCCGTATCAGGCTCTGGAGGAAGCCGTAGAGCCGTGTTCTAAGACAATTTTTAAATTGTACCCTACCGCCTCTCCCCAGCTCTCTCTCTCTCTGTCGGTGTTGGTGGGAAATGTTGCGTATGGATTTATGGTCAAAAGATCTCTGACAAGTTTTGTTGCCCCATCGACTAAGCACCGACAGAGAGCACTTTAAAAACGCTAAACAGTTTCCAGGTAAACACACAACAAACTTACAGTGAATGCTCGAAGGAGTAAACACTCAAAGTCATCCAAGTGAAGGTATATTCTCCCTGTTGAGTGCGCACTGTAGTTCCGAGGATTCTCTCTGATTGAAGGCACGCCAAACTATGCGGCATAGATGGAAGAGCAGAGCTAGACTGACAGACCAGACCAGACCTGGCTGGCGAGTCTCGTCTCCGATCATAGGATCGAACGATGGATGGATGCGATCCTCTGGCTTGGATTCGATCTCATGGCCTGGCCATTTATTTATTTATTTGTAGCTCTTTTCATGTCGTCAACTTGTTGTGACTCTGTTTGGCATACATAATAACATGAGGCACAGCAGAAGAAAACCAGCAGAACTGAACAAGCATCATCCATCGGGGCCAACATAGATCACTGACTGATCATCAATTCGCTGCTTTCTGCTCGGCTAAATGCTTAATGTCATTGCTGTTGTTGCTGCTTGTTCGCTTGAGGTTTATTTTGTTTGGCATGTTTTATCTGCATCTTTCATGTTCGCATGTAATTTACTTTTGACTCTCTCGGTACCGCGATCATCACTCTTCATTGGGCACCCATCCCCAGGCCATGCCATGCCATGCCATCCCATCCCATCCCATCCATTCACAGCCATCTCTGGGTTGATCTTGTTCGCTGTTTCTTCTCGCATTTTCTAGTTAATTAGCTTTTGAGTTGTCGCTGATTTGATTTGGCTTTGATTCCAGTTGATGGAAGTGATCTTCTGCCTCACTTTGCCTTTGCCGTCAATTGTTCATGTGAAAATAAAACGTGCATTTTCCTAAGTGCTTAAATGGAAATTGAAGTGGAATTAGTTGGCCTAACGAGCCCCGACACTAAGCCCAACGAAGAAGAGTGACTGAGAGCCATACAAAGAGATCGATCAATTAGGTAATTAGGGCCAAGAACTGTTTCAATGAATGTTGGAACATCGGGTAAATATCGGAATGCTAAGTGTCTAAAGTGGCTCAAGAAGATATTGAGTAACAAGTTCTAAGAAATGAGAGATCAAAGCGTTCGGAGAGAAGATCAATAGCGCAACTTTATTATGGGAATTTTAGGAATGAAGTCGCTCAAGAAGATGTTTAGGAAGCTCTAACGAACGTAATGAAGCTACGTTTGCTAATGAAGATACATTTTTTGAATGGCTATTTATTAAATAAGAAAGAAAATTCAACTTCAATGGCTGTTTTAGCATACCTCATTCTTCACAGTGACAGACTTACAAGATATGTTCCTCAGATGGTTGTACATCTTACGGATAAAAACATAAATGTTAGTCAGTGATGGATCCATAAATGCTATAATCAGATAGCTAAATATCTTGTTCTTTTTTGTATAAAGTAGATTCAAAGGGAAGTCAGTGATTTATCCAGAAAAGATATGCCCAGATGGGCATATTTAACATATTTTGTGTGCCCCTCACATACCCCCTTTCCACCGCACTTGCCACATCACGTTATCAAAGTAAAATCACAGAGATTTATATCACCAAAAGAGACAATCAGAGACAAAGACAAATTGCTGCATTAAGCGATAACCGATCTAAGAGAAATAACAACAATTAATTCGATTTGCATTTTGTTTAAATAAATAAGCCTGCCCTATCGAAAGACGAAAGAAACAACGCACAAAAATGAAAATGAAAATGAAAATTTTGCCATGGATATGCAAATGACGGAAAGAAATCCAGAAACAAATTGACCGACGGACGCCCGACGAATGCCGACGGCGCGGAGCCCATCAAAGCCCGAAACAACAAATAGTTGTCGGCATGCGATTTTATTGAGCATTTCAGATTCAATTAAGGGTAATTTAATTTCAATAATAACTAGATACACAAGGGGACCACAGCCCGGCCCCCTGGTTGGACACAAAAGATACACATGTATCTGTATCTCTATCTGTGTCTGTATCTGTATCTGTTGGATATCATCAGCATAGGCAACAGGCATCGGTCGTCTCGTCATCATTGTGGTTGCCTGATGATGGCTTTGGCCCGCAAGCCTCATCCGCAGATAGTCTGTGTCTGTCTCTGAGTCTGTGCCTGTGCCTGGTCATAGTTACAGTTATGGGCAGATTGCCAATGCGGCCTGTTGTTGTAACTGTAACTGGTTTTCGGGCCTCCACTCTTGGCCACAAATGTTGATTTGAATGTTGCGTGCGGTAAATGTCCCCCGAACATGCTGCCACACATTTGTACGTTTGTTTCTCCGGGGCGGAAAATGACAATGACTTTATGTACTGGTCGGATTGGTGGCTTGCCTAGGCACTCATCCGACTAATGCTACAGTTTTTGCCTAATGCTTGATATCAGCCGGATATATGTTTGAGTAATCATTCTTGAATGGGTCCACACTTGTGCCTGTCTCTAGTGGGAAATTCGTTTATGTTGGTAAAGGTAATTGAGGAGATTTGTTGGCCTGGCTAAATTGTGAGCCAAAGCTAAACAAAATGAAGATTGAAGCCTGTGCATTGCTGTGGTTTTTAACTCAAACTAGATTATACAAATTTGTATGCCACGTTCCATACTTTCTCCGAATAGCTGCCCAATCACATGCACGCTCCACTTTCCCATTATCCCTCATCATCTCAAGAGTTAACCAACAATTTGTATTGACACACAGTCGTACCCTTTGGCCGTCAAAGTACTTTATAATTTAACTGCCACCCAGCTCAATTTCAGCTAATTTGCTCATCACTTGGCCAAACACTTCATTGCCGCTGCTGCCGACCGACAAGAAAACAACAAAAAAGATGGGGGCCCCCGAATAATTTGTTACCTTGATATGGGATCGAGGGCTGCTCACTTCAGGGCCTGACTTTGTTGTGGTCAACCGCTGCTGTGTTGGTTTTTCAGTGGTCGCGTGCAGCGTCCCGTGGTCCGGTCTCACCTGCAAAACAAAAGGAAAAGACACGCAAATGAATTTCGTTGTATTTTTTTGTGGTTCGTTTCATTGCGTTTTGTTCAACATTTTGTTCGGGTTTGGTTGGCGGTTTTCTTTTTTGGCGCCAGTGCGTGTTGCATGCTTTTCAAAATAAAAACCTAAACCCAAAAACTAAACAATTTTCGTATCGAAAAAACCGAAAATTATGACAACAATGAACAGCAGCCGTGAAAATGTTGTTTCGTATCCTATTGCACGCACACAGCACAGACACAAAGGCACAGACAACACCGCACATTGTATCTATGTTAATTAATTAACAATTAATTAGGCAAAACAACAGCAACAACAACAGGAGCAGCACCAGCACCAACAGCAGCAGCATCGAGACCACGAACATCGACGTCGAGAGACCCCAAAACGAATTGAATCGATGACGTCGCTAATGGTTAATGATGACTTTTGGAAAACTTCTTCTCTCCCTGCCTTCCTTCAGTTTGTTTTTGGGTTTGGCCCCCGTTTGCCCCGTTTTGGGTTAGCGTGCCTAACCGAAATGTTTGACCAAGAAAACCGAAAGAAAGGAAGGATGGGCTGGGCTCGGAGAACGAAGTTTTAGATACCCTTAAAGCCCCATCAATCTCAAAAATCATACGGGAAATGCTTCCATTTCTTCGCATCTCAAAAGCCATATTGCCCGCTCTGTAAGGGTACACAAAAAAAAGAAAAAGAAGCCGCTGGCCTCCCCCTGCCCCATGCCGTTGGCTTCATGCCACATTCCACTCATCTCGAGTGGGTTTATCGTGCGGGTGCTGCAACCTTCCGTGCTGCATGTCGCCTTACTTTCGTCGTTCGTTTCTTTATCGGGAGCGTATATCACATGCGAGACAGCTTTTTATTAGACAAACTCCGTTGTGGCCCAAACCCCGATCCCTTTTTCTTGAAGCATATGAAATTGATTAATACAGCATGATAAATATTTTTCCTTCAGTTTTCGTCTATTAATTGTGTAAAATTCTTTCGATATCTTTGAGCTGCCATTAAGCCCGTGATCTATAGGTTGTTCGATAAGTCGATGTGTGTATGCCGGGGTGCAACCTCCTCTCGATAATAATGGCAGCTCAGGCGTATCAAAAACAATTTTTGTTACAATCTCTTATTAATGGATTTATGTGGAGATTATCTTGAGAGAAAATGATTAGAAAATTACGCATTAAAAGCAGAAAATCTGAAATTACATGAAGCTCAGATTTATCTGAAGTACATTAGAAAGCGTGGAATCTGAGATACCTTTTAAATTTATGTGAATGAATAAAAGATGGGAAAATATTTACTGATTTTTGTAACACATTTTAGAATCAAGAACTCTTTTACCAAATAGTTGTATTAATCACACCAAAAAAGAAACCTTTAAATTCTATAGAATGCGCCCAAACCGAAAACCAGCAGCAAATTTCAATTATAAACCAAATTGCTTTACCGCTCCCCAACCCAAAAAGTGTCTGTGTACAGAGCTGAGGCTTACCCGAGAACAAGCAACACCTAAGCAGACCATTTAACAAGTGCAAAATCTGCGTATAAATCAGCTAATCTCTTTGCCCAACTCACAAGCCCATGGACTTAGCAGCTCCTGCACAGAGCAGAGGAGAACACAGCCGGAAAAGTGCTGGGGAATGAGTCAGAATTTTGGCCAAACCCCAGAATCAAAAACAACTTCCGGCTGAAAGTGAACTTTCCTTTCGGCTGGCAGTGAGACAACAGCGAAAAAAAAAGAGGTTTATATCCACTGAAAAAGGGTTAACAAACTTTGCGCGCAGGCAATAAAATTCAGCTGGGTGAGGTTATAGCCCATCCCTTTATCTGTCTTTCTGTCTGTCTTTCCTTCAGACTTGTGGCTTGTGGGAGTCACGTGGGTGTGGATGAAAATCACCTAAAGCATAATACAAATTGCTTGCATGTCTGAGCATTTTATGACAATGGCCAACTTCTTCCGACTGTTAATTAATATGTGCGGAAAGAGCTTTGAAATTCTGACGTTTTTCAGTTCCAATGGCCTAGCCCCTTGGGGGAAAAGCATTTAGGCATAAATGACTGATTGGCAGCAGGGAAAATTATATACGATTTGATGAGCAAAAGATATGCCATATTTTATGGGTATTAAATCAAAAGAAATATTAATTAAAATATATGAAAATCTTTTCTAGGAAAATTAGATCACGAAATGTGGTTTTAATTTATGATATAAATAGGTTTTATTAGATGATTTTCAGGAAAAGTCAATATTAAGTTTGATTTATAGAACTTTGATTGCAAAAATTGCAGGAAGCTGCATGTTTATTTTGATTTATGCTACTTTTATTGTAGCATTTTCATTTGAATAAATTTGAATATCCCAATCCAACAACACTTCTGTCGTATTCCGAGCCCTCTTTGAGGGTGTTCCTGTTTGATATATGGTTTTCGGTTACCTCACATTAATCTTTTCAGATGGAAAACACACACAAAACCACACAAAAAAGAAACGAATGTGCGAAAAGAAGTATAAGAAATCACCGCATTTAACTAAATGATGGGCAATCGAATGGGAAATTTCCCAAAATCATTAAATCAAGATCGAATAAAGAGAGAACTATTAATTAGATTTGTTTTGTGGTGAAGTTTCGGTTGGAGTTTTCCATTTGAAAGTGCACCGTAATCGCCTCAAACCATATATCGTTGTAGAGTAGTTCGAATTTTGCTGTTTTTTAAGACTCATTGATGAGAGAACATCGCTCTGTACAAACACCAGATGATAAATGATGCAGATGCTGTCCAAGGAATCATTTTTTATGGCACTTGCTTTTGTTTTCTTCAGTTGAACGGAAGTCAGAAACTGACTAAAGCGAAAAAGTGCCGACATCAAGCCCATCATTATCATAAACATCAAAAGGCACAATCATAATAATCCTAACAAGAGGGGAGTCAAATAATAATAATGCTCGAAATAATCTTTGAAGGATAAGTTCTGGAGAAGTTGGAGTTTTGTGACTCTTTAACTCTAATTCGGATTCCCGTTCGAATTCTTGTGAAATCGTTTAGCAGAGCGGCCGGCACTCTCTCTCTCTGTCTCATTGCCCCACTCAACTTCTTATTTATTTATACGAAAAGTATTGTTTATTGTGCTCCGACTCTTAAATGGAGCAAACACTCTGCTCTGGCAACGGACACAGCTGGGTCATGGATGGGATGACTGGGAAAGGCATTCATATATTTTATATGATAAATGATGATGCACGCAAATTTGTTTGTGCCCCCAGGCGTTCTAATTGATGATCATGTGTGAGAGTACAAGTCGAGTACGAGAGTATTTTCCTCCTTATCTGTTTTGCGGCAGCTGTGAACATTTAGTGGAGTGATATTTTTGGGTTAATCGTTTCGATTTTATGTCGGATATCGTGCTATGCCCTGTTGGTAAAAGACTCAATTTATTTAGCAGCAGGGAGGAGAGACTGACGAGGGATATAACTGCAATGAGATTCATTTTAGCTTCCATCTGATGTGCGAAACTCTCTTTAAACCGATTAATTTTCCTCTAATTTTCTAATTGGATGCTCCAAAGCAATATCTGTTCTGCCAGGTATACCACATTCTAAAGATCTAATATACATTCTGAGACGTATTTTAGCTGTGGAAGTTACCTTAACCTATTTTAGGTACCCCAGAGCCCAAGTCGTTAACGTCGTTCCTTTGCATTTTGTTTCGTTTTTTATTGCATTGTAAAATCATCGCTAATGACCCAATTCGGTAAGCAAATGAAACAACAGGATTTATGCTGATTTACACACGAAGGTGCCACCCATACCACACCCACTTTTGCCCATCCTTCTGCCGCTTTGAGCTCCGTTTACAGCTCAACCTCAAGCTGTAACCTAACTACGAGAAAACTCATAAAAATTGGCCACAAGAACGAAACATAAAAGGGAGTCATGGCACCAGGGAGTGTCGGGGGGAATGGAAAGAAGGAAAATAAATCAATATTTAAATTATATTAGCCACGATGAATGGGGCGTATGTGGCACGTTATCATCATTATCATCGTCCTCGTCTCCATCGGCCAGCGGTTGGCGCTTGTCCGGCAATTGTAATTAATTGTTAATGGGCCCCACATACACAAATATATATAATTTGCTTATTCTGTGCAGCAAATATTTGCTTTTACCACTAATTTGTACACACACGGACCAACACTGAGCCTCAAAGAGTTAATACTTATGGCTGCAAATAAACCTGGGGCTGTTATTTTAATGCTTTTTAAAATCATATAATGATAGGGGATGCTACGTTAGAGTGAATACTTGTATAAAAATGCTCGAAGGGCTTGAATAATGATGAAAGTGATGAAGATTGAATAAAGCCAACGCATAATATGTGGAATAATTTATCATGGCTGTGTGTCTGGAATGCTGGAAACCATATTTTGTTAATTTACGCAAATTAACGTGGTTTTAATTTGTTGAATGGTTGATGCTTTAGTGACTGTTTCTGAACAATTTGTAGGTATTTTAAGGGAGTTGAATTTGTCTTCAAATTAGAATATACATAAATAGATGTGTATGTATGTAAATATGTACATTTTACATAAATACATACTCCTATTTTGGGGTTACTTTTTGCATATGTATCTTGTTTACATTCGAGAGAGACTTATGCTCAAGGGCACAGCTTTGCTTTTGCTGCTTCTCTCTCTCGCTTTTAAGTCTTTTGAGTCTTCTTTCTTTGTTTGCCAAATATTTGCTAAGACGCAAGTCGTGGTCAGACATCTCCCTCCCACTCGCACTCAGCAACAGCTTTGTCCGTCTCTTATCGCCTCGATCTTGTGATCTTCTCTGTGCGAGGAACGGAGCTGCAAAGTAACGGAGAAAAGGCACTGTTGGTTTGCAATTCCGTTGTTCTTGTCGTTTACTTATTCCATTGTTGGACTCGTGTGGGTGATAAAAGAGAATAGGCAACATCATTTGCGAATAATCTTAAAGTGAAAACAAAAACAATAAATTTCACAGATCTCCGATTTCTTTTTCTGTTATTGAAAGTAATAAAAACTTTGACTTAAGATTGTGAGCTATTGAAAATTATCATTTTTTATTCCGTTTTCCGTTTTTGCAAAATCGAACTATATTTCGCATCTCCTTTGTCACTTTGAGGATAATAGTTCATTGCTCTGTCCACCCACACAAGCTTTAAGTAACAAAAATGATGACACTTTGTCTAGACCGTAGATCATCAGTAAGCTCCATATATAATCAGTAGTATATTTCACATCACATCAACATTCATCTTTAGTTTTACTGACAAATTACTTTATCAAATGTTGAGCAGTGTGCAGGGAAAATGGGAAAATAGTTTTTCCTTTCGCTTACACACTCATTGCTGGGAAGGGGCACCATCAAATATAATGATTGTCTTGCTGGTTTTGGGGCATGTATGTGGGGGGATGGTAATGGCACTCATACATAATGATTATGTGGCCACTTTTCTCATAAAAATTCAAGCAGCAGCACCATGATAATGATGTCGATGAGGGTACAGAATGGAGATACAAATACAAATACCTCGTAGCTGCTGGTGATGGAAAAACAAGCAACAAATTTGACTCGAGCAAACACTTGCCATGAATTGAATCATTGATATTTCCCTTGATTACGCTTTGGGGCGTCAAATCCTCAGCTCCTCCTTTTCGCTCTCTCTCTCTCTCTTCCTCTCTGTCTCTGCCACAACATAATCATTATATTTTATTGTGCCAAACTTTTGGATACTCTGCTACTACAGCCATCCCACAATGACGCTTTGTTTTATCGGCAGGCCCCGAAACCAAAGAAAAACGAATGAAAAAACTGATCCAATAACAAAGGCAAATATTTTGTGCCCCAACAGGAGAAAATTGTGGGGCTTTCAGCTTGCTGCATGCTTCGTTGGCTCGTTCATTTTCTTGGTATTTAAACAAGTCAAGCGATGCTGCTGCTTCCCCGAGTCAGGTCTTGAGTTCTGCCTTTGAAATGAGAAGCCAAGAACCGAGAGATGCCCCCTCAATCCTTTCTTGGAATGCCCCGCCTGGCGCCTCTGGCTTCCCTCGAGGGCTGATTCGCTTTCATTTGATTAAACTAATTCGAGCAAACGAAGCTCTCAAGGAGATGAATTTGTCAGAGAAAATGGAATTGAATAGAATAATTAAGAGCTTGGAAGCTAAACGGGAAATATTAAGAAAATTTTGGTTAATTGAAGTATCATGGGAAAGGATTATGGTCAGGGCTGCCAGAGCAGTGTGGGAAACTATGAGAGTTACTCGCTACTAAAACTATAGAAATCAAGTCAATAATTTTGAGCTGTAATTGTAGCTGTACCGTAAGCCCAAAATGCATCGAAAAAATGCCATAAATTTCTGTATAAAAACTATTAAATTTCGTTATAAAATCCACCCCGTGCCTACCCATAGTTACTGCCAACCCCAATCAATTGGCTGTTTAATTTTTGCCATAAATTTAAAATTAGCTTCCATTGCAATAGCATTTTGGCATTGTCCATTTTATTTTGCTAGCAGACCGCACGGAATTCAATTCAATTTTCAGCCACGATACACGGCACAATTCAATATGTTTATCAGTTTATTGATTTTTGAGAGTGCAAACAGACCCACCCCCCACATATACCAGCACCCAGTGGAGTGCAGCGCATTTGGCAAATATGTATCCACATGTCGAGTGAAAGAGAGTATGGACCATGGCCCCTGGCCCCTGGTCTCCCCGAGACTTATGTCAAATGGCACAAGATCAAATATCCTGTGGTTAAAATGCGATTCAGTGATAAATGCGACACACATGTGTGGCTGGAGGGAGATTCAGAGTCGGAGTCGGAGTCGGAGCCGGGAAGTGGGTATCCGGCAAACAAACAAACAAACTTCACAGAGTCTGAGGCGGAGAGGCAAAGGTTACCGAATGGGGTCGTTATAATGCATGCCCAGCCATCAATATGACTGGGGGGAACCACCCTCACAGCATCGGGAAAAACTCCAGTCATGGATGCCTCCTGCTCTATGGCGCCATTAGTTTCCTGCAGCAAGGTGGAAGGGTTCTGGTCCACTACTCTCCGGGCAGGTACAGGTTCGTGTTTGCGGTCGAAATTAAATTGCAATTTCAAACTTCCTTGGCCATTTTCATTTTTATGGGATTTACGCCGGATCCACCTAACCCCACCATTTCCCAGTACCAGCTTTGTTCTCAACTGCAGCTACGTGCAAAGTGTTGGTTCAAAAAAAAAAGGGAGAGAGCGAGAGAAGGAGGAAATAGTTTTTTCAACTCTCGCTAAATGGATAAATGGAATGGCCAGAGCCTGAAGACAAGCTTCAGGTTGATATTCGAGCATTCTCAGTTACCGTTGCGCTTAATGCATTTGATTTGCACTCGGCAGTGTATTTCCCTCTCCCTCTCTCTCTCTCTCCATCTCTCTTTCAGTATATACCTCTCTCTTTTTGTCCAGCATCTGCATTCATGGAAAATAATAGCACACTGTTTGGGCAGGCAGGGCATCGCACGAGCATATAATGTATTTTGTATGCACCTGAAACTATTTCTAGAATTATGAGGTTTATTTTTAATGCAAAATATGCGATAATTATCCCATTAAAAAGGAACTTGTTTGTGCTTTTTATAAGTAAAAAATAATATTATGTATAACATGAAATTAAAGTAGTAAAAATAAGCGCAAAATTAACCTTTCAATAGATAATTTTGTAGTACAAATAATCCCTTTTTTAATTGAATCATTTGTTCTCCCACTTGCTCTGTTTGTTGCGGGATTGAACACAGAATGAAGGGTTATTTGTATATTAGTTATAAGTGCTTGAAAGTAATAAACTAAAAGAAGAATATTCTCCACCAATCAACCTTCCGTCAGAGTATCTAATAATCGTCATATTCCCACTGGAAATTCCTCTTCCTGTTCGTATCTTTTTTTTCCCTGCAATTTTGTAACTTAACTAGGGTTCATTCATTTAGCAATGTCAACAGTTGGCTGACCAGATGAGTCTTTGTTCGACGCTGACCGAAATGAATGAGTGAATGCCTGACTGAATCACAGAATGAATGAATGCATGAATGAAAGGAAGGAGCAGAAAAGAGTGGAAGAGAGTGGGCAGAGTATAGAAGGGGGAAAGAGAATGGCCCTTGTGTCTCTCTCACGTAGCCGCAGTTAGTTTTCGGTTCGTGTCAAGTGTCGCCGGTCGCTGTTCGGCGGAAATCCAAAACCGACCAAGTTTAGGGACCAACTGACCAACAGAAAACTGGCAGACAGACTGACTGGCCAACTAACTGTCTGACTATATGAATGCGTGACTGAATGCTCTACTGAAGAACGGGGTAAAGAAAAATGATACTCTCCAACAAGCTGTGAAATGAAATTGATAAATGATGAAGGAGTAGAGAGACAGTGGCTTTCGATCCGCGAGATTCCGAGTGTTTTTTCCTCTAAATTGTTCGTAAGAAGAGCCGATGATGCATTCATTAAGCAATTAATTGCCTTGAGGAGAAGAGTCTGGTGAACTCGGCCTCGACTTTGACCGGCACCCTCGCAGGGCCTGTAATTAATTTCACTTTCAATTTACTTTTAATTCTCCATTTGATAGCAGAGTTTTTGTTGCGGAAACCGAATGCAAATTAATTTTAATTGCCATCATTTTAGATAATCGAATGAACTTGACCAGAAAAGGGCCACACCCACACCCCGTGTGGACACACGCTGGAACTGGAGCTGGAGCTTGGAGCTTTCATATTGAATTGCAATTGTTTCGGTTGTCTATTTCTCACTCGACAGCAATTAGGGCTAGAGTCAATTATTCAGAAGCCAACTTCCGCTCGAAAGTTTCAATCCCCCGAAACATCCTCCATTAAAACCCCTTTCCTTTGTTTTGTGGGCGTGGCTGTAGCCTCAACCCCGCATTAGTACCAATAAATTATTCGGCTACGATTTTTTGCTTCCATTTTGTATTGACAGTTTAATTAGAGGCATTTGGCTTTGGCTTTGGCTTTCGGATTTGGCTTTTCAATTTATGCAAAGTATACAAATGAAATGCAAAACTTTTGCATCTTCTCTCCGGGTTGGAGCGGCATTTAAAGCCACTTAAATAAATCCCCAAATGGTGTCTGCCCCTACACCCACCCGTACATATTGAATAAAGTAAAGTCTGGCAAAGTTTTTGGCTAATGCCTTTCGGAAGGCAAGGCAACTTTTCCTACGCGAAGAGCAAAACAATAAACACTCAAGTGGTGTGGCCTTTTGTCTCTTTTCTCTTTCGATTTTGGCAGTGTGCCCAGCTGTGTGGCTTGCCAAAATCTTATTAATAATTAATTTCTCTGCACCACTCCTCGCTCTCTGTCTCCAACTATCTCTCTCTCTCTCTCTCTTGGCCATCTCTCTGGCTGCATGAGAGCTTTGTAAATGGATTTTTCCACTGCACTTGACCACATATTGAACTTGGCTTTTCTATATATCGTCACTCCATCCAGGAGTATATAAAGTCTGAGTGTTTTTGTGTGGTTATACATACAATTTTATTGCCTTTTCGAGCTGTTGTTGTTGTTGTCAATCCTAGTTAATGGCCTCTATTGCTTTTGTTGGTATCTAGCCAAAAGTCCTTGCCGTTCTTCCTGGCTTCCCTTGTCCCCTCGTTTGAACAGCTGACTTCTCTTAACTTTGACATTTTCACAGTTTTTGGCTTTTGGCCTTTCTGCCGACCTGAGACTGCCTCTTACGTGCTGGCCATGTCCTTGGCATTTAAGTCTCTCTCGGCATTTTGGTTGTCATTGGCAGGATTTGTCGCATTTTCAATGTGGATCAATGACATTGCATCAGGCATACAATATTTGTGAGGATTTCGGATATTTGAAAGTAGAGAACTATGGGAATTATTTCGCCAAGGCTTAATACTTATCCATTTGTTTGTATTCTTTATTTTCAGGTGCCAACAGAACTGTCTGACACAATGTTCCAGTGCCAAGGAATTGTACATTTTAAACTTGATTAAGGTAGGAATAGATTAATGCATATTCGAAGAACAATCACTAAAAGGCGAAAGTTATGGGATACATAATTGATTACTACTTAACACATCCACTCATTGTCCCTGGTTAGCCGTAATTATTGTTGCTTAATCATTTATTAATAATTGTGTAGACCATCGGACAGACAAAAGGCTTTGAATGAAATTTGTGTTTCCAAATAAATGCAAATAAATAATTGGCAGTCGGCTGTCAGCGATTGAATGGAAACATGAATTTCATAATTATTAAACAATTGAAACACAGACACACAAAAAAGCAAACCAGCAACCAATCGAGTGAACGAACCCATAAAAACAACCCCACAAAACAGCCAACGGATGCACAAAAACATTGCAATTTGTTTATGATCAATGCAAATTTATTGAACAATATTGCGGGCATATCGTATGGTGCGGCTACCCCACAAAAACTAATTGCAAAACCAGAAAAAGAACAGACAGTAGATGCGTATTGCAAAAAAAAAATGAAAATGATAATAATAAAACAATGAAAAAAGCGGATGAGGTGTGGAACCACCCAAATGAAATGCAGACACATAAATTTTCCACAGACAAAAAGGCCGCGTGGGGCGGGCCATTGTCTGACATTGAAAATGGGTGGAGGCAAAAGTTTGGGCAGGCCGTGCTCAAGTGTCGCAACTCTAATTTATTTCAGGCTCGAATGCAGTAGCACCAGCTGAAGCACAAACCCCAAAACCCAAACTCAAAGCCGAAGCCGAATCCGACAATGGACATGGACACGGCTTAATTAGCAGTCGAGTCGAGTTCAGGGTCCAACCAGACACTTGAAAGTTTTGTTTGTGTCTCGTCTGGGGTCTCCGGTGGTGGTCCTCAAGTGCGAATGCTAATGGGAATGCGAATGGGAATGGGAGTGCCTGCGAATGCCATCAAGAACTCATTTCCGGCAGGGCTACTTCCCACAGGATTGCCTGCAATTGCAACAAATTTGCTGTCATTAAATTATTAAATGGAGCGCAAAACAAACTTCAAAGAAAGGGCAAAAACGCACAAACTTCTTCCTTCCTAATCAAAAGTTGACCAACCCTAAACCGCAGTCAATTTCCCCACTTGCCAGTGAGTAGAGTTCCTTTTTCCCACTTCCCAGAGTTGGCTTCCCCCTAATTATGAGTGTTGCACTGACATTCCGTTGCTTGTTGCTGTTGATTAACCATCCAGGATTACCCGTCAGTCCGGCATACTGCTCACCAGAGAGAGAAACTGTCTCTGCATTTTGCAACTGCATCTGCATGTGGGTTGTAGCCCGAGCTCGTTCATTCTAATTGAGTTTATGAGGTCCCTGACAGACGGAGAGTAGGGGAAAACTCTGTGCGATGTGCCTTGCATTTTTGTTGTGAGTCGAGTTCGTTCTCTTACTTGTCGTTCACTTTGATGCATGGCATTTTAATAGAAAGGCAACAGGAAAATGAAGATTAACTTGTTACTGGGGTAGGATTTATGGGGACACACGGTGTAGGAGCACAGAGAGTGTAGGGTCCTATGGTGGGTTTGTTGTCTGGAATGACGAGCTGAAAATTGGCTGACAGTGGAAGCTTAAGGTGCGGTATTGAGTGGCAAAGTAATGAGGAAACTAAAGTTTTACCTTTGAGACTAGTTGCGAGCTTGTATTACATGCCCATTACCAACACTGGCAAGGCACAAAAGAAGGTTTAAGTAGATGTTTAGTGTGATATACAATCCCTTTTTATTTTTGCATAGCAATCAATTTATTTATTCATCATTTAGCTTAATCTTTTCCTCTTACTTTCTTAGCTGTATCCCTTGAACAACACTCTTTATTGATCCTATCAACACTGACTTCTTATGGAAATATGTTTTAATTCTCGTTCAATCTTTTATAATAATCCTTAACACTGCCATTCCTTGCTCTCCATCATACCCCATCGACTGCACTCTCTGGTAACCATCTTCAACTACTTAAACAACAAGTTTATCAACACTGGCAGGCACACTCTTGAACAAAACCAATTAGATTATCGTTTATATATACGCATCCATAATGTAATATGATGTGTAAACAATAAGCCCGGCATTAGAATGAGAGCAGAAGGATGAAGCTCAGTTCCACACAGCAGCCCATCCATCCAGGACTCAACATCCTACTCCTCACACCCGATTCAAAGCAAAGGGGAAACTTTGCCTAAGCCCAAATACAAACCCAAGATGCCGGCGTCAGTATGAAAATCAATTTCTACAACTAAACTGAATTTAGGAAAAAGATGGCCACAATACGATTCCCGTCTCCGTCTACGTATCCCGACAAGCGACAGGCAGTCATCGTTAGAGGAGTTTTGTGCGAAGAAAAAGTATTGCTTTTGGTTTCCTTTTATTCCTTCGATAGTTTTGTTGTACGTATTGGGAAAAAGTTTATCGCAGAGCAGAAATCTATTAAGAAAGTTTTGCCACAGCGCAGCAGTTTGGTTATGGTTTTTGTTTTCTTGGCTAGAAAACCGTAAAAGTTGCACTTGCTTCTTTCTGGCTTTATGAGTTAGTTGTGCTGGATTCTGGCTGCTGGATAAGTGTTAGCGATAGGCCACGGAAACCCCTACCCTAGCCCACTCGTACAATACTTCAGGAACACCAGGAGCCAGCAGCCGGGAGTAACAGCAGCAGCAGCAGCAGCAGCAGTGAGCACCGCAATAAAGGATTTCATCAAAGTTGGGAGTCTAAAGTGAAAGGTTTCAGGCACTGCCAAGTTGCCAAATTAGTTTTGCATTGTGCATTGACATAATTTCCCCTTGAGAATGTTGTTTGCAATTTGTTTTCATCATTCCCGAGCCCCCAAAAGGCATTCCCTTTGCGCTCTATTGAGTTTTAATTAAGAAAGTTATCGGCACAAAGGCATTCTTCAGTTATAATTTGGATTCCAAATTGCCAGGAATCCCATTCTGTCTGCTTTTGCTTCCTTTTCCATCAGTGCCAGACATATCAATTGTCATTATTTGTTAGTGTCGCTCCTAATAGACCCCTAAAACAAACACTTATCTCTGGATTGCTCTCTGGCCATACAAGTGTCTGTGTGTCTGCCCCTGAAACTGCTCTGAAACTGCTCTGAAAAATTGCTTAATGCGCGCGCTCCCACAGCGTGTGTACGGTGCGTGGCTTGTCTCCCACACCGAAAACCCAAAAGAAATAAAAGACCGACAAAAATGGCAGTGAAACTTTTGATATTGCATTTGCTTTTATTCGGATTTCTTTAAAGTTTTTCGCACTCTCCTTTATATCCCGCTCGCTTCCTGTGCAGAAGCTTTTGCTGATGCGTGTAAACTTCGGCATTTGCACAAAATTTAACAGACATTCATGGGGAATGACGGAACGGGGGGAACACAGGGGCGGGTTCCATAGAAACAGAGAAAGACACAGAGTGTAAAAACCTTGAGGGAAGACAGATTCGAGAAATCTTTATGATATTTTTATGTGCCCCGAGAGTGGAGAGTAATGGCTTGAGGGCAGGATTTGTGGGGGGGAACTTACAGAAAATTAGGGGTGTATAAAGTTCGTATTAAATCTTAATACTTTTACTACGCAAACGATTTAATAGATATTTATTTCTCCAGAACTCACACAACTCTGGGAATAAAAGTATGATTAGCAGCACTTCACCATTGGATTTTATATGAATAAGGAAAGGTTTTAGTAGACACCAAGTGGCGACACTTGAGAGTAGAACTACCACCAAAATTGGTAACACCATCTTTCCGAATCGGAATCGGAATCGGAGTCGAGGTCGGTGCTCCGAGCATGTCAACATAAAGAACGGCAGGGAATAACAACACGAGTGGAGTAATGGTCAGACATTTACGTGACTCGAGTTGAGTGCTAAGCCACAGGAATGGGCACTGTGAAACCAGCAGGACACCCAGTCCCACTCCCTCTCTCTCCCATTCTCATGGTGCTCCTTTGAGCGGTTCGTTCGTCCTTCTCTGTTTGTGTGCTGAGCTCCCTGAGCCAACGAGGAGTGTTCCAGCTGATGATGATGATGGTTTTTGGCTGCTTCTGGGGTGTTAAACGTGGTCTTTGCCGTTGAGAGACAGAAGCCCCCCATTCACGTCAGTCTCAGGGCGGTCCCTGCCAGTGCACTGGTCAGCCATGTGTCCCGACTGGTAACAGGCCAGACATGACCATAACCATGGCTGAAAGCAGCAGCAATGACCAAAGATATGACCATGGCCATGGCCAAAACGGAGCGAAATGCGACTGCGAGTTGTTTTGGCGAAATGAAGATAAATGTTTTAATGCAAAGTTGAAATGCTGACGCCGCATTATGACAACTCGGATAAGAGAAGCTGTTGCCAGGATATATTTTATATTATTTATGACACAACAATTTTAAAAAGAAAACGGAAGAATGGGTAACTGATGGTGGGAAATGTAGAATAAAAAAGGAGATGCTAATGAGGAAAATGTGTTTTTGATATTAGAATACAATTTAATTAAGGAAATCCCGTAATATATGTACAGATATTTGTTCAGAGATAATCCGACTTGCAAGGTTTTTATGTCATGAGAGAAGTCATGACACTTTCTAGTTAGTTTAGGTAAATTTGTATTGAGGTATTTTATCTGTGATCATTTTAAGACCATAGACTTTTCCGTTCTTTTCCCTACACACCCATTCAATACAAATATAAATAAATATCCAAATATTTTCACCACTTTAATGGGAAAATACGAATATCTTCCCCAAGTGACGGACTACTTAGTATTTAGTATGCCCATGGCATTAGCAACCCTCGATGCAGCTTTTAGAGACACTTTAGAGGTCTTTCTTTTTTAGTATCCCACGCGTTTTAATTGCCTCTCCCTTAGGTGTCGCTGAAGCAACATAAATTAGTGACAAATTCAACGAAATCGACACATATCGAATGTCAGGGAGTGTCTGCTTCCCTTTTCCTTTCCGGGCAGGTCCTTGGATGACTAATGAACTGATGACAAATGAAACAAATGTCACAATATAGCGACAAATGAAGCGCATTAAATGGAATTGTTGCGCCCGACTTATTGTGACATAAAAATGCACTAAAAAAAGAGACAGAACCCGATGTGGCAGTGGCATTGCCCGTGGCAGCTGTTGCAGCCACTGCGAAGCACTCGGTGAAAGAGGAAAGACAAAAGTCAGACATGAAGAGGAGGCTACTGCTTGGAATGATCATTGTATGCGACTTTTGTTTTGAGGCCCCAGCCCCTGTAATTATGCGATCAGACGTAAGCCTCCGCGCCAGCCGCAACTGCAACTGCCACCGCAACCGCATGAAAATGATGCTGGTCTGGGGTTACTGGACCCCATAATGTCATCATCAGTACAAACCCACACCCGGACATGTTCCCACATCAAGAGAGGAAGAGAAGACACCCACCACCGAATCGCATTAAGTGATGGATAAGCGGTTTCTGATAAAGTCAAAATAATAAAAATTTAAAAAAAAAATAACAATAATAAAAGCGTGTGCGCATGCGTGCTGGAGTCGATGGTCTCTCGTTCTCTTCCGAAAAGGTCAACTAATCCAAACGAAATTGAACCTTATATGAGGGCGAGGGCGAGGGCGAGGCCCATATGCTCATCTTTTTTTGTGTTTTAAACAATTTTCAGGGGAATATTTCATAAAACAAACATGTGCCGGCAATGTGTGACCAAATGTTGAGACAATCGGAGAATAAGAGTGAGAGTGAGAAAAGTATAAGGGATCTCACAGCAGGATATCTCAGAAATGAGACACGAGACACATAGCCTGAGAATATCTCTTAATTGGTCCAAGGTGCTGCAATCAAATCTTATCGAACACGCAGCGCGACACGAGATGCAATCAAAAATGAAAAGCAATTACATCTTGAGGACCGGGCTCTTCTCGCCATATTTTATGGAATTTTAATGAGTGAAATTATGCCCAGGGACTTGAATATCGACCGCAAATGATGAAATACCGCCGTTCAATGTAAACATTTTTGTTTGGAATTTTCTTGCTGTTGATTTTTGTTTCGTTTTGCGGTTTGCCTCTAATAAAAATAACGCAAAAACGCGCCATGAATATGAAATTTGATGGAAATATTCAACGAATGCTGCCTGCCACAGCCCTAAAATATGAACAATATGAAAAACAGCAATTGGGGAAAATAATCGAGAGGAAATGAAAACTTGATAGATGCTGCGAAGTTTATTCTACTTTGGTGCGAGATTGAAAAGTTGTTCGCTTTAGAAAAGGTCTAGACAGGGATTTATGGCTAGATACTGCAAATAATCTAGGAGAATTACGGCCCTGAGGTTCTTTAAAATTGGGATGAATCAGTGAAATGTGAACGTGATTAAAGATATATTTATATATGTATGTATATATATATTTTCATTAATTCAAATAAACAAGTTACCCCTCCTCTTTACCCACAATAATTACAGCCACAAACTTCCCTTCAATCATTCAATTAATCACTAATTGAAAATCAATCGTTGATATTTCCATTAGTATATTTGCAAAACAAAAAGTTAAACCATTTGCAATAAATTTCCTTTTTTCTTTGGGGTTTCGATGGCTTCGCGGAAAACTGTCAAACAATTATTCTGCATTCCGTGGAAATCAAGTTTTTACCCTGCTTTAGTGGAAAAGTTTTAACGCACAATCTGTGTACGGGATCCGAAGGGATCCCATCCCTTTTACCAGCGGGGCCCACCACGACCCTACCCCCCACCTGAGAGCTGTCAACGGCATCGCACCATCAGCATAATCAGCATCATCATCATCATCTCCATCAGCACCATCTTTTGTGGCACAATCTCTGCCCTTTCTACCTTCTGGTTGCCGTTTTAAATCCGACTCTCTTGGTTAATTAATTGGCCTTCTTTTAGAATTTGAAATTAAACCTGCCTTAACCCTTGCCACCTCTCAAGCCCCCGACAGCACTTCCCTTCTTATGAAGTCCCCTCTTCCGCACTTTCCTTGTTACGCAGCAGCCTCTTACAACCCCACACCCGTTCCGCAACATACTTGCTGCTTAATTACAGAAATTCGTGGGGCAACGTTTCTGCCTTCCCTAATCCAAGCCTCCACCCACTACTGTGCCCGTGCTTTGAGGGGGGTTCCAGCAGGTCCAGGTCCATCATCCACTAACCAGCAAACTGCATTCACCAAAACCGTCTGCAGAAAGTCGCTCCCTTTCGCTCTTTGCGTGTTCCGTTTCCATTCCATTCCGTACCGTTTCGCGAACGGCTCCTTGCGAATTGTCGTCTCAGAGTTGCACTCAGAGTTCCGTTTGCTGTCGTCGCGTTCGGTGCGTTACCGTTTTGTTCTTCTTCCAATCGGAGGCACGTGCGATACGGGTTTCTCAACGGTAACTTGGCTGCCAGCTGTGCTTGTGCTTGTGCTTGTGTTTGTGTGTGTGTGTGTGTTTGGCATGCGTCTGGCTGAGTGTATTTGTGAGTCTCTTTGAGGGGGCATTTGCGAGTCTGTTTGAGTGTATTCGTGGGTCGTCTAGTGCAGGCATCGTACATAAACAACGCAGACTCTCCCCAAGAACAGGGCACTTTTTTGGCTAGGATTTCAACTCTTACACTCGCTATGTGTGCATGCGTGCGTGTGTGTTTGCGAGGGTCCTTGCATTTCCCACTTGACGTGCTCCCATTTCTCAGGTTCTCTCTCGCTGCAGCACCCTTAGCATTCCTGGCCCCTCTCGTGTTTACTCGATCATATGGCGCGCATTTTTCGTGCTTCCTTCCTTTGCTTGCCCGGGGCCTCCTGGCTCTCCACTTGCTCCTCTTGTTCCTTTCTTTTTGTTTTTGGCTAACTTCCTGTTGCGTCCTTTGGCTGTTGTTCTTTTTTAGTATTTTTTTCATAGTTTTTTTTTGCTCTTGCCCTCATGATAAATTTACGAACTTCTTGGGGAGCGTTTATTGTGTGCATAACTTTCGGCGGGGGGGCAATGGCGATGGATGGGATACGACTTCCACCTTAAATATCTGTATATTGCGGGCATATAATTTTCACCGCGTCGTCGTGTGCAGTCAAATGCAAATTTCATTTTATTTTCTCATTCATGCAAAATGAGTATTTATGAGTTTTTGCCTTGCATTTGCCTTGCTTCCACTTCCACTTCCACTTCGTCTTCTGACTGCTGCTGATTTATTTTATTTTTTAGTTGATTTTTATGTTTCCACTGAAGTAGGGTGTGTCGCAACGGAATAGCTTTGAGGGAAGTGGAAGGGCGGCAGCATTTGTAATTTCACAATTAAAACTTTAATTTGATTTGGGTTTTTGGGAATGGGATGAGATCTAATTATGTTGAATACTTCTGAGAAGAACGAATCGGTACTTTTTCTTCTTCATTCACTTTTTTAATTATACTTTGATTTAATTTAAAATATTTAAAGTTCCGAATATGTTCCTTGGATTGCAATCCGCGCTTCTGCATATTTAAACGAATTATCCGCCAGGGTATTTGCATTCCTTTGAGATCTATTTGCTCTGACAATCCCTGGCTCAACAAATTTTGTATCTACTTCTGTCAGACATTTAATTACCTTTCTGTATGTTTAAAACCAAACTTTGCCTTGAAACCCCCCCAGGAAAGTTATGAAAAACGCAACTCGAAACATCATTCTAGGAGCATCACCAGCAAACCAGGAAAAAGGACAAAAAACGTCGAGTGTAACGGAAACTCATGAAACTACAGGATATTACACAAATACAGATAAACAGAAACACCTCGGTGGACTGGGACAGGGAGAGGGAGAGGGAACGGGGGCTTAGAGCTATGGCTACAGCTATAACCGAAACGTAGGAAGTCAGGAAGTTCCATCTGCGGTTGATTGTATGTGTGTGTGTGAGTGTGTGTGTTTGGGGGAGAGATGGGATCATCCGGAGTCAGGATGTGTAGGCCCAGGCTGGGATGCAAAACATCTGATTGAGCGAACGATAGAGCGAGAGTTTTCTCCCTCTCTCTGCGCCCACTCACTGCATGCACTCGCTCGCTCTCTCGCTCATGTCTCTCCCTGTCTGCTCTGTCTGTTTTTTTTTGGTGGTGGAAAATTCTCACAGCGCTCCGCACTCTGGCTGTGAGGACTTTTCCAATATGCGCCGCGCTCATTGTGTCGTTTGAGTTGCTCGTGGTAGGACGACGACGGCGTCTCCGCTTTTCACAGGGCAGAAAACTGTTTATAGAGCTCCGGTCCCCGGTTCTACGCTTTGGTCCGCGCCAAAGGATATACACAGACACACCCCACCCGCCCATCTCCCCACACCCCACACACACACACACACACACACATCCATCCGGTTGTACAATACATAGGCGCAGAGTGAAAAATCGTCCGTCTGTGTTGGGTTTCGCGTCGCGTGTCCCGTGCCCCGTGCCCCTGTGCGAAAGTGTGTGCATGTCTGTGCGTGTTTGAAATGGGCACAGCTTAAAAAATTGTTTTAAATAAATTCTAAACAAAAAGTCCACACAGCAAGAGTCAACAAAATTCTACTGAATGCCAAGGAAATTAATACATAAAGTGGAAATACGAGGAAAATCCTCTCAAAAATATTATACATATACAACAAAGGGCGATATATCCGTGTGAAATATATATACCCATGTGCGTGTGTTTGTGCAAACGTGTAAAAGTGTTTTTGGTAACTAAAAACCGATCCAAAAACCGGATTCAACATTTAAAAGCCGTAAGGATTATTGAAGTTAGAGAAAGTTAAGGAAAAAAACACCAAAAGCTCTGGATGAAAATCAATAATTGGGATTAGTAGCTGAAGTTGTACAACAAAAACAGGAAGTGCACGGAAATTCCAAAACAAAATGTAAGCTGAAGTAATGGATACTTTTAGACTAACAACTTTACAAATAGTAATTGAAACTAAAAGTTTTGAGTTCCTAAAAACCAAAAATGTAAATGTTTATAATGAAAGAAAGTTGCGGGTCTTTTGGCAAAATGTTAGCTGAATGCAAGGTGTAAAAATGTGAAATTAAAAAAATGTTAATTCCTTCTTCATTTAGTTATTCTTTATAACATTTGTGGTTTAATTTCTTTAACAAATTTAATTTTGATTTTGTATTTCTCCGTGCCATTCGCTCTCTTCGTGTGTGTGTGTGTGGCGCATTTGAGGTTAACACACCTTAGACATATACATACACATCACACATAGAGGAAACTCTCGCACACATAGCCAGGAAGCTCTCACACAGTGAAAGAGCAACGTCCAAAAGCAGAGCCCCAGCCCCGAGAAGCCGCTAGTGCTCCTGTGCGTATGCAGCAATTTCTTTTCGGTGGAGCTCTTCCTCTCTGGTTTTGGGGAGCATGAAAAATCGATCGATTTCCCGGTCCCTCTCATTCCACGCTCCGTCTGGAGCTACAATTATGCCCCGGCCTTCCCAACTCCCCACCCAACCCCTTCCCCCCGCGACGACGGCTGCCGCTTATCAGCAAAAATACGAATCCGTAGTACTCCACATAGTTTCCTTTGAACAGAATTGGCAGGACTCTGCAGAGAGTGGCTACCCGGGGGGTGGTTACTTTTTCTGCACAGAGCAAGAGAGAAAGCAAGAGGGAGGGAGAGAGAGAGAGTTCTGTCAGCTTTGCAGAATTTAGAGCTTACTCTCTGAAACAGGTTCCTGCTGTCTGCCTCTCTCGCCGAGAGTCTCTCTGTGTGCCTCTCTGTTGACTGCACTTGTTCGTTCCTTTATTCTTTCAGTTTGCTTTTGCTGCGCCTTTCTTGCCGGTTTCCTACTCTTTGCTTTCATGTTTGCTTTGTACGGAACGGTCGGATGGTACGGGGAGGAAAAGCAATGAAGGGTGAAATAACGGGAATCCAACTAGAATTCGACAAAGCGAAAGGAAAATACAGCTTTGCGATAGTTTATCCAAGGGATGTGCAAGACGGGAACTATTTTTATAGAGTGGGGCAGACACACTGGTATTTGTTGCAAATTAAGCTTCACTTAAGCTTAGCTACATTTCCCCCAATAATCACAATCCACAAACCACTTAAAACATTTTTGGGAGTCTGCTGCTCCTCTCAAACTTTCTCACATATTAAGCGGCAAAATTGCTGAAACAAATTTTCCATTTTATTGAAAAATATGAAAAACTAATCACTATAATTTGTCAGTCAATAATAACAGCAGTAATTTGCAGCCAACAACCAAACTATAATCTAGCAATTTGCGAGCAATAATGTAATCAGTAAATTGCGTCTACACTTCTCGTGGCTCCGAACAAAAAAACTCGACCCCGACAGGCAATCAAGACCAAAGCTCAGAGCGGTTCGAAGATGCTATACAAGACGGCAAAAAGCCAAAAATTAAAGAAGAGAAAAAAATATAAATATGAGTATAAATCTACGTGCCAGCCGGAAAAATAATAAAACACAGGCGGGCCGAAAGAGTTTTTGTTTGAGCAAAGTGTGGCACAGCCAGCGGGTTGAACAAAGTGGATGGACAGTGGGTAGAAAATGATGGGAATTGGGAAGATATAAAATTCGAGAAGTAAATTAATATATAGAAGAGTATATAAGTGTAAATAGACAATGAAACAGATAAATTATAGTGACTCTGGGAGCGATTTAAATTGTTGTTTTCGGGTCCTGACTCAACTTTCCAGCACTCCAAACTTTCAATATCTTCCTTCACCGATTTTCATAACTTTCCTTACCACTGTCCTACCATTTTGGCATTGACAGCGTTGATGTTATCGCCTTGGTTCGAGCCAAAGGCAACAAAAAACAGCCAGAAGAATCGGAAGAAGCAGACGGTGACGTTGACTTTCAACTGTGGGAATTATGTGAGGAGCAGCAGCAACAGCAGCAGCAGCTTCGGCTTGCCACCTTAAAAGCTTCAGACAGCCTCAAAGAGTTCTTGGCCAAGAAGTCAATATAATTGACTTATCTCCGCTGCATTGTCTTCCCTCTAGCCTATTGAGACCGAGACCGAGACGGCTGCTATGGTTGTTGGCTTCGGTTCCCCTCTGCGGTTGGGTTCGAGCCATAATGAAGCTCGCTGGCCTCGTATTTGACTTATTGCGGTCGAAGCCCGCCGCCGACCAAGACGCTACAGAGTCGAATGAAAAAGATTCATTGATCGATGGCGACGGCGGCTCGAGAAGCGAAAAAAACACGTGAAATATTGGACTCAAAGTGTCCAGGTGAGAGGTGCGAGGAGGGAGGAGGTCTGGTCAATAACTATTGAGATTGATTGAGATTGCTTTGCGGTTAAATTGAAAGAAAGCAACAAAAACCTTTCCTCTGGTTATGCAAAATAAGAGCAGGGCAAAGATAGCTGCGAGATTACCAACTTCCCTTTCCTTTGAGAGCATTTTCAATTAATTTTTTTCGGCACTTTAACGGCTAAGGCAAAAAAATTGATTAGTTTCCACCTCTATTTTCTCGGTGAATCTGAGCATCTAAAGAATTCTGTGGCAATTTTCCACTCAAGCGACAAGCCAAGCCTCATCAAAATAAAGTTGCACCTCGAGGACTTTGGACTTTGATGCAAAAGTCAAAAGCAATTTATTTGAACCCTAACCCATCCGAGGCTTCTCTCAACGCACGTCCCCTGCATTCGATATACAATTATAATTCCTTGACTTCCATTCTGTGCATTCGGAGCGGAGTTCTTTTTGCTGCACAACGAATTTCGAAATGGAGAATTTGAAGCGCTCAATGAATTTGCATGCCCCGCATTCGTGTGTGGCAAATATTTAAACAATTTCTCATTTATTATATACTTGGTTGAAGTTTCGCCAATTTTCATTTCCTTCGGGCCCCCATTCGAGTGGGTCTGAGTTTTTGGGAAACGCAGTGGCCTACCCGAAAGGGGGTTCAAAGTGGAGGAGAGTCTTCGAAAAAGCTCAGAATGTTGACTGTAAAATACAAGAAATTTCCTGTTTAATGGATAATGGGCTAATTACAATAAATTAAAGGTTAAACCACTCAACTGAACATTTCCGTTCCAATATTTCCCAGTGTGAAATCCCAAATAGAAACCCTTTTTGTGATATTCAATATGCCTTTTGATTCCGGCGCCTTCACTTATATGACCCTCTCAAGGAGCTACCTACGTACGCCCCTGGGTCATAAATCTTTCTCCTTTTTGGCCCTTTCGTTGCATTCTTTTGACCGGGTGCCATGCCAACGGCTTGTGGTCTGAGTGCAGAGCGAAAATGAAATGAAATGAAATCTTTATGAATGAAATTTCTGCTTAATGCATTCGTCTCGTCTCGGCCACATGTGAGCAGCATGTGTGGGACTGATGATGATGGTTGGCGTTGCTGGAAATGGATGTGGAAGGGTCAGCCTGGGAAGTCCACATGCCGCCGAACGTTGCATGTTATTTTGCCTTTCGTTTTGCCTTCTCCAAATGTGCAACGTCTTTAATTGAGGCTCGGTCTGTCTTCTGTGGCAATGCAGAATTTGTCAGTTCTAATGGAATGTTGTGTCCACATAAATATGCAAACAACTTCCGACCGAGCAGCAGTCGCAGGGGCAGAACACTCATGCTTAAAATGCTTAAAATGCAACCGAAGGCCTCGTACAAAAGAGCTGCAACCCCAATCTAAAATGATTTCCCTCTTTGCACTCTTTTTTTGTGTTCATATTTTCCACTGCATTCCGCTGCTAATTGAGGACAATTAAAATTTATTAGCTGGCAACAGCAATTAAATGCAGAGGCCCATCACAGTACGAGTACGAGTGATTTTACAATATTTTACAGAAATTAAAAGTTGATATGTGCAAGAAGAAGTTTAATATATGAGATGGGGTTTTTGTAATGGAAAAATGTTGTAATGGGAGAACTGACATATCCATTTTAATAATGCAGTAAATTTATAGTTGATTCAAAAGTTCGTTGTGCATAATAATTTGCTAATACTTCTGCTCTGCACTGTTAGCTGCAATAAATGATAATTTTTAATGCTTATAAGCAGTAAAACATCTTCTACAAATAAGGTTCGCATGCCATTTATTTAAACGTATTTCAAACAGAATGTTTGTGAGAATATCTGATGTTTCTATGACTCAGTATTCTTCTGACATTTCAGCAGATATTTTTAGCATATTATTTCTATAACATTTCATGGACAGATTTCTTATCGTCTAAATTCATATTCTGGGCCTACACTTGTGTGTTTATCTTACTTCTTCGCATATAATAATAATAATAATTCATAATTAATACGACAAGCCATTCAAATAAACCAACCAAGCGGTTTGTTACCCAGGGTACCCATAGATAAACCAAAAATCATTACACAGCTTCTGGGAATTGCTCTTTCATGACTCGTACAAAGTATCTGCTGTGTGTGGTAAAGTATCTGGAGCTTCCACTCCCACTGGGAGCTAAGCTTATAACTCTAACAAGCTTACATCAATTCATATGCTGAATAATTGCATTTGTTTGGAATTGTGCGGAAGCCACTGCAAAAGGGTCAGAGCCCGAACCCACTTGACAATCAATCAGTCTTAAGTGGAGCAGAGAGCTGCAGCCACGGAGTGTGGCACCAGCATGAGATACAGAGAGAGAGAGAGAGAGAAGTACGAGTATCTGGAAGCAGCAGCAGCAGTAGCAGGCGGCATTAGCTGCTAATCTGCATATTGTGTCAAATGGTTGATGTGCGTTCGTACGAGTTAGTTTATTTTTTTGCCAAGTGGCACTTGCAACAAATTGGAGCTGAAGCCAGCTGCTGCGGGTACAAATTTCAATCTGCATCAGATGTGAGGGAGGAAAAGAAAAAGATTTACGAGAAATGGTGCAACTTTGCCGCACTGTGCTCGGCACTGGCAGTAGCGGCAAAAACAATAGAAAAATCAATAGGAATTGCAACCCCGAGCAGAAATCATATATATTCACATTCTGATCTCCAGTGTCGGGTGATTGCCCTCTTTGCCGGTGGCTGTGGCTGTAGCTGTAGCTGTGGTCCCTGAATGAATCTCCTGCACCCCTCAACCATCACCCAGGCTACGCTGCCACACGCTTCCTCCTGCTTTGACGACGATTCCGGCTTCGGATTCGTCTACGTCGTAGACTTCTCTCAATTGTCTGTGTGTGTGCGCGTGTGAGTGTGTGTTCCGTGGATATTTATGTGTGTGCGCTCGCGCATCGTATCCTTTTTATTGCACAAAAGCAGGAAGCTGTAGAGCTGGACCCAGGACCAGAATCAGGATTCAGGACCTCGACCGGTACCCAGGGTTGGGCATTTGAGGGTGGTGACGACAAATGGCAAAAAAAAGGAAGCAAAGTGTGGAGTGGAGTGCGGCAATACTTGTAACAAATCTGTAGGAACATAACAAAAAAACTGCAGATGCACGGGGTATAGACACACACCACACGTCATGTATGGTTGGAAGTGGAGGGGGTCTGGTGTAGGGGTGAGCCACACAGGAAGAACAGGGGCACGGGACTGCTGCCGATGATGCTGCTGCTGGTGCTGCTGCGGCCAGGCGCTATAAAAATGTAAAATTCATTCAGAAACAACAAAAGAAAGAGAGCGAAGAAGCAGAAGATATGCGACAGCAACAACGTGACTGCGCATAAATACGAGAAAGAACAAAGAGAAAGCAAAGGGTGAGAGACAAAAAAGGGAGTGAGACAGTGCAGGGAGACACAGAGAAAGAGTGGAGAATGCCAGACAACGGCAATCAATGACTTGTTTAGGCCAGCAGTAAAATGTTAGTAATAGCAAGGGGAAAATACGCACAAACCTATGTATATGAGATAAATGGGAGCAAAGAGAGCAAATTAAATAACATTTGTTGATAAGTTCACTCGAGGCAAAGCATTTCCTTCTTATATAAATATATTTCCCATGGAAAAATTATATTTTCTTAAACTAAGTTAAAAAGATTTTTAAATTCTACCCCTAGGGGGTATATTTCATCCATTTATGTTCCTCGCTGAGCTAATTTAAATCTCTATTTGCATTTTATATTATTTTTCACACGGATTAGCTCAAATTTATTTCATACCCAAAAGAATTTTCTCAAATTTCGTTTGTGCGCACGTTTAATATTATTCCTTGCTCTGATTAGAACAATATTTTCTCAGCAAACAGTTTTCCCCTTGATATTCTATTGTATTTATTAGTGGATATTCCCAAATTTCCACTTTGCCACGTACGTCTCTCCAATTTTCACCCAATTCGGAAACGCACCCTATTGACGTGTGCATGGAAATACCAACATTTTCCCTCGTGCGTTTCGCATCTGTTATTTATTTAGGTGTTCCAATCGATGCATTTATTCCCCACTTGGGATATTTTTACGTTTACACCGCGTTTTATTGTTTTTAACGGATTGGAAATGCTTTCCAATTAATTCCCGCCCCCAATCGAGCATTTATGCTGCGGATTCTGGCTCAATTTAATTAGTGTTCGAGGCTTTTGGGAATTAAAATGTCGCCCAATTAAAATGTGGCACACACTCATTGGACGCTGCAAAATAAGCGACAGCACAACACACGAGTGCAAACCGCGTAAAAGAATGCAGAATGCAGCAAAAAAATGCAAATATTTAACCTTGATGCCACATTCCACACACACACACACACACACACACACACACACACACACTCGAATGCAACCCCTCGCCGTGGATGCAAGTTGAATGGCCTCTTTGCTTATGACGGTCACTGTACCGCGGCACCCTCCAACTACATACCTTTCTCCCCCCAACACCCTCTCTCTCAGCGGCTCTCTCCCATCGCTTCCATCGATTGCTATTTCTGCGTTCTACTTTGTTTGTTTTGTATTCTATTCTCCTTCTTTTTGCTTTTTTTTTGTTTAATTCAATTTTAGTACATTGCACTTTTTGTGCCAACGATGACGCCGGAAGTGCAGCGGAAGGTAATGGAAGTGCTGGGTGTGGTGTGGACTCGGGGAGGGTTGGGTTGGGTTGAGGTGAGTCGAGTCGGATTGGGGCTTCCCCCTTAGTCAGACAATTGCCGACAGACCGTCTCTTGCATGAGAGAGTTGTTCCTGCATTGCTTGTTCCTGCCCGGGCACACTGCCAACAGTTCTCTCTCGCTTCGGACTTGTTTCAGTTGCTGGTCTTCTCATAAGTTTTTGGCACATTTCATGCCCGATTCTGTGCCTTTGTTCAGCATTTCTCGTTGGCTGTCCAAAGCTTCGCTGGACTTTCTGTTGTGCACCTTAATGCCATCAGACTAAGGCGATGGAAGGGTATAATGGGATTGCTAGTGGCACTTGTTATCTACAAAGGGAAGAGGAAACATTTCATTTCAACTATCTTATGCTTTGAAATAGGATTAGGAGCTGTCCTTGGAAGTGTAGAAAATACGGATGAGTTCCCGCCTTTGTGTATGTGAGAACTTGTTGGTTTTCGGAAAATCCATATCCCTCTTGGAAACCCCGCCTCCAGCCCCTCAAATACCAACCGTTTCGATCTCAACCACCTCCAGGGTATCCGAACAGTCAGCTTTTAAAGTCTGAGAGGGGAAGATTGCATGCAGAACGCAATGTTAATCCCAAACACACACAAAACTACTTAATCGCCTTTTCGAAATAAAAGTAATCAGCAATTGGCCGCCCCAGAGCCCTGTGTTGCCTCTCGCCAAGCCACAGTTTCCGTTCCATTAATGGCACATCGAAGAATTTTGCTTTGTGCACACGCAAAATATTCCTCAGAGCTCAAAAGCCAGACAAGAGTCTGCAAATTTAATTAAGGTGTTACCTCTATTCAACACCACCCAGGCGTTCGCATTCACAAAGACCCACAAAAGAAGGCAAAGCAGGGGGAAAAAAGTAATTCCTTTCAAAGGGTTTTCCAGGAAGAGGAGTCGTCGCTGGCACAAGACAACCAAGGGAAGGACGGAAGGAAGGGTTCGCAAAGTGAAGAGTTTACTGTCTGCAGGTCCCACATTTAATTGCTTAAAAGCTTCGGCATGCAGTGACCCAGAGCACTTTTGATCAACTGAAATTGTTATTACTGAAGCGAAATATTCGTACGCCTTTGGGGGTAACACAGTTAATGACATTATAATGGCCAATTGTTCGGGTTGGACGGGGGGAAATTGTATTGTAAATAAAGGCAATTCGATTTGTTTTAGTTGGGAGTTCGATTTGATAGCTAGAGGGAAAGCAGAGGTTCCAGAAAAAGAGAATTGTTGTGTGCAATTATAGAGCCTGAATTGAGGTATTAAAGAAATTTAGATAATTGTCTATCTACCTTTCTACAGTTCTCTTATAATCCATATTTCAGACTCCACAAATTTCTGCCAGTGTTTAAGCACTTAAGCTATTACTTACAACAACATCTTAACCATTCCATTCTGAGCCATGCAGCCCAGCTATTATCCTGTTGGTCTTGTGCACCTCCTCGAGTGTGTGATCAGCTACCTGAGTTATCATTATCGCTGAATTCCAGTTAGCACCACAGGTAGTTTGTGTTTTTGCCCACTCAGCGTCTAGAGAGGGCGTGTCACCAAAGGCTCATGCCCATGTGTTAACACATAATTTGTTGAGAGCGCAGCCAGCCATACGGCCATCCAGACAGACAGACAGACAGACGGACAAGAGCCCAGACGGAGGAGAGTATCGGGTATCGTACCTCGAGTGTGTGTGCACAGGCCACGCCTCCTCCTCCTCCTGTTGGACCTGGCTACTGTGTTTACGCTGCTCGAGCGGGTTTCTTTTGGACGTACTGCGACCGTCTCGCCTTCTGTTGTTTGCCGCCGATATGCAAATATTTGCCACGAACGCCCGATATGCATTGTCTGGGCCAATTTCCAATCCAATCCTTTGGCGCATGGCACAAAAAAATGCACAGAAAAAATAAATAAGGAAAGGGGGCGAGAAGGTGCGTAATGACTTTATTTATGACCGGAGACTCAGACAATAGCCTCGAGAGAAGAGAAACCAATGCAATATTTGCATGTTCAAGTCATTTTCTGCCCGAGCATCCTTTTGGCGAGAGTGTTGACAGGCCATTAATACTCCAAGGACCTGGGCAATTTAATGAGTTTTGTGGGCCCCCAGACCGATTTATGATTTCACGGGAATTTCATTGGGAAATTATAAGCTTGGAGAGGGCATCTTTTTGACTTCAATTTAAATAGCACAAACAACAGCTCAATTAATCATTGTCTGCTCAATTTTTCATTGTCACCGAGGGGCATGCACCAGTAAATGACATTTTTGGTTGGGACTGGGACTGGGATTGGCATTGAGGTTGGTGTTGGTGTTGGTGTTGGGGTTCCCCTCTCAGTCTCATGGGCACTGGATGTAGATCTGGCTCTCGTCTATTTCATATTTGATGAAGCACTTCGTTTGTGTCCTGGTCTCTGCCTGTCATCCATTCTGTTGCCATATTCCCGGACACATTAAGCGGACCCACATCCTACTCTCATTCCCTTTCCCAGTCCCTCTCCCTATTCCTTTATAAAAACCAAAAATGAAGCGTGTTTCAACCCCCAGTCGGCGCTCCTCTCCCCTGACTGTCTGTTATTCTATTCATTTTCAGAAATGTTCTACCTGAGAGTGAGAGCTAGTAGCTGTTCGCTCTATTGTTGCTGAAGTGCCACGCGCTGGCTGGTGGCACAACAGAGAAATCTCCTCTAACAGAATGCTTCATCGCCTTTGATGAAGTGGGCTTTGCATATGCGTACCATGTAGGGATTTGCAAACCCTTCGTTTATGGCAATGGGTGGTAGGGCTATGGCGCTCCCTTTTTGTCTAAACGTTTAAATAGTTTCCTTTCATTTGCATAAAATTCTAGGGGTTGTGCCCGCAGTTCTTGGTAAAAAATTCTGGAATTTCATAATTTTGTTGGCTGAATTTGATGGCAAAGGATGTGAAACAGTTTTTTGACCCTGCTGGAAGTAGGGGGTCATAGTTTTGGTATTAAATGAGTTGTAAATTAATATTTTTCGTGGGTAAACATAAGGGTAAAGGGTTTTAGATGAAATATAAAAGAGAAATGTGGGGAATGGGGTAACTTTTAATGAGGGATCTTCATGTTTGGAGTTGACATTTGAAGAGTAAACATTTCTTAGGTACAAATATATTAAGAGTCTTCTTCTTCGAAGCTATTGAAGTGTACCCTAAAACCTGTAAAAATATTATCACCCACAACTTTCATTTCCCTGCAAATTTAATGACTTTTAAATATATTTAATGGCACCACCTCCCCAAATTCATACATATTAAAGTCTCATAAAAAGTATTATTTCCTTATTGTGTGCCATTCCATAAATAAAGCACAACGAAAATATTCAAAAATGGTCATAAATTGATTTGACTTTGGGTCATAAAGTGGAATTGGAAAGCGCGTCAAAGAAATCGTCAGTTGGCAAACTCTTGTTTGTGCGGGTGAAAAGCGCCTGTCAATAAAATATGGAAATATGAATTTTAATTGCATGCCATGGGGCAATATCCAAAGTGGAAATCAATAGAGCGGAATATCAAAATCCACCAAAAAAAGCGTGCCCGAAAAGAAGAAAGCAAACATATCATCCACCAAAGACAATTAAAGGTTCATTAGGCAGGTTTTTTTTTTGTATTTGGGTTGAGAGTCAAGTCAGCAAATAAAAGTGTCGTAATTTATGCATTTCGTGTTGATCTTTTATGAGGCGAGCTACTGAAACTTGTTAAAAAAACTGTTGCCTGCAGTTAAAATTCGAATAAACTGTAGGAACGGGCCACGCCTTGGCTTGAAACTGAACCAGAAATATATTTACAGACGAGTTCTTCTTGGGTTTACGACACAGCAGGTGGTCGCTTGGCGTTGACTTTTAATCGTTTTTAAATGACTTTAATATGAGTAGAGCTGTGCCCCAAGGTGATGCCCTGTGGGGGCGTGTCGCAGTTGGAGACCTCTTCAATAGTTTATCAACTTTTTCTTGCTTATTTTCGCCCGAAATTCGACATGGATTCAATCAGTTTAATAGCTAATTCATCTTCATCATTTCCATATTTCGAAGAGTACCCGAAAAGCCGTCCAACTATTCTTTTTGGGGCCTGCCATGACGCATCAATCATTAGAATGCATTGCATATATAAATATAAATCAGGCGAAACAGAAATTCCAACATCAAATATTCATTTATGCCGAAATGTAGAGCTATGCATACCCGACAAAAAAGCTCCTCTATACAACATATTGTGTCGCATTTTATCTTCGCCTTTAATTAAGTGACGCTATGAAAAATAAAACAACTCTTTTTTTTCCGTTCCAACTTTGTTTTGATTAATCGGCAGATTGGGGCATTTTCAAATGCATTTTTTACACGCCACAAAAGCCGCTGCAGAAGCAGCTCGATTGAAATTAGGCGAAACAATGAAATGATTTTGTTTCGGCTTCAAAGAAAACTCTGCCAAACAAATTGTAAATGATTTATAAGGCTTAAAGATCCCCGTGAGCTTGTTACCCCCGAAACTATGGGTTTATTAGCGGCCCAGAAGCGAGTTATGCAAATCGCGAACATTTCGATAATTTGTTTGGTAGTCAACTCCGTCAACTGATTAGCAGATCCCAGAGATACACAGATACATTTAGCCCGTAGAGCAGCCATACGTTTCCGTGTCTGTGGACCGTTTTATGTGCGGTGCGGAGACATTTTCATAGCTAATTGCAATTAAGATGCCGCAGTGGAGATAACCCCAGAGAGGTGAGAATTAAATGTATTTGGGAATCGAGCTTTGGAGCAGACGATGCTCAATTTTCAATGAACAATGTAATGGGAGACTTAGGTTGAGGTGTTCTGTGGGGACTTTAAGAGGTTATAAATGACACGAGATCGTTAAAATTAGTTAAGTAGCATTTGGAGTTGATTGAATACGTGTTCCTTATATTTATTTTCGTAGATGTCTTCTTCTGGATTTCTTTGCAAATATAAACATAAAATCGGAAGCTCAGTAGCGGCTCATTTGCCGGCCCTGTACCCGCTATCCACACATCGTTAGCCATAACTCATGGGCCCTACCAATTGTCAATGTACATATACATTCCGGTCACACCCAAAGAACCCAATAATCGGCATGGGCTAGTTATAAGATCATTAGCAATCTCCCTGTCCTTCTGCTAGTCAAACAATTGTTGGACCAGAAATCCTCCTTCTCGCGTAAAAAGCAAATAAAACAATTGTCAACACATTCGGTTATTGTGCAACGGTCAATGAAGAGTCAGCGGCGCCTGCGCAGCTGTTGGAAACCTTTTCTGCCCTCTCTTCCTCTCTTCCCCTCTCCCTCCCGCTCCCTCTCAACTAACCAGAACCTTTCGTTACCTTGCCGTTGCTTACACCCAAATAGGAGGGTGCGTGCCGCGCCGGTTGTGGGATTATAGATGAGGGACAGACACACCAGACATGGCGTGTTGCACATCGGGTAATTAAAATAATTTTCACAATGAAATATTTTTCAAGGGCGACCATGTGTGGCACACATTCGGCGGCGACTTCTGGGGGTGGAAAGAGCTGCGTGAAACCCTGAATTCGAAAACCCAAAACCTAGGGCGCAACCTGGTAGCCAGACAGAGTTCTGGGCCTAGGACAATGTGATTGCTGGAGCGTTGTGTATGTAGAGCACGTCGGGGCGACATCAAACAGCAACCGAAAATCCCACATCCTGTGCAAAAAAGTCCTTGACTGCCGCGGCACTCCCACCGTCGCTCACATTCGGGCAACTCTGTGCCAAATAACTTGAATATTAAATATTTTTGCTAATATCATTAAAAAGTTTTCACTTTGTGCAACATTCTCTTCTGTGACGACGCTTTGTGCCGGCTGCTGCTGCTGCCTCTGATGCCTGCCACACAGCAATTAAAAAGTGAAAAGTTGACAATTTTCTCAGGCTTGCAGTTGCCACATCCCATCCCATGCCATCCCCTCCCCTGAAGCTGTCCAAAAACGTTGCTCTGTTCGTCATCTTTTGTGGCTTACTCCTGGAAATGTTCTCCTGCTATTGGGAGGGGCTTCTACTTTAATTAGCAGCAAATAAATTGTAGGAAATTCTGTGTGGTTATGGGAATGGAATGAGCAGCTTCCTTTCAGTGAGATTTGGCAGCTAACGCTGGGTTGGGCCACTACAAAGGGATCCAATTAATGCAAAATTCAATGGCTGAACAATCTCTAGACCCCGTAATTATCAGATGGAGATGTTTTGGGGTTTATGTGGGATGATGAATCAGGAAACGGTTACGAATTCAATTTATGTTTTAAAGAGGAAAATTCCCATAAAATATTACTTCCTATTGCCATTTAATCGATATGGAGATTAATCCCCGAGGAAAGTTCTTTAGTTTTTACTTTTTTTACGAGCTCTGGTCACGCATAAACTGGTGGCCCCTCAATGCCCTGAATACTTCATTAGCCTTCACAGGCTGTGTAAATGTTATTTGCTCTCCAAAACCATTGAATAATTCACTTTCATTGACCCATAAACTTTGCCCACCGCCCATAAAATATTTCCCTGTCCTCCACTGATGAAACAGAAATCAATTTAACCTTTTTTTCCACCTTCTATTTGCAGAAACGTACAGCAAGGAAAATGTATTAAAACCTTGAACGAGGAACAAAGGAAATAAAATCCATGAATAATTCAAAAGTAAAGTGTAAAATCCACAAGTAATAGTTATAGAGGGAGAGAGAGAGAGCAGAAAAGATATAGAGGAAACGACGAGAGTCGGCAATTAACTTGGCGAAAAGCAAAGTCAACGCGTGCCCCACCATAATGGCGGCACGACGTTGCCACTTGGCCCGATCCCGTGACGGGGGGCCGCTCCGGCAACGTGCTGCTTGCAACATATTCAATCTATCCTCCTGCTCAATATTTGTGGTCATAGTCCATCTTCTGGCCGTTTCCCAAGCTGTCAGCGAGGAGGAGACCAGCTTTGCGGGCCTCTCGGCGGAGAATGCCGCCAGGATGCTGGCTGGGAGTCCCGGCGATGTGGACAAGAGTTCCTCCCATCACAGCGAGATGTCTCTGGTCCTGCCCCACGACACCTATCCTGGTTTTAGCATCAAGAAATTTAGGACACATCCAGTCAAAGTGAATGGCACATCGCATGGCGTGGCCAAGGGTGCTGGAGCAGGAAATGCCGCCGCCGCCTATCACATGCTGGACAGCGACTACTCCAAGTACTTCACGGTGCTCGATGATGGAGTGGTCATGACCACGGCGGACATCTCACCGCTGGTCAATCGTCCCGTTCAGCTGGTGGTGGTGGAGCAGACCCCCAATGCCACCAACACCCACAATCTGCAGCTGTTCGTGATGCACCGCAACGATATGCTGCGGTTCTCGGGCTCCCTGCTGGACGCCAGTGGAGAGGTTCGGGAGAATCATCCCGCCGGCACACGCGTGCGTGGTGTGCCCCTGATGCAGGCCTTCTCTGGGTCTCTGTTGGAGGAGGAGCTGGCCAAGCCCAAGAAGGTGCGCTACACCATCATCGATGGCAATGTGGACGATGCCTTTGCCCTGCAGGAGCGCAAGGCCAATCAGAACGTCCAGCTGAATGCCAAGTCCCTGGTGATTGATGGCAACGATGACTCCGGCGTTTGGTTGGTCACCAATCGTCCTCTCGACAGAGAGCTGCGCGCACACTACGACCTCTCCGTGGAAGCCTCCGATGTGGATGGCCTGGACAAGACCGTGTCCAGGATACAAATCACCGTGCTGGACGAGAACGACAACAGGCCCGTGTTCAAGTCCCAGGACTACAAGTTCGCCATCGCCGGCCAGAAGACCGCCAACATGGAGAGCAACAACAGCGTCAGCTACCAGCGATTCGCCATTCTGGGCAAGGTGGAGGCCACCGATGCCGATGGCGACAAGATTGCCTATCGCCTGAAGTCCCCCTCCAATGTGGTCATCATTGTACCCCAAACGGGCGAAATAATGCTCGCGGGAGAGCCCAACGCCAGTGAGTTGCTCATCGAAGTGGTCGCCCATGATCTGCGGTATCCCAGCCTGCTGAGCGCCCAGCCAGCAAAGGTCCTGCTGGAATTCCTGGCCCCCGAGCCGGTGTCCTTCATCATGCAGCACCTGGAACACGACGAGGTCAATCTGCACTCCCATCACCGCGAGAAGCGGCGCGTGACCCGCGCTGTTCGACCCACCAAGAGGATTGAGTTCACCGAAGCCGATGGCGATACGGAGGGCAAGAGTGTGTTTCAATTGGAGAAAGAGACCGACAAGGAAACGTTCAAGATACGCGATGATAATCCCTGGGTGACGGTCGAAACCAATGGAGCGGTGCGCGTCAAGAAGAAGTGGGACTACGAGGAGCTTGGACCAGAGAAAACAATTGATTTTTGGGTCATCATCACGAATATGGGACACAATGGTGAGTGGAAATTGTGTGTATAAAATAAGATTAAGCCATGGCCGGAGTGCCATCAAATGATACTCTCTCGGAGCAAAGAAAATATTATTTGCCATTTTTCCCCCACTGTTATTCAGTCAGAGTGCGCCAGATTGAAAGGCAATTAGCGTGTATTTATGGTATTTATTTGGACACAGACACTCTGCACTTCAGTCATAAATTTGTTGCACATTTAAGTAAAATTATGTTTGTCTCTCTCATATGCTTGTGGAGTGTGTGTGTGAAATATCAATGCGCCTGCATAATGAGCCCCCGACACAATGGCCACATTATGGAAATGTGTCAAAGATGAGCAGAACAGACAGCGGACAGGACATAAGTGCCTTTCAGCATGGCCAATCCAAACATAATCTAATTGAATTTGGATAGCAGTACGGCCGTGGCTGGGAGGTCAATAAGTGGATGACATACAGATGGTTGTGCCTCTTAGGAAATGACTTAGAACAGCTGCTGATTTAATGAGTTTCCCAGAACTTTGCAAATATATTTCGATTGATTGCAAATTCACATGGAAATATAATTCATCGTAATAAATTGTTCTGCTGGCAATAAAAAATGTTACGCATGAAAAATCAATTTGAAACAATTAAAAGTACATCACAGGCGAAATTGCTGAATGTCTTTTGACGCTACCTATCTCAGTGCTCCATCGGTGTAGCTCCATCTCAATTTTGTGCCCCAATATTCCATTTGCTTCTGTTTTGAGAGCATCTTTTGTTGCGATAAAATTGCAAATTGCTTTTCAAATATTTGGTTGTCATGGAAAGCAATTACACTTGAAAGAGGAGCAACACAGAGAGACAGAGAGAGAGAGAGATTGCACTGGCCCAGTGTGTGTGTACTTTTTTCAACCACTGTAGTTGGTCTGCCATTTCAAGCGGGGCTCGATAAGCAAATATTGAAGGACTCGAAACCCATTCAGGCATCAACTGAGCAGCTGTAAAGCGACTTAGGATTACACTGGACCAGAGTGGATAACCAATCCTCCAAAAACCTCACAAACCACACGACCATCCCACAGCCATCCTGTACCCGGCAACATTGCCCACTACTATCCATCCGGATAGATGCTCCCTGTGTGTGTGTGTGTGTGTGTGGTGAGTGTGTGTGCCCCAAAACTTTGACACGAGTCGAACAAAAAGTTCAACTAACGTGACAGCTCTGGGGTCTCGGTCTCCCATGATGTCCATTCTCGTTTACATCCATGTCCCAGGTCTCCGACAGACAGGACAAGTTCATGAAATGTTGAAATATATTCAGGAAGCACACATAGGCACTCGTATGTGTGTACACACCCACCCACAGATACTTGTTTCACTTAAATCAATGTCTGGCACAAAACTGAGAAAAAAAACCCACACAAAACAGTTTTTCCTCTGCAGTTTTTCCGCATTGCTCTCCCGCTAATTGTTGAGGCCGTTGACGGGTGCCCCAATATCATGGAATCGTATGGGATGTGGGATGCAAAGGGGTGCGTGTGTATGGTTTCCGACTGGGATTGGGATGGCCCCCTTTTGGACAGTTCATCTGTCAGTCAATTAACAGTTGCCATAAATGTTGCAACTGCAAATGTCGCTCATTCTGTTCCCTTTTTGCCCTCCCGCTCCCTCCCGTATTCGGTTGGAGTGATTTTCATTTGCAATGTTTGCTTTTCCCTGTCCCTCACTGCCACTCTGATATCCTTGACACTTTTGTAGGAAGCTCCGGAGAACTTATTAAACATGTATTTGTTAAGTGCAACGAGTGCTGAATTTTCCATTTCCCTTCGATTATTAAGTCTGCACTGGCGATGGATGCAAGGATGGAGATTCAAAGTAATATTTAATGAACGGATAATATTTGTGTAAAAGCCAATTCAAATGTAAGTGGCCTAAAGCTTATTAGTGCTACTTATGACAAGTGTAAAGGTTATTAGACTGCCTTAAACATAGGGGGATGTAAGGGAAGAAAGGCATCAGCAACTTCTTTATTGCACGCATAATTTAGAATTTTAAATTGCTACAAGATAGAAGCCATAAACATAATTTAAGGTGAAGGCTAACAAATAAACTACTAGAATTGGGAGGATATTCGAAGACCCTTCTGACAACTTTTGAACGACGTGCTCGATTTCGAGTCTCTTACGCAGACTCTTCATTCATTTTCAATCAATTTCTTTCACCCAAATAAATCGATTTTTTTCTAAAGATTCAATTTAACAATTTTTCTTCTCATTAAAAACCATCTCGATACCTTCACTACCCACCAATGATCGCCATTTACATAATTCAGATAAAGAGAAACCATTTCTTGAGAACGAATGCCGCTCCTTTCTGCTCTGCCTGAAGCAACAAACAAACCACTTGATGACATCTCAGAAAATACTCATTATAGGACCTGATAACCTCCACTCGAAGTGCAGTTTAGTACTCGTATTTCAAGAGGGGAAACCTAACCCCAGCCATTGAACATTCCATGCACAAATTGCTACGCTCTCTGCCTATCATCCTTGGCACTGGCAACTTGAGTTAATTTATGAACGGCTCCTGGGGAAAAAGGAAAACCGAAGCCGACTCACATGGGTCCGATAAGCATGTCCCTGCTTTAAACGGTAAACACTAAGCTGAGGGGAAAAACTCTACGAAAAGGATAGGAAAAACCAAACTATGTAAAACACTTAACAAAGCATTGCACTTGCTCCATGTGCGAGGCAGTGGGGCTGGGGGTAGGTACACAAGTGAAGAAGAAATTTACGACAATATTTTTCATTCATTTAAAATGCTACGCCAATACACATGACAGCTAGAGAGCAAGAGAGAGAGGAAGAGAGAGAGAGAGACAGAGAGAACGCTGCAGAAATGCATGAAAATGAAACACAGTTGCTAGAGGAATGAAACGGAAAAGGAAACGAGTGAAATTTGAACAATTTCTTGGAGCATGCGCAAGAGAGAGAGAGTGAGAGCATGAAGACAGATTTTGAGAGAGAGATTTGTGATGGAGAAATTGAGAGATTGCCTCTGCTAAGGGTTGGGTTCCTGAACGGACGCGTGCCAAGTCCAAGAGGAAAACGCTCGTAACAATTAGAAGAACTCCCCCCCGTACCCTACCTTTACAGCAGCAGCCCAAAATGAGTTTCAGCCCGAGAAACACAAAAATAACAAACGCACAATTTGTACAACAGAAAGAAAGAGTGAAAGGGGGATAGGTAGCAGTAGTCCTGATTGAGTTACAGGTACTCATACTCATACTCATACTCGTTCTATGTTTGTTTTAGAAATTTCCGAGCACATTGTTTCACATTCGAAAAATGCATGCAAGCCTTTTGCCATAAAAAGCCGCAGGTGGAGTGTGTTTAGGGGGGTAGGGAATGCTCGCAAGGGTTGATACATTTTAGTGGGTGGCTTTGACATTCCGCCACACACACACACCGCACACAACAGTGCACCAGAAAATCGGGCCAAGCGGCGGCAAAATGTGTGTTGCGGTAAAAGGGAAAAGGCATGCACTTTTATGCACTGCATGAAAAATGAAAAGTTGCACGCAAAAAATGCGCAAGCGAGACAGAGCGAAACAGAAAACAAAACCCGAGTAAACAGTTCCCTTGGGATAGATAGTGGAAGGGTGGCGGGAGGTACTGCTACGGCTTGTGAGTTTCCTCCCCCCTAAAAACCGAATCTCAGGTGAAAAGGGAAACCAAGCAAGCCCCCCAGTGGCCTGCGTGTGTGCAGAAGGAACCTAAAGATATGCCAGGTGACATTCTCCCTGCTGTATTTCGTGCAACTGCAATTGGCAACTTTTATTGCGATAAGAATGAAGTTTTACCGGGAAAATGTTTCAGAATGAGACATGAAAAGTTTACAGTGGGACGGAATGGATGGTAGGAAGCATAAACTGCAGCTGGCAGATGTAAAATAAAATCTGACATGCAACAGGAAGATGGCTGGTAGGTCGGTAACTCTGTAGCAAAATCGGACATGCAAGCATAGAAATGGCAGCCCTAAAAAGAGTTGCCAGAGTTGCCACTTGGGGGATGCAGGCAAGGATCCACACCAAGCCTTGAAACTGTAAAACGCGCCTTAATTATGCAAATCAAACTATAAGTTTATTCCAAGGAAAAGTTGCATATACTTCCCGTACTTCTTTGTACTTTTAATCGTACCTTACCGCTGCTCTCCTATAATCGAGCTGAGAGTCACACACATGGAGAAACTTGCTTAATTAAGCATTAATTTCACGTTTTATATGCATGTCGGGGCCCAGACAAAGTAGCTAGAGGAGCGAAAGCCTCCGTCAAAGGTGGAGAACCAACTACTCCAGTAATGGCAATTATTTAAATTAAGTTTACGGCATAGAGAGTGCCAGGCAACTGTGCAAGGCAATGGCATCGTTTCATTTATGCATGGGCTTTGTTCCAATTTAATTTTAATATAAATTATGAACATTTTACAACAATTATCCAAGGAATGTCATAGCCAGATATGATAGGAAATGTACAAATCTGCTGGCAATCTCTTGCGGCTGCTCCAAGTTGATGTGAAATGGGAATTCATTCATTTTATCATCAATCTTAAACATAAGATATCCCAGTGAAAATAGCTCTCCAAAAATACTCTCTTTAATACTCCTTCTAAATATTCCTTAAGCCGCATTTCGTCGCTGGAGCGCTTAAAAATTTGAGCAACTTGTGGGCCACATCTGCGCCATGTTACCAGCTTGAAAAGTGTTGTGGCCTAAATTCCAAGTGACACAAATGGGGGGGAGCGGCAGGCAGTAAAAGAAAGCCTAGAAAAAAGTTTCGCAACATAAATTTTCCACCATGCAGAGGAGGCTGTCAAGCGGAGAGGATGAGAGATGGTTTTGGTTAAGATTTTCCAGTGTGACAGTCGAGCTGGATAAATATCTATGAAGCTTCGTTTCGAGCTAACGACAGCTCAAATTTATTTTTAATCTGTAAATACATTTAACCCTTTCCCAAGGAAGGTCAGGCAAGGGCAGTTAGAGATAAGGCTCGTTCCGAACACACAAATTTTGACAGTGAGTGGAATTGGGCTGTTTCCCATCTAATTGGAATCGCATTTCGATTAGGTTTGCCCATGTCCTCGATAGTTTTATCGGACTGTTACCAAGGGGGACAAGCGTTCATCCGAGGCTTGACCTTTGCATTGTTACCCCATTTGTTGACAGGCAAAATGGTAAATTATTCGGTAAAATTACTTTTGGCCAGCAGCAAACTTTGGATGGAAAACAAGAAAAATTACTCATGTGCATGACATAGTTCTGCCATCGATTTGCTTTATGCATTTCTTGTTGGATTTGCATTTGTCATGTCAGAGCAGAAATACAGACAACAAATAGCAAATATGGAAATAAAAATCATGTAAAATTGTGCACAGTAGAAGCAATGTTGAACACGAACATGAGCAGCGGGCGAGTGCATATGAAATTGAATAAAATATAAAATTCCGCAGAGAGCGGAACAACCCTTAAAGGTTGTTAAATAAATTGCACACAAACAAGCGAAAAACTGCATCATAAATTTATCGTGATATGCCAGATCCCTCGCAGTCTCTCAATCACCGACATTCAACATGTTACTCGTAAATTTGTCTCATTGCAATATTTCATTTTCGTTGCTACAACAATTTCAATGGCCCTCAAAGGTCCTCCAAATGAACAAGTTTCAAATGAATTTTCATTGAATTTCTGCACAATTTGTTCGTTTGTTGTCTGCAGTTGATTATATGTTTTTCACATTCGGTGATTGCTAAAAGGAAATCCGTGTTGCAAATCCAGTAAAAAATGTCACCAAATTATGTCTGACAAATTTTGATCATCTTCTGTTTGAACAGCGCAAAAAGCAATAGAAAATAATTTGCATGTTTCCATGTTTTTACGCCAATACCCAATACCAACTGTCTTTTATTCACTCAATTAACTGCGCTCGAAAGCATCTCACAATGTCATTTTAATGAACACAAAAGAATGCTCAATCAATTAAATAATTTCCCGTAATTTCATTGGCTTAGCATGTATAATTGATGAACGGTTTTTTGTTTGTAAAATAATTCAAAAATTAGATGGAAAATAAATTAACAACTGTCAGCGCAAGAGAAGTTTCTGATTACCGAATAATCAGAGTGGACAAGTGACAGGACCAGGGTCTGTCCCTGCGGAACAGTGGAATAAATGTTCAGGGCCAGATACAGGACAAGGAAGAAGTAACTGAAGCAAGAACTATGACGGACAGACATATAGCCGAAGTGAAAACCAAAAAACAGAAGCAGACGTACAGCCACAGTCAAAGCCAGATTCAGAGTCAGAGTCAGAAGAGTCGGCGGGGCCAGACCGCCTTAGGCAGGCAGGCAGGCTACACAGTGAAAAGGACATCGCACGGACAGACGGGCGGGCACACGGGATACTGTTTTCCACCAAAAAGAGATGTGGCAACAAAATGGCGACGATGTTGCCATGGCAGCAGACGACGACAAGAATGATGGAAGCAGGAGGCTGGATGAAGCAGCTGCCTTTGGCGCACTGCGTCCAACAAAAAGGAAACCAAAACCCGAGACCGGGCTTATTTTGTTTGTTTTGTGTTTTTAGTTTTTTGGGGGAGAAAATGCGAGACTGCAATGGCAATAGCACTCATACAACAGCAAATATATATTGTTTATCTGTATCCACATTCATAATGGCGTCCAAGGGATAAGTAATGGCGCCCCTTGTTCGAGCAGTCAAAACAGGAAGAAGAGCCCTTAGAAAACTAAACGACAAATGGAATAATAAGTATGAAGTAAACAGAAAGGCAGACAGCGAAGAAATACAATAACCCTAGCCAACCGCCCCCTGATAAAGCAAGATTTATATATGTATCGTACTCGCACTCGTACAAGTTTTTATAGGGAAAAAGTTGACTTGGGGGGCTGACTTTTTGTTGTCTTTTGTTGTCCAGCGCACAGCCCTTGGAGCGGCTTATGATTTACTCTGATTCATAAGATCAACTTTAAGGAATGTTCCAAGTTTTGCCAGAGTTTGAGCATCATTTTTCTTCAAGATTAGCTCTCTGGTTCCCTATATTGGCTTAGTTTTGCTCAAGCATTTCAGCTTACTCCATCCTTGGATAGTTTCTTGCAAGTATTTCGATAATATTTTCATCTCAAAATGAACTTTATATGGACAAATCGCTTAATCAACAACTGTGCGGAAAAACAACGGCGGAAAACTGTAGCAAATTAAATGCTGAAAATTTATTTCAATGCCATTTATTATCACCGGACATTTCTACACTCTCTCTGCCGCGGTCTCACTCTCTCAGAGTGTCTTAATTTAATTTTTTTGCAGTTTTTTCCCTACTCTTTGTGTGTATTTTATTTCCAATTTGTTTGCATTGCAATTTCACATACCATTTTTTCCCCAAGTTTGTACAAACTAACGTCGTTTGCTGTGCTGGACGACTGTGCTCTCGTTTCGTACTTTAGGAGAGTCAGAAAGGATAGAGAGAGTTTATTTGGGCTGAGGAATATCTGTGGAGTACAGAGAGGAACCAACATGTTCTGTGTATCTTTTAATACATTGTATCCTGTCTGCTCCCAGTCAAATGAGCTGAACAATTGTTGTTCGAATGCAACTGGCAGGGCTATGATTTTCTGATTCAATATCCTGTCACAGAAACAGCACCAGGGTATCAGTTGGTTCCTTACCTTGGACCTGTGTCCCCTTCAACTTCAATTTTTCCATTTGCCTTGCGTTGAGTCGAGTTTCGCACAGCCGTTCGGCCATTTCGCCGCAGTAATAATTCATGATACAAATTGCGTTTATTACAAAATAGCAGCCAGCCAGAGTACAGTCCGCACGGTCCGTAGTCCGAAAGGAACACGGATACGGGTCCGTGCGCGGAGGAGCACCATTCCGGGGGAGCGCGGCATGGCTCTGCGCGTGGCAGGCAACTTGATTTGCATTGCAAAAAAAAGAAAAAAGGGTTACACACACTTTGCTGTGCACCGTGGGCGTGGCATTGGATTGGATCGAGTTTGGAATGCGACTACAATTGGCCTGTGGCAGCAACACTGCCTTGACGTTTTCTTGCGGCAGTTATTTATCACAGTTTCATTCCATCCATGTGCCCCCCGCACTCTGCACTCCGCACGCTGCGCTCTGTGATTTGTGTTTGTTTGTGGGGGCGTTGTGGCACTGCATGAGTTAGGGCACACGTCATGGTCCAATTAGCAGCAGAACAACGCCAAGAGCGATAGAGCTGTTAACCATAATAATCGCGGGCACACGGGCGCACACACACACCCACAGTGCTGATGAAAAGTTAACGCACAAAATCTTCACACTTGATTTGGTCAAAAACGGTTGGTTTTTGGCTGGCGTTGCTCTTCGTTCCGGTGGCGCGTATGCATTGATCCGTGAAAATTTCACATGTCAATGAATCTGATTATCCCATGCTGGTGGCTCTAACAAAATTAGCGAAATGGATCAACGTCAGGTGCCAGACCAGACCGAAAATGTATAAATATTTAACACGTTTTGCCACACATTATCCGGCTGCATAGCCTCACAATAAATTGCATTACAATTAATAATTGATTCTGCTTTCATTCTGTTTTATGTTTCCTTTTTTCTGCTGTTTACTCGCATAATCGGAGGAGGACATTTTTAATGCCATCAAATTAGGGGATTAATCAAATGAATCTGACATAAGCAGCGCATTTAAATTGAATTTTAAAAGTGCCCATAAAATAAAGTAGACAATTTTAAAATCCAAACAACGAATACATTTTGCATGTACAGAAATCTGTTTGAATGACTGTCTGAAGTGGGGCCATAAAAATACAGTCGGAACGGATGTGTTAATTCCTGAATATGAGTACTAACATTACAACACCGGCATAACATTTAATTCCACATAAATATATACCACGAGATGAGTCGTTAGTCCGATTGTGGAACTGTGGATCATTCTTCATGGTTATTCCACCACTAGATCCCCTTCAACCTTGTTTTCTGATATAGCCGAAAGCTCAAAAGTAAATGTACAAAGTGAAAGCAAAACCTCTGATTTATATGCCACGTTTTTTACAGCCTTAAATCCGATCAAATTATATTTCATATTCCAAGCACATATTTACCGGATTTAAGCCTTTTGTTTATCATTCAGTGATAGTTTACCCTTTTCCGAAATCAGAATATTATCTTTATCTGGGTTAAATCAATAAACATTTGCCCGCTCTGGCAGAATAAATAATTTCCACACGGAAAAAGCGGTGACTTCAACAAGAGCAGTGGAAAACAAGTGAAAAGCATATTTAGCACTGCATTTTAGTATCGGTTTTTGTGTGTGGCGGCAAACAAACAGCTTTGGACATAGAATGAAAACGAAAACGTGGAAAAAACTATTTTTTGAGTGAGAAAACACAAATCAAACAGCAGGTGTGCCCGCAGGACGAGATGGTGGCGCGGATTGGCAGTGTTCCGGTGGCCATTTTGTTTTCACATTGCAAATACAAATTTCTCGCTGCGGCACGGGAGTCCAACCGACATTCCCCTAACTATCCCCACATAACAAAAAGATGGTTGCAAAAACATATAAAAATTTGTTTTTGCCTGGACCAAACGGCACGGGCAGAGTCCTTGCCTTCCTTTCCATTTTTTTTGGCCGGTGCTTCTCCTTTTTGTTGGCCGGGACCAATCACACTTTGCATATGCAGCGTTGCGGTATTCACACCAACGACGGTATTCTCCCTCAGCCATGGGGGGCCAGTGGTCGGCCTCCTGTGCAGTCACAACCCAAAACATGAACCGTTCTCTGAGCCCCGAACTATGTTTACTCATTAAAATGCAGAATTCTCGCGCTTGTGGACTGCCACTTGCAGTCCAGTTGCTCGACATTGTGATACTGTGTTGGGGCGAAGGGAAGGGATTCCGAATTTGGCCAATGTAGAGTCATCTTGTAATCTGTTGGTAACATAATGTCGTTTCACAAAGGTTCTTGTCTGGGACAGACAGTTCAGGTCGCCCATTCAATACCCTGTTGCACACACACAAACACTCACAGTTCCCTCCATTTTGGGGGTCAGTTTTGGCCGGGCCTTTAATGACAGCAGATGCCAGATGTTGTTGCGTCTGAGCTGGACACTTGCCCCAAACCCGTGGCGCCCCACCCACGCCATTGTTCTGGTGTATGTGTAAATTGATGTGCCATTGTGTGGTTGCAATTTTATTGAATGGAAAGTGCGTGTCAGTGCCCTGTGCCAGTCCCCTTGCTGGCCGCCGGACAACGACAACAATTTACATAGCTTAATGCGTGGAAACATTTAAATATTTTCCGATATTTGCATTTAATTTGAGCAATTTCCAGTGGCTCGATTTCAGGCAACGAAGTGGGTGTGTCTGGCAGAGATTTGCCTTTTGTGGATTGGGTTTGGCTTTGGCAGATTGGATTTGTATGCCAGACACATGCAAGACACAAATCAGCATCGGTATCGGGGCCACGTTCTCTCTTCTCGCTTTTTGCTTCTCGCTTCGATGTGCGCTAAGCTTTACGATTATGATTACGATTTTCATAGCATACTTTTGTGTGTGCCATGCATATCCTTATGATAGCTTCCTTTTCCTCTTATGCGCACATAAATGCGAGTATATCTGTTTGTGTGGGTCCGCATGGGTGTGCTCCACATTACTTCTTATGGCTGTCGCTGCTGCTGCCACTGCTACTGCTGCTGATTATTATTGGAAAGTAACGCTCATAAAAATGCATATTAAATGCGGTAATGGTTATGGGGCAAACTATAATTTGGCGTGAAGTAAAAAAGTTTTGCTCAATGGGGGAGCGTGCCACGAGACCTTAATGAAGTGGCGTGGAGGGTTTGATTTATGTGGCAGCCACCAGGGAGAGTAGTGGATGCCCCAGGGCAGGGCGCTGCTGGTGGTGGCATACAATCAAATCAATGAAGTCGATTTCTTGCAAAATATTTCTCTACCAAAGGCACTGCCACACCACATTGACAACTGCGAGTATTTCAAATATGTAATTCATCTCACATGGCCACAGTTCAGTGCATTTCTGTGTCACACACTCGACGCTCCCTCTCGCTCTCTATATTTCCCTCTGGTTTTCCATGGGCGGAAAACTAAAGTACAATTTATGAACATGCAAAACTTAAAGCATGGAAACAAGAAACTTCTCTTGGGTTTTCTCATCAATCAAAAACCAAAGTCCTGTGCTTAACGAAAAGAGAGGAGAAAAAAGCTAATGTCTCGTGCCATTGCCAGAGGCCTTAAATGACAGACTGCCACCACACCTGAAGGGGAGGATGGGGCGGTTGGGGTATTATCTGCTCCTGTCGAGGGTTACCCTCAGTCCAAAGGGGGGGTGGCACTTCCACCTGATTGGTATGCACAGGACACGGCCCAAGCCCAGGCACCCAGTCGCTCCTGGGCATCTCGAGGAACACCCCGTCCGGATCCGGCTGCGGGTGCTGCTGAGGCAGAAATTGCAATCAAGTCAGCGCAGTTGGCGCACAATCGCCATCAAACTCAATCAAGCTCACGGCAGCCCCTGGATAACAACGGATTGGATGGATGAAGCGGTGCCCGACCGCCTGAATCTCGGGGAATGGTGATAAAGCTCTGCTGCAGCACTGCCTCTGCACTGGAGGCGCTAAAAGAAAATTTCATTAATTTTCGCTTAATGTCCGCCATGTGCGCAATTTCACTTCATTTTGCTTTAGCTCTACGGCTCCGTCTCTGTCTGTGCATGCAAAAGTGTGTCCGAGGCACACCCAGCAGACCCAGGGAAGCGACATAAATGGATGAGGAGAGAGGATAAAGGAGTTGTTATGAAGTTTGATTAGCATTAAGGCGGTAGTTTGGTTGGAAAATCTTTTCAATTTGCACAAAAAAGGAAAAAGTAGCTCAAGGCATTAGTGCAGTGAATCGGCCACTAAGATTCTTACGAATTTTGATAGTTGAAGGAATGGAAAATATAATTTAAATGGGAATTATGAGCTCAAGAAATACCAAAGCTTGGCTTGACAATTATATCTGATAACATCTTTAACACTTGAAGTATTTGCCAACAGAGAAGAGACAATTGAAGATTTCTTGATTTTGGAATCATTCTCTTTCACCTCTCATAAAAAATACCTTTAATAATTATAATCCACCAGAAAGACATGAAAATCTCATTGCTAAGACACAGCTCTTCCGCTTAAATCATATAAAATAAAACCTTAAACATTTCTCCCGCACTTTCCTCCTTGAAGTTCATTGCTCACATCATGTTTATGGCTCTTGGGGAATGCATCTTACGAGTATGGGGGTCATATTTTCCGTATTTTCATATAGCCTCATGTCAGCCTAATAACGCCACTCAGTTCCGAGTTGATTGCGTAAATTTTAATTGAGTCGCAGAGCTCTTCTGTGTCTTGCACGTCCAGCGCCTGGCCTGGCGCAAATTAATTTATTAATGTTGGTAATATTTTTTCCTCATCTTTCTCCTTCGCTGAAATTGTCAATTAAATTGACGGGATGGCAGGGGGCAGTGCCAATGTATCTTTGACTAAGCTTTTGCAAATGATGTGCCTGCTTTATGTGTCAACCATCAACTGAGATTCTGTGGCACGGCTGAAAAAAAAACGTTTTAAATTGTGAAATTTATTTATCAGAAGCAGCGAGAGAAATGTGACACCTGCTAAAGTATACATTTTTATGGTAACTGTCAGTGGCAGCCTCCAGCAACAGAAGTCATAACATTATCTTTATCTGCAACTGCCAATTTGTTGCATTTGCCCTGCCATGCAACGAGGCGTGGCAGATAAGCGAGGCGCACAGAGGAGCCGCAAGGAGGCCGTTCCTCTCGCTTAACTGTGCCAGCTCTCGCTTCCAAGTACCCTGTACTTCAGGGATATGAATGCAGTAGACATTGAGATCTTTCTATGTGCAGAGGGTATCGCATAGTCGTTCCTCTTAGTGTTTTTCCTCCCTATTTTCGCACTGGGTCTCCTGTCTCGCATAACTTTGCATTCGAAAGCAGGCACTGCCTCTGCCTTACCCTGTGCTCCCTGTGCCGCTCCCCGCTGCTGCCCCAAAGTGTGTGGCTGCCTAGTGAGCAGCAAACTCGTTGTTGCTTCAGCTGCATCACCAGCGCCAGCGCCAGCTCCAGCTCCAGCCCTGCCCATGCCCCACCAGACCAAGTGTTAACTCATTTGCGTGCCTGTTAAGTGACTCAATAAACGACATCTCAAATTGAGGACTCCACGCTGTGACTGCACCTTCTTCTGCCTAGCAACTACACTCCACAGAAACGCAAACACACTCACACACACACATGCAACACTAAGCTTACATAATGTGCCTGCCTCCTTCTTGCCCCAAACGACACCTCTCTGGCATACCTGATGCCAGATCTGCTTGTTTCTACCTCCTGATTTGCAATGACAAATTTTTAGTGCCTTGAAAATGTGTTCATTAATATGGCAGTGGAAACCAAAAGAGGAAACTGGTTTTCACTGATTCTTATAGAGTATTCTCAGTTCCAGTCCAAAGACTTTATTTTTGAGTAAAACACAGACAAGAAAACTTTTTCTTTGGCTCTCATAGTAGCCCATATTCTATGGCATAAATTCTGCACAGCTAATTGCACGTATCGTATATTTTTCTCACTGCTCAACTGCTTGTTTTCTAAAGTTTTTCTCGGACTCATTTTCTCATTTTAAAGTTTGTTTCAAAGCTCCCAAGTGTTTCCTCCACTTCCCCCCCTGATTCGATTATGTTTGTTTCTGTGTTCTGTTTCGTTTTCTTCGCTATTTTCCACTCCGCTCCCATTCGGGGCAATCAAGCCATCGTGCAAAAACTTCAATCCGAATTAGCCTCAACGCTGCTGCTGCTGCTGCTGCTGCTGCTGCTGCTGCGGAGGTCTTTTGGCAGCTCCTTCGTGTCGACTTTTCGCTGCCCCTGCTGCTACTTCTGGTGTTCAATCAATACTCGTACCTTTCGAGTATGTTCAATATTTGGCAATGGCTTGTCGTACTTTCCTGCTATGGCCAGACTCCATTGTTAACAGCTTCATTAAATCCATGGCGTCGTAAAAAAAGGAGCTCGCCCGCATAAGGAAAATATTACAAGAGCCATAAAAATATTTCGAAGGGTGGCAGCATCGAGGCGCACTTTGAGAAACTTCTTCAACATTGTACTCGTATTTCTTGCACGTATTTATCCAAGGCATAACCCCTGTGATACACTGCTTCAGCTCTCGCACCACCCCACCACCACCCCACATTGAAACCGCAGAGGAAAATGAAGAAATTCATTTGGAGCGAACGCGTACCTGGATACCAAGAATAAAGTTTCGACTTGACTGCATTTTAATCAAGCCAAGAGCCACGAGCCAAACCAAACCGAAGGGAACCGCAGTTTGACCCTCTTGATATTGCCGAACACCAGGGAGGGGGCAGTGGGGTTGCGTTTTGGGGTGGTGTCAATTGTTCCGCTTGTTCGGAGGGCCAAAGCATAAAGGTTCAGTTGCCGTTAAATTGTGGTGCAAAGAGAGGAAAACATTTTTCGAATGCCTGATAACCAAAATATTGTATGAGGCTCTCATAATTTGTTGCGGAAACAAAAGCTTGATTTCTTGAGTGCTTTATTGGGGGTAAAAGGAATACCAAGGGACTTTGGCTTAGCTTCCCTTTCTGGCAACTTTTGATGGCCAACCGAGTCTTTACTGAACTGCATTTATGTGTTCTTTGATTTGAGATTTCTCTTGGGCTTAATCAAAGGAAAAGGATTTGTAAATGTCTGTTAGAATTCTCATTCAGCACACCAAATCTCAAAATTGATTATTTTATTCCCGGAAATCATCAAATTATTGAATATTCCTCCAGCACATGACTCTGCTCTCTCTCTCTCTTTAAGTGGCACTCAAACGAAGACTCTATTACATTCTCCGTCATAACTTTTACACTATCACCTACTGTGTATGCAGAATTCCCTTGCCCCAACAAATGACTTTCACATGACAAAAGGTCGTTTCAAAGTAAATTTGTTGTCAAACGTAAAAACAAATTGTGTATGTAGACAGGGAAATGACATTAATGCTGCACGTAGGACAAGTTTCAGTTGTCAATTTTCTTAACAAATTCAATTTTATGCGCGCATCACTTTTCTACCGAGATTCGCTTTGCTTCCGTCAAAGCCTGCTGCTGCGGGAGCGGGGGAGCCGGAGAAGCTCTGTGTGTGGGTGGAAAGAACTTGAAGAAGAAAAAACTTCAAGCTGTCACCCACTTGAAGATGGCACCACAGACGATTGCCTGGAAGGGAGGCGAAGGGCTCCCCAACCCAAATTTCCTCTCCATTTGAAGCTGAGTCCTCCAATGCCATCCCTTAAAACGTCTGAGCTGTGATGAGCTCTGCCCTCTCTCTCTCTCTCTCTCTCTCTCTCTCTCTTGTTCTTTGTATACGACTCTCCCTTTCTCGCACTTTTGCCAATGCAGCATCGCTCCTTTTTGACTGCTGGGCTGCCTTCTACTTAATCCATTGAAACAATAAGCAGCTTTGTTTGTTCTATCCACGACGACAGTCTCACACTTTTGCTTTGGGCTTTTGTCGACGACTGGCAGATGCAGCCGCAGCACTTTTGCTGCAACTTTAACCTCGTGTTACTCTTGCGTTTCGCATTTCTCTCTCTCTCTCTCTCTCTATCTCCGCTTTTTTCTCCACTTTCCTCCAGTTCCTATTGTTATCGCACAGCGTCGCTGAAGTGCAATGCAAAGCCGGGACAAAGCGTCGTCTTGCCGGGTTCCCTTTTGGGTGTTGCATTTAGTGCTAACCTCTGGGTGGATCCAACCTCCAGCAGGGCCTCCTCTTGTCTGGCTTATGACGAAAATGGCTGAGGTCTCTGAGGGTGTGGGGCCACGCCACTGGCACCAGCATCCCTTGGCAGTGATTACGAGTATTATAGTAGCTGCATGGTTTTGACTCCTTAAGGGCCTCGCCCTCTCCTTCGCGTGTAACATTCACTTAATGTGCATACTCTGATAAGAAATAGGCAACACATATATGTATGTACATATGTATATATAGAGGAAGAGATCTACAGAGGAAGTGCTGAAAGTACTTGGGGGTTGCTGGTACACAGAAAGTGTCGTCTAATGCGGGGGCGAAATCCGCGTGTGAAGTTTCATTAAATTGAAATGAATGTAGGGGGAAGTCATGGGGGTACATGGAATAGTTCGTTATTGAAACAAAAGAGAAGGAAATAATAGTACCTACTGGAATGCAATCTCTAATGAACAACTGATTACACGGACCCTTTCTGCAGACTTTGGGAAGAGTTTAGAAGTTGAATTCAGAGACCAATGGGTTGCATTGAACCTTTAATTTCTATGCAAAAAATACATAAAATGTTAACAGATAGTTCTTTCAATGTTGCAAGAAATCTTTAGCCTTTTTTTCACGTTTAAAATTTCTCGTTTTAAATCTCTCTTTCGCTTCGGCGGAGGAAACTTAAGCAGAAATCCCAGATTTATTCATGCTTGTTGTAGAACACCACATAATGAAAATCGTTGGCATCGCTCTGTGCCTTTTATTCTCTCTCTCTTTCTCTCTCTCTGCACACACATACATTTGCTTCTCTGGCTCTGACTACAAAAGCCATTTCCAGCCATATTCCAGAACCACATTCTCATTATCCCCCCCAATGGCTCTTCGTGTGCATTGTCGCCACGGATATTCGCCATGTTGGCTGCTGCTGCTGCTATTCCTGCTTTTCTCTCCATGCACATTAGTGCCCCTAACACACACACAGCACACACACACAGCACACACACACACACACGGCACAACCATAACAATAAAACTCTTTTCATATTATTTAAATTTCAAGTTATATTCTCGTTTTTTTTTTGTACCTGCTTTGGCACTAGCACACAATAAGCCATAGAAAATCGCTACAATGCCAAGCTGCTGGAAACAACAAAAGTTGGCAAGAATCAGCGAATAACTCTGCCAAGTTATGGCCAACCAGGACCACGAATGCCCTACCATCCAGCCATCCGATGCCCCTATATCCTGGCATGCAATTCGCGTTTGGCAACGAGTTTTTATTCTTTTTTCTGTGCAATCTGTTGAGCAAAATGTTTGTAGACTTTTGTGCAAAGGCAAAGGCGCTTTCTTTGTCGGTGGGGTTTTGTTTCTTTTGCCATATTTGCTCACTCATTTGTTGGGGGTGCGGCACCCTGTTTACAATTCACTTTGGTTGCACTTGAGAAATTACACATGCAGCAGGTCCCCCCCAATTCCCTTTGCCGCGTGCCTTCATTCCTCTCTTTTCTACTCTCTGGCCCTTTTTTTATATCGCGCTCGAATTTCTTTGTGTTTGTCGTCGTCTGTTAAGGGAGGAAAGGTGGGCAGGTAAATCGTCTGTCTTATTTGCCTGCTACTTCAGCGTTAGCCCCTCATTCAACTCCCACTTTCCCTAACCCCCAAACACGTACTGCCAGCCAGCCCCACTCTTCTAATAAGCGACAGTCTGTGTGGGATGTGGTGGGGCTCCCGGCTACGGGGCTCCCCTTGGTTGGTTGCCCTAACCAGTAGGACTACAACATGATTGGAATTTTCCGGTGCAGACATTTTTGCAAAGGTAGCAGAAAAGAACGGGCGAAAAAAATACGAGACCCGACCCGATCCGACCCTTGCATTATTGCTTTACCTTTCTCTTGCTTTCCCCCAATTCAGTCGGCGGTTGTACTATTGATTTTTTTCAAGTTTAACCGCTCTTTTTTTCTGTTTGCTGCTATGCATGTTTAGTGGAAATTATAAGTTGGCAACATTTTTCATGGCATTCTCGGGAGCTCTAAAAAATGTGAAATAATTGTTGCGGCAACGCCAGGGGAAAGTTAACGAAAGGTTAAAAAAAAAAGTGAATATGCTCGAAATGTTATAACATTCAGTTGTCGATTTTATTTATTATAAGAACTGATAAAAGAATGGTCAAAAATTTTAATATTTTGTACCTTAAACTTCAGTGAAAAGGTCGAGTAAAAGTGGCATCAAAAAACCTCAAAAATAAACCAAATCTATTGTCAAATCTTAGGCTTCATTTTTGTTACAAATCAGAAGCGAAAACTCTTGTTGGAACAAATATTTGTTTCATTTGTGTTGCAACTGCTTTTCCAGCTGATTGCATTTGAATAGCTCAAGTGAAATCCGAGAGACTTAAATTACAAAAGAGGGGGCTAGCCACCCCAATCTACATACACACATCCTACCATCATCCATTAGTTGTAATAACAAAGGGCTACCGAAAAGCTTGCACAATCTTGCAACCAAAACACAAACAAAAACTGTGAAGGGAAAACAAAATTTCTTATATGGCTTTCCATCTACTTTCTTGCAGCGGGAATCAAGTATACGGACAACCAGCGTGTGATAATTCTGGTGAAGGATGTGAACGACGAGCCGCCGTACTTCATCAATCGTCCACTGCCCATGCAGGCGGTGGTGCAGCTGAATGCGCCACCAAATACTCCCGTGTTCACGCTCCAGGCACGCGATCCGGACACGGATCATAACATCCATTATTTCATTGTGCGCGATCGTACGGGCGGACGCTTCGAGGTGGATGAACGTTCCGGAGTGGTGCGCACCCGTGGCACAGATCTCTTCCAGCTGGACATGGAGTATGTGCTGTATGTGAAGGCGGAGGATCAGAACGGAAAGGTGGACGATCGTCGGTTCCAGAGCACGCCCGAGGAGCGCCTGTCGATTGTTGGAGGCAAGCGGGCGCCACAGTTCTACATGCCCAGCTATGAGGCCGAGATTCCAGAGAATCAGAAAAAGGACTCCGAGTAAGTTGTGTGCACAAAAAAAAAAAAGGGAAACCAATGAGAGTAGGAAAACACAGGGAGGAGTGTGTATGCAAATTCGTTGGATGCCAATAAAAGTTATGCATAGCAAACTAGTCTCTGAATCTGGACATGTGTGTGTGTGTGTGTGTGTTTATCCTTGGCTCTCATTGAAATTCCACTGGGGAAAACAACTGTCAAAAGGCAGTCGAGCATCAGAGAGACGACTCTTAAAATATGCAAGCAAATTTTACATTTCCCCCAGCGCTCCTAACCATACCATTTTTTCTCTTTCTCTCTCTATCTTTTGCAGCATCATTTCGATTAAGGCCAAGTCCTTTGCAGACCGCGAGATCCGGTATACGTTGAAGGCGCAGGGTCAGGGTGCTGGCACCTTCAACATTGGACCCACATCGGGAATTGTCAAGCTGGCCAAGGAGCTGGACTTTGAGGATCTCCGACAGCCGCACGTGTACTCATTGATTGTGACGGCCACCGAGGATTCAGGAGGGTTTTCCACCTCAGTTGATGTGAGTATTTATCCTTGCAAGAATATTCTTTAATTTAATCAATTAAATTTCTTTTACAGCTCACCATCCGCGTCACTGATGTCAACGACAATGCACCCAAATTTGAGCTGCCCGACTACCAGGCCCACAATGTGGATGAGGACATACCGCTGGGCACAAGCATACTCCGTGTCAAGGCCATGGATTCCGACTCTGGATCGAATGCTGAAATCGAATATCTCGTATCCGATGACCACTTCGCTGTGGACTCTAATGGCATCATTGTGAACAACAAGCAGCTGGATGCGGACAACAATAACGCCTACTACGAATTCATTGTGACGGCCAAGGACAAAGGCGAACCGCCAAAGAGCGGCGTTGCCACCGTTCGCGTCTACACCAAGAACAAGAACGATGAGGAGCCCAAGTTCTCGCAGCAGGTGTACACACCCAATGTGGATGAGAATGCCGGTCCCAATACCCTGGTCACCACTGTAGTCGCCTCCGACAAAGATGGCGATAATGTGCGCTTTGGCTTCGTTGGTGGCGGCACTTCCTCGGGACAGTTTGTCATCGAGGACATCACTGGCGTCATTCGATTGCACAACAAAGCCATCACCCTCGATCGTGACAAGTACGAGCTGAATGTCACAGCCATGGACGATGGCTCCTGCTGCGTGAATGGCGATCAAACGATACACACATCCACGGCCGTTGTCGTTGTCTTCATCACGGATGTCAACGACAATAAGCCAGTGTTCAAGGATTGCAGCACATACTATCCCAAGGTGGAGGAGGGTGCCCCGAATGGCAGTCCTGTTATCAAAGTTGTGGCCACCGATGAGGATAAGGGCGTGAATGGACAGGTGAGAATGGGATTGTCAATATATGAAAGGGATTGTACGATTGCCGTAGTTCAGTACTTCAATGAACACTCAAAATTATTGGAAAAGTCCATCCATTAATCGTGTAAAAATAAACCTTTATACCGTTGCTGCATATCGCTGTTCCATTTACTGATTGATTTTTCTATATTAAAACACTTTTATTGCATCAAATTGTGGCCCCAGGAAATATCACATGTCAATCAAGCGATTCGTCTACCCTGTTCGATTATCCTTTTCCTTAATTACTTTTCCCCGCTTCATCTAGAGTCACATTAATTATGGGTTATTTGTGTTTTGAGGCCAGCCCTAAACGAATTATCCTCGTGGGTGTGTGGTGTGCAAGGGAGAGATTTTATGGCGAGATTTGCGCCATAATTTTCGTTTCGTGTTTTGGCCAAGTTCAATGCACTCGAGAGTGCACTATGGCATGTCGTGTGTCGAGGTCAAACGCCTCTAAAATAAGCAGCCCCAATCGCAATTTGTGTCAATCATTAAACAATTTTGCATGTTCTTTCCGTCCACAGGTGAAGTACTCGATAGTGCAGCAACCGAATCAGAAGGGAACCAAGTTTACGGTGGATGAGGAGACCGGCGAGGTGTCCACCAACAAGGTATTCGATCGAGAGGGTGACGATGGCAAATTCGTATCGGTTACGGTGAAGGCCACGGATCAGGGAGATCCGAGCTTGGAAGGCGTCTGCTCTTTCACTGTGGAAATAACAGATGTGAACGACAATCCGCCGCTATTCGATCGACAGGTAAGCAAATCGCTGGCAGCGATGGGAGTTCACAATTGTAATGAATATTTATCCTATAGAAATATGTGGAGAATGTCAAGCAGGATGCGAGCATTGGAACAAATATTTTGCGTGTCTCTGCCTCCGATGAGGATGCCGATAACAATGGTGCCATTGTCTATAGCCTGAGTGCGCCCTTCAACCCAAATGATTTGGAATACTTTGACATCCAGGCCGAGTCCGGTTGGATTGTGCTCAAGAAGCCACTTGACGTAAGTGTTTGCTTTCCCATTCAGTGACTCAACTTTGGCTCATGTACTGTACCCCCGTTCCCTTTATGATTTTAACAACCCCCAAAAACTAACCAAGTTCTATGATTTCCATTATGAATTTATGATTTACCATGAAGCGAACAAATCGTTCTTCTGTTTCTTACTAACAACTCAATGACAGATGCTTAGCATCTAACCAAAGATCTAGAGAGTCCGAGCGGCTTATCTAACTATCAATATATCTATCTGTATAACTACGAGTATCTTATGATTGAGTTCTTCGGTTTTCAAACTGCACCTTTCTTCAGTTTTTGTTTCGTTCAATGATTTACAAGACCGCCGCCAGAAGTATATTTGATGTGCAAGCAGTGCAAGTTTTTTTGCCACATCGATATCTACGTTTAGAGCTATCTATCTCGTATATTATGTACATGTCGTATATTTTTAGTTGTTTCCAAACGATTGTTTTGTTTAGTTTATAGTGCGTAAAATTGGCCCGAAAGAAAGCAATCTAAACCCAAGAACAGACTGCCAAGAAAGCGAATTGATTTTTAACATTTTTTGAAACAAATCAAACTAACACACCAGATCAGAGGTCGGTTGGGAATGAAATGCTTATAACAGACTGTACAGCTGCTTGAATACTTTTTTGGTGCTAGGTTTTTAGGATTAAGAAAATGATGTAAATAATGGAAACCACCTAAGGCAATATCCATGTACTTATACCCCCCGAAACGATCACGAATATTTTTGAGCATCGTTGTAACCATTTTTTGATGGCTCTTAAACAAAAGAGAAAACTCTAAAAAGAAAATATATAATTTTCCTTTTTCCAAGTAGCCTGATTTTGTATTGCCATTTTTTGTTTTTTACCCAAAAAAAAAAAATTATATACTCCCCACAAAACCCCCGAAGAAACCAAGAATCCAAAAGAAAACTTTTTGTCGAGACTATACAACTTTTTGAACGTCTCCTGCTGCAAGCCTTGCTAAGATTTTTCATATATTCATTATATTTTTGATCAAACAAATGTTTAAAATACATATGTATATATTTTTGAAGAACATTTCTGTTTGCATGCCCATGGAAAATGTGGCCTTTATAATCGATTTTTTTTTGTCATTTAAAGCTACGCGGAGAAACTAGAATATGTTATTTAAATAATTTATGTTTTAACTGCACCTTTTACTTTATGATTTGTGTTGTTTCGAGAGGATGATAGACGATGATTGTGAGGCATTTTAATATTTTCGTTTTTAATTTCCCATTTTATATATTTACATATTCAAAAATTATGGTACATACTATCGAAATGTATAATCAACGATTTAGGGTTGTTATCCAGTAAGTAAATGCGAAAATTCTGCTTTACTTGTGCTAACCCCCACAACAAAAATCACACAGAAATCTGTATGCTAACCTCAAAAAACGAAACTAACTTTAGGAAGAGACTGAACTTCATAATCTAAATAGTTATGAAAACTGAAAATATCACTTCATTGTAGGGCACATCCAAAAAATAGAGCAAGAAATAGTCTCGTCAAAAGCAAAACAATTTATGTGAAAGGAACCCCATCCAGAATCCCTATAACATTGCTTTTCCCCTACTAAACCACTCCTTACCTTACAACTTTTGACTGTATTTATTCCCCTCTCCAGAAAATCATTATTTTAATGAATCCTTATTTCATTTGGTTTGTGTTTCATATATTATTAAAAATGCATTTGAATAAACTGTTTAACGTCAACAACGATGCCATCAAAAACGTAACGTAATCGTCACGTGACCAAACATATTCCCAAGACACAAACCCAACCTAACATTTTGCTAACATTTGGGTTCGGGCATTGACTACCATTAACATGGCCATGTTAACGTCACGTCCCGCTCTGCTGTTAATGCTAATATTTCTGGCTCTAAAACTACGCTTCAATCAAAACTCACACTCAATCGATCAATCAACAGCGCGATCGCTATCGCTTGCGCGTCCGCGCCCAAGATAAGGGCCAAGCGCCTTCCTATGCCGATGTTGATGTTGAGTTAGATGTCGTCGATCGCAATAATAAGCCCCCCATTTGGGATAAGAGCGTTTATGGGCCGATTCACATACGCGAGAATGTCACTGTGGGTACGGTTGTAACATCGGTTAAGGCAAGGTTTGTATAGCCAAAAACACATACTCTCTCTTTCTTCCTTCATCGCAAAGTCTACACACACTTAACACTAACATGAGAGTCTAACAGCTGTCTGTAACAGTCTCCTAACATAGTCTAGCTAACAGCATTAAAACATTTGGCTAACATAGCATTTAAGCTCTACTTACGGTGTATTTTTAACATCCGGTCGATGTTGCTGTTATTCCCTCTGCAGAGTGAAAGCTTTACGATATACAAGTACTTTTTGGTGTTCGTAAAAGCTCTCCCAAGTTGCATACCATTTTTTGTGGTCCATCATCAAAGTTCGAGCTAAAAAAAAATATAATTTATAATTAAAATTCAAAATCAGGAAAAAATTTGTTGCTGGATTTGATTTTGAGACGAGCAATCCTTTTTGCATTTTGATGCGGTTCCCCATGGAACTCCCTACACATTTACCCACCTTTTGGATCTGCTCCTGCTTCTCTGTCTCTGATTTATCCCCCATTCTGTGATTCAAATTCCCCCCAAAGACATGAACTATTAATATGCCTGGAACATTGTGAGGATCGTAATGAAATTTTTGGTGTTGGTTTTCAATTAATGGATACGATAAATTAACTAAATATCGTACAAATACTCCAAACAAGGTTGCAGTTTAGTTGTAAGCTCTAGGAATTACAAGGTAAATACTCGTACTCATATACAACGTGTTCAAAAATGTTAAAAAGCAATAGTCGTAAACGAAAAGAATTATAAACGAAGCAAACTGTACAAAGTATGCTACAAAAATGGTACTTATAAAATGCACAAAACCCAATATTTGTTTCTTAAACTTAAAACCATTTAGTTGAGACTATTTCCTATATTCATTTAATAGCTACATAAAAACGTTTTACATTTTGAAGGCTAGGGTCGAGACAATATAAAATAATTTGCACTGCATTCAAAAGAAAAGAAAATTTAAAATATATTCGAGCAAAAAGGCCTAAGAAATTTTACTTTAATGTTTTAATATATATCTATTTTTTTTAATACGTTTTTACTCCTATTTAAAGAGGTGTTGGCTTACAATTTTCATTTTTTGTTTTTTATCCATGAAAATCCAATCTATTTAATTCAACTTTTTTAAAACTTCTTTGAAAAAAATGTTGCAACTATATTATGTACTTTTGTTTTTTGCCTTTTTCCTGAAAACAAACAAAAAATACCGTATTTACCAACAAATATCGACGTGTCTCGTCATTTTTGCAACGCCTTGCTTGATTTTGAAAAACAAATACTTGATACCAAAACCGATTTTTGATATGCATATATCCGTGAAATGTATATAAAATACAGCGCGAGACATACAAGTTAGAGGCCATGGCCCAAGACAAGGGCTATCCGCCATTATCGCGTACTGTCGAAGTACAAATCGATGTGGTCGATCGGGCCAACAATCCGCCCGTCTGGGATCATACTGTCTATGGGCCCATATATGTCAAGGAAAATATGCCCGTTGGCGGCAAAGTCGTCTCGATCAAAGCCAGGTCTGTTCAATTTTCGTGACAAAGTTTAACACATCTCTCAAAAAAATCAACAAAAATCAATTTAAAAAAAAAAATACATTTTGCTTAGTTATTTAATAAGAAATATGTAAACTTTTTTGTTTGATATTTTCATAGGTGTCTTATCTTTTCGTGTTCATACTTTATCGGTTATTGGTGTCATATATGTCTTGCCATTGAGTTACTTTGTGTGTTCTGAATGTTTGTTCCTAGCTGCTCCTTAGAGATCGAATCCTGTGAAGAGGGGTCCATGGAAGTCTTCCATTTCCACGACCACTCTCCCCAAACCCGTTATTTACACCTTTTAGTGCTCCCTTTTCCCATATCATCATCTCTCCCATAGTATCCATCCATCATTTATAATGCACTCCAAACCTGCACCAGTGATATAAACACAACTATAAGCTGAAATGCACAAGCCACACATTTATGAGAACTGCACAACATGTTTTGTTTTACATTTATTTTGCTTAGTATATAATATATGTAGGTTGCACTCAGAGTGGAAAAATACCATGAAATCTTATTTTCATAAAGCTTAAATGTGTATTTAACTAGAAGCCACTGTCTCATACTGAATAGAGAGGTATTCCTTTCCATGTCAATAAACATGTTGTACTTCCATACTTGGAAATTAGAAGCGATTAATAAATAAGAAATATGCTTCGATAGCAAAACTACAGAAAATTTGTATATTTTCTTATTGATGAATTATTCTCCTCTATTATCTAAATAAATTATATTTGTAGCCACAAACAGGAATGATTGATGCAGTACACTGAAACATCAAGCCATTCTTTCAGCAATAAGGCGATAGAATAGCAGATTCCAATGATTTTAAAAGAAAGTTCCATTATTTTATTACCCAAGGCTGTTTAATTTTAATGAAAATCTCAGTCAAAATGTTAATTTTCATTACTCTTCAAGGGTATTTCATGCTCGGCTAAACTTTCCTAACTTTCCCTTCTCCTTTTGGGTATTTTCTGGACGCACATGTCCATAAGCTGCTGCACAAACTGGAAAGTGTGTATAAGCCAAGGGCCCGACCTTTGCCGCATGATGAGGTGGGTCAGTTTCAATTACCTGCCACTTAGTGTCAGCCAGTGGCTAAAAAATAATATAAATCCCAACTATTCCCAAGGAGAAAGGGCATGCCAAAGGGGGTTGGGGATGGGAGAGTGAGAAAGTTTATTTTAAACAAAGTTTTTGTTTTATATAATTGCAATTAAAAAAAATGAGAAAAAACTGGAAGAAGAGCACTTAAATGACTTCTGGGTGGTGGAGAACACCATCGCAACTCTGGGATCTTTGTGCGGTCCACCTCCGCCCCACTCCAGGGATAAATTCACTCTCTCTGGGATCTCTCTCTGCGGGGAGCGTTTTATCTTCGTGGCAAACCAGCCACATGGCACTGGCATTTTAATTATGCGTCAGTCCAAGTCAGTTTTTATATTATCCGCTTCCCTTTTTTTTTCACCATGCACTTTCCCTTCTGTCGCACTCAAAGCAAATGCACTTAAAACCAAAGGCTAAAAATATACAAACCACAAAAAAAATAAAAATAAAACAAAATTAGAAATGATGCACATACGCACCTGCACAGAGTCTGAGATTTGGCCTGAACCTGAATCTATATAGAGCTTAGTTTAGTGCCCTTAAGTACACTTCTTTTCTGTTCCCCAGCGCAATATAAAGGAAATTACAATCTATTAAACGCGCTTGGGTTTCTGCTTTTTGTGTTGTTTTCTTCAGTTCCTGGCCTTAAGTATTCTCTCGGTTTTATTGTAATTTTTGTTGTTGATATAAAAAACATTTTTCGTCCACCTTTCCTTTTGGTTTACGTTTCTCTCTCTCTCTTTGCAATTATCTGGTCATGTCCCAGCACAAAAAACAACAACAATTTGTTAACAATATGTATATATACATTAGAGAGGGGCCCAAGATGCCATTAGGAGAGGGTTTAAGTGTTGGGACGCCCCCAAGTGTGGGGCGTGTATCATCGTAATTGTATTTGCTCTTGAGGCGCCTCGAGTTCCCTATTGTGTGCGCGGCACGAGGCAAGGTCGAGGGCACAAATAAATATGTATATCCATAGCTAGAGCAGCTTCACTTTTTGTTTTTTTTTTCTAATTTAAATTATAGAAAATAGTTGAAACATTCTAGACGCAAAACTGCAACAAAATGAAGCAACAATTGTGCTCAGTGTACAGAAATAAGTATAAACAATATTTTCCATACACTTTCTTTTGGTTTTACCAACACACAATCAAAGAAATTTAATGAAATCTACTCACACCTTACATCCAAATCACAGAACAACAACAAAGAAAAAACAAAACAAAACGAAAAGAAACCTCCAAGAAAATTTCATGCAATCCACAAAAAATTTCCCCCACCCACCATTCCACCCATTCCCACCCACTCCGCCATGAATTTTTCTCCTCATTTTTTGTGCCATTTTTTGTCCTTGGCAACATTTTTGCGCAGTCTGACAGTTTTCATTTATTCTTAAGACCCGGCTCTTAAGGATCTTTTTTTGTGCTGCTGCTGCTGCCATCTTTCTGTCAGCTGCAAGTGTTGTCCAAGCGCAAATAATACATATATAAATTATATTTTATATATGTATATTGTTCCCCTGATTTTTGCCTAATTTGTTTTTCATTATCATATGCTGAAACCGAACCTGAACCCGTACCCGTACCCGTACCTCGCCCCCATTTTCCAACACCCTGAAATGGCAATTACATTTTTTGAAGCCATTTTTATGTTGTTTTCCCCATCCGTTCTTCATTTTCGGTTTCCCTCTGCTTTGCGGAAAAAAATTATATGTATTTTTCGTTTGCACAAAAGACGCTTTAAGGAATTTATCGTGCAGCAACAAACTCTTTTTGAATGCACATCATTTTTAGAGCAAGAATTCTTTTTATGCGTCGTTGTCTTTGAATTTTGTCATGTTGCATGTCGTATTTTTTAAAGAGAGTATATTTTTTTGTGTGACTGTGTGAATGTACTTTAAAGCAAGAGAAAGTCCAGCCAGAGGAGAGTTTTCCCTGAAGCTTACAAGAACTTTCTCTTGATTACATTTTTTCATATTCAAGTAATTGATTTTTGATAAATGAAGTAAACATTTAACAAGTTCATTTCGTAGCCTAACCATAATTTCATGTAGAAACTTAACCTTTTTCCTATAAAATATAACTATTATAACTTAACTAATGTCTGAATCATATCTTATTTGGCCTGGACGTCTGCAGTTCGGGTATTGAAGGCAATCCCACAGTTTTCTATCGATTGATGCCTGGGTCTACGGCTCAAACGAACAAATTTCATACGTTCTACTTGCAACAAAGACCGGACAATGGAGATACTTGGGCGGACATAAAGGTGAACCATCCGCTGGACTACGAAAGCATCAAGGAATACAATCTAACCATACGTGTTGAGGTAAGAATTCAATTTAAAGTTTAAACAGAAGTTTTTCGTGGGCTCAATTAGACGCCGACATGTATTTGACTTTTGTATTTGGAAAAGACTTTCGAATACGTTTGTAATTATTTGATTTGAAAAGTTTTAATTACTTGCGCGAGTTTTCAATGCAAATGGCAGATGGTTGAGCTTTTCCCGGCTTTTCCAAATTCATTAAGAAGCAACTGATTGACTGACTGACTGACTGGTTGAATGACTACCAGCCCCATGGCTGAATGGCTAAATGGTAATCAGTTGCATTGCCTATCAAAGTCAAGTTTGAGAGGCCTTGAAGCCTCATTACGTGGAACCCTCCGCAGAGAATGCCAGACAAAATAAACGCAGAATGCTGAAATATTAATGGAAATTCCAGATAAACCGCAGTGCATCGCACATTGCATCTAATGAAATGCCATAAAAATTCAATTGCACAAAAAGATATTTCCACCCATTTCCCGCTTCAATGTTCAGGTAATTAAATATCACCGGCTTTCACTTTAATTCTGTACAAATGACTGAATAAAAGCTAATGGACCCCAGTGGAGCTGTCAGCGCAGCTGTAAAGGGAAACAAAGTTTCAAAATTATTTGCGGTTTCATCCATGAAATATTTAAATATATCTGCATTCGTTTGACAAAATTTTCGAATTAATTTTTAATGTTCTTTTTTTTCCCTTGCTGTTGCTTTGTTTTGTGGTTAGACAATCATGTCAAACATATAGTTTTTTGACGTGCTTGTGGTTTCTGTTGAAATTTGGAGTGCGATATAAGGATAAATAATTTGCTGGAAATGTTTAGACGATGATTAAAAGGGGAAATTTACTATTTTATAAGTGATAATCGTTTAATTTAAAACAAAACAAAATTTACCACTGAAAAATACACTCTCTTCTGCGTGTTTGATAACTCTTTGAGTAATTTTCGCGCCTGATTCAAGGTTGTTTTCAGGGAAGCGTTTTGCTCCATTTCCTTTTAACTCGCATCGCAAACAGTTTGCCCACTGATTCTGCCAATTAATCAAAGTTCTGGGGCCCTCACCCCCACAAAACCCATCATCATCATGGCCAAAAACGAGTCTAATTACGGCCATGTGTTTACACAGGAAAATGTGGAATAAACAGAAAATAAATAATTCATTTCGGGGCGACACGTCTGTCGTCTCTTCGTCCCAGTTCTGATGGCTGTCAATGGGAGTGTAAACATGTGTATTCCCATATTGATTTCATGTGCATTGATTAATAACGTAATGCCGGAATATGAATGCCAAATTTTGTGCAAATAGAATCAGTAATATTAACAAGGCCAATGGCCAACGACAATCTGCCACAACTCAGATGTTGTGTAATAAAGCAACTAATAAATGACAAGTTGCCAATCAGATGTTGCTCTATTGATTGATGTTGTTTAATCAATCATATGACAAAGGCTTCCTCCACAAATATGCATGTTCCGCATTACACCAAACTTTTGATTAAAACGCCTTCAAAATTCCCCACTTTACACGTGTTAAAGATATTTGTGGATATTTCCACTCTAGCCAAAAGTATTTCAAATATTTTTTAATCAACCTCGTTTAACTTTTATTGCAAATTAATACACAAATATTTTGGCGAGGCAAAAAAAATTACTCATTAAACACATTTTGTTGCTTAATTAAAAAACAAACCAAAAAAACAAAAGAAAGAAAGAGAAAAAAAACGTTATGAAAAATCAAATATCCCCTGGACCCTTTTTTAATATTGGTTTCCACGCACACTCACTGACTTTACCCCATTTACTCTCTGCAGAATAACGGAGCCCAACAATTGGCATCGGAAGCGACCGTTTACATAATGCTCGAGGATGTTAATGATGAAATACCGCTATTCACCGAACGCGAACAGGAAACGGTGCTGGAGGGCGAGCCGATTGGCACCAAAGTGACACAAGTGAATGCGATCGACAAGGATGGCACATTCCCCAATAATCAGGTGAGTGTAAAGGAGCGGGTGAAGGTGCGGGTGCAGTACCAATGCACTCGAACAGAATGTCATCGAATGGAGCTCGAATGGGACTCGAGTGGGGGTTGTAGGGTGTAGGGTGCATGTAGGTGGAATTGCCAGACGATTGCAGGAGCAAATTAATGGTTGGCGTACGATGAAGTCGCCAAAGAGAGACAGAGAAAAGAGAGTAAAAGCTATTGACAGGTGAGAAGATGGAGAGGTAATAAGAGAATGGTAATGGAGAAAAGGAAAGGGAACCAATTTCAAGGGGCAGATATCTGTATTATAAATGAATGACATTGTGGGTTTTATATTGAAGATTACTGGAGAGTGAAGATTGTCATGATATTACATATCTGATGAATGAATTATCATAGATAATTCTTCTATAAGCTAGTCCAAATATTATCCCCTAAATCCAATAAACTGTAACAACTTTCCATCTCAATGAGCACAACCCCCGCACAATGAATGAAAATTCAACCCTTTTTAAATTACTTTCATCATCTTGTTCCATGTTTCACTCGATTCTTGCTCCCAAATGAGGTTGCCAATTTATCTCCTTCTTAATTTTGTAACCCTTTCACGCTTTTGTAATTGTTTTTTTCTTATGGCTGTACGCCGTGTCCTTCGTCCTACGTCCGTCCATTTGGCCATCAGCTGGCAGCTGGCTAATAAATGTCAAAGAGTTAGCATTTTTGCACGCCTTCCAAGTGTGTGCTAAGCCCTTAGATGGCCCAGGCCCAGCCAGCGAGAGGGAAAAACGAATGCAAAATGCAGAACGGAGCTGCCCTTCTCCTCCTGGAGCACCCGGAGCGGTTGTCTTTTGTGCGTCCGATGATGTAGGGAGATGGCGGGTTGGACGTGGGATGTAGGGCCTTTCAGACAGACCCCTCAAGCCACACTCGCGATTATAATAATATGGCACTTTGGCGAGTGGTCGACGACGCGGCGTTGGCCATTCTTTTTACGGCCAACCACAGTTTGTGTCCCCAAGCCAAGTAATTTGCATGTACGCGTGAAATGTCCGCACTAATTAGCGTTTTCATTTATAGTCCCCGACCACACAGATCCCCGATTCATGGAGCCACCGCCTGAATGGCCCTGAACGGGACTCTGGAACTGGATTTGATTATCATTACCGTTCCGCTTTAATGTCTGCAAGGCGGTAATTAAATTTTCGCCCCACTCTCCGCTCACTCTCCTCGAAACTTAATTTTTAATTTGTCTCCTTTTGATGTTATGTGTGGCCCTGACCTGACCCATGGCAAGCGTAGGAAACCCATGCGAAGCCCATGTTTTAATTAACACGCAAAAATAAACACAAAATTCTACTTCCAGGTCTACTACTACATTGTCGACTCGCCGCGAAACGAGGGCAAAGAGTTTTTCGAAATCAATCTACAGAGCGGCGAAATCTTCACCAAAACCGTGTTCGACAGAGAGAAGAAGGGTGCCTATGCCCTGGAGGTGGAGGCCCGCGACGGTGCCCCCTCGGCGCGACCCAACAGCAATGGACCCAATTCAGGTGAGTGGCAAATAAGAATAATTCTCGTTGAGAAGTTTTCGGTAACCTCCAGTGGAAGAACAAAAATGTTGAACATTTTTCCATTCATGCAAAAATCGATGGTAAATCTGTTGAACTTTTGAAAGCGTTAAGATTGCGTAAAATGCATAAAATATTTCAGCAACAAATTCGTTAAGTTCTCCAGTGCAACCGAATTTCACTACAAATGGCAGCAAATAAATTGTACGCCGAAATTCCCCAGACCCAAAAACGAATTCGTTCTCCAAATATTGACCAGACCTAGAGCGAGTGGGTGGGGTTGGGGGTTTTATTTGGCTCCACATCAGGTTGTGTATCTGTGGGTGAGTGTGTTTAGTCAAGTGCATTTGGGGCATTTTATTTATGCGGCATGTTGGCCAGGCATTTGCCACACATTTGGTGTGTGGCGGAGCACCACCAGGACATCAAAAACATTTCACATCAGTCCCCCGACTGCGGACTGACGGCTGCCTCTGCTGAATGGCTAAGCTGGTTGGCAAAATATTTGACATAGGTGCGGATTGTCGAGCGAATGAGCGCACAGATTGCAAAACTAAAATCATTTAAAATTAAACGATTCACTTTAATGCCTTGGGACTTTCAGGGAATTCATTTCTGTCCTGTCTCAAACACAACAAATAAATAAAGAAACAATTAAAAGCAATGTCAGAAATGTCAGCGTACAAATTTTGATTGTTAGTTGTGCCCTATATTGTTACAACACATTTTGTTACAATATTTCAATGTGTTTTCCGCAAAGCCTTGGCGTCATTCTGTTGTTTGCTGTTCATTAAAAATTGCCCCTGAAATGGCAATCAATTTTTTGGTTCAGGCCACTTCTCATTCTCTGCCGAGTGCTGGAGCGTTGATTTTATTTTCTGTGTGTGTTTTTTTTGCGCTCTTTCTGCGGGCTGTTGAAATGCTTTTCAATTGTTTAATACATCGCTAAGCCGTACATAAGCTCGTGGTAAATGGAAACAGTGAAAAAAGTATATACATTCGAGTCTGTATAGATGTATGTACATATACAGGCACAATTGAAAATGATGTGCAATCAACACGAGCGCGTGGCAAGACAAGGCTTTTGGCCATGAAAAACGAAAATTAAAAAGTTTTCCATGTTTGTGTTTGTAAAGGGAAAATGGTTAGGGAAGTAGGATGGAAAAATGGGTGTAGGGGCAGAAGCACAGATGGATGTAAATTACAAACAGTTGCTTACAAAAATATTGATACTCAAGCTATGGGAAAGGCCGTAGCAAGTTGTTTGTGGAAAATTTGGGCGGGGTTTCTGGACTCTTCTCGAGTGGAGGCGAATGGGGCTCGGCAACAGCTTGCGGTTTTGCAATTTTGGCCAACACCAAACAGAGTAGGATCTTGTTTGGAGAACAGGCAATAAACTATTGTTAAATGTATGCTAGGCCATGGCTATGTGATGATTTGTTTCCGTTCTGCTCCAGTTTGTTTCCGTGTCCGTTTCTGTTTCTGTTTTCGGTTTCGTTTGCGCTTTTGCTGATGCAATGCCAAAAGTTGTTCCGGTTTTTAATTGATGTTTCACTATTTGTTTTTGCACGGCAACGGAACCCAACATTTGGACATACATTTTGTATATTTTGTGGGTGGAATGAAACATTTGTTTGCCAACCGAAAAATGCTGAAAGCGTACATTGTGAAACTTATTTTATTTTAAGGTGCCGTTGCTAGGGGTTTAAAGAAGAAATTGTACAATACATCAGCAAGAGCTAATATTTTTTGACTTGGCTGCTTTAAAACATTTGATTGTTGGCTTATGAGAATTTATAGAATTCTCTTTAGTTTTCCCTTTAAATTCATTCTTGGAACTGAATTGTTTGTATTTCATGCACGTCCACAGATAGTCCGTTGTCATAGCTCCAACTTTCTCATTTCATTTCTGTCTATGTCTGTTAACCCATAAATATTATGGAAACCTGCAATGTTTAGAGTAAATTTCATACAAACGAGTCGAATAAGAGACAAACGCAATAGTATTTTTCTTCTTTCTCTTTGTAGACTTTTATTTAATGTATTTCTATCTCGTCGTTTTGGCACCGTGTCCCAAGTCCTGAGTCCTCGGCTTTGTTCCGCTTCACTTCAATATTTGTCCTGTCACTTTTAGCGCTTCGCATTGGCATTTTGTTGTTTGCTTTTTTTCCCGAGCTTTATGCTCTTTGTTTGTCAAGTTTTCCATAGTTTTTCTTCTATTTGTTTTTATTTTTACCTGAATGCTTTCGCAACGCTTTGACTGCATTTGTTTGCAATTTCGCTTTCACCCCCCATTGTGTGGTTTCGCTGGATTCCGTTTTGCATTAGGAGCCAACTCATTTTATTTTTGGGTCTTTGAGCATTCCAGGCGACTTTCCCGACCAGCGACCTTGTGACCTCTTTGAATGTTTTCGGGTTGCTGTGTGGCCACAGCTGCGTTTTGCTTGCATTTTCCGCTTCATTTGGCAAGCAGACCCAAGGGAGGAAATCATAGGAAAAATCATTTGTTGCCTAAACAACAAACATATCTGTTATCCCAGCATCCCACACGCACACCCTGATATACAAATAAAGACACGCAGATACAGTTATCAATGGCTTGTTTTTCTTTCTATGTTTTTCTTTCGCTTGTTTTTCCCGTATCTGTGGAACGTGCTCTCTTTTAGTTATGCATACTTTTAGGCTTAGGAGAGCCATCGCCTGCACGTACCGCAGCCGTTTGGCTCCTTCATGCATAAATTGCGCCAACGGGCAACCGAAAACAGCAACAAGAACCTAAAGGTGCCACAGCCAGCCGAACACTTGCATACCCTTGCCGTTTTTCAGCTTTTAAAGTAGAGTTTATCTACCCCAAATTGGCATTCCTTCCTTTTTCACAAACATCCTGCCCAACTCATGGGATTCTCTGTAACCGATAGAGTAAATCCAACCAAAACAACAAACAAGCAAACAAAACATGACAAATGTCGAAAAGTTACATTTTAAGCATCAGTGAATTGGCCCAGAATGCATAGAAAAAGAGTTATCCGTTGGGGCGAATCTCTTTCTGCTCTCTCCAAAATTATTATTATTTATTCCTGCATTTGCCTTGGCTAGAAAATTTAGCCACTGCCAAGGGCAAATTAATCCCTTCCTTGACACTCGTAAAAATCGCATTAAATGAAACAAGCAAAATTTGCATGATACGCCAGAGTGGACGGCCAAGGGCAGAAAGCCCTAACAATAGCCCAATTGTTACACACATCATAAATTCACAGGCAAAATTGGGAGGAAGTCTCTCCCGAGCGCCCCCTCTCCCTGTGTTTTCTTGGGGTACGTACACCCTTCAGGGCATAAATGTTTTCCAGCAGTTGTCTAATTTCTGGGGCGGAAAGAAGTGCTCGTAAAAAATGTTCAGGCACATAAAAATCCACTCCCAATACAGAGAGCCATAACCATTGAAGGTTAGGGCTAAAAGTAAGGAAAAAACTATGGGAACCTTCTAAACGTTCTCATATCATATTCGATAATGTTTTCATGTCCTGCCACGTCCTTCCACCCATTCAATTTATGGCCTTCTTGCCTTTTGGCACATCAAAATTTTGTGCTCGACTCTTAACTATTTGTAAATAGTTTGCTGAATTCTTGGGGTTTTCGCATTTCATTTCAACTTTAAACTGTTTCTCGCATATTGCGCACACGCAGTGATGTCATCGAAGTCATCGAACAATAAATGGTCGCCAAGTCGGGAATTTCCTTTGCAGCCAGAGACCATTAATCTTGATTGCCGCACTCCATCATTTATGATCGATGTTTGAGCGTTGTTCTGTCCGGTATAAATTGATTTCTGCGTTAGGGCAACTCCAAAAGAAAACTCTTGACTATCTACATATATTTTCGATGTCAATTTAATGTGCATTTGATTTTTATCCAAATTTAACAATGTTTTTTCCTCTTTCTCATTGCAGGTATGTAAAAAGAAACTTTTTTATTAGAAATCAGTTGAGAAAATTCGAGTTTGACAAATAGCGGGTATGTTGAATGTTTTTATTTATGAATAGGAAAAGTACTAACAAGTTTGGGCTGTTGAAAAAAGGTAGAAGAACGCATAAATTGTGCCTTAATTAGGCTTTTAATGTTAGCAGGGGCTATTTATATTTAATTGAAAGGAAAGACATCGTGGGATAAACATGTTGACAATTTAAAGGAAGGTTTATTGTCTACGTAGTAAATTAATGCCAGCTACTTTTACTTAATTTAGGCTTTACTTTACTTACTGCAAAACAGGACGAACACACTAATAAAAACTGCATCTTAAATTGTGAGAATATGCCAATTGTAAGCTTCTTAGTATGGATTTATTCCTTTAATTAGATAAAAGACAGAGAAGCTTATATTGAAAATGTTGATAAATCATACTCTATTTTTGAAACTAAAATGTAAAGCCATTTCATTACTCCATCTAATTAATCACCTCTTCTGCACACTCCTTCATTCGTTTTCCAAGTGCAAGAAAACTATTGTAAATTATATTGTAAGTCCACATAAACACTCTCCATGTCTGAGTCGCTTTAATCGGCTCCTAAATATAAACTCTTGGAAAACTCTCAACCCTTTCGCAATCGATTTGCTCAGCCAATTAGATAATAGTCTCTGACAATTCCCAGACTGTTGCACTTATCCCTGTTGCACAAGAACAATGCCAGATAGATATGCACTGTTAATATTTGTGCAGAGCTACGCCAAACAATTTGTCAAAAGCAAGCCCCAGGCACTGGGTCGGCCAGAGGGAGGAAAAAAGAGTTGAGAGAGAAAAACGATGAGGAAAAACATTTCTGAACACTCACACGCTATCCGTCTCGCTCTCTCTGTGTCTGCGTGTGTAGAAGAAATCATGAAAAATGGCATTTCCGCATTGCCAACTTCATTTCCGTTTTTCCATCCTTCCGAATGGTCAGAGAGTGGCAACAAGTCAACAAGTTGGCCCAAGTGGCAGCTGCATTTACCAAACGCTGAAGAGGCCCCGACAACCAACGTCTTGAGGAATGCCCAAAGCTTGAGGAGAGCTGAAAGCCCCCCGGACAACTGTATAAAGTAGAGTCTAGAGAAAGGAGGAGCCTGTGTCCGAGTTCGCGTCGAGTAAAGTAAACGCAAATATGTACTTTCGACCATTAAACAAAGCACAGGATGGCAGGCACTTGGGCCAATTTGCAGCGTTTTCTGGTAACCGCCTGATAAACAACTTGAAATATTTAAGCGCTCTTTATTCGCCAGTCCCTTAACCCAGTTCGCACTCGCACTGTTGTACTTGGAGCATCTTTAATTTGCATAAATCGCCTTTAATTCGGGGAAGCATATTTAAAGACTTAGCCCCCCCAGCGACAGTGGGGTTCCCTGAAATAGACACTGAGCAGAGTCAATTGCGTTTTCTAGAGCAATAAATCTTGGAGATTATTTTAATTTCATGCAAACTATTTCAAGCTGAGCTGCGTTGAGATGCCTGTCAACAACTTTTGCGACTCCTCGAGAGCGGTGTCCCACCAGCCACCATCACATAGCAGCGGCAGAACAGAGACAACACTGAGCGGGGAACAGTACCAAAAAGATAACAAAAAGTTGCCGAACCAACACAAAAAAAATTGACAGCCGCCAGAAGCGAACACTGACTGAAACAAAATGAGGTTAAAGTCCACAAACGCACACACACACACAGAGAGGTACGAAGCTGAGAACGAAGTGCGAAACTTCGTTAATTACTCGCGGTTCTGAGAACCGCTTTCACTATGTTCCTCTCTCTCTCCTTAACAGAGTGAGAGCCGAAAGGAGAAGTTGGAGCTCTGTTAAATCCAATGAGGAGTGTGGATTTCTTTTGACATGAATGTTAGCATTCCATCTGATTGAATTCTGCACAGTTGTCTAACATTCTGCAAGTCCAACATTTTCTGTTTATGTATCAGAGAATTACTTAACAGAAGCGGAACGAAACGGATTCCATTTACTGACAGAACTCTGTTAGGAAAGGCACTTCTGTAAAACCTGCTAAAGGGAATGCTTTCCCGAAATGTAACAGCTGTGACAGCAATTCCCCTATTTAAGCTTTAACAGTCAATGAGGGGAAATATCTGAACCGGCATCTACTGCAATCAGAGCACTAACAAACATTTCACAGATCGAAAGGAGAAATACTGTTAACAACAGTCCCTCAGTGCACTGCCCCAACATACGAGTATGGGTTTAACATTCGAAATAGTGTTTGCTGTAACATTTTCTCTCACAAAATAAACACGACTGCTCTCTCTCTCTCTCTCTTGTGGACCGCATGTTAAATCAATTCGTGTGCCTGCCGCACTCTGAACTGTTGGCACTCCCATATCGCATGAACGGGTTAACAGTGCCGGCTTTTGGGCAGGTCTTTGAACTTTTTCGCCCCAACTATTCGTCTATATGGGTGTGTAGTGTTTGTGTGAATGGGTAAGGACTCTTTGGTGGCACCTCCCCTCTCTCCCCTACTGACGACTGCTGTTCATGGCGCTTCTGGAGGGCGCTTCTGAACATGTTGAGCAGCCGTCGAAGCGCAATGCAATGAAATGCATCCTTATGTGCCATCAAAAATGCGAATCTGTTGAATGGGCGGATGCGGAGAAAGAGTGTTAAGTGCTATTTGATGATCATATTAATGCAATTTTCATTCGCCCTGACCTTGACACCCATCCGCATATCCATTTTCCTTTTTTGCAAGAGATTTCATTTGATTCGAGTGCTCAATGGCAGTAAAAATGAGTGAAATCCTTTAAGGTGCAGCATGTCCTTGACAGCTCGACCGCCTCCCAGCAGGAGGCAGCTCTTTGAACTTGGAAAATGAATTGAAAAAGAGGGACTTTTCCTTTGTGGGCGTGTCTGGGCCCTCCACCCCAGCCAACTTGAGTGGAATATTTATGGCGCAGCACTTTGGGCCCACTTTTCAATAAACTGCTTAGTCGCTGCCAGGGCAGCCCACACACACAGAGGTTCGAGTACGCGTACGAGTATCTCCTGCATCCTTTGGTGATTTATGGATAGGGTGGCTTCACACCCTTGCATCTTGTTGCTATCAAAAGTGCAAATAAATTACACCTTTTGGCCGCGAAGGCAAAGAACTGCCCATTCGGCACAATGCAAGACTACAACAAAGGAACATGCATGGAGGGCTCGTGCCGAAAGGAAGTTCAGGCGACATTCACTCCTTAAGGTGCATTCTCATTGTGGTGGCGGCCTGAAGCCTAAGCGTTTTCTGATGAGGCGACGCACCTGTAGCCCCACTTAAAGCCATGCAAATCGAAGTTCCCACAGACATTCTCCAATGGATTCAATTACGTATCAACATTTCCCAGACATTTAATTAACATTCTTGGGGGCAAGTGTTTCAGGAATTGTTTTAATTGCCACAAGAATTTGCAGGTAGTTAGTTGGTGGTAGTTATTCGAGGAATTTGCTTGTGGCCTGCGTTGCCCATTAACGTGGCCCTGTCATTCAGTCAGTCTCCCATTCACTTTGACATCGTGGGGGACGCCTTCAAACGTAAATGACACGTGTCAAAAGTCAGCTGCAGAAAGTGGCAACAACACCAGTGGCACACCTACACACACAGACGCATTTAATTGTTAGCGAAGCAGAAATTTCTTCTCACCAATAGCACTCTCTATGGCAAAGAGTCCAAAGACTTTTTCATCAACTTTCTGCTAAAATAGTTCGTTAAAGGCGCAAAAAGTGATCGATGAACTGCGAAAGTGAAACTCTCTTTGAAGCTCTTTTCAAAGAGCATTTCAACTGCTAGCAATGTTATAAATTTCCTCCAGTGGTACATACACTTTTTAGGACTCAAGATTAACATCGCCCACGCTGCTTAGCACCTTTGTGGAGCTCCCAAATGATTAATGACAGCGATTTTGCTCGACGCCTCAAGGCCGGTGGGTGGGAAAGTGTTTTTCTTCTTCCTGTCCAGCCATGATGGAAATCTACTTGTTGGCGCCAGTTTTTGCTGATGGACACGGACTGTGAGCCAATCAAAATTTTGTAGAGCGGGGAAAGCTCTCTTCCAGAGCTGGAATGATTACCGAAAAGGCGGATGATTACGTTGTCCGCCACTTGAGCTTTTGCCGACTGGCCTTTTGCATAAATTAAGCATCTCAAAGGTTAAGCGCTCATCAGAAGCAGTCTCCCCACGCACATAAAGGATTCTCTTTCCGGGTTCTCCTCTCTCAAAGTTATCTTTTGCTTCAAAACTTTTGCCGAACCAAAAAAAAAGGAAAAGGCAAACCCGAAGCTGCACGCAGCTCATCAATTGTCAGATGCAAATGCAGGGAGAAGGCAGGCGAATGCCTGGCAAATTAGTGGAGGATTATGCTAGGAATTGCCGGGAGATAGAGGCTGCCTATCACAAAGCCCGGCCAGAAACTTCAGGTAACGCTAACCCCCTTCTGGCTACAATATGGAATGCCAAAGAGCGAATAGAGATAGACAGAAGGAGAGAAGCAGGCAACAGGAACGTGCAACAGCAGTCGTCGTTTGTCGGCATTTGTCACGTGCAGTGACAGCCAGTGGCAAGACCTCACCCCCGCAATGCTGTTCTGGTGCGGGTTGGGCTCCTGCCCCCATCGGTTTGTTTGGGAATTTGTGTGCAGCACCATTTGATTGAAAGGCGTTGCGATTGTCGCTGCTGCCACGTTGCAATATCTAACCTACAAACCCAAAAACAAAAAAAATAACCATGAAAAACCAGGAAAGTAGAGGGAAAAAGAGGAAAGAATGGAAATGGAAACTGCTCTCAATCAAGCCAGTCAGTGAGTCCGCCAGTCGGCCAGTCAGTCAGTCAGTGAGTCAATCAGGCAGTCAGTCATGCATTCAATTATCCAATTCAATTCATTTGAACACGTTGCACTCGAAATTATTGCGCAAGCTCTTGTTGAAACAACCTGATGAGAAGGAGGCCCAAATTGAAGAGCACACAGCAAACAGGAACCGTGGAAACTGTTGACTCTGGCAAAGGGAAAAGGGAAAATGCATTTTACAGATAATTTAAGGGATGCAAAACTAGCAATGCACTCACATTTGATGTGCGACTTAACTGTTAAAACGCTAATTAAGGATTGTCCACGAGTCCATGGTCCGACTGTTCCACTAAATTTCCACCATTTACTTCCATTTCTATCATAATTAAATCAGCAAAGTGCTAAAACGAAATATTGCCTAAACAGGCATTTTTTATGGCTTGTAATAAGGGTAATTAGAGCGACCCAAAGTACCGCAAAAAGCGAAAATCCAAATACAAAATAAATTACAAAGGATACGTAGAAGTAGGAGCATGTGGAGGTGGATGTGGATTTGGCACCTACACGTGCTAGTAATTTAAATAACCTCCTAACCAACTTGCTTGCTTCGTTTAGGGCCATACAAATTGCATTTCACTGGTGGACAAAAAAAAGAGAAAGGAAACCAGGTCAGCGCAACAAATATTTCGTATACGCCGCTGCCATGTGTACCCAGAGCGTTTAATTGATTTTTGTGCGTTCAACGGCCAAAAAAATGCTGCCTACCTACCCAAAAAAATAGTGGAAAAACGCTAGTGACATCAATGCCTGGACAAGTATTGAATAGGAAAAAGATATATGTGTGTGTGCTTTGGCCATTGCTTTATATGGTGGATATATTTGATGGATGAAAGCCAAAGCTAAACCTACAGAGCTGGGACCCATTGTGGCCCAATACGGCTAATAAATTGACATTGACACTTTTTTGGGGTAAATCTTTAAAGCTATTTCCAACATTCAATCAGGAAAAAATCTCCTAAAATACACACATATGAAAGTGGAATTCTGTTCGCTTTTTTCTGTGCATTCAATGCTTCGGTGGTACCGCGGGCTGTCCATGAACCAGTTCAAAACGCATAAAGTGTCAACTTTATCATGAGACCGCAGCCGGGGGACACCTTCTGGGGCATGCAACACTCGCTTCTGCCACCTTTTTCAGTACGGAAGCTACAAAATATTACCGAAGCGTGCACATTTCGCACATTTATCGGTAGAGGTCAGCCTCTCGACCAAAGGTGTTGGCCTCGGCATGGTGTATGGCTTCTTTCATTTCCAGCCAAAAATCCTGCAGACACCAAAGCCTGACAATATGCGTGCCATAGAATGTCAGAAAATGTGGTAAATATGCATTTAAGGAAATGCTTGAAAGAAGAATAGTTGATAGGAAGAAGAGTGCATTAGGAGAATTTTGAATCTACATTTAATAAAAATGTATAATCACTTAATTAGTTGTAAAGTAGGAAAATAACATTTTGGACCTTCATTTTGGCCACTTTTCGATATAATTTGAAGCACTATCTTCTTGTACCTTTTTTCTTACACCAACAAGAAACCCAATTTGCTTGTCACTGCCCGAACAACAGGAAAAAGTGTCAATGTAGAAATCTAACAATTTAATTAAAAACTTTATGGCAACATGTCGCTCTCGTACTGCTCCTTCCTACTACTAACAAAAGAGAAACAAGAAAAAATACTTCATAACTTCTGTGGCTGACAATTGTGTGGCTCGGGCAAAGCGGTTCGGAGTCGAGTCGAGTCAAATAGAAAAGAAAATAAGGTAAAGCTGAAAATATTTTTCATGTAACCAATAAAAGCATAAAGTAGACCAAGTCCTCTAGCGCTGCTGGAATGGAGATGAGGATGGCAATGGAGTTTTGCTCTTGATATATTGTCATAAACGTTGACGAAAGGCAAACATCGGAATCACAAGCTGGAAAATCATCCTCATGAAAGCAAAACAAAAAGCCAGACAGTCACACAGTTACGCCACACACTCACACAGATACAGCACACACACACAAATACAGGGAGACAGCTACAGCTACACAGCTGCTACTGACAGTGGGAAATCACATGAAAACAACATGTCGCTGACATCGAGAGTCGGGGGGGGACTGGCGTGGTGTGTGGCGCCTGAGTGGATGAATTTTCCACCCATCCCACAAACTTTTGAGACTTGAAAAACTTTTCCAATGCTCGATATAGCTACACAAAAAATAAAAATAAAAGAGCACATAGAAGAGAGAAAAAAGGACAACAAAAAGTTTTCACATATTTTACTTACAATTAAATGCAATTGTTCGAGGCTCGCAGTCAGAAAGGGAGCAAGCAACGTGGCCCACGACTCTCTCTCACTCTCTCTCTCTTTGGGAATTTATGATTCTTCAGCGAACGCCGAGCGCGTAAATTATGAAAATCCACTTAAACTTGCGCCAAAAGCAGAAAACCGCCAAAGGTGATGGGGGATGTGGCGGAGATGCGTAAGGCAGTATCGTATCTGGGGGCTAACGAAGCAAAACAAAAGTCGGAACGAAGAGGCTAGACAGGACTTTCGTTGCTGCTGCTGTTATAATTGTGGTCTTCCCTTGCTGTGTTGGCACTTTTCCTTCGACGCTCCCTTTGTGCAGTGCAAGCAGACGGAAAGCCACGGAAAAAAAGCAGCAAAGAGCATTACGATTTTCATCTGACATTGGAAATTGTTTCAAGATGAGGCTTAAAAACATTTCAACATCAATTAAGATTATGAGAAGGACTTATCAATAATAATTAATAGGTGTGAGGATAATAAATATTAATGGGAATTACAAAATCTATTGAAATAAATTATTTAAAAGCTCTGTACATTTTCGATTGTACTTGTACATTTTGCGTCCATTCAACCATTTTCTTTGTGTAATATTCGTACTACGCACAGCTGTCGCCTTCAAAATTCTTTGAACAAACAGTCGAAACTCACGACATGTGAAACATGATGAAAATATGGAGTAAAGTTAATTTTTGTGCTTCATTTCTTCTTACTTTTATTCAAATTGTATGTAAATTTTGTGTTGTTCCTTAGAAGATTAAAACACAATACATAAGGGAGACGACATCATAATGAAAATACTTAACTTTTTGTTTGTTGTTTTACATTTTTCATTACCCCTAATTAGTTATGAAAATGTCCTTTTAATTACGGCCATAATTAAGTCTAATGAATTTTAATTGTTTGCTGTGCCTCCATCATGCAAATATTATTTAATCAAAAACAACTGTTAAATATTTTCCACAATTGTTATTCGCTGTCATTATGGTTGATTGTCGTCTGTCCGTCTGTCAGTCAGCGCCTCTCTCTCTGTACTTCTGTGTGTCATTCAGTAGCCGCTCTGTATGTCGGCATCTGTCATTTCATGCGGTTTCCGTCAAAAGTTTAATATCCACGTGTGTGTTTGTAATTGAAACCCCATGTTCCAGGTGTAACTGAGGGGTGATAATTGCTGGAACAACTCCCCGCATTGTACATAATTATTCAGACTCGAGCTCAGTTAATTAAAGACGCCGTTCCTTTCCGAGACTGCAACCATTTAAAGAAGTAAATACTAGAGTTGTTTTTGGTAAGAAATAGTGGAACCAATTTAGGTCAAAAGATGCATAAAACTGTCGACATAACTCTTAGGTTCAGCGTCGAGTGTCTCCAGACACACTCGTTTTTTTCGTCTTTCTCTCTTTTGGGGAGTGGAGTGGCGCGGCAGAAAACAATTGCAATTACCAATTAGAAGTTTCTGGGCATTCCCTTCTTCTCTCTCGCATCCCCAGCGGAAACAATTTCATTGCAATTTTTGATTTATACGCCATGAAGTCGCAGACAAAGACGCTGTAACCAAAAAATGGAGCAGCCAAAGAGAGAGAAAGTTTCATATAAATCAAATCCAGCAATGCGTAACAATTTTGGTTAAAATGTAACTTTTTTTTTTACAAGAACTTCAAGTGCTTACATTGAAACAAATATAATGATTGAATAATAATAATAATGGCAGTTAGTTAGGAGTTTTTTCTCTTGTTTCATTAAATCCTACAACTTCCAAGTTAATTCGTGTATTTGTTATACCCTAAATGGCTTTCATAAAACTTTTACAGTTAAAATTTCAGTTAAGTTATTATCTTTTTGCCGTGCATTAATTAAAATTCCGCGTGCAGCGAGAATCGCAGCCACAAACATGCAAAATTATTAATATTAACTAATTTAGTGAGGGGTGTGTGGACTGGTACCACATGTGGGATGTGGGATGTGGGTTGTCAACGCAAATTTTCCGTGTCGCATGCAACAAGGCAGAAGAAGTGACGACCCTTCGCCCAGAGCAGCACTGTCCCTGTCACCCCCACTTCTTCGACTCCGCTCAACAGCTCAACGCTTTTGACTTTTAATATGCAAGCAACACAAAACCATCTCCAGGACCCTACCTCTGCCTCTGCTTCTGCTTCAGCCTCTGCCACATCCACATCATGTTTTGTTGCAGCTGAAATTATTTTGTTGGAGCAGCCCCGACGTTGAGTGTTGCTTTGTTTGAAGAGGCAGCAGCACCTCCGCCCCATTCTATCACCCACTATAAATTTATGGGTGCCTCCCTCATGGTATGGTCTTTTATTAAAGTTTTTGCCACATTTTGTTGCTCTTCTTTGGAGGTCCTGCCACGAGCCACGAGCTCCTGCTCTTTCTCTGGCAATTTCTCATATGCAACAAAATTTGCATAAAAAATAAAACATCAGCAGCCACGCCGAAAAATTGTTGCGTTGGTATTTTTCTTTCCATTTCCTCCCTTATTCAGTGTGTGTGTGTGTGGGAGGTCCTGTGTTCATGTTGTTATTTTTACAGTTTGGTTACCCTTTTGGCCCCCGACTCATAAAGATATATATGCAAATTCTGTTCCACTTGGCCCACGGCCTTCTAGCCGTATATGAGTTGGCCTAATCATGTGCCACTCAGTCAGTCATCCCATCATATGGCATGAGGTTGGAGGACAGGCCGGGGACAGGCGCACTGGCGGTCAGATTATCCTGGTAAATGGGTAAACATGTTTGGATCTTCGTCGCAAAGTTTTATCATTACCGAAATTCACTTTTAATGGATAATGAATCGAGGATGAATCCAATTTAATGAGAGGGTTAACTTTTTGGAAAATTCCCTATGACTCTTCTGAAAATTCGGTATACAAATAAGAATTTTATGCGATATTTACCAAACCCTAAATTGCACAAAAAATGGGTAAAATTACAACTCCCAGCAGGGAGTAGCTAAGTAAAGATACGGATAAAAAAGAGGCACATATTGTGAACCGCATTACAAAGTCTAAACTATTATAGGGAAAATAAGCATCTATCAAAGAAGACATTGTAGAAAATAGAGATATGAAAGACGTAGTTATGGCAGCATAAGCTCGAAGGCAAAAAAAAAACCCAACAAACAATCAACACAACAAAAAATATGAAAACCTAACAAACTACACTTAAAAAACACGCAACAGAAACAGAAAAACATTGAGAACGGGTTCAAAAATGCATCACTTGTGCCACAAGTTGCGAATTCATTTTGAATTTTTCGACTGCAAAAAGCTACAGACAAAAAACCCTTTTCACAAAGGCCGCGAAATTGCAGTCGAACCACGCCCACACTCTGCCGATGCAGCTCCAAATATAAAGCGAACGAAAAAACGAAAGCCTTTGTTAGCATAAAGTGGAACATGTGTGTGTGTGTGTGCAGCTCCTTTTTTTGGGATGTTTTTAGTCCTTCTTTTAGTGCGCCACATGGATTATCCATGGGATTATCCTCTGCAGCATGACTGCGTTTTAGTGGAAATTTCATTCTTGTTTGAGTTGAAAAGGCAATAAGATGAGAGCCAATGTGTCCTGAAATGTTTTCCATTCTTCAGTGTACTTTCCTTCAATTTCCCCCCTCAAGTTTCTTCACGTTTTCTTTCCCCCACGCGCCAAAATAAAACTTGCAATTTGACTAATTGAAAATGTGTTTGCAAAAGCAAGAAAAATAATTTCCATAATTTGATTTTCTCCCTTCCCTCCAAGTTGCTCTCTCTCGCAACAGTTTGGCGCCTGAGTAAATTTCAAATAACAATAAAACAGAAAACAAAAACAAAAAAATATGGCGAAAATTTACAAAATTAATTAAAAAAAAAGGGGAAACCAAAGGGATGAGTTGTCTCCTATGGATTTTGTTGTTGCGGCGGCCCCTAATTGAGTTCATCAACAAAATTTGTTTTCTCGTTTTTCCACGCGTTGGTTTTCCCATGTAATACGCTTAAGGGCAGGGGCTGGTCCGCCCCCAACCCCCTTGCGGGGAGCTTAAGTGTAACTTCAATTGTTGATCGTATTTGTGTGCGTAATCCGATGCGCTTAGTCGTTGTGGGCTTCCACACGTGTATGCCGGTGGAACAATGCCACTGAAAATGTTTCCCGGCATTTTGGGATTTATCTTACATTTCAATATTCCCCAAATTTAACTGCAACTTTAAGCGGGAAAGCTGGAAACGTTGCTTCAATTGAATAAGTTTGAAGTTTTTAAAGAGGGAAGTTCGGTTAATTCCCAAAAAGTTTGCACCTTTAAAAGGCAAACATAAACACGATTTGGGCAGCATTTGGGCACTTAGCCATGGAGGAGTGCTCCACTCTATGGAAAAAGTAAACCAAATGCAAATACAAATACAAACTCAAATACAACCGCAAACAAAACGGAAGCAAAGCGAAATCCTGTCTCCGAATGAGCAAACAATGGTGGATATATACGAATATGTGTGTGCCCAAAAGGGTTCAGGTGGGGTCAGAGTCAGCTGTGGTCCAGAAGGGGTCTCCGGACGGGTCGGGTCTCCGGACGGCTGGCATGTTGGTGTCAAAACAACAAATTGTTTTATAATGCGAGGGCCCCAACCGAAACCCAGACAAAGGGCAAATACAAAACCCACTCACACACTCCTCCTACCGCACAGAGAATGGAAATGGAAGTACTCGCTCACACACACACACAATGGGAAATCGAGACTCCAACCAGCCTCGCCCCATTGAACAGCCAGAGGCGTGGTCAGCACGTGGGAAATGACATTTTTCTCGAGAGCGAAGCAGGCTTATTGTTCACATTGTCTAAGCTTAAATAATTTGCTCCGGCCAAATGTCACACGGCAAAAGGTTCCGCACAATTTTTGCACCCAAAAATCTGCCCCCGATGGCACAAAGTGGAACTTTTGTTTCTGCAATTTTTGGTCGTGAAAGGCAGCGGCGAAAAGCTCCCGTTGAAATGCCTTCAACAAAGCGAAGCATAACTAATTGCTGCAGCGTGCTCGACCTCTCCTTTTTTTTGTTTGGTTTTGTTTTGGGGATACCCAGCAGTACGTGATGACAAAGGGAATAGTCGATTGTGGGTGTGGTGCGCAACAGCCATTAGAAAAATGTTCTGTATGCAGTCTTGGCAACTTTGATCATTCAATTTCTAGTGGGTATCCCTTAAGTCGTAACAAAGACTACAGTTCCAGCACTTCTTTCTCTTCATTTTTTTGTTGTGTGTTTTTTTTTCTCTAGTTCTCTATGGCTGTCTCAATTGTTTTTGCGTTACCAACCACCTGCCTGTCGAACAATTTTCCAGCAAAAAGGAATTTGTTATTGGCTTTCTTTCTGCCATGTTCGTTGGGTCCGTATAACTGAAATTTTGCAGTGCACTTCAACGTGGCGTTTGCTTCTGTTGCATATTTTGCAATATTAAATAGTTTTTATTTTTTAACATATGTAAAATATAGTACTGTGCCGCCCGCAAAGGTGTCGGCATTGAATAGATGCTGAAAAGCTGGAAGAAAAACATAGTTTATTTCGATCTAAAGGTGGCGAATTCATTGAGTTGTCACCTCGACAGGTCGCAAATTGGCCCGGACTAATGCAATTGAGCAACTGTTCGGCGGAGGGAGAGGGTGTTTCCGTGTGTGCTCCTGGAGAGAGTTGTTGGAATGTCTCGCCCCGTAAATTGGCATTCATTTGCATTACCGTAAAAAGTTATTTGCACATGCATGTGTGCACTTGGCCCGAGACCCAGCCAGCCGCACGCTCCAACAAATTGCAGCTACTAAAGCGCTAAAACGTGACGACAGACGATTGCAAGGAATGGAACAGGTATGGTATTGGGCTTTACAGAAGGATAAGGCTGGGTTTTTGGGCTCAGCAGCACTACTACCAGAGGGACTCTAGTACTATGGGCTGAGTTCTGTGTCTCAGGCAAATACCGAACTAAATTCGAGTGCAACAAGCCTGACACTGGCGTAGGATAAGGCGGAGCCAAGGCATTTTCCTTTGCCGTTGCCTGTCTTCCCACTTTTATTTCACTTTACTCGGAACGCTTATTGGCTTAGTCCGAAATGCAGATGCAGTTGCTATTGCCGTTGCCGTTGCCGTTGACTCAATAAATGTCATGGACATGCATCCATACTTCCTCGAGAGTACTGCTCTTCGAGCAGTAAGCCGCTTTGCTAAGCATTCTTCGAAGTACTCGGCGTGCTTTGATCCAGTTGGATGGCCTGAGTGGGTGGACGAGGCTTTTAAGCCAAGTTTGTTAACTTAACAACTGTTCGCAGGCGGAATAAAATTAGCTTCGAGTGCAGAATATGAATTTAAGAAAACTTTAAGTGAAGAATAGATTTCACAGCATATTAAATCCTTCAGAAAATGCATTGCAATTCAATTAACTGTTTGTCCTTCTTTTATTTACAGGTATGTGACGTTTTTGGAAGAAAGAATCTACAATTTTCACGTATGTAAAAGTTTACAAAGTATTTATAGAGAAAGAAATATGTCAGCGACTAGAAATATGTAAAGTTTGTGTGTTAGCTATGAGTTTTGTGCTCTAAAATCTGCTTTTTCATACACATAATAGTTATATCCTGTGGAATATAGACAGGCAGTAGATAGATATCAGGAATTATAAATTCCATCGCTTAGTCATTCTGAGATTCTCTCTCTTCCTCGAACCCCACAAAACCCACCATCTGTTCTAAATTTAAATGCATACAATAAGGCACCGACTGGCGCTGTCTGCATTCTGTGAAGCGTACCAGAAGTTGGCTCTACTCCGAATGCGGTGTAGAGGGGGGGTTGGGGTGCGTGGGGGGTGGTACCCCCATCTGAACAATGACAGTACTGCCATTTACAACCTGGGCTGGAAATAAACGCAAAATGACAGCCAACAAGGTGCAGTAACAACAACGACAGGAACGACAGCAGCGACGACAGGCGTGACGCAAGTTATGCTCAAAGTGGAAGCGCAGTTAAAGTGTCAAAAACACGCACACACACACACACACAGGGAGCTGCCACGCCTCCACCCAGACCGCCCCCCTTTGCTGTCATCCCGCGCAGAGCCCACCTTTGGATGTGCGTGCGAGCCAGTTTTATAGATTTTTTCGCACGTGAAGCATTTTAGACGCGCCATTAATCTCAAACACTCATGGCGACCCTCGCAGGTCTGCGGCTTCCTGCCTGCCACCGGTCCCACCTTGCCCACCTCCTTCCACCCTCTTGCAACAGTCACGGCCACATTTGTCATAAATATCGAACAAGCAAGTGGTTGCCATCCTTCCCCTCGATACCCTCTTTGCTTTGCCCCAGCCACTCGACGCGTGGTCTGGCATGGCTATACCCTTCCCTTTGCCAGAGGGTATTATGATTTTAGTCTGTTGTTTGTAGAGAGAACTCGCAATATATTTTCATAAATCTGCCAATGGAGAATCTCTCAGGGTATCTGGTGCTTCGACTGGCAATGCTTCACTTTCCTTCTTGCTTTTGTTTGACCAACGCCCACATTCAGCCACAAAAAGAGGAACAGCAGGGAGGGAGGGGGCATGCTGCAAGTGGACGTGTAATGGGGCATGGGGGAGATTGGGCTGGGTCCATGGCGATTGATTTAAAATGCACTTGAAATTATGTACGATATATTTGACAAGTGAATTTATTTAAATTTTGTTTTTGGCAGGTGTCCGATGCGGCCCCCGATGGGAGGGCGGGGCATAAGAGTGTTTTTACTTTATGCGGGCGGTGGGCAGGCGAGCAGGCGGTACCATAACAAACGTCCAGCACTGTAATTTATGATTTCAAGTGTTGTCTGCTTTTAGGGGTCAACTTATGGCCGTGTGTACGTTCGTTTGGGCCATTGTTTATGGCCCCTCCGCGCGCTCTTTTTGCCGCAATATGTGGCCCCCAAAACAATGCGTTTGCTTGTAGCACAAAAACCGGTGGACACACATGCATCGCGAGGGGATGAGGGAGAACAAATTGCGCTACATAAATTATGCGAAATGTCAAAAAGTTTTTGGCCGATTGAAACACAAACCCACACGCACACGCCCACTACTCCACGACAGAGCTTCCCCATCAATCGCCCCCTACCAGAGCAAGCAAATTGAATTAAATGACTATTTTCAATGGGGCCAATTTGTGGGGCGGAAAATAGACATTTTTGACATAATTTAAGTGTTTTAAATCAGTAAAATCAGTGGCTTTGGCGTAGGAATGTTGTAGTAGAAATAGCGTTTTACATGTGAGAATAAATCCATATATTCCCAGCGATAAGTATTCATCAGTAGACTCCACTTTTATGGGTAATATTTGATGAAGTCACTCCTGCCACAGTGTAGTTTCCAAACTCGAAGATGAACCTCCAACATTCATCTAATAAATGAACTTTGTTCATCCAAATAGTTTTACTCTGAGGGCGTTTCATTACGAGTTTCGCTGCCGAAACTTGGGCCATCAAAAAATATCTTCTTTTACTTGCACGATGATCACTGGAACTTTGGTTGCTTTGCTGCTCTTTTTTGCCCTGTTGTGCATTTAATAAGCAAAGTCACTTCAATTTATGATTTTATCGTGCATATAAACATTTCACAGCTCGAGTGTTTATGGCAAATTTCCCATTCCCAATCCTCCGTCTAAACTTGCCAATATCTTCATCATCAATATCATCATCAGCCACAGCAGCAGGATGAGACCCCGACCCCTCCTAGCACTCTTAGGGAAGCTCCTCTTTGCCTGTGATGACTGCGTTTAAGTGTCACGGTCTTGGTTATAAAACTTTAAAATATGTGCGTATAAAACTCAAAAGCAGCACTCTCTGATTTGCATCTAACAATGTACAAAACGCGCTTTTGGCAACATTTGAGGCGGAATGTTTTGAAACACATAATCTGGTTTCAAATTCTGACCAAAGCTCTCTAATTTTCTACTAAGTTTCGTCCGCAATAAAGTTTCCTAAATGAGAGAAAGTTTTCACGTGGATTTTAGTAGCCAAAAGTCTGGTCTGTAATTTACAGTTTATGATGGAGCTGTTTAACAAGAACAATAATCTTTACAGCTGTTCAAAAGTGTTTGAGGGAACTTGTGGAATTTTGACTAGAATTTACATGAAATTAATGGACATAATTAGAAATAAAGGAAACCAAAAATATGCCTCCAGAGCATTTATAAATTTTAACAAAAACTCTCCACAATTTCTTCGTTAAAATACTGCCAAAGCTTTCACTTCATTCTACTTCCTATAATATCATAAAGCTCCATTTATTACACTGAAGGTATACTAAGAGAACTTATACTTCTACGCTTTCGGTAGTTGAGTTATCTTCTACTGTATAAGCTGAAAGCTTTTGCCAACTTATACATTCGAAGTCAGAAGCTCTAAAGCTATTTTCCCATAAGCATATGCAGTCCAGTCTAATATTATTCGTTCAACCATAAATATGCAAACACAATCGCAATGTACGCCAATTCGAATTCATATGTTTATCGCTTGTATACCAGCTATAAAAGACAAAAAATATACACTTATACATGTCTCCTACAACTTATATTTTCCCGAAGTTAAAGTTCCCGAATACACTGCATATCCCAGTATTTATTGAACACATCTTTGCTATATTTTCCATTCCTGAAACACTTTTAACACCTTTTCTTATCTTGTGGTATTTATAGTAAAATATGTGCGGTATAACAGCTTACTAAACGCTTCTCTAAAGGCACTTTCTAAACCCTCATCTTGGCCTTTTCCTTTTCAAGTTGGGACTTTCATTTACCGCTGTTATCTTTTGGTCTTGTTCATCCCTCTTCTCGTCTTTTGTTAGTTGAGCCAACTTAATTACTTCACCGCCTCATTCATTACAAGAGTTTGCTTGTCACACAATTAAAATTGTAAGACTGCCACAGAACAAATACGAGTACGTATTGTCATGTCGCTATCCTCTACGAAGCAGCTCATCCTTCAGCCTGTTCAGCTGTTCTGTGTGCTGTTGCAACTTTGATAACTCTGGATGGGTTTTCTTGGTTCTTCTGCTTCTCGAACGGGGGACTCATTAGAGTAAATTATGAACAGTTTAAAAAAGCATTAGCAAAGTTGTGTCTGGCGGAGGAGCAAAGTACACGAGTATTAGAGTTAAGTCAATTAACATTTCCGTTGAAGGAAATTCTCCTGTGAGATCTGCTTTAATGAGAGTGCAAGGTCATGTGCTCAATGGAATTGGTGATTCAGTTTCGGGTGGGCTTCTCCACCCACTGAACTATTTGCCGAAACAGCAAATCGCTTAAGACCATCTAACAAATAAACAACAATGACAACATTTAAATGCACAGATACAGGGAGGGATAGAGAGATGCACAGATACATTTGTCAGTCAATTTTCAATTGGCTTTTGAGCCTTTGAGCCTGCACGTGAATTTATTTGCCTTTGACTGGCAATCAGAATGGGAATCAGCAAACGAAATCGTACTCGTACTCGTACTCGTATCTGTATCCAAAATCACAATCAAATCAGGCAGAAAACACACACCTGAACACAGTGAAAAGTCGCAGGGATTTGCAGACAGGTGTACGCCCAAAAATCCCCTGCTATAATGCAGTCAATTGAGTTTTCATTTCAGTGAATGGATCACCAAAAGGCATTTCTGCATGGCGGCGGCGCTTGCTGCTGCTGCAGGCAAAAAATCAGCAGCAAATTCTGACGATTTATTAGTTGCAAATCGAATTTTAAAAATACATGGCCATGGCCATGGCGCACACACGCACACATTTAGCATCGTTGCAGGTGTTTTTGAACACATATTTTTCGTGATTTGTGTAAATTAGGTGCACACAAGGCAAATATTTTAATCAGTTTTCCTCATTTATCATTCACATAACTCGAATCCAATGCATTGGCGTGTAAATTTGCAGCTAAAACCAATCATGCATCGCATGAATCACATTAAAATTTCCAATTAAATATTAAATTTGCATTAAAAATAGCATTCCTGAATCATGGGACTGGCATTCCCATCAATGCATAATGCAGTTTCTATGTTCATTTCAATTATGTGAGTGAGTGGCAGTGGGAGGACATTGGTAGCCGCCTCATTTCAAAAATGATGGGTCTGTCCCCATGCCCCGTGCTCGCTGATGGGAAACGACTTCAAGATGTCCGCCCCTTTGTTTGGCCAGAGGAAACGGAAAATTATTAATTACATTTTATACATTTTATGCGATTTATTGTTTGATTTATGCGTGGTACGAGTACATAAGCCCCCGCGAAATGAATAACTTATTGTTTATGACTCACTCCAAGAGCTCAGCTCTCAACTCTTTCCCTCTGGCCATTGCCAACAATAAATCAAGGGTTTTTTGTTCCATTCGGTAGCTTTGTCTGGGCATCTGTCAGGCATTCCCCAATGGACACTTGAGTATGTAGAAATATTATGACATTCCTTTCAGAAAGGATAAATTGCTGGCTGAAAAGAAGAAGCCAAGCGTGAGACGTTCTCTAGAGGTCGTGTGATACACTTAAAGTATTTAGATGGTTGGAAAAACTTAAGGAAAACAAACAGTTTTCTTCCCTTAACGCTGTTGAATTTTTCCGGTCGGTAAAGGTTGCATTTCACATTATTTGCTTCGGGTTTCACTTGTATTGTTAACCCAAGAAGAGTTTGGAAAAAAAATATCATTACAGACGCAATTTCTTTGAGAAAAATCTTTGCTCAAAAGAAAAACTTCTTCCAACAGCTAAAGAAAACTTTTCAAGTGGCTGCGGCGAAAGAATAATTTCTTAATTTTCAATTAAGCAACACAAACAATAATTTAGACGTGAAATGGGAAAAGTGTCGCTCTGTTGCAACAGTCTGCCCGCGCCCGTGCCTGTGCCTGTGCCGCTTCTACGCAATTAATTTGCTGGAAAAAGGCGGACAGAAATCAGCTGAAAAGCTGACAAAAAGTAACACGGCACAAAAAGCAATTGCAAGACAATCTTCTTCTACTTTTTCTGCACTTTCTTGTGCTTTTTCCTTCGAGCTGAATACGCATAAATTCACATCCGGCGACAAGATGGCGCAATGTGGAACGAGTTTTGGACTGCAATACCTCGTTCACTTAAAGTCTCGTGGAATTGTCAACGTTGCACTTTGTCAAAGCGAGAGAACGAGAGAGACAGAGAGGCACCGAGGGAGAGAGAGGGAGAAAAACTCTCAGAGACACTTGCTATCCCTATTTTCTCTGTCTGTGTGTTTGGCAACATGGCGTATGCAGCACTTCCGCTAAGCGAAAAAAAAACGAAACGGAAATGTGCAAATGAGAGCGCCTTGAATATCTTAAGCAGGCCACGGATACCCCTCCCCCCTGGCTGTCATTCCAATTATTGTTCTGTTTAGTTTATTCCACCACCCCAAAAAGGGATGACAAGCTTGGGGAAAAATTACGATTTGCCATTTTTCAGTTATTTCGCTTAATTGGAAAACTATATGCAGGCTCTGGGCAAAATCAGCAACAAAAATACTGAGCGCTCTGGCAGAAAATGGGGCAAAAATGGCAGAGGGGAGGACAGCCAGCTTCAATGATTGGCAGAGCAAATTAGAGACTCCAGTGATGCTCATTTATTTCTGGTTTCAGGGAGATTTGAGAATGAATTAGGGGAAATGCACTGAAAGTTCGAATAAAAGATAGAAAAACTGAAGGATTTGAAGCCTAAACAATACTTTAAGATTCTCTTGCATGCTGAAACCTTAACCTAAATTAATTGAATGCTCGAACAGCAATCGCTTCGTAGCCCACTCCAGCCACAAAACAAATTCCAGCAGAGCTATTTCAATTTGTTACTCATTTGCACGCAGCAAACAATCAGGCGGGCCAACAAAACCCCTTTGCAGGCATCCCCTAGCCCCGTAGCCAGGCCCAACCCAGACTCCAGCGGAACACACACATTTAGCATCAATTACCATCGCGTGTTGTACCCAAATACCATCTTCGGGGGCTCGGCTCGTTCGCTTTTATCCAATGTGAATGTGAGAGCTCTAATTAGATTTCATTTTCAGCCTCGGATGCGAAAATACGTCAATGGGATAAACAACAACTGAAGCAGTGCAAGAGCAATGTGGAAATTAACAATGGACGTACAAGGTTATACAATCGAATTGTCGACAGATCAGGTTATCCGTTTTAAATTACCTTTTTGAAGGGGGTCCTTGACTCCTGGATGGGATTTACCCCGAGCACAGAGCTGGCAGTGAGAGAAAGAGCTGCCAAAGAGCTAGAGAAAAGAGATGTGGCATTGCACATCATTTGGCAACACTTTAAAAATGCCATTATTTTGGATTACAAATGCGAATGCGTGTTGCGTGCTTCTCTATGACTTCAGACTCTCTCCCTTGCTGTCTGTCTAATTTTTCATTGAATAGCAGTGAAGTTAGGGAAAACGAGTCAGAGAACGCCAGTGAAAAATCCACTGAAAGAGATGGATATAAATCCACAGAAAGAGATAGCCAGCGAGAAGCCATGCGTCTGTCTGTCTAACTTTGACCGCAAAAAGCGCCGCGTTTCCATTTCCGACAAACACCAAGTCCGTGTGTGTGTCCTGTGATGGATGACAGCAGCGAGTGTGCATCATTCATCAGTCCGTGGAAATTCTGGATCCCCCAGATATATGTTCGTGTGTGTTGGTTAGTGTGTGTGTGTGGGGATGTGGGGAGAATTGAAAAATTCATTACAATTAGTTGACGCCACTGGACAATGACCAAAATGGTTTTCCTCATATAATCTTCCCTTAATCCCTCTTTAGCTTTTTCATTGCCATTTGTTCGCTCATACTTTGCTCCAACTAGAGCTCTTCCATTGCCGCTTGTCCACCTTTTCCCCATTCTCTGTGCGACATTCTGCTGCGATAATTTGACAATTATCACATTTGGGGAAACTTTTTATGTGCGACAGATCCAACACGTGTCAAGTGCACGCTGCTGGGACAACAAGGGTCTTCAAATATACATATATTTGCAGTGAGATTCCAATACCCTGTCCAAGTCAGACGAGCAGAGCATACAGAAAATTATTTAAAGGCTGTCCTACATTTTGTGTACACATTTTAGGGTGTCCTGTATTCGATGTCTTTGTCCCAGTGATTTATCACATTTTTCTAGCACAATCAGTGCGAAAGTTTATTAGCTCGACCAGCTGTCACACGGCGACCTTTCTCACGTTAAACAGGTAATACGAGAAAAAATAGAAAAAATTCAAAAAGGAAAGCAGAAACAATTTCATTATCATGTCAGTGAAAGAAGGTTGACCCCAAAATCTATTGGAGCATCATCCACTCCACCTTTGCTCTCCTTCACCTTTATCTACTATGTCCCGCACCTTTTATCTACTCTGCCCTTAGTCTTTTTCACCTTTATCTACTCTCTCCCGCACTCTCTAATTGACCCGAAAACTTCTTGCAACTTGGCTCAACAATTTTTCACGCCAACTTAAAGCCGCTTAGAACAGAACTGAACTGAACAGAACAGAACAGAGAACAGAAACCGTGGAAGTAGCAGACAAGCCCAAGTTCAGAGTCTCAGGGAATATCTTTATGGTTGAGTGGACTTTAGGGCCTGCACTTTATCATGCTCGGGCCTACTGCCTGGGCTCTTACGTTTTTCCCGCACCTTCTTTTTTAGCCAACTCAAACGCTCATTAAGATGCATTGCAATCTGTGTGTGCAATATGCTTTTTCCGTGGGCCTGCTTGCTGATAATAAACGCAAAAGTTTTTCCGCAACTTGAGTTGATTATTATGCGCCGACAAACTTGGAATTGTTAGTGCGTGTTAAAGATTTTGCATTAATTATCAGGTTGGTGGCGGTGAAGTGAAGGTGGTGCTCCTGCTGGCTGCTGTTCTGCTGCTCTTGTGAAAACTTTAATTAAGTCATTATGCAATTGTGCATTGCGCATACGGCTCAGGCACGGGCTCCGCCGCGGCTCCTCTCTGGACTGAGAATTGTATGTGTGGCCGAGTGTTCGTTCCGCAAACTAATTAAAACGTTCCAAAGTTGCCTCTTGCCACGATTGGTTTATATGTACACTATTTCGGGTTAACCTGTCTTCGGTTGATGGCTAATATTAAAAGAAGACAAATATATTCAAGACTTTAGGGTGGTAAAGAGAATCCATAGGCCCAAAATCCTTCTTCCTTTAAGGTAACCAAATTAAAGCTGCAAGCAAGGGCAAAAACCAAGAATAAACAAAAACATAAAATCTGTAACAGGCAAATAGAAATGCCATAAATGCTGAACCGTACGGAAAACCACAAAAACAAAAACTAAAAACAAAAAAACTTTTCCTACAAATGCCATAAAATGGTAAAACTGCAAAAGTTCGTGTGAGACTGCAGAATTTTATGGCCTTTCCTCTCTCACACAATCGAAAGTAAACGCCATTTGACTTCTGTCAAAGTTGATTCCTCCCACTCGTACCTTATTGATTCATTGAAAGTGGATTGTAAATAACTTTTGCACCCAAAGACTTTTGATGATTTAATTGTGCGGTGCCAGGTGGCAGGTGGCTGTGGGAGTCCTTAAAGTTCTGTCTAAATTATATATATCCTTTGTGGTAGCTAAGCGGGTGCTTCATTTTCTCTGCCCCTCCGCCCCGCTGTAATTCGCATTGTCAACGCGCAGACAATTGAGCTCAAGTGTTGCCACTTGGCTCTGAGGGCCCCCATCCTCGACTTGGCCTCATAACAAGTCGTAAATGTCTCGAAGAAGAAGGTCCTGCTGCGACCACAGAAGAAGCAAGAGATTGTGGGCGCTGTTATGCGATGGCAGGAAGGACAATACAAAAAATTGCTGAAGCAAAAAGTTTTCTTTAGACAAAACTTCCAGCACGTGTCGCTGCCTGTGGTCAGAGATGTTCGTTGCTTATGTGGCATGTACATTTCCTAAGGTTTAGATCTCAGTCCATAACTTCTTCACTCAGCTTTAGTCTACACTTTTATGCAACAATTTAAGTTACAAACGTAGATAAATGTGCAATCTGCAGATGCTTATTGATTAGCTGCAATTCCTTTTAGATGAGACCCGCATGCTGGACTTAAAATTCGAGTTTCCTTTGCGCCAGAGGACAAACACAAGCGCCATTTACGAGTACCAGCAGCATTGCTTACTTTTCTCTATTATTACTACCATAATGGTCGAACTGCTTATTGTCTGTGTGGCTCCTGGGTGGACCCAGAGTGCAATTGTTAGAAGGAGCAGAATTCTGGCAACATTTTATCCCACGGACACGTCCTCGAGTCTCGTTTAACTGTTAGCTTCCTTGTGGCCTTTGTGTCTCCTTTTCTCTTATTCTTCTCTCGTTCTTTATTTTTCTCTGTGGCTCACAATCGAGTCGCATAATTCAGAAAAGTTTATAATCAAAATACAGTCAACGCCTGGAAGCCAGCGAGAACGAGAGAGAGAGAGAGAGAGAGAGAGAATATAAGAAAAGAATATTCCTTCTACAGCGACTAATTGAGTTTCCTCCGAATTGAATTTCATTCCATTGTTTTATTGAATCTCCCACACCCCTCCCGAAATTGGGGTCATGGAAATTATTATCAGCAGTTGGCCAGCAGTTGTTCGGCAGCTGCTTTAAAACCCGCTCGCTCCACTGGCAACAAATTAGCAAAAAGCTTCCTCTGCCAAGGACACGGCACACACACACCAACACACACACACACACACTAAAGGGAAGATGGAAAGAACATTCACGTGTATATTTTATTGAAGCGACTGTGATTTCACCTCCACTTCGAGCCAGTAAATTCTCTGATTGCTACACCGAACAGTCGAGAGAGCAGAGAGCCCGAACGGACGGACGTAGGACGAGGTCAGGCCTCGGCAAACACGCACCCAAAAGCCAAATCAAGACGAGCTGACTTGGCCCGAAACTGGAGAGATTTCTTTCTTGCTCTCCTCCTCCGCAAGCTGCACTATCAGCACAACGGAGGCACGGAAGGGCAGCAAGAAATACATGACTATGGGCCCTGAAGGAGTGGGATAATGAAATAAGCCACAACAGCAACTGCTGCTCGAACATATTGAGTGGAAGCTGCACAAACAAATGAACTAAATGTGAACACGTAAGGTAAATAGTGGGCTGAACAGAGATTGAGCATTGAGGTGGTACCCACACAGGGAGAGAGAGAGAGAGAGTGTGGCAGTACTCGAAAGACATACTGGGAATTTAGGCCCGGCCACAAAGAGATGCTAACAAGCTGACTTTAATCTTCGATTCATCTATGAATTGGTCACTAAACTGTGTGTAAATTCTGTCTCTCTCTGTAGTGCTTGCTTGATTCTTTTGAGAGAACCATAGACAACAGGGGACATGGACATGTAAAACTAGTGAGGTAGAGATGCAGTGATTGAGAGTAAAAGGACAGAAAAGCGCATTTAAAGCATAAAATATATCCTCTACTCAGATAACTCTTGCCTTAGCGAACCCTCAATTCCATAATTCTCTGTCTCTGGTTATGCCAGCTCAAGTTTTTGGGACACAACTCTGCAATTAATCTGTGGCACGTGCCACGCCCCACTGCCAGGGACAGCACGCACACACACACACGCACACACGCAGAGAAATGTTGATAACAATGTGCATTGCCACTTGCAACGTGTTGCGAGATTGTTGACTCGCTTTTATTTATGGAATCCTTTTTTTCTCGCCAGCCTCTCTGCCGTTGTTAGCACTTTTTGTTGCGGCCACTATTTTGACAGTACTTTTTTTTGTGTGGCTCTGACTGTGACTCTCTGGGGTATTTGTTAAATGCTCGGCTTTCGAGTTTTTTGTGCAAATTGTTTGAACAAACTGTCACCAAATGACGCCGTTGCGGATGATGATGATGATGAGAGCCAGAGAGGATGGCTTTTCCGTTGTTACGCGCGAATGTCAGGAGTGGCCAATGGGATACAGGATGTGCATTCAACTCTTGTGGCATTTTTTGAAAGTAATTAAGTGAGAAATGAAAAAGAATTTCCATTCTCACATAAATGCGAACAGATTGGAGCGCACTTTTTATAGTGCGGACATGTAAATGGCATTGAAGATTAATCAGGAATTATATGGAAAAAAAGGAAAGACCAAAGAAACTTTTATTTTTTTAATGCATTTTGAACTCTGTGAAAAGTTATACAATTGCATGCAGGGAAATCACATCAGATATAGTTTGGATATAGTGGAAAGTCTTTTATCAAAAAAGACTGCAATAAGCACGGAAACATTAGGAATAAATAAATGTCTGTTTGTCAAACAGAAGGCGACTTCTCACTTTTAACTATAATAATTCCAACATAAAGCACTTTTAACCTTTACTTCTTTCAGTTTTAAACTCTAATTTATTCTTAAATATGCAAGAAAATAAAAATAAATCGAAAGGTTTTCAGGGCAATGGCACAGACTGCGATGCGGCAGCGTGGCATGGTGCATGGGGCAGATAAGCTGCATCTTATGCAAATGTAATTAAAATGCAACAGAGAACGCTGTTTTACAATATTTTATGCCACTCTTCTCGCGTTTTTTTGTCTGTTTTTTATTTTATGCCCCATTTTGTTGGGGGTTACGTTGCCCCACGATGTTGCTTAGGATCGGGCGGAGGAGCTTAGCGACACAAACTCCACTATTTGTTTGCCTCTCGCTCTGGACATTCTCGGTTAGCGAATTCTATTTGGTTTTCAAGTTTTTAATTAAAACAAATTAAAGTTAATTAAATACATTTTGGGCAAGCAGACAGCCATGAAATTATCTGCTGGAGCAAACACCTGCAAAGTAATCCACCAGCAGGAGAGTGACAGAGGAGTACTAACCACGAGTTCATCGCTTATATAATCAAGTAAAGCGTAACCCCAAAAGTCCACTAATTGGTTCACATAAAAAACAGAAGCCACCAAAAAAGAAAGGCAACCTACTCGTGGAAGAAAAAGCAAAATCCAAGATTCACACCAACAAAAAAGAAGCGAGAGAGAGAGAGAGAGGGAGAGAGGGATCTCCACTGCCAAAGTCCTTTCGCTTTAAGCTGATTACAAAGCACTTTTTTGTGTGGTCCAGCTCGGGGATTCGCTTGTGATTTCCCTCTGCTCTGGGACTTCCATTTTTCCTTCCTTTTCATTGTCACTTTTGTCACCTTTTGTCGTGATTTCTGGCAAACGTCAAATACAGATTATGCAAGAGAGTAGAGCGAAATTCTTGGGACAAAAAGTACTTCCTGCAGTTTTCCAATGAATGAAACAAATGTATGACATAATAAACATTATTTGCACCATGAAAATTAATTTCTACCATAAGAAAGAATGTAAAAAATGTAATTTCACATAACAAAGAATTTCTACTGTCAAGCGCAGACTTTCTTCCCGTGTGTGGAGCTTAAGAATTCTCAGAAAAAAATAAGGAACAACGTTTTAGGGAAGTACTGAAAACAATTTAATTAAAATTCTATTTGGTTTCAGGTGTTAAAGAAAGTGTTCGCAGTGGGGCTTCAAAGCAAATAAAACTTAAATTCGCCCCAGGGCTATGTAATCCGAGGCATGTAAATCGTTCATTAATCTGAGGCACAAGTAAACTGATACTTTGATTAGTGACTAGGGGAGGAGGTTTGCCATTAGAGGCATAAGTAAATATCAACTTCCTTTGACAGGTGTAATCCAGGAGATGGCCCCAAGGGGATGAGCTTTAGAGTTCATAATGATGCCATGATGGGAAGGTGGGGTAAAACATGTTTGTGCTAACTCTTCCATTAAACATTCAATTTAGCAGACGATGTCCAGAATTTAAATACAATTTATGATGTTAATCGATCGAAAACCAACACTAAAACTAATCCACTTCTTTTATTTTTCTTTGCAGGTGAATAAAGTCACATGCCCCCGTATAGTCCCGCATATGACCCCCATGCATAGATCGAATGCACCGCAAAAACCGCACTGGGGGTCAGAGGTTGGTACCTCGTCGTAACCGCATGAAGGAAAAACTTTAATTACTTTGACGCTGGAGTTCAGTGCAGCTAACGTTATAAGCAATCCCTCTGAACTTTAAGCTGCTTAGAAAATACAGAAGCAGCACCATGGGATCGGGGGAGGGGATAGAAGAGCAAATGGGGAAAAGTCAAGGAAAAGTACTGAAACTTTCATGTGCTTGGGTCAATAAAACACAATGGAAATAAACGAAACGAAAGCTGCGAGAAGGGAGAGAAAATACCTAAAAATAAGCATGACACACAGAGAGACTCACTCCCACACAGAGATACACAGATATGTAGATACACCTCGGTACAGGATGCCAACAAGATTTGTAGAGTGACCAAGGCAACATGAACAGGCAGAAAAATGAATGGTGAAAAAACGTACAAACATTTCGCATGCATCCGGTTGTAGAACACCAAGTGCAACATGCGGTTTTGTGGGGCGTTTCTTTTTTTGTTCTTTTGTTTTTTTTTTTTGTGGGTACAGGCACTTTAATTTTCACGCAAAAATGTATACTCAATTTTCGGAAACACAAAAAGAACTGTTAGGGAAATCGAGTACAGTCAGAGGCACTGTTCACCGGAAATTCTAAACAGCAGCCCACACACATGCATGTCTTTCCGCTCACAAAAACTGTTGGATCCAGTAAAAACGAACCCATACAACAATTTAGACACATTTTTTCCAAAATCATCTAACTAACATTTGAGCTCTGGCCATTGTTTCATTTGCACAAATAATTTCATTGCACACATTGCATGAGTACGGGTAGGAGTGTGTGCATCAAAAATTGAAATACAAATAGAAATAGAAACGGGGGAAAAATCATATCTATAAATTCGTGTGCCCCAGATAAGCCTTGCTTCCGTTTGCATACCAGCAAAAGTCTGGTTCCGAAAAAAGATTTTTGTTTAGGGCCGAATTGAATATTCTTCTATTTGAAATGATTGCATATTTGATCTCTCTGGCTCCATGAAATGTGCAATATTTGTGTTGCTAGGTTATGAGTCCCAACTCATATTCATAGAGAATAAATGATGGAAATTGTAGAGTGGAATGCAAAGAACTATTTCTTGATTGTTCGATTTTTTTTATAAAATTTCAATGAATTTCCATGACAATAAATTCTAGAGTATGAGGATTGTCAGGTGCCGTAGATATCAATGCGATTTACTATGGTTCAAATTCCAAATATATTATTTTTAACGTGTAAAATTGGAAGCCGAAGTCAATTCTTAGAATTCAAATCAATTCTGAGCACCAGGGACTATATTTTTTAATAGGAAACCATGAAACCGAGAACAACCGGAAGCAATCGCAAGCAAGACTCTATTTTTACTAACCCATTGCAAGGTCAGATATATGTAGCAGCTGTAGAGAAGAACCTTCTCAGCATTTTTATAGCATTTCATTGAGTTTCCCATCCATCCCCCTGACGCAAGGTCAAACTTGTTAACCTAACTTTAATGAAAACGTGTTGCAGCTAAAATGAAATTTTATGCTTAGGTGTGGAACAGACATAAAACCGCAATTGTAGACGAAACCAACACACACATTCCCATTCACATTGTTTGTAATACGAGTCAACCACCGGCCGCAATGGGGCATAAAGAATATTTATAGTGGGATGATGTAGATAGACGAGAAAGAGGAAACCTAGGGCTGTAACAACAATGAATTTGTGACCATAAAAGCCAAAACATTGTGCAGCACCATCTGCTAGTTGAAAGTAACAGTGGCAGCCACACAGCACAGGCTGTGGCAAAAGTCTGGAGACGCTTTTATGAACACGTCTGTATATTCTCTATATACGCGAACAAATACGTATTTATGTATGGGAATGACTCTGTGTGTATGTCCACATCGATGGGTTTCCTTTCTCTTTCCCGTGCTCCGTATTCTATCTCCATTTGGAGCACATCTCAATGGTTTTTATGGCACGGAACATCAATCAAATGGAAAATATTATTGACAAAACATGCGCACGACATTGTTGATGCGATTCCAACACTCACATGAGTAGAGCACATACAAAATAAAGCAAATATATACTTGCAGTAAGTGCTAGGACATACCACAGTTGTGGTCGAAAGAATAGAACCGACACTTTTTGTGTGCGAAATTAGTTGGGAGAAATTTGAATTATTTATTTCTACCTAGTTTCTCTTCTATTTTCGTTTGCACCACCCATCCATGTGTTGTCTCTCGCATCACAAACTCAAAAGAAACCACTATTATTCCTCCCCCGTGTGTACTCCTGTGTACTGTATCTAAAGTAAAACAAGCAATTTGTGGACGTGCTGCCGCAGAACTAGGCAACAATTTAAATTGTATTGCATCGCAATAGTTTGATAAATTGCTGCAAAAAATTGATTGATGCGTGGGTCTGTCTGCAGGGTTTGTCTAGGCAAAAACGCTTTCCATGGCCCATTTCATGTCTCTGTGTCACTCCCGAGATGCGTGTCGATAAGTCACGCGTGAGTATCCCGACTGACGGCCATGTCTTTGGTCTCTGGTCTGCGTTTGATACGCGTGAGGGCATAAATCAATGTAATTAATTTGAGTTTATCAAATGATGAAAGTTCTTCAGATGCCTAATGGCCATTCGAGTGCAAGATAATTATCCCATTTGTATGTGGCCGATGTTACTGTAATGTCTGCGACCACCCCTCTCGAAAACCCAAGGTCAAAGTCAGACAACAGCCACAAACGGAATACAAGTAATTTGTATTAATAGGATTCTAATTTGTTAGCTACTTTCCACCATTAAGACGATAGAGATGACTGTAAGGAAGTGCTCTTAAAGCTAAAGCTGCCTTTGTGGAATAACTTCAATTAGTTGAGACTCCCCTCACTTCATCATCCTTCCACCTGTCGCGTTTCTCTTAGTCAAATTGTAAAATATTCTTGCAGCCGAGTTTGAAAGTTGAGAGGTACAATTTAATGCTTCACTGCAGAGCGGGGAAAACTCAAACGAAGTGCATGTCTTGTGAATGCCTGGCACGCATTTGGGGCAACTGTTTCCACTCCCTAAAGCTTACGCTAACCAATCAATGGACATATGCCAGGGAGTTAGCCGGAATTCTCGACATGTTTACACCAGTCGATGCGGCCTGCAAGCTGTGGATGCTATTAAAAGTTTTGGCCAAAGTTTCGCACATAATTTAAACTATGACATGGGCTTGCATCCTGCCCTGACCAGCCCTGTCCCTTCATCATGATTAGTCGCCCCCGTGGCCCACGAGCGGTGGTCGCAGGTGTGTTTCCAGGGCAAGTTTCTGGTGATATAGCACTTTGTCCACTTGACGTAGTTTAGCGACATTTTAGAGCTGTCTCTTCCCCTCAGATTTCACTCGATTTTCCGTCGATATTCCCACTTGAAGTTCCCAATGACAGGGCCAACTTTTGTGGCACTCAATTTGCTGTCGAAAACGGAAAATGGAGCTGGAAAATGAATCTCCCTCGGACTCGGACTGGTGGTGCACATCGAGAGTGGCTCTGACTAGTAATTGTCATGGCTATGTCCAACCCAGGGCCAACCCATTCATTATGCAAAAGCTGTTCGGGGGCCTGTATCTGCATAAATTCAAAGAACCAGAATGCTCCGAACCACAAGGCATAAACAAGTCAAGTGCAAGAACTGAGGCTCTAGTTTTTGGTCACAACAGAATTATGGCCATTTGGTAATTGTACACAATCGTATGCAGCAAAAGGAGCACCAGCAGCAGCAGCAGCAACACCAGAGGCAACAATGACAACTATTTTCGGGGCCTGCAAGATGTTCCTGTTAGCCCATTCCCCTTGCCCCTTGGGTGTTAATGTCATCAACAAAAGTAAAAATATGTTTCTCTCTCTCTCTGTCTCTCTCTCTCTTTATCTGTCCCTCTCTCTTTCTCTACAGCATTTCTGCTCTCACTTGCACCACAAAAACCGCAAAACACCAAGCGCCCAAAACCTCGTTTGCTTTTTTGTCCTGCCGCAAATGTTATTATCAGCCGTGTTGCAAGACTGCTGCTCCTTCTGTTGCCTTAATGCCACATTTAGTATTCACTTTCAACTTGAAAGGCCGAGTAAAGCCTTAAGAAAATTGAGGAAAAACTTTGTTTCCCCTCCATCATCAGTCTTGGAGGCGCACTTTCCACTTTCCACGATTTATCATCGTCCACCTGGGGGCCATAGATTATTATTTGTATCAATTAATGCCCCTTGATATCAAGCCTGTCAAATTTTGGCTTCATAAATTTGCCAATGCCTCGAGTACGTGACAAAAATTTCGTTGTTGACTTTCCCAGCGACGTGGAGGTTTGTCTTGCTGTCAATTGATTTTAATGGTTTTTTCGGGTGGTATTTCGTGGGTGTTGGTGACGCTGTGTCTGGCATATAAACTAATTAAAAAGTGTCTATGAATTTGTGAACTTTTGTTGGGGGCACAAGCAGAAGGACAGCGGCAGCAAAGTGGAAATAAATCAAGTGTCATTTATGTTTTAAATTAATTGAGCTTTTAGCTAATGTGGCACCGTGGCACTCACATTTCTGGCATTAGTTTATAAAGAGACGCCCTTCAGTTCCTCGCTGCCTTTCATCGGAAGATAGTGAAGTATATTCTTATATTCACGCCACAGAACACATATTGTGTAACAGGAACCTCACTAATTGAGGGGCCTTCGACAGACAGAAGCTGTCATATGGGGTGTGAAAATGCAAAATGCGGAGGAAAAACCTCAATAACCACAAACATGACAATCATATACGGACATCCGCAAAATATCAGGGAGAGAGACCGCAACATTGTTGTAGACCTCGCATAAATTTTTGTTCTCCCAACGAAGGACAAAGCTCGGGACGAGTGCAGGACGACAGGATCTGCCAGTCACATGGGCTGACAGACAGAGCGACCGCCCGACCAACTGACAGTCGGACGGACAACAGACCACAATCATAAAAAAATCAGAAGCAGAAACTGCAACAGCAGCAGCAGCAGCATCACCCAAGCGACAAAATGCATTTGAACAACTTTTTACGACATCCACAAACCGTAGAGCGAGCAAGCGAAGAGTTTAAGAATTGCAATAAAATATTTTGCAACAATTTAGATGTCTTGGCCTTACTTGCAGTTTCCTTTGCCTTTCCTTTCCTTTCCCTTACTTTCCTTTCATTTCTGCCTGGATGGCTGTATGGCATTAGCCCACGGCCCACACAGACATTGTGATCTCTGTTCTCGGACATGCAGTTAGCTTGTCTTTATTGCCAGGCCACATTAAGCCCCATTAATGGCCTGCACACACACAGCCACACAGCCACGCCCTCAGAGCAGGATGCAGGATGCAGGCAGCGATTCATGTTGTGATTTCTTTCGGCACATTGTGTGCTGCAAATGCATCGCAGTCATAAAATAAAATGGCAACGGGGAGGAATACTGAAGCGAGGCCAATTAGTTTTACCTCAAGCTGAAAGGTCGTAGAATATACTAGTGGTCGAGGGCTTCTTTGTAAATCTATCTCTTTTATGTATGGGCATTTATCATGTATTACATCCTAATCTACACATAAACTTTGCTATATTTTCATGTTACACTCTCTGCTGGGAAAAATGTTTGCCTTAGCAGCAGAACAGAACAACCAAAAATCCCTCTTTAATGGCCGCGAAAGCTGTGGAATATAATTCTTCCATGCCTTGTGATTGTTTATTATTTTTTGTGCTATTTAATATCGTTAAAATTCATTCAAGTGCAAAACTTGACGATAAACTTTTGCCTCAGCAAATAACACAAGCGAAAGCAAGAGGATGTAATATGAGAGGATGGGAATGGAAGAATGAGAGTTAGAGGAATATATGGGTGGAGAATGGGAGCTAGAGGAATATTTGGGAGAGAGCTCGAAGTATGTGGGGGAGAGCACTGCCAAAGAAAGCTGGGGAAAAATATGGCATCTTTGATTTTGACATTGTGCCACATCACGTACATACATACACAGAAATATACCCAAAAGTGTGCGTGTGGGATGGGATTCCGGGGGGTGCCTTAACAGGCGAAAATAGCGCATAAATTTATGACACTCGAAGGCGTGGCTTGTGCCATTTTGTGCACCAAAGCGTGACATCTTTTTGAGAGACGGTATCGAATCGGTATGGAAAGAAATGGAAAAAAATCGAACACTATTTATATCGGCAACAGCGAGTGGTGGGGGATATCCCAAAATGTGCGACACATTTTATATGAGCTAAATAAGTGATAAAGTTGACTTTGATTCTGGCACTCTACGCCACTCCATTCCTTGCCTGCCCCTTCAATCGAGTGCAGTTAACCCAAATTGCTTCAATGTCAATTTTTACGGCCATAGATGGAGCATTGTTGCCGATCCTAAGGATTCTGAGCAGCTGTCCAAACAGTGCACACACAACACACACACACCCTTTCCCCCATCCACAGACAAATCTGAGAGACTGTGCGAAATCTCACAGGCTCAATGGGATATATTTTATTTTATTTTTCCCCTCTTTTCACAAGTTTGCTCTTTAGTTTAGTTTTCTTGAGTGGAAATGCAATAAAAATGGTGTTGGATAAATAGATAAAGTATTTGCAGAGATGTGCGCCTTAAGCCGATAAAAATGTCACGGGATAAAAGCTTTTCAAAATTAGATTAAGCTTTGACTCTGCTTTTGGTTTTGTTTTAAAGGTGGCTCTCTTTATAAATCATATAAATTCCACGCATCCTTTGGATAAAATTCCATTTATCTGATGCTTTCATGTCCAGGATGCGCGTTCCACAGAACTCAAAGGTTTTCCCTTTGGCATGACATGCCGCAGAAATAAGGAAAAAACGAAAAACTCGACATTAAATATGAGGCAACGTGAAATTTTCATAACTTAAACATCATCATTCAATATATGTACTCGTATATTGCAAGGCATACATCGATAAATTGAATTCTGATGTAATAAAGTCAGGGGAAAAATTGCTGGGAGAATTTAATGAAAAAGGATGGGGTTGTGGAAGCAACCAAAAGGTAAAGTGGAAAATTCAATCCATTTTTATTTAAATATTGAATACTTATACAAAGGACAACATAAGGAAAAGGTTGTGCTCTGTAAATTCTGATACATTTATTTAATTAAAGTTTATCAGTGAAATACATTAAAGAGGTTTAATGGTAGACCACTATCAGATGAGAGTAGTCCCTAACTATACCACTCTAAGTGTTGTTTTGCATGGAAACTTTTCCCCAAATAAACACAGAGAAAAATAAACTTTATAAGCCAACAAAATGCACAAACATTTAGATACATATTCCAAAATTATTATAAGCCATACGGCAAATGCATGCTCTGTCTGCAGAGAGCTCTCTGTTACATAAGCATAAATATTAATAAGTATGCTGGAAAATGATTTGCATTTAATGCCGTCGACTGGCAGTCGGGCGGCATGATTTTCCCCAAGTTTTAATTAAAATGTCGTCACATGGAAACCAAAATGCAACTGAGTTCGCAATTAGCAATGTTTTGCCATAAATTTAATTCCAAACGTTGGCCCAAACATTTGCTAATTTAAGCGTACTCAACACACAAAGACACAGCTGCACAGATAGGGCTCCCTCTTTGGCAACTTATTACACATACACCATGTGCGCCACAAATGCAGCAGATGCAGCAGCGGTCGCAGCCAGAGTTGTCAACCTGTAAATGTGCATAATTCTGGCACACAGATATGTCCAATCCCAGGACCTGGGCCAAATTATAGGCCAAAACACAAACAGTCCTTGGACATTTACGTGCAGTGAAAGTTGTGTCCTTTGCATGACTTCGAAGAAGAGGGAGGGAAGACCTTTCCATAAGTAAATTGATAAACAGAAACACTTGGACGAAGTAAGGACGCTATGGCACGATACGTTTTCTGCCGACGAATCACACAGTGCTCAGAAATTCCCTTTCTTGAAGCATAACCCAATGGAATACTCAAAGAGCCAACATTCTAAATCTGTTCCTTCCATCCATAAAATGTAACCTTTTTCAAAACTGTATTTTAGGTGTTAGAAAAGATTTTTCAATAGGTATGAATGTGACCGAATGCCATCGCTTGAAACATCATCGTGTCAAAACATCTCTAACAAGTTGTATATGTGCTGTTAAGCGGCAAAAGTTTGTCGTATCCTGGGACACATCTGCCGCAAATGTTGGAACATAAATCTGTGCAATGTCCGGGTCGGGTCTCAGGTCTTTGGTCTCAAGTTCTGTTTGTCTGCCTTTTCGGCAACTCCACAGGCTACTGCATTTATTTAATTAAAGCGAAGAGCACTGGCTTCGAGTGTTGTTATTGGTGCAATTATAAATGATGTATGTAATTTACTTGACCAGTCCTGCCAACTGATATGCCGTTTCATTGTCAGTCTCTTTGTTTGAATTTTCCCCTCTGCCCCCAGAAAGGTATTGTCTTTGGAGCTAGTCAGTAGTGTTTTCCTTCGTCTATTTGCATGCACTTGCATATTAAATATCTATGCGATTTCAGTGGCTCAACTGAGGCAGAAGGGCGAGGCCCTTGTCCATTCATGAAATTCAATCCGGGAAATTCCCAAATTCCCAGCCACAATGCGTGTTGCCTAACATTAGAAACGCAATAATGGTTAATTATGCGAACAAGTCAAGAGCGAAGCACTGAGTCTTAAATGGGCTGAAAATTATTTTACAACTTAAATTTATTTCGATTCCCATTACCTTACATTTAAGGTTCATCCAGGGAACATCCCTGTAGCAAAATGGAAAATCTATGAATATCAAATAAATTACATCATCACACATGCAAATAAGAATCAAATAGGAAACCAAAATATCTCTTGCTGCTTAGTATGCAAAATGCGTAGGCGGCAACCAGTAAATAAGTAGGGGAAAATAAGGTTAAATTCCATGTCGAAGCAACAGATACCCTTGAAAATGTAGAGAGATGTGATTTAATTTGATAAAAATAACTTAAACATTTAGAAATGGAAGGACTTCTATTGAGATATGAAATCATAGCTACATCTCTTTGGTGGCGGCTTTTGGTTCTCCTTTTTCACTTCGAACCTCTGTAAAAATGTCTCATACCCTTCTTCGAGAGTACACCAAACATCGTGTTGTAAAAATAGGCAAACAAAATGATTGTGGCCTCAATAAGAGGCGTCAAATTGTTGCCTTGCCAGTGCTAAAGTTTGCCCCATTGTGTCTAGTACGTGATAATTGAGCATGCAGACGTTGGTGGCAGCCCAAACCCTAAGGAGATACGCAAGCCAAAACCTCCTTCAAGTGTTGAAATTGAAAATGAGAAATTTAACTAAGCGAAATGTCATCTCTCTCTCTCTCTCGTTCACAGTCACCAAATTCATACGCATTGGCATTGCCGATAAAAACGATAATCCTCCCTATTTCGACAAATCGCTGTATGAGGCCGAAGTGGATGAGAACGAGGATATCCAGCATACAGTGCTAACAGTCACAGCCAAGGATCACGATGAGTGTGAGTACATATACGAAAATACACTCAAGAATATTCCCCTAAGAAAATTCCACAATTATTATCTTTAACACACATATTTGTTCTCTTTTCTGTGTGGTCCCCCAACAGCCTCACGTATCCGCTATGAAATTACAAGCGGCAACATTGGCGGCGCTTTTGCGGTTAAAAATATGACGGGTGCCATTTATGTAGCTGGCGCTTTAGATTACGAAACTCGACGACGGGTAAGTTTCCCCCCAAAACCCAACAAAATAGGAAGCAGAAGGAACAGGACTCTGCTCTGTAATCGACAAACGTTTTTTTCGCAGAGATATATTTATGACATAAGCATTCCGCCCGGGCTTAGTCAACTGTGAGATTTGTTTATGTCATTCCGAAAAAAGGCAGAAAATACATGAGGGAAAATGGGAATTAAAGAGCCTACCAAAGAAAATGTACATAATGCATATATAATTTCTACGAATTTAGGGCTACAAATAGCTGTCCTTCTTAAAGAAATGTCAAGGATCTAAAGAATTTTTTCCTTACATTTTGTAGAAAATTGCTTTTCTCTTTAGACTTCTATAAAATTCATTAAGAAACTCTTGGAAAACTCTCACCGATTCCTTCCGAATTGCAATCTACACGCAAGGGCCACCGCGAGGCTACTTAAATATTGAAGAACTCAAACCAGAGTTAGGTCGAAAAAGTCAAATAGCAGTGCCCGGCGAAACCTTGGCGAAACATTAATTGAACAGAGCGCAAAAGCTAGTCGAAATCTTAATTGAATTTCAATTTGAACAATTGGCCAAAAGTGCAAAGCAAGACAATTGCAGTTTTCCCTTCACTTGAATTGAAAATTCGTTGGAGGAAACTTTGAGTGCAAGGTCCAAGGCATAGTATGAGTACGAGTATATGCAAATATCTCATCAATTAAGCAGCAACAATAAAATTACAGTATGAATTATGTAATTTAATCATGAAATATACCATCCCCTCCCTTCGTTCCTTCGTTCAGTATGAGCTACGGTTGGCCGCCTCCGACAATCTGAAGGAGAACTACACGACTGTGATTATCCATGTCAAGGATGTTAATGATAATCCCCCTGTTTTCGAGAGGCCCACATATCGCACCCAAATTACCGAAGAGGATGATCGTAACTTGCCCAAACGCGTCTTGCAGGTCAATGATTAATTGATTGAAATTGAAATGAACATAGAATTCATTCTTTGGTTTTATTCGTAGAGCTTTCATTTTGCTGACAGGCTGATACAACATTCTTTTATGTTTTCCTAGATTTGTATTGCATGTCCAGAGTTTTTGTTCAAGTTTTTTCCTCCCCTCAACCCCATTCCATGCCTGCAGCTTCAAATGTTATTGCACAAAAAAGCACACAAAGTAGAATCTAGAGTGAATTATTTATATTTATTGGGGCATTCTTTCACTTTATTTTTATTTCCCATTCAAAGAGTTGCTACTTTTTGTCTCTCTTTCTGCCAGTCAATAAATTGTTGACACATTAAAGGTATTTACAGCCCTGCAATATTAATGGACTACACAATTTTTTATTTAAAACACTTAGAGACAAAAAAGTTCTGGTTTTTTGAGTTACATAAATAGCCCTTTGCATGATGGTTTTTACATTTGATTTAAGGGTATAGAAAAAAATAGCTTGTGATTTAAGGGTATAGCAGAAAAAGCTAGAAAGTAATTGAACAATTAAAAAAGGGCTGTCCATTCTGGAGAGGACAAGAGTCAACAAAAACTTAAAAAATATATCCACAGTACACAATTTACAATGCGGTTTCGAGAAGAAACACAATTACCATTATAGTGATTTATCATTAAGCACGGAATGTCAATTGAAAGTATATTTAAAATATGTAGATGACTTCAAAATATGTCGGTTATCAGGGCAATGCAATGCAAATTGATAAAGTCAATTGAATTATGGCATTTTAATGAGTCAACACTAGGGTCGATGAATATTTAAAATGCGAAGTGGATGGTTTAAAGCTCGCACAGATACATATACATAAACTCTTCGCCCATCTTTAGCACCTGTAAATTATTCTACAAGCTGAAGTTTCAAGAGTGAATCATCTGGGATGTGAATACATACATATGTACGCACATAGACACATTTTATTAGAGCCCCAAACCGTTTTCATTATGTGTAAAACCATTACTTGAATATTTTAGTTTAATCAATATTTTAATGAAAATTTTATAATTTATGTGCATTGTTTATTGTTTATTGTTTAATTTTTGTTATATATTTTTTATTATTCTTTCTCCCCCAACCGAACGAAAACAAATGTTCTGTTTGTTGGCCATATATTTTATTTAATGTCTGCACAAAAATGCAATGTGCACATGGTAGTACGAACTGAAATTGGTTGCGTCGGACAGTTTGAATGAAAATCAAACAACCATCGTCATAAATGTGCGCGACGTCAACGATCTACCGCCCCAATTCCCACAGACGTCCTACAATCGTACCCTTGATGAGGAAATGACCACGCCCTTTACAATCATGCAGGTCGTTATAATATTTACCATATCTCTCCGTACCATATTCATCCTGTACATACCCCACTCGTACATACATACATACAAAAGCAGTACTCTCATATAACAATTAATTTAACCCCAGCGACATAAAGTCCTTTTCCATTCAATCTCATTTCACATTGTAAACTTTGTGTAAACCAGCAATAACAATCCGTAAACATAATGAATAATTGCCGCGTGGGGAAGGTGGATTGTACAATAAATTTATTAAACCATTCAGCAGTAATTTTAAACATTATATTTAAATTGAAAACAAAAATTCCCCAGGCATTGAGGTTGAAAGGGTAGTAGGACATTAATCCCACACAGCACGTAAGAGTCTGTAAAGTCTATTGATTCCATTAAACTGATGATGCACGACAGGTTTTACTCCGATGCTTTTTATATACTTAACTGGCAGGAATGCCAAAATGTACCTTCGGCTGAAAACGCATCGTGCAAATTCTTTTTAAACATTAAATTTTTTATTTATTTTTTGTTTGTTTTGGTTTTGGTTAACTGAAAGAGTAAGAGCAATCTCTGTGGTCTTTAATTGGCCGCTTAAATGCCTGGCGTAGAGTTTTTACATTTTATTTATCATAGTTTTTCCATTAGTCCATTTTCTGTTTCTGATTCTGATTCTGTCATAAAAGCTGCTAATTAAATCGAATACGCTCTTTAAGTATTAATGCCACACACACAGCATTTGCACGATTAAGCTTGGGGATGGTACAGATTTTGTGTTGTGGTTTGTTTGTGTGTGTATTCTCCCAACTAATTTAATTAAAATGGAAAATGGATGTAGCTGAAGCTTAAGGCTAACAAAGGGAATTAAAACCAATATGTCAGCACTTTAAAATCACCTTTTATTTACCTTTTACTAACCGAAAAACAAACACCATTCTCTGGTCACTCGAAAATATTTTTGCATTGACTAAAACCCATATCAGTCGGCATTTGGCAAATAAAAACATAATCCCCCGCATCAAAAAGGTGGCGTAAAAATTGGTTTCAATTAGCCAAACATTTTGATTAGAACCCATGAAAAAAGTGCAATAATAAATGCCAAATGCGAATTCAAATAAATAAAATTCATGAAAAGGTATTATCGAGAACATAAAGGGAAACTTTTGCAAAAAAAAAGTAGTGCATGATAGAAAAAAGTATATTTTTATTGATTTTGTTTCATTTATTTTATGTATGAAAACTTATTGCATGATTTTTGCTGCTCTTTTGTGTTCTATTATTTATTCCAGAATATTCAATAATAATACAATATACTTTTTTCATTAATGGATAAACAGGTTACTGCCACAGATGGTGACAAGGATCGTCCCCAGAATATTGTTTACTTCCTCACGGGCCAGGGCATTGATCCCGATAATCCAGCAAATAGTAAATTCGACATCAACCGCACCACCGGCGAAATATTCGTTTTAAAGGTAATGAATTAATCTTAGTATGTCTCCAATTTAAGCATTAACAAATTGCCACAAGCCGCAAGCACTGAGCGTACGCAATAAATAAAAAACGACATTTAAAAAGCAACAGCTTGTCCTGAAACGGCAAAATGATTGCGAGATTTCGAAATATGCTCCTGCTGATTGGAGCCTGCCATCAATATTCACTTAAAATCAATCGTAATCTGTTTAAAGTATGGGAAACCTGTTGGTAGGGAAAAGATATTCAGTAGGCGTACTGGCCATCTTACAATGAAAAATAGAGAACTGGTGAACATATACATTACATACAGACATATGTACATATGTACATATGTATCAAAATAGTTTTACTTGAATTTCAATAATCGAATTCCTAGAGATCCTCATCGAAATAAATTACAAAGCCTTTTCTAATTCCAAAAAACAAGAAAATCAATTGAAAAGTAAATTAAAACTAATTAAAAGTCACAATTGAAAAACCCAACGCCGCATGCCAGTTGCAAAAATTTCGCTTTATTTGGCTCGCTCACACTACCAACAAAAAAATACATACGAAAAATACTCTAGAGCCAAATTAAATGAAATTCCCAGGCGTGCACCCAAATAGCATGGAAAAAAATGTATAAAACGGGAAAACATTTGGTGCCCAACCACTTTAGTCATTTTAAGCTCCATAGACCAGCGACTATCTCTCGTTTTCCCTTCTCCATCCCCACACACAAATATAATTTTGTATTTTAAACCGCCCCAACATGGAAGGCAAATTATTTCCCAGCACCCTCTGGAAGGAGAAGTATTCCAGGGCTCCCCTGAAAGTTGGGGTGTATGACAAGGGATAACATGTACCATAGAGGGGACACGGGAGTGTGTGTACCATATTTTTGTGGAAGTAAACCCACAGTCCGTGACCCACTCACAACTAATCCCTTAAATTGAATATGTCATAACAATGTCGGCAAATTTGTCATGCAAATTAAAGCGATGACGACGCAGGATATGTTATTTCATTTTTAAATTTTTGTTAGAAGAGGGTAGTCGAGGGTATGCCCTACAAATATCCGTTAGCAGTTTTGGACACCTTGGATTTTGTTAAAGCCGATTCAAACACCTTACTTTGTCACTGCCTTACCCTTTTTGACAGCGCTTCACCGCTCAATATCTGCAGTGCTTTTGTTACTGGATAACCCATCGGTCTGATCCTTCACTCAAAACCAACTTTCTACACACATTTGTTCTGTTGTTGTCGCCTTTTATACACACATTCTTTTTATGACAAATCCAATGGCAGCGCCATGCAAAAGCTTTTCTTGTTGTCGAGCTGCTGCTGCTGCCTGTGGTTGTCACATGGATAGCGCAGAGAGAGTGTGGGTGAGGTGGGCTGTGGGGCATTATCCAAGGGTTGTGCCAGCAGCTGTGCGGTATGCGCCAACAGATACAAAGTGCTGATTAAAATCGGTTTTTTTTTTGAGCTTTTATTATATGCATGAAGCATGAGGAAGGTCTGGTCTCCCCAACACATCACTCAGGGTGCTGCTGCTGCTGCTGTGAATGCATATCAAAGTCAAAATCAACATCAGGTACAGGTACAGGGCACAGATTGGGCTTCCACCTGATGTTCAGAGGGTCCGTCCGCCGCCGCCGCCCCATTGTGCGAAAGGATAATTTCGCAGGGTTTCACTTGAGACAGGCCGGTGGAGTTGGGGATGGATAAAAAGGGGATTGGGGACAAAAGGGGAGCTGGGGACATACAACAATGTTGTCCTCCGTGATGTTAATCGGTTTTGCGTTTATGACAGCTAAAAATTACACAATACCCATAAGATTGTGCGCATATTAACCTATAACAACGCTTTACACTTTCCTCTCTTCATTTTTCTTTTATAGCCTTTGGATCGCGATCAACCTAATGGACGGCCCCAGTGGCGTTTCACGGTCTTCGCGCAGGATGAGGGCGGCGAGGGACTCGTGGGCTATGCGGATGTCCAGGTCAATTTGAAGGACATCAACGATAATGCCCCCATTTTCCCACAAGGCGTTTACTTTGGAAATGTAACAGAGAACGGCACCGCCGGCATGGTAGTGATGACCATGACAGCAGTGGACTATGACGATCCCAACGAGGGCTCCAATGCCCGACTCGTCTATTCGATTGAGAAGAATGTGATTGAGGAGGAGACGGGCTCACCCATATTCGAAATCGAACCCGATACGGGTGTCATCAAGACGGCTGTGTGCTGTTTGGATCGCGAGAGAACACCGGACTATTCCATACAAGTCGTTGCGATGGATGGCGGGGGGTTAAAGGGGACGGGGACAGCCTCTATAAGGGTTAAGGATATCAACGACATGCCGCCGCAGTTCACGAAAGACGAATGGTTCACGGAGGTCGATGAAACGGATGGCACGGCCCTGCCGGAGATGCCCATTCTCACGGTCACCGTTCATGACGAGGACGAGACGAATAAATTCCAGTACAAGGTCATCGACAACAGTGGCTATGGCGCGGATAAGTTCACGATGGTGCGGAACAACGACGGCACTGGTTCCCTGAAGATTGTCCAGCCCCTGGACTACGAGGATCAGCTGCAAAGCAATGGCTTCCGTTTCCGCATCCAAGTGAATGACAAGGGAGAGGACAACGACAATGATAAGTACCACGTTGCCTACTCCTGGGTCGTGGTGAAGCTGCGCGACATCAACGACAACAAGCCGCACTTTGAGCGAGCCAATGTCGAGGTCTCTGTCTTCGAAGACACCAAAGTCGGCACTGAGTTGGAAAAGTTCAAGGCCACCGATCCGGATCAGGGAGGAAAGAGCAAGGTCTCCTACTCCATCGATCGATCCTCGGATCGCCAGCGACAGTTTGCCATCAATCAGAATGGTTCCGTGACCATTCAACGCTCCCTCGACCGCGAAGTCGTGCCCCGCCATCAAGTCAAAATCCTGGCCATTGACGATGGCTCACCACCAAAAACCGCCACTGCCACACTTACTGTTATTGTTCAGGATATCAATGATAATGCACCAAAGTTCCTAAAGGACTACCGTCCAGTGCTGCCCGAACATGTGCCCCCGCGCAAAGTGGTGGAGATATTGGCCACCGACGATGATGATCGCTCCAAGAGCAACGGACCACCGTTCCAGTTTCGCTTGGATCCCAGTGCTGATGATATTATTCGAGCTTCCTTCAAGGTGGAACAGGATCAAAGTGAGTAGAGTTTTTGGATTTGATTCGTGACAATTTAGTAGTGAAAACTGGATGTAGAAAGCAAAATGAATGACTAAATTTATTCCCAAAGAATGTCCTTTTCGAAACCTTGACATATCCTTCCCGTTTCAGTCACGTTTATAATTCTTTCTTTAGGAATAAAATATTCTTTTCAACTTTTTCACAAAGCATACCAAGTAATTTTCGACTTTATGTCCTTCGATCCGTTCATTCGTTTGCCGTACACTTACCGATTACTTGCAAATTGCTGCACACACACACACACACACACCCCAAAGAGTGTGGGGGTTGAGGGATCTAGAAATTTCGACTTTTTGGCCAAAAACTTTTGCCCCGCTGCAATGAAAAGTTTGCCAAATATTTGGGTCAAAGCTTAAACAATGCACAAGCGTAACATTTTTACTGTGCTCTCCCCTTTTTTATTCTCTCTGTGTTGTTGGTATTGAAATTTCCCTACATACTATTGAGGGAACGGGTTAGAATGTGCTGTGTGTCCTGTGTGCCACACAATATCGCAAAGCTAACAATAGCATAAAAATGCAATTACCTCCAACCCGCAAAAAAAGGAGACAAAATCGAGTCTAGTGACTATCCCCGCACCACAAATGAATAGCCGAGGAATCTTTGGCCATAAAACGGAAACAGTAAACCGCATCGCACCCATTCCCACGCCACGTCCCATGAAAATGTAAATAATATAAGCAAAAATAAATAGATACAACCTGCGATTGTGTGTGTGTGTGTGTGTGTGTTCGAGGTACAGAAAATAAAATGGCAAATGCACAAGTTTTCAATTAAATTACCTTCCAGGAGAGCCAGCAGGAGAGTGTGTCTGCTGCAAAAGCCAAACACTCATACATATGTATGTACACATGTAGCTATACACCACATTCATGTCTGAGTGAGAAAATCCAAGATAGAAAAACTGGCAGAGCCAGTCACAATTTGTGGGGGGGAGGTGGCAATCCAATTTTGATGCCACAGCTGGGAAGTGGGCCCAGGAACTTTGGGGATCACAGCCACACAGAGAGTCGGAGTCAGTTCTAGTTCTGTGTGTGTGTGTGTGTGGACTCGTATTTGCATACAATTTGCCTAAAAACACACCATGGAGTCTCTTTAAAAATACATTTCGAACGTGTGCTGTAGCTTCCCCAAGCAATGTGGCAAAGGATGTTCCGTCTGGGGCTCTCTGCGCCCCTGTGGCACAGTCGAAGACTTAACACTTGTTGGCTCAAAAGCGTAATTACAACAAATGGGGACTATGGCCAAATGTTGCAGTTGCATCTGCAATCAGGTGGAAAACGTGCTGGCTAATAAAAGAGCTTAGTCTTTGGTCTGCCGGTTGATTGGCACAGCTTACAGCTAAGCTACAAAATGCTTTTCATGTCTCTAAAAGCCAAGCTGAGGGTTTTTTGAAAATGTTTTCCACAAATCTGCTTTCCACAAGTTGCAGTTTATTAACAGCCGCACTCCTACCACCTACCCTCTGCCCAATTTACAGCATTTGGGACTTACAATTCGATTTATTGAATGGGAAGTAGGATAGGGCTAGCTTCTCGTATGGTTCGTCAAAGTAATGAAAGGACTTTGCTAGAGCGACTTTAATTCTCTGTATGGGAAAACGTGGACAGTTGAATTCATAAATCTTTCAATAACCGATTGAATGATCTTTAATACCATTATTTCTACATTCACAGAGGGCGCCAACGGTGATGGCATGGCAGTGATATCTTCCCTGCGATCCTTTGATCGCGAACAGCAAAAGGAGTACATGATTCCCATTGTGATCAAGGATCATGGCTCCCCGGCTATGACTGGCACAAGTACTCTAACCGTGATCATTGGCGATGTGAATGACAACAAAATGCAACCGGGATCCAAGGATATCTTCGTGTACAACTACCAGGGGCAGTCGCCAGACACACCGATCGGTCGTGTGTATGTCTACGACCTGGATGATTGGGATTTGCCCGACAAGAAGTTCTACTGGGAGGCGCTGGAGCACCCTCGCTTCAAGTTGGACGAGGATTCCGGAATGGTCACAATGCGAGCGGGAACCCGCGAGGGACGCTACCATCTGCGCTTCAAGGTCTACGATAGGAAGCACACTCAGACGGACATCCCCGCAAATGTGACGGTTACGGTAAGGGAAATACCCCACGAGGCTGTCATTAACTCGGGATCCGTGCGTTTGTCTGGCATCTCGGACGAGGACTTTATCCGCGTGTGGAACTATCGCACCCAGAGCATGAGTCGCTCGAAGATGGACCGTTTCAGGGATAAGTTGGCGGATCTCTTGAACACCGAAAGAGAGAACGTGGACATTTTCAGCGTTCAGTTGAAGCGTCGCAATCCGGCTTTGACAGACATTCGCTTCTCTGCCCATGGGTCGCCATACTACAAGCCCGTTAGGCTCAATGGCATCGTCCTCATGCACCGCGAGGAGATCGAAAAGGATGTGGGCATCAACATCACGATGGTTGGCATCGATGAATGCCTCTACGAGAATCAGATGTGCGAAGGAAGCTGCACCAACGCCCTGGAGATCAGTCCCCTGCCCTACATGGTGAATGCCAACAAGACGGCGCTGGTGGGTGTCCGTGTGGACACCCTGGCGGACTGTACTTGCGGCGCTCGCAACTTCACCAAACCCGAATCCTGCCGCACGAACCCCTGCCACAATGGTGGTCGTTGCATGGACACAAGGTTCGGGCCGCACTGCTCTTGTCCTGTGGGCTACACTGGACCACGGTGCCAGCAGACGACGCGCAGCTTCCGCGGCAATGGATGGGCCTGGTATCCTCCCCTCGAGATGTGCGACGAGTCTCATTTGAGTTTGGAGTTCATCACCCGTAAACCCGATGGCCTGATCATCTACAACGGACCCATTGTACCGCCAGAGCGTGACGAAATGCTCATCTCTGACTTCATTGCCCTGGAGTTGGAGCGCGGATACCCGCGACTGCTCATTGACTTTGGCTCTGGCACTCTGGAGCTGCGCGTGAAGACCAAAAAGACTCTGGATGATGGCGAATGGCATCGCATTGACTTGTTCTGGGACACAGAGGACATTCGCATGGTTGTGGATTTCTGTAAATCGGCGGAAATCAGCGAAATGGAGGATGGCACACCACCAGAGTTCGACGACATGTCCTGCCAGGCTCGCGGACAGATTCCACCCTTCAGCGAGTACCTAAACGTGAACGCCCCGCTGCAGGTGGGTGGCTTGTATCGCGAACAGTTCGATCAGAGTCTCTACTACTGGCACTACATGCCCACGGCCAAGGGATTCGATGGTTGCATTCGCAACCTGGTGCACAACTCAAAGTTGTACGATCTCGCACATCCGGGACTCTCGAGGAACAGTGTCGCTGGCTGCCCGCAAACGGAGGAGGTCTGTGCACAGACAGAGACCACAGCCCGCTGCTGGGAGCATGGCAACTGCGTGGGATCCTTGTCCGAGGCACGCTGCCACTGCAGACCGGGCTGGACGGGTCCTGCCTGTAATATACCCACAATCCCCACCACCTTCAAGGCCCAGAGCTATGTCAAGTACGCGCTAAGTTTCGAACCAGATCGGTTTAGCACCCAGGTGCAGCTGCGCTTCCGCACTCGCGAGGAGTACGGCGAACTCTTCCGCGTGAGCGATCAGCACAATCGGGAGTATGGCATCCTGGAGATCAAGGATGGACACCTCCATTTCCGCTACAACTTGAACTCACTCCGCACTGAGGAAAAGGATCTCTGGCTGAACTCAATCATCGTCAACGATGGCCAGTGGCATGTGGTCAGGGTCAATCGATATGGTTCTGCTGCCACCCTCGAATTGGATGGCGGCGAGGGACGTCGCTACAATGAAACCTTTGAGTTTTCGGGCCATCAGTGGCTGCTGGTGGACAAGCAGGAGGGTGTCTATGCTGGTGGCAAGGCCGAGTACACAGGAGTGCGCACTTTTGAGGTGTATGCCGACTACCAGAAGAGTTGCCTCGACGACATACGGTGCGTAGACACAACATTGATTGATGGAAGATTCATCAATACTAACCGCTATCAACTCTACTTTCCTTTAGACTCGAAGGCAAGCATCTGCCTCTTCCACCTGCCATGAATGGCACACAGTGGGGACAGGCCACAATGGCCCGTAACCTGGAGAAGGGATGTCCCTCGAACAAGCCCTGCTCGAATGTCATCTGTCCCGATCCCTTTGAGTGTGTCGATCTCTGGAATGTCTACGAGTGCACGTAAGTTCGAAGTCTTTCATCATTTAACTCATCCAACGCATTGCTTTTCGTTTCTCATATACCAAAAATCCAAGAAAATTCTTAACAATGAAATAAATTGACTGTTCGGACTGAAATCACAACGAAAAATGAATACAAAATAGGTTTAAAAATTTCATTTTCATTTACAAAAAAAATCGAAGAAAGAGGTTCCACACGAAAGAAAAACCCCAAACAATATCCCAGAAAATCCACCACAAAAGCCAAACATTTGATGGGCTTAATCAATTAAAGGCAGGACTTTCTGCACACACACAAGCAACAGGAGAACCGAAAGGAAATTGAAGTAGGGAGTATGGCCAGCAGGCCAGCAGCAAAAAAAGCTTATTGGACCTCCTGTCCGTCAAATCAAAAACGACTTCGTTCTTGCAGGCAGTCAGAGGAAGTCGAACACGATACAAAAGTCCAGTTAGTGATTGGCACTAAACGTTGCGTGACAAATCAATCGGCTTAGGCTTACGTTTCTGTCGATTTCAATTCCGATTTCGCTTTGTCGTGAGTCGCCGAGTCGCCGAGTCCCAGAGAATCGATGAGAGAGAGAGAGCAAAGAGCATTTTTTCTGCTTGTAATGGTCTGTGTACATATTCACGCTTTTGTTTCATTACACTCTCACAAACACATACACCTTTGAAGAGCTTATACGCTGCCGTTACAGCACCAGGTACAGTTGTGTACCTTAATACTATCCGCTTATCTTACACGTAAACCACACACTCAGGCAAACACTTTTTTGTTTTTCTTGGCTTTCACCTCTGTTTCAGTCAATCCCTTTGGTCAAAGTGCAAAAAATCAATCAGCGTAGAACACAAATCCTTGATAAAGTGGTTGAAAATCGCTTAAAGTCAAATCTATCAATTACGTCCCTGGTTTGAGCCATCAATCGTTGCACTCACTTCTTAAACGCTTAAGAAAAGGTTGCGTAAATCTGTAATAACCGCTCCTTTGTGGAGGATTACTTGACCCCAAACTCTGTCAATCAGTTGAAGTTCGAATTACCATTTGTTAAATATTTTCTGTTAGGAAACAATGACCCTCAAAGACGTATTTCTCGTGACTTTATTCGAAATGATTATATTGGTTTTAATGCCCATTTCTGTTTATACAAGACTCTACTTGGACCCACAATCGGTTAAATCAATCAATTCAATCCATCATACGTTAATCGCATCTTTTCGGTTGCTCCAATTTATGTTGTCATTAAACTAATGAATCTTAACTTTTCGATATATACTCAAATACAAAATTCGACATACAAAAAATGTAAAAACAAAAAACAAAAACAGTTGCGGCGAAGGACGCATCATGTCGCCCGATTCCAAGGGGTGCATGGATCGCAACGAGTGTCTCGATATGCCCTGTATGAACGGCGCCACTTGCATTAATCTCGAGCCCCGACTGCGATATCGTTGCATATGTCCGGATGGTTTTTGGGGCGAGAACTGCGAACTGGTGCAGGAGGGTCAGACCCTAAAGCTGAGCATGGGAGCCTTGGCGGCAATCCTAGTCTGCCTGCTAATCATACTGAGTGAGCATCAAAGAAAGGACCCATAATCCCTATTGAATATGCAACAACAATCATGACTATATCCCAAGATCAAATAATCATCATGAATATATGTATTTCCCCCGGCAATTAGTGCTTTAGCGCCTGCTTAGCTTATAAATTCTGAATGTTGTAGCGTTTTTCAATCTTTATTAGCTGATTCAATCATCCAATTCAAATCATTTATCAAACACGAATTCATGTTACCACTTTTGCACTTTGATTTGATATGTTTGTCCTCATCTCTCCATCAATTATAAAATCTAATCCAATATTCCATCGAGATCACAGTTCACTGAATTTCCATTACATGAAAAATATGTAGAATGTGTGCACAGAAATATAGATATTTCTCTGTGTGACATTGTATATTTCATTCAAAAACTCATTTCCATATTCATATCAACATACGCGTATCGTTCACTCGTTCCATAACTATTTTGTATGTTTGTTTCTGGCACATTTTCTGTTCAGCCTCTCAATCAATGTTTTAATGTTATTCAATGTGTTGTACTGTGTAAATATTTTATAAACGAAAGGTTGGTACATCCCACATGTGGTGGAATATTTTAAGCCATTTAAAGATGAAATTACAGTATTTTTGAGAGGATATTACACCCGAAATTTAAGCCGAAACTATAACCAGCTTAAGTTGAGACTCGCCCAGGTCCTGCCATTTAGTTTTTTAGCTTTTCCGCCCCACCCAAAAAACGTATTTCAAAATGCACTCAACTAAAGACAATGCCCTTCAGGTAAGTTAACAAATGTGCAGTCAGAGATACAAGTTGCCCCGACATGAGACAAGGCCAAGACCTGGCCAAAACGGAAGAGCAATTGCAGTTGTTGGCTTTGGCATTTCGTAGAAATCACGATGCACTAAATCCACATCACTGAAAGTACACAGACACTCCGGGCATGCCCCCTGCCCCACACACACATACACATTAGAAGAGAGAATCAGGGAGTTATCAGACGGCTCAAAGGAGCTTCCACCTGGCACTAAGAACTCGAGCCGCTGCCCGTTTCATTTTGCGAGGATTTACGATGCCAGAAGGTTTGCATTCCTTTTCGTAATACAAGTATCTCTCAGAGTTAAATGTGTGCAAAGAGCCAGAAAAATGGCAGTTAAGTTTACAGCTAAGCCAAAAAAATATACAGGAATTTTCCACGAACATTTATAAGTAAATAGAGAGAGACTTCGCTTCATGCCAGAATCAACTTGAGTTAAAAACTTAATGACGTAAAAATGGCAAACTTCACAGACACAAAAAAAATAAGGGGAAAAGAAAAAGAGGCAAGTGGAAATTGGGAAAATTCAACAAAATTATCAAGTACCTCACTCACTTCTGATCGGTTTAAACTACGCACTTGGGAGCAATCCAACAAAGAGTAAAACTGGCAAAAGGACCAGGAAAAGCTAACAAAAAAAAAAAACTATTCAACTTCTCAACTGGCGCTGATTTAGTGTGAAAGTTTTCTCTGCTTTTGAGGTATTTATTCTATCTGCGTTCTTTTCAAATTGTTTGCCTTCTTTTTCTCTCCCAATTTCTATCCCGCTGTGTGGTCCTTTTGGTGCTCCCTGCGTTTCGGTTTGGTCAAAGAGTCGCCGCCCCGTGGCATTTGCCAATAATCGACATCGTCAATATATCAAAAGTGTCTTAAGTCTGCATTTGAAAAGTATTCAATTGTATTTGCCAAAAAAGAGGATTGAGGGAAATCTCTCATAGTCTATTGAGTTTTGTGAATGGCTTTTGACAACACGAAATGTCTTTAAACAGTGGACAACTATTGACAGCCAAACGGCGCTCCTTGATACTCGCCATTGACGCATAGAAAACCATCAATATTAATAAATTTGTATCGCCAAGGTTGAACCCAACTACTTTACACATCCCAAGGCAAATCCCATGCATCTCAATTACTTAAAAGTATTCCTTTTCCATGGACATTTTCACACCTCAATATCCAAAGTCAAGTGACATTGTAAAGTTTTTTATTCCCCAGAGGAGCCACAGCACTCTCGGGTGAATGTGTGTTGGATGGTAGTGTGTCCCAAAAACTAATCAAAAGAAACTTAAAGTTAGGGATAGAAACAGTCCAGAAAAGTGCGAGAGCACACAATGAAATTCAAGTTAGCCGAAGAATGCAGCAGAACGGAAAAAAAGTTTATTCAATTCAAAACCGAAAAACAACGCCAAAAGATTGTTGCATAATAATCATAAAAGAAGAGAAGCGAAACTGTACCAAAAACAGCACTTAAGATGCGTGTTAGGGAACGGGACTAGGAGGGACAGGAGACAGGGGCAGGGATGAACGCTTGGCCAATGCAAATGCAAATGCAAAAAGTTTGTCATACCATTGGTGAAACGGAGAAAATAAAATCTCACAAAGCGTGAAATAATAACAACAACAACAGCAACGTAGCACGTTTATAAGACTTTCTGACAGTTTTTCACACTTTCTTGGCCACATAGTGGAAAGGAAACTATGGGAAAACACACACCATTTTCCCCCATAGCACATTCAAAGGAAACGAAAGGGAAGCAAGCGTTACACCCAGACACACTCATACCTGCATGATGGAAACAAATTTTTAAATAATTTCTTTTTGTTTTTCCAACACATCCAAAAAACCACATGAAAAAAAAACATCCACAACATTCCACAACAACAAAAACTTCGTCCCGTGCCACACATCACGATTGGGTCGATTGTCTTTTGGGTCCGTTTGTTCAGGTGTCCATCGGGCTATAAAGCCTCAGGCAGTAGTTGTGTGAACGACAACGAGTGTCTGCTTTTCCCCTGCCGCAATGGCGGTCGGTGTCGCGATCATCATCCGCCCAAGAAATACGAATGCCACTGCCCCATGGGCTTCACGGGAATGCACTGCGAACTGGAGTTATTGGCCTCCGGTGTATTGACGCCATCCCGTGATTTTATTATTGCTTTGGTCCTTTGCCTCAGCACTTTGATATGTAAGTATATAAGCCACAAGCAAAATGGTGATGGAGTGCACTCCATCCACTCGAGTGGTAGAAAATCCATTGAGATTCCACTCAAAGAACTCGTAAGTTGAAGGAGAAGATACCTCGTACGTCAAGGTTGAATATTAACAGTAGATTTAAATACATTTGAACTCAAAAAGAGTGAATAATAAGTAAGTTGCTTGCATGTCTCAAATCCCTGTAATTTTCCATCTGTTTTCGTCACTGAGAACAATTCAACTTTACTGCACAACATTTATATGTATTCATTATATTTTCCTTCATTTCTTATACCAATTAAAATTTTAATCAAAAGTTTACATGCCATTTAAACATTGATGGTCATCGCTCTTGAGCTGTAAAATTAATTAAGTCTTACAATCATCCATCCATCTGTAAGCAACGTCCGGAAGGCCGCCAAACAACATACAGCGAAAGCCATTTCCGCAAATTAAATGACACAACATAAAGAAAAGTCTTCCATAAATTAAAGTTTATTGTATTGGTGACCATGGAACATTTTTGCATATCAATGACAATGCCAGAGAAAAAATTGTAGCAAAGTAGAGTAGGAAAATGCGGGAAATGTGTATTTGACTAACGCAATAATTGCAATTACGGAATGTCCAGCTGGCAGGAAGCTACGAAAACAAGAAACTTTCTAGAGAAGTCGTAGGCGAAGTCCTAGAACGAGAATAGAAGTAGAAGTAGTGGAGTTCAGTGACAGAAGAAAAGTAAAAGTAGAAACACAAGAAGAAACAGAACTAGCGACAGTAGAACGGCCAAAGGAAGAACCTGAAGAGAGACTAGGAGAATGACTTGGAGTAGGACTAATACCGCAGCCTGTACCCATACCAGACCCATCACAAGGAAGACCAACAAAGTTGCCAGAAGCCGCAGAAAATTACTTACGTCAACTTCAACTGACGGAACGGTCGTGGCCATTACCACGACTTCAGTATCACCCCCCCAAAAAAAACTTTGTGCAACAGATGGTGTCTGTCCCTGGGACTACGCCATGGACTACGTTTCGCAATATGGTGGAGAGATGCGCCAAGAAAATTAGAAAAACACTCAAGGAAAGAGAAAAAGGGAAAACTAGGAGACAAGCGTACAAGTCGTCAGACGTCTGTTGCTTGATTTGCTGTTGTTCATAGCGCCATTTGACGCTGTTTTTGTGTGTTCCCTAACCGAAAAGAAAAAGTCGAGAAAAACGCTGGCAATATCTGTTTACTTTTCAGTCTTTTCACATTTTTGTGTACCCTTGCACAGGGTAATATTAATTTGAAATGAAATTTAGATGACAAGATAAGAGAAACTTCCGAAAAGTAAATTAGTTTTCGTTCTATCCATTAACATTAAGTTTAATAATGTTTGCAGATTATTTAGTTAATTAGTTACTTTCGACAGAGAGAGTATCTTCTAGTCGCAATAATTTACTTCATTTTTCTCCCTTGTTTCATTTTTCTGTATTTCTTTATTTCCGTTTTAGTTCCACCATTTAATTAAATAAACATACATATATATACAAATACATACATACATACATACATATATATGTATATATATATTCCGATTAATTTTGTATCTGCTTTTGCTATGCTAACTTCTGTTTCTCCCTGTAGTTTCATTCTCCTTCCGTTTTCCATCTCCTTTTACCCGTGTCGTTTTTAGAACCACAATTGCTTTGCATGCCAAATGAAGTGTAGTTTAATGCACTTTGTGCACAGAAATACGTGTTATTTTCCAACAGTTGTTGTTGCATATCATAGTGAGAGGGAGATACCATTTGCATAGAACTGCATTTTAATATTGTTTTATTTGCACTTTTTCACAGTACTCGTGCTCGTGTTTGTCGTCTACAATCGCCGTCGCGAGGCTCATATCAAATATCCAGGACCCGACGATGATGTGCGCGAGAATATCATCAACTATGATGACGAGGGTGGCGGCGAGGATGATATGACTGCCTTTGACATCACACCACTGCAGATACCCATCGGTGGGCCAATGCCCCCAGAGCTGGCGCCCATGAAAATGCCAATTATGTGTGAGTATTCAAAACCAAAACCTATTAATGCTCGTATCAGATATTTAACAGAGATATTTTCTAACAATTTTGCATGCTATTTTTTCTCTTCATTTGCAGATCCCGTAATGACACTGATGCCTGGTCAGGAGCCCAATGTGGGCATGTTCATTGAGGAGCATAAAAAGCGCGCCGATGGCGATCCCAATGCCCCTCCCTTTGACGACTTGAGGAACTACGCGTACGAGGGCGGTGGCAGTACTGCGGGTTCCCTCAGCTCCTTGGCCTCAGGTGCGTGCAGTTTTGTACGGTTGTGTACAGTTTTGGTTAGTTTTTTGCACCCAATATACAGCAAGTAGTTCGACACCAAAAGCAGCCTGAGACGCCCCTTTAAATGTATGCTATCGAATAGAGAGAGTAGCACATTCGAATCCTTGTTGACTGTACATATTTTTCTGACATTTTCAGGGAAGCAACTGTCAGAAACGGCTGAATATTGGGTTTAAACTCTCTAGAAAGCTGAATATTGGGTGTAAATTGAATAACCAAAAAGCCTTTTGGGGTATTTTGGGGTTCTTGTGCCTCTATTATTTTTTACCAATGATTAATATGGATTTTTGTGTGTGTTTTGTGGCATTTTCTTTCCCATTGCAGGCACGGATGATGAGCAGCAAGAGTACGACTACCTTGGGGCCTGGGGCCCTCGCTTTGATAAGCTGGCCAACATGTACGGTCCCGAGGCGCCCAATCCACACAATACCGAACTAGAATTGTAAGTTGCCAGCTAATGAGAGAACCCCAAAGGAAGTCCCAGACACAGAAACCGTAAACTAAACGGTTGCCTAAAAGAACAAACTAAAAGAAAAACTGTTAGTAGATACAAAAGTTGCATTTAAAGGAAACCAATCTCTACGAAAATGGTTGGAAAACACCGCAGATTTCCACCAGACTCACACACTCACACAAAGAAAGAAAGCGCAACCAAAGAAAAGGCATTGCAAAACTCTTTATCTAAGAAAACGATGGATGGGCATGGAGGAAAGGTCAAACTATATGTAGAGAGGAAAGAGAGACAAGATGTCGGAGAGATGGGAAAAATCAAACACATATTATGACACGTAAAATGACATTTGTATAAATATTTCATCAGCATTTAAATTTAAACAAATTACGAGATAATGAATGAAAACTAAGTTATTTTTTAGGGCAAAAGCAAAGAAAATTGGAAAATGTAGGAGAGAGCATACCAAAGCTTAGTTTAGGGAGCGCTTATGAATTTATAACTTTAATTCTTGAACAGATTTGTTGTGCATATTATGATTTAAGTTGTAATTATTATTTTTAGGACGCTCTTTTCGTTTATTAATGTATCAAGTCATTTAGGGATTAAGTTTACTCTTGATTTCGTTTTACTTTCTAAGGATTAAACAATTAAACATTAAAAATTACATAAATGAATACCCAAAGACTGTTTTCGTTCCATCATAACAAGTATATAAATACATTTAGACACACAAAACATATACATATAATACCATATAAACATTACGAAACATTTTTAAACTGCGAAATCGAAGGATCGCAAATCAGAGCCTGATTGGTCGAAAAAGGATACTCCTAGAATTATATTCTAAAAGCAGAAATCTTAAGCTAAAATCTCCACAAAACCTAGCCACAAAAAATGCTAGAAAAGTAAAGAAAAACGTAAACTTAAACGCAAAGGAAAATGAAAAAAAAGAAAATTACCTTTAGATGAACTTAGCGCAATTGAATTAATATAAATATTAACTAAACATAAACAAACCCCATTTATATATATTAAATTATATATAAAAGAAAAGAGAATGCAAACATGGAGAATTATATTTAAAAACAATATACCCCCTCAGGGGTATAACATGAGAATGCAAATATGGAGATTACATTTTACATTGTATATATTATTAGTTTTTAGCACGTATACAAAGGACACACACATATACACAGCCACAGAATATTAAAGCCACACACGAAATTGGTAGCAGAACCGAAAACTAAATCTACAGTCTTTATACTATAAGTGGAGAAACTCACTCGCACAGAGAGAGTGCAGTGCATTCGCATAAAAATAAAATTCAACATTTCATATGCATAAACCCGAAAACCAACTGCATTTAAAAACCATTTCATTCCCCACGACAAAGCAAATGTTTTTTGGAGTTCGATTTTATTACAGTTTTTGTTTTTAATACCTGGTACTTCGGTACTTATATGGGGATATACGAACATGGAGCGACACAAGAACTATAAATATATTCCAGTTTGGCTATTGTCTATCTGCCATCAAAAAATCAGGAAAATGCTGCGTTCCAATCAATTCTTAATTCACCCACAGCCGTACCAGGTATCCTCCTAGTCGTAACATCGACTGTGTCATTCCAATTGGATTCTTTTTGTTGCAATTTACTCTTGCAGAGCATACTTTTTGGCTCTGGGACAGCAGAATCACTGTCCCAGAGCCTGTCAGCTCAGGTCGCAGCTATGAGTGCAATCGCAAATAAGAATCGAAAATATGCTTCATCTGTTATTGGATATATTGTTTTGTAGAAGTCTGTAGAAGTTGATTCTAGTTTTTTGAAGCCATAGATACATTTAGTTTGTTCAAAAGTCAGCCAGAATACAGAAAAACTATGAACAAAAAGCAAAAATACAGATTGTAGAGAACCGTAAGTACATATTATACAAATGAACAATATATATGCATATATATACAATATAGATACATGCATATGTGTGTATGTATATGAAATCTATCTAAATCATAGAGTTTTCCAGGCAGCGTATACATAAGACAAATGCCCACAAACATGATCCTATTTAAAATTCATTTTCAGTTCCTCCATTTTCACGATAATTCTCCGTTCAGGCAGAGAAAACACGCACACACATACATTTTTCGGTATTCGAACTATTCCTATTACCACAGAAGATTAAAGATAATTAAGACAACACCTAAAATAAAAATGGATATCTAACAAAACTGCAACAAAAGTTGACTATTGAAAAGTGCAAAGATTTTAACGTAATTGTTAAACCATACAGCGAAATAAATATTTAAAATGATGCGAAACCACAATAAACTTCTCTGCTGTACTTGTTCGAGAAAATTCTTAGAAATTTTAAAGCACATTAATTGTTAAAAAAAAAAACGAAGAACATAAAAAGCAAATCAGCCCGAAACCTAATGTAGACATTTCGAAAGAAAACAAAACTCCCCCCCATACCCATTTATGCAATACTGAGTCGTTTCGATAGCAGACTCAATTGTAGATATCCCTTATTGCAATATTTAAATCAAGCTGAATTCAGTGCTGATTAGCTGCAATATTGCTTAAATACAGCTATGAGTTTCATTGATGAATTCCAAATGTATTTGCTTTGATTATACCTCCTTGAACCTCTGACTTCAATGATCCCATTACTATTTTGGTTTATTGCAATTGATTGAATGCAACTTATTAACATCGATTTGCATCTAACTGAACCCTGATTTGCTAAAATTTACAATTGCATGTTTGCTTTCAGCACATAAAACATAAGTCGGATCGTTAGGCTTTCGGTACAGCAAAACCAAATGAAAACACACACACAAAAACACTGCCAGCAATTATGGTTTTAGTTCTCTCGCAAAACAAAAGACTTGAAAAAGAAAGTTGATTCAACGAAAAGTTTATTTTTAAGCTTTCGCTTTTATTCTGAATTCTTGATTTCGTTTTTCGATGCATCTGACTATGGATAACATTTTGCATTTAATATGTGTATAGGTCGAAAACCCGAAACTTTTTAAAACAAATCCATCGCCCACACAAACAGAAAATAGTGACAAACCAAAAGCAGAAGAAGGGATATTTTATACAGAAAAAATAAGCCAGCAAAAAATTGGTAGAGTTGCAAAAATAAATTATATACTCATTTACACACGTATTTGTTATATATTTTGTAATGTAAGTTAGAGGCAAAAACTATATATTGAAAAATGCACTGGACACACACGAACATATATAATGCGAAATACATTTACACACAACACACACAAAGGCAGACAGACAGACAAGGATCATACTATTTGATAACTATGTATTTATAATGTATGAATTTTTTACCAAAACGCGAAAACAAGAAAAAATACCAACAGAAATATCCCCCATATAAAATCGATTGAAGTGAAAATGGAAAAACTAAACAAAAAGATAACAGACATCAACAAAAAAGAAAATGAAGAAAATCTGGAAACATAAATCCAATTTGAACGCAGTTTTCGATAGAAATTTGCATATACATAAGTACATTATGATGTAAAATCACCTTAATATACGGTAAAATAAAAAGTAAAATGAAAACTAGTATTACAAAAAAATTATGAATAATTTACGAGTAACATAAAAAAAATCGAGCGCAAACTAACAAATCAATTGTGCAGCATTGCAGCAGTCTCGATTCGGTTAAAATATTTACATTAGAGTAATGATTAAATATTGCAAGATATCCAGCAATGGAACACTTGCAACTGGAAAGGCAAATCGGGAATAAATGTAGTTAAGGAAGAACTTATACACAACAAAAAACAGTCACACACACACGAACAACGTACACAAAAGACACAGACACATACACAAACACTCATAACGAAAAAAAAACAAAACTGCAATTATATTAAACAAGAAAATTATTACAAAAGCAACAACAAAACACAAAAAAAGAAAAGTGAAAAAAAACAAAAAGAAAAAGATAAAAAATAAATAAAGAATCTGTAACGTTATATGGAAAACCAAATATGCAAAAAGTGTGTTTTTAATGTGGTTATAAGTGGGATTGAGATTGGAAGGTGAGTGTATGATCTGCTACCCACAGGTCCCAAAATAAATCGATACTTTTCATCTTATGAACTATTTGAAAGCTATCTATGGAGATTGACGTTCAGATGATTTCTGCTCAGAATGGCCATTGAGTTGGAAATCTGAATGGTGATCGTATTGTCTGACATCCTTAAGTGTCAGTAACTACTCCCAGCGAAATATAAAATTTATGTAATTTTTAACCTAGATACCATTTTCCGTTTAATTTTCTTTCACAACATTTATTTGCCCCTATTATTCTTTCAAGAAGCACTTCCTAATTAAAGCTCTCAATTGGCTTAATTTACTATTCGTATCAAAGCCTAATGCAAATATTTGACATATTTGACATCCGAGAGTAATCGGTTGTTTTCTCAGAATTACAATGGAAATTGCACTCCCATTCCAGGTAGACTTCAAGCACACTTATACTCGTTTATATTTGCGAATATTTGTATACTATATTGTATTGTATCAAATGAAATGAAACCAATATTAGCCAAAGTCAATGTTGAGTCAGACATGTAGTCGGACGTACTACGTACAGTGCTTGGGGCAGAAACCACTCACAGGAGCATATTATATCCTTATTTGGCTTTGGGAGTGTGGCCTTTGTCTGCTATCCAGCACTATCTCGGCAAATACATCCCAGAGTATCTATAAAACACACACACACACACACACACACACACACACACACACACAACAGCACAACAGTGCCACACTTTTGCCCCAAGAAAAGTGGGCGCAACAAGGGGAGAATGTACAAATACATTTCTTTACCGATTTTCCTTCGGTTTTTTCTTTGTACATTTACCATTGGAAGGAGGAACGACTCTGTAAATGGATTTGGCTTTTGGCTCTTCTCTCACTACTCGTACAATTTCCGTTTGGCATTTTCCTGATAGTCAAAGGAAAGAATGAAATCTTCGCTCGACCACAAAGGCAAATATGTATAATGGGCCAAAGGGCCTGCACCAAGTTTGAGTTTGTTTTCCCTTCTTTCTTTATTTTACCCTTAAAGGGGGTGTTATGATTGGAGCAAGAGCCTTGGAATGCAAACAGGTAATCACTTCTGACTCCACAAAGAGTATTTAAAGGCGAGTGATTAGAGCTATTTTTGTTTGTATCAATACAACGTTTTACCATACCACACAGATGTCTTCAAGAGTATCCATAGCATTGGCATTGAAACCCAGTCGGTAACTTGGTCTCTTTATTTTCCTTTACATTTTCCAGTGAAGCATCAAATTTCCAATATTATTGCTCCCTGTTGAACATTTGTCTTGTCCGCGTTCGCTCCTTTGCTTGCTCGTTCTCTTTGTACATTTGTTCTGTTTCGGCTCTTGACACGTTCCAGCAATTGTTTAAGGCGCCAAAACAAATTGCGCATACGACGGGCGGTAGAGAAGCCCGGGTCCAGGAGGCAAGGGTGTGTGTGGAGGCCAAAGGGAAATGTATCTGCAAACATTCACTTTGGAGCACAATTTATAAGCCACAATTTGTGTGGACTATTTTTAGCTAAACGATTTGTTTAGCCGTCTCTTTTGCAGCTGTCGATTTATTGGCCAGGCTACAGAAAACCCTTTCACCCATTTCGGCCAAAAATTCCTCCTCCCCCTTGTCTCAATCCATTGTCAAGCTTTCGCTTTTGTTTGCTTTTCTCGCTTTCTGGTATTTATGGCTTTTGTTTCGGCTGCCAAAATTTATGAATTCTCCCCTCGTTTATCTCATCTAATAAGTTGTGCTTGTTGCTCGCGACTCAAGGAGATGCCATACTATCAAACTTTCCATTTCGTTTCAGATTTTCTTCTGCCACTAGCGTGTGGGCGGATTTTAGTACACGGTATTGATAAGGGCCAAGGGTATGCTGCTTATCTCTGTGCTGATTTACCATTGCAACGCACAGACAGGTCGGTCCAGGATGTATACAAACATTAGACCAAGAGAAGGAGCACGTAAAAAAAATCCCAGACGTGTCTGGGTCTTATTGCCAGGTATCTCAGTATCGGTACCTACCAGCGCAGCCTTGTTTTTGCTCATTTGCAGTAAAAATTTCTAGTTATAGCCCCTGCTAAAGTGGTGCACCGATATTTGTATTGATTCTGAGCCTGGGCCTCAGTTTGATGAGCATGCAGGCGGCGGGCTGAATGTATCGATATCAGTTTTCCAGTTTCTGTGTGCTCCTTTTTTATAGCAGGTTGTTAAATACGAACATTCCACTCGCTTTTCGTGCTGCCAAAGAACAATAAGTCCGGCATTTTTTACTCAAGTGCTGCAGCTTATGAAATTGCTTTGGGCTGCCACGAGACGAGTAAACTTTGAGTAGAATTTAACAATGAATCGACGGCAACGATTTTTAAAGTGAAAAATCAAATCCCATTTGTGGATTCTAAGACATAAATTTAAGAACAATTACCCCACAATTTATAGAAAATTTCCCATTAAATCGAGACTTCAAACCAAACAGAAAGTGAAATCAGGTTCGAAGAAAATGCGGCCTAGATAAGCACATGTGTCATACCCATATGTTCTCATATGTTCGACCCCTATGAACAGATCCGGAGTCCTTGTCTTTGTCTTTCCTGCCAGCCGACAGCCCACACATATTTCAATATTTTGCCAACATGTCACATAGATGACATTCATTTCCTACAGTCAACACGCACAATTTGCCGCTCTCAAATGAAATGAAAATGCTCAAAGAAAACCTACACACCGAACTGACAGACAAGCAGACAGCATCGGAAAGTACAACAGCAACAACGGGGTACACACACACTCAATCCCACGATACACCGGAAAATCTTGGGGAAAAAACACAGAAAAATGAAAATAACAAAGAACAAAAAAAAGGAAAAGAATGAGCGAAACATGTTTCAGCCCCAAAAGCAAAAATCAACACATGCAAATGGGCCAAAATCTAGGGGGAGGAGGAGGAGAAGCGCAGAGATGACAGCTTCGGGCGCGATGCCTGGGAATAGATTTCAAGAAATGTTTATCCACACACGTACACGTACATGTATGTTGAATGTTTAACTAGACCCACGCGTGGGGCACAGCAGCTAAATAACTTTTGTGAACGCACCAATGAAGCCACAGGAAAAATGATAAGAGAACAGTATTAAATATGGAGAAACGATCAACTCAAAGATACTCAGTATTTGGAATGATTTTTTGTATTTAATTGCCATCGCATGTGACGGTAGAGAAGTGGAGTGTAGAAGAAAGTAGTAGACAATATAAAATGAGAAAATAAAACCAACTAATACCTTCGGTATTCTCATACATTTCCAGATATTCTCATATTTGTTTTTTATTTTCTTAAATTCAATTTAATTTTCGATTCTAAGAAATACCCTGCTTAAAAGTGAAAAACCAAGAGCCGACAGCCGACAGCGACGAAAACTTGAGCAATTTAAATCGTAATCAGGCTTAATTTGATTGCTCCTCGCCCCCAGCCACCAGCACACATCCACTTGTTTTTCGGTTACTCGTTTGGGCCAACTTGTCAGTCAATCAAAGGTCAAAGGATTGTACGCAGGCCCCCAAAAGACAAAAAAAGGAAAAAATATCCAAATAAAAATGGGTCGGAAAAGGGACAATGTCCTCTTGGTTGACAGGCATTAAATAAATAGCAAAGGCTCACTTTAGAAACATATTAAATTTTGTGGCTACAAATTACTTAATGAATGTGGGAATGCCTGGCACATATCTGCCAGTCCATCCGCTTCCCAGATCCCTTTTTGTCATATGCAAATACTTTGAGGGGCACCCAAATAGGCTCTGAGCTCTTGAGTGGGCGCCAAAAATGTTCTCTCGGAATTTGCATAAAGTGTCGTCAGGCACGTCTGTTGACGTTGACGTTGACCCACGCAGAGAGCTGTCCCAAAGTCTAATTGAGCCGAAAGCTCCCGCCTTGCTCCCTATTTAACCCAGTTTTAATTGCATTGGGATGATACAGCACCGAAATCAGAGTCTAAATCTCCAGCAGAGATTTCTCCAGATCAGAGCATATCAAGCGGTTAGCCGCTATTTGCGAAATTAATTGGCATCTTTGGGGCACACACTTTTGAGGGCCACTCACAGCAGACCCACCCGATAGACGACCCAAAAACAAACCGCACACAACATACGAGACCATACACTCAATTAATTCAATGTTTGCTCTGACCTTTTGGCCAGCATTAAATGTCAGGAGTTGGGGCCTGCAGAGCGTTTGTCTGGTTTTGGTGTTTTGGTAAATGGATTAGTTCATGAGCATATTAAGTGATGGCTCAATTTCAGAGCATTTATCTGTATCTGCAATGCAGTTGGTGGTCACTAATTGAGGGCCTTTCTGGACACAGTATTTCTATGTAGCAGTTGTAGTTACAAAGGTGTTTAAAAATAATGATTCTAGGGAGAAGTTAAATAATAATAATAAGTACTTAGACAGCGGGTTAGATTCCATAATAATTCGTAAATATTCGTTGGGTTTCAACGATTTAGCCTTTAAAACTATTAAACAGAAAACAACAGTGTTCGAATTTCATATAATTTATACATAATTCAAATCTTAACATTCGAGTATTAGCAAAGCAAATATCCCTCGAGTCGCTCTGAGTCCGTTCTGGACCCTCCATCAATCAATCAATTACTGCATAATACTGGGTTTCAGTTAATGTCTCAGAGCTTGCAACAGACATCAAACTTACTCCCAAGCAGATTGGCAGCACACGAAGGGCTGCTGCATGCCCCTCATTATCATAGCGATAATGCGATTTAATTATGCAGCAGCTTAATGGAAGACCGTCGAAGGACCTTGTCTCTAGGCCCCCAAATGAGGCAGATTAAATGTTCCATATGAGGTAATTGTTAGTTTATGTTGAATTTTGTCCAACCAATTAAGGGAGGAGGGAGAATTATTGTTGTGTGGAAACTCTGGAGAATCTTAAGAACAAGTATTATTTTTTCCCTCCATTGCTCTCCCTATATCATCCGGTTTCCTGCTCAACTCTTACACGTAATTTAAATATGTGCGTACGGAAAACGGTAACATTTTTTGATTGCTTTCCATTTGCGGAAGAGATTTTTCCCCCAGTCGATGGGCGGTGCCTGAATATTCATTTAATAAAAGCCAGCAGCCAGCAGCCAGCAGCGAACAAATTTTAATGAAAGACTGCAAGTGCGTGGAGTCGGGGATTGGATACCCGGGAGGACTGCATATGTCTGAGTCTGGCCTTAAGCACCCTAGGTGCCCAACAACAAGAGAAAAGGACCCGGAGCGAATGAAAGAGAGGAAGCTGGAAACTGCAACTGCAACTGCAACAGTACTCGTCCTTTTATCAAGGAGGCAATGGGATAGTACGGAAAGGAGCACTGCGTTACGTTCGTTCCTGATAAACTCTTTGGCAGGGCTTTTGACGTGGTCCGAACCGCTGAAAGGACATAATAAATGCCTCAACTTTTAAGCATGGACACTGGAAAAGAACGGACTGGCGAGGGCCTCGGACAACGCACTCAAATAAAAATGTGTAAAATTCGTTTTGCACTGCCAACCAAAGATATACATGCATATAGGCTTGCACACACCCAGGGGTGGAAGAGGCACAGACGGAAGCCAATTTCATTGAAATTTCCCTCTGTGTGAGTTGTCATTGCGTATTTATGTTAAATGGACGCGGTGGCGAAAGGATACACATACGAAGATAGCATGCCCATGTGGGTTAAGATCAAAAGTAGACCGTAGACCGTAGACACTGGAAAGGAAAAGGAACACTAAAGACTCGACATTTTTTTAACCAATCGATAAATGCCAATTGGGCGGAGAAGCTCTTAATATTTTCACTTAAACTCGAGAAAATTGCTTTAATTTTGGTTTAAGATCAAGCTTTTGATAAAACCTTCTCGAAATATCTTTTTTCCAATCTTCCGTTTGAATTGTTTGGTTCCACCTTAACCCTCTGTTTCCCATGCAACTGAACCACTGTGTATCATTTCTCATTCCGTAAATTACATTACAGTCGAGTCATAATTGCGCTGATTAATTTCCATACAGTAGCCAGTGGGCCACAGAGGCAGGGAAGACAGGCCGGTCCGCTGTCTGGCGGGCAGGCAGCATTTCATATACTATATGCGTATCATCCATAAATTGCAGCAACAAAGGTTTATGGATTGCATCTCTTCTGCCCATCTTGCAGTATCGTTCTGGTATCATAAGAGTGTATTCAATTTGGTTTTTATTCACTTCCTGTTTCTTTTTTGGGGCGTAGTTTAAAAGGCAGCATCCTCATTAGCATGAGAACAGGAGAGAAGAAAACAATTATTACTTTACGGGCATTCAATCGCCTTGAATGTATGAGGAAGGGAGCTTCCAATCAATAGGGTTTCTTGGGCGGGCAGGACTTAACAGATTAAAGGTGCGATGATGGAAAGTCTTCAATAAAGCATTATTTTTCACTAGCGTGAAATTCAAATGCAATTCAATGGCAGGTAGCTGTTTAAATAAAGGATTACCTTTATCCTAATTAGTTACAATTTCACACTTGAAAGTCTCTCTTCCAGCTACTTCCATTCCCGAGTCACACAAACCCATTTCGTGTCAAATATTTACCTGTCTCAAGAGCCACGTGTCACCTGCCATGGGCCTTCCCACCATTCACGCATGCAGCCTGCGACAGGAAACACGTGACATTTGTGCGCATCGAAGACGGAAGTACAGGGGGGCCTCGGGCACACAGCCGCTTGCCACTCTATAAAAATCACGTAAATTTCATTAACAATCCTCAATACAGAGAACGGGATTTCCACAGAGTGGATACAATGCAATGCGCAACGAAAAATAAAATAATAATTGCAACAAGATTTAATTGCGCATGTGAGAACTTTTCTCCCAAAAAAAATATCCGGAAGTCGCACGCATACGCATAAACGACACACCCACACCCATACGCACACATACAGAATGTCGCACAATGGACGCAAGGTGCCAAAGGGATATGCGTCATGAAATCCATGTGCTTTTAATGTTGAAAAATGAGTTTGTGAGCGCCCATGGCTGACCCTTGGTACTCTTTCCCTCTTTCGAGCGCCTCTACCCCCGCACACCTTTCATTATTGCCATTCCGAGTCCCTGATCCCCTCCTCCCTGGCTTTGTATGTGCAGCGAAGCAATTTGGCGTGTGAATCGGGTCAGGTCAGCCTCGTCCTGATGCTAGTCCCGGTGCTGTTCCCATAGTCCACGCTCGCCAACGTTCGCCGTCGGAATTTATACTGCACTTTCGAGCAAAGTTGCCAGTTGCCCATATTCATACTCTTTCGAGGATAGTTATGATTTTGAGCAGTTTATTGAGATGAGAAGTAAGAACACAAAAAATGGAAAAACTGTTTCAAACATTGCTTATATTGTCTCACGTTTTATAAACGAACATTCGCAAATTTACTAAGATTCATTTATTTCCTCCGAATTTATCAAACTAAAAACAATCGCATAGCTAAACATGCCAGAGAATCGATGTTTTATAGAGTATCTACAAATTCGATCCCACGAATCTAGCCGTGATTTCTCGCGTTCCTTTTTGTTGCTGTTTTAGTTCAATATGTGCATGCGCCCCTCTCCTCTCTTCCCTGACTCTCAACCAAGTGCACTTTGCCAAGTCATTAAGTGTACGTGCCTGCATGTGTGTGCGTGTGTGTGATCCTTTAACCACATTTAATTGAAATAAATTTATTCTAAGTGGCTTTAATAAATACAGAAAAAGAAGAAGAAACTCCTGAACTAGATTCTCAAATTGTTCAGCCAAGGTGCACCGGAAAATGGAGCGAAAAAGGAGCAATTTTTGTATGCTTGCTGGAGAAAATGTTACAAAAAAGTTATAAGAAAGTTACACTGGTGAGCAGGCGGAAAGTTTTGGGTAAAATATGTGCAGTCTTGAACAATTTACAGAAAAGCTATATCCAGTAAAAAAATTTACCGATACGAAAGTGACCAGCAAACGAATTTGTGACAAAATATGGATTATTTTCAATTTAAGGCTCATCAGTAGGCTAGCCTCTGCCACATCTTTATTAATTTGTTTATATATAATTAACCACAATCTCGGAACAACTTAAACAAAATTCAGCAGCAGCCTCAGATCAATTGAGATCTCCAACCAAGTTTTGGCCAACAATAAGTTTGCTGTCTAAAATGCCAGAAACCTTCGTGGCCATGCGAAAACAACTTGAAAACTAAAATCTTAATTAGTAGTACAACAACTTGGGGGCGTTTTGTATACACAATAGTTTTTTAATTAAGTAAAGTTTTGGTTCACCCGTTCCTTACCAAAAACCAAAGATAAATTTTTGAGCAAACGTAGGAAGACCCAAACACCAACAGAAACTGCAACAGCAACAGCAACACCGTGGTATTGGCTTTAAAAGCGCGAAAAGTGGTTTTCCTGCAGCCAACAATAAAAACAATGAACCAAGGGCGGGAAGAGAATCAGACAAACTGTTAGCAATCATTCGCTACAGTACAACCAGATGCGATTCGTAACCGAGAGAGAGAGAGATAGAGCGGGAGAGCGAGAGATGGAGTTACGCTAACCGAAAAGGAAAACCGCAATGAGCGATAAACTTAACATTCACCTGCTACGCTTAGTTCCGTATTCCGTTTTCCGTTTCTGCTTCAAGGCAACTGCTTATTATTGATTTGTGCCAGAGGTTTCTCCTGGTTTCAGTGTTACTTCTGATGTTCTACCTACTCCTGGTACTCCTGAGGCAGCGGCAGCAGCAGCACATGTTGTGCGAATTGAAATAGTTATGACAGGCGGCCACGTGGAGTATGCACAGCGAGAGACGCCAGCCAGAGAGCGCAAAAATTACCATATAAATGGATTACGAGCAAAGCCAGAGCAGCAGGCAAAAGGTATGAGCAGGTGGAAAAGCGGATGGAAAAGCACTCACAGAACGCAAAAATCACCGAACACCGAGCCCCGAGCATGGCGAGAGACGCCGCAAACGTTTTTCCAATTTGCCAAACGGAAATCATTTTCTTATTAAAGTTGCAGCCAGCCGTTGCAGGCAGCTCCCCCTTCATGTGGGACTGCAATATCGACAGTTTTGTGGCTGATTAGCTTCTCGAGGCTCTTTGCCACATTAGCGCCACTTTTACTGTCAACTCCAAAAGGAATTATGACCATGCCAAGAGTTGGGCGGAAGCAGAGCAAGTTTTTCCACAGCTTTTCTGCTGCGGAAATTGCACACTAAATGACAAGCCAAGTATTTATGATTATGCTCAAAGGGTGCACAAGGCTGTAAAGGGATTGGCAAAAGGGCTAACGAATGGTTGAAAGGGGGAGACCTCCTGCCAAATGCAGCAGCATGAAATATTGACTAAGCAAAGAAGGAAGAAGAATCTTCTCCAGAACTCTAAGGAGTACGCTTATATTGTTGCAAAATAGAGAATATAATAAATATACAAGGAGTAGCTCTGAAAATATAACGACTAAAGGTTACCATGTGCACATGTAATATTTATCCGACTACGAGTTGAACTGACTGGAAATTAGCTAAGGAGAGGGGCAAAGGCTCTGCTGCACTGCTGATTCAGACCAAGAATTCATAGCTAGTTCATAGATATTGTAAGCAACAAACCACTCCACTCCTCCACTGGTCTGACTTAAATGTTGAAATCATTTCCTCTATTTCGTTTTCCTACACATATCCAGGTTTTGTCTGTGGGCCATTTAAAGTATGTGTATTGCAGCTAAACAGCCACAAGGCCAGAGAAAAGTCTGGCAACAACTGTGCAAAATACGGCAATAAATTAATAACAAATTTAATTAGTTTTCAACGAGACGCCAGCACACAGAGACAGAGTTGGCGAGACAGAGAGAGAAAGCTTTGCATTTGAAAATGCTACAGAGTTGCGTTTTAATTCCTGTTCCTGCTGCCACACAGAGGAAAACTAATTTGAAAACATTTTAACACTTGTTTGGTAATTTTGCACCGGTCCCCCATGTTGTTGTTTCTATGTTTCGGCTGTTTCGGCATTATTAGTTGCTGGCTGGTGTTGTCGTTGTTTTATTAGATTTCATTTCGGCTTCTACATTTACTTTTCCCGCCAGCCATTATTATTACACTCTGCTGTGCACTCTACTCTCTAATACGAGTGTTTCTGCTGCCTTTCTCTGGCTTTATATTGCAAAAACATTTGTTCAAATAACGACCAAGGCACTAGAGAATGCAAAATTAAACTCGACAGAGTGACACCTATTACCCAGGGTAAGGCAAATGCAGATCTAAGAAGTTCTTGCAACCTCGATATTCATGAGTTTCCTTTCCAAAAATATGTTCGTTCACTTATGATGAGATATAGATTTTCACACGGAGGGGAAGAGCAAGATTGTGGACTCTTATAAACCTTTTGATGCCACAGCTTTTTGCTATCATTATACCCTCTTAAAGGGTATAAAAACAAGCACAGCAACTACAACAATATTAGCAATAACAACAGAATAAAATATGTATCCACTTTTATGGAGTTTTAATTTGTTTTGTCGCCAAAAACACTTCCCAGCCATCGTATACACAGCCAGAGAATCCTTCCTTACTGCCATACATGGGGGCGGGGCATGCAGTGGCAGGGCAGAAGTTGGTAATATCCGTTTCACGTTTTGGGCGAGGCTGAAACACTCAAAAAGTGTAATTACCCAAATGGTGTTATAATTTAGATGTGCCTCAGAGTGTGTGTGCTCTGCCGCGCGCTCTAATGCTGGGGATGTTCGAGGACAAATTGAAAGGGCTTTGCGCAAGAAAAGTTCAAGAAAGTTTGCCGTGGCAACAATTTCCGATTTTCGACGAATTTTTTGGGTAACAAAACAAATTTGAGCTGTCACATTAGAAGTTTGTTTAATGGTTGCAAATCGTTATATCATTAAATCTTTTAAATAGTTGTTGGTTAATGTATATTAAAGTTAGAGCGGTTCTACAGGACACATTTGCGACAAGAAGCTATGGCATGCCCGTTAAGTGGCTTGTCAGACAATTCCCCCAATTTTCTGTACGAATATTTAATCTTCACATAAATATATCATTATCCAAATAATGATTTGACATTTTCACTGAATTGCATCCGCCGAATTGCATCTCAATTTACATATCCACATGAAAAATGTTTACCCCATTTGATTTGTACGCACTACTTGTATCTGTGAGATACACCGCTTTGTCAGACCCGCCCCGCTTTAGTAGATTTGCAAATAATTTACCATCAGATGAGGGCAACGTGAGAGAGCGTAAGCTAAACTGAAATATGTATTTGTGTAAAATTTCGCCAAACATTTAATTGGACAACATGTGCGCGCCTTTTGCAGTAGTTTTTGCAATAAATATTACTGATTTACGAGAGCGCGATGTGGCCTGGGGAAGGCCGAAGGGGTTGCCGAAGGGCAACCGAAGTGAGGCACATGCTCTTAACTAACTAAATAAATGTGCACAACTTTGCCCCATCTGGTGGCTGCATAACAAATTTTTTGTTGCACTTTAATAGTGCACCAAAGTGGGGCACTAAAACTTATCTAACTTCCACTCTTGCACTGTTTTTTCTAAATGAATTACACATTTGACATTTGGCAAACGATTTGAATAATGCAACAGCCACAAGCTGCTACCCAGAGGATGCCCCAACAACAGGTGTGTGCTCTCAAGTAGGGCTCGCTCGGTGAAAAAGCTTTTAGCGCCTAAAGGTATGTTGGGGCCACGCCACAAAGTTGCAGGCGGCGGCACTTCACAGCCAGAAACTCGGCTCAGTTCAAGGCAAAGTAACCACACAAATAGAACGAACTCTCTCCCTGCACCCACCACTTGTCATTAGATGGTAGGAAAACCTGGCTTTCTGGTACTTTGCAGCCCTTTCGACCTTCTGCATTCTGGCCACGCCTTTTGTTGCAATCTTTGAAGCAAACTTTTCGCATTAGCTCCGAGTTTGATACTCCAAAAACTATTATAGAAAAATATTTTTGCAGCTCGAGTGATGGGTGATGGGGAGACGAAGGTGGGAATGGGGTGTTGAATTGGTTGTGGACTATGTTGGGGGCACATTGACGAGTACATTGTATGGCCTGATAAGTTTGCGTGCGGCAATGGAACAGTGCTTTCGATATTGATTGTAGGAAATTTGAAATACAACTGATAATATTGGTGGAGAAGACTAAAATTATTTATTTTATATCTTAATAGGATTATTTTATAAAATAAATATTTGCCCACCTATACTATTCCACCTCTTTTTGGATCTCTGCATCACTGTTCCACCCTTGGGTACCACTCCAACCTCCCTCCCTCGTGTGAAACGTGTGTCCCGACAAACTTTCCCTGAAAACTGCCAAATGCTTTTCCTTCTTTTCACGTATGTACCAAGTGTGCATGTGTGTGTGTGTGTTTTGTGTATGGGGCATGTGTTTGGGTTGCATTATGTGTGTGCAGAAACCATCGTTGTCGACGTTGCCCAGATTGGCACTCGATAGACGCAACTGCAATGCATTCCTGCAACGTCACTCCTGCTACTCATGGCACAACCTTACCCCTGTCTCCTTCTTCATGCGGGCTGGCACTCGATGTATTTTCAGCTTAGTTAACACAAAGGCATATTTACTTTCTGCCACCCCACAGACAAACCCGAAAGTTACTTGCATAAAATTTGATAAATTCCGCCTCAGACTTTTTGGTGGGTGGAGGGTGGTGGGGGGAAAGACATACTCTGACTGACGGCAAAATCTAATAAAAAATACCATTGAAGCGAAGGCTTCGCTGCACGTGAGCCTCACTGCGGTCAAAAGTCAGCATATAGAGTGCCATAGTGTGTGCCTCTTTGTTGGCCAAACTCTTTTAGTTATCGCAGTGAGAGTTCAAGTGCCTTTTGGGCATTTTCCTGGTAACTTGAAATTTCTGCATATGTGCAAGAGTTTCCTTCATCTTCCTCTCAATTTCTTTCAATTAGCTTTTAGGCTTTGAAATTAGCATCCAGCTGGGAAAACATTTAGTTTTTCTCCCTCAATCCCTTCTTACCCTGAGGCGCTTACAAACTTAAAGCTAGAGCACTTCTATTCGGCCCTTAACTCGAACCAACTGTTGCAGCGTGATATGTAACTTGTCAGAAGTTTGTTGACGTGCAGATTAAACGGCAAGCTCTTGCAGTAGTCTGCCAGGAGCAGAGAAAACGCTACTCAGGGGATCATTTATCATAAGCTGTATAGCGTTTTGTTGACAGTCTTGACGGGTTTGCAGTTCATGGATAACGTATTCGAGAAGGGCGCATGGAAGATCAGGGAAAAAGGGGCACAGCATTATGTGCAATGGTATTCAATTATTTTGGTATTTTGCTTCATGCTTCCAGATCTCATGGAGTCTCTCAAGACACAATGACCACCTGGCTTCAGCTGCTGTGTCAACTGATTAACTTTAATGTACTTGTACTGTGGCATGTACAGATATTGTAGGGATGTCCAGGCTGTTAAACGGAGTCGACAAAGCCTTACGGCATTCTGTAAGCCAAAGCTGAATGTGGGGGGTCGGAAGAAGATTCTGCTTAGCTGAGCATTACAAATCACAACAATCATGCGCGTTCAATTGCGCATATTGATTGTGGAATATAATGGAGGGACAGCGGTACATGCCTACTAACCGTCCTTTGATTGTGCTCACAGGTCACATAGCAAAGGTCCCCGGAAGACACCCATCCACCTTTCTGTGTGTGTAAACTAGCTCAAGTCTCAGGTCGCCACATCCTGCGACGCGGACAAGTGGCATACTATGGTACCGCACTGTGTTTCTCTGCTGTCATTTGTCTGTGTCAGTGGGATGTAGTCCCAGGACGAGGACAAGAGGTTCATCCGTCTGACTGTGTGTGCGCGCTTGTTGCGCGACCTTAAACCACATATAGTCCTCCTCCTTCCTCCTTCTCACTTGTAAAACCCATCACTCTACAACGTTGTCTGTGTAATTGTGCGCACACGGGGGGTAACCTCGTTTGTCATTGTAAATTATGCGGTTAAATCGTTCGTGGGCCTAGTTCTGTTCTCTCTTTGTGCTTCCCGGGCTAACCACCGAATTTAACACACAATCTTTCCATGCGCTTTAAACTGTTGCCTCCCTTCTCTTTTTCAAAAATGAATATTCATATAGTTTGTAGAACAGAAAGTCGGCAGCAAACTACTTCTGTACTTCAGTGCAATTCGCTCGGCACTCGCCTACAATTTCCATATCTTTCACATATGCAAAAAACAAAAAAAAACAGAAGGAAGGTCTGCAAAAATATATAAAACTATTTGGCCTGCAGTTAAAGTCGTGGAAATCATCTAAAACTGTAACAAAAAATAATGAAAACGCAGCTAAAGTTAAAATGTGGCATCCAAAAAAATATCATAGAAATGAAAATGAAAATAGTGGAGCTGGAAAGGGGGATTAAATCAGTTAGGCCGAGGCTAAGATACCCTTACAGTTACAAATATTTTAAAAGGATATTAAAAAAAAAGAATTGGGACTTTCTTGGATTTGTTTGCAAAGCATTAACGATAGTTGGAGCATTCCACAAATGTTTTTTGAATCAAAATATAAACAATTTTCTAATTTTAATATAGAAATATTACTAAAAAAAAAGAAAGAACATATTTTCATCAATTATTAAAGTGAAACTGTTAATCTTTCCCTACCTTCTGCATATAAGCTCTATTTATATTTACGCTTTTCATTTGATCAAAGTCTGTTAAATAAATATTTAAAAATACTTCGAAAATGGTTTTATGTACAGAAAATGAAAACACCACAAAAATATAAATATTTTCAACTAAATTGAAATTGCCTTTTAGAGTGTTTGACCAGCGCATATCAACTTCAAAAGTAGTTGTACCCTTTCCTAAGTTAGGGCCCTCCTGCGCTCTGGAAAAAAAGAGAATCCATTCCTACACAGATAGAGCACTCAAGGACCAAGAGTGAACTTTGACTTTTGGTACCGCAGAGCCATGAATATTTGTGTGTATTATGAGTGCAAACTGTATGCCAGAATTTGCATTTGCCAAACAGGGATACTATACATAGACGGGGGGCAGGGATTGTGGAGTAGAATGATGGTCAGTGGGGGTAGTAGTGTGCATGCACAAGAGAGAGTATGGATGGTAAAGATCCTTGATTAAAATAGTCATCTGGTAGTTGATTAAATTTTTGTATGTGTTGGCCATACTTAAATGGTAGTCTGCTGGGGATAAGCATAAAAGCCCTTAATGAAGTTTCCTTTCCAGAGGCATTTGCGTTGGCTGGAAATCCTTAGAAATTCGCACGACCTCCTGCTGATGCCACATCATCTCCGTGCGGCAGCGGCCTCCTCTTTACACCCTTGATGGATTAATCTCTATCACATGTAAACAATTCACGTGCTCTCACGCAGACACTTGCCTCTGTTGTTTTTTCCCCACTTTGCCTTTTCCCACTTTCTTTCCTTTTGCTGCTGTGTGCTGCTTCCTGCTGCACGTTATTTTTCAGCACTTTGCTTCTGGTTTTTGCTCTGGCTGCGTTGCATCATAAAGTCATTTAAGCATATAAATTGCACTTTTATGCTCCCCGCCTGTCACACAAACACAATTACTCAGACTCGTTCGTTCGCTCGTTCGTTCGTTCGTTCGTTCGCTTGTTCCATGAGGGCCTCCAGTGAGAGTGTTGTCTTTTTCAGTGGTGAACTCAGTGACACACGGGACAACGGGCCTCTGCACGGCCTCTTGAAAGCTTTCCTGGACAAAATCCGCTACTAAAGTTGAGTTTTGGTTGGAAAGATACTCAAACGTTGTTAATAATTCTCTCAATCAACACTAAAGAGCTGGCGATAAATTTAATCAGAATAAATCTAAAACATATTCAACCTTTTAAAGCAATATTTAATATTTTTTCGGCTTATCTTAATGTACAAAATCTTATGACAAAGGCTGAAGCTAGATGGGTAAAACTCTATCCAATGTTACCCTAATTCTTGAGGTACCCCCACAGATCCTAATGGAGTGGCTTTATCTATTTCACAAACGGCAACCCATTTTTCATGTCATTTGCATGGGAAAGCATTCAGCAACTTCACTTTGAAGGAGTGCAACTATGAAAATGCAATGCTCGGAGTAACCCAACGTTGTGGCCTTAATTACAGTTCTTCAAAGCCATTCAGACTGCAACTTTTGTCGCATATTTGGGAGCTCGAGGCGATGCCCAAATAGCGATGGGCTAATTAACACAGGATGGATATGGTGCTGGGGTTTCGGGTCTATGTTCGCTTTTGTGTTCGGGGGAACCCGAGCCGAGCCCCATGTGCCATAACACTCCCAGAGTTATGCATTAATAATGCAATCGCAAACGCAGACCCAAGAGCCAAAACGAGAGCAAGCTCATTTTGGATGGCGCATACGGCAGAGAGCCACAGGCTTTTGTCATCCACTGTCGGCATGATTCATACTTTTAGAGCAGACTGTTGTGAGTGGGTGGCAGGAACAACGGGGGGAGCGGCGCAGTAGTGGCAACAACAAATTATAATGCAATTGCAAATGCGAGTCGTTTGTTCATTTGTGTGTGGGAATGTGCGTGTGTGTGTCTGGTGCATGGAAAATTTATGTGTTTTCGCAGCATTTCCTGCATTGACATTTACTTGGGTTATTACCAATGCTCTGGTTCCCTTATCCCTGTCACCGTGCCACGCCAACGCGACTCATTTCGCATAAATGCAAACAGCAATTGTCGCAGGGACAAAAACAACCTACAAAACTCTCCCTCTCTCTCTCTCTCTCTCTTTCTCTATCGCTTGCACTGTATCTCCTGTCATTTTCCTGTCTGGTTTCTCGTTTTCTGTGGTTTTTCGGCATTTTTCCGCCAATTGTTTTTGCCTGGGTTTTCAACACTTTTGTTGGAGCATTTCTGTGTAGCGATTCCGCGGTCAACCGCATCCTGCCAGCCTAGCCTCAACCATTTGAGGCAACCCAATTCTCGGTTGCATTTACAGGACTTTCACCTGCCTTTAAGCTACAAATTCCACATGAAATAATATATTTTCCAAGTAACCAAGCTCCAAGCTCAGAGTAAATGAATACTGCAGACATGCACAGTCTGCGCTTGGAGTCACAGTTTGTTTCCAGGCAACAGAAAATGACAATAAATGGATGATTTCTGACAAATTGTTGAGCTTAAGATTCTCTTTCTCAATGACTTCATTTCCTTTAAGACAGCCTGAAATTTAAGTAAAGGCAAAGAAGTTTGAACCAGTCACTGCAACTTCCAACATGGGAATAACAAAGTCAAGTTGTCTTTTGGACAAGATTATTTCGAGGTAAGGAAAATATGCAAAAAAGAAAATAATCCGTGCAAGATTTTATTTTACTCATATGCCACAGAGTACATTTCAAAGTTTGATTCCAACGCACTAATGAGGGAATTGCCTTTGCTGAATGAAGCAACTTGTTGCATCTGAAAGAGAGAGATACAATTATAATTCTGTTGATAGGAAAACTTTTAATCGGCTTAATGCATGGCGAAACTATTTAACTAATTTCAGGGGTAGGCTGCATGCCACCGCCAACGAACCTGCAACACACCAGAGTTGAGTCGGGTCCTGTGGCTGTTCGATAGCCTGCTCGTACAACCGAAAATGTATCCACAAGAGTCAGAGTCGGGAGTTCTGGGGAGAGATAGAGGGTGGGCTGGGACATATCGCACTTAGCTGAGTATGCATAAAACCGTAACGGTACATAATTTCAATGCTTGCACAAACTTTAATTAAAACGACTTTACCGAGCGCTAAACATCAACGCCCCCAGGCGACAAACTGCACACACAGATACACCAGCAGAGATACAGATACTCCACAGCACACATTGATGGAGGGACATACATACATATATGTACATACATACGTAGATTCACATTGCTCCACACTCTGATCTGCTCTACTCTGCTCTGCCGCTTGACATGACGCTCCTAATGAAGTGCATGAATACCTTCAACAACATGTGGAACAACCTGAAACTATGTCCGTGTGGGAGATGGTATACATGTATGGATGTATCTATGGAATGGGGCGTGTAGCTACGAGTATGTGCGTGCCCATAATCATTTTGATGGGCACGTAAAACTCAAACTAAAATCACTCGAGCGTTGCCGAAGCGCAACCGCCGCAGAAGCAACAGCAGCAGCAGCAGCAGCAGTAGCAGTTGCCAAAACCGACAAAGAATACAGAAAAACAACATCAGGGAGAGGCCGGGAAACTAATATACAACAGTTGCACGTGACTTTGATATTGAAAATGGTATGCTCCTGTGTGTGTTCTGTCTGTGTGTTGGTGTATGTAGTGTGGATGTGTTTGAATAGGCCTCCCGTGGCGCTGTGCTAAGTATGCTATACAAAATAGCATTTCAACATTCATGGCTAGGCAAACATCCCCATAGATACACAGATACAGATACAGATACTCGCAATAAACACATGGAAACTCACTAACTCACTCACTGACTCACTCCTTAAACAACTGCAGACCGTGTCATGCTGTCGGGATTTATGCGGAAACTTTGGTTTCTATTTAATAATATTTGTTTACGCCCCGGTAAGGGGGTGCCTTAAGTAGACTTAAAGTTGGCAGAAAGTGAGGGAGAATTTTCTACTAAACATATGCTAGTTTGCCGTACTGTTCTGAATATTAATCGTTGAAAGTGTAAATTTCTGTGATTCATGGCTCGATCGAAAAAAATAAATACGTTCTGGTCAGCACTGATTAAACGATAGCCGCAGGACAAACTTTAAGCTTTTCCCGTAATAGCCCCAGCTGCACGGTAATCTAATGCAATAATTAGGTAATTAATCATATTAAACACTAACGCTACACACAAACAGGCACGATGCACGCACCGCTGCCAGACTACCCGCCAATTGGTCATTAAGTCAGGAGAGAGCCGCCCACACGCACATCCCATTCAATGTTTTCCTTTGGTTTGGAGCCCCCATTCTATAAATTCCTTTTGCTCAGAGATAAGCGGCAGGCCATAAACTGCTAATTAAAGACAAACAAAACACTTTAAAAATCACAATGAACTGAAGAGCCCAACATTCCCATTCCCAGCCCATGGAAAACCCAGACGACCCCCACGCCTCTGGAAAGCCTCTCGAAAGCCTCTGGATAAACCAGACCATTTGTGGTATAAAAATTGAAAAGAAAATATTTAATTATAAACGCAAGAAAGCAGACGGAAAGTACGGCACACATAAAGCGTTTACCTGTTGAAGACAACGCATCTCTCCGGTGGAAAAGTGCGCGGGAAATGTGGAAAAGCCCCAAAAGCAAATATGAGAGGAGGCTAATGGAATTTATTGTTCTCCTTTCCGCAAAGAAATTTATGATAATGCAAAAATAAAGTATTCAAATAAAGATGCCAAGCAGCAGACTGTTCCAGTTGTTGATTTCATTTTGCCAGTAAATTTAATGAGTTATAAAAGTCGTACCTGCGTATCCTGTATGCCTATCCTGTATTTCAAGGATAAGTTATTACTTGGAGCCATTTTGAATTGATGTTTTATTGTGTTAACATTCAGAACGAGTTCCAATAATAAATAGAATAATTATGAATTCATCATAGCTGGTTGGAGCATTAAAATCCCATTCAAATAAAATAAAAATCAAAAATGTCCAATAAAAAACTACTTCTAAGTGAAATTTAATTTCAGAATTTCAATATAACTAAACAAAAGTCCGTGGCATTGCATGCCTGACAAACCAATTAGGCTAACTCAGATGATTATGAATGAATTGCAGCAATAAACAAGCGAATTAGATACAGATACATATCCATAGAGAGAGACCCAAACACCGAGAGATAGAAAAAGAAGGAGCGGGGAATTGTAAAGAGGCAGAGAGGGAAGGCTAAACAATTTAAAGCCCATCAATTCAGGACAAGGCAGGGCGCGTTGAAAACAATTGAGCAGTTAATGTTTTTGTTTGCCCAAAGTCCACGAACAATAAAATGGTGGAAAAACCGTGGGATACAAAAATACAGACACTACGAAGTAGTGGCGGGGGAAGCCATGCCACCAGCTTGGGGGTTGGGGATAGAACAGTGCCTAAAATAGGGGATTGAAGAAAAAACGGCGTCCAAAGTGGAATATTGGGTGATGGTACAGTGCCCCCAAATGGGGAGTGTGTATAAAACTGTGCCTCAAATTGAAGTTGGGAGAAAAAGCCTTACCCCCTGGTGGAAAAACGAAAAGCATTTTCGACTTTCCTTTAGGGTTTTCCTAGGCATTTCTGTGGGCAACGTTTCGGGCCGAAACTTTTAATAATTGAAATAAATAAAATACAAAAAAGGAAGCAAACATTTTCAGGGGACTGCAGAGGTCGTAGAAACGCCTGGGAAATCCCTCGATGAGTGTGGCCCAATCTATGTTTGTATATCAATGAAAACTCATTTAGAGCCATAACAAGGGGAGGCCGGATATTTTATAAATAATACTACGGATACATGGCCCCGTTTTATGCCCGCCGGACACTCGTGTTCTCTCTACAGTAGAAGAAAATTTAATCAAGCGACGGCCAGGCGAACTATTTTCGCAAATTCATTTACGCATTTTCATTTTGGGGCCCTGCTGCCCCCCCGACTCTCTCTCTCTCTCTCTATATCTCTCTCCCTCTCCATGCCAAGGGGCATGCAAAACGTTTTTTAATCCCCAGCGTTGTTGGGGCAGCTCTGGATTCCTGAACAAACGCATTGGCCAATTTGTGGCAAGCTGCAAAAAGGAGAAAAGAAAAATGAATAAGTTAAACTGAAGGTTGAAGGCTGGTGCCGCCGCAGGCCCTGTAGCTGCCACAAACTGAGGCATTGACAAATGGGACGAGGCCACGGCCACTGACCGGTTTTCTCGGTCATCTATAAGTTTCAGCCTCCATTTTAAGGCGTCCTCGCCAAGAGCATTCCCCACCCCGACGCTGTTGACAATTATCCTAATGAGTGTGAGAAATGGAAAGTCGTATCGCATCATCGCCAGTAAAAGTAAATGAAGTCTTTCTAAGGTTGCAGTTTTCTTTAAAAACTTGTGGGATTCATTAAAACTTGGGGTGTCATTTGCTGTTAAAGTTTTGGCATAGATATGATTCGTGGTTTATTCAATTTTCTAGTGATTTTTGCAATGAGGTTTCAAGCATGGTCAGAAGCTACTGCCATGCCACATTAAGGTTTTGTTGATACTTCCCACCCCCACAGTCACACCAGTTTTCTAGGGCCTTGGCTCCTTTTAAAGTATGCAAAATCGATGTTTAAATCAACATTTCAAATGGCTTTTCCTTAACATATTAAAGTGGTTGAGTCTTAAATATCCTTCCGACTATTTGTGACTCCTTGTTAGGTGCTTTGCCAACACAAGGATAAGTATGTTGATCCAATCAGAGGGAACAGCAACCCAATCGTCACTGCCACTGCCACGTCCCAGCCATCTCCTAAAGACTCCACCCAACTCCAGCCGCATTACGTTTTTGGCTGAATATATTTTCTTTCGGATTTGCGGCGTCTGTCATCTGTCGTCGGTCACTGTCGTTGGTTGTGCCCTGTCCCTGGCCCATCCGTGGCGGCTCTGATGCTCACGTCCCGACCTCTAACCCTTGGCTGAGCTTGCATTATTATCATAGATGGTAAGAGGGGAGATTTTACTCGTATTTTATATTTATTTTTATATTATTCGAGGGCAGAGGAGCTGCTCTACATTCAATAACTGTGAATAAAACTGAATAAAAACTGAATGAATGAGCTGCTGGCTAACCTTGCCGCTGGTTCTGGGGCACGGCACCAGAATCAGCACCGGGCACACAGCTTTTGCTACTCTGCTTTGTGTTCAGTTTATTAAAATACATATTTTTCCCTCCCTCACTTATCTTTCTCCCTCTCTCTATACAGACAGAACGAGAGGGAGTGCGCTTTCCCTTTTGTGTTTGTGCTTTCTTTACTCTTTAGCTTTGGAAAATGTTGCAAAAAAATTCCTTCATTTAAATTATATATTCCTTCTTTTTTCTCGAGTCGCCGCAGGTCAAAATGTCAGCAGGAACTGGACGATACATACAAAATGTGTGTTTGAATACTTGTGTATCTTTTAGTGGCTCTTTCTGTAGGGTATTATGGGTTTTAGAAGAGGCTTGGAATGAATTCCAGAATGAATACACACTTACATTTGTGTTCACACATTCATTGTCTGTGACTACATAAATATTCCAATTGAATTTAAATGTAATACGTTTGCCAGGGTATCTCAGTCTTCTTCATCTGAAATGCAGTCACCTTTCCTTATTTTATTTCATTTGTTGGTCTTTTGGCCTCTGCATATTTTATGCCCATTTGCATGTTCTTTTCAGGTCCTCGCAGTTTTTTGTGGTCTTTCGCTCTCGAAGATTTATTTGTCAGATACGCTCTTTTATTTGATTTATGATGCTGCCCTTACGAGGGGGTCCCGACGGCGGCCCCCAAGATAAGCAGCCACCCAGGAGAATCCTGTCGAAACCTGAGAGCACTGCCTACAGTTCTATCCACCTGTTCGCCCGCTTTCGGGCTCTTCCACCTGCCCTGCCCAGCCCTGCCCACCCCTCGAGCGACAATGAGCGACAAGAAGGCACTGAACCCCCATCAGCCGGTGCTGTACATCGACCATTGTCGCTACCGCGAGAATTACCGTCGGGAAGCCCTCCTGCTGCATGCCTCACTGGTGGAGGCATTGCGTGCCCTCCACCCGCACGTCAATCTGCAGCTGCGGATCAACGAGAACGGCCCGCCGGAGGAGGGTGCCTTCGAGGTAGCGATTGCCGCCACTCCCACCGAAACCAGCTCGGACAGGCAGCAAATCTGGACGGGTCTGAGGCGGGTTCCGTTCGCTTCCAAAGTGCCACATGTGGACGACATAATCACATCGGTTTGCCATGCTCTAAATTTGGTGGGCGATGATGATTCCACAAAGAAGGAATTACGCCGGAAGATAATGTCGAATCTGAGACGCAGCCGTAACATCCACAACGCGGAGAAGGAATAGCAACACAAGATCCCAGGGAAACAACAGCAAGAGAGTGGTAGAAAGGAGTGCGAGGGGTGCAGGGCAGTGCTAGGGAGCTACTCAAAATGTGGGTTAATATTTGGAGTTTTAGAACTTAGGACACATGATGCAATAAAATTTAAATAATTTTACCTACGAATCCAATATCTTTTGCTAATAATCACCCGTGGATGATGGTCGTTGCATCTCTCTAAGCGACACGAGTGTGAACTTGCAATGCTAATAGCCCCCTGGCTGTGTGTAAGATTATCCACGCCCAACCTCACATTTCGCAGCGATATCTGAGCAGCAGGATATCTCAGAAGGATAACATTAAGGAGCCGAAACTAATGAAAAGACAAACTGTGTGCAGAAGGGAGCTGGGGCCGGCTGCCACTTTTGCTGCGAACTAAATTGTGATGTGTAACTGCATACAGAACGCCGCCAGTTATGGCAGGAAGGAAGCTTGCCAAACGATGCAAATGAGAATTGCAGAAGACGTAAGGAAGGACCCTTTCATCTCTCTCTCTCCCCCGCTGGAATGTCTGCTCATTTTGGCAGAGGGAGAAGGAGCCACATCCCCTACCCCGCTTGGACTTTTCCCCAGAATCTTTGAGAAGCTCGAAAGAGGAGCTCAAGTAGAGTGCTGCTGCATTTCGGCATCATTGCATCTGGTTGAGCAGCACAGTGGGCGAAAGAAGTCTGTGTCCACACCCACACACACACACAGGCAAACAGCGCACAATAAATCCCGTTCGTTTCCTTTAAAGTAGTTGTATAATATTTTCGTTGGCAAAGTATTTCGTTGGCTGTCGCTGCCGTCTGGCTCTACTTTTGCTTCTGCTTCCGCTCTTATGACTTAAGTTTTCAACACACGCACTGAGATGAGAGCAGCCAGTAGCAGCACCAGCATCAAGCATCAGGCACCAGCCCACGCACTCTCATTAAACTAAAAACCTGTATGGAATCTATTATGATGGCACCACATGATGCCCTTTACTTGAGTTTATTTGCAACAAAACCCAAACAATTTTTAGATACAAGTGGGTATAATTTAAATACATATTTAAGTAGCTTTCGTACACAAATTTCACAAACTTAAATCTCAACTCAAATTCATATTTTATCACATAATAGTCTAGAAAGTCTGGTTCCATTCAGCAGCTGTTCACAAATTCTAGATACCCTGCCTGCTCCCAAAGCACTCTGGCAGACATGTGCCTAGGCGGGACGTGCTGGGAGAAGCTGGACCTGGAGTTGGGGGAAACGTCTTGAAAGGCAGCATAAGTAGTAGAAAACAGCAGCATATTAATCTTGCAAAACAACAACCGGCCAAAACAATAGCTTTACTCGTACTCCGTGCAGAGCCGCGAAGACAGCATCAGTGCACAAGAGTCCTTGCACTCCTTTCTGCCTTTTTACTGCCTCCCTTTACAGACAAAACGGAACACATGAAACTAAAGCGTTTTTGTTTTCTCCCCGTATTTTTGCACAAAGTAAATGAACTTCATTATAAATAAAACGTCTCTCTGGAGTTTGCTTTTCTGCCTTGCTGTGCCTTTCTTTTGTTGTATTTTCTTTTTTTTTTTGTTGGGCGGAGAAAGGCTTCGGTTTCAGTGTCAGTCGGGATGTTAACAAAATGTTTGTGAAGAGTGTAGAATACGCCTTTTGTTTCTTAGCATGTTAAATGAGGATTGCGTCATGTCTGTCGTTCTGGCTCTGTTGATGCTTGAGCTAAGAAATGGTTGGAGAACCAAAAAGTGTTGGCTTGTTTGAAGAGTCAGAAAGTATGCCAGATTTCTGGAGAAAGTTATGGAGATTTTTACTAGAATCTTTTTAACGATTTCACTTTTATTTTAAGCCTTTCAGAAAGAAGAAACCAAAGAAAATTGTACATAGATGTGGAATTGGAATTGCTAAAAAACATCCATCTTAATCGAGCATCCTCGATGGCAGAGTTCTCATCATTCCCTCGTTTTATGGTTTTTGTACTTGCAGCTTCCTAATGCATTTCACCCATCCCTAAATCATTATAAATTCTAATTCTCTTTGAGCATTTTCTTACCATCATCTTTTTGCTACTGCTTTTCTTCCCCTTTTCATTATCATCTTTTTGCATTCATAATAAACTTTCGTGTCATTTCTACTTGCTGGTGCAGCAAATATTTAAAAAAAAATGTTACAAAAAATTGTTTGAAGGAAAGTCAAGGGAAATTTAATGCTGTATACGCAGATTTTTCTCCCCAGGAAACCGCTCCACATAATGTCAGACCATTTGCCTGGCATTTTAAGGTCTTTCCTTTCTCCTTCCCTGTGAAAAAAAAGTCGCATCTAAGAATACTTCAATTTGACACTGTCGATCGTCCCGATGACATTCAATTAGCGAGCAATAATTTGCCCAGCGCTTTTCCAGCTTTACAGCTACAGCATTGATAGGTGATAAGTGATTGGATTCTGTTCTAGACGTTTACAGAAATTTCCGATTCTCCTTTTAATGATGAACCATTAATTAATGATGGTATATCATATATTTTCACTTTCATGCAGTATGAGAGTTCATGTGTCATGAGAGTTGTAAAGAAAAAGCTTCTTGAAGATGCATCAAATATACATCTTCCTACAGGATAGCTTCTAGTCCACAGTTTCCATTTCCCGGATAATTGTAGTTTTTCTACCCATCTCGTTCGTTTTTCCATGTTTTAGACTTCATAAGGAAATCAGATTTGAAAAGTTAATTAAGTTTCTCTTCCAACTTTTTTCCCAGCTGCACATTTGATGCATTGATGCATTGCGCAGCAGCTTTAACGAATTTGTATGAAATAACTGGAACACTTTCAATCATTATTAAAGGTAATTTCATGCTGCCAAAAAATTATTTAATGGAATCACGAAAAAAGCAGGCGCATGTTAGATGGAATTTTATCTATGTCCCCGCTAATTGGTGTTAAAGTCGATGTCGTTTGTTTGTGAATAATTTGAATGTTGGTTTAGAATAATTATTATCGTCATTGATGGGTGGCTTAGTATTATCACAGTCATCAGTGATTCAATGCTGCTGTTTTTAATTAACAAAATTGCCATCAATGTTTCATGACAAGATTTGACCGCAGTTTTGCTGCTAATTTTCAGTTTGACACAGATTTCCAGTTAAATTATGAGATGAGATTTCCATAAAAAAAAAAAAAAAATTCAGCATCAACACCTAAATCTGCTTAAAATATTTCAATGTTCTCGTGAAAGGAAGGAAGCTAATCTTAATCTATACAAGCTACGATTTAATGCCACAAGATTCAATCGGAACTGCAGCTTAGTTTTCTCCCATAGCTCCCATCAAGGTTAAACCCCTCAGGGCGAGTCCGAATCTCAAACGAATAAAAAAGTAGAACAGCTGCCTCCAAAGTCAATTTCGACTTCAATTAAAAGCCACCTGCAAGGAAAAGAAATGCACGGGAAATGCAAATACAATTTTTGACATTTTTCCCAGAGCGAAATGCAGACAACGGATGGATACTCGGAATGTGGGCGGTGGACGAGAAAGTGAAGGTGGTAGGTGGGTGAAACGACGAGGTCACTGGGCCAGTACTGACCTGAATGACAAGTCAAAGGTGGATCTATCTGTCTGTTAGCCGGGAGGCTTTTTGGATAGGCAAGACAAATGCAGAATGCAATTGATAGAAAAAAAAGGTTTGTGTTGGAATACATTTCTAATTGGTTTCGATTAAAAAGAATAATATTTAAGCTTAAAATGAAACAACCATTTATTAAAGAAAAAGCAATATTCAATTTCTTTTATTTTAAAGCCACTAAAAAAACATTCCCCAAAATTAAATTGAAATTATTTCTCAGTTCCGGCTTCATCTAAAATATAAAACAAACAATTTTTGAAATTCCACTTCAAAAGTAGTCAAAATTCAAAATGAAATCGCGGAATGGCCCCCCATTCGAACAGCCCCCCGACACTCACATGACAACCACTTCCCCTAAAATCCTGCCAATCGCTTTGCTCCGGCGACTGTCATTTGTGATGATCTATGACGGGGACCATAAATTTTGACTGCTTTCCACCGGGCTGCGGGGCAGCGCGTGACGGCACAACACAATCGTTTGACTGCTGGGACTGTCACGAGCCGGACATATCGATGGCCCGGGTTTTGAGAATTGAATTGAATTTTGGGTACATTTTGAGGAATTATTACAACTATCCTTTTTGAATGTACGGGGGCGCTAAAAACTGATTGCCGGAAATGCCTGTAATCGCTTGCACATGTGGCTAAACCCCGCGGGATGGGAGACTGAGGGTCTGAGGTTCGGGAAGTGGTTTATTGCTGATTGGGATTGGGTGGCATTCGCATGGGGCCTTTGTGGCAGCCATCGGTTTGTTGCAGTTTTTAGCAGTATTGTTATTATGTTTGCGGTGGGGCAAGCGGGCGCTTGTTAATGATTTATGCATTCGATGTGCATAGAAATGGCATTGCCGAGCCAGGGGCTGGCTCCAAGAGTGGCTGCAGGGGGGTGGCTCTGCTAATTTAAATGCACATTTGGGGCACTTGCTTGGTCCAGGGGAGGCCCTACGGTACGAGTATGTAACCGCATTGCCGTCGACAGCCGTCGACTTCTGTGATTTATGTGCTCTCTCTCTCTCTCTTTTTGCGGCTATTATGTCAACAGTGGTGTGCTAGGACCAACAGTAACTGTTACTTCAGTAACAGTGAAGCATTAACAGCCATTCTTTAACATTGTTGCCTTAACATTGTTGCCATAACAGCGGAAGAGTTCCTCATTTTGCTTTTAAGAGTAAATATCCCAAAGAGCACACACTGTTAACTTGCTCATGCTCTAACATTGCCCTCTCTTCGCATGTTATTACTCTTCGCACCATTTCCAACTGCTCTATGAAACCTCAAAGAGCGTGCTATGTTAAGCAGGACAACATTAGGGCTGTTGGCGCCCATTAGCCAAGCGGCATAGGTCAGTAATTTCAGGAGAAAAACAAACACAAAATCTGAGCACGTGACACCATAAATCATTTGCCTTAACTCCACAGTTTTAACCCTGCACAAGAATACACACAGCTCATATTTTATGCCAGTGGCCGTACAGATTATGGAATCAAAATATGGTCAACTTTAAGTGTCGAACTTCTTTAAACAGATCCACAGGAGTCCACCCTTTATTCTCACCTTTCACTTAAATCATAGACTTCAACCGGAAATCCATCCATTAGGTTTATGTATCTTTTGCTTGGTCATGCCACATTTCGCAAATAAAAAGAGTTTTATTTTCAGTTTGCTTTTAATTATGTTTCGATTATTGGCAGTCATTGTCCATTGGATAATGACTTAAACTTAAATATGATTTTATGATTCTATCGCTTTCCTATCGTTCTCTCCCCTTTCTGTTGACCAAAAATGCATTAAAAATTCAGCTCAGTCATCGAAAGATCTAGGAAGGGAAGGAGGGACACGACCACAGGACAAAGGGGTTAAACACAAAAGAAGCCAAAAAGGAAAGCAGCCCAAAAAAATAACATTGGGCAAACCCCCTCAGCAAAAGATACTCTAAATGGGATACTCTTGTATCTGTGTCTGTGTGCTGCTCACGTTGCTATTTAAAATTCATTTAAGTGCAAAACAATGACAGCAAATGGCAGCGGCATTGGCATCAACGACTGAGAGATACTCTCTAATGGGGCAAAAACCTCAGGCAGGCCCCGTGTTGTGAGTGTATAATGGGCCAGTGGCATGACATTGGGTTTGGCTTTCGGCTGAGCCTGCAGTCGCAGCAAATTACGTGAATCGGCGAATTTTGGCTACAAGATACGGCCAACGACAGCCACATAACGACGGTGTGGCCAATTGGCGATTAGCATCACTTTTAGGCGACCGGGAACAGGGGCAAGGAGTGGGGCAGAGCAGTTAGCAAACAGCAGGAAGAGTACTGGAGCCGCATGCAGGAGGAGTAGTGTAGAGGATTCCTGGACAGGATAACAAAACAAGGGAAAGGATGAAGCCCAAAAAGTGTTTTGGTGCTGGCGCCCTGCGAAATGCAATGCAAAAACAAAGGAAGGCGTTTCGGTATGCGAGTCTATCTGCGAGTGTGCGAATGTATCTGTAGGATCTGTAGGTGTGTGCGAATGCCAGGGAACGTGGCATGACTGTAAGTGATTGTAAGCAAGTGTGAGTGCCTAATGAAGCCATCGTTCGATGACCAAACGAGTGAAAAAGGAAAGGGAATTCACCATTCCCATTGGTGGCCCAAAGAGGAAACGGGTGTATCAGGTTCATGATTCTTTTGGATGGATTCAAAGAAAATTTGACTATGAATAAGTGAGTAAATGGATTCTTTCCTATCTTTTCAAACATTTCTATCTTAGTTCCATCTGCGGTATCACCTAGTCCTGAGTTTACAACCTTAGATCCTTGGCTCTTTTCCTCACTTTGTCTTTTGCTTCTCATTTCCCACTTTTTTGCGCCTAAGGGCTTTAAGAATGACAATAACGACAGCAACAACCTCAGAGTCGGGTCAGAGCAGAGCAACAGCCAGACCCAGCCCCAGCCCCACCCACCTTTAGTTGTAGGCTGTGGCGTAGACAATGGGACCCTCTCCTCTATTCAGGAGACAATGATGACGCCAAAATCATTGACGAGGAGCTGCCACACACGGGTGCGGAGCGGACAGGAGCCCGCCTGGATTTCGAGGACTCAATGCCGTGGTCCCGACGAGTGTCAATATGAAAATGAATGCGTGTGGTTTTCTTATTCCATTTTTTTGTTGGTCCTTTTTTGCATCACCGCTCTCCCCCTACCGTAACCCCACGCTGCGCTCTGCTCCGCATCTATGTGTTGATATGAATTATTCATAAAATGGCAATGGCACTCGTAGCAGCGGAAAGAACAAGAGCAAAGTCGTGACGAAGCCATTGGAATGTGTGTAGTCCCCCACCGAAAAAAAAAACACAGCAGAAGACAAGAGGAAGGGCACTTTGCTGGCGCTGTTGTGGATTGTTTGTGTACCCTTTTTTGACGGGTATTACTGATTTTAAAAGGTTTTCGCAATACAGAAAACATTTTCTAAGAAGAATAAGATATTAATTGAGGAAGTGTGTAGAAAAAAAGGATACGAATGGAAGGATTATTTACCAAACCGATTTTGTTCTCCTTAACTCGGATCAGAATTAATATAATTTTAATATATATAAGAAAGGGTATCTACGGCATTCACCTTCGCTGTTATCTTTCCCCTATTTTAGGTACTTTTTGGTGGATTCCTGTGGCACCGCGCAAGTGCACAACACATGAGGCAACAGCAATGAGACGCCATTTGAGACACACATGCACATACACACACCTTTGTGGGGAGGAATGGAGAGGGGCTGGAATAACTATGCGACATAAAATGTAACGAGGCTGACGAGAAGACGGCACATCTTTGAGGCCTCTTTGTGGCAGGTTAACTCATGGAATGAACTACCGACTGTAACCCTTGAGTGACCCTTATTTGCTTCAAAGATCTGCCCAAAGTTACCCACAACCCTTGATGCAGAGTCTATCTTTAAGATGCATTTAAGTTAATTTGCTGCTGTTGCTGCATTTTCCCACCGCCAAGCCGTCAGCTAATTAGTAAATTGGAAAAGCAGAAAGCTTATTATGTCGATTGCAAAACTTTTACCCACTCGAAAATTGCGTATAAATCAAGTGGAGGGTAACATTTCTGTTACCTTTTCGAGTGGAAAATGCATAATTTCCCAAAGCAGAGCGAAGTCAACAATAGCATAAACATTTGTCATTCTCATTAGCATTAGCCCTACCCTACCCTACCCCTAATACTACCCTCTAGATCCCCTTGAATCCTGCCTGTATAACAACGACAAAATCCATAATGTATCCCCAATCAAATGAACCTAAAAAAGTGGGGGAAAAAAGAGAAAAATTAATCAAACTACCAGCAAAAGGCAGCAAAAAAAAGTTTCCCTTCGACAAAAAAAAAGGATTGGGAGAAAGAGAAGAAAAATGGAAAAGTGAGTCTCCATATTTGCATATGAATTTGCATATGTCTATGTACGTCTCTATATGTGTGTATGCGTGCATTGGTAATACGAGTATCTGTGTGTACGGTGGCCCCATATGCACTTGTATTGGTGGGGGTTAGCATTGCAAATGTTCGCGACTTTCGCTGAGGCTGAAGCTTATTCAAATGATCTCAAGAGTGCTTCTGCTTCGCCCAGATAGTGCGCGCGGGGGTGGATTTGGAGTCGACTTGGAAGCAGGCCAACAGACTCCATATGTAAGCTCCAGTTATTGCCTGAAGTAGCACCTCCTGTTGCAGTAATTAGCTTGGGAATTGGGACACAATTGATTAACGATTGCTTTAATCAAACAGAAACCTGCTATGATACAGATACAGATGATTATGATTATTCCTATTCGTAGGAAACTTTAGCTTGGCTCTTTCACATTCAAAATTACTCGTAAAATTCAATTTTAAGTGTAACTATCAAAAGAAATTTAAGTCGAAATAAATGTAATTTTCGTGTAATTTTCATCCATGTCCCATGTCCCATGTCCTTGACTTCAAGGGAGCTTTAAGAGGGCTTCCTCCACTGCGTTTGCTTTCATATCCTTGAACATTATAGACCCTTTGTAGCGCCTAGGCATACTTCATTTGTGGCGGTAATAGTTATTTGGCCAACAGTAAAAACAAAAAGGATATAAAACAATTATGGTCCCCGCGCTGCACCGCATAAAAACCAGAAGGGGCCACAACCTTTGACAAACTTTGTCTCTCGTCACAGTCCTGCGACTGTTGCTGTTGCTGTTGCTGTCGCTGTCACAGCGTTACGCACCGCAGGACTCGTCCTGCACTTAAGGCGGCCTCCACGCCTCACCCTCAACCCTGGACACGTACATAAAGCCTTTTGTCGCGAGCAAACAACTAACTGACTGACTTGCTAATGAAAAGTTTATTGCTCAGCGGGTGGATATACTTAGAGGGGGCTGGTAGGCAGGCTATGGAGTGGAAGGGAATGGCTTTGCCTCTACCTCTGCTTCATATGAATGTGTGGCCAAGCCTTTCGAAAGATGCCCTTATAGAGGTTGCTGTCACCATAGCTAGAAGTTTCTGTCTTCTGTCCAGTAAATTTCTTTCCGCTTCTGTGTAAGTTTTCAAAGGGTATCTACTAATGCCTTACATTTCTCAACATCTTTCCCCTCTCTCACAGTTATTGTTTCTATGGCCACTCCTGTTGTTGTCCGTTTAGTGCTAATATTATTTACACCGAGGAGGCAGGAGTAAAAACTTAAACCAGAAAAGAGACAGAGCGAGAGGGAGCGAGGAAGGAGAAGAGGGAAAACAAATGACAATGCGACATAGACACATAAGCACTTTATGTGAATGACGCCCCTAGGCATAAACTAGAATTATAACGCACACACACACTCAGTGTGATACGAAGGAGGGGAAGCAGGGGAGGGGATGCCTATCTTGTGACTTTGCCCCCACAAAACTATGCAACAGCATTTTGTGTAACTATATTTTAAAAGCAAAATGTGTGCCTGCCGCAAGGCCCACAAAATGGCACCAGACGAAGGCGACGTCAAATGAACATTAGACATGGCCCCAGAGAAAAGGCTCAGCATGGTAAAGACCCACCCAACCATTGATGGGCTAAAAGGTGCTATGTATGGGCGGATACACACACGATATACACGGTTGCTTAGCTGGTTGTGTTCTCTCTTTATGCAGCGACGTGTTTGTCCAATAAACCTTGAAAAGTCATTAGAAATTTTTCAATTATGCAAACAAAACGACCGAAGCAAAGTAAAGCCAACCGAAGCCTGAATACATGTTCTGCCCCAGTAAAGATAGAGATGCTCAAACTGAGAGTATTTAATGTACATATATGTTTGGCTGTGGCTTTGGAAAAGAGATGAACTATTTAAATATATGACACATTTTTCAGTCGGAGAATATTTTTCGGACAAAGATGTTCTCAATTGATGCCATTTCCGTTCCTACTCTTGTTGTATATTTTTGTTCATCATTTTTTATAAAACCACAAAGTGAAATAAAACCATATTTAAAACAAGATCGAACATAAACATATTTGTTTCCATAGATCCTCATGTCATGTTACCATTTTGTTGATCCAATAAGCTACAGAATCACAGACAATCTCCTCAGAACAAAAAGATTATCTGTCTTAGATTTCAATTGATTTTCCACCTCCATTCGAGAGCGCCCACCAAAGTTACTTTCGCACTCATAAATCGCTCATCACTGAAAAACACACACACACACATCGGCTCTACTCCCATGTGTGCGTGCTTCAAAGGTTCTCTTCACGTATTTTACGAGCTCTTTTATTGATAAACAATAAAACCACCCATCGCATCGCACCTGAAAAACTCCCACCTTTCGCGTCCTCTGCGGCAATGGGTTTGTACATTTTTATTTTATTTAATTTTATTTATTTGTGTTTGGCGGCGTATTTATGGGGCAACATGCAAATGCAAATTGAAAAGGAACATGGGGCACGACACACACACACCCACACCCACACACACACGGAGAAGCAAAGTGAAAGCGTAGCATGCCTCAACGAAAAATGATTACGAGAATTCCGCATTTTTCCTTCACTCTTTTTTTTTTTCCTTTATAATGCAATAAATAATTTTATTATGTGCCAAGACCAATAAACACATTCGATCCAGAAGGCAAGCAAATAATCGAAAACATGCAGGATATGCAAAGGATGCGAGTATGGAGGGTAGAGCAAAGCGAGAATCGCATATAAATCAAGGATATTCAAAGGATGCCCCCATCTATCGCAGAACCTCAATATAAGTCGTAGCTGTAACCTATTCTTCGATATCTGCAATACTCTAATTAGACCCCGAGAACTTGGCATTTCGAAAAGAGTTTGCTGCAAAAGTTTCCTTGGGAAGGTAATTAAATTTGACAGAAATATAGAATAAGTTTGCTAGATGTTTAGACATGTTCTAGATTGGTAGAGCATTTGCCAATCGTTTCAACTCCACTGATACCCACTCAATCTGTTCACTTCGCTTTTGACATTAGGAAATGAGTTTTGCACAATACTTTTGGCAATTTTCAGAGGCTCCTCAAATGCAGACACCGTTCGAGGGAAGAGGGCTACTTAGCCACGCCTCCACCCCACACACACCCACACACACAAGCACACATTTTGGCTTACAAACCAGGCCGTAATGCCTGGAAAATCCACAAAAACCTTGTTAGCTTAAGCTCATTTGATGATTCGGGGGCAGGGAATGAAATCCGGATGGGGTGCGACTACAGCTGGCTGAAAGAAATTCCCTCCTCCCAAACATAAGGATGTAAGATATTTTCCCCACATCGTGTGGATGTAAGATATGTTTCCCTACCCAGCATCCACGTCGTATGGGTGTACAAATGATATGCGTATTTAAATGGAAGTGGCAGTAGCTTTCCAGACAAAGAACACACGGGGGGGGGACCAGCACACAGCACAAGGAAAAGCCATGGGCACCAAAAGCGACGAAATGCAAGGGGGGAAAGCCAATTGAAAGTCGAAAACAAAGTGGTATGAAAGACTTAAAGGCAGGGCTAAAAGATATGTTGCGGAGTCAAAGGAGAGGCAAGGCTAGGACTGAAAGCTGGAACAGGCGGATAAGGCGCATCGGAGCAATGAGATAATTTGGCAGTTGTTTATTTATCCATGTAATCCTTTATGGCGGAATAAATCATCCGACCTGCACAAGCACTGCGGTGCATATATTAAGACCATGCAAATTACGAATTTGTAAGCCGTCAAAAATATAACTCTTTTCGGGAATCATAAGAATATCAGTGGCAAAATATGTGCTCTGGACAGGTTAGGGATGGTACAAGATATTTTCTGACTTCGATTTTTGCTGACAAAAGAAAACAATATTTGGAATGCAAAATCCTTTGCGATGATTTACTATTAGAATCCAGTTGCAACTCCAGACAGCAGCGTATCCGTCATATCATGCCCCAAAAAAACCATGGGACCTATGCATATGCAAATCTGATGCCACAAACAGCTTTTCTCTCGGTTTTATCCTCCCTTCAGATGTGTTATTTTTCCATTTTCGTCAAGTGAAATTCCCACAGATATACATAGAGACATGCACATACATTTATACTTGTATGACACACATGACTGGGATGACGAGCAGCGTGGCGTCTGTGGCAGGCAACACATGTGTGTGCAACCATATTGATAAATAATAATTTTGTGCAACTTCACTCAAAGCACGAAATTTAATTGAAACTACGGGGAAAATATGTGCGGGGCAAGGAGGTTTTGGCGTAGGACGGACGAGCCAATGTGCAACTGTGGGAATGTGGAAATTGTTTGATTAGACGTCTACAAATATTTGCATCCACTCTAACCCACTATTAGACATGCCCCAAGGGCCTCATCTCTTGAGCATCCTCTAAAGCCGCACCGATTTCCCCGTTCCCTTGATTAATAAATGTCGCGCTTTTGTGGCACACTGGCAAATGTGGCCTCGAACGAACTCTGCAACACCCTCTCCAACACCCTTTTGGGACACCGCAAGGCAGCGATTTCCTGTCAATAAGCCTTGTCAGCAACATGAAATTAACGCTATTCAAGTTTTCGAGGCGAGCGTCGCGCGCCAATCGAGAAATTCTTTCACATTTCGACAAATGTCTGGCTGTTGAATCAGAATTCCCACTCCCCACCCTCCGCAGCACTCGACACATTCAATCAGGGAAGGAGGGAGGGAGGGCAGAACCATGTGCCCTCCAGAGCAACACTCTCTATGGCAGACATCTCTCCATTCAGTGACAGCCATCGAGAGAGAATGCCATTGCCGCTCAATAAATGTCATTACATTGTCAAGTGCATATTAGCGCCATAATTGAGCGGCGTGAGCAGAATTTCTTTCTCATCTCGCAGAAAAAAGGAGTAAAGAAAATGCGAAAAGTGTGGAAGCCTCTGAAAAAGGAGTTGAGTAGTTTGAAAAGCTGTAATAGGGGGTAACTTTTCCGTTTGCTGTGTAACACACACTCCACAAAAAGATTGCTAAGTGCATATTTTCCGGATAACTCTTTTTCACTTCTTTTTTTGTCGGGTGTCTAAGGGATTGTCGCACAAGTATTTCGAAATTAAACTTTAGCTTTCACACACATTTTATTGATCTCAAAATAAACCAAAATATGACTTGGCTTTGTAATTATCTCTGCCCATGGATCAACCCCCTTCTTTTTGATGTTTTGTAATGAAAGCAATTGTAATTAACTGGAACGAAAGCACAAAGTAAAGTTCATGGCAAATATTTAAGCAAAAAACTTGTTTAACTTTTGCAAATTAATTATTTAATTTAATGTAAACATTTTGGGCAACACGCAACAAAAGTGCGATGGCTGGACGTGATGGCCAATTTAAATTGGTCGGATACACCGTAGACAAACGAAAGGAGGGGATGGGAAAGCCACATATATTGATTCCCAGAGGAAACAGGGGGAAAAAACAACAGCTAAAACAATAAGGATACAATTTAATGGGCCAACAAATTGTTTCACAATAATAACAGCAACAATCTATCAATCCACATCTTAACATTGAAATTTTATGCAAAAAATAGAACAGACCGCCGCAACATCGCCGTACTCCTCGCATTCTGGACTGGACTTTTCGCATTTTCCGGCCGCTACTGCTCCACCCCCAGTTCCTCTCATTTTCCGCCTGAGCGCATGCTGGACCAAAGCTGAATCCATAAACCAAAAATGCATAATAGTGGTACAGACCAGACCCCCTCCTTGGGACCGAACCAGCAAACTGTTTGTCTGCGGCTTTTGCGGCTGCTGTGGCGATGACCCGAACTATAATAGATGGATCGGGTTTTCGGAGCGAACTTTTATATACACTTAACGATCCTTTGCTTAACAAATTGGATATTAAATAAAGCAATCATAATTCGACTTGAGAGTCTGACTATCAAAACGAGAATTAACTCTTTAAAGTCAAAGATGTTTCCATTTTTTGCGTTTTCAACAGCTTCTTCGACTTATCATAACCTCTGAATGGATAAAACCCTACACCCACCATTCCAATGAGAATTATCATTACCAAGAGCACAAAAAATCTCTTGGCAGGACGCGTACCAGAACCCAAACACTGACTTCTATTGCCGCCCACCATTTTGCTCGTCCTTTTTGGTGGATTTTTTCAATTTTTAGTTTATGCAACAGCAGGCGATAAAATTGTGTGGGCGTGCCCCTGGCCATGCCCTCAAACCAACAAAAATAGAAAGACGCCCAAAATTATTAGAGAAATTCTCATCTTTTTCGCGTTTCTTGGCCCCGGCTTATGTTTTATGGCCTAGTCGCCAAACGCTGGCTATAACCAGACACACACAGTCCACACAGAGTCATGGATGGGGTAAGTGAACTTTCAGATGGTATGGGAATATGGCAAAAAGTTTGGAAATTCTGTGTATTCTCTAACAACGAACAGTTCCATGCCCTAAGTGAGGGCAATGAATGTTTGGAATAATTCTTGGAATTCGTGCATATATTTGTATCTGGTAATAACTTACAAATTATAAATTATATAAATAATTCTCGCAAGACATATGTACACCTGTCGATTCGGTGGATATACCCTTTCGTTCGGACATGTATCGAGCACTTTTTTCTTCGTTTGCCACAGAATTTACGACTATCGAGCGAGTAAGCAAACATGGAAAGAGAAAAAGTGTGCAACAAACAAACGAAAACGAAAAAACCAAACAAAACACATGAAAACATAACTTGGCATCATTATACGATGGCTGGGACTGTACTAGGGCAGGGGATGGGGGAGGCTTTCGGCTGAGCAGCAGGCGGACTATATACAAACACAGATCTAGATCCAGTTGTGAGCTCTTGAACTTTTGCCTGCACTTTGTTGTTGCTGTTGCGGCTGTTGCAGATTTATGTTTTATGACCAAAATGTGTCTGCAATTCTTGGCGAGGCGAGGCGAGGCGAGGAGAGTGTGTTTGGGGTGCCTATCCGTGGTTCTGAATGTGGATTTGTTTTTCCTCCTCGAAAAAGAAGTTCAAGTATAACTCATGTCGAGACTGTGCTAAAATACGAAGCATAGCTTCAATTCCTGCTGGGATATCACTGAGGAAAACATATTTCCATTATGAACTAGATTTTTGAAAGGGTGAAAATATGTACGTCTATGTGTGCGATGACATTAACTAAAATTTATGTTTAGATTTTTGAATTTCTAGAATAGATATTGGTTATTTATTTACAATCACAAACGTACAATTTTTAAGTGAAACTAATGCAGAAAAACTTTAGTTGATGTACTAGTTTATGTCTGCAGTGACAAAGTCATACAAAATAGTCTGTATATCCATTTTCACTTTCAATGCCATACAAAATCTCTGTCGAAATCCTTCAACTGGTGCGTGAGTAATGAGTAATTATACGAAGAATATTGCCTTTTCCTTATCATCATTAAGCCAAATGCCACACCTGCCCATTGTTCCGGGAAATGTCATCTCCGACTGTCTGTTATCGGCTCAACACTTGCCCCACTTCATCGCTGGATAGGGGGCTGCATTCTACATCATAAACATAATTCCCCGACAACACAATGGACGCACGGTGGCAGTGCCATTTGTGTTCAACAATTTGTAGTTCATGTTTTGGTTGTCGAGCACTAAGCGCCCAGTGATTTCACTTATCGCGCCGTGCCACACGCCCACGAGATTGTGGCGTTCATGTGAAAACAAGTAGCAACAACACACAGATACACGCACACATACACGCACATCTACACTGGGGGAAATACATACACTCTGGTCAGTACAATAATCGCGAGCCAAGAACACATGTAAGCCCACCTGTTTGAAGGTATCCATTTTGCTTAATTTGCATAACCTAATTTGAAGGAATTTTAATCTGTAATACTTCAAGAGTTTGTCATATATTTTTCTTTCAGTGTCCACACATGTACGGAAATACATTCAAGGACACCTACTGACATGGTCACCGCGATACGGTGTTACAGTTGCAGTCACAGCTTGGACACGGGTTCCAAATTTACAGTTAACTGTGAGGCGGACAGCCCAAAAAGGCCTTCAAAACCTGGCTGTTATTCGATTTTTGGTGCGATATTTATGATAAATATTTGCTGGTCGTGCAGCCTTCCTCCCCAGCCCCGTATATCCTGACAATCGGTAGATGGTTGTGGGGATGTCCTGCCTGTTGGTATATTTTGCCTGGGCATGACTATGATTTCTGTGAATGGATTGTGCAAATGATTTGCCAGACAGAGGAACGACCCGAACGACCAACAAATGGTCAGTCATTCAAATTGAAATTGAGAGACTTTATTTTTTAATGCCAAAAATATATTCAGATTTTTTTGTATTCAAATGAAAATCTCATTTGCTTTCATCATTTGGGAATTTTCTGCGTAATTTACATTTTGTTGCTGTTGCTGCTTTCAGGTGAACTTAACTGGAAAATATCTCGATTGAAGCGAATACAGGACAGAAATGTTGATAAATAATATTGCTTTGTCATGCATTTCAGTCAGTGTTTGAAGGGAAGGAGATAGTATTTTTGAAGGCTTTAGTAAAATTATACATGGTAAATAAGTACATAACAGAAAAAAAGAAACAAAAGAAACTAGAAATATATTTTACACAAATTAATTTAAAAGAAAATAGATAATTTTAAGAGTATAAAAATGATGCAAAGAGAGCCAGGGAATGGGAGGATGAAAGCCAATTTAATCACGTTCATTAAAAACTGCCTTTGCGCGCACCCACAGTCACTTATCGAGAGGTGCAAGTGTAAGGAGAATTGTTTTTGGTTAATTTCGAGAGTGTAAAGCCATAGGGTACGGTAATAAACAAAAACAAAATAACTAAAGGAAAAAAATGATCGTCACTGAGAAAAATATACGAAATATACGAAGAAAGTATAAACTGTAAAGCAAACATAAAACATCAATTCTCACTTGCCTTTTACATTCTTCTTTTCCTCATTGCGCTTCTTCTTTTCGCATGTCGTGAAGCACTTACTGTCATCTTCACACACATGCAAACGTAACCCGCGCGACGATGCGACGAAACGAACGAAACGAAATAAATGTAACGGGATCGAGCGAGAGATTCTAATAAGAGCACATTAATTTAAGGTGAGGCATTGGGACGGAAGTTCGTACGCACACACTCAACGAGAGAGAGTCAGGCTAGCACGAATTGGGTTGCCTCACCCTATTAGGAGACACTTGATATGAGAGCACTGACACTCGCTCTTTGCTTTCTTCTCTTTCTCTTCTTTTGCCACTTCTTTTTTCTTGCGCTTTTATATGATTTTTATATGATGGCATGGTAAAGGGAGGGGACAACTTCGCGCCTTTTTTGGCATTTTTTCACACACACACATTGCAAGCCCTTGGTGCAAATTTAGAACATTTTTGCTCTATGTACGTACATACACATGTACAAAAAATAATACACTTTTAACACTTCACTTTCACATATTGCCGCATATTTCCAACGCCGATCTGCTTCTAACCTTTTAGCCATTTCACAATATTTCACTGCACTCCACTAACACACACTTCACTTTCACATATTGTCGCATATTTCACAATAGGTCTCGCATTTTTTGTCCACAAAATGTTCAACCATTTCACCATATTTCACTGCACTTCACTAACACACACTTCACTTTCACATATTGTCGCATATTTAGCAAATGATCTCGCATTTTTTGTCCACAAAATGTTCAACCATTGCAGCACATTTTTTTCACTTCACTAACCCACACTCACTTTCACATTTTGCCGCATATTTCCATCGACGATCTGGCTGCTAGCCTCGCTGTGCTCCTCCGCAATTGATCTTGATTTTTGATTGATTTCACTACATTTCACTAACACACACTTGTTATTGCACATTACTCCACAACGATACTTTTTCCCGTTTAGTTTCCCGAATTTTCCCGTATTTTACCCGATTTTTCCGTTTTTTCGCGGACCGAATCCGTACCGGACCGAACGCGCTGACAAATTTTTAACTACTGGAATGGGGATGAGGAAGCTGCAAAACAGGTAAACTGCGTAGGTGTTGGTGGCATAGGCCGCGCTCCCCTATTCACAAATCGAATGCACATACATACATACATGCATACGTATGTACATATGTAGTGACATGCACTTGGGCCTACGCTCTCTGGGATTTTGAGCTAGCAGAGATCGGAGTGTCGCTCTCTTTACATTTAGCTTATGAGGAAGTAAAAAGGAAAAAGAATAAGAAAATATTGAGCTGCTGGAGTGCTGGCATGAATCCAAATCAAAGTAATCGGAAGGTTGATTGGAAAATATAAAGGGATTTGAATTTATGATTTATTTTAAATAAACTATCAAAATGTGCCGTTTCTTCTTGATGGTTTCTTTTTCTTATGGTTCTCTCTGGGTTTCTTGTGAGAGCGAGAGAGCAAAGTAACTGTAAAAACAACGCGAGACTGAGCTCAGTCGTTCTTTTTGCTTTGTATGAGTGAATAGGAAAGACTCGCTCTCCTGCTTGCAAATCGAATGCACATTGACTATTTCGAGCACTTTGACTATCCGTCTCTGGAATTCCATGCAAGCCGACTCAATTAGTGAATGGTGATTTCACACTTTTGGAACTCTCTTTGCATTTGACTGTGTAATTGTCAGTAAAAAGGGAAGAGAAGAAGAAGATGCGCTGCTGGAGTGCTGGCTTGAATCAAAATGAAATAAATCGTCTCGGAAAAGATTTCTTCACTTGATCTCGATCGGAAAATGCTTAGAAAAATGGATATAAGTGGATATTGTAAAGGGAGTTATTTAAGATTTGTAATACAGAAACCATCTTAATGTTTTTTTTTTGGATCTATCTGGCTTTCGTTTGAGAGTGAGAGAGCAAAGTAACTGTAAAAACAACACAAGACTGGGCTCTCTCGTTCTTCTTTCCTTGTATGAGTGAATAGGAAAGGCAATTGGATTCTTGGTGTTGGTGGCTTATGAATGTACATAAATCTAAAATGTTCGCTCTATTTACATTTGACAAATTTTCAGTGAAGGGGGGGGGGGCGTTTCATAAGCACGGACAGACGGACATGTATGTACATACATATGTACATATGTACATATATACTTTATGGGATCGGAAACGTTTGCTTCTGTGCGTTACATATGTACATCAACTTTGTGCACAAATCTAATATACTCTATTACTCTATTCTCTCTCTACTCTATTTACTCTTCGAGTACCGGGTATAAAAGAAACAAAAGAAACCAGAAATATATGTATGTATGTATATTTCCAAAACAATGTAGTTGAAAGAAAATACATAGATAATTTTAAGAGTACAAAATATTGGTACTGTTCATGATTTTTTAACTTCACGTAAATCATTTTCTTTCTGAGGGGAAAACCTATCTGAGCGTTGAGTGCGTTTCCTGACTGTGAAAACTTATCGAATGTTTGTCGCAAGAAAAGGCAACTCTCTGCCGCCCGCTCCTCCTCTTTGATCTCGATTGAATGATGTGTGCGTGTCACACTTTTGGCCAAAGTGCAATTACCTATTTGCGTCACGTGCAATTTCGGGGCGGAAAGTGGGCGGAATTGGTAGCTATGGTAGGGTCTGTGGCAGGGGTAGAACCATCGTATGGGTATGCACATAAATAGCGAGTACATCAAAGTCAGTGCGGCGTTGCATGCACCAGCTCCTCCCCATGATTAGGGTACTGAAGCCAGTTTGGTTGCGGGGTTCCGATGTGGCATCTACAGCAGCAGCAGCACCAACACCAGTCATTGTCAAAACATCAGGCGGAAGGAGGCAGGGCTCTCTGGGAGGCATCTCTTGCCCCCATCTTTCAGTGCACTGTGACGTGGCAATTGTGCGGGTACCGAATTTCTGATCCCCCTGTTCCTCTTACCCCGTCAACGGCACTCAGCGGCTCACAGAGCACACACTCACTCACACAGAGACTCTCTCGCTCCTTCATTCTTGCAATCCTTCGTCACGAGGCTTAAATCACGTTAAGATTTTCAACGCCACGACTTGGCATGTTTACTCTCTGCCTCTCATGCACTCCCAGTCTCCTATTTTTGCGTTTTCCTCCCGCCCTCTCCTGTTTCCACACGCTCCTGATTTCCTCTGAAATCTCGCGCTCTACTTGCTCTCCTGCCCGTTTCCAAAGCGCATTTAAAAGAAGGTAACTAATGTGAGCATTCCCAGTTGCCAATTCACAGCTAGATTAGATTACGGGACTATCACTCGAAATGCCTCATGCCAGCATTGTGATTGCTCTGCTCTCCAGAAGCCCCGTTCCCTCTTGTTTACTTCCCGCTCATTTACTGCACTTGCCGCAATATCTTTCTTACTCTCTTTTTAAACTGTGTCTCAATATTGAATCGTCATATGAGTGGCCACTGGTAATGTCTCACCCCAAATTAATACACTCTGGCACTGCCGCTCTCTTCCACACATGTGTTTCCCCTCACTCTTTCTGCATTTTCTAAGCGCATGCAAACATCGCTTTGCGTACAAATGTTTTCTGCTTCTACGTGGTCAGCCTTCCTTCCGTACCCCTTCCACATTGCTTGGCACTCTTGGTACGTCCCCAAGTCCTAGCAATCGGAGGGCGTGTCGTCTGGCGAATGTGACAATGATTTCTGCTACTGCTCTAAAATTTGTCAACCAGATGACAAGCAGTGGAAAGGCAGTGGGCGCAAGCAATGATGAGAAAGAGTGAGTATGTGTGGTGAATGTAAGTATGTACATATTTATTTTCAGAAATACAAATCAAGTACAGTGGGCACAAAAAGATAAAATTGGAGAAAAAGGTAAAGAATCTCGGTTTATTATTGTCCACTTGTACGCTTAGCAATTCCCCCATTATTCATTAAACCAAGCTAACAGTTATAAATATGTACAAATAATGTGATGTAGACCATTGTATCAATCGTCACATACCGTTAAGAAGCACGAGAAGAAAGAATAACAAAGTTGATTGCATGGCAACCGACGCGTCGCGACGTGTCAACGGTGAGGGAGGGGCTTGCATTGATCCGTCGAAGTTGAGTGGGTATCGAGATTTTGGGAGCTTAGATTGGAGAGAAGATTTACTGGGCGAGCGTCTTCCCAATATTGCCATATTTCGTAGTACCCCTATTAGTACCGACTTCTTAATAGTTTTTCTTTGTCAATTCTTTGATAAATCCCTTTGTTTGCAGCATTTTGTTCTCATATTCCTGTTTCCCAAATCTCCGTACACATATTAGCAACAAATCCTTGTCTAGTATATGCTTGCCTGAAACAACTTCATCTGTCTCTCCAATGGACCATTTACAGGCCCACCCTGTAGGAGCCATAAACCACTTGAAACTTCAATATCTGAACTCGAGCGAGGCAGCCTGGTAGCAAAAATTGAATACGTGCAGCCCTGTTATAATAGCCGGGCTCTCCTTTTAACCCGATTCTTCCACGACGACAATAATATTTACGGCTTTTCGCCTAAATTCCAATTAAAATTGGTATGGCTTTAAGTGCAGCTGTCCGTCCGGAGTGTCTGTCGGGACTTGTATTTACTCGTATGTCCCGTATGGCCCAACAGGCGGCACAGGGGGCCGTGGGAAAACAATATTCGAGCGATTTGTGTGTGCACCTAAAAAATGCATAGGCCACCTTCGTATGTGTTGCCAACTCGACCAAACCGTTGGCCGTTGCCCAGCAATTAGAGTTCTACAGTGGCTGACCACCACCTCTATGGTAGAGATGTATTCGCAGAGGAAAAAAACGCACAACAGGAAACAGAATACGACAGAACATAGCGGAAGCAAGTTGGAATGTGACGTAAAATCGATACGACGACTAAGGGATACCTGATAATTGTATTGCTTAACTTTTAACTCTTAACTCTTTTAGCTTTTTTATAATGGGTAAATTATGAAATTGTAAAAATACCTACTCCAACGTTTTTTCTACAGATAGATATTAAATGGGAGTCCCGATAGCCTATTTGTGGTACCAGAAAAACTGTTGAAGATTCTGTTATAAAGTTTAGCAAAAATTATATCTCGAAGGAATCAAAACAATTTTTTAGAGCACAAACTCCACATCTACGTATCCGTTACAAGCATCTCCACTTATTAGGCATACCATTTCTGACTCCAAGAATACCTTATAAATGGGAGAAAAACCAAATGAATGAAAAGAAAAATGCACAGCAAAGTAGAAAATCGCACAATCAAAACGAAACTGCTGACCAGCATCGATCTATGGCAGACGACGAATCGGAATCGAAATCGGAATCGCAATGGGAATGAGAATGGCAACCGGAATGGGTATTGCAATGGCAGAAGGCTATGCTATGCTATGCTGTCTCCTGGTGTTGTGCAGAACCATTAAAGTGTGGATGTTGTCGCCATCAGGAACTAGTACGTGGAGCAGGAGGAGGAAAAGCATGAGCTAAAGCCGCAGAGTCACTGACATGGTAAAAATTCATGTTTTCCACCATGGTCCTATGTGAATGGGTGGGTGTACATATGTATGTATGTCCTTCTAACTAGTGGTGCGTTGTCCTATTTACGTTGTCGTACTTCATGCATTTCAATCACCAAACACAACACAATTTAAATATGCTGATTGGGTGGCTGAATTTCGGTTGCTTGTCGTCAGGCCTCCGGTTCACTTCTCCAGGGACATTGTTTTTGGGGTTCCATTGCGGGGTGGTGGCTATCTTTAATTGGTTTCAGCTTTAGCCTCCCATCATGCCGCACCCTGCCATCCTTTTAGCCATTTCGAGCCATTGTTGCTGCTGCTCTTGTGGCGGTTGCCATAAATTTTGTTTATTGATGAGTTGCATACATGTTGCACCGCCAACATGGTTGCTAAATCCATGCCCCCATACTCATGTGACATTGCTTGGCTAAGAATAATTTAATTAATTTTTGTGTGCGCTTTTTAGTTTAATTTTGCGTGCACGCTGTTGACATGCAAAATGGCTTTTTTATAATTGTTTTAGTCCGCTTTTCTGCATTAAAATGTGGAGCAGGGTACTGGGATTGGAGTCTGGAAAGCGTATGAGAAATTTAAGTTTAAAATTGGGTAATGACCGAACATATTTGGTTTTTAAGTTAGCTTTAAACGGTTTTCTTGGTTGAGTCCTTGTGCCAACTGGGTCTTAATGGGCGGTAAATAAATATGTATGCATTTATGAGGTGGTTCTTGAAGCATTTATTTTGAACCATTTTCAACATTTTCAAAACTATAGCAAAACTAAAAAATAGCCGCCATGTAAACAAACGTTAAATAAACAAAGTACCACTAAAATGCCAGACAATTTCGATAGAGCGGAAATAAAAACCAAAACTATTTTTAAGTAAATAACAATGGAATCAATATTTGGCAAAACTTTGTCACTTTGAAAACGGTTTTGGGGAAAATGGTGGGAGATGGCGACTGATCAAAATATACACCTCTGATTTCCCTCGACAGTGGACAATGCCCCAAAAGTTGCTTCGTGCCGCCATCCTGGAAAAAGGAGGCGTCACCAGGCTAATCTGCTGGCTGTCAGAAGTCATTGAAACAATTCGAAATGACAGCAAATATGAAATCGCATAGAGATACAGATACAAAGCAAACACCTACACCTAGTGGGAAAGATAGAGGGACTGCTCCAGACAGTGGGGCCACACGGACAAATGGGGAAAAATGGGAAAAGCCGGAGGGAGTAGTGGGAATGGAACTTGGAAAGGAAAACTGCTGACAGTTGCATAAACAATAAAAAAAGCAACCCAAAAAGCGAGCATCAACCAGCGAAACGAGACAGCGATTGCGGTCAACATCAAAAGAAACCTAAAATAGAAAGAGATGGAAAGAGAGATATAGAAGGAGAACCGTATCCGCGAAAGTAGAAAGGGGTAAACTGAAAAGAAAAGCGAAACGAAACGAGGAAACTGGAACTATTACTCCTTTTGGTACTGCTACTGCCACGGCCACTGTATCAGAATGGCTACATGCACATGCAACGTGTGGAGCTACTCTACATTCACATCCCCCATCCCCGCCTGCCTGCGACTCCATGATGGCTAAAACAACAATGTGACATTTTTTCCGCTTTGACGACAATTTCCCTCGCGGCACCAATGGCAGAAGCTGCAACAACAGCAGCCATCGCCACTGCTGGTGCGACTTAACGATACAGAACACAGGAGCAGAAAACTCCCGAAATAAGAAATTTGAGGAACAACTTGGCAGTATCGAAGCAGAGTATTCCCTAGCAATTGGACTGAACGTGCGACCGCTTTCCTTGTCAGGTGCAAAAATTACATCAAGCTATAAAAGATCATTTGGATCTGGAAGCCTCAAATGGAATACTCGAAGGCTGCCAGGAGTTCATTGGAAACGGTCTTCTTTGGTTCTCACTCAAATGCGAAATTGTATAATTTTCTTGCATTAATAGAATACTTTTAAAAATATAATGTCTAGATAAAGTTGCTAATTAAAACTAATTTTAGAGCCAAAAATAATCGCTTGATTTCAATTGCAGCACGCTTTACTGAACATACCTCCAAAAAGAGTGGGATAATTTGTGGATCTTCCCAAAGGGTATAAACGAACGTCACACGAGAGTGATAAAAAGGATGTGTTAACGTATATGTACGCAATATCCCATTGCTGGAAGGATGTGTAAGAATAGTAGCAGTAATCCTGCTCCTCTTTCCGTATCACAACAGCACAAAATTGATTGTGTAAATAAGAAAACGAAAATGCCGTTAGTTTACGTTTTCCGCTGACAAGCTTTTGAAACTGTCCAGAAACCAATGGCACAAGGGGGGAAAGGAACCAAGAGTAAAGAGGTCCAGAACCCAGAGAAAAATGCGGACAACTGGTCAGAGCTGAGGGAAAAGTGGGGGTGGACCAATAGCAATGACAATAAAAGAGAGATGATGCACAATCATTGCACAAAATTGGCAGACAGAGACACGAAGAGAGAGTGTGGGACAAAATTAAAATTGGAATTCATTCGTAAATGCATTTCCAGTTTAGTGCCATCTGACTTTGATGCAAATGATTACCCGTGAAAAAGTGCTATCTGCCACTACAGCTGCTGCTCTAAAATCGTTTTTAAAAGATTCAATTGAGTGAAAATGTTTAAGAAGCAGTTTGGGACATAAACGTACATCATTTTAGTCTCAGTGAATTTTAAAGTGAATTTGTAATGGTATTCCCCCACAATTACTTTGTAAATCTTGGCATAGAGTTTTCTCTGCCAATATTTCTACATTGTGGGTATGAAACGAATACAAGCTGCATATATTCTCTAAAGTCTACAATCTCTTCACTTTAGATCTAGTTCCTTTTATACCTTTCCTTTACCAACTATTTAGATGCTCGAATTAATTTACAACTTGAAATGCTTGAGGTTTTCCCCGATTTTTCATTCAATGGCTTGGCCGGTAACCAAAAGAATTCCCATCGATTGGCCCTTTTTCAAATCTTCTTTTAGGGGGTCTTAAATTTTTCGTGTAAGCCAACTTGTTGACCAAGTTTGGGTCAGAAAAAACTTTACCGCAAACCCGTTAACTAATTTTCCAACATTCACTGATAAATCGAAAGGGAGAGGACCGACAGTCATCGCTACATTGGATGTTAAAGCAGCCATGCAAGAGGTGCTGGAGATGCCGCAGGGCGGCAAATGGGCGAATCTGTCTGTAAGTTCACCGTAAATTTCCTTTTCAATCAAAATGTGCTTTCATTCAATTTGCGGGGGAGGGACAGGGACGAGGTAAGTAGCCGGCTGCCTCACGACGCCGAGAATGAGGCAAAGCTGCAAAGCCAACTTTCAACTATGGCCAAGAGCCAACAGCTAGTGTGGCGCCACAGAAGGGCATGGGCATGGGCTGCTCACCGGAAACGTTCTCATGGTATTTCAGCAAAGTACGAATGGGCACATTATGTAGTGACCCGGGATAACGACAGCAAAGCAAACTGACCAACCGACGGATAAAAGGTTCGATTCGATTCCTCTGATACTGATACTCGCAAAACCACAACCAACGGATAGTTAAATTATTTAGTTGCCATTTCCCATTGTCTTCGCATTTTTGTGTCTGCTTCAAAGTGAAATTTAGCCCCGAAATATTTCCATATTTTATTTGTTGTCGAGGTGGATGATTAACTGATAAGGAGAGAATGGAGTCTTAGGCAGATGGGTAACTGATTTGGTAAATTAGTGTCATTTGCTTATTTTAAATCTAAGATATTTCAAGTGTTTTATTTCCAATAGATAGTACATACACGAATATGGAATACATGGTGCTTTCAAACTAAAGCTAATATATTGACTATATTAATCGGATATAAGTTCAGATATATCATAGATTTCACTACAGTAGATATAAGAATATATTTATTTGTAGGCTGAATATATATCCACTTTCATAAATATGTGTTTTTGTGCTCAAAATCATATTTAAATACTCACTATCAACAACTTTGTGCCCTCTTTGCCCTGAAACCAACTCCTGGAAAATGATTCAATCAAAAAGAAAGCGTTCCTCTCCTCTAAAAATTGGTATGTGTATATAATAGACAATTTTCATAAGTATTTAAATAGATTATTAATATATATGTAAATATATGTATATATATTGATTAATTGATACCATTGGAAAGCACAAAGTATTTGATTTTGTTTAGGTTTTGGAAAATATTTTGAATATTTTATTTGACACTCTTCGCTTCAGACATCCTTCTTAAAACGTATCCCTGCAGTTCCTTTTACTTCCAAGTTTGATTGTTGGTTTTTAAAAAAGGTTTACAAATATTTCCCCGTTTGTTTTTTCATCTTCATTAGCTTTACCTTCCTTACTGGCCCACCTTTACAATTTTGGCTGATTTTTTGTAGTTTTAGTCGACATGAACTAAATTTATATGTTTTGAGAGACGGTCCAATTGAAATTGAAAATATAGATTTCATATGTGATGGAATCTCCCACCAAACGTAAACTGTACACGAAATTGACACGAAAGCTGTGTAGATCCCGTGTAACATTCATGTACCGTTTGCCTTCAAATTGGGAAAAATCCCTTACGTGCGACCTCATCCCAGACACAAACCAAGTTGTGTAAGCTAGTTCTTGCTGGTTGCGGACTTGGCTGCATTGGCCAAATTTGTGGCTGGCTCCTGAAGTGGAACCCATTGCGCGGTGGCATTTTTGGCACGAAACATCTCCTCAAAGAAAATCTTCTCCTCAGTACGAACCTCGGCGGAGTTACCAATGAGAGTGCGACCCAAGATTTCACTTGATCCTGTGGGAAAATCAACGATAACTCAGACAAATCATAATGGAAAAATACGTTCCACATACCCAAAAGACCATCGTGGACAACCGTAAACTCCAGGACACAGTTCTTCAGCGTTTCCTTGTTGACATCAAATGCCAAGGCCTCGTTGTATACAGGATTGACGGTGCTCCGCTGGACACCAGTCTTGCGTTTCTTCATTTTCTTGCCCACAGGTCCCAGGAGAGTCACTTTCACGTACGGATCGGAGCAGTTCCTTGCATCATCGACAATGCGTAGATTTCTGGCCTTGATCAGTACCACCATCAGCCGTTCGGCTGAGGGAAGGTAAGCCAGGGACACCATTATATCTCCCAAATCTACTTTCATATCCTGTGCCGAAGCGGAGCTCAAGGGAGTCCATAGCTGCAGTTGTTCGCTCAGATCCAAGTTGGCCAAGTGAAGCTTCGTTCCGCCAATGCACACGTGACGAGAGTATGCATCAAAGTCATACAGTAGAATCTCAACCGTCCGTTTGTCGATCACACCAGCGGTAACCTCAAAGACAAAGTTCTCGTCGAAAACTGAAAGGATAAAATGGGATGATAAATCAAATTTATGACACATAAAACTTGCATACCTGGATTCAAGGTCTTCTTATGAATACGCGTCTGCCAAAAGTTCTTTTTATCGGGCAAGAGTCGAACCTTGGCATAGGGATCAGCAGTGCCACTAAATTGCCTTGGCTGTAGATTCTGAGCCTCCAGCAATCGCACATTTAGAAGGCCACCAACCGGATCGTAGCTAATGCCAACATGCAAATTTCCACGCACTTCAATGGCTGGAGTGGGATCCAAGGACTTTGGTTGAGTGTGCTATTAAAAAAGATTTCACCAACTGTAGATAAAGCTGTGAAGTCAGTTAAATTCCAGTTGACTTACGCTTCTGTACAGGGTCATGTCGATTTTCGTGTGATCCAATTTGGCATTCATGGAGGAGACTCTTGGGCGTGTGGGATGCATGGCCAGGACGACGTGTTTGTCCGATCGGGCGATTGGCACGGATGTGGTGGAGCAGTAGGATAGGGTGTTTGATTTGAGACTGCCAGTGGGTGAAGTGGGTGTCGGTGGTGCCGACTCCTCTGTGGTGTTCGATACTTGCTGTTGGATAGCACTCGTGGCAGTTACCGAAGCTGGAACCCAGAAAGCCGGATCATTCTCAACGTTCTTCAGTGAAGTGGGACTAAGATTGCCGCGCGAACACTCATTGAGGTTGTCGACATTATAGCCAGAGGCACCAGCCACCAAGGCTTCCCTGCTATAGAAAGATAATCACTTGATATAAAACTGATAGTGTTAGGTATTTTTGTCACTACCTTTGTTGATCTTCATCCTTTTCGTTGGCTGATTCCAGGAGATTTTGCTCAAACCAGTTGAGACGGAACCGCTTCGAGCAGGTGGTATACAAAGCTGCTCCCACAGCAGACACCACCAAGAAAGAAACCGATGCATAGACACCGATTTGGGCTAGGGAAATATCCTCCTCACGTATGACAATGTCCATGGCTGTAACTGGAAGAGAGTGGAGGGGATACAGATTAATGGATAATTTCGTATGTGTGGTGAACCCATTCTTTATTGTTGGCAAACTGGCGTAAAAACGTGGTTCAATTACTCCTCATGACCCGACATCGACATCGCTTAATGACACCCAAACTAGCCATAAAACATTCATTAGCAAGTCAGGACTAAGGGATGAGCCTCATAAATAAATCAAAGCCGGATTCCCATTCCTTTCGACATTCATCTTCTCCATAGACCATGCCCTGCGGCTGGCCTGGGGTTATTAATTGAGCGGCTTAAGGTGGCATTGTGGCTGTGGCACTGCGAAGTCCTGGCCCCAGGCACGTGCTGACAGTTTTCCCACTCCCCCAGTAACCAAGTGCAGGAACGTTTTGCCAGTTCCCTGGTATCAAAAGGAGAAGTGAAACTAAGAGAAATGAAGGCCAGGTCAGGTCTTTGTTCAGCCACAGCCGCAAAATTGCCATAAAGGCGCCTCGTCCTCGGTTTAGTCCGCAATTAGCTGAGCAAACTGCCAGATGACCCCGCAACCAACCACACAATCCCACAAATCCTCAAGAGCCTGTACGCGGAAGTTTAAAGAACTGCAAAAACCAGATGGGTGCGACGTCTGTTTAAGCAGTGGAAATATTTATAGCCGAGTTGTTAATTAATTAGTATATGTAGGTAAATTCTACAGACACCTTTAGATCAAACTTTGAAGCCCACAGACCCAAATTCCGCTCCTTTCTCTTCCACAGACCCACCATTACTTCTCCTTTCTCCAACACAAGCACCAATACCACTGCTTTCCCTGGCAATTTCAGCAAATTTGCTCCGAGTTTATTATTTATTTACGGGTAACTTTTGTTTTCGGGTCTCCCTTTCTTTAATGGCAATTGCATGATGTGTGCTGGATGCGGGCTGGCCTCCGACTTTCCCAAAGGTATCGGGTTTTCCTGCTGTAAAATCTCAACGGAATGATTTATGTGTGCCCCCTAATGTGTGAGTCTGGGATCTGGGGGCCAGCAAGTGAATGACTGAATGTTTTGGCCTCATCTTGGCTTTTGCGTGGGCTTCTGCTGCCACCGAAAGTAATTTATGAAATTAGTTGTAATTTTAACTTTGACAGTTTACAGCCATAAGTTGATATCTAGAGAATGTTGCCCCGTAAATTAAATGAAAAGTACATTATGTAGCCATTTCCAGTGAAATTCTGAAATCTATTTGCCAGTTAATGCCTCAATAATCCCTTGGGAAATATCACAAAATGCCATCGAACCGCTATCACCTTTTTTCGTCCTTTCACTGGTACAGCTCCAACACAATGGAAGAGGCGGGAGTGTCCCCACTGCCATGTAAATCACACATAACCCAATCAATGTCAAATTGGGCGGATCACAGAGCTGCCATGCCCTGCATCATCAGTCAGTCACTCAAAATGTCGGGGTCTGTTGGGGCTTTAACAATTTTTATACTCTAACTGAGGATGGTTCACTTTTGAATAGAAGTTTGAAGCAAAAGATTGAAAGCTCCAGAATCGTATCTAAAGCAGAAAGTGCACAGCATTTGAAGCATGGGATAGTTATAGTGATCCAAAGAGTACTCCCATCAATTACTATTCCTCGCTAAATCATAAAAGGGTATCCACAGCTTCACCTTTAATCAAAATTATATTTTCTTTTCAGGTTTCTCGCTTGACATTCTGTCGCTACAAAATGTTTTTTTTTTCCGACACATGTGCGGCCGTGTGTTTAAATGAATTTTCGAGCTTTCATCTGTTTCTGTCACATTTATTATATATTATATATGTGTATAGGGATTTATGGCCATTGTCATAAATTTTAATACAGAAACCGCAGAGCGCTTCAGCCCTTTTGGGCGAATGGCTGACTGCCTCTCGTTGGTTTTGGTTGTTGGTTGAGTGAGCGGTGGCTTTGTAAATCATTTTTCTGGCTTTTATCGGACACATTTTCACTTTTCGCCCGAACCCCCAGATAAGAGGCGCACTACTTCCGCTAATGTGTGCAAAGTCAAGGCCATTCGGGGGGCCGCAGTCGCAGTCGTAGTCGCAGTCCAGCAGGCGCAGGGCCAGCTGTCCACAAGTCCAGGCCATAATGTGTTGACAGAGCGACTAAAATTAAGTTTATCTAATCGATAAAGTCAACCACATGGTTCATTGGCTGTTCCGTTCTCAACCCACTCCCGTGATTTCTTTCAACTTTGGCCAACGATTTCATCATACAAATTTACTTCTCTTCTTTAAAGTGTATATTTTTCCCAACTCGCGCTCGCAGCGCCATCAAATTGCACAGTTATGGCAAATTATGTTCATTAGTCTAATGAAGTGTTTTGTGGCTCTCAGACCCAAAGAATGTCCTGAATTGCCCTCGCAGTTCTGCGACAAATACACGCCCTGCTGTGTCGTATGAACGGGCGAAGGAGAGAGGACAGTTGCAATTGCCAGTTTGTTGTTTATACCCTGTAATCTTTATGGGTCAGTAGTTTGACAAAACAGAATGGTTGAAAAGATAAATGACTAGAAAAAAGGTCAATAGAAAGCAAACTGGGATTTCTGGAAATGAATTGAATTGAGTTTGAATTGTTTACAGATGAAACTTTCCTCTAGAATAACAGTCCTGGGCATGGTTTAGTTTTCGTTCAACTGTTGACTTTTCTTCAAGTTTCAATGTACACAAAAACAATAAGATAGCCATTAATTAAACATCTGACAACATTTTCCTTTGTCCTACTAAACCTTTTTTGTACTCGGAAGCCCATTAATTAAGTAAAACCTGTTACATCAAAGCCATTATACTATCATCTTTCAAATCCGCAAGCAATTTGTCCCTGCCTTTGTCTATCTCTCAGAAATGTTTAAGACTACTACCCCGGGCCTGCTCTCATAAACAGACCTTCCTCTCATAACAGTGCCCCTCGTATGCAGTGTATTAAAAAAGCATTTTGTGACCAAAAGCAAAGAGACAGGTTCATAGTCTGGTTCCTCAGGTGGTACGTGTTTTCTGGTCTGGGACAGTAATTAGATTATGGCCACGGGTCCATGAGGATGCGCGTGTTAGCTGTCGGCTCGGACAAAAACATCCGGTATAGCGGACCTGCTTTAACAGTTCCACTTGTACTCTTTTCAGCGGAAATAATGCTTTAATAAAAAATTGCCGACTGTGTGTAGGAGTAGTGCTTTGAAGGCTGCCTGCCTTCTCAGGAATCCTTGGATCCTTGGCCATACCTTTCACAGCGGGAATCCTTGCTCGCACCTCTCCCAGCTGCTGTGTAGGTAGTGCTTTTGGCGTTGGCTTATCCGTAAACTGCAGCTGCGTCTCCCCCTTGTTTTTTTTAGAGAGAGCAACCTTCTGTGTGCATAAACAAGCAGCAGAAGTTTACCCATCATAACCAGGCCATGACCAGGGGAGTTGGTGGGGGAGGTAGTGGTGGCCTCTAGGAGTTCATGAATGCTCCCTCGGTCACAGAGCGGACAACAAAGTCATACCAGGGTCTGTTCCGTCAATAATCTGCCAACAGCCATTTGTTATAACCGCTGGAATGACACAGTGGAATTGTGGTTTGTCCACATCAACAACATCATTATCGTGTGCCATCTACGACTGTTTTCGCTGGCATTTATAGGGTATCTGAGGTATATTGTTTGCGTGACTATTAGCACAAAAGATCGCAGGTAGGTGGTTAGATTTTATAAGTGTCTTGGGCCAGAGTGGGTAAAAATAACTATCAGAATTATCAGTGCTGAGCATCGCCTTGTCGAGTAACTACACTAATCGATTCTAACTTGTTCTGTTATGCGAGTTGATTATCCACCACCAATGGCTGTGCCAGTGTTTTCCGTAATGTCAGGGTCTGGCAAATTGGAGTCTGTCCTCATCACAGACATGCTTAATTAGCCATCAATATTCATTATTTATGGGATAAAGGAATGAAGGATTATGTATAGGCTTTAGCTGAAAGCTGACAGGAATATTCAGAGCTATTGGCATGTTCTTCAAAGCAAAACGTCAAGAAGCTTTCGGCATCAACAAAAACAATTTCCAAAGAAATCTATTTTGTGGCATTTCCATTCACAAAGTTTCCTGGAATAAACATTCCTTTAAGTTGCCGAAAACTCCAATCGTACATACGAATAACCTCCTGGAACAGTCATTCTACATGAGAATAAAATGTTCCATTAAAATCAACAACCATATGTCCTTTTACCACAGGCCATTAAGCCTTGGGAGTGGGGACCGAATACAGCAACTTTGGGGACTGCAAATATTGAAAATAAAATACAAGAGAGTCGAAAATTGCGACAGCAAGATAAACAGCAATTTAATAAAGTGACCCAAAGTTATGGGCCCAAGAGCTGAGAGCTGAGCGTAAAAATAAACAATAAAATGCTCATTAAAAAGCAAAAAATACCCAAGATACAAGCGGCTGAACAAGCTGAAACGGAAATAATAAGTGTGATATTAATACTTGTTCGTGGAACAAAAGAGAACGAACCGAACCCTTGGCCTACACTCAAAGCCTCAAGCACACACAACACCCACCACACTCGAGGACCCTCACACCCATGGAACCGTTCTCTGAGGGTCTCCGCCAAACCCACTCCTCTCCCTGTTCTTGCCTGAGGCCGAAGCCCTGCCAATAACTCAACAAGTTAGCAAACATGGCTGCCTGGCTTCTTTATGGGCATCCTCAAGCCGTCTATCTTGGGGTTTTGTGGTCGGTTTTTGCATTAAAAATGCATTAATCTTTGGACACGTGATAAATATTCATGGATGGTGGCTGTGTCCTATAATGTGTGCACTTCTTAAATGCAGCCTGTTGACTGACTGGCACGCAATATGTTTCGGGGGCCCAGAATGTAAGACGAAGGTCGAACAAAAGCTCGAGGTCTAGGTCGAGGTGCCACAGTGGCGTACTGCTGAGGGTCAGGGCCATATACGTGTGTTTGAAGGACATACTCGTGTTTGAGTGGCTCAGAGTTTCACCAGGTTAACCAGCCTCCGGCACAGTAATTTCCCGACGGAAGTCTTTTCTGGCTTTGCAGATATACTGCCAGGAAAATTGAAATCCTTAACTGGAAGCAGACTCGACCCCAACAAAAAGCCAGCATATGTTGGGTTCCAACAGGAGCTCGAAAGTAATTTAATTAAAATACGTTGGCTTTGAGGGAATTTATCAGACGGAATGCACGCCGCGACGCACCGGTCGTATACGCTATGCAATCACGCTAATATGTAATCAAGAGAGAGTCTGAGTGAAGTGTGGGTGCTTAAGTAAAGTGAAACGGATAACAAAATATGCTTAAAACCCCGCAGAGGCTCAAATATCTAAATGCCACACAGAAAGGTGTTTACTTTAGAGGCAATCTCCGTGTACCGGAAAAACTCATATTTTAAGCAAACATTTTAACGGCAGAGACAAAATGAAAATGGTAAATTTTCATGTCCTAAAGTTCGATTACCAATGTGAAGAAAAATGAGTGGCCATGAATGCCTTTTGGCTTCATTTCCTATTCCCATTGAACCAAACAAAGCTGTGTTCTAACAAATTTTCCTTTGAAGTGTTGCTTCTGGGGTAACTCTAAACCTATCCATCAATGCAGGATACTGAGCGTTGAACGTTTTGTTGGAATTTTACCCATAACATGCTGCTCCTAACTTTCAGAACTAAACTTTTTCACTTAAACTTTCGACAGTCGTTGGAAAAGCAATCTTGTTTTCCCAACACGATTCTATTACACTTTCCCAACAAGAGCAAGCATTAGACAACAACTGCATTTCAATAAAAACTAGACATTCCTCAACATAATGGAGCTGCTGGTTTAGTAGTTTTTAGCTGGAACTCAAATCAGAATTTTATCACCAAATTTGTATGCAAATGGGAAATAGCAGCTGACACCTCCTATTCGTTGTTTATTTGTAAATCGGTGACACAAAACCCGAACATAAACCGATGAAAATTATTCTTTTTTTCCGTTTAATACATTTTCCGCCACAATATGTTTCCAAAATCCTGTTCGTTCAACGTGGCGAGTGCGCAATATGCTCTATACGAGTCGCAGTGAAGGGCATACCGACCGTTCTTTTCGGCTCCTGATGAATTTACGAAAACAATTTCCTTATTAGTTGGCCGTTCATTAATTTTTGATTGAATACCCACGTTTTTTGCACGGTTGTTAAGTGATTTTAAACAATATATCCACCGTGTACGTTTGGGACTCACGCGCTTTAACAACTTTGTCGGTGCGTTGCTGAAACTCGACTGTTAGTCAGTCGCCAAAAATTACACGCAGTTCCCTCGATGTCATTTTCATCATACACACACGTAGGTGAAAGCCACACAGATACTTTGGGGGAAACTTTTACAACTCCCGCATCCCAAAGCAAAAGTTCGTTGGGAATTTGAACTGAATATTAGTCGCTGATGCAAACTAGACCGAATTATATACACTAAGTTAAGTAATATATATTCTACAGCATTAAGAAACTGATGGCATTTTGAACTCCTCATCTAATGAGTGGACAATAATGCCTTCATCATGGAAGCTCTCTCGTAAAGCAACAGCTGGCACATTTGGAAAAAGCCCGCTCAAAGGGAAGTGCATTGCATGGAAAAGCTTCGCGCGTACGAAAGCTTTCTTTACCGTTACTCAGCGTTGCCACGTTGCTAATAAATTATACACATATCATTCCTCTTTGCTTTTGAATATTATTTATCTTACTCATCTGGATAAGCAGCCAAGTGTCAAGCATTCAAAAATTAAATTTGAATTACAAAATAAACTACAGTATTACACAAATATTCAAATTGAATTTGTTATATTGAATAAAAATAGCAGAGTAGTTTTGCTTTCGCATAATTTCGATTCATTTATTTAATTATTAGGGTTTGAGATCCGCATCCAAGTCTAAATTGTATGCGCTGTCCATGGACTTGAAAGATTGTTTAAATGCGCCCATTATTTCTAGACTATATTCGCTTTAACTTAGGAGGTCCATGGACTTGAAAATGAAAGCAAGCAAAAGCGCTATAATCTCAAACAATTTTGAAAAAATCTACAATGCAATCTTTGACCTTAAAGTAATCTTTATTTAGACCATTCAGATTGTGACGCCTCATCATTTGTTTGGGAATTGTCGTCGTCGCTTACCCAAAATCTGACGCACAATTCTTAAATGATAACCCCAAAAATAGGGTTCAGATTGAGTATGAATGTACATAAATGTACCGAACTCTCATCATGCTTGTTCCAAACGATATTTGATACGTCTGAGGCCTGACCTCAAAGTCAAAGTCAAGTGGCTTAGCCTAGTTGAACACTCTTACATTAAACATTTGTTGTGGTTACATGGCGGGGCATTACAACAAAAGATAACAATGACTTATTAAATTGCCAAACCGATCATCGCAACTGGACCTCATTCGAAAATATAGATTTTTGTTACACTTGCCATCGGTGAGTAGTGGGAATTTTTGGTTAGCTTTGCAATTTTTGATGAAAAAGAAATTAGGATCAGGCGTTGATGGAACCTAGGAAAGAGCTTGATTAATTAAGCTAAGTTTAACATATTTTATACAGCATTAAGTACCAACCGCCGTGTATGGAACCCAGAAAATCGACAATGCTTCAGTTTACTCTTCCTCATGGCACGTTTCAGCAAACCCATTTCAGAATTACACAATCTCTTTAAATTTTGAAAATTGAATCAAAGTCGGTGTTGAAATGAATTTTAAATAATTTATAAAGTTCCAAAGGTTAATTAATTTTGCTGTTACATTTACGAATATCCGTGGTAAAGTGAAGGCTTAGCGACGCTTGTGCTTGCAATCGGCTAAATATTGAATTCGATGTTTAAAGTTAACTTAAAATATTAAATATTTAATGTATTTGCACTTACATTTCTTGGAACTACGTTTGTGTCGTCGGGACTGTCCGTCCTTCTCGCCCATTTTACGGTAGGCCTCCTTCTTCTTGCAGCTTAGTTTATTCCAGGCTTTTGCCCCTCTGCTAACCATCTTCCGAGGAGACAAGCCACAGTGCCGCTGTTTATAGTGACGCAGGAAATTCAAAAAGCCGTTATTTGTGATAGGTCCAACATTCTGAGGTGCATATTTTTTCTTTTCGCTCCTTGTTGCACAACCCATATTTTGACGGAAAATTGTAAATAGAATTATCACAACAAATTTTGGCAGAGAACTTCTAACAATATTTAAAACAAATTTATTTAATTTATTTTCTCAAAAAATTGGTACGTGTGTACTTGACTGTATCTAGAAACTGTATGCCATATTTTTACTAAACCTACTTTCGGCTGGAACCAAACATTTCACTTTCAAATTCATGGCACACGTTGCTTGAATTTTTTTAAATTGTGGAAACAAAGTGCTTAAGCTCTATGCTTGTAATTATATCCATTTAAGGCTCTGTCGACTAGACCCTCCCTTTCTTAAATTGAAACAAAATACTGAAGTGGTAATGATAAGTTTTTGGCCAGAATCTTAAACTAAATTGGAAAAAAAAAACCAATGAGTCGATCTTTAACCCTATACTGACTTCTCTTTACGGCTCCATCATTCCCATGCTTGTTGCAAACATTATTTGATACGTCTGTGGCCTGACCTCAAAGTCAAAGTCAAGTGGCTTAGCCTAGTTCTCCATCGAGTAATGCTCTTCCATTACACATTTGATGTGGTTACATGGGGGGGAAAAGATAACACCGACTTATTGAGTTACCAAAACCGAGCATCGAAACTTGACCTCATTTAAAACTAGAGATTTCTCTGACGTTTGCCATCGGTGAATAATATTTTTGTTATGTAAAATTCAATAGTTTTTTTAATTTCTATGGCGTAGTGGGAATTTTAGTTTGCCTTGCAAATTCCTGATGGGTTTTGTCTGGCTTTTCTAGAAATTAATGAATAAATTTCATCAGCTCAGAGGTTTTATAACTTGTGATTTCAAAAAAAAAACTCGCAGATAGTTGAAATAGTTCAAAAGCGTGGCATAATTTTCAAATTCAAAGCCAAACGTTTTCAAGTTCAAAGCTTTAGTTGGCGATAATGCAAAAATAATTATCTCTGTTCCCATTTCAATAAAAATGGGAACAAGTCTCAGATTGAAAAAGTTACTCACCAGCCACTCACTTTTGAGTGTATCCTCATTATGGCAAAGACAATCAAATATTTAAAGCTATCAACCTGTGTTTCTGATTATATTTAAATGTTTTTGCGATGCACCGATGCACGTTTGACTTGGGCCAATAAATCAATTGAAATACTGATAAGCCCACAAAGTGTTTCCCTTTTAAATAATCTAGACTGTTTGTTTGCAGTAATTAAGTAAGTATTTAGTAATTAAAAAGGTTTCTAAAGAGAACAAGTTTATTATGTTCCTCTGCCCCGCAGCATGCGAAATTGACTCATACTCGCCAAGTTAATTGTTATTGTTATAAAATATCATCGCAATTGGAGGCCCTCCCATGAATATTGATGAAAACACGTTTGCTTATATGAAGCTATTAAATTATGATGATCACCGAAGCAGCAGATCTTCAGAGCAATTGAGCTTCGTATCGTTAGGGGCTTCGGATCTTGATCTTCGATTGGTTCGTTCAATCCCGAAGTCTTATCAGCTTTATGTTCGGAATTGGCTCTTGATTCACGTGTTTTCATTTATAAAACGATTACAATTGCTGGCATGAGTGACACTCGACTGCCAGTGGCGACCCAAGACGCAACGAAACTGGACCCCAGCCATAGCCGACCAAGCAGAACATAAAGTGACAACCCCAGACTCGACTTCGCCGCTCTGACGGGTTCGACAGCGATTGCAGAAATCATAGTACCGGAAAAAAGTGAAAGTCAATTTGTCACGTGTAAAAATGTCATCGGGATTGACAAATCTCTTGCAATCTCTGCGAATTGTGCCGCTGGGACATGGCAAAGGCAAAGCCAGCAAGAATGTTGTTGTTGTGGCCACAGAGGAAACACTACTCAAAGGAGAAGAGCTAGCAGAAATCACACTGGAGGAGGTGGCCCAACATGACAGCTTCGATGACTGCTGGATTGTGATCTACGATCGGGTGTACGATGTCACACTGTTCCTGCGCGATCACCCTGGCGGTGACGATGTGATAATGGATCATGCCGGACGCGATGCCACCATAGCGTTCCACGGCACTGGACATTCTCGGGCTGCCATTGAGCAAATGCGTGAGTTCCTGATTGGAGAGCTGCCAGAACCGCAGCGCATCTTTCGCACAAGCCACAACAACAGAGTGCTGTCCTCGGGCATACCGGAATAGTGATCCATAGTCCGATCCATAGATCACTTCCTCTTCGATCCACTCGCAATGCCGCCGTCCATCTACGCACATTCGCATACCTATATATTTCTTAAGAGTATTCTATTTCGTTCCTATTTCGTTAATCAGTTTCCAGTTTTTGCAATCCGCAAATTACTTTTGCTTTATCATCATCATGCCACTCAGCGAATATGTACACACTCGTATTTATATATTTTGTGTTTTATACTCGTATTGTTTTGTCAAGACTTGAAACGGAATTAAGATTAAATTATTGTATTTTAATAGTGACTGTGGTTTTTGCATTTTCTGATCTAAATGGGTCTAAGTTTATGAATTGTGGATTTTTCAATCGAATAAGATTTCTTTTGGTAAGTATTTACATTGCTATTCCATTGCACAATTTCCTCGCTCCTCCTATAAATTTCGCATGCTCTCTGTAATTATCATGAAATACGTAATACTTTATTTGGTAATATTCATCTTACATCGTACATTGACATCATATAAATGCGCACAAAAGAAATGCTTATTAAAGAACTAAATATCACTCAACAGATTCTCATTTGGCTGCTCTGGACAGAAATCTTCTCAACCTCCATTTCGTCTGACTAGAATTATTTTCTTTTTCCTTTTTCGAATTGACTTAAGAAGTATTGCTTGTTTATCGATTGCTTATCAGAAGAACATATAGATGGGAAATACATATTTAACTGCTGCTGCTGGTGGGCGGCTCATGGTGTGGTCCCTGAAGCAGGGCCTGCAACTTGGCTGCTGCTGGGAAGGCTCCCAAATCCAGAGGAGCAGATCCGGTTGTGGTCTGTATGTAGGCCAGAAGTCTGCAATAGAAGTACATATAATAAACATTAGAAACAAAATCAAGATATGCGTATTATCCAGTCCTACCTTCGCAACTCCTCAAGGGCATTCTGCTGCATGAGAATGTAGTTCTTGGCCAGCAGCAAGGTGGCAATCTTCGAGAGCTTCCTCACCGACGGCGAGTGGGCATAGGGAATCACACTCCTCAGCTCGTCCAGTGCATCGTTCAGATCGTGCATCCGTCTACGCTCCCTGGCATTGATATTCAATCGCACAGTCTTTCCTTGGCGATTCTTCTGCTTGCCACCATTCGATCCACTGCCTCCGGGTCCACCACTTGAACCACTCGATACGGCCACAGTGGTGGTGCCACCACTGATGGCAGCAATCGCAACGGCTGTTGGACTCAACGCCTTGTCTGCTCCACTCGGTCCGGGCTTGTTCTCATCCGTAGGGGCCATGGTCTGCTGCGACATGCCCATTCCTTGTGCGTAGAAGCCACCCAGGCCCACGGACCCCAATGGAGTGCGCCGTCCGGGCACACTCTGGGGCGGACTGGCAGTCGGCGCAGGATGAACACCACCCAGCATGTTGGCAGTTGGTGGTATTGGCATGTGTCCGTGGTTGGGAAGGCCGGGAAAACCAAATGGTAGATTGGATGGATCCATTTTATTCGATTTTGTAATTCTGAAAGGATAAATATGCGCAGATGCGCAATGGTTTCGCGTTAGTCACTGCTAAATTACTAAATTACATAACACTGCCCTTTTGACGAAAAATTTGATTGGCTGAAAGTTGAAAGTCGGAAAAAAGTATTAAAAGTATTTATTTTCGATATAGAATTTCAAAGTACATGGCGGGATGGAATGTAATAGGAAGTAAATCTTAAGATCTACAAGGCAATGTTCTGGGCAAGGAGTTGATAAATCTTTCGAAGTAATTTTGTACTACAGGTTGTTGAACTTGTCTGAATTTTTATTGGGCTACGCCACGCCACAAAAACCTCGACCACAAACTCCTATATTGCGGGTCAGTTTTACAAGTGTTCTGGTAGAGTTTCCAAACTGAATCGAGTTGCTACCTATGTACATTTTCTTGTATAAATAGTGGACCAGAATAGTATTCAGTATTCAGTTTTCGAATAGCAACATGGATATGAGGACACTGCGGACTCTCTTCCCTGATCTGGAAATTTTCCGTGGACGAGCAAGGGACATCAACCGGACTTGCAAGCATGTACAGCAAAAACAGCAACTAGCGCAAGGCAAAATCAACCGATTTGGGGACCTGGAGGACTACAGTCAGCCGTTTTTCTTGGTCATGCACGAGTACCACTTCCCTCCAATTGGCAGAGCGGATCAGCACAGCGTGTGCTGATTAAGATTCTTCCTAGTTCCCATTTTGAAATAAATACTCAAAAATAAATATTTTTAATACTATATTGCGACTTTTTTTCAAAAAAGTTTTGCAGAGTTGCCTATGTTGTTCAATTGCTGAACGCCACCTGGCGGCATTTTAGTGCAACACAGAGCTTCCGTAAGCTGTATCTAGATGGCGTGCCGCACTTCATTAAACAAAATTTGTTGTTTACTTTAATTCAATAAGTTCTTAAATAATATAAAATTTTAATTTCACAAATTGTTTAATATTTATTTATATAAACCAATAAATATATCTCACTTACAAAATCAATTATGTATTCCTCTGTTTATTTCACTTGTTATTTAATGTTCCGTTGATGGCACACTTTAAGGATTATTTATTTAAATTAACCACACAGACCGAAAAGAAAATGGGGAATATAAATATACATTTAAAACGTACGCACCGCAAACAAAAAATTATAATGCGCCTGCCGTGTCAGAGCCGAGGATTGCGATTCCGATTCGCTGCGATGCGCGAGTGTGAGGTTCCCGGCAACAACAGACGACCGCGAATTTGTGGTGGTTTATAGTAGTAGTCGCATAACGATTTTCCGATTTTGTTCTTGTTTTGCTTGTAGCTGCCTGCTCTGCTGATTCTGCCGCAGCCTCAGCCAACGCGGCGGCGCTGACGCAGCGTCGGTGTCGATTATAAATTGCTGCCGGGTCCGTATTCCGTAGTCGCCTTGTCGTTGGCTGGGTGTTAATCTCAGTCTGTGTGAGAATATTATGAAGCACTATATAAAAATGTGGGTCGGGCCTCGGTGTTGACGCTGGTGGTTGACGTTTAGTGGTTGTCCCCTTATAATGCAGCATCCCCCACTCAATGCTTACTCTCGCCCAATACTCTCCCAATCCGAGTATGCCGAAACTGGATGAGTCACAGTCATAGTAGAGTTTTTAATGCTCTCTGAAATACCAATTTTTCTTGTTGTCCAAGTATTTTTATCGTTGCGCTCCCCGTCCCTGCTTTCAACCCTGCTCGGCGCTTACCTCTCATCCCCGTGTCCATGAGCTCGGGGCCGGAGCCGGGGCCAGGTCCTTTGTCTGTGATTTCAATTTCCATTGAAACTGAATCTAATCACATGCTCGCTGCCTGCTGATCCTTGCCCCGTTGCCTATCCTGATGATGATGATGATGAGGAGGAAAGCAGAGCGACAAAGCCATCGTTTGTGCTGCCATCGCCTTTGGGGGTTGAACATGGCATACAGCTCGTACATCACAGTACATCTGCATGCCATTCGATGCAACTGTGTGTGCGTGTGTGTGTGGTGGTGTCCTATGAACGAGTATGCATGTATTCGTTGTTCGAGAGAGTTGCCTGGAAATTATGGTATCGCATTGTTCAAAGTTGGAACAATGCCATAAATGGCACATGCCAAATCTTTTTGGTGGGTTTTCTCATACTCTCTAGAAAGGTATAGCTGAAGAGTCACAATGCTTGCTAAATGGCAAGAGATCGTGAAGATTCGTATCGTATTTCTTAAGCAAAGTAGTACGTTTTCTTTCTGCTATCAGCTGGCTATCTTAACTTGTGCGTATATATTTCAAGGATACCTTTAAACCTGAGTTCGAAATGAGTTTTTAATATTTACATCTGAATAAAGTGTATTCTAAGCTGCGGTGTCATAGTCTTCAACGCATTTTTCATGCTCTTGGTTGGCGCTGGGTAGGCCGAAAGCCCAGAACTTGACTTAACTTGCTCAATAAGTACCAGAAGCATTAATAAGGTTAAACCTAAAACGATAATTCGGTGATAGATTTTGTTCAAAAGAAGTTCACAGAAGTTTAGTGTATCGGTCTGATGTTAAGTTTTGAAACGATTACTTTTACAATTATTCCAACCGAGTTTCGTGGACCAAAAACTGGACCATTAACTGCACTAAACACTGTTGAGTATCCTTAGAAAACTTTTTTCGGACAGGACGTTGACTCGAGCACGAATGCATGCAGCCCTAGGGATATGTCAAACAGAGAGTTAAAGCGACATTCCTAATGACTTCGCGCTTAATAAATTTAATAATTTAGGCTGGAAGCCTTGCATTTTTCCTTTGTGTGCCCTCTGCCGTGGTTTTCCGGGACACATTAAAGTAGGGGGAATAATTGTGTCATATGTTCAGTGCAGCGGCAACCGTATGCCATTATTTTCTATAGAATCCGAAATCTGGACAGCCCCTCTAAGCAATGCACCATTTGATCCGTGATTGTGAGAGTTATTTATTCCGTCCTCTCTTTTTATGGGATTCTCTCTTTGGACGCTTCTCTCCCTTATTGTAATTGTTCCACGACTAATTCAGTTTTTATGCAGCATTTACATTGCAATTTACGGGCACCACCCTACTTTAAACCGCCTCTGCCCCTTGACCGCTCGGTCGCCAGAATAATTTCGACTTTCAACCCCGTCGCATAGAAAGAAATGTACAATTTTCGGTTTTTTATTTTATTTTATAGCCACACTTTTATCAATATATACATATAGATGGGCATTTTTCCCGGTCCTCCTCTGGGTTTTGGGTCCGGGTCCGGGTCCGGGTCCGAGCCCGGCTCTGGCTCTGTCTCTGGCAATGAGGAATTTCATTATAATTTGCATAATTTATGCGCGACCGTGATTTGCATAATTAAGATTTGTACATTTGTGCATGCCAGTCATCATTAGCTTAGGTTCCGCACTGCGGACCAATTGTAAATGGCCAACACAGGGATTTTTCCTGTCCTCATACCTCGTAATCCCAAATGGCAGTGCAAGGGTTAATGTGTTACACGAGAACTATGTCAGAAACAGGACTTTAAACTCTATACGTATTGATATCTTAATCAAGGCTAAGAGTCGCATTTGTAACTTAATTTATCTTTATTTTTACATGAGTACTCATAACGATTAGAATATTTTATTCCCTTTCTGCCTCATTACAGCCATGGTAGCTTCCAGTCCATACCCCATCTCAATCATCTCCCACTTGTTTCTTTAGAGAAAATTACGCATGCAAAAGCCTCGGAAACCCAACCGAAAAGCCCAATTTAATGTTTGGGTATGCACAAATTAGACAAACCCCGTGAAATCCATGGCTGTCGTCCATTGGGAATGCGGATGGGTCTACTAACAGCACTCCATGGAGCCATACGAATCAATCATTAGCATTTTATTGTTGAAAACCCAATTTGGCACATTTATGAGAGTCTTTCTCTTCGTTCGATATTCGACGACTTGTGGGTTTATGGCTTTCTAACCTTATTATCGATGGGCTTTGGGTCGTCTATTGGCATATTTATGGCACACCATGACGCTTCCTCTAATGATTCCCTAGCGTATAATTTTCAAGGTAGCAGCTACGTTCCTCGCAATCATTAGACGAGCCCCGAACCCCAAACAGACAGCCACACACTTCCACACTTGACAGTCCCATATTTTATTTCGTTATTTTTATTGGCAAACGTCAAGGAAATACAAAAATGTGTCAATGGTACGCTTGGGAAATCGCTGCCGCCTGTTCAAAATAAGTATACCCATACGAATGAAGATATATGTATTTATGGTTCATTTCCTGCTCGACTGGGGCTTCAACCTAAACTTTTTCGTGTACAACTTTGAACATTTCGTGTTATAAGTGGACCAAAGGATGTGTCAGAAAGTTTAATTGGATTGCCATTATGGCAGTGCGATATTCTGATTGTGGAATATATAGAATGAGTTGAGACTTGATATGAAATATATAATAATGAGTGAAATATGGAGATGGGAATGAATGAATCTATACATAACATTTTGTCCCACATAAAACACCAATATACGAAACGATTTTTCTGCGAGAAATTCTAGTACTTATTATCTGTGAGTTTCTAATTCAGCAGTCAATCAGTTCATAAAGATGGCTCAGCCTACGATATTCTCCCCCAGGGTACTGTTTTCAATGTACATTGTATAAATTGTATGGCTCTTATCTTATTGCTCTTTGTTTTAGATACACTTCAAAACCCCCAACTTCACACTCTAAATAATCACTTTGATAGATTGAAACCATGCCTCGAAACAGGAAATGAAACCCACTAAAACCCATGGAAGCGTGTTCCATCCGCAAATTTGATTTCACATTTGATAGGATTTCTCATCCATTAGCCGAACTGAATGGATTGCGTTGAGCTTTTATTGATTACATCTAATGCCCGTCATATGCGTCCCTCCTAAAAAGAGAAAAAGAACGAATATAATTTCAGACAAAAGGAGAGCGTGCAATATTTTATCAAATTATGCGATGTATGCAACTTCCTCCTCGCTGTTCCGAGGCCTTAACAACACCCCATTGCCAGAAACACCACAACCCACCCATCTGTACTTACAATTTATCAGCATCAAATGGAAACCAAACAGTCGCAGGGGGAGGAAGGCGATGAGGATGAGGCGGCACGAGAGGGAGTAAAGCCGGCTACAAAACAACAATAACAGTGCCAGAGCAATACCAATTCGAATTAAAATGCTGCCGATTCTGCGAGAGAACGAGGAGATGGATATTAAAGAAGCTGCTACACGATACGTTTTTCGCCGATGCTATTTTAGGAGAGACCGACCAGGCCGAAAAAGCTTACTTGTGTAATAATTTACTTTTTATTTTTCCATCGCGATGGGTCTGTTCCGAATATAAATGGAATAATACATCGGTGAAAAAGTGGTCGTGCTACTTCACCTTAAGCACGCTGCGGATGCGAGTTCGGATCGGAGGAGGCTGCAGGACTGCCACCCCAGCAGCAGGCGCAAAGGGGTTGTTTGTCGGCATCGCGCTTGTACGTTTCTATGTGTTTGTTTCTGTGTGTGTATGTGTGTGTGCGCGAGGTTTTTTTTGCGCGCGTTGTTGCAAATGGATATGGAATGTTACACAAACAAAAAGCAGAGCGATGGCAAAGAAGAGGGTGAGCGGCAGAGTGGAAGTCGAAAAAGAGAAGAAGTTGAATCAAAACCGAACACCAACAACAACAAAAAGAAGTAGGAGGTGAGCGTCAGTGGAGGAAATAAAAAAAAAACAAGTCGACTGAAACGAGTCGATATCTCTCCCGACTATGTGATACCTGTATATCAGATCTGCATGTCCTGATTGGTATGGATTGACATGGACAGATAAAAAGTTAAAGTTGGCGCCCAGCTACTGCTTCCATTTCAATCAAAAACAAATATAAGATTTGCGATAAAAAATAGTTCTTTCTTGTAAAAATCAGTATCAGACCCTACAACTACGGGGTACAATGATAGGAGTTGGAAGCACGGAATACCACGCACAGGACAACCAATGCAACCAGGAACAAGTCGAAAACAAAGGGCACAACTTTGACACGATAGAGGGTGGGTGGACAGTTCGAGGGAGAGGGGCTGGGCGGGCGGATAGATGGACCCAACAATGCCAAGTACAGCACGATAAATGCCGGCTGAGTCTGCTGTTGGCCTCTGGTCTTCCCTGGACCATGGACCATGCTTAATTCTCACCCCCGAAATTTGCTCTACCATGATGATGATGATGTTGAGGCCCCTTGGTGCGTTTTGGGATTATGCTTCGTTTTTGGCTTGGCACACGCATTTTTGATTATGCCCCTTACCAGAAAGGCTGCAGCATGGACTGCAATTACAATTCGTATTCTCGCAATGCCCAGGTAACAGCCAAAGCCAAAGCCAAAGTCATTCGATATGCGTACTCCTCCAACCCCGATAATCATACGAGCATCTCATACCTCCCTCTCTCTGAAAGTCAACTTTTGTTCGGTTCCTGTTGCTGATTTTGATGAATTATGCACTCCCTGTGCTCTGTGGCCTGTGCTGCTGGGTGGCTGTTGTCGATGTCGCCTCCGGGATGGCAGTCTGCCCTGCTGCAAATGGCTATCCCTGCCTTTAATGATGTGTCCTTACATCTAATGCTTTCAACAGTGCAGACCCACGCTCCATCCAGCGTACACAGAGATTAGCCCTCGCCTTAGGTGTGGTTCAGAGTGTGCAATAACTCTTGGGAAAAATATTGAATAATGTAAATAGACTTGCATAGTGTGAGATATTTGACTCCCCAAAGATTGAGTGTTAAGAAACCCATGGGAATCTGTCTAAATTAAGTTTCCTTGTGTTTCAGCAATCTAAATTGTGTTTAACAAATTTCTACTAGATTTCGCTCTCTTATTTGGCATAATTTTATTAGCCAAGTCCTTTCAAACTGCTCAGAGAGTATACTTTTACGAATTTCACAGTATATTTAGTGGTTTACTATAAAGAAATCTCGCTAAGAATTTATATTCTTAAACTTCGATTTCCATCGTCAGGGGAATTCTTTGAAGCTAATTTGTTGCACACATAAAGCGTAAAAAAATCTTATCGAAACGGCCTTAAATCTTCCTCAGAGCCCGTCCGTTTAAAACTCTCTGCTACCCATCTAATCGTAGCCTTGCCAGGCAGTCACTAGTCCGTTGGGACTCGCGTTAGTTACGCCCACAACATCCATTAATGGCCAACTGGCAGCATCGATGTGAGATGTGACAGGGGCCAGAGCCAGGGATTCATAACAAATTGTTGCGCTGATGTTGATTAGACTTAGTGCGAAGCCACCCGACAGGACTCACTCGCACCACACACCACAACGTACCGAGAATGAACCAACCACCAGAGCTACATAGGAAAACTGGGAAATAGCAGAGGTGTCGATTGACCAGAAGTTCCCCGGAGTGATGTCCGGAACATCAGTCACATCTTCAATTGAATTGAATGGACGTGTGTGTGCTTCTGACGGCAGAGACGCCGCCTCAAATTTTGTTTAGTTTTATTTTCTTCTTCGCTGTTAATGACTGATTGTGCGTTTCTCAGCGTTTCTCTAAATGGAATTTTGATTGTATCCGCTTACGTGCCACACGATTCCTTCCCCCAGACTCATTGCACCCTGGGCATTCATCTTGGGCAAGTTAAATGTGTCAAGTCAGCAATTATTTGGCCACATGAGGCATACAAACATCAACATTTGTTCGACTTCTTTTTGCGGAATGGGAATAGGAGAAGACATCAAAATAATTTTGGCATTTATGCGCAATTTTCTGGGGGTTCCATTTTTGCATTTTGGATGATTCTCATTTATTTTATTGTGCAGTCGAGCGCATAAAATGTGCAATAATAAATGCTGACTGCCGACTGCCGACTACCGACCGGCAACCGGCGACGACTTTGTCCTGCTCCTCCATCCTGCGGCTGCTGCTGCTGCTGCTTCTGCTCCCTGGGACTTAAAACTTTATGTGCATATAACATTTTTTTTTGTCCTCATCCTTCTCCGAGGCCCAGAGCCTGGGAACGGTCGGTCGGACGTTCGGTTGGTTGGTTGGATGGGTTTGGTCGCTGGCTGCCATCGTTAACATCATCAGTGAAGCAGTCAAATGCTAATAGCTGCCATTTCCTGCAGGTCCAGCATTGGAGCAGAGTGGAGTGGAACCAGGAGCGTTCTGGAAAATTATGCGCACAAGCGAAGTTGCGTTCTTCTCGGGGCTTCTCCCCATTCTCTACTACTTGTATTTATGTATATTTTCCGCTTTCTGTGTGCTTTTCTCGGTTCACTCAGTTTGTTTGTGCCATCCCCACTGATTATGCTTTAGCAAAAAAACGCAAAGAAAAGAGGATAATGAAACGAAAGAAAGAATGGTGAAAAATATAGGGAAAACGGAGGGGAAAAATATATGAAAATGTTGCAGTTTCATTGTAAGTTGATGAAAGGCATTTACATTTTAGAATATGCAGCAAATTAAAACAGGAAGCTGCAGCAGCTTTAAAAACCGCAGGCTCATGGAGTGGAATAATTTTGAACATTTGCTGAATCAATTCACTTAGATACAAATGCAACAGTTTATGCGCAATTGCGTTTTTCCTGTCCTACTTCTAACTCCGATTAAAGTCTAGTAACACTTCAAATCCAATTTACACTTATCCACAAGCAAATTGTTGCTTAACCACAAAACCAAATGAAATTCCTGTGACATAAATGACAAAAGCAGGAATAAGTTTTCTGAAGCTGCCCGAAACAATCATAATAACTAGACTTTTGGTATTACATGTCACTGATAAATCTCACAAGCCAAATACCGGGACTATGCAAAATCTTCAAGCAATAAAGAAATTCCACAAATCATTATGACACAACCGCAAAACACAAAACCCGGGGAAAACTTTCTGACAGCCAGAGATTCAGTCAGAGAGAGAGAGAGAGAGAGAGGAGAGAGTGTGAGAAGTGAAGGAAAGAGAGGACGATGTGATGCCATCTTCTGTGAGGGAAAATTGAAGAAAAATAAGTTTGGCGAGAGGACACCTCCTCATCTTCTGCCAGCTTTCCTCTGTGCTCTGCTTTTCCTCCTTTCACTGTCGTTCTTTGACAGCGTCAAATAAATTGAATCAAATGAGGAACGAACAAAGATGCCGGGCAGCATTTTGCAAGACGGAGAGCCAACTTTGCATGCGTCGAAATTCAATTCTAATTAACATAAATTTCCACAAATGAATGTCAACCGCAAGTGGCAGCTACAGCCGCTCCAAAAAAAGAAAGAAAAAGAAAAAGGAAGAAAGGAAGCGACGACTCCTCAAACTTCGAAACAGACACTCACGTACTCCCGAGCAACTTGTAATTTAATTTATGTAGCGTGGCAACTTTTTCGGCAGTCATAAGTTAAGCTGGATCTCAGCAGCGGAGCCCACACCCGGCACCCAACAGGTGTGGAGGGACTCGGCTAAGAGTGCGCTTAGGATACAGTCAAGACTTGTACTGGCACGTGTGTGGCAAATACCAAGAACTCTGCCAGGGGTGTGGCAAACTCGCCCACAGTTTCCGGCTGCTTTGTAGCTCTCCCTTGCTCTCTCCTTTCTCCCGGCAACTGTGTGTGTCTGTGCCCGCCAGTTCTGTTGTCTGTTGCTGCCAGAAGCTACTAATGAGCTCCACAACAAGCACAAATATTATTCGAGACGAATTTATGCATGCAGCGAGAGAGGAAGCAACTTCGTTTGAATATAAGGTCGGAGGGAGAATCCCTTAGAGCTACGGGTATGCCCACTACTTCATTTGGTCTGTAACGTATTAAAATGATAAGAAAAATATACCAAATGCTCGAAAGCTAAAGGGCTTAACCTGTTCCCATAAAACCCAACTCTTTTGAAATGTCAGAGAATTCATCATTCGGGTTATATTTATATATCGTGGAAATTTTTGTTTCCCCTTTCGCTTTGTTCCAGGGGCAAAAGTTGCCGGAAACGGAAATGGCATTTTGTGTTCTTGTGCAATTTGGACGAAGAAAGCGGACAAACGGGACAGGGGAGGGGAAAAAGTGGCAGACCCAAAAGTTGACTTAACTTTTCACTTGAAGTTGCCGAATAAACTTTAAATGAAGAAGGAGTTGGAACTGAAGCTGGAGCCGTGGCAGGGGCAGTGGCAGTCTCTGTAGCAACAGCTAAGGACGCGATGCACTGATGCAGATGCACAGGGTCCGCTCTCCATTGCGCGAAGAAAGGCCGAGCGGAGGTAACAAATTTGCCAGCGGCTGTCAGGACCAGGGGCGCACAAAGAGAGAAACGAGCGAGGGGAAGAAGCGGCGTCCGGACGATAACGGAGCGGCGCATGTCAGGATCAGGATGCGCGCCGCGGATGTCGACAGCGATATGCAAATTAGATACAAATAATAGTGAAAAAAAAATGAAAGGAACGAAGTGCCGGCGCAATGTAAATGGGAAACAAAATAAATTCCACTCAAATCCCTGCACGTAGCACGGTCCACGGGTCCAAGGTATATGGAATGTATGTACAGGAGCCGCCGCCGCCGCCGCGGATCGAGAAGGGTGCTTTTCCAATAGTAAAGGGGTGCAGCTGGAGTATGGTGGTGAGGTGGTGGTGAGGCCGTCGCCATTTGATATGCGCAGCGTCATAAATAATGTTCAGCATTTAATTTCATTTCCATTTTACGATATGATATTCAGGGAGTCCTCGTTTCCATGCCGCACCATGCCTGCTGGCGCAGTTCGCAGTTCGCAGTTCGCTGTCTGCAGTCTGCAGTCCGCAGTCCGCACAAAATTGACAGAATGGAAAGTGTAATAAAATTTCAAAATTGTATTTTACTTTCGCCAAAAGTTTGGCACCAAACGGTGGGGCGCATTTGATTTTATGATTTTCCGACAGCAAATGTTTTGGGAGTGGGAGAACTGCTGCGGCGGGAAACTTCTCCCACTATTTATTGATTTTAAATTGAAAAAGTTTCTCCTAATTGAAGGATTTATTTACATAATCGTTTTGCTTCACTCTAAATAATTAACGAGTACTTGAAAACTTGGGAAGTAAATTATTTCCAAGAACTTATAAATGATTTGGCGACTGATGAATAAGCAACTTTGAAGGTTTGTACACTCCTCCCAGATACGATATTTCTACCACAGCCTCAACGCAATACGTAGAACGATAGACATATGCAAGAGTATTAAATATCTTTCATCATAGACTCTTTTTGATTATTAAAATTCGACTTAATCCAATTGAAACCCGTAGTCCAAACAGAATCAATCAAGTCGAACACACACACACCCAACCCACACTCCCTGCAGAGCTATTCAAAGGACTATTTTTAGGACAAATCCTCGTGCATGCACAACGGGCCAACGGGAGATAACAAAGTTCATTTACAAATGATCCCCATACACAATGGGCCCAAAGACAAACTGCAGCTGCAGAGATAGAGGTAGATGTACACGAAGGGCGCTCCAAGGCAACTAATTTAAATGAAATGCATTAACAATGGACCGATGGACAGCGGGTGAGTGGGGTACACACGAGCGTGCTCGTGCAGGGAGGCCAGACTGGTGAAAGGCTTAAGCCTAATACTACCCGTAGCTGGCAATACAACAGCAACTGTACCGGAGCACCGGAGATTTGCATGTCTATACTCGCATTTATTTATTGATTGATGGAGATGTGAGTGCTGTCTGTCCTATGCGTGGGCAGCACACTACAAAGCCAAAGACGAGACCACACCTTCGACTTGGCAATAAACGTTGAAAAGCCTCCAGCTTAGCAGCAGTCACTCAGGCAAGAGGGCTTTCCACCCACCCTTCCACCCATACACCCATCCACCCACCCATCCACCCACCCATCCATCCATCCATCCAGCTGCCACACACGAGAATGGTACATATATCTCTCATATTGCCAGTTGCCAGGCACCGCATTACCTTCTTCGAGTATGCGTGCCCTTGTGCGTGTGTTGCCTGTTTGTTCCCGTGTGTGGCATGAATGCTTAGCCATTGGTGATTTATGTCATTGTAGGGACCAAGCTGATGAAATGTCTCCCATCTCCCGCTGCTTCTCACCTGCCTGCCCGACTGTCAGTCAGTCCTTCCGTCTGTCAGTCCCACTGCCTGACTGACTGTTTCTCTGTCTTTCTGGCTGTCTGTTAGGAATGCCTGCCTGCCTTGCTGGCTCAAATTATTATTGCCAAGTGCACTCGGGCGTATACGCAATGCTTTTTTCCACTTGAGCATGCCAGTTGCAAATACAAAAACAATGCTTTTTCTATCGCCAGCAGCCGCAAACGGGTATGGTATTTCATTTAAAGCGGTTCGTACTTGAAGAACAATTTGGAGCAAGATTTTTGTATTATTTAATATTTCCCATTTACATTGAGAGAACATTTCAGCTCCACTCAAAGCTAGATTCAATAATTTGCCATCTATTTCTTTCCCTCGAGTTAGGGTAAATGCACCTGCGACTTGTGCAATCAAACAATTTTTCCTCCAACTCGTATACAGATTCGTTTCTTGACTGGCTGCAAGCAACAATTGCAATTTGTGCTCCGACACACAATTGTGGATTATTCATTTGCAAAAGTTTTTCTCGGTATACCCCACATATTTTCCATTCTGCTGTTGTCAACGGGCATGTTGCAGACGAGGACGAGGACGATGATGATGATTATGATGATGATGATGATGGGTGGGTGGGAGGTATGATAATAATGATGTTAGTGATGTCTTCTGATGATGCAGATGGTGTACTTCCCGCTGATGCTGCTGCTGCTGTTATTGTGATTCAGTTTTGCCATTTTCTGCGAATTAAGCCAATTTATATTCAGTCAGAGTATAAAGCCTCATTGAGATACACTTTATATGAATTCAGTGCCCACAATCCGAAATCCCAAAAGAAATTGCATCCATGGCGAATGAATAATTGTTTTAAAAAGTTTTTTAATAGCTACAGGAATGACTAAGGACCTTCTTTGTTGCCTGTGCCGTCGCTTGTGTCGCACTTCATTAGCGCACAAAATTCGGAACGTTCGAAAATTGTTTTCCATTAGTGGAAGTGGGTGGTTGTCGGTTGCCTGTGTGTTGTCTGCCTCTCCCAGAAGTTCCCACTAAGCCTTTATGCATTTGATGGCTGCTTCTGATGGCAACTCTGCAATATGTGGGCTGCTCTGAAGGCTTATGTGCGAAACTTTTGCCCAGAAACTCGTTATACAAATTGAAAATGTTCCCGTCAATTGCTCGGGCCGAAAAGTTGTGCATGCTAAGGCCTGGCCTTAAAGTTAAAACATTCTCTAATTGGTTTAGTGTGGCACAAAGATAAGCTGCCTAGAAGACTTAAAAAATAATTTCTTTCAAGCACTCGTCCTCCACTAAACCCATTCTCTTTTCCAAGAAAAATAAATCCTCAAAGCTAGAAAAATGTAATATTCTTAGTATTTTTCAAACGACAGCTGCTATGGCTGCTGTTTTTCCGCTTTGCTTTGCTGCTTATAATACCCGGTAATCGTTGTATAAAAAGGTATATTTCATTCCTGGAAATGTTTGTTAGAGCCGATAGAAATTCCGCTGAAGACTGAATGGTAAATAAGATAAATACATGGCTCACTTCCATGATATATATCTACTCATGGACCTCTGATATTACTGGCTACGCGGAATCTTATTGTCGAGACATACAACTCTTTGGTCGCTTTAGTCTCCTGTTTGGCTGCTGATGTTCCTGTGGCCATCGCAGATTCTCTTTTCTGCTTATTTGCCGCTGTTGTCATCGATCTGGTTGGGTCCTCTGCACTCCTGCCTTTCTGTCCATAATTCAATATTTATTTGCGCATATTAAAAATACTTTTGCAGCAGTTCAAACAGCAGACGGGGCAGCAGCCAACAAATATGAACAGAAACTTACTGAATAAATATTTTTGCAATAAATAGGAAAACTTACACAGCTGTGAGAGTGGGTGTACGAGTATCCTTGAGTGGTTCTGCCTGTCCAGAGCATAGAACACAAATAGAGACAGGGCATAGAGCTTAGTAGCGAATAGCGTATGGTAGGGAGATGCCACATGTCATGGAGAAGATGGAGAGTGAATACATATCTTTTGTATTCCATGCCACGTTTATTTATTCAGTTGCATGTTTGCCCTGCTTAAGCAATGGATAAATAAATGAATCTCAATTGTAAAATAGATTCTATTTGCAGTTGCATTCAAGTGCAAATTGCGCAGGGCAAATAAGCAGTTGAAACCTTAAACCTTAAATCACGGATAAGTTTCAATTTAAAGTTGATTGTGGGGTTGTGCAGCTGGGTAACCAGCTAACCTACAAAACTGCTACCTGACCGCATCTTGGCAGCTTGAAAACACCAAAATCTAATAAGCAAATGCCTGTCAACTCTACTTTTGGCCTTAAGGGTATATGTAGCATCCCATACATGTATATAAGATACTCCTGCGTACATACATATCTACGAGTATGAGTGCATGTACCTCCTCTTTATACTTTACATGCAAAAACCATCGCACCCACAGCAAAGAAAAGTTTTCCCAGCTAAGGCTGCCCAAAAAAAGTGGCTGGGAAAAAAACCATTGACACACCGCAACCCAGCGATGCCAGGACCTGGACCCCGACGTCGACCCGGAGAAAGAGGACTCATCGATCCATTAAAACCCAAAGTCTGCTCACGAATACGTAAAATAGCAAATGGCCGCAGCGGCAGCAGCAGCAGCAGCATCAGCAGCACTCTGGCAGAGAGACAAGAGTCCAAAAAAGGACTCAAGGACTCGTAGGTGGATGTGGCGTATACTGCAGATGCGACCATGCTGGAGCAGCGACTGATGAGGTTAAGCTGGCGGGGCATGAGCACCAGGTAGTCAAGGTTGCCATAGCAATAACTGGGAGAGCATCCCGTTGCTTCATCCGGTCTCTGAGTCTGTGTGTGCGTTTGTGTATCTGTGTGGATGAGTGTTGCTCATACGCCATGTTTTGCGCAGCCCTACAAGTGTGGGGGCCTGGGCTATAAAAGGCGTTGCCATGTACAGCTCGCCGCAGAGCTGCTACTGCCGCTGCCGTTGCCAGGTGGCCTGGCTTGCCCTGGCCTGCCCTGGCCTGGCCTGTGGATGGCGCACTCCACTGTACAGCTCTGAGCCCTGCTCTCAAACTGAATCTCGAGTGGTTTGCTGCTGATGCTACTGCTGATGCTACTGCTGCTGCAGCTTTGTTTGCCTTGCTTATCAAAGTTGCTTAAACTCGAGAAAAGGCAAGGTTTTTTGTTAGTTTGGGGACTTGTTTGAGATATTGGAAGAGCTGGTGTGTCAAAGAAGATTTAAACTTTTGATTGGTTCAAGATGCTATCAGTATCTCGGGACCTAGTGTCAGGAAAGAACAAAATATAGATAAATGAACGAACAAATAATTCGGCATCTCTGTATTCAATCCTCTTAGATATTCCTCAATATCTGAAGAGCTGTTATGTTTTATCCATTGACATTATAAATATCTACATGGCTAATGTAAAGAACCCTTTTTAATTATATTAATGCCAGAATTATCTACTTTTTCTATACAATTCCTAAGCATGTTACTCCCAAGAAGACTTCAAATAGAACCTTTAAAAGCCCCACCAAGATCCACCAATTTTTCACCGTGTATGCCAGTGCGCAGGCGCAGTTTTGCCTGATGGAAAAAACATGGCTGCTCTCACGGCCAGGACAACACACACTCACACTCATATACCCACACCCGCAGCAGCTGGAGAGACAGACAAAGGCCATTTCCCCTTAACAAATGAGCAAGTACACCCACACATACATAACAACCCACACACAGACATCTTTTAGTACACCAACACAGGGAGAGAGTGATTTCTACTCCGACGTGTTTTGCTCACAGTTGTGCAAACGATTTTCAACACATTTACAATTATTGTAAATGTGTGCAAAATTTCAGGCCCCACTCTCAAGCATACATATCTCTGTGAATATATATATGTGCCGGACCCTTGTGCGGGTGGAGCCACCAGAGAGGACGAAGGGATGGGCTACATTCATGCGTACATACATATATGTATATGTGTGGGTGTGTTTGTGTGCAAAGTGAACATTCGATTTTACCGGTTGTTGCTTTTTGCCGGTTTTTCACTACCACTAGGGGAAAAGCCGGAGAAGAGTGGATCGGGGACCATGGGGACCACGGCCGGTTGAGGGGACACAGCACTCAGTGCCTCCCTCTCTCTCTCTTGGAGTGCTTCTAGTCATTTTGGGTATTTGAATGCGTTCTGGAAGAGTCCTCAGTGTTTTTGGGGCCTGTCGCCATATTTGATGTTTGGCCCTTGTCCTGTTTCGCTTTCGCGTCCAGCAACTTGGTCAACTTTGGTCCTTTATCGGTCCATCTCCCCACCACTTTTGCCTTCTCCTGCATGACTACAGTCCAGGGCTGTCTATCTAACTGCTGGTCAGATCCGGGGCCATCCCCACGGAAATACGTTTGCGGCCTGCTGATGTCGAGCGATTTATTAGAGCCAAGATAATGATGCCTTTGTCAAAAGGGAGCTGTTAACCATAAAAAAAGGAATGCATAGATTTGGATGCAGATACGACAATTACCCTGGCAGATTCAGCATTTCTTTGGAAGATATTCTAGGATTATTTTTGGCAGATTGTAGGCAGATTTTAACTATTCCTGAAGTAATTTTTTATGTACGTTGCAAAGATCTCTAAAAAATCACAATACTCACTTCACAAATACCTAAAAAGTATCGTAGAGTATACGCCGATTAGAGACTATGACTGATGACTCACAAATAAGAGAAAAAGCGTCCCGTCAGATTGATTTCCAATCAGCTATAAATATTTTATAAGTATTTCGATATATATCTATAAATACAGACATCGCTCTTCCTGTCTTTGTCCCGTTCTTGTTGATTTTTTTGTTCGTTTCTGGGATACTAATGGCCGGCCCAGACGCCATTGCGCGACACCAGGACAATGGCCGTGCAATCGCGACGGACGAGGATGGCGGCGGCCATTGTTGCGTCCATGCCGCGTAACGTTTTCGCGCTGCTGTGGAAGCAACACAATCCATATACACATTTCCCATAGTACAAGCGAATAGGCAGACAGAAGCACAACGACAACGACAACATCAGCGAGTCGACTAAATGAAATGAAATCAACATGGCTACCCCTAAGGATACGTACGTATACGTTTCCCGAAATGGAAATGGAAATGAAAATGCAACGTTGCCAATTTTTCGCAAACATTTCGTTTCGGCTTTTCATTTGCTTTGATGTGGCATGGGACACGGCTCACACAGTGCTCCCAGCCCTCAGGAGCGGTGTCCCGTACTCATTAAGCTCGACAGAATTTAATTGCAGCACTTTCAGTGTTCTTTCCCCTTATATTTTGCACTTTTTTTTGAAATGTCAAATAAACGTTTTGCTCATGGCTCTTTAACTCCAGTTTTTGTAATGTTTTATCAGCCCTTTCATTCAATTAAATGATTTTTTACCGTGTTCTGCGTGTAACTGAAAGGCAATTAACAAAATGGAAATTGTTGAATTGTTCAACTAACAGAACTTTGGAAAAAAATGTACTTCTTTTGTTGTACTTGTTACTGCTGTTAGTTGGCCAATTTTAATAAATTCAATCGTTAGTTGGCCCCTTCCCAAACGTCCAGAGCCCCCTCCCCCCACACCAGTATTTTAATATTAGGCCAATTTATTGCTCTTGTTTTTCCAGTTTCTGTTGGAAAAGTTTTTAAATGAAATTTCCTGCTCTTCTACTCTAGCAAATTGATTGGAATTGCATATTCGAGATACATATTAGAGCTTTCTCCAGAGTCCAGCATTTCGAAACAATTGTGCTTTAACTCAATTAGTTTTCCATAAAAAATAAGCGTTAAAGTGGATCGATGAGGAGTATATTTTTGCTTATGCAAATTGAATTAAGCTGGTTCAAATGATTGATCGAATCAAATACTATTAAATTGTTGAACATCATTGAAAAATAATGCGAAAATAATGAGCTATCTACTTAACTGATGATGGAGTGGATGAAATATAAAAATAACAAACTCAGAGTGAATTAATATTGTTTAAAATTATTCTGAAAATTCCATGGGAAACCTTTCATGGAATGCCACTAGTTTGTAGTTGTAAATAAAAATAAATAATATTTAAAGTTATATTTTACACAAGTAACTAACCAAAATCCGCTTCACTGCATTAGAGAGTAATAAAAAACGTTTCTATGTAGATTTCATTTTTTCTTAATACATTTTTCTGCCCAAGTTTCTCCCATTTAATCTTCAGCCACAAAATAAAATCTATTCTTTGCGAAGAAAATCATTATTTTTGCTTAGTTTCAGCTACATAAAAAGCTCTCTTTTTCATTTCAGGCAGCAGACTTCCGCTGATAATAAAATAATAATAAATTTTACTATGAACTTTGGGACAGAGACCGTGTCGGTCACAAGCGAAAGACGATGTCGACGTCGTCGCTTTAATTTATAGCAAAAATGCGAAAATATTTCTACTCTCTCTCTGCATCGTTTACCCTTCTTTCATGCGACATTCATTTTTTCTTCGCATAGTCCTGGACCAAGCAGAGGCAGGGCCAACATTTTCTAGTATTTGCGCGCTCCGAAAAACCACTTTTCATGCCCGTCAGTTGCAGCTGTTACTATAGAAGGGAACCGGAGAACAGAGAACCGAGAACCGACAGCCGGGGCCAATTCTTTTTGCCAGTCTCCTCTGACCCGCTGTCTGTCCTTTTACCGAGAGTGGTAAAAAGGAAAATTTCTAACACCAAACCAAAGGCATTTTTCCAGTGGCTGCCTTTGTCTACTGGAAATTTGATAGAATTTTTGTCCACATGGTGGGAAAAGCTTGTTATCACTCGGTGCCCACATCTGTCACCTTCTATAAATCAGCCAAAACATTCACACACACACTTTCTCGTTTGAAGACAATTTTTTGAATTTTTGGAGACAGAATCTTCTATTGGGGCGTCCACATCTTGTGGCATTTTGAGACAGTGTCCATGTCATGGCCTGGCCGTCGCACTGGTCCTGTCCTTGCTTCTGGCTACTTTTATTATTTGTCAAATAATTCATTTAATGAAAACTTGAACAATC